>NC_059103.1:74623085-77023085 GCF_020740685.1 Jaculus jaculus
CATTTGCAGTAGCTAGAGGCTCTGGAATGTCCACTCATTCTCTCTCTCTACTTGCAAATAAATAAATAAGAATAAAAAATAGCCAGGCATGGTGGTGCATGCCTTTAATCTCAGCACTCATGAGGCAGATGTAGGAGGACTGCTGTGAGTTCCAGGCCACCCTGAGACTACATAGCGAATTCCAGGTCAACCTGGGCTAGATTAAGACCCTACCTCAAAAAAACAAAAAAGGTAAGTATTGGTCAGGTATGATGGCACATCCTTTTAATCCTAGCATTCAGGAAGCTAAGGTAAGTGGAACACCCTAAGTTCCAGATCAGCATGGGGCTACAGATTGAAAAACACATATTTAAGAGTAGGAGGGTGCAGAGGTGGCTCAGCAGTTAAAGGTAGTTGTTTGTAAAGCATGCCAACTAGTTTTCAATCCCCCAGTACCCACATAAAGCCAGATACAAAAAATGGCATTTTTTATATCAGCAAGAGACCCTATTGCACATATACACATACACACATGCAAATAAATAAATAAATAAGATTTTTTTTTTTTTTTTTTTTGGTTTTTCAAGGTAGATTTTCACTCTAGCCCAGGTTGACCTGGAACTCACTATGTAGTCTCAGGGTGGCCCCAAACCACAGCAATCCTCCTACCTCTGCCTCCCAAGTGCTGGAATTAAAGGCATGCACCACCACGACCAGCGAATAAGAATTTTATAAGTATGGGATAAGACATCTTTTGTCCAACAACACACTAAAGTATATTTAAGTACCTTGTATATTAAAAGTACAACAAAATAACTGTGAGTTTAGTACTTATATAAGACATTTAACTCACATTGTAGACATGTGTAAACATATATGCATCCAAACTATTAACAAACCAAATACAATCCAAAATTAAGTAAACTCATACTTGATAAGTGTCTTTGTGAGTTCATTTCCTTCTGTAACACAGGAACCATGGAATGCTTGATTAATTTTAGATTCTTTAGAGTGAACATCATCTTTCAGGAGACGAGAATACATCAAATCTAGCATCTTATAATAACCCATCTTCTTGGTGATTTGAGTATTGAAGGTAAATTCATTTAGCTTAGGAAAAAAAAAACATACAACTGTCTTTGGCTTTATCAAACATGACAAAAATTCTATTCAAAATAGCAAATGTAATGTGGAATGACCTTTAGGTAGAAAATAATCTTAACAAAGATGCTAAATCACTTCAACATGAGAGTGCTCTAAGGTCCTCTATCGTGCAGAGTTGCCAATATGGATATAATATTGATATTAGGTGAGACAGGAATTAACACAGAATGTCTAGATGCTCAGGGTTTGCCATAAGTCTCACTGAAGCAATGGAACCAGCAGGTAAAAACCCAAAATATTAGGCTGGGCACAGTGGAACATGCCTTTAATCTCACCACTTAGGAGGCAGAGGTAGAAGGATCGCCATGGGTTCAAGGCCACCCTGAGACTATATAGTGAATTCCAGTAGCCTAGGCTACAGTGAAACCATACCTCAAAAAACAAAAATATTAAACTATAAATTTTTAACTTTTATGACAATTTCATTCATAATGTTTCATTTGGGATATTTATACTATTTCCCAAATAGGATTCTTAAAGAAAATAAATGATATCTCTACCCCTACTGCACAAAAATTATCCAAATGATAGCTAATCCCTGGACTCTGTGAATGTAACCTTCTCATATGACCAAAAAAAAAAAAAAATGCTCTACAGACATAATTAAGTTGAAAATAATTATGAGATGTACAGACTTTTATGGTTTTTTATTATTTATTGCGCTCATTCTTAAATGAAATATTAGGCAGGGGAGAAAGAAGGAGATTAGACACACAGAAAAAGGCAATGTGACTCATGAGGCAGAGATAGGAATGCCACAGCCAACTGGGGCTAGAAAAGGAAAGGAAAGGTTTTTCGACATAAGCCTCCACAAAGTATGGTTGGGCAACTCTGTGGTTTTTGGCTCAGAGTAACTGACTGAATACCTGTTTCCAACAATGTGAAAGGAGTAAAGTTATGCAATTCTAAGCCATCAATGTAGCAGTCAGTTTTGACAGCAGCCAAAGGAAAGTGGCATGAATTATGATATGCATAGAAAAATGATACTTGAACAAGAGCCCACCTAACTGAGTGAATACATAGTGTCTGAAGAAATGAAAAATCTGTCCATTTTCGTTACCACCAAGTGTAATATACCTTTGAAAACCTGGACTTCAACATATCAATGGCTTCAGCTACAATTTTGCAAAAGAACTTCTTCAGAGCATCCAAGCTGCAATGCCACAGTACGGTGAGCAGAGAGCGATCTACAAATGCTTGGCGAGTGACAGGTGAAAGTAGATCATCCTTCTGGAACATGCTATACACACTTTCTAGAAGGCCCAATTGTGTGTCACATGGACTCCTAAAAACAAAAAGAGAGAGAGATTCAATCATGTAGACAATGATGTGCTTTGAACAAGTATTTTAGGGTTCTATTTTATAAAAGCTAAATGCTAATGGTTATGAAATATAAAAACAAAAAGATTAGATATACAAAAGCCATGAAGTACAAAATTCATCAGTACATGAAACATTTTGTTCTATTCATTCCCCAAAATCTTGAAGACAAATCTGAATCCTAATGAAATAATTGTTTTACTTCCTCTCAAATCTGGTCATATTGAATATCTGGGAGCAGCAGTCAGGTATTGGGGAGAGGCAATGGACTGAAGGACAAATATCACATGATCACATTAGATACAGAAAAAGCATTCGACAAAATCCAACATCCCTTCATGATAAAAGTCCTACAGAGACTGGGAATAGAAGGAACATATCTCAATATAATAAAGGCTATTTATGATAAACCTAAAGCCAACATAATATTAAATGGGGAAAACCTTGAAGCTTTTTCACTAAAATCAGAAAAAAGACAAGAGTGTCCACTGTCCCCACTTTTATTTAATGTAGTACTGAAGTCTTAGACATAGCAATAAGGCAAGAGACACACATAAAAGGGATACAAACTGGAAAGGATGAGATCAAGTTATCATCATTTACAGATGATAGGTTCTATACATAAAGGACCCTGAAGACTCAACCAGCAAACTGTTAGAGCTGATAAACACTTACAGCAATGTAGCAGGATACAAAACACACACACACACACACACACACACACACACACACACACACACACAGAAATCAGTAGCCTTCCTATATGCTAACAATAAACACACTGAGAATGAAATCAGGGAATGAATCCTATTCATAATTGCATCAAAAAACAAAAAGTACCTTGGAATAAACTTAACCAAGAAGTAAAGGATCTCTACAACAAAAACTTTAAAACAGGGCTGAAGAGATGGCTTAGCGGTTAAGGCACTTACCTATGAAGCCTAAGGACCCTGGTTCGAGGCTCGTTTCTCCAGGACCCACATTAGCCAGATGCACAAGGGGTCACATGCATCTGGAGTTTGTTTGCAATGGCTTGAGGCCCTGGTATGCGCTCTCTCTCTTCCTCCCTCTCCCTCCCTCTCTCTCTCCCTCTCCCTCCTTCTCTCTCTCTCTCTCTCTCTCTGCCTACCTCTTTCTCTGTTGCTCTCAAATAAATAAATAAAAATGAACAAAAGAAATTTTTTTTAAAAAAACTTTAAAACAAGGCAGAAATTGTAGAAGACACTAGGAAATGGAAAGATATCCTAGGTTCTTGGATTGGAAGATCAATGTTGTGAAAATGGCAATCTTACCAAAAACAATCTACAAATTTAATGCAATCCCCATCAAAATTCCAATGGCATTCTTCATGGAAATAAAAACAATCCTAAAATTCATTTGGATGCACAAAAATCCTCAAATATCTAAAAAAATTTTTTAGCAACTCTTCAGTTTTAGTTAGAGAAACTTCTCTTTTCAGATGGTGGTAACATTGGGATTACTCAGAAGGCACCATTGTGCTAAAAAGTCACAGAAGAGTGTTCAACACTGAAACATCTCTGTCACACCTTCCAAGGCTCAGGGTCCATAGCGGAAGAGGCAGCTGAAAGAATGTAAAAGCCAAAGCAAGGGTAGGACTCCTTACAATGTGCTCCTCCAGACATGAAATGGCCTGGGTATCTATGCCCTCGCAGTGCCTGACACTACCTACACAAGACCATCATAGGAGGAAAAAGGATGACATCAAAATAAAAGAGACTGATTGAGAGGAGGAAGGGGTATGATGGAGAGTGGAGCTGAAAAGGGGAAAGTGGGGGAAGGGAATTAGCATGGCTTATTGTCTGTAATTATTGAAGTTGTCAATAAGAAAAACTTTTAAAAAAACAAATAAAACAGGGGAAAAAAGAAATACATAATATCGTATGTCAATGCTTGTCTATGTGCATTTCAGTTTATCTTTTTTTTGGGGGGGGGGTTCGAGGTAGGGTCTCACTTTAGCACAGGCTGACCTGGAATCCACTATGTAGTCTCAGGGTGGCCTTGAACTCATGGTGATCCTCCTGCCTCTGCCTCCCAAATGCTGGGATTAAAAGGCATGTGCCACCACGCCCGGCTTTGGCTTATCTTTAAAATAAATTTAGGTATACAAATGTTGCACACCTCAAGTACACACAGCACAGAAAATGCGTATGGTCACCCTGGAACAGAAGCCCAAAGAGAGAACAAGGAGATGCCACTCAGCGGTAGAACTATGAAGACCTGTGTCTAATCCAGGGTTGTCTAAAATGGCTGTAAGCAACACTCCCTAGCATGAACTTCCTCCTTCTTCCTTGGCTCAACTTGGGTGGGCTGGCCCCTCCCAAGTCAGACCCTTGAGCCTACAAACCTATCAATTCTTTGCTTATACACCTTACATTAACTAGATGTCTGATCTGTATAAAGGAACATAACCATAAACTCTTCTTCCTGTGGCTTGGCCTGAACACCAGCTTCTCTCTCTCTCACTCCCTCTTCCCAACATTGCTGGGAGTGCGGAGGTACATCTTTCTGCCTGGGTATTTTCCTACATGTGTCCTGCTTTGGGGTGCATTCTCACTTGTCTATGTGTATAATCTTTCTTTCATTCTTCAGTATGTCATGTTTTAATTGTTAAGACTTTTTTGTCTTGTTTGTTTTAGGGTTTTGCACTAGCCTAGCCCAAGCTGACCTAGAATTCACTATGTAGTCTCAGGGTGGCCTCAAATTCACTGTGAATCTACCTCTGCCTCCCAGGTGCTGGAATTAAAAGCATGCACCACCACACCCAGCTAGTAAATCATTTTTTTTTAAAGTAACTTCAATGGAGCTGGAGAGATGGCTTAGAGGTTAATGCATTTGTCTGCAAAGTCTAGGGACCCAGGTTCATTTACTCAGACCCACATAAGCCAGATGCACATGATGGTGCATACATCTGGAGTCTGTTTGTAGTATCTAAAGGCCCTGGAGTACCCATTCTCTCTCCCTCCCTCTTTCTCCCTCTTCTTCTCTCCCCTCTCTCTCTCAATAAATTAAGTAATTAAATTATAAAGAAGGGGGAGGGAGGGCAGTGGGGACAGGAAAACTAGGAGTTCAAGGCCAGCCTGAGAATACATAGTGAATTACAGGTCAGCCTGGACTAGAATAAGACCTTTCCTAAAATAAATTTAAAAAAAAAAAAAAGAAAGAAAAAGAAAAAGAAAAAAAAATGTAGCAGTGATGCTATTAAGCACTTACTTTAAAAATCAACAAACATGATATACTTTTTTATAATCATGGAAAATGCTAATAAAAAATTTTAAAATATAAATAAATAAATAAAAATAAAAATCAACAGGGCTGGAGAGATGGCTTAGCGGTTAAGCGCTTGCCTGTGAAGCCTAAGGACCCCGGTTCGAGGCTCGGTTCCCCAGGTCCCACGTTAGCCAGATGCACAAAGGGGCGCACGTGTCTGGAGTTCGTTTGCAGAGGCTGGAAGCCCTGGCACGCCCATTCTCTCTCTCTCTCCCCCTCTATCTGTCTTTCTCTCTGTGTCTGTCGCTCTCAAATAAATAAATAAATAAATAAAAATTTTTAAAAAAATAAATAAAAATAAAAATCAACAAACACAGGCTAGAGAGATGGTTTAGCAGTTGAGGCACTTGCCTGCAAAGCCAAAGGACTCAGGTTTGATTCCCCAGGACCCATATAAGCCAGCCAGATACACAAGGTGGTGCACACATCTGGAGTTCATTTGCACTGTCTGAAGGTCCTAGCACAACCATTCTCTCTCTCTCTCTCTCTGCCTGCTTGCCTCTCTGTCTCTAAAACAAATAAGTAAAAATAATTTTTTTTAAAAAAGTCAAAGGACCCAGATTCAACTCCCCAGGATCCATGTAAACCAGCTGCACAAAGTGGCACATGCATCTGAAGTTCATTTGCAATGGCTGAAGGCCCTGGCATGAGTCATGACAGCAAGCTCTTCTTCATAGTATAATTCTACCAACTAAATTTAGAAGGGTTAAAAGAAACAAGTGGCTACATGCAACTCTTAATGAAATAACGTATATTTGAACAACTAATGTAAATAGATAGGAAAACCTCTAGGAAAATGTTCTCAAGAATATGGCTTGCCAACCATAGCATCACAAAAAGTAGCACTAGCATATTCCAGGTGCTTTCACATGCCATGAAGTAACCTCATCAAAATTTGAACCTGAATCTAAATGAGTTGTATATGTGTATTAAATGCATGTGTGGAATGCATGGGCATACACATGTGGAAGTCAAGAGACAACATACAGTGTCATTCCTCAGGTGTGCTAACCACCTCCTTTTGAGACAGGGTCTTTTTAATTAGGTACTTATTTATTTGAAAGAGAGAATATGCATGCCAGGGCCTCCTGCCACTGCAAATGAACTCCAGACTCATGTTCTACTTTGTGGATCTGGCTTTATGTGGGTACTAGGGAATTAAATCCAGTCCACCAGGCATTGCAATCAAGTGTCTTTAACTGCTGAGCCATCACTCCAGCCCAAGACAGGGTAATTAATTAGGTTAGACTGGCTGACCAGTGAGTTCTATGGATGCATCTGTCTCTGTCTTCCCAGTACTGAGATTGTCTCATGGATTTGACTGTGCTATTGCCCCAGCCCCTAAATATGCTTTTCAATTTACTGTAAGAGACAAGAGCTAGACAATATGATGGAGAATGGAATTTCAAAGGAGAAAGTGTGTGGGGGGGGAGTAGAGGGAGAGTACTACCATGGGATATTTTTTATAATCATGGAAAATGTTAATAAAAATTGAGAAAAAAAAGAAGTTAATGAAAAACATGGGAAAGGATCAGATAAATCCAGAATAAAGACACTGTAGAAATGTCTAACTTCTTCAATAATGAAAAAGCAACTGATGCTTAGATCAAAATTCAAATGTTTAAAGTTTCAAGAGCCCTTAAGGTCACAGGAGAAATATGAATATAGAATTAAGAGACATAAACAGAAGAATTTAGAAATAGAATGACAAGGCACCTAAGATCAGCTTTAAAACAATCACAAGTGAAACAGAAAAGATGAAGAGGCAATGAAGCTGGGAAAACATTTCTTCCATGTGAAGCCTAATTTGTAGTCTTTCTTCAGCATTAAATATGTCTGAAATTTTTCATGATAAAAGTCTGTTTCAAAGAAAATGAAAACAACAACAAAACAGTTGTAAGATATGATTACAACTGACACTTTTTGGGAGAGTAGAAGGGGAACAAAGATAATTTTCCCAGAAATAACATGTGTCTGACTCTTGGGATTCCAGACTAAAAATGACTTACCACCTAGCAATCTTTGTGAAAGTGGCTTGAAACAATTCTTCCATAATATGTTGCTGCTCCCGACAAAGAATTTCTGTCATCAATTGAAACAATATGGGACTCTGAGATAATTCCAATGCATCTAGAAACTAAAAATTAAAAAAAAAAAGTGGCCTCATTATCAGCACCATCCAAATGTTGTGTTTTGTTTACTTATTGGTTATGTTTTATTTTTAATAGCTTTCTTTCTAAAAATATTTTATTTGTATTTATTTATTTGAAAGGGGGAGAGAGAAAGAAGCAGGTAGAGAGAGAATGGGTAGGCCAATGCCTCTAATCACTGCAAACAAACTGTAGATGCATGTGTCACCTTGTATATCTGGCTTTACATGGGTACTGGGCAATCAAACCTGGGTCCTTTGACATTGCCAGCAAGCACCTTAACTGCTAAGCCATCTCTTTAGCCACTAAACAGACATTTATAAAAACATACCAATATCCAAAAAATATACGAAAAAATGATCAATATCAATGATCATCACAGAAATGCAAATCAAAATCATAAGAAGACAGGCAGAAAAGAGAATCCTTGCACCCTGTGGGTTGGAATTTAAATTAGTGCTGTAACTATATATATATATGAACAATAGAGGTTCCTCAAAAAATGTTACTGCAGAAAGACTATCATACGATCCAGTAATACTACTGATGTGTAAATATATCCAACTGAAATAAAAGCAATATATAGACATCTGCATTCCCATATTTACTGCATTACTATTCACAATAGCTAAGAAATGAAAACAGTCAAACTACTGAATGAAAAGGAAAAAAGTGATATATGTACAAAGTAGCTCAAATCTTATCAAGGCATGGAAAGATACATACATGATTTCTCTCACGTAAAATCTAAAAATCTGACCCCACGTAAGTTGAGGGTAGTGGTTACCAAAAGCTCAGGACAATGGAGGAGTTTGAGCAGTTGGCACATGGGAGATGTTTTGTTTGTTTGGGTTTTTGTTTTTTAAGGTAGGGTCTCGCTCTAGCACAGGCTGACATGGACTTCACTATGTAGTTTCAGGCTGGACTTGAACTCACAGTGATCCTCCTACCCATGCCTCCCAAGCGAAGGGTTTGAAGGCTGTGCCACCATGCCTACCATGGGGAAATGCTGATGACTATATTTAACTAAAAGCAAGAGAGTCTGGTGTGCAGGAAGATGACAAAGAAACAATGATGTACTCTACATCTGAAAAGATAGAAGACAGGAGTTTGAAAGTCTTTATCATAAAGAAATTATACATGTTTAAGGAGATAAATACATCTTTAACTTGACTTTACACATATATGCCTGTATTTAAACATTACATGATGTCCCATTAATATGTTCATTTTTTTGTTCAGGTGTACTGGTTAAAAGTAAATTTTAAAAAATAAACAAAATGCACTCAATCAACCATTTGATGTTGATACTACAACAAACCTTCTTCATGCAGTCCACATAATTATTGTACCTCAGGGTTCCAGGAGGAAACTCATTAGACTGCATAGGAAAATTACAAATGATGAACTTTTCAAGAATACCCTTTAGGTCATCCAGATGGCTTCCTGTCACATTGGTAAAGAATGGAAGAAGAATGACAGCTTGGCCCTGTGAAGCAATGCAGATAAACAGAAATCACTAGTTATGGCTTATAGACAATGCTCTCTAAAGACTGTAAATACAGCACTATGTGGATTCAACAAAAGCCAATCTAAATGTAACTGTGTGCCTTAGCTTTAACTCAAGGTCAGTGGGTTGATCTGGGATTTTACACACATACACACACCTTTGCAAATGACTCTGCATGTGGCTTTTCCTTCTACAAACAAAATCATATTAGAAATGTTCTATTCAAATTTTATGTGGGAAGAATGGCTGAATAACATACAAGGTAAGTTACAAATGCTTGTTTGTAGAATTACCTCAGAACTTCATAGTGAGTGAGCTTAAGAGGACCTAAGTGTTGATTCTGGTTTCCCTTGAATTTCTTAAATTAAATTGCAAGACGTTTTCATTTGGACAAAGGGGAAACAACAACAAATGATCCCTTTATTCATTTTTTTAAAAGTAAGTTTACATCAAGATCACATTTTGCCTTTTATTTTTTAACTTTTTCTTAACAACCCTCTCCCTCTCCATATATATATGTATGTAATATATATTATATATATACACACACAGGGCTGGAGAGATGGCTTAGCGGTTAAGCGCTTGCTTGTGAAGCCTAAGGGCCCTGGTTCGATGCACGATTCCCCAGGACCCACGTTAGCCAGATGCACAAGGGGGCACATGCATCTGGAGTTCGTCTGCAGTGGCTGGAGGCCCTGGAGCACTCATTCTCTCTCTCTGCCTCTTTCACTCTATCGCTCTCAAGTAAATAAATAAAAATAAAAAAACATATATATATATATACACAGACACGCATATATATACATACCATAATTATAATCTTCTCCCACTACCCTCCCTTTTCCTCCTTTCAAATTCCTCCCTCCATTGAATCCCTTTTTTCCAACTAGTCTCTTTTCTATCAAAGTCACATTTAAAAAAAAAATTTTTATTATTTATTTGAGAGAAAAAAGGAGGCAGACACAGAGTGAGTATGGGCGTACAAGGACCTCTAGCCACTGTAAATCAATTACAGATACACATGCCACTTTGTGCATCTGGCTTTATGTGGGTACTGGAGAATCGAACCTGGGCTGCCAAGCTTTGCAAGAAAGTGCCTTTAACTGCTCAGTCATCTCTCCAGCCTTAAAATCATATTAATAGACCTAAATCATAGAACTTTAAAATTGCTTTCCTTGCCCCACCTAAAAAATTCAAGAGGTATTAAGAGAAAAAAGTGATAAATAACTTAAAATTACTATAGCAAACCTAAAATTCCAAATTAAATCACAGGTATACAACAATAATTTTTCAGGTATGATACTATGAAGAGACATACTAAAGCCTGTACAGATGGGATAAAGTGAAGCCTAGGGTCTGTCTCCTTAAGTAGAAGGTGCTGTTCTGTTAAATGAATCTGCCTACATAATACTGCAGGCTAACAAAATAGCTGACAGGTACATGAAGGTTGATTGTGCTAACCTCACTATTTTTGTCAAGTTAGAAACTTTCCATGATTTTTTTTTTTGGGGGGGGGGTCTGGAGAGATGGATTCGTGGTTAAGGTGCTTACCTGTGAAGCCAAAGGACCCAGGTTTGATTTCCCCAGTACCCACATAAGCCCTAGTAATCATGTCAAGCCAGATGAACAAGGTGGCGCATGTGTATGGAGTTTGTTTATAGTGGCTAGAGGCCCTGATGTACCCAGTCACTCTATCTGCCTCTTTCTCTCTCTCTCTGCCTGCCTCTCTTTCTCTCAAATAAATAAAATATTTTTAAAAATTATAAAGAAAAACATTGTGTGTGTGTTTGTGAGACAGAGCAGGACCTCGTGTGCCATAGCGTGTATGTGAGGTCAGAGGGGCACTTTCAGGTCAGTTCTCACCTTGGTACCTCATCTAAGGTAGAGTTTCTCTCTCTAATCTGGCTCTGCTGTGAGATTTTGCTCTATTATTGCTCTTTGCTGCACTTGTCACTGTGAGTTTCCAGGAATCCTCCCATGTCCAACTCCTGTCTCACTATCAGGATGCAAGGATTACAGAGCCTGCAATGGCTTCCAGCTTTTTATATGAAGTCTAAGGTTGGTTGAATTCAGCTACTCAGGTTTGAGCAGTGAGTACTTTATTCACTCTACAATCTCCCCAACCCAAGAAAAAGAATTTTTTTTTTTAACGAAAATCCTTTTGTTTTGTTTTGTTGTTTTTTTAAGGTAGAATCTTACTCTTCTAGGCCAGGCTGACCTGGAACTCACTCTGCAACCCAGGCTGGCCTAGAACTCACATGATCTCCTACCTGAGCCTATCAAGTGCTGGAATTATAGGCATGAGCCACCATGCCTAGCTCAAAAACAGTATTTTATATCTATATATTTTGTTTATTTATTTGTTTGTTTTATTTTTCAAGATAGGGTCCCACTCTAGCTCAGGCTGACCTGGAATTCACTATGTCATCTCAGGATGAACTTGAATTCACACAATCCTCCTACCTCTGCCTCCCGAGTGCTGGGATTAAAGGCATGTGACATCACGCCCGGCTCTAAAATATTTTTATTTTATTTACTTCCAAGGAGAGGGACACAGAGAGTATGGACATGCCAGGGCTCTTATTGCTGCACATGAATTCCAGATGCATGTGCCACTTTGTTCATCTGGCTCCACATGTTTACCTGGGTGGGGAGAGGCTTTGCAATCAAGTGCTTTAACCCACTGTGCCCCCAAAAATGTTTTAAAGTCACATACCTTTAAGTGTAGACCCAACTTTGTATCTGCAAGTAGATAAGAATATGTTGTAAAGACTTCAGGAAATGAACTGTGATTTGTATTAAAAGACACAGATGAATCAATCTAAAGGAAAGAAGATAAAAACATGACAGTTTTGTTATGTCGCAAAATTCTTTAACATATTTTCAAATATTTAACTTTCAGACTTTGCGGATTTGTTCTAGAGCTTCAAAAATACTTCCAACAAGATTATTATGATATATTATTAATTTTGTTTACTTGCACGTGGTGTGTATGTGTGTGTGTGTGCGTGTGTGTGTAAGCGTGTGTGTGATGCCAGGGGTCTTTCTTCCCACCTCAAACCAAACACCAGATGCTTAGGTCTGCCTTATGTGAGTGACTTGAAAATAGAATCAGGGCTAGTAGCTTTGCAAGCAAGTGTTGTTATCTGTTGAGCCATCTTCCCAGCCTCCCCTTATTCTAAACTATGTTGAGGACTAGGCTCAAAATTTAAAGGTGCTGGCTTGCAAGGCCTGCCAAGTCCATATCCCCAACACCCTCATAAAGCCAGACACAAAAGTAGTATATATGTCTAGTATTCATTTGCAATGGAAAGACACACATACATACATATGCACACACAAATCTTTGGGGCTGGAGAGATGACTCACTGGCTAAAGGCACTTGCTTGCAAAGCCTATCAGTCTAGGCTTGACTCCCCAGTCATATAAAGCCAGATACACAAAGTGGCGCAGGAATCTGGAGTTCATTTGAAGTAACAAGCAGCCCTGGCATGCCCACTTTCTCTGTGTCAATATATTTTTTAAATATTTTAATTATTCATTTATTTGAGAGAGAAAGTTTTTTAAATATTTTAATTATTCATTTATTTGAGAGAGAAAGGGTATACCAGGGCCTCTAGCCACTGCAAATTAGCTCCAGTTCCGTGTGCCACCGTGTGTATCTGCCTAACATGGGTACTAGGGAATTGAATCTGGGTCCTTAGGCTTTGCAGGCAAGTGAATTAACCAATAAGCCATCTCTCCAGCTCCTGTGTCACTGTATTTCTTAAAACATAAAAATAGGAACTGGAGGGCTGGAGAGATGGCTTAGCGGTTAAGCGCTTGCCTGTGAAGCCTAAGGACCCCAGTTCGAGACTCGGTTCCCCAGGTCCCACATTAGCCAGATGCACAAGGGGGTGCACGCATCTGGAGTTCATTTGCAGAGGCTGGTAGCCCTGGCGCGTCCATTCTCTCTCTCTCCCCCTCTATCTGTCTTTCTCTCTGTGTCTGTCGCTCTCAAATAAATAAAATAAAAAAAAAAAAAAAAGGAACTGGAGAGGGCTGGAGAGATGGCTTAGCAGTTAAACACTCGCCTGTGAAGCCTAAGGACACCGGTTCGAGACTCAGTTCCCCAGGTCCCACGTTAGCCAGATGCACAAGGGGGCGCACACATCTGGAGTTCGTTTGCAGAGGCTGGAAGCCCTGGCGCGCCCATTCTCTCTCTCTCCCTCTATCTGTCTTTCTCTCTGTGTCTGTCGCTCTCAAATAAATAAATAAATAAATAATTAAAAAAAATAGGAACTGGAGAGACGGCTTAGTGGTTAAGGTGTTTGCCTGCGAAGCCAAAGGAGCCAGGTTCTAGTACTCAGGACCCACATAAGTCAGATATACAAGGTGGTACATGTGAATGGAGTTTGTTTGCAGCGGCTGAAGGCCCTGAAGTACCCCTGCCATTTTTTTTCTCTCTCACTCAAATTAAATAAAAATAAATAAATAATTATATTAAGCTGGTTGTGGTGGTGCACACCTTTAATCCCAACATTAGGAGGCAGAGGTAGGAGAACTGCCATGAGTTGAAGGCCACCCTGAGACTACATAGTGAATTCCAGGTCAGCCTGAGCTAGAGGGAGATCCTACCTCAAAAACCATTATAAGGTGCCCTGGTGCACCAATTCTTTCTGTCTCTCTCATAATAAAATTACCAAAAAAATTAAAAATCTCTGTCTCTGTCTCTGTCTCTCTCTCTCTCTCTCTCTCTCTCTCTCTATATATATATATATATATATATATATATATTACTTTTCTAAAATTTATTTGAGAAAGAAAGAGACAGACAAGAGAGAGAATGGATGCTCCAGGGCCTCTAGCCACTGCAAACAAACTCCAGATGCATGTGCAACTTTATGCATCTAGCTTATATAGGTACCGGAGAATCAAACCTGGGTCCTTAAACTTTGTAGTAAAGCGTTTAACTGCTAAGCCATCTCTCAGTCTTAAATTAAATATTTTAATAGTATCTAAAATAAAGCATGTAAAGGTATAATTAAAAAATGTATAAAAATGAAGCCAGGTGTGGTGGCGCACATCTTTAATCCCAGCACTCGGGAGGCAGAGGTAGGAGGATCGCCATGAGTGAGAGGACACCCTGCGACAACATAGTGAATTATTCCAGGTCAGCCTGGACTAAGAGTGAAACCCTACCTCGAAAAACCAATACACACACACACACACACACACACACACACACACACACACACACGTACATATCATCCATAATGATGGTATAAAACATGAAAAAGTAAATTTTCTCTCCAAAATATTTTTTTAATTTTTCTGAATTTATTTGTGTGTGCATGCATATAGGCACATGTGCCACAATGCGCATGTGGAAGTCAAGACAACTTCAAAGAGTTTGTGCTCCGCATTCTTTAAGACGGTATCTTGCCACTTCAAGTGAACTGTCAGACTTCTGTCAGATTGGCTGGCCTGTGGGCTTTCGAATTCTGGCTCTGCTTCCCATGGTTATATATCATCTTTTGGAATCACACAGGCATGTGCCACTTTGCATACAGCTTTACAAGGGTGCTGGGGAACTGACCTCAGGCCAAAAAGCTTTGCATGCAAGTATCACTCTCTCTCCAGGCCCCTCCAAAATATTAATTTATGATACCAGTAAATTTTTTTTAAATTTTTTATTTATTTATTTGAGAGCGACAGACACAGAGAGAAAGACAGATATAGGGAGAGAGAGAGAATGGGCGTGCCAGGGCCTCCAGCCTCTGCAAACGAACTCCAGACACACGTGCCACCTTGTGCATCTGGCTAACGTGGGACCTGGGAAACCGAGCCTCGAACCGGGGTCCTTAGGCTTCACAGGCAAGCGCTTAACCGCTAAGCCATCTCTCCAGCCCAAATTTTTGAAGCAACTTTTACCAAACTTTTAAACATGCAAGTTACAATGTTCAATCAACAAACATGCCAGAAAAGGTGGCACAACACACACCTGCAATCCCAGCCCCCAGAAGCTGAGGTAAAAGGATGTAAAGCTCAAGGCAGGGGTGGGTTGTATAGTGAGATTGTATCTCAAAAAACAACTGAAGGGCTGGGGAAGTGGCCCAACAGTTAAAGGCACTTGTTTGCAAAGCCTACTGGCCTAGGTTCAATCCCCAGCTACATTTGCAAATATATAAAATTAAAAAAAAAAATAAAACAGCTGAGACATAATTCAGTTTGTAGAGAGCTCGCCTTATATGCACAAAGCATTTTCAAGTATCATAAAAACCAGGTGGGGTAGTGGCAAGCCTGTAATCCCAGCACTCAGGTGGAGGCAGAAGGATCAGGAGGAATTCAAGGTCATCCTGGGACACATGAGACCCTATAAACAATACAAAAAATGGGGAAGTTGGAAAGATGGCTCAGCAGTTATAGAATGCTTTACACTTAAGATTAAGATCCTGGGACAGCCTGAGATCACTGGAGTTCAATTCCCCCACAACCTACATAAAAAGCTGCGCACAGTTATACGTAAGTAACCTCAGTCCATAGAGTGGGTAGGGAATGGGATAAAAACTAGAGAATCACTCAGGCTGACTGACTGAAAAGAGTAGCTCTTGATTTAAAGAGAGCCCCTGTCTCAAGAATTACACAGCTGATAAGAGCATTTGAAGTTCTCTTCTACCAACTGCACACACATGCAGGCACAATATACACATTGGCACACATGTGCATATACTACACATGACATACCAAATATACTCCCCCCCTCCAACACACACACAAAGAGGAAAAAAAACTGACATGATTGCCTTTTTATTTTTTTCTCTAAATACCTGTAAAATTTTTGCCAGTAAGGCCAGCATTGCCATTTTACTTTCTGGAGCAGAATCCTTGACCCACCATGAATCACACTTCTTCCAGTTTTGCAGAATTGTAGCAGCAAGCCTTGGTCCTTGGTATTTCTGAATGGCTCGATCCTTGAAGCTCTGGTCTAACAAACCATTTAAAATGGTACTCACCTGAAATTTTGTAGTGATTAAAAAAATTTCTTAATATTGATAATGATGGATATAAAACTAAATTTCCTTTCAAAGCTATTCTTAGAAAATGAAAACACTGTTTATCTACATTATTTTAACACAAAAAATTATCAAACAGAAGCAGAGGGTGGTCCTGCTGATGTCATCCCATCACATGATGCACCTAGTTTAGGCACTTTCCATAAAAATCCCATTAGAAGAGGAATGAGTACTCTCTTGTTGCCCACACACACACACACACTCTCTCTCTCTCTCTCTCTCTTTCCCTTCTCTTCTCTCTTTCTCTCCCTCCCTCCTTTGTGCTCATCTCAATGAAGAATCTCTGCTGCAGCCTGCTTTATTCCCAGCTATTGGTTCACATCTAAGAACTGACTAAAAGTGCTAGGCAGGAGCAGCTCACAAACTTTAAGTCTTTCTAGTCAGCAATGATGGCTGCATCATTATGTTCTCAGGTCTATTGGACTATTCTGGTACTCTGCTGAGAGAAAATGGCTAGTTGAGAGGATTCTGGAAGCCAATATGAATGAAGGTCGAGTCTCTAGATGAAATATATGCAGGTTTCACCTACTTTCTGTTTTTATATTCAGTGATACCAAGAGATACTCATACCCCTCAAGAACCATTACCTTTGATCTTCTGAGAAGGGAGGATGGGCCTGACAGCCAGGAAGCTCACTTTATATCAGGTTTCCTTCCTAGGCTTTCCTTCACACTCTGCTGGGCACATTGGCTGCCTTGCCAATCCTCTGATGTCACTAAGAAGCTCAGGAACTTTAACTGTGCTACATATGTCCTTTTGTTTTGTGCCTTTTGTCATTCTGGAAGTCTCTGTACTCTTTAAGACTGCTGCTTTTTTTCCTTTCTCATTAAACCTTATGTCACTTTAGAGACTTGTAGGAAAGGAATACAGGAAGTAAGAGAACATTGTTTTTCATGTGGTGAGGTGTATGTGTAGTATGTATGATGTGGTATATGCACATATATATGCAGATGGAGCAGCACAAGTATGGACACAAAGAGGCCAAAGTAGAATATAGTCATTCCCCTCCATCACTCATCTAAGTAGTTCCTTGAGATGGAGTCTCTCCCTCAATCCAGAGCTGGAGGCCTGCTTTCACAGGACTAGAGCTGCAGGCGTGCATCGCCATGTCCAGCTGCCTATGAGTGTGCTGAGAAATTGAACTCAGATGGTCTCTGGTCCCTTGATGCCATCATGCTTGCCCAGGAAGTGTTCTTACTTGCTGAGTTATCTTTCCAGCACCCCCATTTTTACATGTTTCCTAATCCATCAGGTTCATCAGAAGCCTAAATAATTTATCTATTAATATATTTATTAATTTTGGTATTGTATGTTGTGATGTGTGTGGTGCATGTACATGTATGCAGATGAGAACTCCCCGTGCACACACTTGGCAGAAGCCAGGAGAACGTCAAGTGTTCTCCATCACTCTTCTGCCTACTTCCCTACCAGAGTCTCTCATAGAATATGGAGCTCCCCCTTTTCAGTTACACTGGATGACTAGTGATCCTCAGAGATCCTTCTGTCTCTGCCTCCCTCAACATGGGGTACTAACAGTCAAACCTGGCTTAGAAGAACGAATAGTTTAAAAGCTAAAAATATTTAAACTTCCTGCATGTCTACAAGTTTCCTTCCTACATCAAAAAACACAAATTCCTAGTGCCATCTACCATAAAATGCTTCCCAAAAACATACAAGCACTATCTGAGTAACAGTTCAACTTAGGCTCTCTCTTCTCTTCTCCCCAGCTCTCTACTCTTCCTTTTGCCCCATGACCTGACCTGAACATCCATTTGAGTCTGTTCCTCCTTCCCAGCCTAGCCGGGAAGGAGGGGGGATACTTACCTTGGCTTGAGTATTTTTCTTCTTGCCTTCTTGTGTCATCCTTTGGAATCATATGTAAGATTTATCTTTTTTTGTTTTTTTGTTTGTTTGTTTGTTTTTATTTTTCGAGGTAGGGTCTCACTCTGGCCCAGGATGACCTGGAATTCACCATGGAGTCTCAGAGTGGCCTCAAACTCACTGCGATCCTCCTACCTCTGCCTCCTGAGTGCTGGGATTAAAGGTGTGCACCACCACGCCCAGCTGTAAGATTTATCTTTGATCTGAGTCCTTCACTATTTCTTAATCCTATCTGTTATTTGAAGGGGCCTCTATGTTCTGTCTCCCATGTGTGTATGACTGCCCAACCTTCTTCTAGATATACATTTCCCTTAAACAAACCTCGTAATTTATAGTCTCTCCCTAAATAAGGTTAATAATTCATAATTTTGCCATCATGAGTCCATTTTACCAATTATTTGTTCAAAACAGGATAAGGAGCCAGATATAGTGGCTCACATCTTTAATCCCAGCAATCCCGCAAATACATAAATAAAAATATTCATAAGTTTTTTTTAAAAAGTTTAAAAGTTAAAAAAAAAATTAAAGTTCTCAAAAAAGGTTCAACTTAAGAGGAATTACATATTCTTCTTTAAAATGATCTTTATCCATCTTTAAAATTACATGTCCTTTAAAATGATCATTCAAAAACAGAGGTCTTTCTAATAGTTCAGGTTTTTTTTCCTTTTTTTAATAGCTCAGTTTTTGACTATCTACAAGCATCTAGTCATACTTCAAAACCTTTAAGTTTAACAAATACCAAATTGATCAAATATCAATTGACTTCCAAAGAATCAATACGATAGAGCAAAGAGTTACAGCAAGACTATGCAGAAAATGATGGCATGACATTGCTTTAAGGACACAAAGTTCTAACAATATGGATGACAATATGGTGGAGGTAGGAAGAAAAGTGCTAGGCCACAAGACAAGTGTGGAGACTCCAACATTATACCCGGCAGAAGTCAATGTCCTAAAAGGTTGTGCATTATAATGTTAGGCCTAGAGAATTAGAAAGCCTGAAGAAATGGAACAAATAGTATTTCAATTTCATCAATGGGCTGGGGGAAATGGCTTAGTGAGTAAGAATGACTGCTGGCAAGCATGAAGACCTGAGTTTAATAACCACAGTGCTGAGGGGGTAGACAGGAAAAGGGCTGGAGCTTGCTGATCAGCCAGCCTAACCAAAAAACAGTGAATGAACTTCAGTTTCAGTGAAAACCTGTCTCAAGGAGATGAGGTAGAAGAGTGAAAAAAGAGGCCTTATGACATCCTCCTCTGGCTTCTACATGTATGCATATGAAGCACATGCACACACACTCATGGATCGATGACATACATCTCACATATATACACACACCAACAAAAAGCAAGAGCTGGGAAGATGGTTCAATACACAAAGTGCTAACAATACATGTGTAAGTACCTGAGTTGAGATATTCAGAACCTACATAAAAGGCATCTATAATCACAGTGTCTCTGCTGCAAGAAGGGAGGTAAAGCCAGGAGACTTTCCCAGAAGTCTACATGCTAGCTCTGGCAACTGTAGTAGTGAATAACAAGAGATCCAGCTTCAAATAAGGTGGAAAGTGAGGGCTGACACTTGAAGTTGTTCTCTGATCTCCACAAGCATACTATATAGCATGGACATGCTTCTCCCTCACACACATATATACACATCACAGACAAATAAAAGCAACAACAAAAATCATTAACATTTACCAGCTACCGATAAAGGCTATTTTTTGTTTTTGTGAATTTTACTTTCAGATATTACCAAGACCTTTTAACATTCCAGGAAAAAAAAAATCTATTTTAAGAATAAAACTTAACCTTAAAAATAATAAAACTTCAACTTTATACCATTCTTTTATGAACATTATAGAAGAAAAGATACAGTTAAAGGAAAACGTTACCATTTTGGGGTTATCCTCTGATGATTTCATGATCTCTGATACTGCAAGATCTAAATTTTTCAACAGTTCACTGTTGATTATTTCTGAGAACAAGCTATAGAAATATTCTCCATGGGAGAAGCTAGTGTTTCTCTGTGAGCTGCCCAAACACTGTGTGGACAGCAGAGCTGCATTCAGGAGCAAACTTACAAGGTGTTCACACTGAGGAAGAGAAAAGAGAAGACCATGTTACCAAAAGATTCCTATGGCAGCTGGCATGTAATAAAGTCTAAGAGAAGGAGTCTGACATGTGAAGCCACAGCTCAAAAATTAATACATACTTCAATTAGCTTCTATTTTCTAGGTTCATTTTGAGACGGAAATCTTCAAATGATACTGCTTCCACATTTCCAAAAATAAAAATAAAAAATAAAAAAGCTTTCTGTGGTTTGGAGACTAGAATCTAGTACAGCCAAGTATTTTTGGGCAATTTCAATATAACTGAGAACATCAAGTGGACAATGAGACAAAGAGGTTCCTGCAGTGGAAGAAGTGGCAAAGGAGGACAGAAAAGAGCAAATGCACAGGGCTAGTTACAAATTTCAGCTGCAACACACTGACTGAAGCCAACCCTGCTCAGTTCAATGAGCCATGAGGACTTTTGTGCTGTGGTGACTTAGGTGCCTCTCAGATTATCTTCCAGGGCCCTTTCAAACCATCAACCCCAAGAATTACCAAGGACAGGGAAGAGGCCACCTGTTAACACAGGTACATTTAATCACAAAATGTGCCCCCCCCCCCACCACTGCCTTATATCCTTTTGGAACAAAGCAATACAAAAATTCAATTTAAGAATGTTGGGCTTCACCAGGAATAGATGGTAAGACCCTATTGCGGAAGACTCCATATACTTGGGCTGCAAGGCCACTGAGAAATCCTGCTGGAACTGAGCAGATAACCTCCTTCATGTAGACCAGTTAACAGAAAGCTGGAATAAGCCGTTCTGCATGCAGTTAAACAGGAGAAAGAGAAATCAACAGTGAAGATACTCATCAGTGGACACTACAAGCCTTATAAGTGGCCAGCCAGGCCAAATGAGCCAACGGGTGCAACAGCAGCACATCTGTCATGGTGGAAACCAACTGCCCTCGAATTGGACTGGAGGACCGCTCCATGGGAAGGGAATACATCCCTGATACTGAAAACTTAAAAAAGGGGTAGTCATGAGCCCTAGGGGTGTAACATCTGCTGCTGTCTGCCTAAATGTATATACTATGCTTATCAAACTGCCCAGTAAGCACTTCTGTTAATGTTCACACCTTTATATTAATGCTACTCTCACTTTTGGTTGAGAATCTTCTCTTTTCAGATAGCAGTGACCTTGGGGCGACTCAGAAGGTATCATGGTGATGGAAAGACATGACCGCAGTGCTCAGTCCTGCAATATCTGTATCACACCTTCCAAGGCTCAGGGTCTAATGCGGTAGAGTTGGCAGAAAGAATGTAAAAGCCAAAGAAAGGGCAGGACTCCATACAACATGCTCCCTCCAGACACAAAATGGCCTGGATATCCATGGCCTCACGGTGCCTGATACTACCTGCATAAGACCACCATAAGAGGAGGAAAAGATCAAGACATCAAAGTAGTAGGGGGGGAGGGAGGGTATTATCATGGGACTTTTTTTTTTTTTTTTTTTTTTTGGTTTTTCGAGGTAGGGTCTCACTCTAGCCCAGGCTGACCTGGAATTCACTATGTAGTCTCAGGGTGGCCTCGAACTCACGCGATCCTCATACCTCTGCCTCCCAAGTGCTGGGATTAAAGGCGTGCACCACCACGCCCGGCTCCATGGGACATTTTTTATAATCATGGAAAATGTTAATAAAAATTGAGGAAAAAAAAGACATCAAAAGTAAAAGAGAGACTGATTGAGATGGGGAGGGCGTATGATGGAGAGTGGAGTTTCAAAGGGGTAAGTAGGGGGAGGGAGGGTATTACCATGGGGTATCCTTTATAACTAGGGAAGTTGTTAATAAAAATATTTTAAAAACATAACTAAATCACCTTAAAAAAAAAAAAAAGAAAGAATGTTGGGCTGGAGATTACATAGCAGTTAAGGCACTTGCCCGAGAAGCCCTTATTAATTAAATTTCAAACTTTCTGGAGACACATCAAAAGTAAGTTATATATGACCCCCAATAGGACAGCATGGTATACAGTTGTTTTTCCTACCACTATTCCAAAAGCAAAGGCTAATTCCAGAAGTCCATTGGCTAGGTGCTTGCAGCTGGGGTCCAATGATGGCAGGCACTGCCTGTTCTCTGTTGGTGCAATGCCATTATAAACCAGTGACAGAAGTCTTGTGCCAATAGACTGATGCATGGCTGTGGACTAAAACAAAATTAACATGAAATACTGGCTAAGAAAAGACATTAAACAGAAAAACATGACTTCAGGCGAAGGTGGTTTAGCAGATAAGAACACTTGTCATGCAAGCACGAGAGCCTGATTTATCCTGAATTTGACTCCACAGCACCCATGAAGACAGCTAGAAAGAGCTATGCACACCTATGATCCCAGACCTGTAGGGAACAGAGACCCAAGAATCCAGTCAGTCAGACCACAAAACAGCACCTCTGGGTTCAGCAAGAGATTATATCTCTAAGAAACAAGCAGAGGAGCAATAAAAGAAGGACATACAACATTTTTCTATGGCTTTCAATGTGAATACATGGGGTGGTTTGAATATGAAATGGCCTCTATAGCCTCATGTGTATGTGATTAAGTCTCATACTGAATCTCCAACTGGCAGAGCCTTTGGGAAGTGCAGCCTTGCTAGAGGAAGTGAGCCACTTGGGACAGACTTTGAGGATTATAGCCCAGATTCAAGCCTAGTAGTTAAAACTACTTCCACCCAGATATAGGACAAATTGTGAGCCAGCTTTTGGCTTATGCCAGGTTCTCCCTACCATGATGAAAATTCCCCTTGAAACTGTTAAGACTGGACCTGGGAAGATGGATCAACAGTTAAAGGTGCTTACTTGTGAAGCTTACCAGCTTGGGTTCAATTCCCAAGTACCCACATAAAGCCATATGCACAAAGTAGCACATGCATCTGGTGTTTATTTGCAGGGGCAAGAAGCAATGACATATCCATACTCTTCCCCTCTCTCTCCCTCAGTTTCTCATCAAAAATAAACAAAAATATTAAAAAGGACAAGGAAAAAAGAAAGAAAAAGAAACTACACACTTGAAATAGACCTTTCCTCTCATAAGCTATTTCTGGTCAGGTGTTTTGTTCTAGCAAAGAGAAGGTAACTACAATATACATACACCATACATGCACAAAAAGAAGAAAATAACATTTTTACTACTCTAATTAAAAGGTTTTTTGTTGTTGTTGTTGTTGTTTGTTTTTTTGAGGTAGAGTCTCACTCTAGCCCAGACTGACCTGGAATGCACTATATAGTCTCAAGGTGGCCTGAAACTCACAGAGATCCTCCTACCTGTGCCTCCCAAGTGCTGGGATTAAAGGTATGCACCACCACACCAAGTTTAAAAGATTTTTTTAAAGCCAGGCTGGAGAGATGGCTCAGCAATGAAGGAGCTTGCCTGTGAAGCTGAAGAACCCAGGTTCAATTCGCCAGTACCTATGTAAGCCAGATGCACATGGTAGCACATGTGTCTGGAGTTTGTAGCAGCATCTAGAGGCCCTGGTATGCCCATTCTCATACTCTTTCTCCCCAAAATACATAGATAATAGGACTAATGTGTTTAAAAAATATTACAATGGGGCTGGAGAGATGGCTTAGCGGTTAAGCGCTTGCCTGCGAAGCCTAAGGACCCCGGTTCGAGGCTCGGTTCCCCAGGTCCCACGTTAGTCAGATGCACAAGGGGGCGCATGCGTCTGGAGTTCGTTTGCTGAGGCTGGAAGCCCTGGCGTGCCCATTCTCTCTCTCTCCCTCTATCTGTCTTTCTTTCTGTGTCTGTCGCTCTCAAATAAATAAAAATTTTTAAAAAAATTACAATGATTGTGATGGGGAGGTAATATGATGGAGAATGGAATTTCAAAGGGGAAAGCTGGGGGGGGGAATTAACATGGGACTTTTTTTATAATTATGGAAAATGCTAATAAAAATTTAAAAAAAAATTAAAGTAGGGCATGGTGGCACACACCTTTACTCCCAGCTCTCAGGAGGCAGAGGTAGTAGGATTGCTATGAGATCCAGGACACTCTGAGACTACATAGTGAATTCCAGGTCAGCATGGGCTAGAGCAAAACCCTACATCAAAAAATCAAAAACAGGGCTGGAGAGATGGCTTAGCAGTTAAGCGCTCGCCTGTGAAGCCTAAGGACCCCAGTTCGAGGCTCGGTTCCCCAGGTCCCACGTTAGCCAGATGCACAAGGGGGCGCACGCGTCTGGAGTTCGTTTGCAGAGGCTGGAAGCCCTGGCGCGCCCATTCTCTCTCTCTCCCTCTATCTGTCTTTCTCTCTGTGTCTGTCGCTCTCAAATAAATAAATTAAAAAAATTTTTTTTAAAAATTAAAAAAAAAAAAATCAAAAACAAAACAAAATAGATTTAAAAGCCTATGTTAACAAATGTTGTTTTCCAATATTTAAGACAAGTCTAACTCAGCTTTGTTATCTTCTTATACACAGGCATAATAGCAGTTTGTTCCTAGTTTTTCAGGTTATTATAGATATTTTCAAGTATCCTTTATTCACCTTTCCTTATATTTACTCACATATTTACACTGAGGGAAAACACCTACATGTTTAGAGCAAGTATTATGTAATTTCTATTTCAGCATTTAAGAAAGAATGTAAACATATAGACTAATTCGTATAGTAAAGCTAAAAGATATGTAAAAAAGAAATTGATTAAGGTTACCTGAGGTGGTGATATAACATTCAAGAAGCCAGCTCTGTGAAGCTGTTTACAGGCTGACACAACAGTCAGCAGCTTTGTCCTTTCTAAGACAGTATTAGGGTCACAAAAGTTAACGCCACAGAGCTCCTCAACACTGAGCATGAGAAAAACAAAAAGAAAACAAGATGAGTGCTAACATTATTAAGTTATAAGAATATGCAGAGAATATAAGTGTATTATTATAAACTCACTAATTACCTGGCACTCAAGTCATGGAAAATTCTGAAAAGCAAGCAGGCAAGACTCATATGCACTAACCAGGGATGGAAGGAAAAGCCTGCACCAAGCACATCAGATGCTAGTTCTCACACTATGTGCAGGGAAGGCATTAGCCAAACTCTTAGTTTCCAAACAACGGATGAACAAAAGCCTTCCTTGAGGACGTGGGAGCTACAGCAGCTGTGCTGTTGGGAACACTGGATGTGCAAGGACATTAAATCCCACAACTGGGCACGGCCTGAATGCTCACCTCTGTGCTGTCACTTCTTCTTTCAGATGAGCCTCCAACATGCCTTTATATGGGGACTTCTTTAGTGCTTTCATGAGGTTTACACAAATGCTGGGAAGATGGTCAATAACCTGGATGTCACCAATATTGAAACCTATGCTCACGGGGTCACATAGTGTTTTCACCAAGGCCTTCATTAGGTTTGTGTTACATGAATCCTTCTCCAGGAACTAGAAAAGACAAATAGGATAAAAACACTTCTTGGCCAGGAGAGATGGCTTAGTGGTTAAGGCACTTATCAACAAAGCCAAAAATTTGACTCTCCAGTACCCACATAAAAAGGCAGAGGCAGGCTGGTGAAATGGCTTAGTGGCTAAGGTGTTTGCCTGTAAAGCCAAAGGACCAAGGTTCAATTCCCCAGGATCCACATAAGCCAGATGCACAAGGGGGCGCATGCATCTGGAGTTCATTTGCAGTGGCTGGAAGCCCTGGCATGCCCATTCTCACTCTCGTTCTCTCTCCTTCTCCCTCTCTCTCTCTCTGATTCTAATAAATAAATATTTTTTTTTAAAAAAGGCAGAGGCAGAAAGTGGTGCATGCATCTGGAATTTGTGTCTGCCTCTTTCCTCTCTCTCCCTCTATCAAATAAGTAAATAAAATATTAAAAAAGGAAAAAAAAGAAAAAAAGAAAAAAAAGATAAAAAAAATATTAAAAAGAAAAAAAATAGGCTGGAGAGATGTCTTAGTGACTAAGGTACTTAAAGGCTTAAAGGCTGCAAAGCCTAAGAACCCATGTTTAACTCTCCAGATCCCACATACGCCAGATGCCCAAAGGTAAGGAAGTGCAAGTTTGCACATGCCCACTAGATGTGCAAATGTCTGGCATCCAACTGCAGCTGCTGAGGCCCTGAGGAGCCAATTCTCTGTCTGTCTCTCTGTCTTTTGCACTCTTGAAATAAATAAGGAAAGAGAGAGAGAGAGAGAGAAAGAAAGAGAACTTCCCCCAGTCAGCACCTGTGTTTTCATCACAGTGTAGGTTCCACAAAATTGGCAGCAAACTCTCCCTAAAGGATTAGATAGAAATACTTAAACCTTTGTGGCCATGTAGTCTCTAATGCAACACTATCCACCCTCCCCACATTGAAAGCAGCATGGACGATATGGCATAGTCAGGTATCAATAAAATTTTATTAAGGGTAGGTATTGGAGAGTTTCTAGTTAAGATGGAGGCGTAGGAACCATGCCAAAGCAGCCTAGGGGAGAAAAGACACCCCCCCCCAAAAAAAAGAAAGAAAAAAAGCCAGCAAAATACATTCTTCTACTAAAAGGTGAGGTATATAAGAAATTATCAACTGCAGCAGAGAAGGAGGAGAGATTCAGAGCATCTAGAGACCACAGACACAGACAGAAGTGGCGCCTGCTGTGGCAGAACCAGGTCCAAGGGGCCAAACCCATAAGACTCAGCCTGAGCTGCAGGAAGACCCAGGTGAGGAGATTCTCCACTCACAAAGGCCTCCTCGCAAACTCAAGAAAAGTAAAGGGCAGATGGCAGGGACTAACAGAGCAGCACATGAGGAAGAGGATCACAAGAACCAGCAGGAGAACTTCAGACAATATCCACAGCCTCCCCTCCCACCGCCAGCGCAGGCGCCAGCAAGCACGAGAGACCTGGGGAAGGGAGATCACCTACACAGCACCCCGCACAGGCGATCAGAGCAGCAACTCAGCCAGCCTACCTGAACCCACAGCGCAGCAAAGAGGGACCCAAGCAGGAGCGCAGGATAATTGAGACGAAAGCCATCCCAAGAGGTAACTGGTATTACACCAGGTCATTACCCACCAACAGAAGTACTAAATACACCTTCCATATCAGGATAAATTATATGTTAAATCTGATGGGTGCCTGGATTTGCCATTCTTAAATAACCTGTATTTTGGGCTTGCCATGTGATGTTTCCTGGTTTATACTGCCTTTGTTTCCTCTTCGGTCGTTCATTGGAGAAGGGTCTCACCTGGTCACAAACTGACTTGGAAGCCTCTACAGACCAGAAATCTTAGCCTCCCAGCTGACAGGACTAAGGGTGTGGGGCAACACACATCCTTAGGGACTGTGACTTTGTTAGAGGATCTGGTTGTCATAATACCTAATCTTGCATAAATACTCTGTGCTACTTTTCATTGAATGTGTACATTGTTTAGTTAAATTTTAGACTCTACCTGTATTTTGTTCCACACAGCCTATTTCAGTACTCTCATAGCAGGCAAATCCAACACATAGGGTCACTTTTGTCATTCCTCTGAGAGTCTTAGGAGCCACACCTAGCACCTTAACCTCCTATCCTGAAGATATATAATAGCAAATTGATTGATACATCTAATAATACTACAGATAATTAGAAAATCCAAGTATTAAATTTTTCCAAGATGCAAAGATCTCTACATTATAATACAAGAAACACAAAAAAATCAAGACAATATAAATCCACCAAAAAGTATTAATGCATCAGAATTTACCTCCAGTGAGACTGACTTAGAGGAAATGCATGAGAAAGATTTCAAAAGAATGATTATAGGGCTGGAGAGATGGCTTAGCGGTTAAGCGCTTGCCTGTGAAGCCTAAGGACCCCGGTTTGAGGCTCGATTCCCCAGGACCCACGTTAGCCAGATGCACAAGAGGGCGCAAGCATCTGGAGTTCGTTTGCAGTGGCTGGAGGCCCTGGCGTGCCCATTCTTTCTCTCTCTCTCTGCCTCTTTCTCTCTCTGTCTGTCGCTCTCAAATAAATAAGTAAAACAGAAAAAAATTTTTAAAAAAAGAATGATTATAAATATGTTCAAAGGAATCAAAGACACAGGAAACCAATTTAATGAAAGAAGGAGGTTAATACAAGACAGAAATAAGGAAACAGAAATAATAAATAAAAACCAGTCAGAAATACTAGTGAAGAAAAACACAGTCAGTGAAATAAAAAAACTCTATAGAAAATCTCACCAGTAGAATGGATGAAGGAGAGGACAGAATATCTAAACTAGAAGACAAGGTGGCAGAACTAATATAGTCCAACAAAGAAACACAAACAAATAGGAAAGTATGAATGGGAATTTCAAGATATTTGGGACACTGTGAAAAGATCAATCATAAGAATTCAGGGTATAGTAGAAGAGAAGAATTTCATTCCAAAGGCATAGTAAGTATATTTAACAAAATCATAGAAGAAAATTTCCCCCAAATTGGGAAAGAGATGCCAATGCACATATAGGAAGCCTTTAGAACACCAAACAGACAAAACCTGGAAAGAACCACTTCTCACCATATAATTAAAACTACCAAACATACAAACCAAAGAAAATATATTGAAAGCAGTTAAGAGAGAAAACTCAACTCACATACAAAGACAAGTCCATCAGGACCACAGCTGATTACTCAATACAAACTTTAAAAGCCAGAAGGGCTTGGAGTGATGTATTCCAAGTTGTGAAAGATAACAACTGTCAACCAAGGTTACATTATCCTACAAAGCTATCCATTCAAACAGATGGAGAAATGTTGGGAGCTATGAACCAAACCTCGGCCATGTTAACAGAGACTGCCATATAGCAAGTTAAAGTTTCTACTTCCTCACCTAATACTCAACTACCAGAAACAAAGACTGCCATATAGCAAGTTAAGTTTCTACTTCCTCACCTAATAGTCAAGTACCAGAAACAATGGGATCATACACCTGGCCAAACATTCCCCCATCCTGCCGGTAGCTAAAGAAGAAACAAAGGCATTGCGGTTTAACCAGTAACTCTGTGATCTTTGCCTTAACTATGTCCCCTTCCCCCTACAACTCCTTGCCCTGACCATGTCCCCTTCCCCCTACAACTCCTTGCCCTGACCACGTCCCCTTCCCCCTACAACCCTATATAAACCTACATGTAAGAATAAACTCTCGAGGCCGTGACAAACACCTAGCATGGTCTCCTTCTTGTGTCTGTTTGTCTTTCACCCAGGTTAGCTTCTCCTTGAGTCCTTGTTCAACTCCCCACTGGCCGGGGCAGAGAAATAAGGACATTCCACAACAAAAGCAGGCTAAAGGAATATATGAAGACAAAACCAATTCTACATAAAATAGTTGACAGGACCCACCATGCTGAAGAGAAAGAAAAGCACACATATAAGGAACCTGAAAAAACAAACCATACTAGTTAATACAAAACAGCAAAGGTAAAACCAGAACTGCAAAACAAGAAAGAGGGTAAAAAATAAATACACAACTTTCAATAACAACTGTTAATATCAACAGCCCCAATGCCCCAAACAAAAGACATAGGTTTGCAGACTGAGTTTAAAAAGCAGGATCCTGGGCTGCAGGGATGGCTCAGCAGTTAAGGTGTCTGTCTGCAAAGCAAAGGACCCAGGTTCAATTCCCCAATACCCATGTTAGCCAGATGCACAAGGGGGTGCATGCATCTGGAATTCGTATGTAGTGACTGGAGCCCTGGCATGCCCCCCCCTCTATCTCCCTCCTTCCTTTCCTTCTCTTCCTCTCTTTCCCCATCTTTCTGTCAAATAAATAATTAAAAATAAAATATTAAAAAAAATAAAAACAGGATCCTTCAATTTGTTACCTCCACAAAACTCACCTTTCTGCAACGAATGGATACTATCTAAGGCTGAAAGGTTGGAAAATAGTTTTTCAAGCAAATGGTCCTAGAACACAGGTAGGGGTCACTATCCTAATAAGGTAGACTTTAAACCAACATTAAGAGAGATGAGGAAGGTCACTTTATATTGATTTAAGGTACACTCCAACAGGAAGACATTACAATCCTAAACATATACGCACCTAACATGGGGACTCCCAACTTCATCAAACACTATGAAAACTAAGTTCACAGATAACACCAAACACAGTTGTAATGGGTGATTTCAACACCCCACTCTCAATAGACAGGTCATTCCACCAAAAAATATAAACACAGATGCATCTGGATTAAATGAGGTCAAACAACAAATGGACCTGACAGATATATACAGGTTGTTTCATCCTAATGCTGAGAATACCTTCATGCTACTGTGGACACCTTTAGTGGATTCATTTTTGCCAGCCTCCATGCTGGAGAAGCTTCAAAAAATGTCATTGCTCATGTACTCAATTGCCTTGGTGTCATGGGAAAGCCCCAAATTATTAAAACTGATAATGGTCCTGGATATACTGAAAAAAATTCCAAAATTTCTGTCATCAATTAAAAATTAAACATATTACAGGCATACCATACAATCCCCAGGGACAAGGAATTGTTGAGCAAGCCCATCAAACTATTAAAAACACCCTCCAAAAGTTAAAAACGGGGGATTTATACCCCATAAAAGGCTTCCCCAAAAATATCCTTCATCATGCCTTGTTTGTCCTAAACTTTTTAACCCTTGATACTCAGGGAAATTCTGCTGCTGACTACTTTTGGCACACAAATACAAAAAAATACCTTTGCCAGAGCCATGTGGAAAGATCCTTTAACTTTAAATGGAATGGCCCAGAACCAGTACTCATTTGGGGCCGAGGATCAGTATGCTTGTTTGACACCAAAGAAAATGCTGCGAGATGGCTGCCAGAGAGACTTGTAAAACAAGCTGATAATCCTCCAGTGACATCTCACATATCCAGGGAAGAAACACTTCCCTGAGAGAATCTCCCTTTATCCCTAACAGGACAAAGCTGGAAGGACTTCAAGATGACTCTGCCCCAGAGGACACAGCTAACCTACTGGAAAGGCCAACTCCCATTCACATTGTGTTCGGCATCATTGAACCGTCCCTGGAGGATACAGGCTCATCTAACCATCGAGGACACATAGCTCTCTATTGGGCCCTCTGTGTCTGTGTTGTGCTCGTGTGTCTATGTGTTGCTCTCGCTTTAACCCTGCAAATGTTTCTTTCTAGACATATATAACATAATGACAACCTTCTCCTGGTGCCTGCTGCTACTGCTACATTTTCCAGCTGCTTGGCCCTCCAAATCCCCATTTGCCTGGCAATTCTATCTCATAGAAAACTGGAACACCTATGATCAGACAAAACAATTCGGACACGTTTTGGCTACTGCCAACTGTCTGCCCACAGGCTGTTCCAAGCCTATTTTATTAAATCTTACAGACTTTAAACATCACTTAAATAAGGTTGCTCCCGTTCTGTGCTTCCTCTTCGATCAGGAGCACAACAAATGCAAAACCCATTATACTGAAAAAAGTGACAGATGCCCTTGGCACTGGTGTACCATTTGGAGCGCCACTGTCCCCGCTAAGGGTCAAATCCTGGGCACCGGATGGTCTGGCCATAAATTCTGGCGCACTGACAGTGGGTATTCCCTCATCATCTGGGACCCCTGGGACTTGCGCTGGACCTCCATGGTCCAAGGGGCCATGTATATGAACAAAATTCAAAACTGGCACTCTAGCAAGATCTATATTTGGCATAGCTATGTCCAAATTCAGTCCAAGGTATACTCTAACATACTACAAGCTGAAAAGGAGTTCTCCTCACAGTTATCTTCTGCCTCCCACCCCTTCTCTTGGCTAGCCCTGCTGAGAGAAGGCCTAATGGTTGCTGAAATGACAAAAATTGGTAATACCTCTGCTTGTTTTCTGTGTACTGCCCTCAGGCAGCCCCCTCTTACAGCTGTTCCTTATCCTGCCCCCCCTTAATCTTTCCTCTACTCCAGGGCATCCCATTAATCCCATCCCAGAAGTTCCATTATTTTCTGACTTTCTTCGTAACAAATTCCCCTTTTGCTATGGAGGCAATTCTTCCCTCTGTAATAAGACTCTTAATTCCTCCACATTCTATGCCCCTGAAGGCTTCTTTTTCTGGTGTAACAAAACCCTCTACAAAAATATCTCCAGATCCCTCTCTGACCAACTTTGCCTTCCAGTAAACTTGGTGCCACAATTGACACTTCGGACTCCTGCTGAACTTTTGGAACTAGCCTTTCATCCTGCTGATCATCAGAAGAGAGCTGTCTTCCTCCCCCTTGTGGCAGGCATCTCCTTGGCAACCTCCGCATAGGCTGCTGGCCTTGCCGGAGGAGCCCTAGGCCACTCCCTGGTCTCTATAGCACAATTGTCCAAACAATTTCAATTAGCCATAGAAGCTTCTGTTGAGTCCCTCTCCTCCTTGCAAAAGCAGATAACATCAGTCACCCATGTAGCTTTACAAAATCGGAGAGCACTAGATCTGCTCACCGGAGAAAAGGGAGGCACTTGCCTCTTTCTGGGAGAAGAATGTTGCTATTACGTTAATGAGACAGGTCTGATAGAAACCCAAGTTAAAAAATTACATGATAGAGAAAGGAAGGGAGGAGGATACTTAATAGGTTGATATTGTACATATGTAATTACAATGAATATAATGGGGAGGTAATATGATGGAGAATGGAATTTCAAATGGGAAAGTGTGGGGGTGGGGAGGGAGGGAATTACCATGGGATATATTTTATAATCATGGAAAATGTTAATAAAAATAAAAATTTAAAAAAAAAATTACATGAGATCAGCATAGATCTCCAAAAGCAAAAATTTTCATCAGCTGCCAATGATTGGTGGAAGTCCTCCCTATTCACCCTTCTCATGACCCTAGTCGGACTCCTAATTAGCCTCATTCTCATATTCACACTAGGACCATTTTTAATTAACAAGCTCGTCCGCTTCATCCGACGACAGATTGACAGTATCATTTCCAAGCCCATCCAAATCTACTATCATTGATTAGACCTGATTGATCAGGGCTTCGATGTGCCAGGTGACTCCCCTCCTTTAGGAGCTGCATAGGATTCAGACCTATGCATATCGGCTCACAATAAAGTGAGTGTGATATGGGCACCAACATGGGTGTAAGGCAAAGCACCACAAGGGAAAGTCCCTTTCTGACCGCTTCTGAATTCCCTGAGAGAAAAATCTGACTTACATGGAGGTTGGTACCATAACTGTTATCACTATGGCTGTGCCTCGCTCTCCAGCCACATAGGCCCTGCCTCCCCTCCCCAAAAGGTACCAAGGGCCAAAGATTGTGGGAAAAAGACATCCCACAGGAGGTGTCAGGTCCCTACTCACCCAGTTGGTTAATGTCCACTGCTGTAAAGCAGGCCTCCCCCTCTTTTTGTATAAAAGAAGGAAGGAGATATTGGGAGCTATGAACCAAACCTCGGCCATGTTAACAGAAACCGCCATATAGCAAGTTAAGTTTCTACTTCCTCACCTAATATTCAACTACCAGAAACAAAGGGATCATATACTTGGCTGATTACTCCCCCATGCTGCCGGTAGCTGATGAAGAAACAAAGGCATTGCGGTTTAACCAGTAACTCTGTGATCTTCGGCCTGATTATGTCTCCCTTCCCCTACAACCTTATGTAAACCTACATGTAAAAATAAAATCTCGAGGCCTTGACAAACACCTAGCATGGTCTCCTTCATGTGTCTGTTTGCCTTCTCCCATTCAGGTTAACTTCCCCTCGGGTCCTTATTCAACTCCCCTCTGGCCGGGGCACTGAACAAATACAGTTTTGCAGCAGAATATAAAATAAATACACAGAAATCAGTAGCCTTCCTATATTATGCTAACAACAAACACACAGAGGATGCAATCAGAGAATCAATCCCATTCACAATTGCATTAAAAAAATAAAATTAGAGCTGGGCGTGGTGGCGCATGCCTTTTTTTTTTTTTTTTTTTTGGCGCATGCCTTTAATCCCAGCACTTGGGAGGCAGAGGTAGGAAGATCACCATGAGTTCAAGGCCACCCTGAGACTACAGAGTTAATTCCAGGTCAGCCTGGACCGGAGTGAGACCCTACCTCAAAAAAAAAAAAAAAGAAAAACCAAAAAAAAAAAACAAAAACCATGGAATAAACCTAACCATGGAAGTGAAGGATCTCTACAATGAAAACTTTAAAACACACAAGTAAGAAATTGGAGAAGACACTAGGAAATGGAAGAACATCCCTTGTTCTTGGATTGGAAGAATCAATATTGTGAAAATGGCAATCTTGCCAAAAGCAATCTACACATTTAATGCAATCCCCATCAAAATTCCAATAGCATTCTTCATGGAAATAGAAAAAAAAAATCCAAAAATTCATTTGGAAGCACAAAAAACCTCGAATATCTAAAACAATTCTGAGTAACAAAAATAAGGCTGGCGGTATCACCGTATCTATATTACAGAGCCATAGTAACAAAACCTACATGGTACTGGCACAAAAACAGACATATAGATAAATGGAACAGAATAGAGAACCCAGATGTAAGTCCAGGTAGCTATAACAACCTGAGCTTCCATGAAAATGCCAAAAATACTTATTGGAGAAAAGACAGCCTCTCTTCAGTAAATGATGCTGGGAAAACTGAATATGCATCTGTAGGAGGATGAAAATAGATCTTTATCTCTCTCCATGTACAAGAATTAAGTCCAAATGGCTCAAAGACCTTAATACCAGACCTGAAACTCTGAAATTGCTAGAGGAAAGAGAAGGGGAAAGTGGTATTGGCAAAGACTTCCTGAATATAACCCCAATTGCTCAGGAAATAAAAACCACAGATCAACTGCTGGGACCTCATGATATTACAAAGCTTTTGTTTAGCAAAGAACACTGTGAATAAAGCAAAGAGACAGACTACAGAATGGGAGAAAATCTTTTTCAGCTATACATCCAATACAGGATTAATATCTAGAATATACAAAGAATCCAATTAAAAAATGGCTATGGAACTAAATAGAGAGTTTGCAAAAGAAGAAATATAGATGGCATATAAGCATCTAAAAAATGTTCTACATCCCCAGTGATCAGGGAAATTCAGATTAAAACAATGTTGAAATTCCATCTCACTCCTGTCAGATTGGCTACCATGATGAAGACAAATGACCATAAATAGTGGCAAGGTTGCTGAAAAAGAGGAACCCTTTTACATTATTGATGGGAATGCAATGTGGTCCAGCCATTGTGGAAAACAGTGTGGAAATTCCTGACACAGCTAAAAGTAGATCTGCCATCTGACCCAGCTATACCACTCCTAGGCATATATCCTAAGGACTTGTCTCATAACCTTAGAGATACACAACTGATGAATGGATAATGAAGATGTGGCACATTTGTACTATGGAGTTCTACTCAGCAGTAAAGGAAAATGCAGTTATGAAATTTGCAGGGAAATGGATGGATCTGGAAAGCATTATACTTAATGAGGTAACCCAGGCCCAGAAAGCCAACCGTCACATGTTCTCTCTCATATGTGGATCCTACCTACAAATGATTGGACTTCTATGTGAATAGGAAGAAAACTTTGTATCAGAGGCCAGTAAGCTAAAAAGGTGATATAAAGGGAATAGAAGGGGAAGGGGCTTAATAGGATGGCGCGCGCGCGCGCGCGCGTGTGTGTGTGTGTGTGTGTGTGTGTATGTAAGTAGAAGAACATTAATGGAGGTAAAACGGCCCAAGTGAGGTCAGGAAAAAAGATTGAGTAAAGAAAATGTGGAGAGAGAGCTAATCAAAATCTAAGAGGGTCTGATTAAATCATATGGAAACCTACTTTTTTGGACAATGGAACACTCAGAATCCATAGATTATTACTAGAACACTTTTAGTGCCAGGGATGGGATACCTTCCAGTGAGTTGTTGGCCAGGGAGGTCCCTGATACCTCCAAAACATTACAGGCCATTACCTAGGACCTTGGTTTCCCACCAGGAATAAATGGTAAGACCCTGTTGCTGAAGACTCCACATACTTGGGCTGCAAGGTCATGAGAAATCCTGCTGGAGCTGAGCTGAAACCTCCTCTATGTAGCTCAGCTGACAGAAAGGTGGAAAAAGCTACCCTGCATGCAGTTCAGTGGGGGAGAGAGAGGAGAAATCACCAGTGAAGATAGTCAACAGTTGACACTGCAAGCCTTAAATTTGGCCAGACAGGCCAAAATGAGCCAATGGGCACAATAATGGTTTGTCTGTTATGGGGGAAACCAGCTGCTCATGGAACTGGGTGTGGTGTGTCACACACCATTAATCCCAGCACTTGGGAGGGGGAGGTAGGAAGATTGACATGAGTTTGAGGCCAGCCTGACACTACATAGTGAATTCCAGGTCAGCCTGGGTAGAAAGAGATACTACCTTGAAAAACCAAAATATCAAAGAAAAATTTGGGAGGGGGGAACCAGGAGTGGTATTATGCACCCTTAATCCTAGCACTTTGAAGGTAGAGATAGGAGGATCGCTATGAGTTCAAGGCCAGTCTGAAAATACATAGTGATGTCCAGGTCAGCCTGAGCTAGAGCAAGAACGTATGTTAAAAAAAAAAAAAAAAAAAAAAATTGGGAGCATCAGCCAGTCAAGTGATCTGCTTATCTGAATGTTTTCACAGTGATTTAGAAACAGCTGACAACAGTGATACCATTCTATGAGTGCTAAGGGCAACTGAGGTCATTACAGTCCCACAAACTGACTACAATATAATGTTGAAGTGTTTTCATAAGACTTAAATTGTGCTGGGCATGGTGGTACACGCCTTTAATCCCAGCACTAGGGAGTCAGAGGTAGGAGGATCGCTGTGAGTTTACGGCCACCCTGAGACTACATGGTGAATTCGAGGTTAGCCTGAGCTACATTGAGACAGTATCTTGAAAAACCAAAAAAAAAAAAAAAAATTTTAAAGACTTAAATCATTCTAAGATTAATAACTTGAATTAAAAAATTTAAAAAACTGGAAGCATGATTTTGGATTTCAATCTTTTCAGGTTTTTGAATACCTATGTAGACTGCCATATGATCATCCCTGCTTTGAAAATTTGAAATTTGAAATGCTCCAAAATGTAAAACTTTCCCAAGTCTTGTAAGATGTTCTAACATTTTAGGTTTTAGAGCTTTTCAGACTAGGGATCCTCAACATCTATTTTCAAACACAGCTTGTATATCATGATGATATAATTAATAACAGTGCATACCATAAATTGCCATAAGATTAGATGTTAAGTGTTCTCACAAAAAAATGGCACATACATAAAGTAATAAATGTTAATTTGCTTGATTTAATCATCCCACCACATAAACATGTATCAAAACATCATGTTGCTTACCAAAAAGATATACAGATTTTATTTGTAATGAAAATAACAGAAAATTTCTAGGAATCAAAAGTTCCAAAACAGAGCTGGGTAGATGGCTGAGCAGTTAAGTTGCTTGCTTCTAAAACCTAATGATCGGAGCTCAATTCCCCAGTAGCCACATAGAGCCAGATGCAAAGTGGTTCATGCATCTGGAGTTTGTTTGCAACAGCTGGAGGTTCTGGTATACCCATTCTCTCTGTCTGTATCTCTTGTCTATAGCAATATATGTTTTCAAATAAGTAATTTAAAAAACTCTCTCATAAATAAATAAATAAAAATTTAAAAATATTTTGAAAGGTGGGGGGGTTGGCATAGCGGTTAATAAAGTGTTTACATGCAAAGCCTAAGGATCCAGGTTTGATGCCCCCAGTACCCACGAAAGCCAGATACCCATGGTGGGAAATGCATCCAGAAATTGTCTTCAGTGGCTAGTGGTCCTAGCGTGCCTAGTCTCTCTTTCTCTTTCCCCCATACTTTTTTTCTCTCTCTTATACATGAATAAAAATTTAAAAAATATATTTTTTAAAAGTTCCAAAGTAAAGCTGGGCTTGGTTCCATATACCTTTAATCCTAGCACTCAGGAAGCTGACATAAGAGGATACTGTGAATCTGAGAGTGGCCAGAAGATACAGAGTAAGTTCCAGGTCAGCTTAGGCTAGAGTAAGACTATTCTTTAAAATTAAATAAGTAAGTTTTAAAGAAGCCAAAGCCACTTCTCACTCAAATATTAACAGAGTAATGGGTTATACTGTGACAGTTTCATACATACATTTAACAAATGCTGATCAAAAATAAAAGATGGGGGCTGGAGGGATGGCTTAGTGGTTAAGGCATTTGCTGGCAAAGCCAAAGGACCCTGGTTCGATTCCCCAGGACCTATGTAAGCCAGACATACAAGGTGGCACATGCATCTGGAGTTCATTTGCAGTGGCTGGAGGCCCTGGTGCGCCCATTCTCTCTCTCTCTCCCTCTTTCTCTGTCAAATAAATAAATAAATAAAATATTTAAAAAATATAAAAGACTAACGAAAACAAAATAAAACAAAACAAACATAAACTGGGCATGGTGACACATGCCTTTAATCTCAGCTGGGGAGACAGAGGTAGGAGGATCAAGGCCATCCTGAGACTACATAGTGAATACCAGGTCAGTCTGGGCTAGAGACCATACCTCAAAAAAAAAAAAAGAAAGGAAGAAGAGTCAGGCATGGTGGCACATGCCTTTAATCCCAGCACTTGGAAGGCAGAGGTAGGAGGATCGCTGTGAGTTCAAGGGCACCCTGAGTTTACATAGTAAATTCCAGGTCAGCCTGGACTAGAGTGAAACCCCACAACTGCTTGCCTTCTTCTCCCCCATCCCATTCCCCCTAAATCTCTTTTTCTCTAAAAGCCACTCCCCTTCTACTCTCAAGTTTTCTCTTTTTCTCTTACCTCTCTTCTCTCCCATTTCCTCATGTAAAAGTCTGGCTTGTTTTACTTAATATGATTACATCAAGTTCCATTCATTTCCCTGTAAATGATGTGATTTCACTCTTCTTTACAATGAATAGCACTTCATTGTATATAGAAATACATATTCTTATCATCTAGGATCAATTCTTATCAACTCATTTACTGATGGGCACCAAGACTGATTCCATAACTTGACTATTGTAATCAGTGCTGCAATAAATATGGGTATGCAAATAACTATTGTGTGCTGACTTTGATTCCTTTAGGTTATATCTAGGATTGGTATGGCTGGATCATATGGTAGTTGTACTTTCAATTTTTTGAAGAATATCCATACTGATTTCCACAGTAACTGAACTAGTTTACATTCCTACCCAAAAGTATAAATTTTTTTACCTGTTTGCTTATTTATAATGTTAAGACTTTGATTCCAAGGCCTAGTTCATACTAAGCAAGCACTCTACCACTAAAACATTATCTGCAGTTCCTCCACCCCAAAAGCATAAAACAGTGCCTTTTCCCTGCATCCTCACTTATTTTGCTGCTGTTTAAAGTCATTCTGGGGGCTGGAGAGAGAGCTCAGCAGTTAAAGGTACTTGCTTGGAAAGCCTGATAAACTAGGATCAATTCCCCAGTAACACCATAAAACCCAGATACACAAAGTAGCACATGCAACTGGAGTTTATTTGAAGTGGCAAGAAACCCTGGTACATTCATTCCCTATCTTATATTCTACTTCTCTCTTTCTCTCTCCTTGCAAATAAGTAAATAAAAAATATTTTAAAAACTTTTTTTTCTGAAGCAATGTATAAGTTTTATTCAGGAAATACAGGAGCTACCAGGCTGTCTTGTATGAAAAGAACACCTTTTTAAAACTTTCTAAAAGTACTTTTATTTATTTGAAAGAGGTTGGAGGACAACGAGCTAGACAAAGAGAGGCATTATATTTTTAAATAGGAAAGAGGGCTGGAGAGATGACTCAGTAGTTAAGGTTATTGCTTGCAAAGCCTCATGACCTGAGTTCAATTCCCCAGTACTCATGTAGAGCCAGATATACAAGGTGGTGCGTGTGTCTGGAGTCCATTTGCAGCAGCTGGAGGTCCTGGCATGCTCATTCTGTTTCCTATCTCTCTCTCTCTCTGCTCACAAATAAGTACTTTTTAAAAAGAAAGTAAAGTCATTCCATCTAAGTTAAGACAGAATCTCAATATAATTTCTCTTTTTCAATGTAGTTTTGTTCAGCCTTTCTCTGATGGCTAACAATCTAGGAGGAACTTTTAAAAGCATTTTCACGAAACATGGTACCTCATGCCTACTGCACTCAGAAGGCTGAGGTAGGACAGTCACCATGAGTTCATGGTCAGCCTAAGCAACAATGAGACCCTTCCTCAAAATAAAATAAATAAATAAAAGCATTTTTCCAGTATCAAGCACTAACCACAAATTAATGGAGCAGCAGGTGACAACTTACCTTCCAACTTTCCAAGGAAGTGTTTAGCAGAGTTGTGGTAAATTCCAAAATCCGGACTAAGACTGTGCATTTGCTGTAGTTGTACTTTTCCTCTTCTTGTATGCTGGGTGGGCCACCTATCAACCCAGTGCCAAAGCACTGTTCCACTGCTTTGATATCATGCAAAGCAATGCTTTCTAAAAAGAAAGCCACTGACTTCAAAAGTGAAGACTGTGCTTCGGTACCTAGGAATAATTACATCAAAATATTAATACACAGGGTCTTGTGGCATAACTTAGCAAAATACTTGCTGTGGAAGGATGAGCAACTGGGTCCAATGCCCAGAATCCATACAAAAATGTCAAGCATGGTAACACACACTTGTAGTCCTACCACTAAAGAGGCAGAAAATGGATCCCTGAGGCCAGTCAGTCTGGCCAAACTGGTAAGCACCAGGACAATGCAAGACCCTGTCTCAAAAAAAAAAAAAAAAAAAAAAAGGTGGAGCCGAGCATGGAGGCAAAAGTAGGAAGATCATTATGAGTTTGAAGCCAGCCTAAGACTACAGAGTGACTCCCAGTTAAATCTTGGCTACAGAAAGACCCTAATTAAAAAAAATAAATAAATAAAAATAAGTGGACGGTTTTCCTAAAGAATGATGTCTGAAAGCCGGGTGTGGTGATACATGCCTTTAATCCTAGCACTTGGGAGGCAGAGGTAGGAGGATGGCCATGAGTTCGAGACCACCCTGAATTCCAAGTCAGCCTGAGCTAGAGTGACACCCTACGTCAGAAAACCAAAAAAAAAAAAAAAAAAAAAAAGAATGATGTCTGAGGTTGTCCTTTGGTCTCCACCTGCATGCATACAAAGTGGGATACAGCTCAGTGGTGAAGAAAACAACCTAGAGCTCTTAATACAGCACTAAGTAGCTAATGTCTGTTACAAATGTTGTTAGTGATATTTTGACATGGCAGTGAGCTGTCTACCTGGGACAACTCCCAAGGGAACCAGGCAATGATAATATAAGTGTAAATTATACCTACCAAGGACCTCATGCACTTCCACAGCCTTTTCCTTAATAAATGTGTTGTAGCATTCCAGCGCAGCCAGAAGCAGGTCTAGCCACTGCCGGGTTGTTTGCAGGCTGAACATCTCTCGCAAATGGAAGAGGGTTGGCTGGGTAAGGATGCCCGATGGCTGATCACAGCTACTACCACCCCCTTCAAATATGTTTATGAGAAATGAAATGCCTTCATTTTTGATGATATCTTTCAACCATAAAGAAGGGGATTTGTTGCCTAAGAATCAAGATAAAACATACATATGATTTCCATATGATTGAACCTCTTCTTTATTTTAGAAAGAGAGAAACAGGGAGAGAGAGAATTGGCATGCCAGAGCTTCAGCCACTGCAGTTGAACTAGACGCCTGTGCCACCTACTGGGCATATGCAACCTTGCACTTGCCTCACTTTTTTACATCTGGTTTACATGGGATCTGGAGAATCAAACATGGGTCCTTAGGCTTCACAGGCAAGTGCCTTAACCACGAAGCCATTTCTCCAGCCCTAATTAAACCTCTTTAATCAATGAATCTAGTTAAAATTTCAAAATTATATAGGATAATCTTTTATTTTGCTATGGCAGTCATAACTTGTTTTACTATAGTTGCTCCCAAGAGGTATTTCCACCAAAATCATTCTCCTCAGTTTCTTTAAACACTGTCAAAATACCACCTGGAATAGCAATAAACTAATACTGTGCCCTATCATTCTCTGGAGTGCTGAGTAACATGACTCTTGATTTCCAAGGCTGCTGCTCATTACTATGGGCATCTGGCCTCTGCATCTTGTCCAAAAGTAAGAATAGCAATCTCTCAAGTTACTATAGAGATTAAATGAGTTATTATTAAACATGTGCCTATTTACTTATTTATTTAGAGGCAAGGTATTGCTATGTTGCCCAGGCTGTCCTTGCACTTGAGGGCTCAAGTGAAATAATATAAGTACACCAAATACACCCAGCTGTTGAACATGTGACCAGGCCAGCAGTGACTACATGTTTGTGTAAGGAATAAAACAAAACTCAAATGACCTGCTTTTCAAAGCAACTATCCTTTGGTATTGCACATTCTCTAAACTAAAGGAAGAAATACATAAAATTGTATTTTGCATGTTATAAACCAATGACTCTGAAGAAGATACATCATTCTTCCACTAGTAAAGTCAGGCAAATCCAAGACAAAATGTGTATCTGGTGTATTAAGAAGAGGACATTTTATATATTAAAAGGAAACATTCTACCCATTATTTTCACTAAGAGTCAAAGAGAACTATAATCATAATAATAACATAGAAGTAAACAACATAGTATTTAAATTCTCTATTAACTGCTAACAAGAAACAGAAGACAAAGCATTAAAAGGATGTGGGCAGATCTAGAGAGAGAAGAAACCTTAGTAGAAAGAGAACAAGGCCAAAATGTAGAAAAACATTATCAAGCTCTCACTCTCAGCTAGGCAAGATTATACACGCCGGCAATCCCAGCACCCAGGAGGAAGCAAGGGGATAAAAAATTCAAGGCCATCCTCAGCTACATGGAAAGTCCAAGGCTAGGCTGGACTATCAGAGTTCCTACCTCAAAAGGAACCCTCGCTCCATCCTCTCCCAAAAAAAAGAGCTCCCTCTCAGCCTCCTCCTAATGAGCCATCTGCCTCTGACCTTTGTGTGGCACGTTCCCACTTGCCCTAAGTGTTTAACATATTACGAAGACACTAAGACTCATGACTCCCCAACAGTCTGACATTCATAGTACAGACAAGCCTGTGCCCACTGTCACATCCCACAGGTCTGGGGTGTTCATGTGCCTTAGCGCTCCAGTGCAAAAGTTAAAGAAATGTACCAAAATATACCCTATGGGAAAGCTATATAAGGAAGAGATACAACCTGAAAGGCTATAGAAGATATAAGGAAGCCGGGTGTGGTAGTGCACGCCTTTAATCCCAGCACTCAGGAGGCAGAGGTAGGAGGATTGCTATGAGTTTGAGACTATATAGTGGATTCCAGGTCAGCCTGAGCTACAGTGAGACCCTACCTCGAAAAACAAAAAAAAGGAAGGTATAAGGAAAAGTACATTTTATGAGTAAAAATGTGTGAAGAGCAAGGCTTGCCTACCACTTAGAATCTTAGTTTACAAAAAACAATTTTGAAAGAGGTCAGTTTAATTCAAAAATATATGAGGAACTTACAGGAAGCTGACAAAGAGCAAAAGAAATGTCTCAGATCACTAGACATGGTAGTGCATACCTTTAATCCCAGCACTCTAGAGGCAAAGGTACAAAAGGATCACCATGAGTTCGAGACCACCCTGACACTACATAGTGAATCCCAGCACAGCCTGGGCTAAACCAAGACCCTACCTTGAAAAAAAAAGAAAAGTCTCAGATCAGTGAAGCTGGTGTCACTAGAAACAGTGCATACAGGAGTCACAGAAGCACTTCCACCTAAAAATACCTGTGTCTCAGAGTAGGGAAAAATGCTGCCCATTCCACCAGTCTATGTTATTGTGGTTATGATAATGACATAGCAGATTAAGCAAACTTAAAATACTAGTAGGGTTTTAAATAATTTGCTAAAAAAATACATTTCCACTACATAGATAAATTTATACTACATATTTTATACCACATCTAGAAATAAAGTAAAAATACAATTACAATGTATTACACATACCATATGATACACAATTATATAAAGCACAATATGTAAAATGTCCTAAGTTTTAAAGCCCAGAAATACACAAAGTAATTTTTTCCTCTTATTTTATGAAGACAAAACCCATATAACAAAACTCAACCCCACATATTGCTGAGCAATAAGCACCTTTCCTACTCAAAAACACACACTATACAATGTGCCATAGTTCTGAACTGGTACAGTCTTTACCAAGGGAAAAAGTCAGGGCCCAGTTGCAAATGGAAATACAACTGCCTTATTTCACAACTGTCATACTTGGTTTGGACTTCATGGGGAACACACAATAATACATTTGTTCCTGATATATTAAATACCTTTGTGTGTATATGTGTGATTATACATGTTTGTGCCTATGTGGGCACACGTGTGTGGAAGCCAGGGGCGAACATTATGTTTCTTCACTTGCTCTCTACCTAATTTCTGAGACAGGGTTTCTCATTGATTTGGCTAGATTAGCTAGTCAGCAAGCCCCAAAGATTCTCCTGTCTCCTCCTCGCCAGGGCTAGATTACAGGTGTGTGTCACCACAACTGTTATTTATGCCAGTGCTGGGGAACCAAACTCAGGTTTTCATGACTTGTGTGGCAAGTATCATATCAGGAGCCATCTCCCTAGCCCTAACTGATTTCTTAATTCATCATCTGTCATACAAATCTGAAATAAGTAATGAACATATTTACTTTTGTGTTTCTTAAAAAGGTATTATTTGGCTGGGAAGAGTGGCACATGTCTGTAATTCCAGCACTCAGAAGACCAAGGCAGAAGGCTTGTTGAATTCAAGACCAGCCTGTATTAAGTAAAACAAAAGAGGAAGAAAGAAAAGAACTAAGAGAAGGAGTTAAGAAGGAGAAAAGGACAGAGAGGAGAACTTAAAATATTTATTTAAACAGAATCATCACAGTTTTTAAATATTTATTTAATTTATAAGCAGAGAGAGAAAAAGAGGCAGAGAGGGGAATGGGCATGCCAAGGCCTCTTGCTACTGCAAACAAACTCCAGACAATTCATGCCCCACTTTGTACCTCTGGCTTTACATGAGTAATAGAGAATTGAACTTACACCATCAAGCTTTGCCAGCAAGGGCCTTTAAAACCACTAAACCATCTCTCCAGACTCTCATAATGGTTTTAATACATCTCTAACTCTAAAGTAGCAAAAGCAAAACCTGTCATTTCATACCACGCTAATAATAAACATACCTGGGAGTAAAGGAACAAATTTATAAAAGAGTTCTAAGGACTTGTGCCGACATTCTGTCTGGGGCCTTCCGCAGTGAACAAACAGCCACTTGACCAGATCTGATAAGCACAGCAATGATGAAGACTGGAATCCTCTACAAAGAAGGGACATATTCTCATTAACACACCATTCCAACATTCAGCATACACCTAACTAAGAATCTAGATGTCATACACTCAACTCTACCATAACACATGTAAAAGGCACCCAATTCATTTTTTAAAATATTTTATTTGTAAGCAGAGAGACAGAGAAAGAAAGAATGGGCACACTAGGGCATCCAGCCCCTGCAAATGAACTCCAGATACATGTGCATCTGGCTTTATGTGGGTACTGGAGAATCAAACCTGGGCTTTGCATGCAAGTGCCCTAACCACTGAGCAATTTTTCTCCCATTCCAATTCATTTTTAAATGTATTATTATTAAAATATAAGTAATGTATCATAGGCCTAAAAGCTGAAAACTTTCATCTCAATCTATTTCTATTCTGACTTCTGTTTTTTATATTTTTTGAGGTAGGGTCTCACTTTAGCCCATGTTGACCTGGCACTCACTTAGGTAACCTACCTCAGCTGTCCAAATGCTGAGATTAAAGATGTGTTCCCAGCTCAATATATTTTCCTTGTTTATTTATTTTCTTTAAAGTAAGGTCTCACTCTAGCCCAGGCTGACCTAGAATTCACTATGTAGTCTCAGGGTGGCCTTGAACTCATGGTGATCCTTCTATCTCTTCCTCCAAAATGCTGGGATGAAAGGGGTGCACCACTACACACAGCTCAATATATATTTTTTAAATTTAAAATAATTTTATGGGGTGGAAAGGCCTAAGTGAGGTCAAGGAAAGAAAGACAGAGTAAAGGAAAGGCAGAATGAGGGCTAATCAAAATCTAAAAGGATATAAATAAGTCATATGGAAACCTACTTTTTTGGACAATGGAACACTCAGAAGCCATAGATTGTTACTAGAAAATTTTCAGTGTCAGGGATGGGATACCTTCCAGTGAGTTGTTGATCAGGGAGGACCCTGATGCCCCCAAAACATTATAGGCCATTGCTGAGTTTCTTGGTTTCCCACCAGAAATAGATGGTAAGACCTTACTGCTGAAGACTCCACATACTTGGGCTGCAAGGCCACTGACAAATCCTGCTGAAACTGAGCTAATAACCTCCTCCATGTAGACTAGCTGACAGAAAGCTGGAAAAAGCCACATTGCATGCAGCTCAATGGGAGAGAGAGAGAGAGAAATCACCAGTGAAGATACTCAACAGTGGACACTGCAAGCCTTAAATTTGGTCAGCTAGGTCAAATGAGCCAATGGGTATAACAGTGGCATGGCTGTTATGGGGGAAATCAGCCACCCTCTAATTGGACTGAAGGCCGGCTCCATGGGAGGGAATACATCCCTGATACTGAAGACCTACAATGAGGTAGTCATAAGCTATTGGGGTATAACGTCTGCTGGTGTCTGGGCAAATATGTATACTATGCTCACAAACTGCCCAGTAAGCACTTCTCTTAGTGTTCACACCCATATATTAATGTAACTTTCACTTTTGGTTAGAGAAGCTTCTCTTTTCAGATGACACTGACCTTAAGATGACTTGAAGGCGCTATGGTGCTGAGAAGAAGTGATAGAGGAATGCTCAGCACTGAAATATCTCAATCACACCTTCTATGCACAAGGTCCATTATGGAAGAGGTGACAGAAAAAATGTAAGAGGTAAAGAAAGGGTAGGACTCCTTACAACGTGCACACCCAGACACAAAATGGCCTGGATATCCATGACCTTGCAGCACCTGACACTACCTATATAAGACCATCATAATAGAGAAGATGATGACATCAAAAAAGAGACTTATTGGGAGGGGGGAATTATCATGGGTTATTGACTACAATTATGGAAGTTGTCAATGAAAAAAATAACAAAAGAAAAAGAAAAGAAGCTACACCCCAGGTCAGGAAAGATGGCTCATAAGTTAAACGTACTTGTTTGCAAAGACTGACGACTTGGATTCAACTCCCCACTATCCATGTACAGCCAGATGCACAATGTGGTGCATGCAACTGGAGTTCATTTGCAGTAGCAAGAGGCCCTGAAGTGCCCATTTCTTCTCTCTCCTTTTGCAAATAAATAAAAAAATATTTCTAAAGAGAAAAAAAGCTGGGCATGGTGGTACACACCTCTAATTCCAGCACTCAGGAGGCAGAGGTCAGAGGATTATCATGAGTTTGAGGCCACCCTGAGAATCCATAGTGAATTCCAGGTCAGCCTGAGCTAGAGTGAGACCCTACCTCAAAAAACCAAAAAAAAATAAAAATAAAAATTGTGCTGGCTGGAGAGATGGCTTAGCAGTTAAGGTGTTTGCCTGCAAAGCCTAAGTACTCATATTTGAATCTCTAGGTCCCCCATAAGCCAGACACACTGATGCAAGCATGCAATGTCATACATGAGCACAAGGGGACGCACACAACTGGGCTCCATTTGCAGCAGCTGAAGGCCCTGGTACACCCATTCTCTCTCTCTCTCTCAAGTAATAAAAAAAATAAATAAATAAATAAAGGGCTGGAGGGATGGCTTAGTGGTTAAGCACTTGCCTGTGAAGCCTGAGGACCCCGGTTTGAGGCTCGATTCCCCAGGACCCACGTTAGCCAGATGCACAAGGGGGCACATGTGTCTGGAGTTTGTTTGTAGTGGGTGGAGGCCCTGGCACACCCATTCTCTCTCTGTCTCCCTCTTTCTCTCTCTCTGTCTGTCGCTCTCAAATAAATAAATAAAAATTTTAAAAAAGCATTTTGTGGCAGTGCTAAGGACTGAGTCTGGGTCTTGCAGTGGTAGGCAAGTACTCTGCCACTGAGCTATAACCAACCTCTATTTTTTTTAATCTAAGGAAAAATTAAAAACTGATTTAACAATACAAGCAACAAGTGTTTTCATGTTTCCTTTCTAATGTGCCTTGAAGTAAATGAAAGTTTTAGGATGTAAAACAGCACTTTTCAAAGTGTGGCCCCTGGACCTCCTGTACCAGCATCATGTGCAAACTAGTTAAAAATTAACATTGCCCCATAAACAAATTCTGGGGTGGAACCTGCCCAGCAATCTGTATTTTAACTAGATTTCCAGCTAATTCTAATACTAATGATTGAAAACCAACTACCTAAAAAGATGTCTTAAGTTAATAGAATACCATGGAGGATTCAATTTTGTTTATTTTTGTTTGTATCATGTAGCCAATGCTGGCCTTGTACTCCTATTTCACCTGCCTCCATCTCCCAAATGCTGAGATTACAGGCATGTGCTACCATGCCAGCATACCTACAGACATCCAGAGGGGCTGATGCAGAGCACCTCCGCCCTGTCTGACAATGAGATACCAATGAGATGAAAATAAGAATGACAAGGGAAAACAAATGAATGATATCCAGCCTGGCATGGAACAACTGTTTCTCAATTCAGTAATTCCATGTCTGTCAAAATTCTATTTTTAAGCTGGGTGTGGTGGTGCACACCTTTAATCCCAGCACTCTGGAAGCAAAGGTAGAAGGACTGTCATGAGTTCAAAGCCACCCTGAGACTACATAGTGAATTCCAAGTCAGCCTGAGCTACAGTGAGATCCTACCTCAAGAAACAAAAGCAATAAAATTTTTTTTTTTTGCTATTTAGTTCTTTTTTTGTTTGTTTAATGGGTACTGAGTTTCAGCTTTACAAAATGAAGAGAGTTTTGGAGATAAGTTCATTTATTGTTGTGTAACCAAACACTTCTAAACTTTATTACCTAAAAATGGTTAAGGAAATGGTTAATATGATAAACTTTATATATATGTATATACACACACATACATGCATTTTATCACAATTAAAAGTAATAAATGATCAAATAAATAAATCACTACTCAGAGCATTATTCAACTCATGCTCCACCTATAGTAAAAAGGAGTGATGAACAATATGTATTTTGAAATCAGATAGACTGGGGCTCACCTCTGCATTTTCCATAGACACGCACATGAACTTGGTAAATGTAGGTGTTCAATCTCCAAAATTTATCTTAAATCAACATTCACATTTTATTCTTTGGGTAACTAAGAATAGAAGGTTCTCTAGAGACTTCCTTGGGACCCTATTTACAAAGTTCTAGGTCAGGCTGCTAACTGATTCCCCAGTCTGAAGTCTAAACAGGAGTTAGTAACTGAACTGGCTCCCAAATGTACAAGCAGGCACTACTTGTGCTCTGCTCACTGTGCTGGCAGGACAACTCTGTATGTGTCGCCCCGACAGCATTTTAGTAGGAGGCAGGTCTTATACTTCAAAGTTTACTGCATAACAGTTCATGAATATTGTAGTCAAACGATTACACATGAAGCTTATATTTAAGATTAACACAGGTAAAATATTAATGCCTGTCTCGGTTTCAAAACTAATTTCCAATCTATTCCAACCATAATCAAGTATCTTATTCCTTCAACTAGGCATTTTCAAACATACAGCATTTAAAATTCTTTGAATACTGACTCTTCCTTCTTAACACATATTTTCTTCTTTAGAAAACTAATTTTTTCTGTACTTCCATATATCCACCCCAGGTTGTCCTCTAGCAGATAAAAATTAAGCAATATCACCTACTGTGGCAAACGTCGTTTTTTTGCTTTGCTTAAAGAAACATGCTTCTTTTCAATGATGCATCTTAGGTGATCAATAGCTTCACAGCACTGTTGAATTGTACCTGCTCTCCCATAACAAAGAAATTTCAAAGAAAACATATAATTGATTATCACTACTAATAATAGTATACATTAGCTGACCTAATTTTGTGATTATAAAGGCAATTTTACTTCAGATTTAATATTTCTTCATCCCTCAGATTATGCAATTTTAATAAATTCTTTACATTTCAAATCACAAAATAAAACCCAGACTTAAAGAATGTACTGCACATATACTGTAGGCATATACACACAGAGAAATATTACATTTAACTACATTACCAGCATACTCAGCAGCCAAAGCCACAGACTCACATGACAGAGTAGACTAAAGAAATCTACAAGGTACTACACAACCTATAGAAGGCCAGGCCCTGTATCCACCAACTCAGAGTTATTCCTTAAGGGTACATTCAGCCTGCCTCTTTCTCTGTAGGATAATCTATATCATAATTTAATAATATAGCCACTGTAGAAGGGGATAGAACTAAGGAGGTAAAATATCCACAGAAAAGCTGGAGAAAGAAAATGGTGATATCTAGCACCAAGAAAAAGTTGTTTTTGCAAGCACTCTTTTTTTTTTCAGGAGTAGGAGTGGGCCTGGCATATCACACTGATTTAAGCAATGTGTGTGTTGCGTTGCTAGGGATTAAAATTAGAGCCATGTATACCAAGTGTGGTGGGACATATCTTTAATCCCAGCACCTGTGAGGCAGAGGTAGGAGGAACACTGTGAGTTTGACGCCATGCTGAAACTACATAGTGAATTCCAGGTCAGTCTGAGCTAGAATGAGACCCTACCTCGAAAAATCGAAAAACCAAAATAATAATAATAATAATAATAAATTAGAGCCATGTATATGCTAGGCAAGCACTCTACCATTGATTTATAGTACCAGCCTTACAGCAATGATTTAAGAAAGAGTGATATTTCATTTGTTACTTATTGAAAAAAAAATCACCTTCACAGGAAATCAAGATCAAACTTGATAATAAGAAAATAAAAATAAATCAGACTTTACCTAATGCAAGAACTAAATGCTACTTTTTTATTTCGTTGATTGATTGATTGATTTAACAAAGAAATGAGGAAGAGAGAAAGAGAGTGGGCACACCAGGGCCTGCAGCCACTGCAAAGAACTTCAGATGTGATGCCCCCTTGTACATCTGGCTAATGTGGTTCCTGAAGAATCAAACCTGGGTCCTTTGGCTTTGCAGGCAAATGCCTTAACCACTAAGCCATCACTCTAGCCTTTGTTTTATTTTTTGAGGTAGGGTGCTGCTGTAGCACAAACTGATCTGGAATTCACCGTGTAGTCTCAAACTGGCCTTGAACTCACAGAGATTCTCCTACCTCTGCCTCCTGAGTACTGGGATTAAAGGGGTGTTAAAAGCTAAATGTTACTTATTTTTACCCATGATAGACTATCAGCATAAAAGCTGTCAGCCTAAGATAGAGTGAGACCCTACCTCAAAAAAATAAAATAAGGGCTGGAGAGATGGCTTAGCAGTTAAGCACTTGCCTGTGAAGCCTAAGGACCCTGGTTCGAGGCTCGGTTCCCCAGGTCCCACATTAGCCAGATGCACAAGGGGGCGCACGCGTCTGGAGTTCGTTTGCAGAGGCTGGAAGCCCTGGCGCGCCCATTCTCTCTCTCCCCCTCTACCTGTCTTTCTCTCTGTGTCTGTCGCTCTCAAATAAATAAACAAACAAATAAAATTTAAAAAAAAAATAAAATAAGCTAACAGTGATGAGCCTGTCTTTTTATAAAATAAGACACCAAAATATGAATATGTTCTGTGACCTAATCTCTCAGTGACACTGGCCTCAGAGTCTTGACTATAACAAGTGATAGTACAAAGATGTTTAGGAAGACTTATAACTAAAAATGCTCTGACTTTCTAACAGCTTCTAGAAAAAATTTAAGTAAAGACTAACTAGTTTATCTCACTTCTAATTTCTCTTTTTTCAGTATCCCTTAATCATTGCCAAAATAGCTTTATTACAATCATGCAGTACTTTTTGAATTATCATGAGTTCAGAGGCCCAGGCAATATCTAACTGGGTACTACGTCTAGCTTTCTTCAGCACCGTGAATCCACATTTTTCCATTCATGACAATACACTGGCTAACTGGCTGCATTGTCCTGGGCAGGTTCCACCACTCAGGGCTTAAGATTTATGGAGAGTCTTAGAAGATAAGGTCACAAAGAAACCTTTTACAACCTGGATTTGAAGCATCATGTTGAGGGGAAGACCAGCATATTTTCCTTTACATTAGATTCCTCTTACATTTGATTGCTGTGTGAGAGGTGAAAATAGAAAACAATACCTTTTGTGATGATCAGATGTGCCCTACCTCCTGAGGAAAAGTTCTCAAAGCCTAAAGGCAAAGAGGAACAGCAATGTAGACAGAAAGAACACTGGGATGATACATACCTAAGGATTTCTCATCTGCATGTGCCAAGGCCAAACTTTCCATATAAATTACCAAGGCTTCAAACACAAACTGGTCTACCAGGGACTCTTCTTCCCTGCAATATAAAGAACACTAAGCATCATCTAAGAAAATAGTAAAGCAGAACAAAATAAAGAGTACTGACATTAAAATAATGCAGGGCTAGGAAGATGGCTCAGTGGTTAAAGGCTTTTGCTTGTAAAATGAATGTAAACATTTTTTTTTTTTTCCCTGAGACAGGATCTCACTCTGTAACCCAGGCTGGCCTGTAACTCACTATATAGCCCAGGTACTAATTTAAGAAAGAGCAAAGTTTCACTTGAAAAAATTCATCTTCATGGGAAATCAAGATAAACAAGTCAAACTTAAGCTAAGCAAGAACTACATTTTACACATTTTCCCATGGTAGACTAGTTGTGCTCACCTCATCTTTTTATGAAATAAGCCGAAGCCAAGATCTGAGTAAATGAGAGAAGTGCTGCCACCCACAGCTGCCTCAACCATCTGCCTTGAGTGCTGGGATTGCAGGCATGAGAGGCTGTGTCCAGCACATGTGGTAGCACATATCTGTAATTCCAGCACTCAGTTTGAGGTAGAGGCAGCAGGATCATGAGTTCAAGACCAGCATGAGCTACGTAAGACCTTACCTCAAAAAAAAAAATTTTTTTTTATGCTGAGTATGGTGGTTCATACCAAAAAGTCTGGAACTTGGAAAGCTGAGGGAGGACTATCGCTGCAAGGTGTAAAGCCAGCATAGGCACAACAAGTTCCAGACCAGATTAAGCTACATAGTTGAATACTATCTTAAAAGGGAGGGGGAGGCCCAAATATTCTAAAAGATAAAACAATCTAAAGTATTTCGAAGAATACTACTTCCTCAAGAGCAAACTAAAGCCCAAGGTTACATAAGCAATGAGGCAGCACTGGTTTTTCTTCATAAACATGTATTGTTAGTCTCTCTGTGCAACTGTCCCACATGTAACCTTAGAATCACTGTTCTCATTCCTCTCCACACAGTTCATTAAAATACAGCAAAGAGGAAAAGATCTAACACCACAGTCATATGCTTTTAAAAGAAAGGTATTATATAGCTAATTATTCACAAATAAGATAGCATCAATAGTAAACTCTGAGTCTAAGCCTTTCACAAACATCACTAATACATAAAAATAATTTAAGTCAAGAGCTGGTTTCTCTCATTGGCAGCATAAGTTGGCCACCAAATCCTCACACATTCTGCTATTTAGCTTCTTGGTGGTTACAGAACTTTGTCCAGCAGGTTCTTGGATTCGTCTCACTGATTCCCCTGGTGGGCAAATGCTGTTCTGCATTCCACATGTAAGAGAAATGCAAAAAAGTACTCAGTTCTCCTGTAGGTTTATTTATACGTGTGTGTGTGTGTGTGTGTGTGTGTGTGTGTGTGTATGTATATTTTAATTATGTGTATTTAACTCTTTAAAATTTTGATTTTAATTCATCCTGTAAATTTCTGTATATATAATTTAATAACAAAAGCCTCCACCAGCAATAGCATGTGGATCATACAGATTTGTTATTTCTTCCTTCTAGTCTCTTCTGAAAGCTAATCTACATTCTAAGGTGTTGGAACTTAAACAGGAATTATGATGTTGGTATTCTAATTCTGTGTAAAGAAACTTCATGGCCTTCAATAATGTTAGGAAGCAGACTAAAGGAGAAGTTGCAACTCCCAGCCACCCTGACTCCCTAAGAACCAGACCTGCTTTCCAGTCAGGAAAATAGCTGAGCACTGCAGGGTTGCTTCTGAATTGGCCGTGAGATTCCCCACCAAAGCCAAGCTGAGGCGGCCATGCTTCCTTCCCCCAGCCTACGTGGACCGGCATCTCGTGAAGCTCTAAGGACTGCAGCCAGCTTCAATCCTATTGCATCCCCGACTCCCCACTGGGCTGCCGGCTGCCACAGGGTGGGCTTCTCAGAGGTGTTCTCGCTGCTGAATCCCTGTCCTAGCTCAGAGCAGTTTTAAGATTTAATGAGGTAAAGAAGGAAACTAAAATCAAGAAGAGTAGAGCTTTTCACCTGACTTCATGTACGAGCTCCATGCCTCATTTGTACCCATGGGAGTTTCCTGTGTGAAACTGTTTTCCGGAGAGGCCAGAAGCCATGGAAGGTACAGGAAGCAGTCAGTACTTCCATTGTCATTTGTATACCATAATGAAATCCTGATGAGGACCTGTGTTTTCATGTGCTTTCCTTTGAAGCCTCATCCTGTTGTATTTGTACTAAAGCTTTGTACACATTTGTATAATAATCTGTCCCTTGTGGTATTTGGTACTATACGGGGAAATTTTTCAATTCAGCTTTCTTGCAGCTTTTATATTATTATTTTTTGTTTTTTAAAATAAATCCTGGTGGTTTGATCCAAATCCCATTACAGTTGTATAAAGAAATAAGATTTTGTACTTATATAATTAAAGATCACATTTTTAATATTTGTAAAAATAATAATAATTTAGTATCTATTTAGCAGTCAAGTGTAACAGTTCAGCCAATGACAGAACATATGTACAAGGTTGGACCACTAAGGTCATAACACCTAATGATGTTATAGTCATGGAAGAACAATGTATGGTGTTTACAAAATGACAAATTCACTTTATAGGTGCCTTTCTCAAAATGTAGCCTTGTCATTAAGTCATTTATAAATGTGAAATAGCCTTATGGGTGGTCTAAAGCTAGACAGACCTACAGCTGAAGCCAGAATCACATAGCTATTCCTATGTACTATCCATTCTCCAGCTTAGGTTAGAGAATGATTATTTTTGGAGGGGAAATTACTAGAGAATTGGTAATAATCTATTCAGTTTAGAGGGTAAGTATGTGGTGATCTGTTTTAATATTATGATAGTATAAACTTTACCTGTTTTGTATACTCTTCAGTACATTCAGGTTTCAAAATCTAAAAAGCTACAAAGAAATAACATTTGGCTTCATTTTCTAAGTAGCTAATTCTCATATAAACACACATGGATTCTATTCTGCCCATCTATCTTACTTTCATTACTAATCTCTGCTCTATTCTAGCTACCACTTCCTAGAACAAGATATTCTGACCAAACAAATTATTTAATATGACTAATTTCAGCCATATTTACATTCATCTATGTATGTCTCTCATCTCAAATGTAATACTCAAGTCATACAAATATTTTCTTCTTCCTTCTTCTTCTTCCTTCTTCTTCCTCCTTCCACCTTTCTCTTCCTTTCTCCTCCTTCCTCCTTTTCCTCCTTTCTCCTTCTTCCTTCTTTCCCCTTCTTCTTCTGAAACAGATTCTTTGCTGGGTCTGGCCTTCAGTCTTGTCTCATTCAGACAATCCCCATGCAGTGAAGCAAATTTTAGGATGAAATCTGTTACTTTCTGCTACCATAACTCAAGGAACTCAATGTCACTACATGCCCCATACTTTTATTATGGCAGACAAAGCCTGTCTCAACAGTCTCACTACCCCTTCCCATAGTCTGAGAGTACCAAAAGTCTTCATTCATTCAGATGACCGCCTCTTCCACAACATCCTTTGATCTGAAAGACTTGGCTAGTTCCCATTCATCCTTTATGGTTCATTCTCAGAGGTGTTGACTAACCTACTCAGATTAGACACTCATCATATGTGCTCCAAAAGGATCTGTGCATCCATCTTTTGCTGTATCCACAAAACAACTGAGGTATGTTTGTATGTATTTCTTAGTAGTTTGTAAATTCTTGAATGTATAGCATCCAGGACATAATTTTGTGTGTGTGTGTGTGTTTGAGGTAGCGTCTCACTCTAGCCCAGGCTAACCTGGATCTCACTGTGTTGTCTCAGGTTGGTCTCGAACTCAGTGATCCTTCCTACCTCAGACACCCAAGTGCTGGGAGTAAAGGCATGAGCCACCATGCCCAGCTAGGACATCTTTTTTTAAATGCTTGTCACATGAATACATGAAGTTAAATATCAGACACTGTGTGTGTGTGCGTGCATGCGTGCGTGTGTGCGTGTGTGTGTTTTGAAGGAGGGTCGCACTCGAAGCCCAGACTGACCTGGAACTCAGCATATAGATGTAGTCTAGACTGATCTCTAATCACAGGGATCCTCCTGCTTCAGGTTCCTAAATGCTGGGATTACAACCTGAGTCACCATACCCAGCTTCAGGTGACTGTTCAAAGTTATCACTGAAAGTTTCAAGAACATCGTACACATTCTTCCCTGACATACGACTTACCTAAATTCTCTATAGATGTTATTAAAAGCAAGGGCTGCTCCTAGCCTCTTGAAAGCACTGGGGTGAAGTGCAAAGCTGTATAGCCGCTTGAAAAGTGACTTGGTGTTTACTGGACTCTTTTCCTGCTGCTGTGGTGTTGTTTGCTTAATGGACCACTTGAGGAATTCTCGAATACACTGGCCACAAAAGTCTCTTAAAGTACTATCAGTAGGATCCACAATACCATCCTGAAACAAGAAAAAGACATCTTTATTGTGTCTATTTTTACATTCATAAAATGACAGCTGTGCATGGCAATGCACATCTGTAATCCCAGGACTCAGGAGACTGAGACAAAGAGATTGTGAGTTTCAGGCTGCGTAGTGAGTTCCAGGTCAGCCTGGACTACACAGTGAGACAATGATTCTAAATAAATAAGCCTAAGTAAATAAAAAAATAAACAAAAAATATCTGTGGATGACAAAGCAAGATGATGGATTAGAAACCTCATGCATGCAATTTGGAGAAAAAAAAATGGATAATACACAATTTACAATCCTCCAAGAGATAATACCTATAAATGAATTGCTCAAGCCAGGTGAGATCTCCATGGGGAAGGAGACAGAGAACTGTACCAACTGCAATAAGCAGCTCTAGCAAAAATCACCAGGGCTTTCCTTCACACAACCATCAATGCAGTACATGCTAACCAGACCACCACAAGCATGAGATACATGATTACAGATAATAGCTGGTAGCCGAAGAGGTTTGGCTGAGGTCAGGAGAAATCGTAAGACAATGGGTACTTACCCTCCGCTCTCCATCCCACACACCAGCACCATGGAACAGACAAGAGAAGAACTTCCATAAAGCCTGGAGCTATCAAGACCAAGGGCCCTTCATAGATTTGTGGGCATACAGCAAGGGGCTGAGGTGTGGCTCTTGGAGGCTGGGGCCAATGGGGACATGAGCAAGGAAATCCTACCTACCCTCACTGTTCAGCACCCACATAAAACCAGATGCAAAAAGTGGTACAAGTGTCTGGTATTCTATCTGCAGTGGCAAAAGGCCCTGGCATGCCCATACATGCATGTGCATGTGCACACACACATATACAAACACGTAAATAAGTTTTTCAAATATTTTATTGATTTATTTTTATTTATTTGAAAGAGAGAGAGAGAATGGGTGTGCCATGGCCTCCAGCCACTGCAAATGAACTCCAGATGCATGTGCCACCTTGTGCATCTGGTTTATGTGGGTGCTAGGAAATCAGATCTGGGTCCTATGACTTTGTAAGCAAGTGCCTTAATGGCTAAGCCATCTCTCTAGACCAATAAATAAGTTTTTAACACTCTGAATATTAGTGGACTAAATTCCTCAATCAAAAGACATAGACTAGCAGGTGGGATTAAGAAACAGAATCTGGGGCTGGAGAGATGGCTTAGCGGTTAAGCGCTTGCCTGTGAAGCCTAAGGACCCCGGTTCGAGGCTCAGTTCCCCAGGTCCCACGTTAGCCAGATGCACAAGGGGGCGCACGCGTCTGGAGTTCGTTTGCAGAGGCGGGAAGCCCTGGCGCGCCCATTCTCTCTCTCTCCCTCTATTTGTCTTTCTCTCTGTGTCTGTCGCTCTCAAATAAATAAATAATTTTTTAAAAAAAAGAAAGAAACAGAATCTGGAGCAGGAGAGATGGCTTAGCAGTTAAAGCACTTGCCTACAAAACCAAAGGACCCAGGTTCAATACCCCAAGACACAAGCCAGATGCACAAGGAGGTACATGTGTTTGGAGTTCGTTTGTAGTGGCTGGAGACCCTTGTGTACCCACTCTCTCTCAAATAAATAAATAAAAATAAAATATTTAAAAAAAAAAACAAGACTTGTCTACTTTTTGTCATCAAGAAATGCACCCTGGGATACAAAATCAACACACACACAAAAAAATCAGTAGCCTTTCTATAGGCAAAGGACAAATATACAGAGAAAGAAATCAGAACCAGGTATGGTGGTGCACACCTTTAATCCCAGCACTTGGGAGGCTGAGTGTGGTGGTTTGAATAGAATAGATGGTCCCCAATATATTCAGTTGTTTATTTGTTTGTAGTTTGCATCTGTAGCCACCTGGCTGGAGGCAATGTCACTGGGTGATCTTAAGGTGTGGTGGTGGTGGGTTTCAGGTTTCAATCTAAAGATAATGCAAAGTGTGCCTAGCTGGAGTTCCTGAAGTGTGCTGTGGCTTTTGACCTTTAGGCTTGTACTTCTCTCTCTCCGTTTGGTCCTGTGAAGGCAGGCCAGCTTCTTCTGCCATTTATGGAACTTCCCCTGGATCTGTAAGCTTCAATAAATCCCTTCCTCCATAACTGTGCCTGGTCCTGTGTCTGCTACACTAAGGTAGAAGGATCACTGTGAGTTTAAGGCCAGCCTGAGTCTACATAGTGAATCCAAGTCACCCTAGGCTAGAACGAGACCGTACCTCGAAGAAAAATAAAAATTTGAAAAAGAAGTCAGAGAGACTGTTACATTTTCAATAGCTACAAAAAAAAATAATACCATGGAATAACACAAACCAGCACTGTGAAAGACCTATATAATGAAAACATAAAAACACTGAAGAAAAAACGGAGGAGGACTTGAGAAGATGGAAAGACATCCCATGCTCCTGGATAGGTAGAATTAATATTATGAAAATGGCAATTCTACCAAAAGTAATATACAGATTTAATGCAATACCAATAAAAACCCCAACATCATTCTTCACACAGACAGAAAAAGTCATCTCAAAATTCATATGGAATGGCAGCAGGACTCAGATATCCAAACATCCTCAGCAAAAGAAACATCTCTGGATGTTTCATCATACCCAATCTAAAACTATATTACAAAACCATAGTAATAAAACAGCATGGTAATAGCATAAAAACAGAAATATAGACCAATGGAACAGAACTGAAGACCCAGACCTTAGGTCAAATAGTTATAGTTACTTCATCTTTGACAAAGGTGCCAAAAACCTAGGCTAGAGAAAAGACAGCATCTTCAACAATGGTGCTGGAAAAACTAGACCTACTCATCTCACAATGCACAAAAATCAACTCCAAATGGATTAAAGGCCTCAATATAAAGCCTGAAACTCTTCAACTACTGGAAGAAAAAATAGGAGGAACTCTTCACAATACAAGACTGGAGAAGGACTTCCTGAACAATACCCCATAGCCCAGGAAATTAAATAATCTCTTAACCAATGGGATCTGGAAGCTAGAAAGCTTTTGCACAGACAAACATACTACAAGCAGAACCAATAGATTACCAAGAGAATGGGAGAAAAATTTCACCAGCTATACCAATGACAGAAAGCCTAATATCTAGAATCTACAAAAAAAAAACTAAACAATTTAAAAAAATCAGTCTTAGCCGGGCGTGGTGGCACACGCCTTTAATCCCAGCACTTGGGAGGCAGAGGTAGGAGGATCGCCGTGAGTTTGAGTCCACACTGACACACCATAGTAAACTTCAGGTCAGCCTGGGCTAGAGTGAGACCCTACCTCGAAAAACCAAAAAAAAAAAAAAAAAAATTAAGTCTGGGGTCCGGTCGCTGGCACGGTGGCAGTGTAGGCGTGAGAGCAGCTTGTGCTTGCGGCAGAATCTCCAGCAATTCCCTGGCAGAGGACGGCCGCGAGGAACGAGCTGTGGCCAGTGCCTCCGAGTCCTCGCCCCCACCCCGCTGCCTCGCCCAGGAGCCCGAGGGAGAGCGGCGAAGGTCCAAGCACCGTAAGCCAGCAGTCAGGGCCGCTGGGATGACGGGGTCATAGGGTAGAGGTTTAGCCTGCTGGCAGCCATGGGTGAGTGGATGAAGAAAAGCCCTTTGGAATGGTAAGATTATGTTTATAAAGAAATCAGAGTGATAGCCAGTGAGGAGTACAAGGGATGACTGTTAACTACCGACCCAGTCTCTGCCAATATTGTCCTTGTGAACTTCCTTGAAGATGGCAGCTTGTCTGTGACTGGTGTCATGGGACAGTGTGTGCAGACTGTTGAAACTGTGAACGAAAGGGACCCCAGGGTAAGAGAGAAGCTGATGCATCTCTTTTCATCTGGAGATTACAACGGATTCAGTCCTGAGGATTTGGAGAGGAGAAAGAAGAGCCTCAAGAAATGGCTTGAGAAGAACCACATCTCCGTTACTGAGCAGGGAGAGGCACAAAGGACTCTGTGTGTGGCTGGGGCTCTGACCATACACCCACCATACGCTCCAGAAAACTGCAGCAGCTGTAATGAAATTATTCTGTCCTGAATTCAAGATCTTATTCGAGGACATCTGCAGTAAAAGCTCTAGAACTGAAAAAAAAAAAAAAATCAAGCTGGAGAGATGGCTTAACGGTTAAACGTTCACCTATGAAGCCTAAGGACCCCAGCTCAAGGCTTGAGGCTTGATTCCCCAGGACCCACGTTAGCCAGATGAACAAGGGGGCGCAGGGTCTGGAGTTTGTTTGCAGTGGCTGGAGGCCCTGGCACACTCATTCTCTCTCTCTCTCTCTCTCTCTCTCTCTCTCTCTCTGTCTGTCTCTTAAAACATAGGAACTTATAGTGAGTGATCCACCAGAAATTAATTTTTTTTTTTAAATCAAACAACCCACTCAAAAAATGGGGTAGAGAACTGGATAGGGAATTGTACACAAGAGGGGGCGGAAAGACTGTAAGAGCCACAGGTTGGGACACCATGCCCAAAGGCATTGACTCTCCTCAATAAGTGACTGCTGCTCCCACAACACATAACCCACAACTCCATGGGGAATACCAGCAACCTGACTGAGGAGAGCCCTCTACAGAATGGAGGCAAAGTGGAGGAAAAAGATGGTACCAACAAATGATGTATCCATACAAAGTATTTTCTAAGAAGGGAAAGGAAAAGGAAAAGGGAAGGAAGGAGAAGAAGGAAAGGGAAAGGAAGAAAGAAGAAATGCACCCTGGGACTGGAGAGATGGCTCAGCAGTTAGTTGCTTGTTTGCAAAGCCTGACAACCAGGGTTCATTCAGTTCCCTAGTACCACATAAAGCCAGATGCACAAAGTGGCACATGTTTCTAGAGTTTGTTTGCAGTGGCAGGAGGCATACATATGAACTAAAACTTAGTTATAGATATTAAAAGGATCAACACATAGGGTTGGAGATTAAGCTCAATGGAAGGGTATTTTCCTAGCAAGCACAAGTCTTTGGTTTTGGTCCTCAACAGGAGGGAAGGAGAGAGGGAGGGAGGGAGCAAGGACAGAAGCAGAGAGAGAGAGAGAAAGTGGGGAAGAAACATACAATTAAATCCAAAATGAGCTGATACCATAGAAACCTTTATTGATGGTGAGAGCCTAAAAGATACAACCCTCAAAAGGAATAAGGGGGGAGCACCTGAAAAGTAGGGCCCTGGACAGGGTGGGATGAAGCCTAAGCTTAAAATAATTTTTTTTTTTTTTTTTTGTCTCTGGCCTGTAATTCCCAGTACCAGAAATTGGTGCTACCCACAATGAGCTGTTGATCGGAGAGACCTATGAGGTCCCCAAATCAAGGCAGCTTTCTGCCAAAGCACTTGATTACCTGCCAGAGGCAAAAGCTAAGACCCTACTGCTGAAGACACCATGGTGCTGTCAGAGCATGGAGAAACCTGGATGAAATTCAGAAAAATGCAGTCCCCAGACAGTTAGCCTGTCTAGTGCTGGAAAGTTCTACATAAGCTACCAGGGAAAATGATCATCAGGTCTGAGCAACCAGAGGTCTAAGCTACTCAGAAGCAAACACCCTGACAGAATGTACATGCCTGTGCAATAGTGGCACACAGCCTCAGTTGGTAACCAATAGCTTTCTGATTGGCTAAGAGATTTGCTCAGTATAAAGGAACCCATATCTGCAATTGGGAAACAGATCAGAATTCTATGGAGACAACAATTATACTCTCCAGTGACAAATTATCACTAGTCTTTGGCTAAATGAGAGGTTACACACATCAATATCTTCCTAAATTTATAAGGCTTATCCCATTTAAACTATGCTGACTTCACTCTCTGTTGGAGAATGTTTTTCTTTTTCAGAAAGTAGTGAGACCTGAGGAGATAAACTACCTCTTGCACTTCAGCCAAGCCACAGCTAAAACTACAGAGGAATTTAGGAGATGAGCAAGAGTGCTGCTTCCATGATGAACCTAACAATCAGCTCTACAATATAAGAGACAGACACTGAGGATACTCAACACCTACCAAAGCAGAGATCCCGTGGCTCCTAAAAGCTCATCACTGAAGTAGCCTTAAAACTCACCCACTATGGCTCAGGGAACTTTGCAGAAGAGGGGACAGAAAGATTGTAAGAGCCACAGGTTGAGACATCATGCCCAGAAGCATTCCCTCCCCCCAAAATAATTGACTGCTGTTCCCACAATGTATAAGCCACAACCCCATGGGGGATATCTGCAACCCCACCGAGGAGCATCTCCAATGGAATAGGGGCAGGGACTAAAGAAAAGAGATATCAACACATGATATATCCACACAAAATGTTAATAATAATAATAACATTAAAGATTAGGTGACCAAAGCAATGTAAAAATATTTGTTTTTTTTTTCTTTTTTTACTGTTGTATTTGTGTGTCTATTTTCATGCCAGCACCATGCTGTTTTTATCATTAGTGCTCTATACTTGGAGACCAGGTAATGTGGTACTTGCAGCTGTGTTCTTTCACTTTGGTACTGCTGTGGCAATTTAAGGTCTTTTGTGAGTCCATATGATTTCCTAGATTATTTTTTCCAGGTCATTGGAATTTTGATGGGAATTGTACTGTATATATATTACTTTTGTTAAGATTGCCATTTACACAATGTCAATTCTGCTAATCCAGCACCATGTAATGAAGGTCTTTCTCTTGGGTAATATTTTTAAATTTTCATTGTAGAGATTTTTCTCATTTTTGGTTAGATTTATTCTTAGGTATTAAATTTTTTGATAGCTACTATGAAAAAAAAACCATAGGACTCACAAAGAATTATAAAGAGTGGTATGAAATGATTTGTCCTATTACAATGTATTATAAAAGAAAAAACCCACAAAAAACTATCACATATGTCAAATGTCAATAAATATGGTAGTGTATCCATTAAAATGACATGCCACAAATAAAAAAGACAAGATGATCTAGACAGAGGCAATATCTTGATAATTTTTCCTAAAGATCTAAATATGCATTAAATTTAACTAGTCAATGGAAACAGTAGGAAAATCAACTTCTACTCACCAAGATGGTTTCCAGTAAGGCAACAGTATCCTGACTTTCAAATTTCTTATTGTTAGTGAACCAGTGAATGAGCTGCATAACAAGTGGCTCATACAGCTGTCTTGTCACCTGAGGATACAGTTACTATTAAAGCTTCATATCAAAGTAAATTTACATCAGAAATCAAACATTTAAACACTTGCTGTAGAGAACAATGAAGTCCTCAGCATTTCATTAGTTTCCTTTCCTAGTTCAACTTCATGATTCTAACTCTTCTTAGCTAGTTCACAAGAATCCAGTAAATAAAATATGCATACTACAGCTCATTGTTCCTGTAATTAGATATTGATGAACTTCTAATATTAATTTTTTTAACTTTTTATTAACACCTTCCATAATTATAGACGGTAAACCATGATAATCTTGTATCAGCCTCTTGAATATTGAGTATCTATCACCATACCCAGTTTATTGATTTTACACATGCACACAAGTTATCTGGGATTACAGAAATATGATTATTCAACTACAAAGCAAACGACTTGGTGGTTTCCTGCACTAGGGCTGCCATCCTAACCAAATCAATGTCCTACAAGACGGACTTCAAAGTCATGCCTCACATGAAAATAGATTAAACTGTTGATACAGAACAAAAGGCAGCTGCCTCTCCCACCGGTTCCTACCCCAAATACTGAGAAACCATTTCTAGATACAACCATTGTCCCTTGTCCTAGAGCCCAAGTCCAAGGAGCGTTAGTGCTTTGCACAGACTATAATTTGGTTGTGAGTGTCTGTAGCACAAGGTACTATTAAAGTACACCTAACTTGTCAAGACCTACTAACCTTTTGGACTTCTACACAGAATCATAGCTTCTTAAGTCTATTTGTATGGTAAATTTCCAATTTTAAACTAAAATCCTACTTAATCAAGGAATTCTTAACACACTAGTAGGCTATATGCACTCGCATACATTGCAGAATGTTCCATCTTTATAAGTGAATCTTGTGTTTCCCTTTCATTATTACTCAGGTGCCCTGATGTCAGGGATACAACAGCTTCATATGATAAACTGGGATTTTTATGATCTGGCTTCACTGTGGAAGTAGAAGATTCATTAATGAACTCAGCAAGAGCAGGCCATTTGCCAACATTTCCAATCTTTTTGTTTATTTCGAGGTAGGGTCTTACTCTAGCTCAGGCTGACCTGAAACTCACTCTGCAGTCCCAGGCTGGCTTCAAACTCCCAAATGCTGACATTAAAGGAGTGAGCTACCATGCCTGGCTTATTTCCAATCTTTTGAATGACTCCTGGCCATAGTGTTTATTCCCTGAAACACTGAGTATCCATATGGAAAAAAACAGCTACCTACTTCAATGAGCCTGGATTCAACCACAACTAGAATCATGGTTCCCAAACTCGGCAATGCATTAGAGGCTGCTGGGAGAGCTTTTCAAAGAACTTATCCCCAGATCACACCTTTAATTGATTAACTTTGACTACCTAGTGTAGCAGACAAGCAGCAGCAACTTCTAACATACAGCAAGTTCTGCTGGCCCCCAAGTGATACCACATTCTTATTCTTTCTTTGTTTTAAGTTTCATTTTGAAACAAGATACTGCTATGCAGCTCTAGTTGTGATCAAGCTGGCTACAATTCTCCTGCCTCTGTCTTTGCCTTCCAAGTTCCAGAAATACAGACATGTGCCATCATACCCAGCTTCAGATCATATTTCTTTTTTTTACATTTTGCAACTCTTTAGATTCAAAATCCTGCACTTACCTGATCCACATCACAGGCAAGGTGAAGCAGCACAGGAAAGGTATGCTTGTAGAGCTGGTACATGGGAGGGGAGCCATGACTTCCTTCCGGAATCTGAGCTGCCCTTCCCAGCATAAACATAACCATGCTATGCAACAGTTCACAAGCTGCCACCTAAGGAGCCAGGAGATCAAGAAAGCTTGAGTTATTATGTTTATGGAGAATATTGTGAAATTTTTTCCCTTATTTAGCCATTTCATTTAACAACTTTTATTGTGGATAACTACCATGAAAATCAAATATAAACAAACTAGAAGTAGTACTTCTTACAGAAAATTAATGCTTCAGTTCACTTTAATCCTTATCCAAGAATTAAGAAGAGAAATTTAGCCAGGCTTGGTGGCGCACGCCTTTAATCCTAGCAGTTGGGAGGCAGAGGTAAGAGGATTGTTGTTAGTTCAAGGCCGCCCTGAAACTACATACTGAATTCCAGATGAGCCTGAACTAGAGTGAGAACCTACCTCGAAAAACAAAAATAAATAAATAAATAATAACAATAAAATAGAGTTTCAAAAGCTTTAGGGGACTGGGGAAATGGCTTACTGGTTACAGCATTTGCCTGTGAAGTATAAAGACCCGGGTTCAAATCCCTAGAACCCATGTAAGACAGATGCCCAAGGGGGCACATGTGTCTGGAGTTCCTATGCAATAGCTAAAGGCCCTGGCGTGCCCATTCACTCTTTGTCTTTTTCTCTCTCATAAATAAATAAATAAAATATTTTTTAAAACAAGGAATTTAAAAGCTTTAGACTCTGGGAATCATATAATCATAAAAGATATATTTCAATGCTGCCACATTACAGAACTGTGTATCTTTGCTTCATTTATAAGCACATTTGTAAATATCACTTTAGCAGCAATTTAGTTTACAAATTAATATTAACATTTTATATTATCTGTTGCTAATCACTCAGGTTAAGGAGATACTTGCATACCAACGGAGCATCACCTTTATTTTTAGTGTGTGTGTCTGTGTGTATTATATATGGTTGTGTGGTGTATACTCATATGTGTGTACCCTGTGTGTATACCACAGGCAGATGCCAGAAGACAACATGTATGCTCCTGTATTTCTCTTCTGTCTTACTTTCTTGAGATAGAGTCTCTCACTAAACCTGGAGCTTAAGAGTTTTTTGGTTAGGCTGGCTGACCAGTAAGCAAAGCAATCCTTCTATCTCTATCCACATCAAGCTAAGAGGTTACTGGCCTACATAGCCACACCCACTTTTTATGTGGGTTCTAGAAATCAAACTGTGGATTTCTTCAGGTGTTTGCAGCAAGCATTCTTACACATTGAGCAATTTATACAGCCCCAGGATCATTTTTACATACTCTATACTACATTTTTGAGGGAGTCCTTTTGTCTTTGAGGTAGGGTCTCACTCTAGCCCAGGCTGACCTGGAACATACTCTGTACCTTCCAAGCTGACTTAGTGCTCATGGAGATCCCCGGTCTCGGCCTCCCAAGTGCTGGGACTAAAGGTATATACCATCATGTCCACCTTTGTACTGCATTTTCTGTTATAAAGGACTTTTGGGGTTAGAGAGATGGCTCACTGGTTAAGGCATTTGCCTACCAAGCCAAAGGACCCAGGTTTGATTCCCCAAGACCCATGTAAACCAGATGCACAAGGTGGTGTATGTGTCTGTAGTTTGTTTGCAGTGACTAGAGGCCCAGACATGCCCATTCTCTATCTATCTTTTTCTCTTAAATTACTTTACTTAATTTTTAAAAAGTGGGGGAGGGGGGCTGGGGAGATGGCTTAGTGATTAAGGAGCTTGCCTACAAAGCCTATGGACCCAGGTTCAATTTTCCAGGTCCCATGTAAGCCAAATGCACAAGGTGGCACATGCATCCAGAGTTTGTATGTAGTAGCTGGAAGCCCTGGCATGCTCCTTCTCCCCTCCCTATCTCTCTCTCTCTAATAAGCAAATAAAATGCTTAAAATGATATCTTTAAAAAAATATATAGAAGAAAAAAAAGAGAAAAAAAAGGAAAAAACAAAAAAATAAAAAGAAATAAATAAAAAGGAAAAAAAAAAAAAGACACCTGAGAGGCAGAGGTAGGAAGATTGCCATAAATTCTAGGCCACCCTGACACTACATAGTGAATTCCAGATCAGCCTGGACTAGAGTGAAACCCTACCTCAAAAAAAAAAAAACAACTTTTAGAAGCCAGATATGAGGGCTCACACCTTGAATTCCAGCACTCAGAGGGTAAAGTTTGAGGACTACCATAGATTTGAGGCCAGTGTAGGCTACAGAGTAAGTTCCAGGTTAGCCAGGGCTAGAGTTTGATCCTAACTCAAAAAGAAAAGACAGAACTTTTGCATACTAATGCTTTTCCAGGTTATCTATTAAATAAAAAAGTAAACATAAACCATCTTATCAATGACACCACTCTGACAAATAAGTAATTATAAAAATGCAAAATGATATTCAATGGCTAAAAGTATTTTTTCCTAATCAACATACATATTACAGTATAAGTAATGAGTGAAATTAATAATAAAAATACTTTAGTTTGTCTGTCACTAGCTGAAAGAGCCAACTCAGTGATCCGAGGCAAGAAGACATCTAGGTAAATGATAGGCTTCATCTCTCTGAATGGCACTGCAAAGCTGAGTCTCTTCTCACTGTCCCATGCCACACATTTCTTCATCATTTCATTTGAGGATGCAGCTAATAAAAAAGTTAGAATTTCTTTCATTCAATATCTTTCCTACTACTGTTAGTTAAATCAGAGTGCTCTTAAACTTTTAAGTTTAATGTTATATTTTCTTTCTTTATTCTACTTCGTATATATAATTAGTACATTAGAAAGCGCCAATACACTTATTTCTGAATTTAACTTGGGTAAATTTTTCATTAAATAATTAAAATTATTATTCAAGGGGGGAGGCGGTATTATCATGGGATATTTCTTATAATCATGGAAAATGTTAATAAAAATTGAGAAAAAATATTATTCAAACAAGTCTCAGAGTCTGGAATACTTAATATTTAAATTAATTGAGAGCTACTTAATAGATTCAGTGCAAAATGACAAGCAAGATTTTTATTTATTCTCCTTTTCTGTGGCTGAGGAGATGGCTCAACAGCTAAAGGCATTCGCTTCCAAAGCCAGCCAATGCAGTTTCAATTCCCTAGCCACCCACATAAAGCCAAATGGAAAAGATAGAACATGTCTGGTGTTTGTCTGCAGCAGCAAGAGAACCTGGTATGCCCATACACACATAAACACACACTCATGAAAATAAACAAGTTGTTTTCTTTTAGTTTTTCTGTTTTCTTTTAATATTTTATTTTTATTTATTTGAGAGAGAAAGAAAAAAGGAGGGAGGAAGGCAGGGAGGGTGAGAGAGAGACGGAGAGAGAAAAGGCACACCAGTGCATCGAGCCACTGCAAACAAACTGCAGATGCATATGCTACCTTTTGCATCTGGCTTCTGTGGGTGCCAGGGAATCAAACCTGGGTCCTTTGGCTCTGCAGGCAAGTGCCTTACCTACTAAGCCATCTCTCCAGCCCAAATGTTTTCTATTTGAAAAAAAGGCTATTAAGTTAGATTCTATTTCAAATTGGAAAAAAGGCAAAACAAACCAGGCTAACACTTTATTTAGAATATTGAATTATCCAAATTGCATAAGTATAGTCAAAGCGTTTCATCAAATGAGGTATTAGTCTGTATAATCTTAGTTGAAAATAAACACATCACATAGGAATAAACACCAGAACACATTGTGGTCTGTACACATCCAACTAAAAAACAAATACACTCACAGAGATTATTTTCAAGGAAGTTTACCTGTGATAAGATTCTTGTTTATTTGTCCTCCTAGAGATCCAAGTATTTGTACTACTCTAATTCTTATTTCTTCTAAGGATAGTGCTTCATCCTACAAATTTATACAATTGTTTACATGTGATAGAGTTAAACCCTAATCAGAGAAAAGAAAGAAAACCTATTTTACCAGTCTATTGTTAATGTCTTCTGATGTTTAATTAAATTCTAAATAGCTATACTGTTAATTTTACTGATATTTCATGTAACAAGTCATCTCTTCCAATTTTGCAGCTAGGTGTCCATTTCCTAGGGTAGTAGTTGCATATTTTTTGGTAGAATTCCTTTATACTCATAAGACTTAACCAAGACTCATGAATTTATTGAATTAAATTCAAATTTTAAAATAGGTATAATTTGAAAAATACTAACCCTCACATGTTAACAAATAATGGTTTTATGAACATCAACAAAGCTAAAACCAAAGTGTCTACCAGTTATGTTTTCCAAGTAAAAATTGTATCCACTGGGGTCTGGAGAGGTGGATCAGTGGTTAAGGCACTTTCCTGCAAAGACTAACAACCTGAGTTTAATTCCCCAGTGCCAAATGCACTAGACAGCATATGCATCTGGAGTTCATTTGCAGTGGCTAGAGGCCCTGGTATACCTTTTATTTCTCTCTCCCTCTCTCTCTCTCAAATAAATTAATTAAAAAAATATTCTTTTAGAAATTGTATCCATGAAGAAAGCAACCATTTCAGCAGAGAGTTCAAAGTGCCCCACAAGTGCTTTTCCTCTAGGAAGCTTCATACTTCTCTAAAACAGGCCTGTTTTATGAATGCCACCTGTCTTATCACCAAGAATGCAAAAGCATCTTTGGCCAGGAGCAAGTGTCAATAAAATGTTACACAAAAACAAAGCAAGAAAAGTATTGCCCACCAGTATCCACATGGTCAAATGTCCACAGAAAGAAGCCCCATCCCAGAGAATATGCACTATGTGTCCATACAGAAACTTTATTTGCAAAAACCACACAGATGCTTAAGTATATAAAACTGTTCATGGTAAAGTTTGCAGTGTTCTGACTTACTTACTAAAACACATTACTAAACACATTTGAACATAGAGATAAACAAGTGCACAGGATCAAGACAAGATCCAAACAATTAATGTAGGTTAGTTATATTTTCATTGCTAAAAAACAAAAATATTTCTATGTCATATTCTAATTTGTATGGAAAGCCAACTATTGTTTTAAATGAACACTATTACTTTCCGAAAGCTTTTCTTTGCATAATTTAGAGATAAGAAAAGACAGAGGACTTCTTACTGATGAAATACTTCTTGTCTTTTTTAGATGCTTTAACACAACTTGATTAAATCCTTTCTGGACAGCCCGAGAAAGTGCTGACACTTCCCAGTCATTCTTGGTTTCATCTACCGGCAATAAACAAAAGTCAGCTTTAAACAACAATCATACTACACTACAAACAGAAACATTAGAATCCTAGTTTAATTTTTTTTTTAATTTTTAAATTTTTATTAACATTTTCCATGATTATAAAAATAAATCCCATGGTAATTCCCTCCCTCCCCCCTGACACTTTCCCCTTTGAAATTCCATTCTCCATCATATTACCTCCCCTAGTTTAATATTAAAAACTTAAACTTCTAAAACATAAAATATTCATACTACAAACCTTAAAACCAAGCCACTAAAAAAACAATCTTTGGACTGGAGTAAAGTACTTGCTGCCAAAGCTAGAATACCCAAGTACAATCCCCAGATCTCACATAAAAAGCCACAAACTACAGTGGGTTCTGTAATTCCAGAACTTGGATGCTAACAGAAATATGGGAGGCAAGACAAGAGAACTTCCTGGAAAATTGTGGTATGCATATCAAGGAACAATAGTGGAGTGAGAAACCCTTCCTCAAATGACTTGAAAAGACAGAGGACTGACCTGAAAGTTGTCCACTTACCTCTTCATGCACATACACACAAATCAATAATAAAATAAAAAATACTAGAGGCTGGGCATGATGGCACACCTTTAATCCAGGAACTCAGGAGGCAAAGGGAGGAGCATTGCTATGAGTTTGAGGCCAGCCTGAAACTACATAGTGAATTCCAGATCAGCCTGAGTTAGAACAAAACCCTACCTCAAAAAACCAAAAACACAAAAGAAATACTTGAGTTCCTACTAATATTGATAAATATGGAACATCTTATTTCTTCAAGTAGAATGTCAAATGGGATGTAACAAAGATGGAGGTTCAAAATCATCATTTTGTAACTTTCATAGTAATAAATGATTCAGGAATAACTATTAACGGGTACTAAAACAACTAATTTCTATTTTTGATATATTTTGATGGAAATTCTCATGAGGGACAAGAATATTTACAGTTTTACAATTATGAGATTCCATCTCACCCCGTGGTTGCACACACGTTTAATCCCAGCACTCGGGAGGCAGAGGTAGGAGAACTGCTGTGAGTTTGAGGCCACCCTGAGACTCCATAGTGAATTCTAGGTCAGCCTGGGATAGAGTGAGACCCTACCTCAAAAAACCAAAAGGAAAATCAAATGACAGCATATGCTGGCTGGGGTGTGGAAAAAGAGGAGCCCTTATATACTGCTGGTGGGAGTGCAAACTTGTACAGCCACTAAGGAAATCAGTATGGAGACTACTCAAAATGCTAAAAATAGAACTACCATTAGATCCAGACTATACCTTTTTTGAGCATATACCCTGAAAACTCTAGAATATACCACAGAGACATGGACTCAACCATTTTTATTGTTGTTCTATTCACAACAGCCAGGAACTGAAATCAGCCCAGATGCCCATTAACAAATGAATGGTTAATGAAGATATGGTACATATACACAATGGTATTCTACTCAGTGGTGAGAAAAATGAAATAATCAAATCTGTAGGAAAATGGGGGGACTTGGAAAAAATCGTGCTAAGTGAGGTCACACAGGCTCAGAAATACAAACAATGTATGTCCTTTTTCATATGTGGTTCCTAACCTGGACCAGCATCAGTTAACTGTCAGCCATTCTAAATATCAACAGTAGGGACATGGTACTAGAACAAAGCTTGGGAAAAGGGGAAATTGGGAGGGAGGGTAGGGAGGGCTACTCAACAAGTCACCCAACAGAAAATAAAGAGGAGGACAGAAAGGCTTTGGGGGTAGGGAAGAGGGGATGGGGGAATAAAAACTAATGGTAACATTAATCAACTCCATAGAAACCTTCTTCCTAGATACCATTCCACAAGCCATTATCCTAAAAAAGGCGAAGGGGGAACATGAACAAAAAAGGTGGAGAAAGCGCAGTCATCCCTAAATCCATGGGCTCTGGATGGTAATCCCCAGGACCAGAATGGGTTTCCCCAAAGTGAGTTGCTGGTCAAGGAGACACGAGGCCCCCAAAATAATACAGGCCATTGCCAAAACACTTGATTATGTGCAAAAATTAAAAGGTTAAATCTCTATTGCTGCAGCCATAAATTATCTAGTGACTATGCTGGAACTGACAGGGAATCCAGTTCCCACCTCCCACCCCCACCAACCAGCCCTCATAGTGCTAGAAAGTACTATGTGAGAGTAGCAGGAAAACAATGGTTGCCAACAGACTGAATAAGCAGGAGATCCTTCCAGATACAAAAATCAACCAGCCAAGCAAGAAGTACACACTTGTTCAATAATGGCACACAGCTGATGCAGGTAACCAACTGGCCACAGATTGTACATGAGACCTGCTCAATGGGAAGAACTCACATCTGGCTCTGGGAAACAAGCCAGATTCCCTAGGACAGGAAGCCAACAGGCTCCAGAGAGAATCTCCACTGCTCTTTGAGAACAGTGGACATACACATCAATAAGTCTCTCTAATAACTAAGCTTATCCCCTTTAAACTGCTCTCACCTTTGGTTGGAGAACCTGTTCTATATTACAGGTGGCAGAGAATACTGGAGAGAATCAGGATACATCAATACAACAAAAATAGAAAAGCCAAGCTGGAGAGATGACTCAATGATTAAGGCACTTGCCTGCAAAGCCTAATATCCAGCTTTGATTTCCCAGTGCCCATGTAAAGCCAGATGCACTAAGTGGCTCATGCATCTGGAGTTCAGTTGCAGCAGCTGGAGGCCCTGGACATGCCTATTCTCATTCACCACTCCCCACCATTCTCCTTACAAATAATTTTTTTTTTTTTAATAACAGAAAGCCAACTGCCTACTATGAGATGGGTCACCTCCACCTAAGCCTAAGGACAGAAGTTCAATTCCTCAGTACCCACATAAGCCAGATGCACAAGGTGGCACATGCATCTGGTATTTGTCTGTAATGGCTAGAGGCCTTGAAACACCCATTCTCTCTATCTGCCTCTTTGTCTCTCAAATAAAAACAGGTATCATGCCTCAAGTACATTTCCTACTTATATAATTGTATTGAGATGAACCATCCAACATATTCTTTTTTATTTTATTTTGTTTGTTTTTCAAGACTGGGTCTCACTCAAGCCCAAGCTGACCTGGAATTTACTATGTAGTCTAAGGGTGGCTTTTAACTCACAGCAATCCTCCTATCTCAGCCTACCAAGTGCTGGGATTAAAAGCATGTGCCCATGCCTGAGTGGCAAAGTCACTGAGAATCAAGCTAGTGCTGAGCAGAAAACGTTCTCCCTGTAGCCCAGCCAACTGAAAGCTAGAAAAAGCTGCACTGTATGCAGCCTTATGGGAGACAGAATTCATTAGCAGTAAAAACAGTTTGGCCAGACAGGCCAAATGACTGAACGAGTGCAATAGTGACATGTCTGCTCTGGGGGAAACCAACTGCTCTCTAATTGGACTGAAGACACGCTATAGGGTAGGGAATACATGCTTGGTACTGAAAACCTAATCAAAAGCCTATGGCAGGGGAGGTCATGAGCCTTAGGAGTATAAAGCCTGCCCTTATCTGGTTAAATCCATATATTACTCTCACCAAATTGCTCTGAAAGCACTACACTTCATACTCATACATTAATGCTACTCTCACTTCTGGTTAGAGAAGCTTCTCTTTTCAAATGGCGATGACCACTGGAATGACCCAAAAGACAACATAGTGCTAAGAAGAAGGGACGAAGGAGTGTCCAGCACTGAAACATCTCACATCCTCCAAGGCTCAGGGTCCACTGTGGAAGAGGTGGCAGAAAGAATGGACAGAATTTGGCCTTGATGTCTAAGACCTTGCAGTGCCTAGCAATGCGTACACAAGACCCTCATAATACGAGAAAAAGATGATGACACCATATTAAAAGATAGACTAATTAAGAGAGGGAAGGGATATGACAGAGAGCAGAGTTATGAAGGGGAAAGTAGGGGAGGGGAGGGAAATGCCATGGTTTGTTGTCTGTAAGTATAGAAGTTGTCAATAAAAAAAAAATATATATATATATACATAATATAAATACATACATAATACATACATACATATATATTTAAAAGCATGTGCCACCATGTCCAGCTCATTTTGAATATTGGGCTGAAATTTCAGAAGTCATGAAACCAGACCTATCTTATAATCACATGGCCGGTTTTATTAATATATATATATATATATATATATATATATATATATATATATATACATATATATATATATTCACATATACATATACATATGCGCCAATTCTTCAGGAACTTACCTGACACAGTAGAAACTTTCAGATATGCATCAAGGCAGGGGAGAATGTCTTTGTAGTAAGGTTGAATGACATACTTAGGGATGTAAACTGACCATTCTTCAAGGGCATTCAGACCAACTTTTGCCAGTGGCACATAGCTCAGGCCCAGCTTGAAGGCCATCTATATGTCAATATAAACAAAGTAAACTAAAATATGGGGATTTAAGACTTAACAAAACATATAACAATTAACTGTCATTTCTAACTGGTATGGCATTCTACAGATGGCTCCCACAAATTGCTATTGAGTCCAGGTAACCCTGAGGAAAACAACCAGCAGTCCATAAAGCTAAAGGTTTGCTGCAGACTTGCAACACATGCAAGGTTCAATTCTCTTATCACTTCCAAAGGAGAGAGGCCACTTCAGGTTTCCAAGGCCTAAGAGCTAAAAGTGCCAAAGAGGCTGCTTACCACACGACAAACTTAACAAACAAAATGATGATGAAGACAGGGGTATGATCAAGAAAATGCACCTTTTATAATCATGGAAAATGCTAATAAAAATTTTAAAAAAACGCACCTGGGGACTGGAGAGATGGCTTAGTGGTTAGGGTACTTGCCTAGAAAGCCAAAGGACCATGTTTGATTTCCCAGTACCCACATAAACCAGGTACACAAAGTGGCATCTGCATCTGAAGTTTGTCTATAGTGGTTGAAGGCTCTGGTGTACACATTCTCTATCTGCCTCTTTGTCTATTGCTCTCTCTCAGAAAGAAAGAGCAGGGTGTGGTGGTGCACACCATTAATCCCAGCACTCAGGAGGCAGAAGTAGGAGGATTGCCATGAGTTCAAGGCCACCCTGAGACTACAAAGTGAATTCAAGGTCAGCCTGGGCTACAGTGAGACCCTACCATGAGAAAAAAGAAAGGAGGGAGGGAGGGAGGAGGATGAGGAATGCACCTGGGCTGGAGAGATGGCTTAACAGTTAAGGCATCCATTACCCACATCAGCCATATGAACAGATGGCACATATATTAGGAGTTTGTTTGCAGTGGCCAGAGGCCCTGGTATGCCCATTCATTCTCTTTCTCTCTCTCTCTCAAATAAATAAAATAAATCTAAAAGTAAAAGAAGAAAGAAACAAGAAAATGTACCTACCTGCAATGCAGGAACATAGGCTCTAACATCAAGCTCAATGATGTCATGTGGCAAGGACAGAACAAAGGTCAAACAAGAAGCCAAAAGTTCATCTTTGTATTGCTTCATTTTAACTGATACCTTAAGAAGAAAGAAGACCAAGGGCTGTGCACCTAAACCGAGGTTACAATTTAAGAATTATAAATATCTACCATTTTCTCAAATATGAAGAAGTATCTAGTCTTTGTTATAACTACATGTGCTTAAAAACTAAGGGCTGCTTTCCAGAAAATGTTAATTTGTTAAGTACTTAATTCTTTTCATATGAAAAATTAAAGAATGAAAATGACCAAAATACATTACAGGTATACATAAAAATATTGTAATGAAACTATTACTAACTGCTAATAATTAATATGGACTAATAATTATTTTAAAAAAATAAAAACTAACCAGCCATGGTGGCACATGCCTCTCATCCCAGCACTCGGAAGGCAGAGGTAGGAGGATCATTGTGAGTTTGAGACCACCCTAAGACTACATAGTGAATTCCAGGTCAGCCTGGACTAGAGTGAGACCCTACCTTAAAAAAAAAAAAAAAAAAAAAAAAACTAAGGAATATAATTAATTTTGAACTGTCATTACTCAACTGAATTATTTTAAGAGAAGTTAGGGGACTGACTTTTCTTTTTTTATTTCCTCAGGAGACTTTTGAAGCACAAAGATTTCCTGTGTTAGATTTTAAAAGACCTTACTCCCAAGCCAGGCATGATGGCACACACCTGTCATCCTAGCACTTACAAGTCTTTATTAAAAAAGGATCACAAGTTTGTGCTAGTCTGGGCTATGCTTTTCACACCATCTCAAAACCAAAAAAAAAAAAAAAAAAGAAGAAGAAGAAAGCACACAGCCAGTCTCATTCCCAATCTCAATTTAACGAGCCAAGTTTTGAATAATTATATCACTAGGGATTGTTTCTCTACAACATCTAAAACTAGACCACAGGAGGGCACCTAGCAACCTTAGTCATTAGAGCATGGGACTCTTAACCATAAGGTTAGGGGCTAGGGTAAGGGGTAGGATTATGGCTAAATTTAAGATTATAGCAAGAATTAGAGTTAGTTAAGGAGTGTAGGGGTTGTTAGGGTGTTTAGGGTTAGAGTTACAGCTTAGTTTTAGAATTAGAGGATTATAATTAAGGTTAGGTATAATGTTAGGATTAGGGTTAAGGTTAGAATTATGATTACAGGTTAGGGTTAAGAGTTCAGACTTAGGGTAGAAGGGGGGATAGAGTAGGGGTTGTTAGTGAAGTCTGGGTTAGGTTTAGGATTATACAGGGTTAGGTTTAAGGTTAAAGTTAGTATTAAGGTTTTTAGAGCTATGGTAGCCATTAGGGTTAGAGGAGTATTTTGTAACAATCTCCAAAATATAAAGTGCTCATATTCATGACATTATCTGCACAAGTCCTGCATAATATCGGGTCCACCAATAGGTTTTTGTGGATGATGGATGAGGGGGAAAAAACACACCAATATAGAAAATAAGAGTGAGGGTTCAGTGGAGAGGCATGGGGACAAAGAAGGGATGGAGAAGAGGATTATGTAAATTTAATAAAGTTTTTTATTTTATTTAAAAAATAATAATATAGACTATGATTTATTAAGATAAAATGCTTAAAAATTACCTCTTTACCAAACTTTGCAAATAAAAGAAAGCAAGAATACTTTTCTGGGTCTTCAGGAGAGGTTTTCAGATTCTTTGGGCTAACTCCCTGTCAAATAAAGTAACAAATTAGTAAAATGAGCAAGAATTGGTCAACTCCACATCTTTATCTGGCAGTACCCAGCCTTCCAGAGAGATGAATCTATTTCATGCTATCGAAGTCTACACTCAGCATGAAGAGTGTAGTCAGGTTGAGGCCAGATAGAAACAGAAGGAAACAAAGGTGCATGCCTATTAAAGACCACAGGCATGGCTAAGTCCATCCCCCTACCATCTTCCAAGAAAAAAAAAAAAAAAAAACCCTTCTGTATACCAGGCATTTATTGGCCAGCAAGAGCTTCAGCAGCACAAAAGTAGTAGTTCCTAAAATTCCTGGCTTTTGGTCACCTGAAGGACTCATAGTACAGATCCCTGTGCCCTGCCTCTAGGGTTTCTGGTGAGGTAGCCTGCACTGCTTATGCAGCTCTCAAGACTACTTTGAAAAACCAGGGTAACCTTACATAATTATTCAGATGCCTAAAAATCACAGCCGATAAGCGAGGGAGGAGAGGAGAGGTTGTAAGGGGAGGGTATTGCATGTATGTAAGTAGATGAATAGAGTACTGGGGCACAATGGCCTAAGTGAGGGCAGGGAAAGGGATTGAGTTAAGGACATGTGGGAGGGTTAATCGAAATTTAAGGTGTTATGAATAAACCATATGGAAACCCACTTCTTTGGATAATGGTATACCCAGAAGCCACAGATTACTAGAAAAATTTCAGTGGCAGGGATGGGATACCTTCCAGTGAGCTATTGGCCAGGAAGTTCTCTGATGCCCCCACAATATTACAGGCCATTGCCAAGGCTCTTGGTTTCCCACCATAACTAGATGGTAAGACCCTATTGCTGAAGACTCCACATGCTTGGGCTGCAAGGTCACTGAGAAATCAAGCTGGAGCTGAGCTAAAATCCTCCTCCTGTGGACCAGCTGACAGAAATCCGGAAAAAGCTAAGCTGTATGTAGCCCTATGGGACAGAGAAGTCATCAGTGGTGGTAAACAGCAATGGACAATGCAAGCCTTAAGATTGGCCAGCCAGGCCAAATGTGCCTACTGGTGAAATAGTGGCATGTCTGTTATAGGAGAAACAAACTGCTCTCTAATTAGATGGGAGGGAATACACGCCTGGTACTGAAAACCTAGTCAAAAGCCTATGGCGGGGAGGTAATGAGCCCTAGGGGAGTAACATCTGCTGTTGTCTGGCTAAATGGATGTATTATGCTCATCAAACTTCCCTGTAAGGACTTTTCTTAATGTTTGTACCCATACATTAATGTTAATCTCACTTTTGGTTACAGAAGCTTCTCTTTTCACTGGGATGACTCAAAATCACCACAGGGCTGGAGGGATGGCTTAGCAGTTAAGGCGCTAGCCTGCAAAGCCAAAGAACCCAGGTTCAATTTTTCAGAACCCACATAAGGCAGATGCACAAGGTAGGGCATGCTTCTGGAGTTCATTTGCAGCAGCTGAAGGCACTGCCGTGCCCATTCTCTCTTTCTCTCTGCCTCTTCCTTTTTCATTTCCCAAGTAAATAATTTTTTTTAAGTCACCATAGTGCTGAGAGGAAATGACAGTGGAGTGTTCAGCACAGAGACATCTCTAGCACACCTTCCAAGGTTTGGGTCCATTGTGGAAAAGGTGGCAGAAAGAAGGTGAAAGTCAGCCAGGCATGGTAGTGCACACCTTTAATCCCAGCAGTCAGTAGGCAGAGATAGGAGGAATGCTGTGAATTCAAGGCCACCTTGAGACCACATAGTGAATTCCAGGTCAGCTTGGACTAGAGTGAGACTCTACCTCAAAAAAAAAAAATAAATAAATAAAAATAAAATAAAAATAAAAAAAAAATATATATATATATATATATATATATATATATATATATATATGTCAAAGGAAGGACTGCTTACAATGCAATCTTCCTGTCACAAAACGGCCTGGATATTTATGACCTCATAGTATCTATCTGACACTATATACACAAGATGTTCATAATAGAAGGAGAAGAGGATGACATGAAAATAAAAGAGAGACAAAATAACTGAGAGGGGGAGGGAATATGATGGAGGGTGGATTTTTGAGGAAAAAAGTGGGAGTGGAGAGGGAATTATCATGGTCTATTGTCTATAAGTATGTAAGATGTCAATAAAAAAGCTTAAAAAAAAAAAAAAAAGGTCCTGGAGAGATGGCTTAGCAGTTAAGGCGCTTGCCTGAAAACTAAAGGACCTAGGTTTGATTCCTCAGGACCCACGTAAGCCAGAAGTACAAGGGGGAACATGTGTGGAGTTCATTTACAGTGGTTGAAGGCCCTGGCATGCCCATTCTCTCCCTTCCTCCTTGTCTCCCTCCCTCCCTCCCTTCCTCCTCCCCCTCTTCCTTCCTGCCTATTTCTCTCAAATAAATAAATATATATATTTTTTAAAAAAACAGAGCCAAAATGCTGCTAACTTTTTAAAGAGGGTCTTACAAATGACAAATCAATATTTGAAACTAATCTTTAAAACTACATAGGCGAAAAAAAAAAAAAAAACTACATAGGCGATAACCACATATTTTATATGCTCACACAGACTTGGAAAAAAAAAAAAAAAACAGAATAGTCCAGGTCATCCCTCCAAAAGCACTTACCTCAAAATATTTCATTTTCTTGGCATTTGTCACTGCCACAGTAAGCAATTTGTAGAAACCACTGATAAGTGGCTGCCGTGTAGACTGCAAAATTAACTTGTATGCAAATAAGTATAGCCAGGGCTCAAACAATCTTACTTGTTTCTTAGGGAGAATCTCTCTAGAAAATAAATTACATATTTAAGGAAGAAATTTTGTTTGGTTTTTTGAGGTAGGGTTGCACTCTAGTCCAGGCTGATCTGGAATTCACTATGTAGTCTCAGGGTGGCCTCAAACTCATACAATCTTCCTACCTCTGCCTCCCAAATGCTGGGATTAATGGTATGTGCCATCACACCCAGCCTTTCCTTTTTATTTTATTTTTTTAACTTGAGGTCCTTTCTTAAGGAAAAAAATAAGGTAACTGTAAGCTGATATATCTAGATATATTTTAAAGGTATTATAGAAGCAATTTTAGATTTTAAGCTGTTTATTATTTCATCTCTTACATACATGTAAGGATACTTCCTATACTATAGCTAATAATACATTTTCACTTTTAAATTTTTAAAATTTTACAAAATACCTGCAAAACTCCACCAGGTTAATGAAAGCTGAAAAATCTTTAGGCTTAGCAGGATGCAAATTAGCAGCTGGATCTGAAGTTGGGATCACCCAAACACCAGGAGCTTCACCACTTCCATCCTGAAAAATTATACCAAACCAACACTGTACCATTCAGTCACACATAATTTAACAAATAGCTCTCCAGTGACTTTGTGGTCTAGAAGCACAGCTATTAAAAAAGAATGCAGGGGGAGGGAGGGTATTACCATGGGATATTTTTTATAATCATGGAAAATGTTAATAAAAATTGTGAAAAGAAAAAAAAAAGAATGCAAAGGGCTAGAGAGATGGCTTAGCAGTGATGGCACTGGCTTGCAAAGCCAAAAGACCCAAAGGATCCAGGTTCGATTCCCCAGTACCCACTTAAAGCCAGATAATAAGGTGGCACATGCATCTGGAGTTCATTTGCAGTGGCTAGAGGCCTGGGCACACCTGTTCTCTCCCTCCCTCCCTCCCTCCCTCCCTCTCTCTCTCTCTCTCTCTCTCTCTCTCTCTCTCTCTCTCTCTCTTTCTCTAGCTCTCACATAAATAAAAATATCAAAAATAAATAAACGGAAAATAAAAGAATACAAAGTGAAAAAAGTAGAGATGATTTCTCCAGAGTGTACATTTAAAAAAGAGAGAAGAAACATTAAACCAAAGAACTAAAAGGAAGTGATGGAATAATAGAACAAATAGATAAATACAAGGCGAAGGGATAATTTTTCTTTAAGTTTTTTTAAGACAAAAATAAATAAATAAATAAATAAATAAAAAGTGGATTCATGATATAGCCCATGTGCCCCTGAGGCACCATGCCTAGCACAAAGGCAATTTTTTCTTTTTTCTTTTTTTTAAAGTTGGCAATGACATCATGACAGAGATGGCACTTCAAAAAATAGAAAACAACAATAATGATTCAGGGGATTCTACTTGTTAAAGGAATAATGTACAGTAGTAAAACAACTAAAAACATTAGTTTTTGCAGGGTGTGGTGGCACATGTCTTTAATTCTAGCATTCTAGAAGCTGCAGTAGGAGGATCAGCCTGGGGATTCAGAGTGAGTTCCAGGTCAGTCTAGGCTACAGTAAGGCTCTGCTTCAAAAGAAATGAGTTTTTGGAAAATAAAGTTTTATTTTTATTTATTTAAGTTTTTTTCTTATTTGAGATAGTGTTTTGCTTTGTAGTTGCACTAGCCTTGAATTTGCTATATAGCCTAAGCTGGCCTTGAACTCATTAATCTCCAGCCAAGAGCTAGGATTACAGATGAGCACACCTATTCTCTACTCAGATTTTTTTGTTTGCTTCTTTTCCTATGTTTATTGTTGTTGTTTTACAAGGTAAGGTTTCACTCTAGCCCAGGCTAACCTGGAATACACTATGTGGTCTCAGGCGGGATCCTCCTACTTCTGTCTCCCAAGTGCTAGGACTAAAGGTATGCGCCACCACACCCAGCTAGATTTTTTTAATTTTTTTAAATATTTTATTTATTTATTTATTTGAGAGTGAGAAAATGAGAATGAGTATGCCAGGTCCATTAGTCACTACAAACGAACTCCAGATGCATGTTCCACCCTGTGCATCTTGCTTTACTTGAGTACTAGGGAATGGAACCTGGGTCCTTTGGCTTTGCAGCAATAGTGACAAGCATATTCTAGGTTCAGGTACACTGGCCAGTAAACTCCATAAGGTACCTTTTAGTTTCTGTTATTTTGGTGTTTGTTTTTTGAGACAGGGACTCACTTAATAGCCCAGACTGGCCTAGAATTCACTATGTAGTGCAGGTTGACCTCAAATTCATGGCAATCCTCCTGCTTCAACCCCTTAGTACTGGGATTAGAGGAGCGTGTCACTATGCCTTGCTTAGGGCAAAAAAATAAGTGAAATTATTTTAGATATACAAAAACCACAAAAAGCAATTAACCATACTGGCATTTCTATCACTCAGCATAAAAAAATAGCACATTATTCCAGGGCTGGTAGTGCACACTTTTAATCCCAGCACTTGGGAGGCAGAGGTAGGAAGACTGCTGTGAGTTTGAGGCCAACATGAGACTACAGAGTTAATTCCAGGTCCTCCTGGGATAGTGAGACCCTACCTCAAAACAACAAATAAATAAATAAATAAAAAGACATATGGCCAGGCATGGTGGTACATGCCTTTAATCCCAGCATTCAAGAGGCAGAGTTAGAAGGATCCCTGTGAGTTCAAGGCCAGCCGGGGACTACAGAATAACTTTCAGGTCAGCCTGGGCTAGTGATACCCTACCTGGGGGAAAAAAAAAAAAAAAAGGATATTACAAATGTGATTGGGCCATTGTGGCAATGATCTTGATCACTAGAACTCTCTCTCCCTTATTTCCCTTTTATATATTCTCACCCCACACACACAAACACTTTTTTTAATAGGAACTCCCCTATCACTCAGATGAAAAACACAAATTCTTTCTTTACTGATTTATGTGTACATGTGTATGTGTACCAGGGTCTCTTGCCACTGCAAACAAATGCTCATCCAGCTTTATCTGGGTGGCTGGGAAATTGAACCAAGGCTGGTAGACTTCGCAAGCAAACACCTTCAATTGCTGAGCCATATGCCTAGCCCTATAATTTCTACTTTTTATCTCCTTTACCACTTCACAACTTCAGTGGAAGTGCATACAGATGGACTCTAATGAATGAATACAAAAAAAAGAGATCACTGAGCTCAAAAGTACAGTAGACATTTTCTATTTAAACTCCACACTTTCACATCAGCCTCATTCTTAGTGCTCTGTTAGTAAAACTCTTTAGAAAAGACCATGGCAACACTAAATTGGGTGCTTCAAGTCATGATATATGTCTTACTCAGGCTACTAAACAGAACACTTTTAAAAAAAAGAAAAGTGTAAACTGGGTGTGGTGGCGCACACCTTTAATCCCAGCACTTGGGAGGTAGAGGTAGGAGGATTGCCATGAGTTCGAGGCCACCCTGAGACTACATAGTTAATTCCAGGTCAGACTGGGTTAGAGTAAGACTCTACCTCAAAAAAAAAAAAAAAGAAAAGAAGAGTGGGAGCTAGAAAGATGAGTTAGCGGTAAAGACGCTTGCTGGCAAAGCCTGTCAGCTCTGGTTCAATTTCCAAGCCATGCATGTAAGCCAGATGCAAAGTGAAGCAAGCATCTAGTCTTCATTTTCAGAAGCCCTGGTACATGCTCCCTCCACATACAACCATACACACATGTGCAAATTAAAAAAAAAAAAAATTGGAAAAAGAAAAAAGGTATGAGCTAGAGAGATGGCTCAGCCACTAAGGTACTTGCCTATAAAGCTTAAGCACCCAGGTTCAATTCCCCAGTACCCACATAAGCCAGATGTACAAATTGACACATGTGTCTGGAGTTTGTTTGCAATGGTTAAGGCCCTGGTGCACCCATTAAAAAAATTTTATAAAGGAGGTATGAACCTTCATCCTCTGTGTATCATCTATATTCTATTACCTCAAAAACATATTTATAATTCTGGACTGATGGCTCATGTTTGTAATCCCAGCACTGAGGAGGCTATGGCTGGAGAATCAGGAATTTAAGACAAACTTCAGTTATACAGAGAGCTCAAGGCTAGCCTGAAGTAAACAAGATTCTTTTTCTACTTGAATAAATACAAATAAATTTTAGCCAAGCAAGGTGGCACAAGCCTTTAATCCCAGCACTCATGTAGCAGAGGTAGGAGGACTGCCATGAGTTCAAGGCCACCCTGAGACTATATAGTGAATTCCAGATCAGCCGGAACTAGAAAGAGACCCTACCTCAAGAAACAAAAAAAAAAAAAAAGCAAATTTTAGGGCTGGAGAAATGGCTCAGTGTTTAAAGGTGCTTGCCTACAAAGCCTGACAGCCTGAGTTCACAAAAAGCTAGATTGCACAAAGTGGCACATGCATCTGGAATTCATTTGTAGTGGCAGTAGGCCCTGGCATGCTTGTTCTCTCCTTCTTTCTCAAATAAATAAATATTTTTAATAAATATTTTTTTTTAAATAACTACAGGCTTAGAGAGATGGCTCAACCTTAAGGCACTTGCCTGCAAAATCTAAGAACACGAGTTCGATTCTCCAATACCCATGTAAAGCCAGATATATAAGGTGGCACATGTGTCTGGAGTTCGTTTGCAGTGGCTACAGGCCCTGGTGTACCCAATCTCTCTATCTATCTCTTTCTTTCTCAATTAAATAAATAAAATATTTTTTTAAAAAACACTACACCAGCTTGCATACAAAAATCTTTTGTACCAGTTATTCTACAACCAGATATGGTGGCATACACATGTAACTCCAACACATTAGAGGTAGAAGCAGGATTCCTCATCTACATATCAAGTCATGGGCTACAAGAGTCTGTATCTCATAAACAAAGAACAAACTTAATATTTTCTGCCTGAGAGTAGAGACTGACAATAAAAGAACAGATATCAAGCCTTCCCCATGTTTGTGCACAAGTCATTTCTATACAAAATGAAATTTACTTAACTCTACTGTCACTGTAAAGCAATCCTAGATTACAAAACAAACAAAAACCTTTTTTGGGGCTGGAGAGATGGCTTAGCAGTTAAGGCACTTGCCTGCAAAGCCTAAGGACCCAAGTTCAATTCTCTAGGCCCCACGTTAGCCAGATGCACATCGTGGCACATGTGTCTGGAGTTCGTCTGCAGTGGCTAGAGGCCCTGGTGTGCCCATTCTCTCTCCCTCTGTCCCTCTGTATCTAATAAACAAATAAATAAAATGATAAAAAAAACTTAAAAAAAAAACTTTTTTCTTCCTATTGTTGTAAGGCAAGGTCTTGTTTAGTCACCCAGTCCTTCCTTGAATTTATAATCTTGCTTTAGCCTCCCAAGAGCTATATTATAGGTATGTGACATCATGCTCAGTTAAAAAAAAAAGTTTTAACATATGAAACATACAAACCACTTTCTGAATAATCAGATTACACTTTCTATACATTAAGCTATACTCAATAGAAAAATCACTCGTGGTGCTGGACAGATGCCCTAGTGGATAAGGCATTTGCCCGCAAAGCCAAAGGACCTAGGTTGGATTCCCCAGGACCCACGTAAGCTAGATGCACAAAGTGGCGCATGCATCTGGAACTCATTTGCAGAGGCTGAAGGCCATGGCACACCCATTCTCTCTCTCTCTCCATATATATATATATATATATATATATAATCTGCCTCTTTCTCTGTCTCTCAAAGACTACATAGTAAATTTCAGGTCAGCCTGCCTGAGCTAGAGCACTACCCTACCTTAATAAACCAAAAAAAGAAAACCACTCATTGGGGGGAGGAGGGGTTGCAGAAGAAATTGCTCAATGGTTAAGGCATTTTGCCTGCAAAGTCTAACAACCCAGGTTTGATTCCTCAGTACCCACATAAAGCCAGATGCACAAAATAGTACATGCATCTGGAGCTTGTTGGCAATGGCTAGAGGCCCTGGTGCACTCATTCCCTTCCTCTGTCCCTCTCTTCCTCTCCTGGCAAATAGATTTTAAAAAAATCTTTAAAAATAAACAAAATCTTCATGAAAAAAGAAAAGCCGGGCATGGTAGCACATGCCTTTATTCCCAGCATTTGGGAAACAAAGGTAGAAGGATCGCTGTGTGTTTGAGGCCACCCTGAGACTACATAGTGAATTCCAAGTCAACCTAGGCTAGAGCAAGGCCCTACCTCAAAAAAACAAAAAAGAAGAAAGATAGGAGGGAGGAGGGAGGGAGGGAAGGAGGAAAAGAAAAGCACCCATGGCACACAATCATCCCAAGAAAATATTTTGTTTTTTTTCAAATCCCATTAACATATGCTATTAACTGCTGAATATAAAGAGTTGATATAAAAATGATGCAAAAGTATTAGTAATAAAAACTTCTAACCTTTTGTTCTCCAACAGTCTGCTTCTCTAGTGTAAGGTTCAGCTTCTCCACAATCTTCAAAACTGATTTTATAAATTCATTGTAGAGTAAATGATTCAAACTTTGAAGAGAGGAATTCATAAAGAGAAACGACTCATCTGCTAAAATAAAATCCTTTAAAGAAAAATAAAATATTTCAAAGTCTTAGACAAAAAAGTACTGTATAAACATCATGATATGTACATGTGTATTGAGGTGTGTATGTACATGAAAAACAGTGATTTAGTATGCAAGCTCTTAACAGATTAACCTAGAGTTTTCAACTTTCAAAACTGAATCCATCTTTCTGAATAATTATGATGGCATCATTTCATTCAGGCAGTATGAATATTAATTTCCACATAACAAATACTTTGTTATACGGTAGTTGTTGGATTTAGCTTTGCATTGCTGGTAGAAAGCACCTAACCAAAAGCAGCTTGTGGGAGAAAAGGGTTTATTTTGGCTTGTAAATTCAAGGGAAACTCCATAATGACATGGGAAAATGTGGCATGAACAGAGGCTGCACATCACCCTCTGGCCAACATTAGGTAACAATAGCAGCAGTAGAGTGTGCCAAACACTGGCAAGGGGAAGATGGCTGTAACACCCATAAGCCTGCCCCCAAAAGCACAATTCCTCCAACAAGGTTCCAATTCCCAAATTGCCATCAGCTGGGGATCAAGCATTTAGAACATGTAAGTTTATGGGGGAAACCTAAATCAAACCACCACATTCTGTCCCTGTCCCCATTAACTCATGCTTATCCATGACTTAAAAGTGTAATGCGGTGGCCGTCGCTGCAGCTGGGGTGCTTGGCGGGGAGAGCGGGGCAGAGGCCCCATGTGGGGCAGCGGAGGCGGGTAGGAGCGATTCCCACCCGAGCCCGCGGCCCCGTTGCTAGAGCCGCAGGAACCCGTTGCTAAGGACTCTAGCACCTGTGCTTTCATCTTGGTCCCCACCTTCCCTGACTTACGACCTTGGCCGAGAGTAGACCCCATCTCTTCCAATTTAAAACCTCATTTATGCTACTGGTTTCTACAGGACTAACTCATTTTCCAGCCTTGACAGCACCTGGGAGTGGACACTACTGCCCTTGGTTATCTGAAAGTGCTAGTGCTGTTAGGGGTTGGAAAGGTGGAATTTAAGGGGTGAAAGGGAAGCGATGCAGAAATCTGAGTGTCCTGGACGTGTGCAGTTGAGAAACAAAGCAACAGGAACTTGTGCTGACAGGACATCTTCCCGTGCTGACGTGCAGCCAAGAAGTACCATTCAGCAGAGCAAGAACTCGTCTTCCACCAGTTCTCCTGAGGCTGCAAGGAGACTCCATCCTTGACCCAGTGATAAATTCAACCCAAGGACAATTAACCCTTTTGGGGAGCAGTTGAGAGCCCCTTCTGCATTTGCAGCTATTTACTCTAAAGGAGGCATTCCTTGCAGACTGGTACATGGATCAGTGAAACACAGACTGCAGTGGGAATGCCCTCCTGAAAGTTTCCCATTTGATCCTCTTCGTGTCTCTTTAGCTGAGCGTCTGAGAGAGACAAAGCATCCTTTTACCTTTGTGTCGAAGGAAGGCTTTAGAGAATTACTTTTAGTCAGAGGTGCTTGTGAAAAAGCTGTACCATTGCTCCCAAGACTGATCCCTGTGCTAAAGGCTGCTCTGGTCCATCCAGATGATGATGTGTTTGAAAGAGGACTTGGTACACTGGTACAGTTAAGTGTGGTTGTTGGTCCTGCTCTGAAAGATCACTTGAAGCATCTACTTACGAGTCTTTCCAAGAGGGTAATGGACAAGAAATTCAAAGAGCAGATCACCAGTGCATTACAGAAGCTTGAGCAGCATGGCGGGAGTGGAAGCCTTATTATTATCAAATCCAAAATACCCACATATTGCTCCATTGGTTGTTGAATAAGGAAGCCAAGAAAAGTCATCTCTTTTATCATATACAGCAGATCTCCATGGGACCTTTATTCAGTTCAGTTTGCTGTGAATCACAGCCACCATTCATTATTTACTAGGTGAAAAGAGTGTGTGTGATCCAGCTGAATCATAGTAAGATAAAACTTGTTCCCCAAGAAAGGACCGCTGATAATGGCAAATAATTGATAATTTCAATAAAAGTTCCAATTTTCTTAGTTTTTTTTCTCATTTTGTTACTTAATTTGTAAGATCACCTGTTTTTATATTTATTTCCTACTACATTTTTATTTATAACACCTTTGACAATCGTTCTATAGTTTTATACTTAATTTATAGATTGTTTGTGGGCCATTTCTTGGGTTTTATGTTTATCAAGACTGAAGAAGTTTACAGAGTGAATACACAGCTGTGCGTTCACTTTAATTATGATCTGTAAGTAAGTGTTTTGTGACATAGAATGCTTGAGAAGTCCAATTTGTTATATGCATGCCATTTTGGTTATAAGTATGTTGTTTATTACAATTTTTTTAAAACTACCTAAATTTAGGTGTCAATTATATTGAAGTAAATGTTATTTTTGCATTCAAAGTCTGAAAACACTGATGTACATATGAAGATATTCAAAAATTAAACTTAATAATTCTATGTTTTGAAAAAAAAAAGTGTAATGCATTCAGTCCAACTGTAAAAGTCCCCACAGTTTTTTTCCATCCCAGTGCTAGTCAAACATTCCCACCCTCCAACGTCTCTTAACTGGGCCATAAACAAACAAACAAACAAAAAAATAATAGCACAGAATAAGCATTCACACTGCAAAACAATGGCATTGGAAGCCAGGCACGGTGACACATGCCTTTAATTACAGCACTCAGAGGCAGAAGTAGAAGGATTGCTGTGAGTTTGAGTCCAGCCTCTGGAACTACAGAGTTCCAGGTCAGCCTGGGCTAGGTAAGACCCTACCTTAAACTAAACTAAACTAACTAAAATAAAATAAAAGGGCTGGAGAGATGGCTTAGTGGTTAAGGCACTTACCTACAAAGCCAAAGGACCCAGGTTCAATTCCCCAGTACCCACGAAAGCCAGGTGCACAAGGTGGCACATGCAACTGGAGTTCATTTGCAGTGGCTGGAGGCCCTGGCGTGCCTATTTCTCTTTCTTTCTTTGTCCAAATAAATAAAAAAAAATTTTTTTAAATAAAAAACCTTTAAAAAATAAAAATTACCATGGGATACTTTTTATAATCATGGAAAATGTTAATAAAAATTGAGAAAAAAATAAAATTAAATTAAATTAAACAAAGGGCTGGAGAGGTGCTACAGAAGTTAAGGCACTTGCTTGAAAAGCCTAACTGCCCAGATTCAATTCCCCAGTACCCCCATAAAGCCAGCTACACAAAGTGGCACATTCATCTGAAATGTGTTTGCAGTGGCAAGAGACCCTGACACTCTCATTTTCTCTCTCTTTCCCCCTGCAAATAAATATAAATATAAAAGAAAAATAATAAAAATCAAAAATATGACATTGGGCATAGCAAAAAAAAAAATTGAAAGAATACAAGATTTAAAACAACAGGGCAAACTAAATTCTATAGTTCCAAGTCTGACAACTAGAAGCAATGCCCAGACTGTGAAGTTCAAATTCCACCCCTCCAGCTGGGCTCACAGCCTGGGGAACAAGGCATCCCAAGTCAGCAGCTCTCCTTGGTGGCAGTCTCACAGCCTGGCATTTAAAAAATTCCTATGGTCTCTCCTATAACTCATGGTTCATCCTCATGGCTTGATCAAGCCTCCACGCAGCAATCTCAATAACCCTGCCTTACATTGCCCATGACCATTTGCAAAAAAAAAAAACATGTTGAAAATCCAATGACTCTCTTTCCTGCATTTGTTATATTCCATAGTACCAGGCAGACTACCAACTTCTTAGTCCAGAGGGGAATAAATCCAATGTTGAAGAGCAGGACATTCCTTCAACATTCAGACCCCTTTCAAAAGAATCAACATTCTTCCTGCTGTCCTGATCAGCTGGGCCTATCTCAATGGCTGAAATCTTGAAAACAACTGCAGGTGAACTGAGCTGTTTGTCTTTAGCCCTAAGAGTTTATTTCTTTCTTTGCCATATTCATCTACTCACACCAGTTGATTTCTACACAACACAAACTTCCAAAAGGTCTCAGAACACAAACCAGGCAGACTATAGCAAGCCTTTCACACAGATGCTTCTAGACCAATCCTAACAAAGTTCTTCCCCTCATAGGCCAAACCATACATTCACAGTTCTTATTGCATTCAGGTCTTTCAATTCTGACCAGAATAGTCCATGAAACCCTGCCATCAGCACTGCAAGACATCTCTTAGACCAAAGTTTTAAATCTTTCCACATTCCTCTAGCAAATCAGTTCCAAAAATCCAAAGCTACAAGTCAGTTAGCTTCACTGTCTGAGTTAATGTGTTCCTCCTGACATAGAAAGTCCATTTCTCCTTCATATGCATCCACTTCCCCTTGGTTGCTATTTGTTGCTATTTATCGCTTGGTTGCTATTATCTCCTACGATGCTATTTTGTTGCAGTTAGCTTCTCGTTGCTGGCACACAGCACTTGACCAGCAGCCTGTGGGAAGAAAGAGTTTATTATGGCTTATACACTTGAGAGGAAGCTCCATGATGGCAGGGGGAAGGAAACAAATGGCATAAGCAGAGTCTGGACATCATTGTCTGGCCAACATCAGGTAGACAACAGCAACAGGAGAGTATACCGATCACTGACAAGGGAAAGCTGGCTATAACACCGATAAGCCCACCTCAAACAATACACCTCTAGCAAAGTTCCAACTCCCAAACTACCATCAGCTGGGGATCAAGCATTCAGAACACATGTGAATAGGAGATACCTGAATCAAACTACCACAGTAGTGAATGAGAAGTTACAGGTCAAATCTTATCAAAGCATTACTTAACTAATTTGAATTACATATATATAAACAAATACATGTATGAGTATGTTTCTCTCATTCTCTCTCTCCCACCATGCTCATTATGTTATGCTCCAGCCCCTCAGTTTGCTGAATATGACAATAAGTCCAATTCATTTAAGGAGCTAAATTGGCGTGGAGCTATTACTTGTCTCACTAATATTAGAATAATGCCTCCTGTCTAATAACATTACTAGAAGACATTTCTTGAGTTTCTAGTTTAAGCCTGATGGTGGCTATTATTTAAATACATACTTTAATGAAGCATTAAATGGCCTAGAATAAGAGCTTCTTATTTTAGAGGGTTTTCTTTTCCCCAAGGTACAGTTTCACTCCAGCCCAGAATGACCTGCAACTCACTTTGCAGCCCCAGGCTGGTCTCAAACTCATGGCAATCCTTGAGCGTTGGGTTTAAAGGTGTGACAAGTCCACAAAGAACAATATAGCAAGAATCCAGATGGAAAAATCTTGCCTTAAATAAGGTAGACAGGCAAGGACTAACTTAAAAGTTGTCCTCTGACCTCCACACTTGCACTGTGGCATGTGCACATCCACCTTCACATGAATACACACACACTACACATTTACCAATGAGTAATAAAATAAATCTTTAAGAATATTTATTGGGGGGAGGGAGGGAATTACCATGGGATATTGTTTACACTCATAGAAGTTGTCAATAAAAAATAAATTTATCTTAAAAAGAAGAATATATATAAACTTGAGCTGGAGGGATGGCTTAGTAGTTAAGGTATTTGCCTGCAAAGCCAAAGGACCCAGGGTCAATTCCCCAGCACCCACATTAGCCAGATGCACAAGGGGACACACACATCTGGAGTTCGTTTGCAGGGGCTAGAGGCCTTGATGTGTCCATTCTCTCTCCCTCTCTCCCTCCCTTCTTCCTTCTCTCCCTCCCTCTTTCCTGTCAAATAAATAAATAAAAATATTGTTAAAAAATAATATCTGTGGGCTGGAGAGATGGCTTAGCAGTTAAGCACTTGCCTGTGAAGCCTAAGGACCCCGGTTTGAGGCTCGGTTCCCCAGGTCCCACATTAGCCAGATGCACAAGGGGGCGCACGCGTCTGGAGTTCGTTTGCAGTGGCTGGAAGCCCTGGCGTGTCCGTTCTTTCTCTCTCCCTCTATCTGTCTTTCTCCCTGTGTCTGTGCTCTCAAATAAAAAATAAATAAAAAATGAACAAAAATATCTTTAAAAATAATGATAATATTTGTAAACTTTACCATCATCTGGTCACAGGTCAGGAGGTGTAGAAAAAGATCCACATAGTCTTTATAGGTGGGTACTTTCCACTTGCCAGTTCTAACCTCCCCTGAGGCTCGACGGTCTTCAGATTCAGATACAGCATCCTGGCCAGAAAGACATCATCCCAATATTGACTGATGGGTACACAAAAGCAGCTGCTGCCAGAATAATGATTTTCAAAATTTCCTAAACTAAAATAACAACAAGAAACTATACAACGGACTGATAGTATAGAAACTTAATAGAAGAAAGCTAAAAGGATGACTCTTCTAAGACTACAGACAGCAAGTATTTTGACACAGTATCTACCAAATGTACTATAAATCATCTCTTTTTTGTTTTTTTGTTTTTTGAGGAAGTGTCTCACTCTAGCTCAGGCTGACCTGGAATTCACTACATAGTCTCAGGGTGGGCCCTGAACTCACGGCAACCCCCTGCCTCATGAGTGCTGGGATTAAAGGCATGCATCACCACGCCCAGCTAATCATTTTTTTCTTACATAGTCTAATCTCTCATCTCATTCTCTTTCCTGTAACTTCTAGTAAATAGGATTTGACTACCATTAACACACTTATATATTTTCTCCTAGACTTTCAAGAGATAAAACTTTAGTAAAACTGCATTGAATAGTAAAGTAATGCTTTAGTTTCATACTTGAAGAGAAGCATATTCATATAACAAAATAGAAGTATTATGTATGACACTTCAAATGCAAGACATGGCTGGGCTAGACACATAGCTAAATTGATAAGAGTACCCTGGGTTCAATCTCCAGCACTACATACACTGGGCATAGAGGCACATGCCTGTAATCCCACACTTGGGAGGTGGAAGCAGGAGAATCTGGAATTTAAGGTCATTCTTGACTACATAAGAAGTTTAAGTTTGAGCCTCGGAAACATGGGACCCTGTGTCAAACAAAAGTAAGGCACAGCTAATAACTAAGAATGACCACTTTTATTTATTTATGTACTAAAACCTTAGCAACAATTCTAACTTCCAGTGATAAGAAGCATTCAGAATTTACCTTTTGAAAGACCACAGGTTTAGAACATATTCTGATTAGTCCTTGATGCACTGAAAAAAAAAAAAGAAAAATGAAGAAATATAATCACTCAATAAAAACAACAATCACTGGGCACAGTGGTGCACAACTTTAATCCCAGCACTCAGGAGGCAGAGGTAGAAGGATTGCTGTGAGTTCAAGGCTGGCCTGAGACTACATAGTGAATTCCAGGTCAGGTCAGCCTGGACTAGAACAACACCCTACCTCAAACCAACCCCCTCAAAAAAACAATCATGGAAACAGCTGGGCATGGTGACAAACACACTCAAGAGGTTGAGTGAGGTAAAAGGACCACCAAGGGTTCAGGGCTAGTCTGAGCTACAATGAGACTATGCTTCAAACAAACAAACAAAATAAATCATGGGACTGGAGGGATGGCTTAGCGGTTAAGGCATTTGCCTGCAAAACCAAAGGACCCAGGTTCGATTCCCCACAGCCCACGTTCACCAGATGTACAAGGGAACACACACATCTAGAGTTTGTTTGCAGTGGCTGGAGGCCCTGGCGTGTCCATTCATTCTCTCTCTCTTCCTCTGTCAAATAAATAACTAAATAAAAATATTTTTAAAAAATAAATAAATCATGGGCTAAGGAGATGGTTCCACAGGTAAGAGCACCTACAGCACAAACAAGAAGGCCTGATGATTCACCCTGAGTACAATCCCCCCACATAAACAGCTGGGCATGACCATGCACACCTACAATCCAAATCCTTTGGTGGGGCAGAGACTACAGAATAGCTGTGGCCCACTGGTCAGCCAATCTGACTTAAAAAAATCAGCAGCTCCAGGTTCAGCAAGAGACTCTGTTTCACAGAAACACACGACAGAGTGAGAAAGGAGGATGCCCAAAGTTCTCTTCCCTGTTTGCACAAGCATATGCATTTACCACACACACACACACACACACACACACACACACACACACACACACACTACATATACATACATGCAAAAAAATAAAAATACATTTTTAAATTGTTACTTATGTATTTATTTGCCAGAGAAAGGAGAGGGAGAGAGACAAGAGAATGAGCATGCCAGGGACCCCAGCGACTGCAAATGAACTCCAGACGCATGCTCCCCCTAGTGCACCTGGCTAACGTGAGCCCTAGGGAATCAAACCTGGGTCCTTTGGCTTTGCAGGAAAACGACTTAACCACTAAGCCATCCCTCAAGCCCAACAATACATTTTTAAAACTCCTAACTTTACCTCTTGCCTTCTTTTGGAAATTTGTTAACATCTGTGTTTTTAAAGTTTGAACTACTAAGATTCAGAATCTAAGCTGAATGTAGCAACATCTAACTATAATCCTAGTATTTGAGAGGAAGTATTTGAGAGGAAGAAGCAGAAGGATTGAGTTTAAGGCCAGCCCAAGCTGCATAGTGAGACCTTGACCCAAACAAAAAAAAAAAAAGGAGGATTTGGAGGCTGGGTCGAAATGGCTCAGTGGTTAAAAGCACTTGCTTGCAAAGCCTAACAAGTCAGTTTTGATTCCCAAGTACCCATGTAAAGCCAGATGCAAAGTGATGCATTAATCTCGAGTTCATTTGCAGCAGTAAGAGGTCCTAGCATGCTCATTTTCTCTCTCTCTCTCTGTCTCTCTATCTCTTCCCCCACCCCACTTTCTACTTGCAAATAAATAAATACAAATAGTTTTCAGATAGTGGTGGTGGTACATACCTTTAATCCTAGGACTCAGGAAGCAGAGGCAAGAGGACCACTGTGAGTTCAAGGCCAGCCTGAGACTACATAGTGAGTTCCAGGTCAGCCTGGGCTAAAGCAAGACCTTACCTTGAAAATAAATATATATATATATATATATATATATATTTTTTTTTTTTTTTTTTTTTTAAAGGATTTTCAGGGGCTGGAGAGAACAAAAGCTGGGTGTGGTGGTGCATACATTTAATCCCAGCACTCAGGATGCAAAAGTAGAAGAATCACCATCAGTTCAAGGCCAGCCTGAGACTACATAGTAAATTCCACATCAGCCTAGGCTAGAGTGAGACCCTATCTCAAAAAAAAAAAAAAAAAAAATTTCATTCACCCAAATTTCAGGTGTTCTCTAAATAACACTAAATATACAGGGAAAAAAACTGAAAACCAGATTTTATTTAACTATATCAAATAACATGTTAAATATTCAGCATTCATTATAACAACAAAACTGAAGGTCAAGCTTACCCACAGTACCAATGCAATTCCAGAGAACTGGTCCTTTTTCTGCTAGGGCTAGGAAAACTTTCACTATGGTCTTACAGCACACCAACTGCATTTTGGGACTATACTGTGGGAAACTATCTATTTGTGCCACCATAAGATGTTCTAGAACTGGAGTATATGCCTCAGGAACCTATGAGAAATGGAAAGCAAACTCCAAATTAGAGCAGCAAATAAATAAAGAATAACATACATATCCAACATAATTAAAACTGAATTGGATGCAAGTAAATAAAAAAATGGCTTGTGCTGACATCTATACTCCCACCCATGGATTTAAGACCAGCATGGGCTACATACAGAGTGAATTCCAGTTCAGCCTGGGCTAGAGTAAGACCCTCCCTACAAAAAAGAATTGGGCTGGAGAGATGGCTCAGCAGTTAAGGCACTTGCCTGCAAAACCTACAGATCTGGGTTTGATTTTCCAAAACCCAAATAAAGCCAGATATGTAAGGCGGCACTTGCATCTGGGGTTCATCTGCAGTGGCTACAGGCCCTTGTATGCCCATTCATTCTCTCACTCTTTCTTCCTCACCTGCCTCATTCTGTGTCTCCTTCTCTCTCACACAAATAATTAAATATTTTTTTAATTGGCTTGTTAGCTATTCTACTAAATTTAACACTTATTAATGTGACTGCCTAAAATAAACCTAAGTAAAATTGTCTGAGAATATGGGTACCACAAAAAATTTGACAATAAAAGGGTACAGAAAGGAAGGAAGGAGGATATTTAATAGATTGATATTGTATATATGTAATTATAATGATTGTAATGGGGAGGTAATATGATGGAGAATGGAATTTCAAATGGGAAAGTATGGGGGTGGGGAGGGAGGGAATTACCATGGGATATATTTTATAATCATGGAAAATGTTAATAAAAAAAAAATTGACAATAGTAAAATATCTATTTTTACTATGTTATTTCTGAACAGGTAAGGACCAAAAATGAATTTAGAATCTAATGAATCCTAGGTGCTTCTGGAAGCACTCACCTATAGTGGTCAAGGATTCAAACATTCTGGATTTTTTTTTTTTAATCTATCCAGGCCAGGTATGGTGGCACATACCTTTATTGTTATTTTTTGTTTTTTATTTATTTTATTTATTTGAGAGCAACAGAGACAGAGAGATCTCTGAGAGAGAGAGAGAGAGAGAGAGAGAATGGGCGCGCCAGGGACTCCAGCTACTGCAAATGAACTCCAGACGCGTGTGCCCCTTGTGCATCTGGCTAACATGGGTCCTGGGGAATCAAGCCTTGAACCAGGGTCCTTAGGCTTCTCAGGCAAGCACTTAACCGCTAAGCCATCTCTCCAGCCCCAAACTTTCTGGATCTTATAAGTCTAAGCATACTTAAAGTAGAAATTAAATTCACCTTTTTAAGGTGTACAATTTTTAAAAGGTCGGGGATATGAGGGAGAGTAGATTTGTGAAGGGCAAAGTGGGGGAGGGGAGGGAATTATCATGGTTTATTGTAATCCTACACAAAATGCACTATCATATGACTCACACTCCTTAAGGAGATTAAATACTTAAATTGTGCTCAGTTTAATTACTTTACTTACTGTGTCAAGGTAAAGCAAAACACTTGCAATGGACTGGAGGAAACATGGCATCTGATAAACATGGTCATCCGCATTATCTGTCTGCATGAGGAACATCTGCTTGCAGCGCTGAATGAGCTCAACATACATGAAGTCAACATCTTTTGCATTTATAACCTTGCAAGGCTTTAGAAAAGATAAAACAGAAGCTTTAATCTCATCAATGTTAAAGCAAACATACTAACTATGTCAGGTTAAACCATGTGATTATAAACATTACAAACAATATTAGCAAGCCATTGACTTGTTTAAATATGTAAAATACAGTATCGTGTAAGATGTTTTTCATAGTACTTTGTAATCCCATTCTAAATATTTATTCATATATAGAACGTTTCTCAACTATTAACTATGTTCTAGGTAGTCTTTAGATGGCACATCCCTTGCATTTATTGGCCCCAAGAAGCTAGCCACCCCAGAAAGAAATTGACAAACATGGCTAGAATACACTAACACACTGTATTCATATACCGTTTCTGTGTAGGGATATGTAAAGTAGCCTGACAGTGGCAAATGGAGATGAAAATAAGAAAGACAAAGAGGATGGAAGAGGAAGATACAAACAGAACTGTAGGAAGAAAAACAAGGAGTTATTTTGTTTATAAAGAAGTTACAGAGATCCACTAAGAGAGAAACAACTAGAGTCAAGTATCTTTCTTTTTGGGTTTTTGGGAGGGGGGACAGGATCTTACTATAGAGCTCATATTGCCTTCAAACTTGTGGCAATCCTCCTGCCTCTGTATGAACCACCACACCCAGCTAGTACTCTAAAATATATCTTCTTGTTGAAAGAACTTCTCCTTCTAAAATAGTATGTGAAATCAACTATAGTTTTAGTTTATAAGCAAAGGGTTTCTACTCCTCACACTTGGATTTATGGGGTGGTTTTGTTTGTTGAAAAAGCGTCTTGCCATTCTCAGCCTATTGTTTTATGTTTATTAGAAAATGTAAAATTGCACAGCTTCCACTTTATATCTGTTAAACAGTACTGTTGAAGACCACAAAGACAGCACTTTTTTTTTTTTTTAATGAATAGCCAGGCATGGTGGCTCACACCTTTATTTATTTATTTTTTATTCTATTTTTTTTAATTTATTTGAGAGCGACAGACACAGAGAGAAAGACAGATAGAGAGAGAGAGAGAGAGAGAATGGGCGCGCCAGGGCTTCCAGCCTCTGCAAACGAACTCCAGACGCGTACGCCCCCTTATGCATCTGGCTAACGTGGGACCTGGGGAACCGAGCCTCGAACCGGGGTCCTTAGGCTTCACAGGCAAGCACTTAACCGCTAAGCCATCTCTCCAGCCCAAAGACAGCACTTTTATAGAAAGATTCTCAAGATCAAATTAAGAAAATTAGAATCTTGGAAAACTTTATCAAAATTCTGTGTTATTTATTAATCCACTAATTCTAACATTGCATATAAAAAAAAAACTAAGAGAAAAAAAAAAACTAAGAGCAAGATTGATGAACTAGCTGGTGACTTCATATGTATTTTAGTATGGAACTTCAGTTTCAAATGATGAGTCACAGTTCAGAGCATTACTTGATTGTTAACTTATTCTAAATGCTGTTTCAATGGCTCAGGCTGGCCTCAAAACTCTAAATTCTCCTGCCTTAACCTCCCAGGGCTAGGATTATAAGCATGTAGCACTATTATCAACTCAGATTTATGTATTATTGCTATCAATTGTGTCTTTTGATAAGCTACCTAATTTCTCTATGTCTTATTTCCTTGTGCATAAAAAAGACTCAACTTGCAGAAGAATTATAAGAATTTAAGATAATGGCCAGGCATGGTGGCGCACGCCTTTAATCCCAGCACTCGGGAGGTAGAGGTAGGAGGATTGCCATGAGTTCAAGGCCACCCTGAGATGACAGAGTTAATTCCAGGTCAGCCTGGCCCAGAGTGAGACCCTACCTCTAAAAACCAAAAAAAAAAAAAAAAAAAGAATTTAAGATAATGCATAATGCAGTACCGAGTGAACACTGAAAACTCAACTATTAAAGTAAATGACAATAACACTGTCACATGCATGACATGCTATTCAAAGATTCAATATGTTATATTCCTTTAAATACTCAAGTAAAATCCAGAATAAACGAGACGTGGTGATGCATGCCTTTAATCCCAGCACTCAAGAGGCAGAGGTAAGAGGCTCAATGTGAGTTCAAGGCCACCCTAGTATCACAGAGTGAGTTCCAGGTCTACCTGCGCTAGAGTGAGACCCTACCTTGAAAAAAACCCAAAATATAGTAAATTAAGGATCATACTCCTGCAAATAGTCCATATCCACGAATGGCAATGGATAACTCCTTGTTGCTTGAATCCACATTTCTGATGATTCCATAGAACTGTTCCATAAAATACTGGAGCTTATTCTTATGACACTCTGCATCTTTTGCCACCATAACAGAAATCTGTAATTGTATTACATTCATTTTTTAGTTAATATTTAATACCAAAACGAAAGTATTTAAACAAGTATGAAAACAATACAATTGTTTATGTACTATTACCATGCTATTACAGCTATACTCAATTGCTTTTACTCATAAAAACCCTTTGCTTCCGGCTGGGGAAATGGGTTAGCGGTTAAGGTGTTTGTCTGCAAAGCCTAAGGACCCTGGTTCAATTCCCTAGAACCCACGTAAGCCAGATACACAAGTTGGTACATGCATCTGGAGTTCATTTGCAGTGGGAAGGAAGGCCCTGGTGTGCCCATTCTCCCTTTCTCTCTGCTTCTTCCTCTCTAACTAATAAATAAATAACACATTTAAAAAAAAAAAAAAACTTTTGCTTCAATTTTCTTAGTCTCTATCAAGTTCAGAAAAAATAATCTCTTAAGCAAGCCAACACTATATGACATATTTTTCCTAAAGAAAGAAAAGACCTGAAAAAAAGTGGGATGAAGTCTGCACATGCACATACATACAGACACACAAATAGGCTTTGAATAAAGGCTATCTGATGAAGCAGATAAAGTAGTTTTTAAATCCCATGTCACCCAGAAAGCAAACAAGGTATTACTAATTCTTCATAACAGTCCTGTGGCCAATTAAACAAGTAATAGCAACAAATAGGTTAAAACTTATAATCAGAAAAACAGGGCATCTTGTTTATTCTTCTATTTTAAAAAATATTTCAGCTGGTGGGGGGAGAGATGGACGCATCAGGGCCTCCTGCTGCTATAAACAAACTACAGACCCATGTGCTACTTTGTACATCTGGCTTTACATAGGTAATAGGGAACTGAACTGGGGCCATCAAGCTTTGCAGACAAGTACCTTTAACTGCTGAGCCATCTCTCCATCCCCTTTTCTTCTTTTTTAAACTAAGCTTCAAATGAAATTACTTAAGTATAGGAAGAGAAAAAAATCATCTACAAGGTGAATTACAGGTCAGCCTGGGCTACAACGAGACCTTACCTCAAAAAAAAAAAAAAAAAAAAAACACAAAAAAAGAATAAACTGGGCTGGAGAGATGGCTCGGCAGTTGAGGCACTTGCATGCAAAGCCTAATGACACAGGTCTGAATCCCCAGTACCTACAAAGTGGCACATGCATCTGGAGTTTCTTTGCAGTGACTGAAGGCCCTGGCAATCTCATTTTCTCTCCCCCTCTACTTGCAAAAAATAAATAAATAAAAACATCTAAAAATTAAAACAAAGGATAAACTGGGCTGGGAAGATTGCTCAGTGGTTAAAGGTGCTTACTTGTAAAGCCTGTCACCCTGGGTTTGACCCAGGTTTAATTCCAAAGCACCCATACAAAGACAGATGCACAAAGTGATGCATGCATGTGTGAATCATTTGCAACAGCATGAGGTCCTGGCACACCTATACTCACTCTATCTCTATCTGTCTCTGTCTCTCTCTGCCTCCCCCCACCCCAACAAATTCAGGAGAGAAAGATTTCCCTACAATGAAATAGGCACTACAGCAATCAAAACCTTAAATCAAAAATACTTAAATCTATGAATTAGAATGTCCATATGAAGTCAGAAATATCATGCAAAGAATATGAAGGTTGTAAAAAAATAAAAGAGGGCTGGAGAGACAGCTTAGCAATTAAGGCACTTGCATGCAAAGCCAAAGTGCCCTTCAGATCCCACATAAGCCATAAACACGACATAATGGATGCACACAAGGTCTCACATGGGCCAAAGGTGTTGCACACATATGGAATTTCATTACAGTGGCTAGAGGCCTTGGTGCACCAGTTGTTCCCCACCCCCCACACTTGCTCTCTCTTTCTTGCCCACATTTAATAAAAATAAAAAATTAAAAAAAGAATCAGTTCGTTGGGGATTGCCTCAAAAAATTTAAAAATGGCCTTGAACTATGCTGAAGAGATAGCTTAGCAGTAAAGGCACTTGCCTACAAAGCCAAAGGACCCAGGTTCAATTTGCCAGGATCCACATAATCAAGATGCACAAGGTAGTCATGTGCCTGGAGTTCATTTACAGCAACTAGAGCCCCTAGTGTGCCCATTCTCTCTCCCCTCTTCCTGTATCAAATAAATAAAAATAAAATAAATTTTAAAAAAGGAAAAAACAAAAAAAAAAATCATTTCCTAGTGCCTTCTGCAATTTCCCGCTAAAATGTTGTAAAGTTTTCATTGTAGACATCCTTCACTTCCTTGGTTAGGTTTATTACAAGGTACTTTATTTATTTACTTATTTTTTTTTTTTTGATGCAATTGTGAATGGGAAAGATTCTCTGATTTCATCCTCTGTGTGTTGGTTGTTACCATATAGGAAGGCTACTGATTTCTGTGTATTTATTTTATATCCTGCTTCATTGCTAAAAGTGTTTATCACCTCTAACAGTTTGCTGGTAGTCTTTAGGGTCCTTTATATATACAATCATATTAGCTGCAAACAATAATTTGGTCCCTTCCTTTCCAATTTGTATCCTTCTTATGTGTGTCTCTTGCCTTACTGCTATAGCTAAGACTTCCAGTACTATATTAAATAAAAGTGGGGACAGTGGACACCCTTGTCTTGTTCCTGATTTTAGTGGAAAAGCTTCCAGTTTTTCCCCACTTAGTATTATGTTGGCTGTAGGTTTGTCATAAATAGCTTTTGTTATGTTGAGATTTGTTCCTTCTATTCTCAGTCTCTGTAAGACTTTTATCATGAAGGGATGTTAGATTTTGTCAAATACTTTTTCTGCATCTAATGAGATGATCATGTGATTTTTTTTTCCCCTTCAGTCCACTTATATAATGTATTACATTTATCAACTTGTGTATGTTGAGCCATCCCTGCATCTCTGGGAAAAAGCCTTCTAGGTTAGGGTGAATGATCTTTCTGATATATTCTTGTATTCTGTTTGCCAATATTTTGTTGATTATTTTTAGGCATCTATGTTCATGAGGAAGATTGGGCTGTAATTTTCTTTTTTTGGTCTATCTTTGTGGGATTTTGCTATCAGTATGATGCTGCTACATAGAAGGACTTTTCTATTTTATGGAACAGTTTAAGAAGCATTGGTGTTAGTTCTTTCTTGAAGGTCTGGTAAAATTCACCAGTAATCCATCTGGACCTGGCCTTTTTTCAATTGGGAGATTTTTTTTTTTTAATAACTGCTTGGATCTCCATACTTGTTATAGGTCTACTTAAGTGGTTGACCTCATCTTGATTTAATTTAGATAGGCCATATAAATCAAGAAGATGCTGAGAACAGCAGTTGAATACTAAGAAGTTTAGCATGTGGAAGACAGGGACACAGTGCATCTATTTTTAGTTTCCTGGAGCTGGTCAAATATTAACAATGCTGTCTTTCCTTCCCTTACATATATCAAAACATGAATCTCAAGCCAATAATGTTTGTACTAAAGTTCACACAGGTTTCATAAACAAGCATGTGAATTTAAGTATTACTTACTCAGTTGTTTTAATATATTTTTATTTGAGAGGGAGAAAGCAGCAGAGAGAGAAGAAAAAAACGAGAATGGGCATGCCAGAGCCTCCAGCCACTACAAACAAACTCCAGATGCATGAGCCCCCTTGTACACCTGGCTTATGTGGGTCCTGAACAGTCAAACCGGGATGCTCTGGCTTTGCAGGCAAATGCGTGAACCTCTAAGCCATCTCTCCAGCCCATTTACTGTTTTTTTAACAGTGCTCCAAACAAAACCTTCACTGTGAATCTGCAGTATTTTCCATCACAGCCAGTGTAGCAACTTGGCTCCTTGGCACCTACTCTGAACTACAAATATTTCCAGACATTTCTGAATACTCAAGACATCTGTAGTGGTTTGCTTCAGCTGTCCTCTATAAACTCAGGTGTTCTGAATGCTAAGTACCTCAGCTGATAGCAACTGGAAATTAAACCCTCCTGGAGGTGGTGTATTGTTGGGGGCAGGCTTATGGGTATTATAGCCAGCTCTCCCTTGCTAGTGTTTGGCACACTTTCCTGTTCCTGTTGTCAAATGTGGGCCAGGGGATGATGTCCACTCTGCTCATGCCATCATTGTCCCCTGCCACTGTGGAGCTTCCCCTGGAGCCTGCAATCCAACATCCTCTTTTTCCCACAAACTGCTCTTGGTTGGGTGATTTCTACAAGCAATGTGAACCTGACTGCAACAGTAAAGTGGGATTGCTGCTAGACAACTGACTGTGTGGCTTTGGCCCTTTGGAGCTGAGTTTAAGAGGAATGTGTAAGGATTTGAAATCTTGGCCTAAGAGACACCTTGTAGTGCTATAATTATAGCTTGATGGACTACTCTGATCACAGTTGAAAGATCTGAATGCAGTAAGAACTATGGACTGTGAAGTTTGGCTCATAAAGGTAAGAAAGAGTACTGCTTGGACTCGGCTAGCAGTTTATGTGAGAAACTTGCTGTTATGCCCGTGTCCTAAGAAGTGCAGGGTTGGTTTGTGTAGAAGTGAACTGGTGTATGCAGAGGGATATGGTACAGAAAAAAAAAAAAAAAATCTTTTGGGTGAACTGCTGCCTGTTCAGCTGCAATTGAGGGATTACAGCCTTTGAGATGGGCCAGTTGACCTACACTGGGGCAACAGGAAGAATGCAGACTCTTTTGAAGGGGATTGAGTACTCAAGGAGTGTCCTGTTCTTCAAAGTCTGCTTTATTCCCTGCTGGATTAACAAACTGACACCTTACCTGGTATTGTGGAGTATACAAACTGCAGGAAAGAGAGGGATATTGAGTTTGCAACATGGTCTTGTGTTTTGGAAATGGCCATGGGCAATGTGAAGCACGTTTGCTATATGGAGACCCTATGGGGCCAGGAGGATGAACCGTTGATTTCTGTGGAGACCCAGTGGAGATGTCGGGACGATTAGATGGCCGCTAAGGAGAGCTGCTGGCCCCGATGAAGTTTTCCAGGACTGTGAGTAGCCTAACTGGAGGGACAGAATTGGAATTCCAGAGACTTGTTGCTGGTTAGAATTACTGAATTTGAAGACTTGTCACTGACTAGAGTCGTTGGACTTGAAGCTAGAGTTTGGTGTTTGCCTTATTTAAATCGTGTATTGGTTGAATATTTCTTTGCTATGCCCAATGCCATCTTTCGCAGGGTGAATGTTTATTCTGTGCCGTTATGGGTTTTGGGGGGGGATTTTTTGGTATTATGGCTCAGGTAAAAGATCTTGTATGATGGAGATATATGAACGTCATTGGAATTAATAAAAACTATGGGGACTTTTAAAGTTGGATGAACATATTGCATTTTACATCACGTATGGTTATCAGTTTATGGAGGCCAGGGGCAGATTGTGGTGGTTTGATTCAGGTGTCCCCCATAAACTTAGGTGCTCTGGATGCTAGGTTCCCCAGCTGATAGCAATTGGAAATTAACGCCTCCTGAAGGTAGTATATTGTTGGGGGCGGGCTGATGGGTGTTAAAGCCAGCTCTCCCTTGCTAGTGTTTGGCACACTCTCCTGTACTTGTTGTCCACCTTATGTGGGCCAGGGGGTGATGTCCACCCTCTGCTCATGCCATCATTTTTTCCTGCCATCGTGGAGCTTCCCCAAGAGCTTGTAAGCCAAAATAAACCTCTTTTACCCACAAGCTGCTCTTGGTTGGATGATTTCTACCAGCAATATGAAACTGACTGTAATATCCTTGGGAGCTTTCTCCACCATTAAAGTCATATCTCACAGACCCATCAATCTTCTCATGGCAATCAGCTCTCACCTTCCAAGATGGACTTTTAGGGCCTGGTTGCCTAAACCCTGGCTCAAAGCAACCAGTACATCCCTACCCTTCCTTCCAACTCCTCTCTGATACACCTTTGTTCCATTACACATGCCTCAATTTTGACTAACGGACCTAATCTAGCCTGGTACTTTTGAATTCTCTTAGTCCAGCAACAAACCATGTAACCCTTTCTGCTCTGAATGCTATAGAAGCTAATGGATCAACTTGCATTGATGTTGCAAACACATCAAACATAAGGTAGAAGATCAGAATTTAGTTCTTTGGTGGAAAATACAAATTTTAATGAAAATTGAATTCAAAGTACCTGTTTCAAGAAGGATTCCAGGGCAGAATGTGCAGCTTTTTTGAAGTATACATTTGTATGGCTGCAAAACTTTGACAGTTCTTCAAATAATGTAACATAATTGTCCAGAAGGCATGTGCTAAACTGAGATGCATGGAGGGTAAGCAAGTGCAAGCCAGCTGTAAATGCAAAATGACCATATTTAAGACAGACAAACCAACGCCAGAACAAAGAACTAAGGACACTTCAGGTATGTGACAAAGTTAAAACTGTGTTCATGATGATCTAACATACCACCTTACAAGAACCCAGTAATCCATGAGCCCTCTAGTGCTGTCAGTCTCCTAACAACAGTCAAAAGCAACAACCAGATTTATTTATTTTTGTTTTGTTTTTGTTTTTGTTTTTCAACGTAGGGTCTCACTCTAGCTCAAGGTGACCTGGAATTCACTATGTAATCTCAGGGTGGCCTCAAACTCATGGCAACTCCTACCCCTGCCTCCCAAGTGCTGGGAGTAAAGGCATGCACCACCACATCTGGCTAAGATCCAGATTAATAACTAAGATCAGAATCAAGCAGCCATCATTTCCTAAATCTATCTATATCTCTGTTTCTCTCTCTCACACATACACACACACTTTTTTTTTTTTTTTTTTTGAGGCAAACCCAACAGACTGCCTTGTTTTTAATGCAAAAAATGAGACAGTGTGTGAGGGAGAATTGGCACACCAGGGCCTCCACCATCACAATCCAACTCCAAATGCATGCACACCCTTGTGTGCATGTGTAACCTTGCATGGTTGTATCACTGTGCATCATGTGGGGCCTGGAGACTTAAACATGGGTCCTTAGGCTTCACAGGCAAGCATCTTAACCACTAAGCCATCTCTCCAGCCCTAAATTATATTTTTCAAAACATGCAGCCTGAGTGTGATGATTTCAGTAAAAGCTTATGTGCTAAGCAATAATTTCCCTAAAGTTTCCTTATACATAATCTAACTTGTATTTAATTTCACTTGCAGTTTAAATAAAAACTTAAGATGTTATCTTAATGGTCTAAATTATACCATATTCAATACAAAATCTTACCCAAGGGCACAGCATATCTCTTCATATCAATCTATTTCAGGAAAAAAAAAAATCACCATCAGTATCTGATTGAAAATCACAACTATACACTGTAAAAGACTTAAACTAATGCCAATCATACCTGAGGAGAAATTGCCTTTACTGCAAAACCAAAAATCTCCTTTGAAGTCTGGGGATCTGGGGTGATAAAAGACTTGTTACAAATCAGAACAATCATCCAGATACTTTACATATATAGGACTTGCTAGCGACAGCTTTACAGGCTAGCATTTCTGTTGACCACAAAATCTCTGTGAATTTAGGATATCTCAACACCATTTGACCCAACTAGAGTTGCAAATTATCACAGCTGAAGTTATTACTAAAGGAAAGAAAGCTTTATGTGTGGGCTCAAATTCTAATTTATCACTGATAAGATAACCTCCCAGAGATGTTTTCTCATCTGTAAAAGGTACATTTTATATTTTCTTTAATGGCTGTTTAGTAGATTAAATGAATTAACTCATTCAAAACAAACTATTTCTCCTTATGCCAATACTCACATATTTATTCTCTACATAGTACTTGCAAAATTATAATGGAAATTACAAATGTGAATAAAATATGACCTCTGATTTTCATAACCTTATGGCCTTAAGCATAAAGAACTATAATGTGTGTCTCTCCTCCTGGTCAGACTGACACAACAGTTATCGATATCACTGTCTCCAATCAGATTATTTGCTATAGCTGTACAGGAGCCACACATGGTTTATGTTCCTGACTGACTTCTCTGCACTTTGTTGAGGTTTTAATGTAAAATGTCCCCATATGTAGCATATGTCAGGATTTCCTTCCATTGGGTGAGATCCCTCCAGAGGAGCAGCAAGAAGTATGAGCTACCAGCAATTAACCAGCAGGGATTAGGCTCCAGCACTGGAAAGTGCTTTTACAAGACCAGCCCTGCCTAAACCAGCAAGAATAGACAAAACTTCAGGAAAAGCATTCTCCCACTGGCCCTGCAAAAATCACAAACCTTAAGGAGAACAACAGGGAACAGCTGAGCAATGCCAGAACAACTTCAGACAGCTTTCCACAGTCTCCCCTACCACATACATCAGTACCAGGAACACCACTGGAGATCTCAGGTTGCCAAAGAATTCAAACTCTCCCTTCTGCACACAGCATACAGACAGATACACTGGTGAATTTCACCAGACCTTCACAGAAGAACCAATATCAGTAATTATCAAACTATTCCATCAATAGAACAAAAAGAAACACTACGAAGCTCCTTTTATAAAGCCAGTATCACCCTAATAACAAAACCAAATGACCCAACAAAAAAACAAAATTAAAGACCAATTTCACTCATGCACACAGATAAAAAAAATCCTCAACAAAATACTATAACCAAAATACAAGAATACATCAAAAAGTTCATTCACTCTAACCAAGTGGTTTATATCCCAGAGATACAGGATGACTTCAATATATGCAAATCAAAAAATATAACACACCTGGGCTGGAGAGATGGCTTAGCAGTTAGGCGCTTGCCTGTGAAGCCTAAGGACCCTGGTTTGAGGCTCGGTTCCCCAGGTCCCACGTTAGCCAGATGCACAAGGGGGCGCACACGTCTGGAGTTCGTTTGCAGAGGCTGGAAGCCCTGCGCGCCCATTCTCTCTCTCTCCCTCTATCTGTCTTTCTCTCTGTTTGTCGCTCTCAAATAAATAAATAAATAAATTTAAAAAAATATATATATATATATACATATATATATATACACACATATATATCACACCCCATAAAGGAATTCAAGGAGAAAAACTCACATGATTATCTCAATATATGCAGAAAATGCATGTGACAAAATCCAATACACTATCATGATAAAAGTTCTAAAGAGTCCCCAGAACTTGGGAGGCAGGGGTAGGAGGATCACCATGAGCTCAAGGGCACCCTGGGACTATCAAGTGAGTAGCAGGTCAGCCTAGGCTAGAGTGAGACCTCGAAAAAAAAAAAAAAGTTCTAAAGAGGGCTGGGAGCCGGGCGTGGTGGCGCACGCCTTTAATCCCAGCACTCGGGAGGCAGAGGTAGGAGGATCGCCGTGAGTTCAAGGCCACCCTGAGACTACAGAGTTAATTCCAGGTCAGCCTGGACCAGAGTGAGACCCTACCTCAAAAAACCAAAAAAAAAAAAAAAGAGGGCTGGGAGATGGCTTAGCGGTTAAGGCACTTGCCTGCAAAGCCTAAGGACTCATGTTCAACTCTCCAGATGCCACGTGAGCCAGACACACAAGGTGACACAAGCATGCAAGGTTGCACATGTGCAGAAGATGGTACACACATCTGGAGTTCAAATGCAGTGGCTGGAGGACCTGGCATGCCAATGCTCTCTCATTAAAAAAAAAGTTTGGGGTACATGCCTTTAATTCCAACACTTGGAAAGGAGAGATAGGCGGATCGCAATAAATTCGAGGCCACCCTGAGATTACATAGTGAATTCCAAGTCGGCCTGGGCTAGAGCAAGACCATACCTTGAAAAACCAAAAACCAAAAACCAAAAAAAAAAAAAAAAAGGTTCTATCCATGGGAGGTAATATATCCCTGATACTGAAAACCTACAACAGAGGTAGTCATGAGCCCTAGGAGTGTAATGTCTGCTGCTGTTTGACTAAAAGTATATACCATGCTCACCAAACTGCCCAGTAACCACTTATCTTAAGATTCATCCCCATATATTAATGCTACTCTCACTTTTGGTTACAAAACCTTCTCTTTTCAGATGGCAGTGATCTTGGGATGACTCAGGAGGTGCCATGGTGCTGACAAGTGACAGAGAAGTGCTCAGCACTGAAATATCTCAATCACACCTTCCATGGCTCAGGGTCCATGGCAGAAGAGGTGGCAGAAAGAATGTAAGAGCCAAAGGAAGGGTAGGACTACTTACAACGTGCTCCTCCAAACACAAAATGGCCTGGATATCCATGACTTAACAGTGCCTACCACCACCTACACAAGATCATCATAATAGGAAGAAAAGACCATGACATGAGAGGGAGAGGGGATATGATGCAGAGTGGAGTTTAAACACGGAAAGTGGGGGGAGGGAGGGAATTACCATGGGATATTGTTTATAATTATGGAAGTTGTCAATAAAAAAAGTTCTAAAGAAACTAGGAATAGAAGGGACATATCTTGACATAATATTTATGACAAACCCATAAACAACATTACACTAAACAGGAAACACCCAAATCATATCCACTAAGTCTCCACTAGAATCAGGAACAAGACAAGGGTGTCCACTTTCCCCCTTTTCTTTCCCCCAAGGTTGTGTCTCACTCTAGCCCTGGCTGACCTAGAATTCATTATGTAGTCTCAGGATGGCCTCAAACTCATGGTACTCCTCCTACCTCAGTCTCCCAAGTACTGGGATTAAAGGTGTGTGCCAGCATGCCCAGCTTCACTTTCCCCATTTTTATTTAATATAGTACTGGAAGTTGTTAGGAACAAGCCTATTACCATATTATCTATATTCCTCTATAGAAGTCTAAGATAACAGCAATAAGACAAAAGACACAAGTAAAAGATATACAAGAAAAAAGTCAGCCAGCCATGATGGCGCATGCCTTTAATCCCAGCACTCGGGAGGCAGAGGTAGGAGGATCGCCGTGAGTTCGAGGCCACCCTGAGACTACACAGTGAATTCCAGGTCAACCTGGACCAGAGTGAGACCCTACCTTGAAAACAACAAAAAAAGAAGAAGAAGAAAGTCAAATTATCATTATTTGCTGATGACATAATTCTATACATAAGGGACTTTAACAAAAAAAATTAGAGCTATATGCTTTAAGTAGGTGTTTCCCCATAAACTCAGGGATTCTGCATGCTAGGTCCCCAGTTACCTAGGGAACTGGAGCCTCCTGTATCTTGGGGGGTGAGCTTACAGGTGTTATACCCAGTTTCCCCTGCCAGAGTTTGGCACACTCTCCTACTACTGGTGTCCAACTGATACTGGCCAGGAGGTGATGTCCAGCTTCTGCTCATGCCACATTTTCCCCTGCCACCATGGAGGTTTCCCAAGTCTGTAAGCCAAAATAAACCTTTTTCTCCCTTTAGCTGCTTTTGCTTGGATATTTTCTTCCAGCAACAAGAAGGTAACTGCAAAGAGCTGGTAAACACTTTCAGCAAAGTAGCAGGATACAAAATTCACACAACAAAATCAGTAGCCTTCCTATAAACCAATAACAAATGTACTAAGGATGAAATCAGAGAAACACATTCACAATTGGTTCCAAAAAAAAAAAAAACACTTTGGAATAAACCCAACCAGGGAAATAAAGGATCTCTACAATGAAAACATTAAGACACTAAAAAGAGAAATTAAGAATACATTAAGGGGCTGAAGAGATGGCTCAATGGTTAAGGTGCTTGCTTGCAAAGCCTGATAGGACAGGTATGATTCCTCAGGACATAAAGCCAGATGCACCAAGTAGCACATGCATCTGGAGTTTGCAGTGGCTAGAGGCCTTGAGCCCATTCTCTCTCTGCTTGCAAATAAATAAAATATTTCTTAAAAAGTATACACTAAGGGGCCAGGCAAGGTGGCACACAACTTTAATCCAGCACCTGGGAGGCAGAACTAAAAGTATGACCATGGGTTCAGGGCCACCCTGAGACTACATAGTGAATTCCAGGTCAGCCTGAGCTAGAGTGAGAGCCTACATCAAAAACACACACTCACACAAAAAGGGGGGCTGGGGAGGGATGGCTTAGCCATTAAAGCACTTGCCCGCAAAGCCAAAGAACCCAGGTTCGATTCTCCAGGAGCCACATACACAAGATGCACAAGATACTGCAAGTATCTGGAGTTTGTTTGCAGTGGTTGGAGGCCCTAATGTGCCTACCCTCAGGAGACATAAATTGTTACTAGAAAATTTGCAGTGCCAGGGATGGGATACCTTCCAATGAGTCGGTGGCCAGGGAGGTCCCTGATGCCCCAAAACATTACAGGCCATTGCCAAGGCCCTTTCCCACCAGGAACAGATGGTAAGACCCTATTGCTGAAGACTCCACATACTTGGGCTGCAAGGCCACTGACAAATCTTGCTGGAACTGAGCTGATAACCTCCTCCATGTAGACCAGCTGACAGAAAGCTAGAAGAAGCCATTCTGCATGCAGTTCAATGGGAGAAAGAGAAATCACCAGTGAAGATACTCAACAGTGGACACTGCAAACCTTGTATTTGGCCAACCAGGCCAAATGAGCCAACAGGTGCAATACTGACACATCTGTGATGGTGGACCAACCGCCCAGACACATGCACCCCCTTGTGCATCTGGCTAACGTGGGTCCTAGGGAATTGAGCCTCAAACCAGGGTCCTTGGGGTTCACAGGCAAGCGCTTAACCGCTAAGCCATATCTCCAGTCTGCTACTCTCACTCTTGGTAGAGAATCTTCTCTTTTCAGATGGCAGTGACCTTGGGATGACTCAGAAACATCATGGTGCTGGAAAGAAGTGACCGGAGTGCTCAGTACTGTAATATCTCTATAGCACCTTCCAAGGCTCAGGGTCTAATGCGGAAGAGGTGGCATAAAGAATGTAAAAGCCAGCCGGGTGTGGTGGCGCATGCCTTTAATCCCAGCACTCGGGAGGCAGAGGTAGGAGGATCGCCATGAGTTCAAGGTCACCCTGAGATGACAGAGTTAATTCCAGGTCAGCCTAGACCAGAGTGAGACCCTACCTCGAAAAACCAAAAATAAAAAAAATAAAAAAAAAAAAAGAATGTAAAAGCCAGCCGGGCGTGGTGGCGCACACCTTTAATCCCAGCACTTGGGAGGCAGAGGTAGGAGGATCACCGTGAGTTCGAGGCCACCCTGAGATTCCATAGTGAATTCCAGGTCAGCCTTGGCTAGAGTGAGACCTTACCTCGAAAAACCAAAGAAAAAAAAGAATGTAAAAGCCTAAGGAAGGGTAGGACTCCTTACAATGTGCTCCCGCCAGACACAAAATGGCATTTGAAGTTTGTTTGTTGCAACAAGCAACCCTGTGGTGCCTATGTTCACTCTCTTTCTGGCTCTTTCTTTCTCCCTCTCTCTGACAAAAAAATAAATACGTATTTTTTTTTTTCTTTTTTAAGGTAGGGGGTCTCACTCTAGCCCAGGCTGACCTGGGATTCACTATGTAGCCTCAGGCTGGCCTCAAACTCATGGCAATCCTCCTGCCTCTGCCTCCCAAGTACTGGGATTAAAGGTGTGAGCCACCATGCCCACCATCAAAACATTTATTATTTTTATTTTTAGAGAGGAAGAGCGAGAATTGGCCCACCAGGGCCTCAGCCACTGCATTCAAACTCCAAATGCTTATGCCACCTAATGGGCATAAGCAACCTTGCACTTGCCTCACCTTTGTGTATCTGGCTGATGTGGGATCTGGAGAATTAAACATGGGTCCTTAGTCTTTGCAGACAAGCACCTTAACCACTAAGCCATCTCTCTAGCCCTTTTTTTTTTCATGAAAATATTTTTTAAAGGCAAAAACTGTGGGGAAGCTGTGGTAGAAGGATCAACATTAGTTCAAGGTCAGTTCCAGGTCAGCCTGGGCCAGAGTGAGACCTTGCCAAAAAAAAAAAAAAAAAAAAAGAGCCACAGTAACAAAATCATTATGGTACTGGCACAAAAACAGACATCGATGAAACAAAAGACAGGACCCAGCTGTAAACCCAAGCAGCTACAACCCTCTGATTTTTTAAAATTTTTATTTATTTATTTGATAGAGAATGAGACAGAGGGAAAGACAGAAATAATGGGCACGCCAGGGCCTTCAGCCAGTGCAAATGAACTCCAGATGCATATGCCACCTTGTGAATATGGCTTATGTGGATCCTGGGGAATCAAACCGAGGTCCTCTGGCTTTGCAGGCAAGTACCTTAACCACTAAGCCATCTCTCCAGACCAGCCCTCTGACTTTTAACAAAAACGCTACAAATAAATATTCATTAGAGAACCAACAGCCTCTTTAACAAACTGTGCTGGGAAAAAAAGGATATCTAAATGTAGTAAGATGAAAATAGATCCTTATCTCTCTCCATGCACAAAAATCAAGTCAAATAGTCCAAAGATCTTAATATCAGACCTGAAGCTCTGAAAGTACTAGAGGAAAAAGGAAAATGCTTCAACATATAGGCATAGGCAAGGAATTTATGAATAGAACCACAGTCTCTTCAGAGGATAAGACCACTAATGAACCATTGAGGCCTCATGAAATTAAGAAAATTTTGTACTGCAAAGGACACTGTGAATACAATAAAGAGGCAACCTACCGAATGGGAGAAAATCTTTGCCAGCTATATGTCTGACACAGGATTGCTAGTAAGGATTTATAGAACTCAAAAAAGTAAAAAATAAGAAATCAAACCCAATCAAAAAATGGACTATAGGGCTGGAGAAATGGTTAAGGTGCTGCCTGAAAAGCCTAACAACCTGGGTTCAATTCTCCAGTACCCAAGTAAAGCCAGATACATAGTGGTGCATGCATCTGGAGTTTGTCTGCAGTGGCTGGAGACCCTGGCATGCCCATTCTCCCTCCCCTCTCCCCCCTCTCTCTCTCTCCCCATATATATATACACACACATATATATATATATACACACACACACACACACACACATATATATATATATATACACACACACACACACACACACACACACACACACACACACACACACACACACACACACACATATATATACACACACAAATATATCTACATCTCTCTACCTGCAAATAAATAAATATTTATTTTTCTGTTTTTGAAGCAGGGACTCACTATACACCAGACTGACCTGTAATTCATGTAGTTTCAGGGTGTCCTCAAACTCATGCGATCCTCCTACCTCTGCCTCCCAAGTCAAGTGTTGGGATTAAAGGCATATGCCACCACACCCAGCTCTGAAAAAAATTTTTTAAAAAGAAAAAAGAGCCGGGCGTGGTGGCACATGCCTTTAATCCCAGCACTCGGGAGGCAGAGGTAGGAGGATTGCCGTGAGTTCTAGGCCACCTTGAGACTCCATAGTGAATTCCAGGTCAGCCTGGGCTAGAGAGAGACCCTACCTCGAAAAATCAAAAAAAAAAAAAAAAGAAAGAAAGAAAAAAGGACTAGGGCTGGAGAGATGGCTTAGCAGTTAAGCGCTTGTCTGTGAAGCCTAAGAACCTCAGTTTGAGGCTCGATTCCCCAGGACCCACATTAGCCAGATGTACAAGGGGCGCACACGGCTGGAGTTCATTTGCAGTGGCTAGAGGCCCTGGTGTACCCATTCTCTCTCTTTCTCTGCCTCTTTCTTGTCTGTCACTCTCAAATAAATAAATAATATTTTTTAAGAAATAAAAAGGGCTAGAGAGGCAGAGTAGGGTAGCAGGGTGGACAGGGCCTCACACCCTTGCTTTCTCTTCCTCCAGCGACTTTAAAGAAGTTAGCACAGTGGCTTTGGGTGATTGGCACTCCCGGGTTCCATTTAGGCAGCCCTGACCATGGAAACTCTGGGCCTGGAGATGCCCTACCCCCTGCTACAAGGTCTTGTGGCTACTGCCCACCTACTTTATGGTGGCTCCTGGCTGCTATGCCCTGGGCACTGTGAGCTATCATGTGGCCACTTTTCAGAACTGTAAATATGCCACCTGAGAGCTGCAGGACCAGATCATGGAGGCCCAAGCCAACTTAGAACACAAGGGTATTCACTTCTCACACCTGAACCCCATTAAAGAGGTTTTCTTTAAAAAAAAAGGGGGGGGGGATTAGGGGCTACAGGGATGGCTTAATGATTAAGGTGCTTGCCTGTGAAGCCTAAGAACATAGGTTCCATACCCCAGTACCCACGATAAGCCAGATGCACATGCTGGTGCATGCTTCTAGAGTTTGTCTACAGTGGCTAGAGGCCCTGGTATGCCCATTCTCTTCCTCCCTCCCTCTCTTTCTCTCTCTCTCTGCTTGAAAAAAAAAATTTTTTTTTTAAATGGGCTATAGAGAGTTGTCAAAAGAAGCAATACAATGCCAGGTATGGTGGTGCATGCCTTTAATCTCAGCACTCAGGAGGCAGTTCATCCCAGTAACATGAAGCTATCTATGGCAGATCTCACTTTAGCCCAGGCTGACCTGGAATTCACTATGTAGTCTCAGGGTGGCCTTGAACTCATAGCAATCCTCCAACCTCAGTTTTTGAGTAGAGAAAGAAAATCAAGAAAAGCCCAGCAATACCTTCTTCCATGGATTTAGTGAAGTTGCACAGCAGTGAGGATAGCCCCTTAAGACAACCAGCCACCACAGGAAGTTTGGGCTCTCTGACTGTTGATGTCATCTACGAGTTGTAGAAAGGTATTACCAAATGAAAAAAATCCAACCAAGTCTATGAAAGTAAACTAGCATAAAACTTATCATACCTGGGTCTTCAATTCTCCCAGAAAAGCTCGGAACAGGTTTTCTGAGTGATTTATCATCTCACTAGGATGAACTTCACCTAATACTCCCAGAAGTTCATAGACTTTTTCCAAAACTGAAAAATAAGTTTTAGACAAATGAAAACCTAAAATTACATTCAAATAAGTAAAATTAACAAGAATATATAAATAAGAAAATAAGGAAGGCCAGGTGTAGTGGTGTACTAAACCTTTAATCCCAGCAACTCAGGAGCCAGAGGTAAGAGGATCACCATGAGTTCGAAGCCACCCTGAAACTACGTAGCGAATTCCAGGTCAACTTGGGCTAGAGTTAAGACCCTCCCTTGAACAACAAAAACAAAAACAAAAACAAAAGGAAGAAAGAAAACAAGGAGCTGGGGAGATTGTTCAGAGATTGAAGGTACTTGCTTCCAAAACCTGCTGCCCCAGAGTTCAATTCTCCAGCCATTCCACCTAAAGCCAGACGGGAATTTGTGTGCAATAACAAGAGATCCTGGCATGCACAAATGCACACAGGTCGTGCACACACACACACACACACACACACACACACACACACACACATATAAATAAATAATTTTTTTCTATTTTTATTTGAGAGAGAGAAAGAGGCAGAGAGAGAGAGAGAATAGGCAGGCCAAGGCCTCCAGCCACTGCAAATGAACTCCAGAAGCATGCGTCCCTTGTGCATCTGGCTTACGTGGGTCAAACTGGGATCCTTTGGCTTTGCAGGTAACTGCTAAGTCATCTCTCCAGCCCCAAATAAATACATTTTTTAAAACAATTTTTTTTTTTGAGGTAGGGTTTCATTCTAGTCCAGGCTGACCTGAAATTCACTATGCAGTTTCAATGTGGCCTCGAACTCATGGTGATCCTCCTACCTCTGCCTCCCAAGTGTGGGGATCAAAGGTGTGCACCATCATGCCCAACAAAAATTTTATGAAAGAAAATAAAATGCTCAATTTAAAGAATTTTATACTAAAACACACAATATCTAGTTTTCCATACTATATTCTTTCCCAAGTTTTATGCAAATCTGTTATTGTAAACTAAATTGCTTAACAGTTATTGGCTTTTCTATTTAAAGGAATCATTTGCTTGTTACCATTTTGGCATGTTTTCAGCAAAAAACAAAAACTAAAACATTTGCTATGCGTGGCGGCACACGCCTTTAATCCCCACACTTGGGAGACAGACGTAGGAGTATCATTATATGAGTTTGAAACTATATAGTGAATTCCAGGTCAGCCTAGTCTGGAATGAGACCATACCTGGAAAAAAAAATTTTTTTGAAACATTTAAGGCTTGGTAGAAGAAACTAATGATTAGTTAACATTAATTTACTATAACATTTGAAAATAGTATTAAATATAACTCACCTGTATCAGGTACTTTGGCTTTTGACCCAAGTACTCCATAGAATTTGTTAAATAATTCTCCAATCTTAAATTCATCCATGATTCTAGAACTTCTCAGAATGTGAAGTAACTAAAAGAACATAATTTTTTCATTTCTAAAGAGGAAAACATAGAATAGGCTCCTCTCTTGACTGTGTAAACACACAGTGACACTTCAGAATCTTGTGTCCCTTAGGAACCTCAAGACTCTCAAGACTCACACCCATCAAGATAATTAGGGAGGTAGGGCTTGTGGTGAGTAGTGGGAAAGCACAAGGAAAAGGTAGTCTAGATTTAATTATACCTTCCTCACAGAGCAATAACATAACTAGAACCATTTCCTCAGAGGCACTCATGATCACAGATCATAGGGCTAGAGAAATTGCTCATTGGTTAAAGGCACTTACTTATAAAGCCTAATGGCTTGTGTGCAATTCCCCAGTACCCACATAAACCCAGACACACAAAGTAGCACATGTGTATGAAGTTCATTTGCAATGGCAGGAGGCCCTGGCATACCCATACTTCTTTCTCTTTCTCTCCAACAAATAATTTTTTTTGAAAAGATCACATTAATTTAGTGTAAATAAATTCTATAACAGAGATGCAATAAGACAAACAGACACAAGTGAAAGTGAGCTCTAAGGACCAGAGCAAAGCAGCAGTGAATACTGAAGTTTCAAGAAAAAGTAAGACACAAGAAAGCACTCTTTTTTATAATTCCTAATAGCAATCAGTTTCACCCAAGGGAACAAGAGTAATAGAAATATAGCAAATTTTTAATTATTTTTTTCATTATCTCCCTCACAAGCCCAATTTCCTCTCTTATTACTCAGAAAGACATGAGAACAAACCATCAGATGTCAAGTGATTGTTATAACATTATGTATCTTATTCACACAGCCATGACCCTATCCTGCAAAGCTCCTAACTAAAACAAAATTCGAATGCCCAGTTTTTAAGTTGCATGTACTTAGAAAAATGGAATTACCTTAATCAGAAGGTCTAGTGCTTGAATTTTACACTTAGCAGCTTTGTCTTTTGTATAAACACTGGTACAGGTATTCTAGGTTTCAAAAGGAGACATGCCAGAATCATCCATGAGCTATAAGAAGGAAATCTTAACAATATAGGTAAAAGTAAAGCTCTCAAGACCAATACCAACATATTAATCGCACAATAAAATTTAGACTTGAATTGTTAAAAATATAACATTAAGCCAGGCATGGTGGCACATACTTTTAACCCGAGCACTCAGGAGGCAGAGGTAGAAAGACTGCTAAAGTTCAAGGCTAGCCTGGAACTCACCTTTGCCTCTCAAGTACTGGGATTACAATTGTGCACCACCACACACACACCAAAGCCCATACCCAAGCCTATGCCCAGCAAGATGCAATAAAAAAAAAAAAAAAGTTTCAAACTACAAGTGGTTGTTAGTTCCATGACCATCAAACACACAGAGGGAAAATTGTATCTTCTTAAAAATGATCTAGATTGAATTGACATTTTATCAACTTTATTTGAGAGAAAAAGAGAAAGAGGCAGATAGAGAAAGAAAACATAAGAGAGAGAGAATGGGCACACCAGGGCCTCCAGTCGCTGCAAACAAACTCCGGACGCATGGACCACCTTGTGCATCTGGCTTACGTGAGTCCTGGGGAACTGAATCTAGGACCTTTGGCTTTGCAGGCAAACATCTTAACCACTAAGCCATCTCTCCATCCCCATCTTATCAATTTTTAGTACACAAGAACTAGAAACAAATTCAGGACCAACATGAATTACCTTGACAACCAAAAATTTATGATTGCTAGTTTTATAGTTAATTATGAAAACTTAGTGAGGGCAAGTTGGAGGAAAATGGGAGGCACAAAAAAGGCAAACTTTCAGACTATTGTTTAAAAAAAGCACATATACATCTCACCCAGTAAAACCGTTCTTTAAAATTATGTTTTAGGGCTGGAGAAATAGCTCAGCAGTTAAAGGGACCTGCCTACAAAGACTGACAACCTAGGTTTGATTCCCCAGTACCCACATAAAGCCAGATGTACAAAGTAATACATATATCTGGAGTTCATTTGCAGTGGCAGGAGGCCCTGACATGCCCTTTCTCTATTTACTTATCTGTCTCTTTCTCACTGTATCTCATAAATAATCTTTTAAAGGGTTTTGGAATTTCCTCACAATTCAAAAAATTCAGAGTTGGGCATGGTGGTACATACCTTTAATCCCAGCACTTTGGAGGCAGAGAGGTAAGAGGATCACTGTGAATTCAAGTCCAGCTTGGGACTACAGAGTGAGTTCCAGGTCAGCCTAGGCTAAAGTGAGACCCCACCTTGGAAAAAAAAATTCTATTTGTTATGATTTCTTTAAAATATTGATTTGACCAAAAAAAAAAAAAAAAAAGCCAGACATGGTGGCTCACGCCTTCAATCCCAACACTCAGGAGGCAGAGGTAGGAAGATTGCTTTGAGTTGGAGGCCACCCTGAGACTACATAGTGAACTCCAGGTCAGCATGGGCTAGAGAGAGACCCTACCTCAAAAAAACAAGAAAAAGGATTATTTATTTATTTGAGAGAGAAAGAAGCAGAAAGAGAAAGAGAATAGGCACCCCAGGGCCTCTAGCCACTGCAAACAAACTCCAGACGCATGCACCACCATGTGCATCTGGCTTATGTGGGTTCTGGGCAATCGCACCTGGGTCCTTAGGCTTCACAGGCAAGTGCCTTAACCACTAAGCCATCTCTCCAGCCCCTACTGTGATATTTTATGAAAGGTATTACTTATATCATACACAAAAAGTTGTCAAAATAATTATAATTATCAAAGCAATTTCTCTGACTAGGGTCTTATTAAAACTAAAATAGCCAGGGGGCTGGAGAGATAGCTTAGTGGTTAAGCACTTGCCTGTGAAGCCTAATGACTCTGGTTCGAGGCTTGATTCCCTAGGACCCACGTAAACCAGATGCACAAGGGGGCAGATGTATCTGGAGTTCGTTTGCAGTGGCTGAAGGCCCTGGCACACCCGTTCTCTCTCTATCTATCCGCCTCTTTCTCTATCGCTCTCAAATAAATAAATAAATATATACAAAAAAATTAAAAACAAAAAAGAAAGAAAGAAATAGCCAGGTGTGGTGGCGCATGGCTTTAATCCAGCACTTGGGAGGCAGAGGTAAGAAGAGCACCATGAGTTCAAGGCTACCCTGAGACTACCGAGTGAATTCCAAGTCAGCCTTGGCTAGAGCAAGACCCTATCTCGAAAAACCAAAAGATTAAAAGAAATAATAAAGAGCCCACTTTATTTTGAATGCAATCAAATGAAAATAAGTAAACTTCCCAATTTAAAAACATAAATAAAATTTTTAAAAGCCTAAGTTCCGGGCTGGAGAGATGGCTTAGCAGTTAAGCGCTTGCCTGTGAAGCCTAAGGACCCCGGTTCGAGGCTCGGTTCCCCAGGTCCCACGTTAGCCAGATGCACAAGGGGGCGCACGCGTCTGGAGTTCATTTGCAGAGGCTGGAAGCCCTGGCGCGCCCATTCTCTCTCTCTCCCTCTATCTGTCTTTCTCTCTGTGTCTGTCGCTCTCAAATAAATAAATAAAATTTTAAAAAATAATAATAATTTTTTTTAAAAAGCCTAAGTTCCTTACGTCATAAGTTAAAATAGAAGCTGTTTTACAATGTTTTTTTTTCCCATCTTACCTTTATGTCAAGAGAATAAGGCATGATCTTCTGGCCAATTTTTTCTAAGAAAATGCATAAAAATTTTAGGGCTTCTTCTCTACAATCACGAAACTATAATATAAGAAACAGAAAATATGGATGAGAATTAAGAGTAACTACAACATAAAAGAAGATAGGAGATATAAAAATTTTGCAACTTACTTCTTCAATGCTAAGTGACTTCCGGACAAATACAAGCAAACCAAAATCTCTGGAAAAAACTAAAGAAGTCTGTAACACTGAACAAAAAATAAAGAAAGAAAATTAGAGGTCTGGGGAGATGGCTCAGTGGTTAAAGGTGTATGCTTGCAAAGCATGCTGACCCAGGGTTCAATTCCCCAGCTACCCACATAAAGCCAGACAAGACATTCAATTGCAGTGGCAAAACACACACACACACAAACAAGTAAATAAACCAGGTGTGGTGGTGCACACCTTTAATCCCAGCACTCGAGGGGCAAAGGTAGGAGGATCACCATGAGTTCGAGGCCACCTTGAAACTACATAGTAAATTCTAGGTCAGCCTGATAGGGGAAGACCCTACCTCGAAAAACAAAAAAAATCAAATCAGAAGCTGGGCATGGTGGCGCATACCTTTAATCTCAGCACTCAGGAGGCAGAGGTAGGAGGACCGCTGTGAGTTCAAGACCACTCTGAGAGTACATAGTGAATTCCAGGTCAGCCTGGACTACAGTGAGACCCTACCTCGAAAAACCAAAAACAAATTAAAAAATTAAATAAAAAGGACTGGAGAGATGGCTTAGCAGTTATTGCACTTGCATGCAAAGCCTAAGGACTCATGTTTGACTCTCCAGGTCCCACATTAAGCCAGACGCACAGTGACGCAAACATACAATATTGCACATGCACACAAGGGGCTATGCATCTGAAGTTCAGTTGCATTGGCTAGAGTCCCAGGCATGCCAATTCATTCTCTCTCCCATTTATTTAAAAAAAAAAAAAGTGGCCAGTCTGTTGGGCTTGCCTCAAAAAAAAGGGGGGTGTAGTGGTGCATGCCTTTAATCCTAGCACTTGGGAGGCAGAGGTAGGAGGATACTGTGAGTTCAAGGCCATTCCAGGTTAGTCTGAGCTAGAGTGTGACCTTACCTTGAAAGACCAAAAAAGAAAAAAAAAAAGGCAGACCAGGTATGGTGGTATGTGGCACATGACTTTAATCCCAACACTGGGGAAGCAGAGGTAGAAGGATCACTGTAAATTTGAGGCCAGCATGATATTACATAGTGAAGTCCAGCTCAGCCTGGGCTAGGGCAAGACTCTACCACGAAAAGCCAAAAGAAAGAAAAAAAAAAAAAAGCCAAATCAAACAAAAAAATGCTTAAATGCTTGTAGCAACTGTTACAGCAACAATAGGAAACTAATGCCCCATAATCTTTCCATATATTGACACTGACAGTACTAGGAACTGCTTTAGGGAAAAGTTACTAATCAAAAATTCTAATCTTGAGAGCCTGAGGATAGCACAGAACAATGTTTATTTCCTATCTGTCCATTATAGGAAGACCTCACTTGGAGATAAGTTTCCTTTTTTAAATTTTTTTTATTTTGGGGCTGGAGGGATGGTGCATGCCTGTAAAGCCAGAGGACCCAGGTTCAGTTCCCCAGGACCCACGTTAGCCAGATGCACAAGGGGGTGCATGCCTCTGGAGTTCATTTGCGGTGGCTGGAAGCCCTGGCACACCCTTTCTCACTCTGTTTCTCTCTCTCTCTCCCTCTCTCTGACTCTAATAAATAAATTATTTTTATTTATCTGTTACACATGAGGGTCAGATATGAGAAAATGGATGTGCCAGGGCCTCCAGCCACTACAAACGAACTCCAGACATATGCACCACCTTTGCAGCTGGCTTACGTGGGTACTGGTGAATTGAACCTTGGTCCTTTGGCTTTGTAGTCAAGTGCCTTAGCCATTAAGCCATCCCTCCAGTCCTGTATTTTATTTTTATTCATTCACTTATGAAAGAGAAAGAGGGAAGGAGAGATAATGGGCATGCCAGGGCCTCTAGCCACTACAAACAAACTCCAGACACATGTGCCACCATGTACATCTGGCTTACTTGGGTTCTGGGGAATTCAATCTGGGTCCTTAGGCTTCATAAGCAGCACCATAACCACTGAGACATCAATCCAAACATTTCCTTTTTTAAAAAACAGAAGTTTTCATGCAGAACTTATTTGAACTTAAAAATGCTAGTTTGGCCGGATGTGGTGGTGCACACCTTTAATCCCAGCACTCAGGAGGCAGAGGTAGGAGGATCACCATGAGTTCAAGGCCATACATAGTGAATTCCAGGTCAGCCTGGGCCAGAGTGAGACCCTACCTTGAGAAAAAAAAAAAAAAAGCTAGTTTGGGGGCTGGAGAGATGGCTTAGCAGTTAAGGCGCTTGGTACAAAGCCTAAGGACCCATGTTGGACTCTCCAAATCCCACATAAATCAAATGCAAAGGCAAGGGAGGCACAAGGTCGCACATGCCCACTAGGTGGCACAAGTGTCTGAACTTCAATTGCAATGGCTGAGGCCCTCAATATATTTCCCCTCCCTCTCTCCCTCCCTCCCCCCCCCCCAAGAAAAAAAATTTAATGCTGGTTTGATGTACACCACTGTATAATCCCAACACTGGGGTGGGAGGTGGGGGAGGTTGTCAAAAGCAGGGGATCACCATGAGTTAGTTGAACACCAGCCTGTGTCAAATGGTTTCAAAGAAGAATAAAACTTTTAACTGTTGAAATGAAGCACTTCCACAGTATAAAGTTCTTTTTCAGTGATTACTAAAAAGAACACAACGCACTTGGTAGCTGACTCATAATTCCAAACACTCCTGATGCTAAGGCTACCTAATGTCTAGCCAGCCTGGGTTAGTTAAGAGAGAGGCTCAAAAAAACAAAAGTTTGGGGGCTGGAGAGAGGCTTAGTGGTTAAGTGCTTGCCTGTGAAGACTAAGGACCCCAGTTAGAGGCTCGTATTCCCCAGGACCCACATAAGCCAGATGCACAAGGTGGCACATACATCTGGAGTTTGTTTGCAGTGGCTGGAGACCCTGGCATGCCCATTCTTTATCTGCCTCTTTGGTGCTCTCAAATAAACAAAAAATATTCAAAAAAGAAAAAGCTTTTTAAAAAAATACACATTTGCCGGGCGTGGTGGCACACGCCTTTAATCCCAGCACTCGGGAGGCAGAGGTAGGAGGATCGCTGTGAGTTCGAGGCCACCCTGAGGCTACATAGTGAATTCCAGGTCAGTCTGAGCCAGAGTGAGACCCTACCTCGAAAAAACAAAAATAAAATAAAATAAAATAAAAAAATACACATTTAGACATACACAATTAACGGGTGGGCTGGAGAGATGGCTTAGCAGTTAAGGCACGTGCCTGCAAAGCCTAAAGACCCATGTCCAACTCTCCAGATCCCACACTAGACAGACACACAAAGGTGAGTCAAGTTCAAGGTCGCACATTCCACTAGGTGGTGCAAGCATCCGCGGTCTATTATCAGTGGCTGAGACCCTGGCACACCAATTCTCCCTCCCTCTCTGCCACTGGCACATTAAAGAAAAAAAGGCCAGTCTGTTGGGCTTTCTTTAATCCCAGCACTCGGTAAGCAGAGGTAGGAGGATCACTGTGAGTTAGCAGCCGCCCTGAGACAACACAGTGAATTCCAGCTCAGCCTGGGCTTGAGTGAAACCCTACCTTGGAAAAAAAAAAAAAAGTAAAACAGCATAAAAGTCAGTAATGTTTCTGCAATTCTTCTGAAAATAAGCAGATAAATGTAAGGATTTTTGCCAAGGTCCTGATAGGCTTAGGCAAGACTTAAGTGAAAAGAAAACAAATTTCTCTAGTCCTCTTCCCACAATGCGTCCCGCAATGATGGCCAAATGCGGAGTCATTCCCCAAGCAGGGAAAGGGGCAGTCTACACATCCGCACAAACAGCGGAGACTTCACAAGACCGCTACGTGCGCCCACGGGGGGAACCGCGGGGCCCTGTACTGCCAGCAGGTCAAGGCGCCCGGGGCCGCCGGTACCCACCCTGCGCGGCCTCGCTGGTGCTCAGCACGCACTCCTGGCCCAGGCCGCGGATCAGCTGGTAGCCGGCGCCGGCGGCGCAGAGGCGGTCCGGGGCCGACAGGGACTCGAGCAGCTGCTGCAGGGCGCCGCGCACGCCGCCCGCCGCGTCCGCCATCGCACGCCGGAGCCGGGCGGGCTCGCTCCTTCAGGCTCCCGCGTGAGGCTCCGCCCGGGGAAACGGCCCGCTTCTGCCTGAGCTTACGCACTGGCAGCTCTACGTCAGACAGGAAGGCACGGATGGGCGCGAAGGAAACAAGTGGGGACGGGCTTGAATGCTAGCGACAGAAAAACACGCTCAGAAGCGCCCTAAGCCGAGAGCGACGCACAGGGGACGTGGACACGCCTGAGGGGCGACGCGCGCAGCGGCGAGGAGGAGCAGCCCTCCACGAGCACAGATCAGAGCGAGGGCGCGCGCTTCCCGCGAAAACCCAGCGTGGCTGCAGGTCAGCCCAACCCTCTCTGCGGGTAGAGCCCAGCGACGCCCGCGGTGCGTCCCGCGGGAGGCGGCTCAGTCCTCCCCCGTAAGTGCGTAGTGGCGCCTTCCGGGGGCGGAGCCACGCGCGAGCGCTGCAGTGATTGGTGGGACGCCGCCCGGAACTACGGCTGTTTGGCGGGAAACGTGGGCTCGCGCGCGCGCTCTAGCAAAGCTGCAAAGCGCCGCTAGGTCGGGAGCTGAACGCAAACAGGTGGGCCTCTTAAGCTGCGAGCAGTCCGCGAGATCGTGGCGCCGAGCTCGCACGCGGGGGGTCGGGAGAACGCAACGCGAGTCTGTTTCCTGTCCGCAGGTTCCCAGGCACCATGTCGTCCCCGGCGTCCACTCCGAGCCGCCGCAGTAGTCGGCGCGGCAGGGCCACTCCGACCCAGACCCGTGAGTTCCTTCTCCTCCCCGCCCCCCACTTCCGCCCCGTGCGCCCCAGCAGCTGAGCGTGCCTCTCGGCTGGTGGTGTAGTGCCCGACCCTGAGTAACCTGCCCCTCTATGCATATAGGTAGATTGCCCCAGCACCCATCTCCAATGCGTTAACAGACCCACACCCGTTTGCCACGATTCCATTTTCCTCTCACTTGTTAAGTAATCACACTTCTCAAAGAAGCAAACCCTGAAAGACCAAACATGAGTACTGATAGTTTTGTTTTCTGTGACAAGTCCGAAGTGAGGAAACCAGGTCGTCTCCCAGTCAGAGACGGAGAGGCGAGGATTCCACCTCCACAGGAGAGCTGCAGCCTATGCCCACCTCACCAGGAGCCTTCCAACAGAGTCCTGCTGCACAGGATACCTTGTTTTCCAGCCCTCCACAGATGCATTCCTCAGGTGGGTTTCTGAAGAACTGGACTATGCTGTGGTTGATAGTGAAGATGATTCTCCAGCTAGTCAGGTTTACTGGTTTGATCATGCTGCAGTGCCTTAGCATTTCTTCTGTGTGAGCGAGAAGGATCTTTACCAGAAGAGCTGGAGAATAAAATAGAGTCGATACAGATTAGGGCCTAGTGAGCACAGAAAGCATCTTTTTTCCACTTTTGTGGAGGAGGGGCAGCGTGTGTATGTTTTATTGTATGTGCAGGTGAATATGCAGGGGTCAGAAGTTGAAGCTGAATGTCTTCCCTAGTCACTCTCCGCCTTACTTTTTGAGACAGGGTCTCTAGAGCTCACTCATTTTACTCCACTCAAGGGGCAACAAACCTCCAATGTTGGGATTATAGCCCCACACTCCTACACCCAGCATCTTATGGGGATGCTCAGGTCCTCTTAGTTGCAAGGCAAGCTCTTTACACACTGAGCCATTTCCCCAACCCTTGTGCTTTTCTTTTTTTCCCCCTTGTGCTTTTCTAATAGATCTTTTAGTCCTCAAAATCTCAGCCATCATGGAGTATGGTAAATATTTAGTTTATTACATTTCCATGAAATGTAATAAATGAAACATGAACAGAAAACATGCTGAAGTTGAGTTTTATGTGTTACTAAGATGTCATGGTAAACTTTTACATTTTTTTGTAGCTATTCCTTTGGACTTTGATGTTAGCTCACCACTGACATATGGCACTCCCAGCTCTCGAGTGGAAGGAACCCCAAGAAGTGGAGTCAGGGGCACACCCGTGAGGCAGAGGCCTGACCTGGGCTCAGCACGCAAGGGTCTGCAGGTGGATTTGCAATCTGATGGAGTGAGTACAAAGCAGTCACCTAATAACATCATCAGTCAAACATAAAATGGGTGATTCCTTTAACATGTTTTGTTGTGTTTTGCTCTGTAGGCAGCAGCAGAAGATATAGTGGCAAGTGAACAGTCTCTAGGCCAAAAACTTGTAATCTGGGGAACAGATGTAAATGTGGCAACATGCAAGGAAAATTTTCAGGTGAGTTGTATGTGCAAAAACTCATTAAAATGCTGGGAGAAAGTGTTTGTAACCTCTATGTTAGAGGCAGATTGTGAGTGCTGAGTGAGTCATGAGGCTGTACCTCATGGCAGCATTGCTAATAGTGGTTCAGGATTCTCCTTGCTCACCTTAGATCCACAACATCCCTTCCTCTCCATCAGTTCACTGTGCCTGCTGGGAGGGAGGCAATAAGTATAGATAAGTCAGTCAAGAATTAGGTAGCAGATTATTGGAGATAGTTTTGTTTTTCATTTATTTATGAGAGAACAGGTGTGCCAATGCCTCTTGTCACTGCAAATGAACTATAGACACATGTGCCACTTTGTGCATCTGGCTTTACATGGGGACTGGGGAATTGAATCCCAGGCTAGCAAGCTGTGCAAGGAAGTGTCTTTAATTGCTGAGCCATTTCCACAGCCCTGAAAGATTTTTGATCCAAACATCAACCAAACCATATGGGGCATTTTTATGACTAAGACTGCCCAAATGGGCTATATAATTTCCTAATCTGGGATACAACTGGATAAGAACAATTTCTGTGCCTTGACACCGTATGTGTTGAGGGTCAGCTGCAGCTATATTTATAATATCACAAAAGAAGTAACATTTTTAGCACTAAAGAACTAGGAGAAAGAGTCTCCAGCATGGTCTACCAGTTGTCATCACAGGAAATAAATACGATTTTATCTATGTCAGAGAAATCAGAGAGAGATGAGGAATACTGACTCCATTCTTGTGGGTATTTTTGGTTTTGTAGAGACCAGCACATGCACAATTAGGATAGACATTTCATCTTTGTTTATTTTTATTTATTTGTTTATCTGAGAGCAACAACCAAAGAGAGAAAGAGGCAGATAGAGAGAATGGGCGCACCAGGGCCACCAGCCACTGCAAACAAACTCCAGACACTTGTGCTCCCCTTGTGCATTTGGCTAACATGGGTCCTGGAGCATCAAACCTGGGTCCATTGGCTTTGCAGGCAAATGCCACAATTGCTAAGCCATCCCATCCAGCCCAAATAAAATATTTTTTTAAAAAAGAAGATAAGCTAACTCGGGCATAGTGACGCATGCCTTTAATCCCAGCACTCAGGAGACAGAGGTAGGAGGATTGCTGCGAGTTCGAGGCCACCCTGAGACTCCATAGTGAATTCCAGGTCAGCCTCAACTAGAGTAACACCCTACCTTGGAAAAACAAAAAAAAGAAAAAGAAGATAAGCTGGGTATGGTGGCGTAGACCTTTGATCTCAGTATTTGGAAGGTAGAGGAAAGAAGAACACTGAGTTTAAGGTCAGCCTGGGCTAGAGCAAGACCCTACCTCAAAAAGAAAAAGATAAATGACATAGGCCTTGTGTATTCTGTTGAGGGAGGCAGACATTGAACACCAGATAAACAGGGTCATTTTGGATAATGAACATGAAGAAAGTAATTGCAGATGAGATATCTCTGTATCCAAGAGAAGAATTGTTGAGTTATTGGATTTGCATGTGTTACTACCGGTTTGTAAGGTGGTGGTTGCACCAAGCGACACCCATAGCACCATATATATATGAGAAACTTCTTCCCTGTTCCTCTCTGGTGTGGTGGATAGTTTGAAGAATTCCATCCAGTGGCACCACCAAGCCACATGGAGGTAAGAGTTTCAAATTCCAAATACAGCCATGAGGAGCCTGGGCTTCTCACACCCAATGATAAAGTAGGTTGTCCTGAATATTAGCAAGAGAACTTAGGGCCCCACCAGCAGTGGACAACTAGCATTTCTTATTTCTTGTCATGCAAAAAGGACTCAGAAACTGATCTGTTCAATTCTGTCTTTGAAGATGACAACAGTGGTGTTTCATTCAGGCTGTGGACTTCTTGTCAAGAACCTGTTATGGGCTAGAGAGATTGTTTAGCCATTAAAGTGCTTACCTTTGAAGCTTAAGGACCCAAGTTGGATTGGCCAGTAGTACCCATATAAGCCAGATGCGCAAGGTGGAACATGCATCTGGAGTTCGCAGTGGCTGGAGGCTCTGATGTGCCCATTCTCTCTCCTTTTCCCTCTCTCTCCCACCTTCTCTTTCTCAAGTGAATGAAGAAAATATTTATTTTAAAGAAAAGAGAGAGAGACTCAGAAGGCATCATGGTGCTAGAAAGAAGTGACTGGAGCCGGGCGTGGTAGCACATGCCTTTAACCCCAGCACTTGGGAGGCAGAGGTAGGAGGATTGCTGAGAGTTCAAGGCCACCCTGAGAATACATAGTGAATTCCAGGTCAGCCTGAGCTAGAGTGAGACCCTACCTTAGAAAACCAAAAAAAAAAAAATGAAGTGACTGGAGTACTCAGCACTGTAATATCTCTATCACACCTTCCAAGGCTCAGGGTCTATTGCAGAAGAGGGCAGAAAGAATGTAAGAGCCAAAGGAAGGATAGGACTCCTTACAACATGCTCCCCCCAGACACAAAATGTCCTGGATATCCATGACCTTACAGTGCCTGATACTACCTACACAAGACCATCATAATAGAAGGAAAAGATCATGACATCAAAATAAAAGAGACTGATTGAGATAGGGAGGGGATATGATGGAGAATGGAGTTTCATAGGGGGAAATGGGGGGAGGGAGAGTATTACCATGAGAATCATGGAAGTTAATAAAAATTGATGCACCAAATAAAGAACCTCTTGTGTACAAAGGGACCCTGTCATTTGACCCTGCTCTATCTTACTGGAGGGATTACAGTGGGACTAAATTGTTAAGTAATTTTTAAATCAAGATTTGTGGGATACTTTTGTTTTGTTTGGAGTCTCACTTTAGCCTATGCTGACCTGGTATTCACTGTAACCCCAGGCTAGCCTCGAACTCATAATGCTCCTACCTCAGCCTCCAGAGTGCTGGCATTATAGTATTTTAAAGGGAAAACTAGCACAGCACTTTTATGTTCTTGGCGGGGAGGGTCATAGGATTCATGCCATTCAGGTTATGATGGCTATAATCCTTGCACTTGAAGAAGACATAAGAGGACTGTCTTGAGTTCAAAGCTACCTTGGAATATGTGGTGAGACCTTGTCTAAAACCAAAAAGAAAAAAAAATAGTAATGCTTCTGTACAAATAACTATATACAGCTTCCTACATGTTAATAATAGTTAAATGATTCCCAGATTGATTAAATGTAGTATTTTTCCATTTCACAGAGATTTCTTAAGCATTTTACTGACCCTCTGACTAAAGAAGAAAATGTTGGCATAGATATTACTAAACCTTTGTACATGCAACGGCTTTCAGAGGTAATCAAAGATTATTTACAAATTATAGTTTTAATGTTCTAAAGTAAAACTAGTAAGTATGACTTAACTCATTTTATCTCACAGATTAATGTTATAGGAGAGCCATTTTTAAATGTCAACTGTGAACACATAAGATCATTTGACAAGAACTTGTATAGACAGCTTATTTCCTACCCACAGGTAAGAATTTGTTTTTTATTACCTTTTAAATCATAGTAAATACCTATAAGGGATGTGTCTAGAAAGCAGAATTTTTGTTATACCATGTGATGTCTCTAAAGCTTGAACACTTTAGAGAAAACCGTGTTTAACCTCTTTTATAAGTGAGCTTGGGGCTGTAGAGCTTGCTCAGAGGCTAAGGCATTTACCTGCAAAGCCTAATGACCTGGATTCAATTCCCCAGTACTCACATAAAGCCAGATGCACAAAGTGGTGCATGCATCTGGAGTTTGTTTGCAGCAGTTAGAGGCCCTGGCATGCCCATTCTCTCTCATGTGTGCTTGCAAATAAATAATATTTTAAAAAATAATAAGTGGGCTTTTTTGTCCATGCTTTAGTGTTTGTCATGTTGACATGGCATAGTTTAATTTGTAGTGTTTCCTAAAATAATCTTGCCAGTGATAGTTTCTTGGATTTCATGAAGTAAATTATCTTTTGTTGAACATAAAAGATGAAAGAAACTCTCATAGAAGACAAGATGGACTTCAATTCACTGTGTTGGACAGGCTGGCCTTAAACTGATCCTTGGCCTTCTGAGTGTCATCATGCCCAGCTCAAAATAAATTACCTTAAGGGGAAATATTCCATAAGTGCATTGTGTACTTCCCACCACCCTTAAAATATATTAACCATGGTATAGTCTTTTAGATAGAAGTATTTATACCAACTATTTTGCCTAGGAATATACTTTAGAGACAAGCAGGCTTAGGGTTTTGAATCTTGGCTTTGCTGTTTGGTAGCTGCATAATTTTGGTTAAGTTTCTTAGCCTCCCAAAAATGTTTTGTGGGGTTTTTGTTTTGTCTTCTGCAGGTAGGGTCTCACTCCAGCTCAGATTGACCTGACCTCACTTTGGAGACTCAGGCTGCCCTCGAACTCACAGCAATCCTAACTCTGCATCCTGAGTGCTGGGATTAAAAGACATGTGCCATAATGCCTGGCCTATTTTAGCTTTCTTGTTTTTTTGTTTTGTTTTGTTTATTTTGTTGTTGTATTTGAGAGCGACATAGAGAGAGAATGGGCACACCAGGGCCTCCAGCCACTGCAAACGAACTCCAGACGTCTGTGCCCCCTTGTGCATCTGACTAGCGTGGGTCCTGGAGAATCGAGTCTCAAATCAGGATCCTTAGGTTTCACAGGCGAGGGCTTAACCGCTAAGCCATCTCTCCAGCCCCTGTTTATTTGTTTTTTAATGTTTCGTTCACTTATTTGCAAGCAGAGAAAGAGGAGATGGGCATACCAGGGCTTCCTGCCACTACAAACAAACTCCAGATGCATGTGCCACTTTGTGCATCTGGCTTTGCATGGGTGCTGGGAATTTGGATCTGGGATAACAGGTTTTGCAACCAAGTGTCTTTAGTCACGGAGCCATCTCTCCAGCCCTGTTTGTTTGCTTGCTTTTGCTTTTAATATATTTATTTACTTGAACTCTAGACACATGTGCCACTCTGTGCATCTGGCTTTATATGGGTACTGGGAAATCAAACCTAGGCCAGCAGGCCTTACAAACAGGCACCTTTAGGCGCTGAGACATCTTTCCAGCCCCCAAAAGCTGTCTTTCGATCTGTGCAATGAGAATCATTTGTTAGAATAATTCATGTGTTTTATTCATATCATTTCACTATGGAAGAAAATTAAGATGTAAAAACATGAATTAAAAAAAAATTTCTCAATCTAGAGAGATGGCTTAGTGGTTAAGGCCTGTGAAGCCTACGGACTCAGGTTCAATTCCCCATTACCCATGTAAGCCAAATGCACAAAGTGGCACATGCATCTTGAATTCATTTGCAGTGGCTGGAAGCCCTAGTGCGCCCATTCTCTATCTGCCTGCCTCCCTCCCCCCCTCTTTCTCTCTCACTCTCGCTCTCTCGCTCGCTCTCTCTTTCACACACACACACATTTTGTTAAAATAAATTTTTCTTTCATTACTAGCCAAAGCATATAACAATGCACTTTCACATACTACCACATTTAACCCATGTGAAAGTGTACAAAGAAAAGATAATTCAGGCTGGCAAAGGTTTGAAAATAGTATATATGTGTGCTTCTCTTGGGCAATTTTTGCAATGATTCCGTTTCTGTTTGTTTTAGTTTTATTTTTTTAGACAGGGTCTCACTGTACCCCAAGCTTACCTGCATCTCACTATGTAGCCCAGGATGGCCTCGAACTCATAGAGATCTTCTTGCATCTGCCTCTTGAATGAATACTGGAATTAGAGATTTGCAACACCACACCTGGCTGTTCCTTTGTGCTCATGAAATGTTTCTTTCTTACATTCCAAGATAAGAGTGCAAACATAGCTTGGTATCTTATATTTGTTTCTACAGGAGGTTATTCCAACCTTTGACATGGCTGTCAATGAGATCTTCTTTGACCATTACCCTGATTCCATCTTAGAGCATCAGATTCAAGTAAGACCTTTCAATGCATTGAAGACAAAGAATATGAGAAACCTGAATCCAGAAGGTAATATATTTAATAATAAGACAAAAATTTCTTACATGAAAATAAAAGTCTTCATTGAAACTCTTACAGGTGATACTAGATGATAAATGGACAAAACAATAGATTCATGTATTCTAACTTAAATAAAAGATTTGGGGTTGAAGAGATGGTTTAGCAGTTAAGGTGCTTACATGTGAAGCCTAAGGACCCAGGTTCTATTCCCCATTACCCATGTAGGTCAGATGCACAGGTGATGCATGCTTTGGAATCCATTTGCAGTGGCTAGGGGCTCTGGCACACCCAATCTTTCTCTCCGTTTGTGTGTGTCTGTAAGAGTTGGAAGTTGAAGGTATGACTAGGGTGCTGGGAAGATGGCTCAGCACAAGTATTAGTTTGAGAACCTTGCAGCCTGAGTTCAGCTTTCCACAGCACCTACATAAAGCCAGAAACACAAGTCTGTAATCCCAACATACCTACCACAATGGGAAGCAGACAGGAGAACCCAGAAGCTCCCAGACCAGCTAGACATGTGCATGCAGCAATAAAACAGTACAAAAGACCCCGTGTCATGAGGTGAAAAAATCGGGTAAACACTCCAAGGTTGTCCTGACCTCCACACACATATGTGCCATGTTAAGCATGCACCTATACACAACACATGTTTTTTAATTGATGTGACTATTAACCATTTGGTAGACATTTGCTTAGTCATTATAGAAAACAATATCCCCACCCTTGAAGTTTAGAAACAAATTCTAGTTTGGGGGATAGGGAAGAAGGCTCCACAGTTAAAGGTGCTTCCTTATAAAACCCTGGGTCAATTCCCAAGCCACCCAGTTAAGCCAGACTCAAAAAGTGGTGCAAGCATCTGGTGTTCATTTGTAGAAGCAACAGGCCTGTTGCAGTCCGGTTCGCATTGCTGGTAGAAATCACCCAACCAAGAGCTGCTTCTGGTAAAAACAGATTTATTTTGGCTTACAGGCTCGAGGGGAAGCTCCACGATGGCAGGGAAAAACGATGGCATGAGCAGAGGGTGGACATCACCCCCTGGCCAACATAAAGTGGACTACAGCAACAGGAGGGTGTGCCAAACACTGGCATGGGGAAACTGGCTATAAAGCCCATAAGCCCGCCCCCAACAATATACCCCTTCCAGGAGGCATTAATTCCCAAATCTCCATCAGCTGGGAACCTAGCATTCAGAACACCTAAGTTTATGGGGGACACCTGAATCAAACCACCACAAGGCCCTAATGTGATTACACACATGCATACAAATTTAAGTTCGAGTTTGGCAAGTAAAATATTAGAAGAATAAATAAATAGAACAGAGCAGAAGGCATCAGTCTGAGCCTCAGCGAAGGAGCAAAGTGCTAGGTCTATGAGGGAAAAATTTATGGTGGGAGAAATTTACATGAAGAAATTTGTGAAGTATGGAATTCATTCTAGACGGTGAAGGAAAGAAAGAAGGTAGGCAGGCAGAAAGGGCTATATAAGCACTACGATATGGAGGGCTGAAGCAGGGATTTTGTTTGGTAAGCAGTGTTTGAGTGGGGCTGAAAAGCCTTGGTCCTAAACTGCTGGGAATGCCAGCAAAGAATCTAGATTTATTTCAAAATTGATATGGCACCAGGAGGAGAAAGATTTTTGTCACTCTTAGAGTTTGGTGAAGTTCATAAATTAAACTATGCAAGGTAAATTGAAAGGCAGAGTGTGACAGTGACTCATTGTGACATTAGGATCTAGTGTTAAAGAGGACAAAAGACGGGACTGAAAGGGTGTCCTAGTCCTGAGGATACCCAACCAGCTGTTCATGTCAAGTTAACAGCGTCCTCAACACCTCTGTGTAGATTAAGATCCTACTTTGGTGGGAGAGCCAGGCCTGGCTGGGTTGAGATTAGTAGCTGATAGACAAGCCAACCTCTCTTCCTTGTAGACATTGACCAGCTCATCACCATCAATGGTATGGTCATCAGGACATCCCAGCTGATCCCCGAGATGCAGGAGGCCTTCTTTCAGTGCCAAGTGTGTGCCCACACCACCCGAGTGGAGATGGACCGTGGCCGCATTGCAGAGCCCTGCACTTGTGCCCGCTGTCACACCAACCACAGCATGGCGCTGATCCACAACCGCTCCCTCTTCTCTGACAAGCAGATGGTATGTGGCTTTTCTGTACCCAGGGTGGACCTCCCCAACAAATACTTGCCTTTGTTCTGCCTCTGTCTGATTCCTCAGCCAAATTTAGTTTGTCACTCTGGCCCTCAACCTTCATAAATGACATTCAGCTTTTTACATTCCTTTGGGGGAGGGCACTGGGGGTTTAAGGTAGAATCTGACTCTAGCCCAGGCTGACCTGGAATTCACTCTATAGTCTTAGGGTGACCTCAAACTCATAGCTATCTTCCTACCTTGGCTCCCAAGTACTGGGATTAAAGGCACACACCACCATGCCTAGCTTCAATTCCTAGCCCAACAAAGTACCTTTTTTTTTTTTTTTTTTTTAATGAGAGAGAGAATTAGTGCACCAGGGCCTCCAGCCACTGTAATCGATCTCCAGATGCATGTGCCCTCTTGCATGCTTGCCTTATTTTGTGCGTCTGGCTTACATGGGAACTAAAAACTTGAACATAAGTCCTTAGGCTTCACAGGCAAGTACTTTAACCACTAAACCATCTCTCCAGCCCTCCATTCCTTTTTGATGGTAGATGTTTTGATAAACACTTCCAGCTGGAATATCTGAAACATACTGGGCTCCAGCATTGGAACTTGGTAGCCTTTTACTACCAGTGAATACCAGTTCAGTATTTCATGCTCAAAGCTGTTAAAATGTTCCCATCACTTTAGAAGTTAACAGATCAAATTGGCTTGCTGTTTGATAAAATAAATCAGATTTAGTATTAATTACTTTTTTGGAAACTATGAGAGGGTTTAGTGGTTAAAGGTTCTTGTTTGCAAAGCCTGACAGGCCAGGTTTGATTCCCCAGCACCTGCGTAAAGCCAGACACATAAAATGGCACAGGTGTCTGCAGTTCATTTGCATTGGCAAGAGGCTTTGAAGAATCCATACCCTTGTCTCCCCTTGTCTTTCTCCCCAGATAAATAAAAATATTTTAAAATAAATATGTGATGCAGGCTGGAGAGATGGCTTAGTGGTTAAGGTACTTGCCTGTGAAGCCTAAGGATTCCTGTTCATATCCTCCAGATCCCAAGTAGCCAGACACAGGAGTGATGCCAGCATGCCCACAAGGGAGCACATGTCTGGAGTTTGTTTACAGCAGCTGAAAGGCTCTGGTGTGCCCATTCTCTCCCTGTCTGTGTGTGTCTGTCTGTCTGTGTCTCTCTCCCCCCCCCCCGCCCCCCTCTCTCTCTCTCTCTCTCTCACACTCACTCTCTCCCTCCCTCCCTCCCTCCTTCCCTCCCTCTCTCTATACCTCTCTCAAAAATATAAATAAAGCCAGGTCTGGTGGCACATGCCTTTAATCCCAGCACTTAGGAGGCAGAGGTAGGAGGATGACCGTGAGTTTAAGACCACCCCAAGACTACATGGTAAATTCCAGGTCAGTCTGGGCTTGAGTGAGATCTTACCTTGAATAACTAAAAATAATAATAAATAAATAAAATACTTGATGCATTAAAGTTGGCATATGAGAACAGATTTGCCATAATATTTAAACAGTTGTTTTTAATATTTCTATACATTTGAGAGAGGAATAGAAAGAGAAGCAGATAGAAAGAGAATGGGCACACCATGGCCTCTAGCCACTACAAAACGAGCTCCAGACGCATGTGCCCCCTTGTGCATCTGGCTTATGTGGATCCTGGGGAATCAAACCAGGGTCCTTAGGCTTCGCAGGCCTTAACTGCTAAGCCATTTCCCTGGCCCCCTATTTAAACAATTTCTTTGACAATGGGAAGCAGTGCTAAGAGTTAGAAATAGAAAACAATAAAGCTGTGACATCCTTAGAACTAGCTGAAGGGAGTCACCATCCCTAAGCATCTACATTCCACTGCCTGAGGGCCATGTAGTCTTCAACTGTTTTGTTTCTGTCTACTGTGTTGTCTGTCCCCCTCCTCTCCATGAAAGGGGGAACTTTATTCACTCTGAACCAACTTTACAGAAGGCAGGTACTTACTTGTTACATGAGTGGATGTAGACAGACAAAGCAAGAATCTGTGAGTGTGACGCTGAATAGATTGATGGCTTAGCAGATAAGCCACTTGCCTGCAAAGCCTAATAACCTGAGTTCAGTTCCCCAGTACCCACATAAAGCCAGATACACAAGGTGTCACATGCGCCTGGAGTTTGTTTGCGGCAGCTAGAGGCCATGGTGCATCCATTGTGTCTTCTCCATCTCTCTCTGCTTGCAAATAAATAAATATTTTTAAATGCCTAATGGTTGGCCATAAAACGTGTGCTTTGGGCCAAGCTTGGTGGTGCATGCCTTTATTCTTTAATCTCAGCAGGGTTAGGAGGAGCTCTGAATACCAGATCAGTCTGGGCTAGAGTGAGACCCTACCTCAAAAAAAAAAAAAAAAAAAGGTAGCTGGGCGTGGTGGTGCATGCCTTTAATACCAACACTGGGGAGGCAGAGGTAGGAGGATCACCGTGAGCTCAAGGCTATCCTGAGACTACAGTTCCAGGTCAGCCTGGACTAGAGTGAGACCCTACCAGTTTGAACTACAGATAAACATTTATGCAAAAGAAGTGAAAGATGTTAGGTATTAAACATAGTTATGTCCAGGCTGTGCAGTGGCATGCAGCTGTTTGGGGCATTTTAGGGGTGATCCTGGTTTTTAGTTCATTTGTTTTCTGCCCTGCTTTCTTTCTCAAGTTTTCTCTTCATTGTTATTCAGATCAAACTTCAAGAGTCTCCTGAAGACATGCCTGCTGGACAGACACCTCACACAGTTGTCCTTTTTGCCCACAATGATCTTGTGGACAAGGTTCAGCCCGGGGACAGGGTGAATGTCACAGGTAAGAATTTAGGTTTGGACAACAGGCCAGGATGTCTGTCCTGCTTTTAATGTTCCTTTAGTGAGTCATTCAACTTTCATTGATTCACTGGGCTGGGGCTGCGTCCACTATCTATTGCCAATGTAGGTCTTATGTAAGTAAGTACCAGCTTTTTAAGTTACAACTATAGCCTAACACTGAAGCCATTCAGTTTTTTACAGACTTGGATTTTGGAATGCATTGTCCTGGTGGTTCCTTGCCCCTTGCTGTATAGGTCTCCTTATGTTTGTGTCAGATTGGTAGTGATAGTGCCAGGAGGAAGCAGCTTAAGAAAAAGTCTGGTATTGATAGGATTTGATGTGTGCCAACAGCTCAAAATAACACCAACTCAGGAGTCAGGAATAATTTTCCACATACAAGTGAACATTTATTCAGAAAAGAACAGGACAGAGCATTTTGCTTGCACAAGAGGAGGCTAATGTAGATTTGCTAGTAGCTACACTACAGTACTGCAGTAATAGTGGCTTCAGATTCCAGATCCTCTCTCTCCTTGCCAAGAGTGACCTTTCCACAATGCTATCTGGGTTTCACTCTTTCCACACTTTGGAGGCATTTTTGTCAGTGGGTGGAAGGTAAGAGTATCAGAATTGTTCTTCACAGTGGAATTGAGTCTAAAGAGCCCTGGCTTTAGGGGCTTAGGACTGCAGTCTGTCTATTCCTCCATCAATCTGGATTTTCATCAGCATAAAACTAGCAGAAATCACAGGCAATCTTAAGCTGTAAATATATGTGTAGTAGTGGAAGTTCATGCAAATTCTTGTTTAGCCTCCCAACTGTCCTGAAACGTTTAGTACTTTAGGCTAGTTTTCTCAAGTGCAAAGTGAACTTAATATGCTTGAGCATGTGAAACTATTTGGACAAAGCAAGCGTTTCAGAGACTTTTAAGAATTTCAGTGATTTTCTGTAGAAGTGAATCACAGCAGGTCCCTATAGGAACATAGCTGGGACACTTAAGATGTCATTAATACACCTGTTCCTCATCCATCTAGACATAAATTATAATCTAGTTTGTATTCTAAATTTGTTATATGTAAGCTGGTTTTTCTGTTTTAAATCTTGATCTGATGAGTAAGGATCTTGGTCTGTGCCATCAGGATGAGAAAGAGTGAGATCTATTTAATCCTCAAAAAGCAGTAGGAAAGCTGGGTGTGGTAGTGCATGCCCTTTAATCCCAGCACTCAGGAGGCAGAGGTAGGAGACTCCATAGTGAATTCCAGGTCAGCCTGGGCTAGAGTGAGACCCTACCTCATAAAAAAAAAAAAAGAAGAAGGCTGGAGAGATGGCTTAGTGGTTAAGGCGCTTGCCTACAAAGCCTAAGGATCCAGGTTCAATTCTTCAGGTCCCACATAAGCCAGATGCACAAGGTGGCACATGCATCTGGAGTTCATTTGCAGCTGCTAGAGTCCCTGGCGTGCCTGTTCTCTCTCTCTTTCTACTCTCCCCTCTCCCTCCCTCTCTCTGTCTCTAATAAATAAATAAAAATAAAAACTTTTTTTTTTAAGTCAGTAGCAGGGCTAGAGAGATGGTTAGGCAGTTGAGGTACTTGCCCATAATGACTGGAGTTCAGTTCCCCAGTACCCACATAAAGTCAAATGCACAAAGTGGCACATGTGTCTAGAGTACGTTTACAGCATCTAGAGGCCCTGGTATACCAGTTTTCTTCCTCCCTCCCCCTCCCTCTCCCCTTTGAGTCCCGCCTGAGACTAGGTAGTGAATTCCAAGTCAGCCTGGGCTAGAGTGAGACCATACCTTAAAAACCAAAAGAAGCCGGGGGTGGTGGTGCATGCCTTTAATCCCAGCACTCAGGAGGCAGAGGTAGGAGGATTGCCATGAGTTCGAGGCCACCCTGAGACTACATAGTGAATAAAAGAAAGAAAATAGCATCAGAACATGCATATGTACACTGTTAAGCCCAGCATTTGAGAGGTAGGAGAATTGCTGTGAGTTTGAGGCCAGTATGGGACTACAGTGAGTTTCAGGTCAGACAGGGTAGAATGAAACTTTACTTGGAGGGGAAAAAGAAATGAGCAACAGGACAGAATCAGCCTAGAAGTCAAGATTTCTAGTTTGAAATCCAAAGTTAACATTCTGAGCATTTTGCCTAGGAAAACAATACTACTATATATATTACTGATTACAGCAATGAGTCAGGCCTTTTGCTGGAACCAGTCCACTTTCATTTCACATCCAGAACAGTTGTGTGCTAAGCAGTTAGGCACAAATAGCTGCCCAAGGTCACACCTAACACTTGGATATGGGCAAACATACATTTAACTTTTTTTTTTTTTTTTTGGTTTTTCGAGGTAGGGTCTCACTCTAGCTCAGGCTGACCTGGAATTCACTATGGAGTCTCAGGGTGGCCTCAAACTCATGGCGATCCTCCTACCTCTGCCTCCCGAGTGCTAGGATTAAAGGCATGCACCACCACGCCCAGCCAAACATACATTTAGATCTGTTGTTCTAAGAACTTGTTTCTTTCCAAGAGTGCCAGGAAATTTGCATTGTAGGCCTGAGGCCTCATCCTAAAATGCTCACAGAGCTGTGATGGAGGCTAAGGTGAGCTGGATTGCTTAACTTGGTGTTGCTCATTTTCTGTTCTGACCGCTGAATATGCAGATGAAGAAGCACAAAGATAAAAAGTGTTTCTCCTGGATGTGTCCTCAGGCATCTATCGAGCAGTACCTATTCGAGTTAATCCAAGAGTGAGCAACGTGAAGTCTGTCTACAAAACCCACATTGATGTCATTCATTATCGGAAAACGGATGCAAAACGCTTGCATGGCCTGGATGAAGAAGCAGAACAGAAGCTTTTTTCAGAGAACCGTGTGAAGTTGCTTAAGGAACTTTCCAGGAAGCCAGACATTTATGAGAGACTTGCTTCAGCCTTGGCTCCCAGCATTTATGAACATGAAGATATAAAGAAGGTAATGGATTTTTTTTGTTTGTCTGTTTGTTTTGAGAAAGAGAGGAAGGCATGTAGAGAGAGAATGGGTGTACCAGGGCCTCCAGCCAGTTCAAACAAACTCCAGATGCATGCACCACCTTGTTCATCTGGCTTACATGGGTCCTGGGGAATTGAACCTGGGTCCTTTGGCTTTGCAGGCAAGCACCTTAACCACTAAGTCATTTCAGTAATGGAGTTTTTAGCTTGGGATGGGGACTTCTTATTTGGAAACAAGTAGTATAAAAATCTATTTGCAGCCAGTTGTGATGGCACATGGAGGCAGATAGAGGAAGATCTGGAGTTCAAGGCAAGCCTGGAATATGTGAGACTCTGTCTCAAGAAGAAAAGGTTGGAGGGAACACTTTCAGCTTGGCATGGTGGCCTTTAGTCCCAGCACGTGGGAGGCAGAGGTAGGGAGATCACTGAGTTCTAGGACAGCCTGGGACTACATAGTTCCAGGTCAGTCTGGAGCTAGAGTAAAACTCTACCTCTGGGGGGCGGGGGGGGGGGGGAGCACTTTCATGCTGCTAATATCTCCCAGGAGTAAGAGTTGTTTTCTGTGTGGCAAAGCAAAGCTCTGTTCTCTGCCTTGAATATAGGTTGAGTGTTACAACTTTGTGGCCTATGTACTCATCCTTGCACTGAGCGCATTCATATTCTTAAACATAAGAGGTCACATAGGGTCAGAACAGGGATCTGCGTGAGTAATGGTCTTGCATGATATCACATACTTTGTATATCTTCAATCAATAATTTAGAAAAGTGCCTCTGAAGTTTAAGGCAACTTTGTTACTCTGCAGTACATAATGTTTAGTTTTTTTGTCATCATTTTAGGGTATTTTGCTTCAGCTCTTCGGTGGAACAAGGAAGGATTTCAGTCACACAGGAAGGGGCAAATTTCGTGCTGAGATCAACATCCTTTTATGTGGTGACCCTGGCACTAGCAAGTCCCAGCTGCTGCAATATGTGTACAACCTGGTACCCAGGGGCCAATACACATCTGGAAAGGGCTCCAGTGCTGTTGGCCTCACAGCCTATGTGATGAAAGACCCTGAGACAAGGCAGCTGGTTCTGCAGACAGGTGCCCTTGTCCTGAGTGATAATGGCATTTGCTGTATTGATGAGTTTGACAAAATGAATGAAAGTACAAGATCAGTGCTACACGAAGTCATGGAACAGCAGACTTTGTCCATTGCAAAGGTGAGTCATGATTGCCACTGTGACTTCAAACATGGTTAGACATGTGGTTCCTTGACATGAAGCAGCTGCAGAGCTGTTAGGTATAGCCTTACCTAGTTTAACTTAAGGAAACATCAGTGCTTTTAATATCACATTTCAGCAAAACCTAAGCATTTTCTACAGGGTAACTAACCTCTTACCTTTTGTACTGTTAACTCACTGTTATGTGGTACTTATGAACTTGAGTTAATGCTAGACATGCCACAAGTGTTTGCTCTTAGAGATGCAGCACACACCTATCTGAGCACAAGACATGTCCTCATGAGGAAGCCAGTGAAAGTGACATGGCTTTTGGCTAGGGAATGAGGCTTAGCAGGCGATCAGGTGAGGATGGCTGTCTTCCTTGCCAGCATCAGGGAAGGCTTCTAACTGTACTGTTTTCTTTGGTAGGCTGGGATCATCTGTCAGCTCAATGCACGTACCTCTGTCCTGGCAGCAGCAAATCCCATTGAATCTCAATGGAATCCTAAAAAAACAACCATTGAAAACATCCAGCTACCTCACACATTGTTGTCAAGGTAGTAAATCTTTTTGTAAAAAGTATTTCATTTACTAGAGAGAGAGAGAGAGAGAGTGAGTGAGTGAGTGAGTGAGTGAGTGAGTGAGTGAGTGAATGGGCACACCAAGGCGTCTAGCTACTGCAAACAAACTCCAGATGCACGTGCCACCTTGTGCATCTGGTTTACCTGGTTCCTTGAGAGTTGAATCTGGATCCTTTGGCTTTGCTGGCCAAGCCATTTCTCTAGTCCTTTTTTGGTCTTTTTGAGGTGGGGTCCCGCTGTAGCTCAGGCTGACCCTGGAATTCACTAGGTAGTCTCAGGATGGCCTTGAACTCACAGCAGTCCTCCTACCTCTTCCTCCCAAGTGCTAAGATTAAAGGCATGTACCACCATGCCTGGCTTAAATCATTTTTGTAAAGCATGCTTTTGCTTATTTGTGGGATTTTCAGCAGGGAATTGAGAAGAAAGTAGATCGAGCCTCTGTTAACAGTTTCTTTACTCCATGTACAATGTTTTCACATCTGGTTTATCAGTGTTCTTCATGGCAGCAATTATGTATTTAATTGCCTAAAGTCTTTTGTTGTTTTCTGGTGGTGCTGGGGATTGAATGTAGGGCCTCGTGCTATCTCTAAGCCCCTAACAATTTTTTTTCTCAAAATAGTTGAAATTATTTTCATCCAAATCTTCCAGTCCTCAGACTTACAGTAACTTCCCTGATAAAAGCTTTACTTTTCTTACTCACTTGTTATCTTGGCAAACCTAAGGATGGGTCAGGTTGATTGGCCCTTTTGCAGTGCAGTAATATTCTTTCCCCTGGCAACTCTCATTGAGGCCACCATCAATGCAGTCTGATGCAGTCAAAAAGCCTTAGCCAGGCGTGGTGGTGCATGTCTTTAATCCCAGCACTTGGGAAGCAGAGGTAGGAGGATCTCTGTGAGTTCGAGGCCACCCTGAGATTACATAGTGAATTCCAGGTCATCCTGGACTAAGTGAGACCCTACATTTGGTGCGGTGGGGGGAGAGAACAAACACTTCTGTTTCTAAATATGTTGGTGCACCAACTAAGAAGACATTGTTTTTCCTCCGTCTTCTCAGGTTTGATCTGATCTTCCTCATGCTGGACCCTCAGGATGAGGCCTATGACCGGCGTCTGGCTCACCACCTGGTTGCGCTGTACTACCAGAGTGAGGAGCAGATGGAGGAGGAATTCCTGGACATGGCAGTGTTGAAGGACTATATTGCATATGCACACACCACCATCATGCCCCGGCTGAGTGAAGAGGCTAGCCAGGCTCTCATTGAGGTAATGAAACCTAAGAAAAGGTTTCACTGAGCCTGTCGACAAGTGTCAGGTCAACTAATATCCCCTTTACACTATGAATTCTTTTATTGAGTGAGTTTTCCATAACACTCTTTTCTCCAGTGTTAAAGGGAGAAAACTTACATAGTATATTTTTTATGCTTAAATGCTTTTCTTGTTTAATATTTATTTTTATTTGCAAGCAGAGCACAGAGAAAGAGAGAATTGATGCACTAGGGCCTCCAGTTGCTGCAAACAAATTCCAGATGCATGTGTCACTTTGCGTATGGCTTTTCATGGGTTGTTAGATTTTGCAGGCAAGCTCTTTAGCTGCTAACCCATCTCTCCAATATTTTTGTTGTTCTGTTGCTGGTTTTGTTTTGGGGGGGCAGTTGGTTTTTGGTTTGGTTTTTCGAGGTAGGGTCTCACTGTAGCTCCAGCTGACCTGGATTAACTCTGTAGTTTCAGGGTGTCCTCAAAGATCCTCCTATAAAGGTGTGCACCACCACGCCCAGCTCTCCACCAGTGTCAATTTATGTATCTGGGTTATTTTATTGATTTGCAAGCAGAGGATCTATAGAGAGTATGGATGCACAGGTCCTCTAGCTACTGCAGACACACTCCAGATGCATGTACCACTTTGTGCATCTAGTTTATGTAGGTACTGCACAATTGAGCCCCGGTGGTTAGGCTTTGCAAGCACCTTAACTGCTGAGCCATTTCTCCAGGCTCCATTTCCTAGTTTTTAAAATTTCTTTGTTTATTACTTATTTATTTGAGAGTGACAGACAGAGAAATAAGGGGAGAGAGAGAGAGAATGGGCGCGCCAGGGCTTCCAGACACTGCAAACGAACTCCAAACACGTGCGCCCCCTTGTGCATCTGGCTAACGTGGGTCCTGGGGAATTGAGCCTCGAACCGGGGTCCTTAGGCTTCACAGACAAGCACTTAACCACTAAGCCATCTCCCCAGCCCATTTCCTAGGTTTTAAAAATTAAACTGAGTGTGGTGGTGCATGCCTTTAATCCCAGTACTTGGGGGCCAGAGGTCAGAGGATCACTGAGAGTTTGAGGCCAACCTGAGTCTACATGGTAAATTCCAGGTCATCTTGGGCTAAAGTGAGACCCTACCTCGAAGAGAAAAAGAATCAAACTAAATGGCATTTTAAATTAATGCTTCTCTACTCAGGAGCAGCAGTACACAATGGCGTGTTCTTTGTTTTTTCCTGAGGTAGGGTCTCACTCTAGCCCAGGCTGACCTGGAATTCACTATGGAGTCTCAGGGTAGCCTTGAACTCATGGTAATCCTCCTACCTCTGCCTCCCAAGTGCTGGGATTAAGGCATGCGCCACCATGCTCAGCCACAATGGCATATTTAGGTTGAGTGCTTTGATGGCTTTTACATCCCAACTGAGCTCCATGAGGATCAAAGGTAATTTTTTATTTATATTGTGATGGAAATAAAATCTTGTCATTACATATAAAATTAGTTTAATTTCCCTTTACGACATCATCTTTTACATGCCTCATTAAATAGATCTGTATCTAATACCCAAGTCTTTTTATATGGATCCACTGGTTCATCCTCTTTTCAGCCTTGTTCCCATCATGCCATATCCCTTTCCTCTGCCGCTGTGCTTCTCTCTGTTCTCTGTGTGTGTTGGTGCTGAGGATTATAACCAGAGCCTTTGTAACTTCAGGCAACATTCTTCTGAGCTATCTCTCTATCCTTATAGCCTCTGTTCTTCATGTCTATGCTAGATGTCTCTAAGAAGTCTTCCCAAGTGTTTTTCAGGTGTTTCTGGCATCACTATACATTGATGTCATGATTCTTCTCTAGATTCTCTATGGTCTGGTCTGTGCGCATGTCTGTGTATGTGTCGGGTTTCACCACTTAGTAAGTTCCAAGGCCAAGGACCACATCCAATTTGTGATTGCCCACAGTGCCTCCACAATGGAAAATACAACCAGGCATGGCATACGTTTATTCAGTGGAACCCTACCTCTTCAAGTTTAACCATTAACCAGGTTTTTATCACCAAGGCATTTCACTTGTTTCCTCTGCCTGCTTTAGGCTTATGTAGACATGAGGAAGATCGGTAGCAGCCGAGGAATGGTTTCTGCATACCCTCGACAACTAGAGTCATTGATTCGCTTAGCAGAAGCCCATGCCAAAGTGAGATTTTCAAACAAAGTGGAAGCAATTGATGTGGAAGAGGCAAAGCGCCTCCACCGGGAGGCTCTGAAGCAGTCTGCAACTGATCCCCGGACTGGCATTGTGGATATATCCATCCTCACTACAGGTTTGTGACTTTTGAACAACAACAATAAAAAAGAACTTTAAAAAAGCCGGGTGTGGTGGCGCACGCTTTTAATGCTTTTAATTCCAGCACTCGGGAGGCAGAGGTAGGAGGATCACCATGAGTTTAAGGCCACGCTGAGACTCCATAGTGAATTCCAAGTCAGCCTGGGCTAGTGAGACCCTACCTCTGGGAAAAAAAAAAAAAAAAAAAAGAACTTTAGCTGGGCATGATAGTACATACCTTTAATCCAGCACTTGGGAAGCAGAAGTAGGAGGATCACTGAGTTCTGGGCCGCCCTGGGCTAGGGCAAGACACAACCTTAAAAAAAAAAAAAAAATTCTAAGTTATATTTATTTATTGGACATTACAGATTTAAGCTGATACCTAGATTTTGTTGTTGTTGTTTTGCTTTTTTTATTATTCATTTAAGAGAGAGAATGGGTGCATCAGGGCTTCTAACCACTACAAATGAACTCTGTATATGTGTGCCACCTTGTGCATCTGGCTTTAAAACAAATTCTATTTTTTTAATTTTTTAAAAAATATCTTATTCATTCATTTGAGAATGAGAGGAAATGGCAGATAGAGAAAATGTGCACCCCAGGGCCTTTAGCCACTGCAAACACATGCAAACATGCACCACTTTATGCTTGCATGGATACTGGGGAATTGAACCTGGGTCCTTAGGCTTCTCAGGCAAATGCCTTAACCACTAAGCCATCTCTCCAGCCCTAAAACTAATTCTTAAATGTTCTGGGACCAGGGCATTTTATTGAAAGCTGCCTCGTACCCTGTATTCTCCTTATAAAAATATGCAGGGTATGCCAGGCATGGTGGCACATGCCTTTAATCCCAGCACTTGGGAGGCAGAGGTAGGTGGATTGCCATGAGTTCGAGGCCACCCTGAGACTACATAGTGAGTTCCATGTCAGCCTGGACTAGAGTGAGACCCTACCTCGAAAGAAAAAATCATGCAGGTTAGGGCTTTGGAAGATGCTCAGCAGTTAAAGCACTTGCTCAAAAAACCAGATGCACAGTTTTCGTTTGCATTAGCCTGAGGCCCTAGTGTACCTATACATATTGTCAAATACATACATACATGCATACATAAACACACACACACACACACACACACGATACTCATGTATAATTCTAAGGGGATTCTGTCTCCTTTGCTGTCTTGGTGCCTGTTAGTATCCATTTAAGGAGAGCCAGACACATTGCCTCACAACTCCATTGCCTGTTAGTAGTAGGCTGAAGCAGGGGGTCCACTTGAGCCCAGGAATTCAAGGCAAGCCTAGTCAATGTGGGGGGGGGCATGTTAATTCCTAATAAACATGATAATGCCTCCTTCGCAGGCTGTAGATTTTCTTTCAGTGACAACTAGCTACTGATGAACAAAAACTCCTGTTTTGTTTTTAAAAGACTTTATTTATTTGAGAGAGAGAAAGACTAGAGAATGGGTGCACCAGGGCCTCCAGCCACTGCAAACGAACTCCAGATGAATATGCCACCTTGTGCAGCTGGCTTACATGGGTCCTGGGGAATTGAACCTGGGTCCTTTGGCTTTGCGGGCAAGCACCTTAACCACTAAGCCATCTCTCCACCTCCTCCATATCTTTCTTGACAATGTTACTGAATTTATAGGAGCTTGGAACATTTCACTTGCTAATGAAAGAAAAATTTCTTTTTTTTTTTTTTTTTTTTTAACTAGGAATGAGTGCCACTTCTCGAAAACGGAAAGAAGAATTAGCAGAAGTATTGAGAAAACTTATTTTATCCAAGGGCAAAACACCAGCTCTAAAATACCAGCAACTTTTTGAGGATATTCGAGCACAATCTGATACGGTAAGTGTCTATGTATGTGTAAGTAATAAATGCAGGTAAAAATAAGGGAAAATGGGGTTGGAAGGATGGCTTAGCAGTTGAGGCATTTGCCTGCAAAGCCAAAGGGCCCTGATTTGATTCCCCAGGACCCACATAAGCCACATGCACAAGGTGACACGTTCGTCTGGAGTTCATTTGCAGTGGCTGGAGGGCCTGGCATGCCCATTCTCTCTCTCTCTCCCCCTCTCCCTCTCTCTCCCTCATTCTCTCTCTCTCTCTGTCTCTCTATCTATCTTTCTCTAATTTTTTTTTTTTTTTTTTTTTTTTTAAGAATAAAGGAAAGTGGCTGGGCAAGGTATTGCACTTCTTTAATGCCAATACTCGGGAGGCTTGAGGTAGAAGGATCACTGAGTTTGAGGTCAACCTGGGATACAGTGAGAACCTACCTGGAAAAAAAAGGAGTCTCCTTTTATTTTTTGTTTGTTTTCAAGGTAGGGTCTTGCTCTAGCCCAGGCTGACCTAGAGTTCACTATGTAGTCTCAGGATGGCCTCAAACTCATTGCAGTCCTCCTACCTCTGCCTACCAAGTGCTGGGATTAAAGACATGCACCACTACGCCCAGACGGGTGTTCTTTTGTAAATAATGAATTGTTCAGTGAAAAGAAGTTTGGGTCAAATGCAGCCTTGCTTATTTAGTGAGGGGGGAGGAGGTTGTGGGGTTTTTTGTTGTTGTTTTTATTTTTAAGAGAGAGAGAGAGACTGTTAGGTTAAGAGGGGGAAAGAATATAAAGAGCTACTGCCCATGAGAAGCAAGAACAATGTAAAGCCCACCTGGAGATTATCACCTTTTCAGTGACAGGTTTCTTTCTGGGCGGTATCTCAAGAATCTCTAAGGAGGGATTCAGATTGAGTTCAAGGACAAAAAGATAAAGGAAGGCACTCCTTACTGCAAGGGCAGTTAAAGAAAGGGGGGTTTGACATATACTTGTTTTCATTCTTTTCCCCAAAGGCAATTACCAAAGACATGTTTGAAGAAGCCCTGCGTGCCTTGGCTGATGATGACTTTCTTACAGTGACTGGGAAAACTGTGCGCTTGCTTTGAGGCCATCAGAGCCATGCAGCCTGTGGATCAGCCAGTTGCTGCTGTTGTCAGCAATGCAAATAGATTCTGAAAAAAGTGATATTTGCTTACATAAAAGTTTTCTAACCTGGATTGGGTTTTATTCATATATGTATTTACATTTTAACATTTTAAGTGAAATGTTCCCATTTTATCAGCATATACAGTAGAGATTATTCTCCTGACATACCCCCTTTTTTAAGCACATTGCTTCTGTGTGTACATAAAGAGCAGCAACTCATTCTGTGTGTGTGTGTGTGTGTGTGTGTGTGTTTTCTGAGGTAGGGTCTCACCCTAGTCCAACTCTGTAGACCCTGGCTGGCCCAGCAGTCCTCCTTCCTCTGCCTCCTGAGTGCTGGGATTAAAGGTATGTATTACCTGGCTCTGTGTACACGTGGCCCTTTTGTAGCACTTGAGTGTAAAATTATTTAGAGGCTTTTTTTCATGACTATTAGATCAGGAATTAGTTGGGAATTATTAGGTTCCAAGTTGCTACTTGACCCTACCTGTAAAATCTTTTTCTAAATAAACAGCAGAAGAAAAAAAAAAGCCTGGTTATCAACCATTATTTCTCATTAAGAACAAAACTTTAAAGCCAAGTGTGGTGGCACATGCCTTTAATCCCAGCACTCAGGAGGCAAAGGTAGAAGGATCACGATGAGTTCAAGGCCACCCTGAGACTACATAGTGAATTCCAGAATTCCAGGTCAGCCTGGGCTCAAATGAGACCATACCTCTGGGGGGAGGGGACTTTAAATACTGTACCCTTGGACATCCATAATGCTGCTTTATAGGCTATCTAGAAAGAAACCAAGAAATAATGAATTTTTATGTATTTATGAGATAGAGACAAAGAGGCAAGCACAGAGAGGGAATGTGCAGGCGTGCTCTGGCCTCCTGCCACTGCAGATGAACTCAACAAGTACCCTAGGCCACTGAACGATTGCTCCAGCCCTGAGTTTCATTTTAATTGGATCACACAGTATGAGTTGACTTAAAAAAAAAAAAAAAAACTTAGAATCAATTTTCACCTATTAAAGTATCTATATGCTGGGTGTGGTGGCACATGCCTTTAATCCCAGCATTCAGGAGGCAGAAGTAGGAGGGTAGGAGGGTCTCTGCAAGTTCAAGGCCAGGCTGAGACTACATAGTGAATTCCAGGTCAGCATGAACTAGAGTGAAACACTACCTCAAAAAAAAGTATCCATAGATATAGTTGGGCATGGTGGTACATGCCTTTAATCCCAGCACTTGGGAGGCAGAGGTAGGAAGATCAGCATGAGTTTGAGGTCAGCCTGGGTTACAGTGAGACCCTACCTTGAAAAAGAAAATGATGCATCCATAGAAAATGATAAATCAAGGGACATATTTTTAAAATATTTTTATTTCTTTTCAAGCAGAGAGAGAAACAGAGTGGACATACTGGTGGGGGGGCGTATTTTTAAAAAAGAAAGAAAAGTAGGAACTGGAGAGATGGTTTAGCAGTTACAGCACTTGCCTCCAAAGTCTAAGAATGAGATTGCATGTTCAAATCTCTGAGTCCCACGTAGCCAGATAACATAGAGATGCAAGTGTGAAATATCACACATGCGCCACAGGGGGACACACACTTCTGGAGTTCATTCACAGTGGATGAAAAGCCCTGGCGTGTCAGTTCTCTTTCCCTCTTTCACTCAAAACTAAAAGAGCAAAAAAGAAAAGTAACTGGAGAAAAATGACTTAGAAGGGTGCTTGCTTGCAAAGCCTGACAGCCTGAGTTCAGTTCACCAGTATACCCCTAAAGTCAGATGTACAACATGCATCTGGGGTTCATTTGCAGAGGTAAGAAGCCCTGGTGTGTCTATCTCACTCTTCTCTCTCTCTCTTTGCTTGCAAATAAATATATTTGTGGGGAGAAAAGACAATAATACAAATGAATAATAGCATTGAGAAGTTGGCATTGGTGATGTACTTGGAATGCCATGGTTGGAGTGAAGACTCACCAAGGAGCGTGGTGCGCTGCCCATCTAGTGGCTTCACTTGGGTGCTTTCATGGGAATTCATTTTACATAGGAGATAATTTCCATGTGTAACCCTCACAGCCACCCCATAGAATCAAGAATTCATCTCATAAAGAAATCCCATGGCTTGTCTGAAATCCCAAAGCAGGAATCAAAGTTGAAATTCACAGCTTTATGTTCTTTTTTGTTGTTTTAAGAGAGGAAGTGATTTATTTCAGGTTTACAGATCCAGGGAAGTTCCATCAATGGCAGAAGAAGCCGGTTCACATTCAACTCCAAATGGATAGAAAAACCACCACCAGGCTGGAGAGATGGCTTAGCAGTAAAGGTGCATGCCTGTGAAGCCTACCCAGGTTCAATTCTCCAGGTCCCACATATGCCAGATGCACATGGTGGCACATGCATCTGGAGTTCGTTTGCAGTGGCTAGAGGCCCTGGCATGCCCATTTTCACTCTGTCTGCCCCCCTCTCTAAGTAAATAAATAAATAAATAAAAGAAAACCACCACCAAGCAAATACCAAAAAACAACAGAACTGGCAACAAGTGGGACTTCCAGAGCTCAAACTGCTCTGTTACACCTTTGAGCTGGAATTCAGATCCACCCTAAACACACCTTTGGGCTGAAGACCCAAGTTATAAACCTAACAAAACACCTGTGTCTCCGGGGACATACATTCACATTCAAACCACCACAACTTTATACTGAGTTATAACATATATATATATATAGCGATAGTGTGGGGCCTCTCAAAAAATTAAACAAAAGCTGGGTGTGGTGGTGCACACCTTTAATCCCAGCATTTAGGAGGCAGAGGTAGGAGGATTGCCATAAGTTCAAGGCTGGCCTGATAATACATAGTGAATTCCAGAATTCCAGGTCAGCCTGGGCTCGACTGAGACCCTACCTCAAAAAAACAAAAAAAAAAAAAAAAGAAAGAAAAAGCCTGGCATGAGTAGCCCCTACAGATTGGTCTAAACATACTGACTGAGCTGTGTTGCATAATATTTTTTTTTTTTTTTGAGGTAGGGTCTCACTCAAGCCCAGGCTGACCTGGAATTCACTATGTAGTCTCAGGGTAGCTTTGAACTCATGGCAATCCTACCTCTGCCTCCCGAGTGCTTGGATTAAAGGTGTGTGTTGCCACACCCAGCTAATTATTTTTTTATTACTGGCAACTTCCATAATTACATACACAAAAAAATATCATAATCCCACACACACACACTTCCCCTTCACAATTCCATTCTCCATCATATCCCCTCCTCTCAGTCTCTCTCATTTTGATGTCATCATCTTTTCCTCCTATTATAATGGTCATGTATAGGTAGTGTCAGGCAATGCAAGGAAAAGGATATCCAGGCTATTTTGTGTCTGGAAAAGTGTATTGTAAGGAGCCCTATCCTTTTGACTCTTACATTCTTTCCACTACATCTTCCACAATGTACTCTGAGCCTTGTGATACGGATGTTTCAGTGCTGAGCACTCCTCTGTCACTTCCCAGCACTATGGTGCCTTCTGACTAATCCCAAGGTCATCACCATTTGAAAAGAGAACTTCTGTAACAAAAATGTGAGTAGTGTTTATATATGGGTATGAACATTAAGAAAAGTGTTTACTGGGCAGTTTTGTGAACATAATATATGCATTTAGCCATATACCAGCAGTCATTACACCCCTAGGGCTCATGACTTCACCCATCAAATTCCCTCACATGGAGCCAGCCTCCAATCACAGGGGTTGGTTTCCCCCATAACAAACATGACACTGTTGCACCCATGCACTCATTTGGCATGGCTGACCCAACTTAAGGCTTGCAGTGTCCACTGTTGATGCTCTCCATTGATCTATCCCATGAAGCTGCATGCAGCATAGCTTTTTCCAGCTTTCTGTCAGCTGGTGTACACCGGTTTTCAGCTCAGTTCCAGCAAGATTTCTCAGGAACCTTGCAGCCCAAGCATGTGGACTATTCCACCTTTATGTTCTGACTAGAACTAAAGCCTTATCTGTGATGATGTATTAGGTTATTGCTTGAGTTTTAACTTGGTGCAGTGCTGTTAGACCCTTCTTAGGCTTCCAGAAACATGCAGTAAAGGCTCCCTATACCTGTCACACAGTGGGTACTCTAAAAATGCTCTAGTGGACAGAGAACTTGAAATATGTTGACTTGTCATAACTACATGCTTTTCACACAGAAAATATTTTTTCGCAGCTTTATAGTTGCTCAAAAAAAGCTGGTCCAAGCCAGGTGTGGCGGTGCACACCTTTAATCCCAGCACTTAGGAGGCAAGGTTAGAAGAATCACAGTGAGTTCAAGGTCACCCTGAAACTACATAGTGAATTCCAGGTTAGCTTGAGCTAGAGTGGAACCCTACCTCAAAAGAAAAAAAAAAAAAAAAAAAAGGAAAAATAATAATAAGGGAGGAGAGAGGAGGACTAAGGGAATGGTATTGTATATATGTAAAATGATGAACAGATTACTGGGGATGGAATCGCCTAAGTGAGAGACTGAGTAAAGAAAGAGATTGATGGGCTGGAGAGATGGCTTAGCGGTTAAGCGCTTGCCTGTGAAGCCTAAGGACCCCGGTTCGAGGCTCGGTTCCCCAGGTCCCACGTTAGCCAGATGCACAAGGGGGCGCACGCGTCTGGAGTTTGTTTGCAGAGGCTGGAAGCCCTGGCGCGCCCATTCTCTCTCTCTCCCTCTACCTGTCTTTCTCTCTGTGTCTGTCTCTCTCAAATAAAATATTAAAAAAAAAAAAAAAGAAGAAAGAGATTGAGTAAAGGAAGGGGGGTCAGAAGAGAGTTAATAAAAATTTAAAAGGGGGGGGCTTCCGGTCAAGATGGCGACCGCCTAGCTGCACTACAAACAACGAGGGAAAAAAAGATAGATGCAGATCCTAAGAAGAGAGCTGCCCCAACATACCTCAGAAGGGGCCCAACTGAAACTAAGGACAACTGGCGAAACAAGCAAGGGTGATGTTTTCCTGTGAACTGGATACCAGCACAAAGGGGAAGGAGATCAATTCAGAGAAAAATCAACTCCTACCAAATCAGAGAGCCAGAGCCTCAGAGGCCCCCAACACCTCAGCACTGAAGCAGACCAAAAATGAACCCAACATGGCTCAGGGAAATCTTGCGGAAGAGGGGGCGGAAAGAATGTCAGAGTTACATGTTGGGTCATGATTTTCAGAGACATTTATCATACTAATAACTGGGGGCTAACTCCACAATGCACGACCCATTTTCAATAATAAGGAGGGTCTAATGGGAGGGGGTAGATCACAGATGAGCCTAAATAATGGTACCAAACTGCCTGTATTTACTGAAAAGAAAACTAATAAATTAAATTTAAAAAAAAAAAAAATTTAAAAGGGTATGATAAGCCATATGGAAACCTACTGTTTTGGACGATGGTGCCCCAGAAGACATAGATTGTTACTAGAAAAATTTCACTGCCAGAGATGGGATACCTTCCAGTAAATTGTTGGCCAGGGAGGTCCCTGATGCCCCCAAAACATTGCAGGCCATTGCCAAGGCTCTTAGTTTCCCACCAGGAATAGATGGTAAGACCCTATTGCTGAAGACTCCACATGCTTGGGCTGCAAGATCACTGAGAAATCAAGGTGGAGCTGAGCTGAAAAGCTCCCTGTAAACCAGCTGACAGAAAGCTGGGAAAACATACTCTGCATGAACCTACTCTGCATGTAGCTCTATGGGAGAGAGAGAAGTCATCAGTGGAGATACACTGCAAACTTTAAATTTGGCCAGGCAGCCGGGTATGGTAGTGCATACCTTTAATCCCAGCACTAGGGATGCAGACATAAGAGGATAGCCGTGAGTTCAAGGCCACCCTGAGACTACATAGTGAATTCCAGGTGAACCTGGGCTACAGCAAGACCCTACCTCCAAAAAAAAAAAAAAAAAACGACAAGGCCCAGAGAAGTGGATCAGTGGTTAAGGCACTTGCCTGCAAAGCCTAAAGACCAGAGTTCTATTCCCAGTACTCGTGTGATGCCAGATGTACGAGGTGGTGCATGTGTCTGGAGTTCATTTGCAGTGGTTAGAGGGCTTGACACACCCATTCCCTGTTTTTAAAAAAGTATTTTATTGATTTCTTTATTCAGAGAAAGAAGCAGGGTGGGGGAGGGGAGAGACAGAATGAGTATGAGTGTACCAGGACCAACAATTGCTGCAAACAAACTCCAGACACGTGTGTCACTTTGTGCATCTGGTCTTACTTGGGTACTGAGGACTCAAGCCCAGGCTGTCAAGCTTTGTCAGCAAGTGCCTTTAACTGCTGAGTCATCTTTCCAGCCCTTCTCTTTTTTTAAAAGAAAATTTTGGGGGGGGGGTTTATTTATTTATTTGAGAGTGACAGACAGAGAAAGAGGCAGAGATAGAGAGAGAATGGATGTGCCAGGGCTTCCAGCCACTGCAGATGAATTCCAGATGCATGCACCCCCATGTACATCTGGCTAACGTGGGTCCTGGGGAATCGAGCCTTGAACCAGGGTTCTTAGGCTTCACAGGCAAGTGCTTAACCGCTAAGCCATCTCTCCAGCCCTTTTTAAAAAAAAAAAAAAAATTGGTTTATTTTCATTTATTTATTTGAGAGTGAAAGACAGAGAAAGAGCCCTTCTCTTTTTTAAATATATGTATTATTTTATTTATGAGAAAGATAATGAGTTGACGTGCTAGGGTTTCTACCCACAGCAATTGAACTCCAGATGAATGCACCATCTTGTGTGCATATGTGGCCTTCTGTGAATACCTCACCTTGTGCATATGGTTTACATGGGTTCTGGGGAGCCAAACCTGGCTCCTTAGGCTTTGCAGGCAAGTGCCTTAACCACTAAGCCATCTCTCCAACCCCATTCTCTCTCTCTCTGCCATTCTCTCTCTCAAATAATAAATAAAATCAATCAATCAATAAATAAAATATTTTTAATGTTTTTGTTCATTTTTATTTATTTGAGAGTGACATAGAGAAAGAGGGAGAGAGAGAGAGAATGGGCATGCCAGGTCTTCCAGCCACTGCAAATGAACTCCAGATGCGTGCAACCCCTTGTGCATCTGGCTAATGTGGGTCCTGGGGAATCGAGCCTTGAATCGAGGTCCTTAGATTTCACAGGCAAGCGCTTAACTGCTAAGCCATCTCTCCAGCCCAAATAAAATACTTTTTAAACCCAACAACATGTGGTGGTGGTGCATACCTTTAATCCCAGCACTCATGAGGCAGAGGTAAGAGGATCTCTGTGAGTTCAATGCCACCCTGAGACTACATAGTGAATTCCAGGTCAGCTTGGGCTATAACGAGACCCTAACTTGAAAATAACAAACAAACAAACAAACAAATCCCACAATACTCAGCCCTAAGCCTTTATCTCCTTGACTATCTCATGACACCAAAATGCATTCATTCAATTTTTAAAATCCCCATAGTCGGGCTGGAGAGATGGCTTAATGGCTAAGCACTTGCCTGTGAAGCCTAAGGACCCCGGTTCAAGGCTCAATTCCCCAAACCCACGTTGGCCAGATGCACAAGGGAGTATATGCTTCTGGAGTTCATCTGCAGTGGCTGGAGGCCCTGGCATGCCCATCACCTCTCTCTCTCTCTGTCTCTCTCTCTCTCTCTCTCTCTCCATATATAAATATAGATATAGATACACACACACACACACACATACACACACTCACATATCTGCCTCTTTCTCTCTCTGTTGCTCTCAAATAAGAAAATTAAATTAAAAATTCTCCATAGTCCTTAACAATCCCAACACTATTCAAAAGCCCAAAGTTCAAAGTCTCACCTGAGAACCAAAGCCTTCTTTTAACTGGAATCTGTGTTTAAAAAAAAAAAAAAAAAATGCTTCCAACCCATAATATCACAGAGCAAATATTCACATTCCAAAATGAGGGATGGGGCCATATCAAGGAAAGATTGGACCAAAACCTAGCAGAGCAAACACCAAATCCTGTAAATCCATGTCTGGTATCGCATCTAGGATTTGTAATGAAATCATCTGGGCTCCAAAAGCCCCTTCAGCTCTGCTGCCTACAGCAAACATAGCCTCTCTCATGGGCTGGTTATACTCTGAGACTGCAATTTTCCTTGGCCAATGTTTTCAGGTCCTGGCATCTTCAGCATCCTGGAGTCTCCAAAACTACTCATGTCTCATCTTCACAGCTTCACACCATGGTCTCCCATGGCCTCCCTACAAGTAATCTGACCCTGCCTCTTACTGCCTACTGTCAGTGGCTCACTATAACCATGTCACAAGATGTCATGATTCCCTCCCCCTCCCCCCAACCCACCCTTGCATTTGTCATGCTTGTAAAAAAATCGATGAAGCCGGGTTTGGTGGCACACACCTTTAATCCTAGCTCAGGAGGCTTGTAGGATTGCTGTGAGTTCAAGACCACCCTGAAAATACATAGTGAATTCCAGGTCAGCCTGGGCAAGAGTGAGACCCTACCTCAAAAAATGAAATAAATTAAATAAAATAAAGTCAGTGAGGGCTAGAGAGAAAGCTTAGTGGTTAAGATACTTGAAGCCTTGGGACCCAGGTTCAACTCCCCAGAATCCATGTAAGCAAGATGCACAAGGTGGAGCATATGTCTGGAGTTCATTTGTACTGGCATGACCATTCTCTCTCTCATAAATAAAATAAATTTTTAAAAAGTTGATGAGGGGCTGGAGAGATTGATCAATGGTTAAGGCACTTGCTTGCAAAGTCTAAAGACCCAATCTCAATTCTAGTATCCACATAACATCAGATGTACAAGGTAGCACATGTACCTGGAGTTCATTTGCAGTGGCTGGAGTCCCTGGCATGCCCATTCTCTTTCTATTTGCTTCTTTCTATCTCTTTCTCTCAAAGAAAAAAGTTGATGATACTGCCAAGTTTTGTTGCCAGTTCAAGATAAAGCCTGACTCCCACTTGAAGAAGTTAAACAGACCCTGGACAATAGCCAGGGGATTTGTCCAGAGATTGTAGACTTACAGAGCTGAGGCTCCCAGAAGCCATAACTGTGTGACTAGAACTTTAACAATGGACTACAGCAATCATGGAGAAGAAAATGTTACCAGTTTATAGCCAAAATTATTTTAGGTATATTAGTCTTTTAAAATGGCCAAGTTCTGGGCTGGAGAGGTGGCTTAATGATTAAGGCATTTGCCTGCAAAGCCTAAGAACAGATGTTTGAATCTCCCATGTAAGCCAGACACATAGTGATAAAAGCATGCAATGTTGCACATGCACCACAAAGGGCCACATGCATCTGGAGTTCATTCATAGTGGCTGAACGGCCCTGGCATGCCCATTCTCTCTCTCACACACAAAAAAATAAAAATAAAAAATTGAAAAATATTAATTTATAAAAATGGCCAAGTTCGGCCAGACGTGGTGGTGCTCACCTTCAATCCCAACACTCAGGAGGCAGAGGTAGGAGGATCATTGTTGAGTTAAAGGCCACTCTGAGACTACATAGTAAGTTGCAGGTCAGCCTGGACTACAGCGAGACCCTACCTCAAAAAAAAAAAAAAGGCTAATTTATTACCTTTTTCTGTATGTGACTTCATGTCCCTGTGACCATCTGAAACACCTGTTCTAGGTTATAGTTTTGTTTTGTTTTGTTTTTTTCTCTCTAGCTTTAGGTATGTCTAGCTCAGGCTGACCTCAAATTTACTATATAGTTTCAGGGAGGCCTTGAACTCATGGCACTCCTCCTACCTCTGCCTCCCAAGTGCTGGGGTTAAAGGCTTGACCACCGTTGCCCAGTTTGGGGTTATAGTTCTTATAGATATATTCTTTTTTTATTTTTTGTTTTTTGTTTTTCGAAGTAGGGTCTCACTCTAGCCCAGGCTGACCTAGAATTCACTATGGAGTCTCAGGGTGGCCTTGAACTCACAGCAATCCTCCTACCTCTGCCTCCTGAGTGCTGGGATTAAAGGTGTGCACCACCACGCCCGGTTTATAGATATGTTCTTATTAAGCTGAACCTATACATGAGAACTTGCTTATTTCCTCTACATAATTGTTTCAACAGATCCAATTCCAAGTGGTTTCAGCCGGTGTGGTGGTGTACTTAAGAGGCAGAGATAGGAGGACCACCATGAGTTCAAGGCCACTCAGACATAACAGTGAATTCCAGGTCAGCCTGGGCTAGAGTGAAACCCTACTTCAAAAAACAAAAAAACAGGGCTGGAGAGATGGTTTAGCGGTTAAGCACTTGCCTTTGAAGCCTAAGGACCCTGGTTCAAGGCTTGATTCCCCAGGACCCACTTTAGCCAGATGTACAAGAGGTGGCACACATCTGGAGTTCATTTGCAAGAGGACATTACAATCCTAAATATATATGCACCTAACACGGGGGCTCCCAACTTTATCAAACAAATGCTATTAGAACTAAGGTCACAGATAACACCAAACACAGAGGTAGTGGGTGACTTCAATACCCAACTTTCATCCATTGACAGGTCATCCTGGCAAAAAATAAACAGAGAGGCATCTCTGGATTAAATGAGGTCATGAAACAAATGGACCTAACATATATATAAGACATTTCATCCAAATGTTGCAGAATATACATTCTTTTCTGTAGCACATGGAACATTCTCTCAAATATATTAGGACACAAAGCAAATCTTAAAAAATACAGGGAAATTTAAACAATTTATTGTACTCTATGAAATGACAATGGAATCAAACTACAAATAAATAGCAAGAAAAGTATAGAGCATACATAAAATCATGGAAACTAGACAATACACTAGTAAATAATGAATGGGTCAATGAAGAAATCAAGGAGGAAATCAAAAAATTCATAGAGTCAAATGACAATGAGAACACAACATACCAAAACCTATGGGCCACAATGAAGGCAGTCCAAAGAGAAAAAGTTATAGCTTTAAGCGCTTATATTAAGAAATTAGAAAGGAAACAACCTAGTGCTTCACCTTAAATTCTTGGAAAAAGAAGAACAATGCAAACCGAAAATCACTAGACAGGAAGAAATAATAAAGATTAGGGAAGAAATTAATGAAATAGAAACCAAAAAAAAAAAAAAAAAATCCAAAGGATCAATGAAACAAAGAGTTGGTTCCTTGAAAGGATAAATAATGTTGATAACCCCTTAGCAAATCTGACCAAAAGAAAGAGAGAAGAGACACAAATCAATAAAATTAGAGATGAAAAAGGCAGTATCACAACAGGAACCAGAGAAATTTTAAAAAAACATAGGGGCATACTATAAAAACATATACTACACCAAGTTTGAAAATCTGAAAGAAATGGATGATTTCCTTAATTTATATGATCTACCTAACTTAAGCCAAGATGTGATCAATCACTTAAATAGATCTATAGCAAGTATGGAAATCCAAGTAGTTATCAAAAATCTCCCAACTAAAAATATCCAGGCCCAGATGGATCCACTGGTGAATTTTACCAGACCTTCCAGGAAGAACTAACAACATTGCTTCTTAAAATTTTCCATAAAATAGCAAAAGAAGGAATCCTACCAAACCCCTGCTACAAACCCACCATCACCCTGATACCAAAACCAGGCAAAGGTAGAACAAAAAAGAAAATTACTAACCAATTTCCCTCGTGAGCATAGATGCAATAGTTCTCAACAAAATATTGGCAAACAGAAATCAAGAAGGTATCAGAAAGATCATTCACCCCAACCAAGTTGGCTTTATTACAGAGATGCAGGGATGGCTCAAAATATGCAAATCGATAAATGTAATACATTACATAAATGGTCTAAAGGACAAAAATCACATGATCATCTCATTAGATGCAGAAAAAGCATTTGACAAAATCCAACATTCCTTCATGATAAAAATCCTACAGAGACTGAGAATAGAAGGAACATATCTCAACATAATAAACACTATTTATGACAAGCCTACAGTCAACATATTACTAAATGGGGAAAACTGGAAGCATTTCCACTAAAATCAGGAAGAAAACAAGGGTGTCCACTGTCCCCACTTTTATTGAATATAGTACTGGAAGTCTTAGCCATAGCAATAATGCAAGAGACACACATAAAAGGGATACAAGTTAGGAAGGAAGAGATCAAGTTATCATTATTTGCAGATGACACGATTCTATACATAAATACCTAAAGACTTTACCAGCAAACAGTTAGAGCTGATAAACTCCTATAGTCACATACCAGGATACGAAATAAACACCCAGAAATCAGTAGCCTACAGAATGGGGAAAAAATCTTTGCCAGCTATACATCTGATAGAGGATTAATATCTAGGATATACAAATAACTCAAAACATTAAAAAATAAGAAATCACACAACCCAATTAAAAATGGGCTATGGAACTAAATAGAGTTCTCAAAAGAAGAAATATAGATGGCATATAAGTATCTAAAAAATTTTCTACATCCCTAGTCATCAGGGAAATGCAGATCAAAACTACATTGAGATTCCATCTCATGCCTGTCAGATTGGCTACCATCATGAAAACAAATGACCATATGTGCTGGCGAGGATGTGCAAAAAGAGGAACACTTCTACACTGTTGGTGGGAATGCAATCTGGTCCAATCATGGTGGAAATCAGTGTGGAAGTTCTTAAGACAGCTAAACATAGATCTACCATATGATCCAACTCCTAGGCATATATCCTATATATATATCCTATATATATATCACTACCTTAGAGATACTTACTCAACCATGTTTATTGCTGCTCAGTTCACAATAGCTGGGCAATGGAACCAACCTAGATGTCCCTCAACTGATGAGTGGATAATGAAGATATGGCATATTTATACAATGGAGTTCTACTCAGCAGTAAAGAAAAATGAAGTTATAAAATTTGCAGGAAAATGGATGGATCTGGAAAGGATTATACTAAGTGAGGTAACCCAGGCCCAGATAGCCAAATGTTGCATGCTCTCTCTCATATGTGGATCCTAGCTACAGATTGAACTTCTGTGTGAGTAGGAAGAAAACTCAGTAGCAAAGGCCAGTAAGCTAGAAAAGGGACATAAAGGGAATAAAAAGGAAGGGAGGGTGGTACTTAATAGGATGATATTGTATATATGTAAGTAGAAGAATAGACTAATGGGGTGAAAAGGCCTAAATGATGTCAGGGGAAGAGACTGAGTAAAGGAAAGGTGGAGGGAGGGCTAATCAAAATCAAGAGAATAAGTCATATGGAAACCTACTTTTTTTGTACAATGGAACACTCAGGAGCTATAAATTGTTACTAGACAATATCAGTGCCAGGGATGGGATACTTTCCAGAGAGTTGTTGGCCAGGGAGATCCCTGATGTCCCCAAAATGTTACAGGCCATTGCCGAGGCCCTTGATATCCCACCAGGAATAGATGCTAAGACCCTATTGCTGAAGACTCCACATACTTGGGCTGCAAGGCCTCTGAAAAATCTTTCTGGAAGTGAGCTGATAACCTCCTCCATGTAGACCAACTGAAAGAAAGCTGAAAGAAGCCATTCTGTATGCAGTTCAATGGGAGAGAGAGAAATCACCAGTGAAGATACTCAACACTGAACACTGCAAGCCTTATATTTGGCTAGCCAGGCTAAATGAGACAAAGGGTGCAATAGTGACATGTCTGTCATGGTGGAAACCAACTGTCCTCTAATTGGACTGGAGGCCTGCTCCATGGGAGACAATACATCCCTGATACTGAAAATCTATGACAGGTGTAGTCATGAGCCTTAAGAGTGTAATGTCTGCCGCTATCTGGCTAAAAGTATATACTATGCTCACCAAACTGCCCAGTAAGCACTTCTCTTAATGTTCTTACCCATACATTAATGCTACTCTCACTTTTGGTAGAGAATCTTCTCTTTTCAGATGGCAGTGACCTTGGGATGACTCAGAAGGCATCGTGGTGCTGGAAAGAAGTGACTGGAGTGCTCAGCACTGCAATATCTCTATCACACCTTCCAAGGCTCAGGGTCCATTGAGGAAGAAGTGAAAAAAAGAATGTAAGAGCCAAAGGAAGGGTAGGACTCCTTACAATGTGCCCCTCCAGACACAAAATGGCCTGGATATCCATGACCTCACAGTGCCTGACACTACCTACACAAGACCATCATAATAGGAGGAAAAGATCATTATATCAAAATAAGAGAGACTGTTTGAGATGGGGAGGGGATATGATGGAGAATGGAGTTTCAAAGAGGAAAGTGGGGGGAGGAAGGGCATTACCATCACACATTGTTTACAATCATGGAAGTTGATAATAATAATAATAAAAAGTTGGCATTGGGGAAAGCAAAGAAATATTCAACCAATACAAGATTTAAACAGGGCAAACATCACATTTTGTAGCTCTAAGTCTAACAACTCTAGCCAGTGACAAAGTCTCCAAGTCCAGTAATTCTAACCAGCAACAAGTCTCTGGAATTCCAATTCACCTCTCCAGCTAGGCAACTCACAGTCCTCGAAAACTTCATCCGGGCTGGCAGTTCTTCTTAGTAGCCATCTCGTGGTCCCAGCACCTCCACTGGGTCTCCACTGCAACCCATTGTCAGGGCTCAATCAGGTCTCCACACAGTCATCCAGCAAACCTGGTTTACACTGACCATGGCCATTTCCCAAACACAAGACAGCATTGCAAATTCAATGACCCTTTCTTTCTGCATTTCTTATACTCCATAATACCAAGTGGGTTGCCAGTTTGTTAATCTGGTGGGGGGGGGGGGATAAAGCAGACTTTGAAGGAAGGACACTCTTTGAGCATTTAGGCTCTTTCAAAAGAGTCTACATTTTTCCTGTTGCCCCAATCTCAAAGGTTGTAAGCGTCATTGCAGTTAAATTGGCAGCAGTTTCAGCCCAAATATTTCATTTCTGTGTCACATCTCTCTTCTCACAGCAGTCCATTTCTACACATTGCAACCCTGCACAAATTCTCAGGACAGAGGCACAACAGCAAGCCTTGCACACAAACTGCTTCTAGCCCAGTCCAGGTAAAGCTCTTTCTCACCTTTACAAGCCAAACCTCACAGTCTATAGTTCTTGTTGCATTCAGGTCTTTCAACTCTGACCAGAATAGTACATCAAGCTGTACTTACAGCACTCCAAGGTGTCTCTTAGGCCAAGGCTTCAAATCCTTCCACATTCCTCTTGAAAATCAACTCCAAAAGGCCAAAGGCAGTCAGGTGTCTAACAGCAAATGACACCACTCCTTGGTACCAATTTTACTGTTGCAGTCAAGTTTGCATTGTTGACCAAGAACAGCTTGCAGGGAAAAGAGGGTTTATTATGGCTTGCAGACTTGAGGGGAAGCTCAATTATGGCAGGAGAAAATGATGGCATGAGCAGAGGGTGAACATCAACCTCTTGGCTAACAACAGATGGACCACAGCAACAGGAGAGTGTGCTAAACACTGGCAAGGGGAAACTGGGTATAATACTCATAAGCCCACCCCCAACAGTACACTGCCTCCAGGAGGTGTTAATTTCCAAATCTCCATCAGCTGGGAACCTAGCATTCAGAACCCCTAAGTTTATAGGGGACACCAGAATCAAGCCACCACAGTGGCACAAACCTTTAATTCTAGAACTCAGGAATCTGAGACAGGAGAATCACTAGGAATTTGAAGCCAGCCTGGAGCTACAGAGTGAGCTACAGGTCAGCATGGGTAGACTAAGACCCTGATTAAAAAACCAGCAGAACAAAAAGAAAAAATAAAAGGGGCTGGAGAGATTGCTTAGTGGTTAAGTCACTTGCCTGCAAAGCCAAGGACCTAGGTTTGATTCTTTAGGACCCATGTAAACCAGATGCCCAAGGTGGCACATGTATCTGGAGCTCATTTTCAGTGACTGAAGATCCTGGTGTGTCCATTGTCTCTCTCCCTCTCCCCCTCCCTCTCTTTCATACACAAAATAAAAAATTTGAAAAGGCCATTTCACCATTCTATCCATCTACCTGGTTTAGGATGGTGTGTAACATGGTAATTCTATGAGTATGAGCCCACTGCCACACTTCTTTGGCTGTGAATTGAGTTCCTTGATTAGATGCAGTACTCTGTGGAATACCATGATGGCGAATTAGGTATTCTACAAACCCGTGAAATTAGTCTTGAAAGCAGAATTACATGTAAGAAAGACAAATGCATACATAGAATAATATCTATTCTACTATGGACATAACACTGTCCCTTCCAAGATGGAAGTAGTGCAATGTAGTCAACCTGCCACCAGGTTACTGACTGACCACCCTAGGGAATGGTGACATATTGGGGTTCTGTGTTGCTAGCTGCAACTGTAGCCAGGTCAGCCTTGGAAAGTGAACGTCCATGTTGAAAAGACTGTTCATAATCTCCATCCCTGCCACCATAACCACATTTTCATTGTCCCATTGGGCAATAACAGGGATGGCTAGGGAAAGAAGTTGACCACTATCCAAAGAACTGTTCAGTTTATCCACTGGATTATAAAGTCACTCTCTGCTGACTTTTTCATGAGTGTTTACATGAAACATAACTATCTTTACATCCTTTATTTGGAAATATCTATCCACATATCCCTTTCCCCAAAGGCATTCTCACCAATTGTGCACATTTCAAGTACTCCTCTTTCCATCCAAACCATTGCTATAGTCTATGAATCCATATATATGCACACATGTTGCCATTTTTCCTTCAAAACAAAATGCACAGCCATGTGCACTGCATAAAGTTCTGCCCATTGTGAAGATTTACCTTTACAACTTTCCATCAGTTTGAGGCAGTTTGAATCAGATGTCTCCCATAAACTCATGTGTAGTGAGTGCCAGCTGATGGCAATTTGGGAGGCAGAGCCTTGCTGGAGGAAGTGTGTTGTTGGAGCAGGCTTAGGGGTGTTGCAGCCAGACCCCCTTACCATAACTGAGCTCACTCTCCTGCTGGTGTTTTTCACATGCTGTGCAGAGGTGATGTCCAGCCAAGGTTCATGCCTTGCTTTCCCTTACTATCATGAAGCTTCCCCTCAAGACTGTAAGGAAAAGAAAAGAAAGAAAAGAAAAGAAAAGAAAAGAAAAGAAAAGAAAAGAAAAGAAAAGAAACTTTCCATCTCTAAACTGATTTTAGTTGGGTTCTTTATTCCAGCAATGAGAAAGTAACTGCAACGGAGATTGTCATAGGATCTGCAACGCTGCAGCTGTCCACTTCTGAGTGGTGCCTGTATAGTATGCAGAAGCATCTGTAAACCAGGCACAAGTCTTTTCTTCAATCAATCCCTATGAGGTCATAATGCATGCCTGAGGACAGAAGACCTTGTAAGAGGAATAGGAACTATAGACATTTGGGAAACTTCATGTAATTTACTTGTGCCTCAGGATTTGCTCCTTCACAATCACATACATCTAACTTTATTTGCTGATGTACAGCTGCTGTGCTGCCCAACTTCATGGCTTAGTGGGTCAGAAAACACCCAGCTCATGATGGAAAGCTCAGGTCGCATGACGACTTGGTGGCCCATCATCAAACAGTTTCAACTAATGTCCAATAGCATGGCAAGAGCTATCTCAAAGGTAAAATAGTTGTTTGAGAATAATGGTAGGACCTTGCTCTAAAATCCCAAGGGCACCGACTGTGATTCACCTATAGGGACTTGCCACAGGGCCAAACAGCATCCCTACCTGTTACCTCAAGTACCTCAGATTCTGCTGGATCATATGGCCCCGTGGCAGAGCAATTTGCACAACAGCCTGGACCTGTAGAAGTACCTTGGCCTATTCTGGGTTCTACTCAATTCAAGCAGCTTTCTGAGTCATGTGCAGTTGGTTTAAGGGCCAGAGTAACACAGTCAGGTGAGGAAAGTGATGCCTCCAAAGTCCAGATAGGCCCACTAAGTGTTGTGATTATTTCTTGGTAGTAGGAGGGGCCCAATACAACAATTTATCCTTCACCTTAGGAAGAGTATCTTTGCATACCCCACACCACTGGACTCAGAAGTTTTACTGAGGCAGAAGGCCCTTCAACATTTGTTGCATTTATTTGTCATTCTTGTTTGTTTGTTCTTTTGTTTATTTTAGTATTATTATTATTTTTGGTTTTTCGAGGTAGGGTCTCACTCTGGTTCAGGCTGACCTGGAATTGACTATGTATCCTCAGGGTAGTCTTGAATTCATGGCAATCCTCCTACCTCTGCCTCCTGAGTGCTGGGATTAAGGTGTACGCTGCTATGCCTGGCTTGTTTATTTGTTTTTTTGAGGTAGATTTTCATTCTAGACCATCTTGAACTGAAACTCACTCTGTAGTCCTAGGATGGCCTCAAATTCACAGGGATTCTCCTATCTCTGCCTCCCGAGGATTGGGATTAAGGACCTCAATGCCCATTCTATTTCCCATTCTTTCATGTGCATATACTGTAGCAACAAGTCTAGACTTGTCATCATCTTCTAACTTCATCCAATCAATCATCAATGTAGTGAATCAATGTGAGATCTGTGGAAGAGACAGGTGATCAAGATTCCTGTGAATTAAGTTGAAAAATTAGTATAATAATTAATATAACCTGGAGGTAGAATAGTTAAGATGTACTGCTAGCCTTGCCAGCTGAAAGTTAATTTGCTTCTAGTGGTTCTATCAACAAGCAAGCAGAAAAATGCATTTGTAAGATCAAAAGTTGTATGCCAGGATATGTGTTAATCTGCTCAAGCAAAAAAAAAAAAAAAAAAAAATTTCCCATAGTCTCACTGTTTGGATATTTAATATCCTGCTAGTATCACTGTTTGGGAATGTTATGCAACATTTAGGAGGTTAAACCTTCCTGGAAGAAGTGGGTCGCTGCCTGTGAGCCTTGAGGTTTGATAGTCCAGCCCCACTTTCATTCATTTTTCTTCCTACTCCCTCCCTGCTGATCCGAGGATGTGATGCCAGCTGTCTGCTCCTGTCATGCCTTCTCCATGTTAATGCACTCTTTCCCTCAATACTTTAAGCCAAAAATAAACTCTTTCCATCCCTATCTGGTCCACTATTTTGTCCCAGGAATTAGAAAGTAAATGATACACCTGGTAAATGGTTGTAAATCCTTTGGGGAAGGATGGAAAAAATGACAGCGTAACATTTTGGTGTTGTAATATTGTTCTTCCTCACTGGCACATGGCCTCTCATCAATTTGAGGGATTCTGAGTGTATAAACTGGCTTAAGTCTGGTAATTGGTCAAGTAGGCATAATTCTCTGTTGCTAACATTCAAAATAGCCTTTTGTTCATTTTCTGTGGAATTTTCCTTTTGCTCTCTTTTCTTTTTTGTTTTATTTTTCAAGGTAGGGTCTCACTCTAGCTCAGGCTGACCTGGAATTCACTATGAAGTCTCAGGTGGCCTTGAACTCATGGCGATCCTCCTACCTCTGCCTCCTCAGCGCTGGGATTAAAGGCACCTGCCACCATCCTTGGCTTTTGAATTTTTCTACTTATACAGACAGCAAAACTTTAGTGTGCTTCCTATTTCACTTTAAGGAACATTATGTTAAATATCATAGGTCTACAGGATCCAGAACATCATGATCATTGCTTTGCCTATGCTGTCAATTAAAGTAGGTACATACACTTTGCCTTTGTGTGCTGCTGCTTGGTTCTTGTCCCTAAGGGATCCAACTAGACCCAGTGCATTTAAGTTATCCAATTTTGCAACTGTGGCTCCTACTGTAAGATCTGGTATAAAGAGAAGAGCAATGACAGGTTCTCAGGAAAAGGCATTTAAGTTTAATTTTGGGTTTGGGATATACCTCAGTGGTACAGCAATTGCCTAGTATGCATAAGACCCTGAGTTCAATCCTCAGCACTGGCAAAAGATTCTTTTTTAAAAAATATTTTATTAGAGAGAGAGAGAGAGAGAGAGAAAGAGGGGGGGGGGAGGAAATGAGAATGGGCCTCCAGCCACTGCAAACGAACTCCAGACGCGTGCGCCCCCTTGTGCACCTGGCTTACATGGATGCTGGCAGGCAAACGCCTTAACCGCCAAGCCATCTCTCCAGCCCCCAGAATTAACTCTTAATAATTTTTTTTTGTGTATTTTCATTTATTTATTTGAGAGCGACAGAGAGAGAGGGAGAGAAAGAGGCAGTAGAGAGAGAATGGGCGCGCCAGGGCCTCCAGCCACTGCAAAAATACTCCAGACGCGTGCGCCCCCTTGTGCATCTGGCTAACGTGGGTTCTGGGGAATCGAGCCTTGAACTGGGGTCCTCAGGCTTTACAGGTAAGCGTTTAACCGCGAAGCCATCTCTCCAGCCCCCAGAAACTAACTCTAAGGTTTCTTAACTGTCCGCTCCCTGACACCCTCCTGTAACCCAGATGGGCCTTGAATATGCTAGTCAAGTGTTCTGTCACTGAGCTACATCCCTATACCAGAACAATATTGTAGACCTACTGCAGAGATGAGCCAAATTTGTCTCTTAACCCGCTAGTGCAATTTTCCTTAGCATATATTTTGACATAAATGTGGAGACACTGGGAGCTGAGAAGAGCAGTGACCAGGATCCGTACCCTCTTGACCCACGAGCGCGCTGTCACTTTGAGCGCCGCCAGCACCTCGGTTCCCAGGCCAGGACCACTGTGACGCACAGCGCACGCGCACTCCCGGACATGACGCGTGACGTCGTGCGTGCGGCGGCTGCGTCGGGCTGTTGGACAAGATGGCGGTCTCCACAGGTTGGTTCCTGGGCTGGGCTGCCGCTCTCCGGCTCCGAGCCGGCTCTGCCGGTTCGCTGCTCGTGTGCTCGGCCGGGCCCGGGGAGAAGTTGGAGTGCGCGGCCTGCAGCGCCGCGCCGTCGGTGGAGCGTCCCCCCGAGTGGGAGGGTCTGGGGAGCGGGGCGGCCGCCAGGGCCCGCGCCGGCCGTCGGGGCGGCGGGTTGAGCTCCGAGCGGGCGCGCAAGCCGGGCCTGGTGGACGCGGCCCGGACTCGGGGTGGAAGGCGCCGGGGACCTCGAAGTGACTAGGGCCGGTAGACCTCCTGGACGGAGTTGGGGGCCGGTCCCCGGGACTCTGACGCACGTGAGGGAGCCGACGACTGACCTGGAGGAAGGTTGCTCTTGAGAAAGAGGGAGAGATGAATATTCTTCCCTACCTGACAGGATGCGAGTTCTCTTTTTTCGTTTAAGTGAAAAACTTCAGTGCAAACAAAAGCACAAAGCAAGATGAAAGTTAATTGAAAAACAAGTGTTGTCTTAGATGAAGTGTTCAATCTTCCGTACGACTGCAACATTTCGTTTCCCATAAGCAGAGACTTAGAAATTAAGCATCGACACTGAGGCGTCAGAAACTTGGTGACTTCAAATACATTAGGTTAAAATATTGTAGAACAATGTGGTTTGATATTTCATGCCATCATTGCATAATACGAATTTTCGAGACCATATGGTACTGAAATGGAAGGCATTGAGTGGATGTTGCTGTTGTTACTTTAGAAAGTATACATCCTCATTTACCGGACATGGTGGCTGCACGTCTTCAATCCCAGCACTTGGGAGGCAGAGGTAGGAGGGTCGCCGTGAGTTCGAGGCTACTCTGAGGCTACATGGTGAATTCCAGGTCAGCCTGAGCTAGAGCAAGACTCTACCTCGAAAAACAAACAAAATACACACACACACACACACACACACACACACACAACGTTTACATTCTGCATACTGTATTAAATCTTATGTTTATTATGTATAGGTGATAATTTTTGTTTATTTATTTATTTATTTGAGAGTGACAGACAGACAGAGAAAGAGAAAGGGAATGAGAATGAATGGGCGCACCAGGGCCTCCAGCCACTGTAAACGAACTCCAGACACTTGCGCCCCCTGTGCATCTGGCTAACGTGGGTCCTGGGGAATCGGAATCGAGCCTTGAACCGGGGTCCTTAAGCTTCACAGGCAAGCGCTTAACGCTAAGCCATCTCTCCAGCCCCGGTGATAAAATTTTTTGCAAGTCTAGCTTTGACTAAATAGTTTTTGGGATCAGAGCTAACCAGCAGAGTAAGGATTTTTTTTTTTTTTTTTTTTTGAGGTAGGGTCTCATTAACCCAGACTGACCTGTAATTCACCATCTAATCTCAGGGTGGCCTTGAACTCACAGTGATTCAACTACCTCTACCTTCCGAGTGGTGGGATTAAAAGCGTGCGAAGTGACATCTTCTATAGCTTTAATTGCTGTACTTGGTACTTGAAATGTATGTGTTTGGCAGTGGGGCCATGTCTTTTGAAGAGTTGTGCGCAATACATATAACTTATTAACTAATAAAATGATGTAATTTGATAATTTTTAATTTTAATTGCATTGTTTATTTAAAATCATATTTTCCAACACTGAATATATGAGGGAATACTGAGTATTTTGTGGTGCATAAATGTTAACCACTTTTGTTTTGGAAAGTTGAATGTAATGAGATTCTGATAGATACTGAGTTTATTGCACAGTAGATGCTTGCATTTTCTACATATGTTTCACCATTCTTTATCTTTGTTGTATTGGTTTCATTTTACTTATTTATTTAGACAGTCTCTAACCCAAGGTGACCTGGAATTCTAGCCCCAGGCTGGTCTCAAACTCATCGTCATTCTTCTACCTTAGTCTTCTAAGTGCTGGTGTTAAAGGCATGTACCATCTAGCCAGACCTAATTTTACTGCTAATTTTTTGAAGTGAAATAATCCTTTAAAAAATTTTTTTAGGACCTCTGCCTTCATTAAATGTAAACATACTATTCTTAATTCTTCTGTCTAGTGGAGTTAGTGTCTAGCAAATAGACTTTGGAATGAGCTCTCTGTGTAGTTCTAGAGTAAATATGCCTCTTTGTAGACGGGGTAAGAGGCTTCTGATTGTAACATAAAGAATAGCAGTTGTATGATTCATTCTGTATTTAAGGCATTGTCCGTACCACAGGATGAGGTAGTTTGCAAGCCATCTGATCCAGATCCTTCCACTTATATTTGAAGATACAGAACAGATGATGTCAAATATACAAAAGTTGGTTTAAATTTTGCCTTTTCAGGTATATGTTTTATTTCTTTGCTTGTGTGTATGGGGGGATGGTGGGGGTGTATGATGCACCAAATTCTCTTGCCACTACAAACACACCAGATGCTTGTGCCATCTTTTTTTTTTTTTTTTTTTTCCGAGATAAGGTCTCACTCTGGCTCAGGCTGACCTGGAATTCACTGTGTAGCCTCAGGGGTGGCCTTGAACTCTTGGTGATCCTCCTACCTCTGCCTCCTGAGTGCTAGGATTAAAGGCATGTGCCACCACCCCTAGCATTGTGCCACTTTTTCATCTGGCTCTAACGTGGGTGTTGAGGAATTGAACATGGGCTGTCAGGCTTTGCTAGTAAGTGCCTTTAACCGTGCTGAGTCATCTCCCTAGCTCCCCTTTTGGGTATATTTTTATATTGCTCAATTTTAGGGCACATTTAAGTATCTGCGATTTTTTTTAACTTTTTTTTTCTCAGTTTTTATTAACATTTTCCATGATTATAAAAAAATATCCCATGGTAATACCCTCCCTGCCCTCCCCCCCACTTTCCTCTTTGAAATTCCATTCTCCATCATATTCCCTCCCCATCTCAATCAGTTTCTCTTTTATTTTGATGTCAAGATCTTTTCCTCCTTTTATGATGGTCTTGTGTAGGTAGTATCAGGCACGGCGAGGTCATGGATATGCAGGCCATTTTGTGTCTGGAGGAGCATGTTGTAAGGAGTCCTACCCTTCCTTTGGCTCTTACATTCCTTCTGCCACCTCTTCCACATTATACTCTGAGCCTTGGAAGGTGTGATTGAGATGTTACTCAGTACTCCAGTCACTTCTTTCCAGCACTATGATACCTTCTGAGTCATCCCAAGGGCACTGACATGTGAAAAGAGAAGATTCTCTACCCAAAGTGAGAGTAGCGTTAATATAAGGGTAAAAATATTAAGAGAAGTGCTTACTGTGCAGTTTGATAAGCATAGTATATACATTTTTCCAGACATTAGCAGATGTTACACCCTTAGGGCTCATGACTACCCCTGTTTTAAGTTTTCAGTATCAGGGATGTATTTCCCCCCCATGGAGCGGGCCTCCAGTCCATTTGGAGGGCAGTTGGTTTCCACCATGACAGACATGCCACTATTGCACTCATTGGCTCATTTGGCCTGGCTGGCTGGCCAATTGTAAGTGTCCACTGTTGTGTTTTAACTTTTTTGCTTACTTTTGTTTATTTGAGAGTGAGAGAGAGAGATAGGCAGATAGATAGAGATTGGGCATGTCAGTGCCTTCATTCACTGCAAACGAACTCCAGATGCATGCACCACCTTGTACATCTGGCTTATGTGGGTGCTGGGGAAATTGAGCCTCGAACCAGGATCCTTAGGCTTCACAGGTAAGTGCTTAACAGCTAAGCCATCTCTCCAGCCCTTTGAGATGTTGTTTTTTTTTTTTCCTTATAATAGAAATAGCAGTTGAGGGCCGGGCAGGGTGGCTCATGCCTTTAATCCCAGCACTCAGGAGGCAGAGGTAGGATCGCCAGAGTTCAAGGCCACCCTGAGACTACAGAGCGAATTCAAGTTCAGCCTGAGCTAGAGTGAGACCCTACCTTGAAAAAAAAAAAAAAATCATAGTTGATGTCATTTTAGATTTGACATAGTATATTAGCTGGATGTGGTGGTGCAAGTCTTTTAATTCAAGCACTCCGGTATAGGAGGTAGGAGGATCACTGTGAGTTTGAGGCCACCCTGAGACTACATAGTAAATTCCAAGTCAGCCTGGGCTAGAGCAAGACCCTACCTTGAAAAACAAAAATAAACAAATAGGTAAAGTTTTCCTTTAGTATATACTCACACCTCAATGAGTGCTTAATAGATTTAAAAATACATATATTTTTGTTTTCTTGAGGTAGGATCTATCTTGAATTCATGTTTATCCTCCTAACTTTGCCTCCCAAGTGATGGAATTAAAGGCATGTACCACCATGCCTGGCTAAATTTACCAGTTTAAACTTAAATGTATTGTAGTGAAATTTTTCTTTTTCTTTTGCATGTGTGTGGTGCATGTTCTGATGTGGCATGGTAATCTCTGGACTGTGGTGATCTTGGAATCTCAAGTGATCTGTTTTTTCCTTGCTACTGTCTTGTAAAAAATTAATTACTTGTAAGCAGAGACAAAGAGAGAAGAGAAAATGGATGAGACTGGGTGCTCCAGGGCTTCTTGCATCTGGCTTTATGTGAGTGGCTGGGTAATTGAACCTGGTCTGGTAGACTTTGCAAGCAAGTACTTTCTAAACCATCTCCTCAGCCCAAGATCTTCATAGTCTAAATTTTTTTTTTTTTAATTTGGTTTTTCGAGGTAGGGTCTCACTGTAGCCCAGGCTGACTTGGAATTCACTATGGAGTCTCAGAGTGGCCTCAAACTCACGGCAATCCTCTCACCTCTGCCTCCCAAGTGCTGGGATTAAAGGCGTGAGCCACCATGCCCGGCTTTAAAATTTTTTAAACTTTTTTAAAAAAAGTTTTTATTGACAGCGTCTGTAAGTATAGACAATAAACCATAATTTTCTCCCACCACCTTCATTTTCCCCTCCCAAATCATCATCCTTCATTGAATCCTTCTTTCTTTCTTTTTTTTTTTTTTTTTTTTTTTTTTTACGAGGTAGGGTCTCACTTTAGCTCAGGCTGACCTGGAATTCTCTATGTAGTCTCAGGGTGGCCTCGAACTCACAGTGATCCTCCTATCCCTGCCTCCTGAGTGCTGGGATTAAAGGTGTGCGCCACCATGCCTGGCTGAATCCCTTCTTTCTAATTAGATTCTTTCTATTTTGATGCTGTCATTTTTTACCTCCTATTAGGAAGTCTTGTGTAGGTAGTGTCAGGCATTGTGAGACCATGAATACCACGTGCATTTTGTGTCTGCAAGACAGCAATGTAAGGTGTGCCACCTTCCTTTGGCTCTTACATTCTTTCCTCCACCTATTCTGCCATGGACTCTGAGCCTTGGAGGGTGGAATAGAGATGTCTCAATTAGTACTGAATAGTCCATTGTTACTTCTCAGCACTATAGAGACTACATAGTGAATTCCAGGTTAGCCTGGGTTAGAGTAAGACCATACCTTGAAAAAACAAAATGATAACAAAAAAGCAGGTCTTTTCAGTATTATGTCACCTGATATGATTTTTTTCCCTTCTACACAGTATTTTACAGTTTTTTGTTTCATTGAGAAAGATGTTGAAGGAAAACATTTTTAAATTTGTGAAAAATTGTAGACAAGCCGGGCATGGTGGTGCACGCCTTTAATCCCAGCACTCGGGTGGCAGAGGTAGGAGGATTGCTGTGAGTTCGAGGCCACCCTGAGACTCCATAGTGAATTCCAGGTCAGCCTGGGCTAGAGTGAGACCCTACCTCGAAAAACAAAAACAAAAAAAAAAATTATAGACAATATTAAAAATATTATAAATACTTAGTAGTAATTTAAGTACTTTAATACTAGAAGACTTGGGTTTAAATTTACATATTTTACAGTGCTTTGTTTACATAGAGAATTTCAGCCAAGAGTATTGTTTGAATAATCTGCATTTCAAGTTAGTCATATTATTGTTTTTTTTGAGGTAGGGTCTCACTCTACTCCAGGCTAACCTGGAATTCACTATGTAGTTTCAGGCTGACCTTGAACTCATGATAATCTTCCTACCTCAGCCTCCTGAGTGCTAGGATTAAAGGCGTGCACCATCACACCCAGCTAAGAGGTCCTTCTGTTAGGGTTTTATAGAGGAGCAGAACTGATAGAATGAATATTTATTATAAAGGGGGTTTATTGGATTATCTTCCAGGATACAAACTGGGCAGTGCAATGATCTATCTGTAGGCTTGAGCATTGAGGAATCTGATCACTGCTCAAGACCACAAGGCTGGATGCCTTGGAAGTTTTAATCTGGCACCACAGGCATAGAGAATTCCTAGAGAGCCCCTGGTCGTCAGTCCATGTTTGAAGGTTTATGAAATTCAGTTCTTATGTCCACGAGGGATGGTAGCAAAGGGTAGACAGATTAACTAAGTAAGTAGCACAGGTGGCCAGGTAAAAAGTACACACCAGTGAGCAGTATGGGTAGCCAGGTAAAACAGCTATGTTCTCACAGATCATCTTCGTATATAGCCCACCACTGGAAGGATCACCCATTGTAAAAGAAGGACTTCCTCCCTCAGTTAATCTATCCTGGAAATACCCTTACAGACCTGCCAGAGAAGCCTCTTACTAGATTCCTAATCTGACAAATTGACAACAGAACTTCCATAGTTTCAAGGACTCCAAGTCTTTTCTTGGGGTACTAACATGAATTTTAGGTTTAAATAGAGGGAGAATTGGTGCAGAGTCAAGAGGTATGCATAGTTAAAAGTGTAATATGATTGATCATTGTCTCAGTTCTGGTTCTACCAGGTATTGTAAAGAAGTCCTTGTCATTGTCATCACTGGGGAGCAATCTGGATCCTACTATATGATTGCATTTCTTTTTTTTCTTTTCAAATTTTTTTTTTATTAGCTACTTGTGACCTTTTTAATTTCTTAATATAGTTACTTAAAGCTATAAATTTACCTCTTAGGACTGCCTTCATTATGTCCCAAAGGTTTTGGTATGTTGTGTACTCATTGTCATTTGACTCTATGAATTTTTTTCTTTTTTAAAAAACTATTTATTTCAAAGACAGAGAGTATGAGTGTGTCAGGGCCTCCTGCCTCTGCCACTGCAAATGAACTCTAGATTCATGTGCCACTTTGTACATTTGGCTTTACATGGGTATTGGGGACTTGAACTCAGGCCATCAGGCTTTACAAGCAAGCATCTTTAATCATTGAGCAATCTCTCCAACCCAGTCTTTTTGTTTGTTTTAGTTATTAGGTAGGAAAAAATAATTTTCCCGGGTCTGGAGAGATGGCTTAGACGCTATGAATTTTTTGATTTTCTTCTTGATTTCTTCATTGACCCATTTGTTGTTTAGTAATGCATTGTTTAGTTTCCATGGTTTTGTGTATGCTGTATAGGTTTTCTTGTTATTGATTTGTAGTGTGATTCCATTATGGTCAGATATGGTCAGATACAAGGAGTTATTTTAATTTTCCTGTATTTGTTAAGATTTGCTTTGTGTTCTAATATATGGTCTATTTTAGAGAGTGTTCCATGTGCTGCTGAAAAGGATGTATATTCTGCAGCATTTGGATTAAATGTCCTATAGATATCTGTTAGGTCCATTTGTTGTACGATCTCATTTAATCCAGATGCCTCTCTGTTTATTTTTTGCCGGGATGACTTGTCAATTGATGAGGAGTGGGGTGTTGAAGTCACTCACTACCATCATTGTGTTTGGTGTTATCTGTGACCTTAGGGGTTTTTTTTTTTTTGTTTGTTTGTTTTGTTTTGTTTTTTGGTTTTTCGAGGGTCTCACTCTAGACCAGGCTGACCTGGAATTCACTCTGTAGTCTCAGGGTGGCCTTGAACTCATGGCGATCCTCCTACCTCTGCCTCCCAAGTGCTGGGATTAAAGACATGCGCCACCATGCCCAGCTTGACCTTAGTTTTAATAGCGTTTGTTTGATGAAGTTTGGAGCCCCCATGCAAGGTGCATATATGTTTAGGATTATAATGTCCTCCTGTTGGAGTATGCCTTTAATCAATATAAAGTGACCTTCCTTATCTTTCCTAACTAATGTTGGACTGAAGTCTACCTTGTCAGATATTAGGATAGCAACCCCTTCTTGTCTTCTAGGTCCATTTGCTTGAAACACTGTTTTCCAACCTTTCACCCTAAGATAGTGTCCATCCTTTGTAGAAAGGTTGGTTTCTTGGAGGCAATAAATTGAAGGATCCTGCTTTTTAACTCAGTCTGTAAACCTATGTCTTTTGGTTGGGGAATTGAGGCCTTTGATACTAAGAGATATTATTGAAAGATGTGTATTTATTTTTGCCATTTTATTTTGTAGTTCTTCAGTTTTACCTTTGCTCTCTTGTGTTAACTAATATTTGAGTATTTTTTTTCCAGTTTCCTTATATGTGTGCTTTTCTTTCTCTTCAGCATGGAGGACCCTTTCAAGTATTTTCTGTAGAGCTGGTTTTGTCTTCAAATATTCCTTTAGCCTGCTTTTGTTGTGGAATGTCTTTATTTCACCATCTGTTTGAATGGATAACTTTTTTTTGTGGGTAACTTGATTTTTCTCTCTAACTGCTTTCAGTATATTTTCTTTGGTTTGTATGTTTGGTAGTTTAATTATAATATGGCGAGGAGAGGGTCTTTCCAGGTTTTGTCTGGTTGGTGTTTTAAAGGATTCCTGTATCTGTATTGGCATCTCTTTCCCAATTTGGGAGAAGTTTTCTTCTATGATTTTGTTGAAAACACCTAGTATGCCGTTGGAGTAAAATTTTTTTCCTTCTACTATTCCCTGAATTCTTATGTTTGCTTTCTTTAGTGTCCCGACTATCTTGAAATTTCCATTCATACTTTTCTGTTAGTTTGTCTTTCTCTTTGTTGGACCATATTCTGCCACCTGGTCTTCTAGTTTAGATATTCTATCCTGTGCTTCATCCATTCTACTGGTGAGATTTTCTTTTTTCTTTTTTTAAATTTTATTCATTTATTTATTTATGTAAGAGCTACAGAGAGAGAGAGAAAGGCAGAGAGAGAGAGAGTGAGTGAGAGGGAGGGAGGGAGGGAGAGAAAGAATGGGTATGCCAGGGCTTCTAGCCACTGTAAATGAACTCCAGATGCATGCGCCCCCTTGTGCATCTGGCTAACGTGGGTCCTGGGGAATCGAGCCTTGAACTGGGATCCTTAGGCTTCAGAGGCAAGCATTTAACTGCTAAGCCATCTCTCTAGCCCATACTGGTACGATTTTCTACAGAGTTTTTTATTTCATTAACTGTGTTCTTTATTCCTAGTAATTCTGACTGGTTTTTCTTTATTGTTTCTTTTTCCTTATTTATGTCTTATATTGTCCTGTTTATTTCATTAAATTGGTTTTCTGTGTCTTCTTTGATTCCTTTGAATTCTTCTTTGACTTTGAGTATATTTATAATCATTCTTTTGAAATATTTCTCAGGCATTTCCTCTGACTCATTCTCACTGGAGGTCGATTCTGATGCATTAGTACTTTTTTGTTGGATTTATATTGTCTTGATTTTTGTTATTTCTTGTGTTATGAATGTATATATTTTTGCATCTTGGATTAATTTAATTTTTGGATTTTCTAGTTAGCTGCAGCATTATTAGATGTATCAATTCATCTGATGTTATATATCTTCAGGGTAGGAGCTTAAGATGCTAGGTGTGGCTCTCAAGACTCTTGAGTATCTACAAAAGTGACCCTACGTGTTGGGTTTGCCTGCTGTGAGAGTACTCAAGGTAGGCTGAGTGGAACAAAATACAGGCAAATTCTAAAACTTAACTAAACAATGTACACATCCAATGAAAAACAGCACAGAGCATTTATGCAAGAGTAGGTATTATGACAACCAGATCCTCTAACAAAGACACTGTCCCTTAGGGTGTGTGGTGCCCCATGCCTTTAATCCTGTCAGCAAGGAGGTTAAGATTTCTGGTCTTTTGAGGGTTCCAAGTCAGCTTGTGACCAAGTGAGACCCTTCCCTAATGTACAACAGAAGAGGAAACAAAGCCACTATAAATCAAGAAGCAACAAATAACAAGCCCAAAATATAGCTTATTTAAGAATGGCAAATCCGGGCTGAAGAGATGGCTTAGTGGTTAAGCGCTTGCCTGTGAAGCCTAAGGACCCTGGTTCAAGACTTAATTCCCCAGGACGCACGTTAGCCAGATGCACAGGGGGCACACACATCTGGAGGTCGTTTGCAGTGGCTGGAGGCCCTGGTGCATCCATTCTCTCTCCCCCTTTCTCTCTGTTGCTCTCAAATAAATAAATAAAAATAAACAAAAAAGTTAAAAAAATAGAATGGCAAATCTGACCATCCATCACATTTAACATAATTTATCCTGATATGGAAGGTGCAATTAGCACTTCCAGATCAGGCCTATATACCAGGCTTATTTGGTGGCTACTGACCTGGTGTAATCCCAGTTACCTTTTGGGATGATTTTGGTCTCAGTTATGCTGTGCTCCTGGTTGGGTCCCTCTTTGGTGTGATGTGGGTTCAAGTAGGCTGGCTGGGTCATGGGATCACTGCTCTTGTCACTGGTGATGGGTGCTGTGAGCTTCCTTCCCCTGGTCTCTGGTGCTTGCTGACCCTTGATCTGTAGGTGGGGGAGGGGTGTCTGTGGATGGTGACTCTAGTTCTCCTGCTGGTCTGCATGATCCTCTAGCTCCTCTGTTGTTTGCTCCCTTCACATTTCTTGAGTTTGTGTGTGAGGAGCTCCAATGTGAGTGGAAAATCCCCTCACCTGGCTTTTCTTGTGGCTCAAGCTGAGCCTTGCATCTGTGGCCCCATGAACCTGGTGCTGCTGGTGCTGCTTCTGCCTGCCTATGTGAGCTCTGGATCTCTCCTACTTCTCTGCTGCCCTTGGTAATTTCTTATACACCTCACTTTTTTTAAATCTTATTTTATTTTATTTTTTATCAATTTCTAAACATTTTCCATAATTATAAAAAATATCCCATGGTAATGCCCTCCCTCTCCCCACTTTCCCCTTTGAATCTTCACCCTCCATCATATCCCCTCCCCATCTCATTCAGTCTCTCTTTTATTTTGATGTCATGATCTTTTCTTCCTTTTATGATGGTCTTGTGTAGGTAGTGTCACGCACTATGAGGTCATGGATATCGAGGCCATTTTATGTCTGGACGGAGCATGTTGTATGTAAGGAGTCCTACCCTTCCTTTGGCTCTTACATTCTTTCCGCCACCTCTTCTGCATTAGACCCTGAGCCTTGCAAACACCTCACTTTTTAGTAGAGGAGTATATTTTGCTGTTTTTGTTTGTTTGTTTGTTTTTAGAGGTAGGGTCTTACTCTGGTCCAGGCTGACCCGGAATTAGCTATGTAGTCTCAGAGTGGCCTTGAACTCACCCTGATACTCTTACCTCTGCCTCCAGAGTGCTGGGATTAAAGGCGTGCACCACCACGCCTGGCTTTTTTTTTTTTTTTTTTTGGCTTTTTCCTCACTAGGCTACTTTGGCAAGGTTCCTACGCTGCCATCTTAACTGGAAGTCCCTAGAATATTTTCTGCATTTCTGCTCAGTTACAGCCTCGAAATCATAGGTAATTTCCTCCATCTGAGGTGGTCTTCCAGACTAGATTTTTCCGTTGCTGGAATCCAAGGTGACTGTAGATTAAGGACAATAACATCTTTTTGTCTTCATCCTTGAGGGGGTAATGGTGTGATATGTTAAACACTCCTTAAGTAACCATAGAGAGAGGCTGATGACCCACATTAAAGCAGATGAAAAATGAAGTGCAGAGATACCAGGCTTCCATCCTGTTTTTTGTTTTTTTTTTGTTGTTGTTGTTGGGGGGGTGTTTCATGGTAGGGTCTCACTCTAGCCCAGACCTGGAATTCACTATGTAGTCTCAGGGTGGCCTGGAACTCACGGGAATCCGCCTACTTCTGCCTCCCAAGGGCTGGGATTAAGGGCGTGTGCCACCATGCCCTCCATCCTGTTTTTATTTTGTGTGCATAAATAATTAGTCAAAGCAGGTTTTTTTGTTTGTTTTGTTTTTTTGTTTTTTCCGAGGTAGGGTCTTGCTCTAGCCCAGGTTGACTTGGAATTCACTATGTAGTCTCAGGGTGGCCTTGAACTCACAGCAATCCTCTTACCTCTGCTGGGATTAAAGGCATGTGCCACCAAGCCTGGCTTTCTTTTTTATTAGTGACAACTTCCATAATTATAGACAATAAAGCATGATCATTCCCTTTCTACCCCTCCTTTTTTTTTTTTTTCCCCGAGGTAGGGTCTCACTTTGGCCCAGGCTGAGTCTCAGGGTGGCCTTGGACTCATAGTGATCCTCCTACTTCTGCCTTCCAAGTGCTGGGATTAAAGACGTGTGCCACCACACCCGCCCCCCCTCCTTTTTTTTTTTTTTTTTTTTTTGAGGTAGAGTTTCACTAGCTGAGGCTGACCTGGAATTTACTCTGTAGTCTTAGGGTGGCCTCAAACTCATGGTGAGTCTCTTACCTCTGCTTCCCTAGTGCTGGGATTAAAGGCATGTGCCACCATGCCCGGCTCCTTTTTCTTTCTTTGTTTTTTAAAATATTTTACTCATTTATTTGAGAAAGAGAGTGAAAGGGAGGGAGGGAGGAAGAGGCAGAGAGAATGGGTGTGCCAGGGCCTCCAGCCACTGCAAACTAACTCCAGACACATGTGCCCCCTTGTGCATCTGGTTTACGTGGGTCCTGGGTAATCGAAATGCGGTCCTTAGACTTTGCAGACAAACGTCTTAACCACTAAGCCATTCCTCCAGCCTTCCTTTTTTTTTGGGGGGGTTTCTAGGTAGGGTTTCACTCTAGCCCAGGCTGACCTGGAATTCACTATGTAGATTCAGGGTGGCTTCGAATTTACAGTGATCCTCCTACTTCTGCCTCCTGAGTGCTGGGATTAAAGGCGTGCGCCACCACGCCTGGCTTTTTTTTTTTAAACTCAAGGTAGGGAAGACTAGAGAGCTGGCTCAGCAGTTAAAAGGCATTTGTTTGCAAATCCTGATGACCCCAGTACAATTCCTCAGTGCCCATGTAAAACCAGATACACAAAGTGACACATGAGTCTGGAATTCATTTGCAGTGGCAGGAGACTTTGGCATGCTCCTAGCCTTGCACTGTCTCTCTCTGTCTCTGCCTCTTTCTGTAGATCTCTCTCTTTCAAATAAATAAATAAATTTTTGGCAGGGGAATAAAATAAGCTGGGTGTGGTGGCACATACCTGTAATCTCAGCACTCACTTGGGAGGCAGAGGTAAGAGGATCATGTGAGTTTGAAGCCACCCTGAGACTACATAGTGAATTCCAGGTCCGCCTAGACTAGACTGAGAACCTATCTCGAAAACCAAAAAAACAAAACAAAAAAATTTCTGCGCGGGCTGGAGAAAATGGCTTAGTGGTTAAAGCGCTTGCCTGCAAAGCCAAAGGACCTAAGTTCGATTCCCCAGGATCCATGTAAGCTAGATGCACAAAGAGCATGTGCCACCCACCATGTTCGGACTTGAGAAAATCTTGAAAAATGTAAAATGGTGGCGACGTCTCTGGATAGGAGAATTTTTGCTTTGAATACCCCTCCCTATTTGAAAATCAAGATTTATATTGGGTTGCTTCACTTAATAGAAAGGGTGTGTGTGTGTTTGTGTATGCCCATATGCCACTACACACATGTGGAGGTCAGAGGACAGCTTTCCAGTCAGTCCTCTCTCATGCCATTTGAAGCAGGGTTTCTTTCTCTGGATTGCTATTCTTGGTGGGCTCATCACAAGCTCCTGAGAAATTCTCCTGTCTTAATATCCCATCTTGCTTTTAGCATGTTAGTATTATGGAAATTTGCCATGTTATTTGGGGATTGAAGTCCAGTAATTTGGCTTGAGCAGCAAACCACTTTATTTGATAAGCCATCTCCCTTGTCAGGAAGTTTTTATTTTGTAAATAAGAGTTATTTATCTCGGTCACACATGGTGGCCCATACCTTTAATCCCAGTACTCAGGGGCTGAGGTTGGAAGACTGTTGTAAAGTTGAGGCCAGCCTGGTGCTACAGAATGAGTTTAAGATCAGCCTGATCTAAAGTGAGATCCTTACCTTGAAAGAACCAAACAACAAAAACAGTTTTTTAGTTTGCATGTATGTATATGTATGGGTGGTATGCACATGACACAGCATGCCTGTGGAAGTCATAGGATAACCTCAAGGTGTCATTGCCTCACCTCCTGAGACAAGGTCTCTTGCTATTAGAACCATGAGTTTGGGATTGCATTTGGCTTTACATGGGTAGCTGGAGAATTGAACCCAGCTGACAAGCTTTGCAAGCAAGCACTTTTATTTTTATTTTTCTCCTGCCTCTGCCTCTCCAGTGCTGGTATTAAAGGCATGCGCTACCATGCCCAGCTTCTAAAGGAATTTTTTTGTTGTTTTTTTGAGGTAGGGTCTTACTCTAGCTGGGCTGACCTTGAACTCATAGCAATTCTCCAGCCTCTGCCTCCCAAGTGCTGGAATTAAAGGCGTATGCCACCACACTTGCCCCCCAAGCAAGTGCTTTTAACAGGGACATCTCTCCAGCCCAAGGAAGGTCATATGTATATATTTTCAGAAAGGTTATTTTTATGATTATTCAGAATAGGATTTGTTTGGTCAAAGTTGCTTCTTGTTGGTTAGGATGGTGTTCCTATCCTCAGCAGAATTGCAGGATTTAGGAACATTTTAGCTCGGAATTAGAGAAGTGAGTGCCACCCAGAACCACGCCTGTTTCATGTGGAGATAGGGGAGGCATCTGGAGGTTGGGCTATGAAATCCAAGTTTCCAATTCTGATTCTGCAGGTTGCTGATTGAACCTTATGAAAGTGCTGCTTCTAGCCTGGCATGGTGGTGCATGCCTTTAATCCCAGCACTGAGGAGGCAGAGGTAGGAAGATGGCTGAGAGTTCAAGGCTACCCTGAGACTACATAGTGAATTCTAGGTCAGCCTGAGCTACCTCGACAAACCAAAAAAAAAAAAAAAAAAAAAGAAAGTGCTACTTCTGTGCTAAAAAGATGCCTGAATATCAGCCAGTTCATTAGGTTCAACCTAGTGATTAGACTCAGTTTTCTTACCCAGTAAAATACTGATGTTACTAATACCATGCAATGTGAGATTTAGTGAAGTTTTTCAAGTTTTTAGCAAGTCTGCCCATAGGAAGTGCTCAGTAAATATGATTTATTTTTCCACCAAGTCAACTGTTAGGATTTGGACCCTCAGGGTGGGGCAAGAACCAGAAAGCTAAATTTATAAGTGGGGCAGGAGTGAGGCACCAAGGAGGCAGCATTGGGGTACCTGTCAGCAGATGGGCGGGGCCAGGCTCCACAGACCAGACTAGACCTGACCCAAAGGTCCCTTGAGGTTACTGTTGTGGGGGTGTTGGTCTGTGGAGGCAGCTGGGGACTGAACATCAGAATATGGAGGCATCCAGAGGCATGTCTTGGTGCCAGTCAGTGGAGGTGGCTGAGGCGAGATCATGGGTTCACCTATGCCTACCTGCACCAAGCGAACACTCCCCCTGGAGTCTACCTGCTTCCAGCTAGCACTTGCCTGGCGGCTTTCTGTCCCAAGCAGAATACTTTTGTTGAGCAGACTCTGCTCAGTGCTGTGTAGCATTTTTCTCAACATAAAAGGTTGCAGGACTCCTTCATAAAGATATAAAGGGGTTTAGCCGGGCGTGGTGGCGCACGCCTTTAATCCCAGCATTCGGGAGGCAGAGGTAGGAGGATTGCTGTGAGTTCGAGGCCACCCTGAGACTACATAGTGAATTCCAGGTCAGCCTGGGCTAGAGTGAGACCCTACCTCGGAAAACCAAAAAAAAAAAAAAAAAAAAAAGATATAAAGGGGTAAACAACTGTAGGGGAAGACTCCATTCATCCAAGCTGCTTGTTACCTGTTCTGGGGTGTGAGCTTTTTGGTGATGCTGTTATCTTTGAGTTACCCATGTTCCTGTAAATAAACCCTCACCCTGCTCTGTAAGTAACTCCAATAAACTCATTGGCTTGTCAAAACTGGTTTTGGTGCATATATTCTTTTTGTTTTTATTTATTTATTGAGGTAAGGTCTTATGTTGGCCCAGGCTGACCCAGAACTCTGTAGCTCCAGGATGGCTTCAAACTCACTGATCCTCCTACTCTGTCTCCCCAGTGCTGGGATTAAAGGCATGTGCCACCACACTGGTCCCTGTTTTAATTTATTTGTTTGTGTGTGAGAGAGAGGGAGCGGCAGGTAGAGTAAGAGAATGGGTGTACCAAGGTCTGCAGCCATTGCAAATGAACTCCATATGCATGTGCCACCTTGTACATCTGGTTTATGTGGGTACTGGGGAATTGAACCTGGGTCCTTAGGCTTTGCAGGCAAGAACTTTAACTGCTAAGCTATCTTTCTAACCCTGTTTTTTTTTTTTTTTTTTTTTTTTAGGGTAAGGTGTCACTTTAGTCCAGGCTGACCTAGAACTCACTCTAGTCCTAAGCTGGCCCCACAGCAATCCTCCTTCCTCTGCCTAATGAGTACTAGAATTTAAAAACTTATGCTGCCATGCCTGTCTTGATGCAATTATCCCTTTGTGCCCATTCTGTGGTGAAAAGACATAGGTGCCTGTCTCATCAGACCACATTTCATGGGATATTTTGTTGCCTGAACAGGGATATGGTAGAACTCAGAACCAAAGATGAGTTTGGTTGCTGAATAAGATTACAGTATCAAAGCTGGGTGTGGTGGCACATGCCTTTAATTCCAGCGCTTGGGAGGCAGAGGTAGGAGGATTGCTGTGAGTTAGAGACCACCCTGAGACTACATGGTGAATTCCAGGTCAGCCTGGGCTAGAGTGAAACCTTACCTCTGAAAACCAAAAAAAAAAAAAAAGATTACAGGTAAAGTACCCTTGATATTCATGACCTCACAGTGGCTAATACTTTGTACACAAGATCTGCATACTAGGGAAAAAAAAAAAAAACGATGGTATTGGGCTGGAGAGATGGCTTAGTGGTTAAATGCTTGCCTGTTAAGCCTAAGGACTCTGATTCGAGGATTGATTCCCCAGGACCTATATTAGCCAGATGCACAAGGGGGTGTACGCATCTGGAATTCATTTGCAGTGGCTGGAGGCCCTGGTGTGCCCATTCTCTCTCTCTGCCTCTTTTTCTCTCTGTCTGTTGCTCTCAAATAAAAAGACAAACAAAAAAAGATGGCATCAAAGAAAGACTTGTATGTTGGAATTAAGAAGGGATTCAGTGGAGAGGAGATTCAGAGGGGAAAAGGGAAGTGATAAGAGGGAATTATGTATCATAGTATATTGTCTATGTTTATGGAAGTTGTCAATAAATAGTTTAAAAAAAAAAAAAAAGATTATGGTGTCAAGGATAGACTACCTAACCTACGAGTTGCCCAAGGAGACCCTTGGAGCTCCTAAAATGATTTAAAAAAAAATTACCAGTGCTGTTGGTTGTGTGCCAAAACTAGATAGTACTTTTTAAAAAAATATTTTTATATTTTATTTATTTAAGGGATGGAAAAAGGTAGAGAGAAAGAGTATGGCATGCTAGGGCTTCCAGCCACTGTAAACAAACTCCAAATGTATATTTGTCACCTTGTGTATCTGGCTTACGTGGGTCCTGGGGAATCAAACTGAGGTCTTTTAGCTTTGCAGGCAAGTGCCTTAACTGCTAAGCAATCTCTCCAGCCCCTAGATGATATTTATTTATTTTTTTATTTTTGTTTTTGTTTTTGTTTTTTGAGGTAGGGTCTCACTCTGGTCCAGACTGACCTGGAATTAACTGTGTCATCTCAGGATGGCCTTGAACTCATGGCAATCCTCCTACCTCTGCCTCCTGAGTGCTGGGATTAAAGGCATGCGCCACCACGCCCGGCTCCTAGATGGTATTTTTGAAGACACTATATTTTTAATTTCAAGATATGGAGAAATCAGGCTGGAGCTGAGCTGGAAGCTCCCCAATTATTGGCTAGCCTTTGCTATACTGTGGATCCCACCTGCACTTCATTATCAACGTGCCAGGCAAAAGGTGCTTGCTAGTGTAGTAGTGGCAAGATTGTTGTGGGAATTAACAGCTTTCTGATTGGATTCAAGGCCAACTCTAAAGGAAGGAGTTCATGTCTGGTACTGTAAGCCTGCTTAAAAGCCTGTGACATAAGCCCCAGTGGTGAAGCAACAGCTATTATTTTGTTGAAATGATGTGCCTGTCAAATTGCTTTCTAAACATCTATGCTTGCACCCATAGGTTATTGCTAATGTTACTGCTGCTCTCTGCCTTGGTCATGGAGAATTTCTTTATTTTTTATTTTATTTATTTGAGGGAGGGAAAGAGGGAGAGAGAGAGAGAATGGTTGCATGCCAGGGCTTCCAGCCACTGCAAACAAACTCCAGACACATGTGCCACCTTGTGCATCTGGCTTACATGGGCCCTAGGGAATTGAACCTAGGTCCTTTGGCTTCATGGGCAATCGAACCTAGGTCCTGTAGCTTTACAGGCAAGTGTCTTAACCACTAAGCCATCTCTCCAGCCCTGGTGAACTTTTAATGGGTGGTATACAACAAAGACTCAAGTGGTGAAACTCTTGAGACTAAGTGACTGTTGCTGTGGCATAGTGGTCCAATGTTTAGCCATAGATAGACTATAGCACTCCAAGACTCAGGAAATTCATAGAAGGGGCAGGCAGAAAGAGTGAAAGAGCCAGAGGAAGGGGTGGAATGTCGAATAGCAAATTCCTCCTAATTGAAATGTTTCCTCCTAGAGGGAGGAGGGAGTCAGGAGGTCATCAAGTCTGGGAGAGCTGAAACTCACAAGATGACACCTCAAGAATAGCCAGCAACAGCTCAGGGGCAGAGTGATCAGTATTGTGTAGCAGTTTTCTAAACTTAAAAGGTTGCAAGACCCATCCCTAAGGATATATAAAGGATAAGCAACTACTTGAGGGACACTGACCAGCCAAGCAGCCTACAAGTCCCAGAGATTTAGCTTGAGTTGGTACTTATGCTGAGGGGGGCGTTTCGTGATGCAACTTTGAGTCACTCACACTTCTTCTGCAAGTAACCTCTGCTTTCTAAGGTACCCCACTGACTTCATTAGTTCACCAAAACTGGTTTGGGTGCAGTTGTGTTTTGGTTTGTCATCTTGTGTCCTTTCTGAAATGAAGAGATACGTGTTTGCACCTCCCCAGAGAACAGATTTTTACCAGACACTTAAGCCACTCATGTGAAGCCAGTTGGGGCTTCAGACTTAGGTGTGTTTGCTCTCAGACACAAATAAAAAGTTTAGGGTTGGGGAGATGGCTCATCAGTTAAAGGTGCTTGCTTGTAAAAGCTTGCTGGCCCAGGTTTAGAACCCCAGTATACATAAAGCCAGATGCATATGGAATTCATTTGCAGTGGCAGGAGGCCCTGGTTTGCCCATATTCTTCTTTCCCCTTCCTTCTCTCTCTCCCTTTCCCCCCCCTCCCTCCCCTCCCATTGCAAGAAAATAAAACTTTTTCCACTGTTGTATTTTATTTATTTATTTATTTATTTATTTAAGAGGGGTTGAGAGAGAATGGGTGCCAGGGCCTTCAGCTGCTGCGAATGAACTCCAGATGTGTGTGCCCTATTGTGCACATGTGTGACATTGTGTGCCTATGCCACTGTGCATCTGGCTTACATGGGCCCTGGAGATTCAAACATGAGTTCTTAGGCTCTGCAAGCAAATGCTTTAACTGCTAAATCATATCTCCAGCCCCAGATTCTGCTTTCCCCACTTTTTTTTTAGCTTTTTTAATTGACAACTTCCATAATTATAGACAATAAACTATGATAATTCCCTTCTCTCCCCTACCTTCCCCTTCACAAATTCATCATATCTTCATCATATCCCCTCTTTCATTTACTCTGTTTTTTATAAAACATATTTTATTTATTTAATTGACAGAGAAAGAAGCAGAGAGTGACAGAGAGAAAGAGGATGGGCCCACTAGGGCCTCTAGCCATTGGAAAACAAACTTCAGATGCATGTGCCCCTTTGTGCATCTGGTGTACGTGGGTCCTGGAGAATCGAACCTGGATCCTTTGGGTTTGCAGGCAGATGCCTTAACTGCTAAGCCATCTCTCCAGCCCTACTCTCTGTTTTATTTTGATGTCATTGCTATGCCCAGTTCTAGTCACCTGCAGTGACCACCAAGGAGAACCAAACACATGCAAAAGCAAGGAGCTTTGTTTCGGGCTTAAGCTTGGACTCTTGACTTCACTAGTGCAGTGGATCTGTACAAGAGCCCTGAGCAGAAGTGTGTTGGGGGGAGCAGGGTTTTTATAGGGATTTGAACAGAGAAGTAGGGGAATGGTTACATGATTGGTAGACTTAAGCAGTAACTGCACTTGTATTTTTCTGATAGGCTTAGGATGCTGGTGGGCAGGGGGCTAGGGGAACTTCAAGCAGATTAGGTAACCTTTATTGTGATTGGCTATGTGTGTTTGAGGAACTTAAGCAACTTATCTTATGACCATAGAAATATATGGCATAAACAGTTTGTGGTCTTTTTTCAGTAACTGTTAAATTCTTATATAAACCTTGCCAGGAAACAGAAACTTAGGCCTACTGGTGAATCTGAAGCCTGTCATGGCATCCCTGTGGTTCCCAAGTCCTTTATTCTCCCCTCTATTTGTAACATAAGAGGACCCAATCTTGGGTTTTTAGTTGTAAAGGATGATACTGGGTTCTTAGCACCATGAGTTGTACTGCATTAATTCGTTCCCTGACAAAAGAGATTAGTTCATTGATTATGCAGGGTCCAAGGGTTAGTAACAACAATAATAGAATCAGGGGTCCAGCTAGGGCTGAAAGCAAGGTTGTTAGCCATGGGGACCAATCAAACATGGATTCATACCAATTTTGATTCTGTTGTCTAGCTTTAGCCCTTTCCTCTGGTTTCTTGTGGGGCCATGACCAAGCTATCTCTAATGATGCCTGAATTGTTGGTATAAAAACAACATTGTTCTCCCAGGGCTTGGCATTGTTCTTGTTGTGCGAAGAGTAGATCTAATCCCCTTTTATTTCTCCTTCTCATGAGAAGACACTCCAACTGCTTTAAGCAACTGGGACGAAGACATCAGATCATTTACTATTTCCTGCTGAATGGGACACGAAGTGGGGATTTGTTGTAGTTATAGAGTCTCTCCCAGAGAGGGGAACTATTTTTATGGACCCCAGAGTGTATGAAGATAGTCTTGGAAGAGAACATTGGGTAGAAAGAATAAAAGTAAGGAGTTAATCAGAAGTGAGCACATGGCAAACTGGTCCTTTTTGAGGTCAAGGGAATTCAGGTAGATAGACTTGTATTGTCTCAGGACCATTTGAGGATAACCTGGCTAAGATTTTCTTCCAGAACTGTTCATTAAATGGCACAGTAGTATTTGACATGGCTTGTAAAACAGATGAGATATTAGCAGAGTTATCAGAAACATACACAACATTTAACCTTGATAATAGAGAGTTACTGAGTACCATTTAAAGGCTGCACAAATATAATTTTTGGTCTCAGAACATATTTAAATATTTTAGATTTGAAAATAACCCTTTGAACATCTATAGGTTTTCTTTTTTTTTCCTCAATTTTCATTAACATTTTCCATGATTATAAAAAATATCCCATGGTAATACCCTCCCTCCCCCACTTTACCCTTTGAAATTCCATTCTCCATCATATCGCTTCCCCATCTCAATCAGTCTCTCTTTTATTTTGATGTCATAATCTTTTCCTCCTCTTATGATGGTCTTGTGTAGGTAGTGTCAGGCACTGTGAGGTCATGGATATCCAGGCCATTTTGTGTCTGGAGGGAGCACTTTGTAAGGAGTCCTACCCTTCCTTTGGCTCTTACATTCTTTCCACCACCACTTAGACCCTGAGCCTTGGAAGGTGTGATTGAGATGTTACTCACTACTCTAGTCACTTCTTTCCAGCACTGTGATACCTTCTGAGTCATCCCAAGGTCACTGACATCTGAAAAGAGAAGATTCTCTACCCAAAATGAGAGTACCATTAATATAAGGGTATAAATATTAAGAGAAGTGCTTACTGTGCAGTTTGATAAGCATAGTATATACATTTTTCCAGACATCAGCAGATGGTACACCCCTAGGGCTCATGACCACCCCTGTTTTAAGTTTTCAATATCAGGGATGTATTCCCTCCCATGGAGCGGGCCTCCAGTCCAATTGGAGGGCAGTTGGTTTCCACCATGACAGATGTGGCACTATTGCACCCATTGGCTCATTTGGCTTGGCTGGCCAATTATAAGGCTTTGAGTGTCCACTGTTGAGTATCTTCACTGGTGGTGTATCTTTCTCCCATTGAACTACATGTAAAATGGCTTCTTCCAGCTTTCTGTCAGCTGGTCTACATGGAGGAGGTTATCAGGTCAGTTCCAGCAGGATTTCTCAGTGGCCTTGTAGCTCAAGTATGTGTAGTCTTCAGCAATAGGGTCTTACCATCTATTCCTGGTGGGAAGCCAAGGGCCTCAGCAATGGCCTATAATGTCTTGGGGGCATCAGGCACCTCTCTGGCCAACAACTCACTGGAAGGTATCCCATCCCTGGCACTGAAAATTTTCTAGCAATGATCTATTGCTCCTGAGTGTTCCATTGTCTGAAACTGGATGATTCCATATGATTTATTTGCATCCTCTTAGATTTTGATTAGCCCTCCCTCCACCTTTCCTTTACTCAATCTCTTCTCCTGACCTCACTTTGGGCTTTTTCACCCCCGTTAATCTATTCTTCTACTTACATATGTACAATATCAACCTATTAAGTACCCCCCTCCCTTACTTTCTTTTCCCTTTTTAACTTACTGGCCTCTGCTACTGAGTTTTTTCCTTCTCACACAGAATCATCTGTAGCTAGGATCCACATATGAGAGAGAACATGTGGCGCTTGGCTTTCTGGGCCTGGGTTACCTCACTTAACCCTTCCCAGATCCATCCATTTTCCTGCAAACTTCATAACTTCATTTTTCTTTACCACTGAGTAGAACTCCATTGTAAAAATGTGCCATATCTTCATTATTCACTCATCAGTTGAGGGACATCTAGGCTGGTTCCATTTCCCAGGTATTATGAATTGAGTGGCAATAAACATGGTTGAGCATGTACTTCAAAGGAAATGGGATGCATCCTTAGGATATGCCTAGGAGTGCTATAGCTGGGTCATATGGTAGATCCATTTTTAGCTGTCTTAGGAGCCTCCACGCTGATTTCCACAATGGCTGGACCAGATTGCATTCCCACCAACAGTGTAGAAGGGTTCCTCTTTTTCCACATTCCCGCCAGCATTTATGATCCTTTGTTTTCATGATGGTAGCCAGTCTGACAGGAGTGAGATGGAATCTCAATGTAGTATTAATCTGCATTTCCCTGATGACTAGGGATGTAGAACATTTTTTTAGATGCTTATACGCCAACCGTATTTCTTCTTTTGAGAATGCTCTATTTAGCTCAACAGCCCATTTTATCAGATATGTAGCTGGCAAAGATTTTTTCCCATTCTGTAGGTTGCCTCTTTGTAAGTGTCCTTTGCAGTGCAAAATCTTAGTAATTTCATGAGATCCCAGTGGTTAATCTGTGGTTTTATTGCCTCAGCAATTGGGGTTATATTCAGAAAGTCCTTGCCAAGACCAGTATGTTAAAGGGTTTCCCTTACTTTTACCTCTAGCAGTTTCAGAGTTTCAGATCTGTTATTAAGATCTGTTACTATTTGGACTTAATTCTTTTTTTTTTTTTTTCCGAGGTAGGGTCTCACTCTGGTCCAGGCTGACCTGGAATTAACTCTGTAGTCTCAGGGTGGCCTTGAACTCATGGTAATCCTCCTACCTCTGCCTCCCGAGTGCTGGGATTAAAGGCGTGCGCCACCACGCCTGGCTCTGGACTTAATTCTTGTGTATATATAGAGAGAAGAATCTATTTTCATATCCAGTTTTTCCAGGACCATTTGATGAAGAGGCTGTCTATCCTCCAATGAGTATCATTGGCATTTTTATCAAATATAGGTGGCTATAGCTACCTGGACTTACATCTGGGTCCTCTATTATATTCCATTGATCTACATGTCTGGTTTTTTTTTGTGTGTGTGTGCATTGATCTACATGCTGTTTTTGTTACTATGGCTCTATACTATAGGTTAAAATCAGGTATGGTGATACCACCAGCCTTATTTTTGTTGCTCAGTATTATTTAAGATATTCAAGGTTTTTTGTGATTCCAAATGAATTTTTGGATTGTTTTTTCTATTTTCATGAAGAATGCCTTTGGAATTTTGATGGGGATTGCATTAAATGTGTAGATTACTTTTGGTAAGATTGCCATTTTCACAATATTGATTCTTCCAAACCACGAACAAGGGATGTTTTTCCATTTCCTGATGTCTTCTGCAGTTTCTCGCTTGAATGTTTTATAGTTTTCATTGTAGAGATCCTTTACTTCCATGGTTAGGTTTATTCCAAGGTACTTTACTTTCTTTGATGCAATTGTGAATGGGAGTGATTCTCTGCTTTCATCTTCTGTGTGTTTTTTTGTTAGCATATAGGAATGCTGCTGATTTCTGTGTATTTATTTTGTATCCTGCTACATGGCTGTAGGTGTTTATCAGCTCTTAACAGTTTGCTGGTCGAGTCTTTAGGGTCCTTTATATATAGAATCATGTCATCTGCAAATAATGATAACTTGATTTCCTCTTTTTTAATTTGTATCCCTTTTATGTGCGTCTCTTGCCTTATTGCTATGGCTAAGACTTCCAATACTATATTAAATAAAAATGGGGACAGTGGACCCCCGTGTCTTGTTCTGATTTTATTTATTTATTTATTTATTTTTTTAATTTTTATTTATTTGAGAGCGACAGACACAGAGAGAAAGACAGAGGGAGAGAGAGAGAGAATGGGCACGCCAGGGCTTCCAGCCTCTGCAAACTCCAGATGCGTGCGCCCCCTTGTGCATCTGGCTAATGTGGGACTTGGGGAACAGAGCCTCGAACCAGGGTCCTTAGGCTTCACAGGCAAGCGCTTAACCGCTAAGCCATCTCTCCAGCCCTTGTTCTGATTTTAGTGGAATAGCTTCCAGTTTTTCCCCATTTAGTAATATGTTGGCTGTAGGCTTGTCATAAATAGCCTTTATTATATTGAGATATGTTCCTTCTATTCCCAGTCTCTGTAGGACTTTTATTGTGAAGGGATGGTGGATTTTGTCAAACACTTTCTCTGCATCTAATGAGATGATCATGTGACTTTTGTCCTTTAGATCATTTATATAATGTATTAGATTTATCGATTTGCATATGTTGAACTATCCCTGCATCTCTGGGATAAAGCCTACTTGGTCACAGTAGATGTTCTTTCTGATAATATTCTTTTTTTTTTTTTTTTAAGTTTTTAAATGCTTTATTTCTTGAGAGAAAGAGAGAGAGAATGGGCATGCTAGGGCTTCCAGCCACTATAAATGAAATCCAGATGCATGCATCACTTTGTGCATCTGGCTTTCTTCCCCCCACACAAAATAGTCTGGGGCGGTGAACCACACATTTAATCCTAGCACTTGGGAGGCAGAGGTAGAAAGATCTGCATGAGTTCAAGGCCAGTTGGGGCTACAGAGTGAGTTCCAGGTGAGCCTGGGCTAGAATGAGACCATTTCTTAAAAAATCAAATCAAAATAAAATAAATTTGAATTTATAAATAAATAAATAAGGGCTGGAGAGATGGTTCAGTGATTAAGGTACTTCCCTGTAAAGCCTAAAAACTCAGGTTCAGTTCCCCAGAACCCACAGAAAGCCATTGTACAAGGTGGCATATTTTTCTGGAGTTTATTTGCAGTGGCTAGAGGCCCTGGCATGCCATTCTCTCTGTTTTTATCTGCCTTTCTCTCTCTCTCTCACTCTCTCACAAATAAACACACAAATCAAACATTAAATAAAAATACCCAGGCTGAGGAGATGGCTTGGGTAATTAAATGTGCTTGCTATCAAAGCCCACTAGCCCCAGTTTGATTCCCCACTACACAGTTAAAGCCATACCCATAACGAGACAGGCATCTGATATATTATTGTATCTGTTTGCCACTATTTTGTTGAGAATTTTTGCATCTATGTTCATGAGGGAGATTGGTCTATAATTTTAATTTTTTGTTCTATCTTTGCCTGGTTTTGCTGTCAGGGTGATGCTGGCATCATAGAAGGATTTTGAAAGGATTCCTTCTTTTTCTACTTTATGGAAAAGCTTAAGAAGCAGTGGTGTTAGTTCTTCCCTGAAAGTCTGATAAAATTCACCAGTGAATCCATCTGGGCCTGGGCTTTTTTTGTTGGGACATTTTTGATAACTGCTTGTATCTCCATGCTTGTTATAGGTCTATTTAAGTGATTAATTTTATCTTGATTTAATTTAGGTAGGTCATATAAATCAAGGAAATCATCTATTTCTTTCAGATTTTCATACTTTGTGGAGTATATGCTTTTATAATATGTCCCTATGATTTTTTTAATTTCTCTGGCGTCTGCTGTGATGTTACCTTTTTCATCTCTAATTTTATTGATTTGTGTCTCTTCTCTCTTTCTTTGGGGCAGATTTGCTAAGGTTTTATCAATCTTGTTTATCCTTTCAAAGAACCAACTCTTTGTTTCATTGATTGTTTGAATTGTTTTATTTTGGTTTCTATTTCATTAATTTCTTCCCTAGTCTTTATTATTTCTTCCCGTCTACTGATTTTTGGTTTGCCTTGTTCTTCTTTTTCCAAGGCTTTAAGGTAAAGCATTAGGTCATTTACTTGCGAGCCTTCTAATTTCTTAATGTAGGCACTTAAAGCTATAAATTTACCTCTTAGAACTGCCTTCATTGAGTCCCAGAGATTTTGGTATGTAGTGTTCTCATTATTGTTTGACTCTATAAGTTTTTTGATTTCCTTTTTGATTTCTTCATTGACCCATTCATCATTTAGTAGTGTGTTGTTTAGTTTCCATGATTTCATGTATGCTCTATAGCCTTTCTTGCTATTGATTTGTAGTTTGATTCCATTGTGGTCAGATAGAATGCAAGAAATTATTTCAATTTTCCTGTATTTGTTAAGATTTGCTTTGTGTCCTAATATATGGTCTATTTTAAAGAATGTTCCATGTGTTAAAAAGAATGTATATTCTGCAGCATTTGGATGAAATGTCCTGTAGCTATCTATAAAGTCCATTCCTTCTATGAATTCATTTAGTCCAGATGCCTCTCTGTTTATTTTTTCCCAGGATGACCTGTCAATTGATGAGAGTGGGGTGTTGAAGTCACCCACTACCACTGTGTTTGGTGTTATCTGTCACCTTAGTTCTAATAGTGTTTGTTTGAGCCCCCATGTTAGGTGCATATATGTTTAGGATTGTAATGTCCTCCTGTTGGAGGGTGCCTTTAATCTATATTAAGTGGCCTTCCTTAACTAATGTTGCACTGAAGTCTACCTTGTCAGATATTAGGATAGCAACCCCTGCTTATTTTCGAGGTCCATTTGCTTGAAACACTGTTTTTGAACCTTTCACCCTAAGATAGTGTTTATCCCTTGTAGAAAGGTGGGTTTCTTGGAGGCAACAAATTGAAGGATCCTGCTTTTTAACCCAGTCTGCAAACATATGCCTTTTGGTTGGGGCATTGAGGCCATTGATATTAAGAGATAATACTGAAACATGTTTATTAATATTTGCCATTCTTTTGTAGTTCTGATTTTGTCTTTGCTCTCTTGTATTAACTAGTATTTGAGTATTGTTTGTTTTTTCCCCATTCCTTATATGTATGCTTTTTTTTTCTTCAGCATGGAGGATTCGTTAAATATTTTCTGTACAGCTGGTTTTGTCTTCAAATATTCCTTTAGCTTGCTTTTGTTGTGGAATTTCCTTATTTCTCCGTCTATTTGAATAGATAGCTTTACAGGATAAAGTAACCTTCATTGACAGTTGTCATATTTCACAACTTGGAATACATTACTGCAAGGCTTTTAAAGTTTGTGTTGAGTAATCTGCTGTGATCCTGATAGGCTTGCCTTTGTAGGTAACTTGATTTTTCTCTCTGATTGCTTTCAATATTTTTTCTTTGGTTTGTGTGTTTGGTAGTTTGCTTATAATATGGCGAGGAGAGGGTCTTCCCAGATTTTGTCTGGCTGGTGTTCTAAAGGATTCCTGTATCTGCATTGGTATCTCTTTCCTAATTTGGGGGAAGTTTTCTTCTATGATTTTGTTGAGGATGCCTACTATGCCTTTGGAGTGAAATTCTTCTCCTTCTACTATGCCCTGAATTCTTATGTTTGATCTTTTCAAAGTGTCCCGAATATCTTGAAATTCCCACTCATACTTGTCTATTAGTTTGTCGTTGTCTTTGTTGGACTGTATTAGATCTGCCACCTGGTTTTCTATCTTAGATATTCTGTCCTCTCCTTCATCCATTCTACTGGTGAGATTTTCTACAGAGTTTTTTATTTCATTACCTGTGTTCTTCATTGCTAGTAATTCGGACTGGTTTTTCTTTATTATTTCTATTTCCTTATTCATGTCTTGTATTGACCTCTTTATTTCATCAAATTGGTTTCCTGTGTTTTTTTTTTTTTTTTGATTACTTTGATTTCCTCTTCCATTCATTTGATTTCTTCTTTGACTTCTTTGAATATATTTATAATCATTCTTTTGAAATCTTTCTCAGGCATTTCCTCTAACTCGTTCTGACTGGAGGTCATTTCTGATACATTAATACTTTTTGGTGGATTTATATTATCTTGATTTTTGGTGTTTCTTGTGCTATAATATATATATTTTTGCATTCTGGATTATCTAATGATTGGATTTTCTAGTTAGCTGGGTATTATTAGATGTATCAGTCAATCTGATGTTATATAACTTCAGGGTATGAGCTTAAGGCATTAGGTATGGCTCTCAAGACTCTCACAGTATCTACAAAAGTGACCCTAGGTGTTGGGTTTGCCTGCTATGAGTATTCCGAGTAGGCTGAATGGAACCAAATACAGATAGTTTCCACAATTTAACTAAACAGTATACACTTTCAATGAAAAACAGCTCAGAGTATTTATCCAAGAGTAGGTATTATGACAAGCAGATCCTCTAACTGTCTCTTCGGGTGTGTGGGGCCCCACCCACACCCTTAATCCTGACAACAAGGTGGGTAAGATATTTCTGATCTGTTGAGGGTTCCAAGTCAGCTTGTGGGCAGGTGAGACCCTTCCCTGGTGTAATCCCAGTTACCTCCGCTCCTGCCTGGGTCCTACTGTCAGTTCAAGTTGTCGTGCTCAGGTCACTGGTGGTGGGGGAGGGGAGGCTGCCGATGTTGCTGTAGTTCTTTCCCTGTTCCATGTGTTCTGCTACCTTGTGATCTGCTCCTCCGTTGTTCACTGCCATTCTCCCTTCACGTTTCTAGAGTTTGTGCAGAGCTCCAGTGTGAGTGGAAAATCCCTATAGTTTTTCTTTATTACAGAATTAGAACTATGGGGAAAAGATGTCTTCATATTTGTTTCCCCTCTTAGAAAGCTCTTGTGTTACTTAATATATATGTAAGGTGGGTTTTTTTTGGTTATACATTTCTCTCTGAGTATTTAAGAACATGCAGATAGCCAAATTTTAACTTAGGATTAGTTTTGGAGGTCACTAGTGGTTCTCCAAAGAGACTTTAGGGACACAGGAGTAGCCCTATAGCTTAGTGGTGTCTTTTGTCTGTTAGGATGAGTCAGGGCCATGGTGGCCAAGTAGTTTTCCCTTCTTTGTGAAGTCAGGAGGAGTGATTGCTCCTCAATTGTGATTCTCCTGTTTCAGACTGTACACCAATTTTGTTTGGGTCTCCATATCCTCCCTGCTCAGGAAGACAAGTGACTTACCAGGGGGCCAGTGTAGAAGTGTCCCATCATCTCCAGTGGCCTCATGATCTGAGAGCACAGGCCAAGTCATCATCTTTTCTTCCTGTTATAAAAGTCTTGTGTAGGTAGTGCCAAGCATTGTGAGATCATGGATATCCAGGCCATTTTATGTCTGGAAGATTGCAGTGTAAGCAATCCTACCCTTCCTTTGGCTCTTACATTGTTTTTTTTTTTCTTTTCAAAAAATTTTTTAATTAATAACTTCCATGATTATAAAAGAATATCCCATAGTTTTGGCCCCCCCAGGTGAAATGAGCTAACGGGTTAATAGTGGTATGTCTGTCATGGTGGAAACCAACTGCTTTCTAATTAGACTGGAGGCCTACTCCATGGGAGGGAATACATCCCTGATACTGAAAACTTAAAACAGGGGTAGTCATGAGCCCTAGGGGTGTAACATCTGTTGCTGTCTGACTAAATGTGTATACTATGCTTATCAAACTGCCAAGTAAGCCCTTCTCTTAATGTTCATACCGTTATATTAATGCTATTCTCACTTTTGGTATTGAATCTTCTCTTTTCAGATGGCAGTGACCTGGGGATGACTCAGAGGGCATAGTGGTTCTGGGAAGAAGTGACCGGAGTGCTCAGTACCGTAATATCTCTATCACACTTTTGAAGGCTCAGGGTCTATTGCGGAAGAGGTGGCAGAAAGAATGTAAGATCCAAAGGAAGGGTAGGACTCCTTACAATGTGCTCCCCCCAGACACAAAATGGCCTTCATATCCATGACCTCACAGTACCCGACACTACCTACACAAGACCATCATAATAGGAGGAAAAGGTCTTGACATCTACCATGGGATACTTTTTATAATCATGGAAGTTGTTAATTAAAAAAAAATTGAAAAGAAAAAATATATATCCCATGTTAATACATTCCTTCTCCTCACTTTCCCCTTTGAAACACCATTCTCCATCATATCCCCTCCCCCTGTCAATCAGTCCCTCTTATTTTGATGTCATGACCTTTTCCTCCTATTATGATGGTCTTGTGTAGGTAGTGTCGGGCACTGTGAGGTCATGGATATCCAGGCCATTTTGTGTCTGGGGGAAACACATTGTAAGGAGTCCTACCCTTCCTTTGGATCTTACATTCTTTCTGCCACCTCTTCTGCATTAGACCCTGAGCCTTGGAAGGGGTAATAGAGATATTACTGTACTGAGCACTCCGGTCACTTCTTTCCAGCACCTCGATGCCCTCTGAGTCTTCCTCAGGTCACTGACATCTGAAAAGAGAAGATTCTATACCAAAAGTGAGAATAGCATTAATACAAGGGTATGAACTTTAAGAGAAGTGCTTACTGGGCAGTTTGATGGCCATAGTATATACATTTAGCCAGACAGTAGTAGATGTTACACCCCCTAGGGCTCATGACTACACCTGTTTTAAGTTTTCAGTATCAGGGATGTATTCCCTCCCATGGAGTGGGCCTCCAGTCCAATTAGAGGGCAGTTTTCCACCATGACAGAGTGCCATTATTGCACTCGTTGGCTCATTTAGCCTGGCTGGCCAAATACAAGGCTTGGAGTGTCCGCTGTTGAGTATCTTCACTGCTGATTTGTCTCTCTTCCATTGAACTGCATGCAGAGTGGCTCCTTCACGCTTCTGTCAGCTGATCTACATGGAGGAGGTTATCAGTTCCAGCAGGATTTCTCAGTGGCCTTGCAGCCCAAGTATGTGGTGTCTTCAGCAATAGGGTCTTACTATCTACTCCTGGTGAGAAACCAAGGGTCTAGGCAATGGCCTATAATGTTTTGGGGGCATCAGGGATCTCCCTGAGGCTCTTATATTCTTTCTGCCACCTCTTCTGCAATGGACCTTGAGCCTTGGAAGGTGTGATAGAGATATTGCAGTGCTGAGCACTCCTCTGTCACTTCTCAATACTATGGTGCCTTTTGAGTCATCCCAGAGGTCACCACCATCTGAAAAGAGAAGCTTCTGTAACCCAGTAGTGAGAGTAGCATTACTATATGGGTATAAAAAGTAAGAGAAGTGCTTAGTGGACCATTTGGTGAGCATAATGTATGCATTTAGGCAGACACCAGCAGGGGTTACACCTTTAGGGCTCATGACTTCCCCCATCTTAGATTTTCAGTATCAAGCATGTATACACTCCTGTGGAACAGGCCTCCAGTACTATTTTTGAGTGGTTGGTTTTCTGCATAACAGACATGCCACTCTTGCACCCGTTGGCTCATTTGGCCTAGCTGGCCAAACTTAAGGCTTACAGAGTCCACTGATGTTGTTATCTTCACTGATGACCACTCTCTCCTATAGGACTGCATGCAGCATATATTTTTTTAAGCTTTCTATCAGCTGGTCTATAGGGAGAAGGTTTTCAGCTCATCTCCATCTTGACTTCTCAGTGAGCTGGCAGCACAAGCATGTGGAGTCTTCAGCAATAACATTTTAAAAAAATTATTTATTTATTTGACAGAGAAAGAAGGAGAGAGAATGGGTACTCCAGGGCCTCCAGCCACTGCAGACAAACTCCAGACATATGTGCCCCCTGTGCATCTTGCTAACGTGGGTCCTGGGGAATTGAATCTGGGTGCTTTGGCTTTGCTAGCAAATACCTTAACTGCTAAGCCATCCCTCCAGCCCAGTAAAAAATTTTTAAAAAGTTTAAATTTTCAGGGGAGGGAGCAAACTACCAGGGGATATTGTTTACAATTATGTAACTTGTCAATTAAAAAAATAGCTGAAATTTTCAGGGCTAGAGAGATGGTCCAATGGTTAAGGCACTTGCCTGCAAAGCCTACCAACCTGGGTTCACTTCTCCAGTACCATTTAAAGCCAGACGCACAAAGTGACACATGCATCTGGAGTTCATTTGCAGCAGTTGCAGGCCCTAGTGTGCCCATTCTCTCCTTGTATGTGTATGTATGTATGTGTGTGTGTATGTATATATGTATGTATGTATGTATGTATGTGTGTGTGTGTGTGTGTGTGTGTGTATATATATATATTTTTTTTAAGTTTAGATTGGGTTAGAGAGATGACTCAGCTGTTAAGGCACTTGCCTACAAAGCCTAATGACCCAGGTTTAATTTCCCAGTACCCATGTAAAGGCAGATGCACAAAATGGCACATTTATCTCAAGTTGGTTTGCAGTGGCTAGAGGCCCTGGCTGGCCCATTCTGTCTCTCTTCTCTCTCTGCTTGCAAATAGCTGATTTCTTTTTTTTTTTTTCGAGGTAGGTTTTTTTGCCCTAGCCTAGGCTGCTCTAGGATTCACTATGTAGTCTCAGGGAGGTCCTGAACTGGTTATCCTCCACCTGTGCCTCCTGAGTGCTGGGATTAAAAGCATGTGCTACCATTATTTAGTTGGGGGTGGTGCCATGTGCCTTTAATCTCAGCACTCCGGAAGCAGAGTTAGGAGGATTGCCATGAGTTCAAGGCCACCCTGAGACCCCATAGTGAATTCCAGGTTAGCCTGCTAGAGTGACCCTATCTTGAAAAAACAAACAAATAAATAAAGTTACAATATTGGACGAGAGAGAGAGAGAGAGGAAGAAAAAGAGAGAGAGAGAGAACATGTGCAGGCAGACAGGCAGGCGGCCAGGCTGGCTTAGTGGTTAAGGCCTATGCCTGTGAAGCCTAAGGACCCAGGTTTGATTCCTCAGAACCCATGTAAGGCAGATGCACATGGTGGCACATGTGCCTGGAGTTTGTTTGCAGTGGCTAGAGGCCCTGGCATACCCACATTCTCTTCCTCCTCCTCCTCTCTCTTTGTCTCTGTAATAAATAAATAAATTTAAAATATCTGTTGGCTTTTCAGAATATGTCAATTACATATCCAATTCCTGTGAGTTAATAATGAAAAATGTCTTAGTTTCAGTGGGAGAAACAGGTTATAAAAAAATGATACATTTGTTTTGAAGGAGACGTTTGTTTTTATGTCTGCCTTCAAATTCTGTGGTGGAGGATGTGGAGGGCATTTACATATATTTTGTAGAATGTGTTTGGTGTTGGGGGAGGGTTCATGTCAGGGACTGTTGAGAGCATGGAAGACTTGTCCTTTAGTAATATCCTGTCCAGTTATCCTAGCAAAGCTTATAGAAAATTGGAAGATTTGTGATCAGAATGATGGTAGAGATCAAGTTCATTGAGAAAGAATAGAAACTTAAAAAAAAAAAGATTCTGGGAATACAGTTACATGTTGGGATGCAAAGAGTAGAAAAATGTGATGTTGAGTGGAAATATGAAGGGTTAGTGGATAATGAAGCCTTTGCTAGATTAGGGCAGGGAGTAAAAGGAGCCTCCTGGGAAACCATTAGGAACATAAGGTGATTTGTTCTTAAATCCTAAGTGATAGTTGAGTGATGATGCTAACCTGGTAGAAGTTGTGAACCATTGGTTAGGGCCAGGAGCCCTAAGGGAAAATGGGAATAGTAGGGACTAGTGAGGCAGGGCATCAGTATTCTAGAAAACCTTACTACTTGGTACATTTTCTAAGACAGAATGAAATTCTCATTAAAAATTAACTGTAGTTAATTGAAAGGCAGCTGTGCTTCCCACTATACCATCAACGCCCCACAGTACTGTAGTTAATTGAGTCCTTATTTGATACCAGAGTCCTTAGCTAGGTACCCAAACTTCACATAGGGGAAATTTTCATTTTGTGGTGATTCCTTTATTTGTTTGCAAACAGAGAGGGAGAGTATGGGTATGCGAAGGCTTCTAGCTCCTGCAAAGGGACTCCAGATGCATGCACCACTTTGTGCATCTGGCTCCACATAAGTATTGGGGAATTGAACTCAGGTCCTTAGGCTCTGAAGGCAAGTGCCTTAACCGCTGAACCATCTCCCAAGCCCCAGAATGCTTTTTAAAAGGAATTGTCTATAGGGGAGATTATAAAAATGAATCTGGAAAAGTTAAATTTAAATGTGTAACTCTTCTAATTATGAGCTTTTTACATTTACATTCACGTTCTTTTCTCTAGGAGTTAAAGTTCCTCGTAATTTTCGCTTGTTGGAAGAACTGGAAGAAGGACAAAAAGGAGTGGGTGATGGTACGGTTAGCTGGGGCCTCGAAGATGATGAAGACATGACACTTACAAGGTGGACAGGCATGATTATTGGGCCACCAAGGGTCAGTGCTATCAATTATCTATTTTTTCTGTTAATATTTATTTTTTTCTTTAAGTAATTTTACATTATTAATGTTCTATAAACAATCATGATAAATTTTAAAAAATATTTATTTGAGGGAGAGGGAGAGAAAGAGGCAGATAGGATGGGTATGCCACTGTAAACAAATTCCAGATGTTTGTGCCTCCTTGTGCATCTGGAGTATGTGGATACTAGGGAATCAAACCTGAGTCCTTAGGCTTCACAAGCAAACATCTTAACCAGTAAGCCATCTCTCCAGCCCCAATTATGATAACTTTTTGTTGTTGTTTTTGTTTTTTGAAGTAGGGTCTTGCTCTAGCCCAGGCTGATCTAGAATTAGTGTCAGGCTGCCCTCAAACTCACACCAATCCTCCTTCCTCAGCCTCCTGAGTGTTTGGATTAAAGGTGTGTAACACCACTCCTGGATATGAATACTTTTACCTAAAATAATTCCTCTAGTCTTGTATATTTTGTGTGCATATATTGATGCCTCCTTATGTGCAGGGCATAATGCTTGATGATTTGGAGGATTTGGGTGGAAGAGGATGGTTGGTGCCCCAAGATGTTTATTATTTGGCAGAGAAGAAAAAGTAGTCTAAGTGATAAGTTGGTAAATATGGCAGAGCAAGTTCATTATGGGACTTGAAGAATATGTCTCTTTTAGGGCTATAGAGATGGCTTAGTGATTAAGGTGCTTGCCTTCAATGCCAAAGAACCCAAATTCAATTCCCTAGGACGCACGTAGGCCAGATATATAAGATGGTGCATGCATCTGGACTTCATTTGCTATGGATGGAGGCTCTGGCACACCCATTTCTCTGTCTCAAATAAATAAAAATGAAATTAAAAAAAAAAAAAACAAAAAAGAATATGTGTCTTCTAGCTAGTACAAATTGAGGCAGGCTGAACAGTGAAGGAAGTTACTTATGGTAGGATTTCTGAAGGTGGTGATGGGGATAGAGAACATTCCAGATAGAGAGTCACAAAGGTGAGGAGAAAAAACTGCTAGTCATTTTGACATAACAGGTTCCTAACCCTCATATATAATCTGAGGATTTCTAAATTGGATTTGTGTTGAGTACGCATTGATATTTGCCCTCTAGTGTTTAAGATGCCATGGAAATGCTGTAGGTCTCAATATCTTAAAAAATAATAAAATAACACATTTATAGAGAATATATAAATAAGATTAATTAAAAATATGGTTCTGGATATGGTCTGGAGAGATGGCTCAGCAGTTAAGGCACTTGGTTGCAAAGCCTGGCAGCCTGGGTTTGAGTCCCTAGTACTCACATATGCACAAAGTGGCATGTGCATCTGGCATTTGGTGACTAGAACCTCTGGTGTAACCATTCTGTCTGTCTCAGTCTCTCTGTCTTTCTCTGCTTGCAAATAAATAAAAAATACTTTTAAAAAGTCTAGAATTCTGAGCTGGCTGTGATGGCATACATCTTTCATCCTAGCACTTAGGAGGCTGAGGTATGGGGATTAGAAGTGAGTTTGTGGCCAGCCTGGGGCTATAAAGTGAGTTCCAGTTCTGCTTAGAGTAGTGAGACACTACTTAGAAAAAACAAAAATCATGCCGGGTGTGGTGGCGCACGCCTTTAATCCCAGCACTTGGGAGGCAGAGGTAGGAGGATTGCCGAGAGTTCGAGGCCACCTTGAGAATACATAGTGAATTCCAGGTCAGCCTGAGCTAGAGTGAGACCCTACCTTAGAAAAACCAAAAAAAAAAAAAAAAAGAAAAAAGAAAAAAAAAATCAAAGCCAGGCCTGGTGCACACCTTTAATCCCAGAATTCTGGAGGCAGAGGTTAGGAGAATCCATGAGTTTGAGGCCATCCTGAGACTCCGTAGTGAACTCCAGGTCAGCCTGGGCTAGAGTGAGATCTTCAGACAAACAAACAAACAAACAAACAAATAAACAAACAAATGAGAAGTGGCTGTGGGTTTTACTTTTGAGATTAGATATATTTTTTTTCCTGACAGGCCTAGCACTCACTCCGGAGGTCTGACAGATTTCTTAAGTGCAGTCCTTCTGGTTTAGCCTTCTCAGGAGCTGAGATTACAGGCCTACCACCAGACCTGGCTTTATTTTGGTTACCTTCTAATGAAAGCATTTCACATGTTGTTAGGTAGAGTTTAGATTTCCTCTTGGTTATTTCAAAAGAAAACTGGTTCTGCTGGATGTGGTGGCACACATCTTTAATCACAGCCTGAGACTACATAGTGAATTCTAGGTCAGCCTAGGCTGGAGTGAGACTCTACTTTGAAAAACAAACAAGCAAAAAAAAAAAAATAATAAAATAATAATAAATAAGTAAAAAATACAAGAGACACTGATTGGGGGAGATATTTTGAAGAATGGAGTTTCAGAGGGGAAAGTGGGAGGGAGGGAATTACCATGGGATATTGTTTACAGTCATGGAAGTTGTCAACACAACAACAACAAAAAGACCAAAGAAGATTAAGAAATAGTGAAGCAGCTGGCCATGGTCGTATAAACCTTTATTCCCAGCACTTGGGAGGCAGAGGTAGGAGGGTTGCTGTGAGTGCAAGACCAACCTGGGACTATAGAGTGAGTTCCAGGTCAGCCTGGGGTAGAGACCCTACCTTGGGGGAAATAAAAAGACAAGAAATAAAACAAAAAAGAAATAGTGAAGGACACAGAACAAAGAAAAATCATACATGTAATCAATGTGAGAAGCTACCTTAAAGCAGACACAGGCAGAAGGCAAGCAGGGAAGTACCCAGGCTGAGAAAAGTGCTCTCTCCTTCCCAGGCTAAGAAGAGGAGAGACAGACTGATGTGTACTCAAGCCAGAGCATAGGCAAAAGAGAGAGCTGAGTCATGTAGGTAACCTTCTTTGTATGGATCAGACTTCCAATTAGGATGTGCCTTGTTTCTAGACTCAGGTATGTGAGGAGAGAACTGATTGATCCATTGGTTCAAGGGGCTGACCTAGAGAAACTAAACTGAGGAAGAAGTAGGAAGTTCCTGCTGGGGAGGGTCACTGATAGCCATGTTGGATGAGACAGGATCAGACCCAAGTTTTTTTTTTGTTTTTTCAAGGCAGGGTCTCAATCTAGCCCAGGCTGACCTGGAATTCACTAGGTAGCCTCAGGGTGGCCTTGAACTCACAGCAATCCTCCTACCTCTGCCTCCCAAGTGCTGGGATTAAAGGTGTGTACCACCATGCCCAGCTAATTTATTGATTTTTAATCTATCTTAAATTTAAATTTTATTTATTTGTGAGAGAGAGAGAAAAAGAGAGACACTTAACAGTTCTTCTATTCCTTGGCTTTTGTTTTTCTAACTATTAACAATAAAATTGCCATGGGCATTCTTGTGAAAGACTATGTGAAAACATTTTCTGATTTTTCTTTTATAAAAGCCTGTGAGTGAAATTGGTAATCTTAGACAATATTTATTCTTGTAAGAAAATCTGGTTGTTTCCAAAGTGGCTATATCATTCTCCATTTCCAGGATGAGAATTCTAGTCATTGACAAATACTTGAAGGGTTTGTAGCATTATAAAGTTGTTTTTTTGGGGGGGGGGGAGGTGCTAAAAATGTTTTGTGAGGTAAAATCTATGTAGCCAAGCTAGCCTCAGACTCCCTGAGTAGTAGCCAAGGATGACCTTGAATTCCTTATTCTCCTGTCTCTGCTTCCCAAGTGCTAGGATTACAGGTGTGCATCACCATGGCCACCCTATTTTTTTTTTTTTTTCTCGAGGTAGTGTCTAACCCAGGTTGATCTCAACTCATGGCAGTCCTCCTGTCTCTGCTTCCAAGTTCTGGGATTAAAGGCTTGCACCCCTATGACTGGTTTATGGCCTATTTTTTTTTTTTTTTAAATTTTGCAAGCAGAGAGAGTAAGAAACAGAGAATGGTTGCACCAGGGCCTCTAGCCACTGCAAATGGACTCTAGATGCATGCTCTACTTTGTGCAGCTGTCTTTATGTGGGTATGTGGGTACTAGGGCACCAAACCTGAGTTGTTGGGCTTTGCAGGCAAGAACCTTAACTGCTGAGCCATCTCTCCAGCCCTGGCCTTTTCTTTCTTTTTTTTTTTTTTTTTTTTTTTTTTTGAGGTAGGGTCTTGATGTAGCACAGGCTTACCCGGGATTCACTATGTAGCCTCAAAGTGGCCTTGATCTCACAGTAATCTTCCTACCTCTACCTCCTGAGTGCTGGGTAATTTTTAGTTTTCTTTTTCTTTTTTAATATTTTTTGTTTATTATTTATTTATTTATTTGAGAGCGACAGACACAGGGAGAAAGGCAGATAGAGGGAGAGAGAGAGAGAATGGGCGCACCAGGGCTTCCAGCCACTGCAAACGAACTCCAGATGCATGTGCCCCCTTGTGCATCTGGCTAATGTGGGACCTGGGGAACCGAGCCTCAACCCGGGGTCCTTAGGCTTCACAGGCAAGCGCTTAACCGCTAGGCCATCTCTCCAGTCCATTCTTGGGCTTTTTTGAGGTAAGGTCTCACATTAGTTCAGGGTGACCTGGAATTTACTATGTAATCTCAGGGTTGCCTTGAATTCATGGCAGTCTGCCTACCTCTGCCTCTTGAGTGCTGGGATTAAAGGCGTGCGCCACTATGCCCAGCTAGTTGTTTTGTTTTGTTTTGTTTTTCTGAAGTAGGGTTTCATTCTGGTCCAAGCTGACTGGAATTCACTATGTAGTTTCAAGGCCTTGAACTCCTGGTGATCTTCCTACCTCTGCAATTGTCTGGTTTCAGTAATTAAGATATAGTTCCAAAATGCTGGATGTGTTATTGTTTGCTGTTAAACTTGAGTGAGCTTGTATAGCTTTTTCAAAACATTGAAGAAGTCTGGAGAGGTAGCTCAATGGTCAAAGGCACTTGCTAGCAAAGCCTGATAGTCCTGGCTCAGTTCCCCAGTGCCAACATAAAGCCATATGCACTAAGTGGCACATGTGTCTGGAGTTCATTTGCCATGGCAGGAAGTCCTGACACTCCCTCCTTCTCAATATAAATATATATATTTTCACCAAACAGTGAAGTATTTAATAACATGTGTTATATTATTATACACATTTTATGTTACAGTGTTACAATCTAATTTTCACTTGGACATACCTCTTATGAGAAATGAATATTTTTGATGAATTCTGCCAATGGTAATTAGTTCTTTTCTCATTTGATTTAGAACAAGCACAACAGGTAATTCAGTTTATCGTTTCAGTTTATTTTGCTCTTTGCTGTTTTAGTGGTATTACTAAGTTAACTTAGTGAACAAAAGCCATTAATAGAAAAATTAATTATGTCTTAAACATAAACCCTGGATAGTCTAGAAGCTTAAGTCATAGCCTTAAAATGACTGTTTTATGCCAGATATGGTGGTACACGCCTATAATCCCAGTATTTGGAAGGCAGGGATGGGAGGATTGCTGGCAGTTTGAGGCCACCTTGACACTATATGGTGAATTCCAGGTCACCCTGGGCTACAGGGAGATTCTACCTTCAAAAACAAACAAACAAACAAACAAAACAAAAAATGATGACTCTTAGCCAGGCATGGTGGTGCACGCCTTTAATCCCAGTACTCGGGAGGCAGAGGTAGGAGGATCCCCTGGCTTTGAAAATTTTTTGTTTTTTTTGCTTTTTGTTTTTTGTTTTTCTAGGTAGGGTCTCACTCTAGCCCGAGCTGACCTGGAATTAACTGTGTCGTCTCAGGGTGGCCTCGAACTCACTGTGATCTGCCTATTTCTGCCTCCCAAGTGCTGGAATTAAAGGCGTGTGCCACCATGCCTGGCTCAAAATTTTTTTTTTTTTTTGCTTTTTCGAGGTAGGGTCTCACTCTGGTTGAGGCTGACCTGGAACTATGTAGTCTCAGGGTGGCTTCGAACTCAACGGTGATCCTCCTACCTCTGCCTCCCTAGTGCTGGGATTAAATGCGTGTGCCACCATGCCCGGCTTCAAAATATTTTTTAAAAAAGAAATTTTTAAGCCGTGTATGGTAGCTCACACCTTTTATCCCACACTTGGGAGGCAAAGGTAGGAAGAGCCTTGAATTCGAGGCCACCCTGAGACTACATAGTTAATTCCAGGTCAGCCTGGGCCACAAACAAACAAACAAACAAAAGACAGAAACTTTTAAAATGATGGTGTGGGGCTGGAGAGATGACTTAGTGGTTAAGGCATTTGCCTGCAAAGCCAAAGGATCCCAGTTCAACTCTCCAGGACCCACGTAAGCCATTTTTACAAGGGAGTTCATGGGTCTGGAGTTCTTTTGCAGTGGCTAGAGGACCTGGCATGCTCATTCTCTCTCTCTCTCTCTCTCTCTCACATAAATAAAATATATATTAAAAAAGTAAAATGATGGTGTGACTATGAAGTTGTGCCTGTGTATGGATAATGGAGTTTAACCAAAGAATTCATGAAGAAGTAATATATGCAAGCACCTTTAACTACTGAGCTATCTCCTGAAATAGTTAGGTAAATTAAGTAATGGGAGATAGGAAATAATTATGTTGTATTGTTGTCCGATGGTACAATGTGCTTTCCCTTTTACTGGAAGTAGTTTCTTACCATGTAGGTAAGGTGATCATATTTGTTATTCAGCAAGACCTTTTTGAAAATGAAAAGACTGAAGAGAGACACTATTTATAATACTGGGACAATAGAAATAAACCAGATTGTTCTGGAAAATGAGAATCTTTACATATATATATATATATATATATATATATATAAATAAAATAGTTCAAGTACTCCCTTCTTTACAATCTTTTTGGAGGAATCTGTAGTGGAGAAGTTAGTTTGTTTTTCCCTCTAATTTATTATAGGCATTGTTTATACCATAACAATGTATAATCTGATTATTCTGGTACTGCTTTATAGGATTATTTTAATTTTATAAAGTCTGTACTTTTAAGTATGCTCAGTACATTTTATAACTAAGTCATATAACTTAATTATAAATATTGTCATAACAACTATATTCATTTTATTAGCAGTTGGGCATTACTATTTTAGGTACTGTCATTAAGATTGTCCCCTCTCTTTTTATTTCTTTCCAGACAAACTATGAAAACAGAATATATAGCCTGAAAGTAGAATGTGGACCTAAATATCCAGAAGCTCCTCCATCAGTTAGATTTGTAACAAAAATTAATATGAATGGAATAAATAATTCCAGTGGAATGGTAAGTTAAAATAGGCATTTTTACATAGCATATTATATTAGTCAGGAGAAAGTTTTTTAAAAACTTGTTTAACTGTAAGATTAAAAAGTTTGTTACTGGGGAGGCAGAGACAGGAAGATTGGGAGTTCAAGGCCAGCCTTGACATTGAAACAATCATGTATCAAAAAGAAAGAGTTTGCCTTATGTTGGTTCATATTCTTTCTCTCTCTGCTTCTGTCTCCTTTCCCTTCCCTCCCTTTGTGTATGTGTGTTTTGTACACATGTGAAGGCCAGAGGTTGACATTGGCTGTCTTCCTCAGTTGCTCTCCTCTTTATTTTACTGAGGCAGGGTCTCTCACTTGAATCTAGAGCTCACCAGTTCTGTTTAGCTAGCTGACCCCCCACCTCACCTTCAATCCACTTGTCTTTGCCTCCTAAGTGCAGGTATTACAGGCAACGGCCATGCTTTTTTCATAGAATTTTAATTACATCAGTAGTGATATTAAGCTGAATTGATGAAAAGATAGCTATTATTACTCTCTGAACATTTGTTTCTTTAAAGGTTAGGCACATTTGTTAAGATTAAAGAGATGAATGTTGGGTTGGAGAGATAGCTTAGTGGTTAAGATGCTTGCCTGCAAAGCTAAAGAACTAAGGTTTACTTCCTCAGAACCAATGTAAGCCAGATGCACATGGTAGTGCATAAAGTATATTTTTCTTTGAGGAACAATTGTGTATTGGAACATTCATAGCTGAGCATTTTTGTTGTCATGTTAAAGCAAATAAACCAAAAGGATTTGCTGTGCCTGGCCCATATATGTTAGTAAAAATAGCTGAATTTTCAGTGTCAGTAGAGTGGTAGAGGGTTAAGTTCATAGGACTTTGAGACCCATAGTCTTTAGGTGCCATGTTGAGAATCACTCAAAGTGCATGATATTTGCTAGGAAACAATGTAGCATCAGCATAAGATGAACATCTTAGGAAGTGAGATACTATTAGAGACTATTATTTTTAGATGAAAGAAGAGTGATTATGAAGAACTCCTACCCACTAGCAGGCAGGAGGGGGGTGAAGCCAACCTAAAAGACCCACATTTGGGTCATTTATAGGTTCTGAAAGGGGGGTGAACTAACCAGCCCTGACACCCAAGTTTTGTGAGCTAACCAACCACAATGCCACTCTGAAGGTGCAACCTTAACTGTCATTAGGTTACTGTGGTGATTACTAATCTGGATTCTTCAAGCTGTGTGGGGCTGTCAGATATGTCAGTTGGGAAACTTCTCCAGTGAGTCTGTCTAAGGGACCCTGAAAGTGCATTGGTAGAGTGTGGACAGACAGTCCTGGAAGAAAATGTTGGGGAGAAAGAATAAAAGCAAGGTGTTAGGGGGAAGTGGACATTGAGTTAACTAGGACTCTTCAAGGTTCCCGTTCTTAAAGACTTTTAGTCCTTGGAGGCAATTTAGGAGACTCAGGTATATGGAGTTCGATTGTTGCAGGACCATCTGAGTGTGGGCAGACTGAAAGCAAGATGAGATAAAGTTAAAAATCAGCAGCTGAGTACTCAAAGTCTAAAAATTAGTAGTTACTATTATCAGAATGTGTGAGCATGCTTTTTTTCCACCTTGAAGATCCAAAAATCCATTTTAAAGCTGTTCATCAAAGAGCATGGTGGTGTCTGGCATGGTATATATCTGTTCTTATAGATCTTGTAAAGCAGATGAGACATTATCAGAATTGTTAATAATACATAACCTTAATAATGGAACAGATTTGACTCTGGAGTAAGAACTTGATGTCCTAGCTGTACTTTTCCTGTTCAGTAAAGACCAAGTAGATAGCCAAAATTTAATTAAATTTAATTATATGTGGCTCTTTAGTAGCAACTCTTAGGGACCTGGGAAGAACTCTGTGGCTCAGCACTTGTCCCATCTGTTGGAATGAGTCATGGCCATGCTGACCATGTGGCTTCCCTCACAAGCATTCACCCTAATCTCTCTGATCAAGATTATCAGAGTTGTAGGACACATTAGAAATGTCCTATATTTTTTGGCTTCTTGTGGTTTCCTGCCCACTTCATCTCTATCTTCCCTCTCCCCAACAGTGTATTTCATGCCCCTAACATATCATGTACATACTGTTCTCTCCTGTTTCCCTCTTTCCTTCCTAGCTACCATCTATTAAGTATCATAAATTTATACTGATAGCTTCAATTCTGTTACAATACTACAAGTAGTATGTATTCTAGGTTTCTTTCTTTCCATATTTGTAATTCCCTTTAATCAAAATTGAGAAACCTGGGCTAGAGAGATGGCTTAGCAGTTAAGGTACTTCTCTGCAAAGCCTAAGGCCAGGTTTGATTTCCCAGTATCCATGTAAAACCAGATGCACAAAGAGATGCATTCATCTGGAGTTTGTTTGCAGTGGTTAGGGGCCCTGATACATCCATTCTCTCCCTCCCTGCTTCTCTCTGCTTGCAAATAAATTAATAATTTTCAAAAAGGGCTAGAGAGAGTCAGGCGTGGTGGCACCTGCCTTTAATCCCAGCATTTAGGAGGCAGAGGTTCCAGAGGATTGCTGTGAGTTTGAGGCCAGCCTGAGAGTACATAGTGAATTCCAGGTCAGCCTGGGCTAGACTGAGATCCTATCTTGAAAAACCAAAAATAAATAAGTAAATAAATAATAAAAATAAATAAATAGGGCTGGAGAGATGGCCTACTGATTAGGACACTTGCCTGCAAAACCAAAGGAGTCAGGTTCGATTCCTCAGGACCCACGTAAGCCAGATGCACAAGGTGGCACATGCATCTGGAGTCCGTTGCAGCAGCTGGAGGCCCTGGTGAGCCCATTCTCTATCTCTCAAAAAAAAAAAAAAAAAAAAACAAAAACAAAAACAAAAAAAAAAACATGCGTTCGGTGGTGCATGCTTTTAATCCCAGCACTCCGGAGGCAGAAGTAGGAGGATCACCGTGAGTTCAAGGCCACTCTGAGACTGCATAGTGAATTCCAGGTCAGCCTGAGCTAGAGTGAGACCCTACCTCAGAAAACTAAAAAAAAAATTAAGAAACCTGGTCCCATTTTCCCTAGTGCATTTACTTATTTGCTCAGTTCCCCCTGTGTTTAATAACCATATTTATGGCAGCAAGCCAAGTCTTGAATTTATTTTTATTTTTATTATTTTGTCTTTCAAATAACGTCTCACTCTAGCCCAGGTTGACCTGGAATTCACTCTGTATTCTCAGGGTAGTCTTGAACTCACAGCAATCATCCTACCTCTGCCTCCTGACTAAGTGCTGGGATTAAACAAGTCTTGAATGTATAATAAGTTCCCTAATGTCCAGTCCCAGCCAGTGCTTTTGTGATAGGTACACTGGTTTAAAGCATAAGGTGAGAAAGGTGAAATAAAGGTCACTAGAAACCTCAGCATTGGGCCTGGTAGGCCACTCTTCAGATCACCCTCCATGCTAATTTAGAACTAGCCTTTCAGGATACCTTCACCCCAATAATCTTTGTGAAGTACTGAGAACATTGACTCCGTTTGTATTGAATGTATGATGTGGATCTATTCAGGTATTGTGAGAGGTAGGAAGTCAGGATTAAACTTCAGACCCACCTCTGCCAAGTTTATATGATCTCTTTGGCTTGTGGTTTATTTATTTTTAATTTTTTTTATTTTTTTGATGTAGGGTGTCACTCTAGCCCAGGCTGACCTAGAAATCATTATGTAGTCTCAGGGTGGTCTTAAACTCTCAGTGATCCTCCTATCTGTACCTCCAAATGCTGGGATTAAAGGCGTGTGCCATCATGCCCATCTCTTTTTTATTTTTTATTCATTTATTTATTCTTTATTTAATTATTTATTTATTTATTTATTTGAGAGCGACAGACACAGAGAGAAAGACAGATAGAGGAAGAGAGAGAGAATGGGCGCGCCAGGGCTTCCAGCCTCTGCAAATGAACTCCAGACGCTTGCGCCCCCTCGTGCATCTGGCTAACGTGGGACCTGGGGAACCAAGCCTCGAACCGGGGTCCTTAGGCTTCACAGGCAAGCGCTTAACCACTAAGCCATCTCTCCAGCCCTTTTTTATTTTTTGATTTGTTTCCTCTTATCTTTCCTCAGCCTGTCTGTCATAGGCCCTGACAGTTCTATATTCTAATGTAAGTTGCAATGTAAAACTTGAACCAGGGCCGGGCGTGGTGGCGCATGCCTTTAATCCCAGCACTCGGGAGGCAGAGGTAGGAGGATTGCCATGAGTTCAAGGCCACCCTGAGATGACAGAGTTAATTCCAGGTCAGCCTGGACCAGAGTGAGACCTGACCTCGAAAAACCAAAATAAATAAATAAACAAACAAATAAATAAATAAAATAAAATAAATAAACTTGAACCAGGTTTAGTATTGTATTTACATTGCTACCAAGTGAGCAGTGACCATATTTCTTGTATGAACACTTAGAACAGCTTCTTAGATTCTACTTTTTAAAAATCCCAGCTAGCTGGGTGTGGTGGCTCACACCTTTAATCCCAGCACTGGGAAGGCAGAGGTAGAAGGATCACTGTGAGTTCTAGGACACCCTGAGACTACATAGTGAATTCCATGTCAGCTTGAGCTACCTTAAAAAAAAAAAAAAAAAAAAAAAAGACTAAATGCAGCTCTGTGGGAGTAAAATAGAGAATCAAAATAAGGGCTGGGTATGGTAGGACACACCTTTAATCCCAGCACTTGGGAAGCAGAGGTAGGAGGATCACCATGAGTTTGAAACCATCCTGAGACTACATACTACATAGTGAATTCCAGATCAGCCTGGAATAGAGTGAAACCCTACCTTGAAAAGTCAAAAAAAAAAAGGGGGGGGGGTTGGGGTGGGAGGGCTAGAGTGATGGCTTAGTGTTTAAGGCATTTGCGTACAAGGCCAAGAGATTCAGGTTCAATTCCTCAGGACTCACGTAAACCAGATACACAAGGTGGCCCATGTATCTGGATTTTGTTTGCAGTGGCTAGAAGGCCCTGGCACACCCATTCTTTCTATCTGCCTCTCCCTCCCTCATGTAGTGAAAATAAGACACAAATTGTATAACATCATTTCATACTTTCAAATCCTTTGGCTTCAGCCACAGTGTGCATGCTTCCTGTGTCTCACTGGGACGTTGGTTGGCTATCTTTCATTTATCCTCAAGACCTTTGTTTGCTCTTTTAGTTCTTGCTGTCTGGGCATCTCTTCTAGTCTGGTTAATCCCCATGAGTCCTATACTTGTCAGGGCCCATTTTCTCTGTCTCTTTCACACACTCTCTCTTCTGCCTCTTTTACTTGCTCAATAAATAAATATTTAAAAAACTCCATGCTCCATATGCTGGGTGCTTAGAATTTAGGCTATTTTTGTAACATTTTATATCTCTCGATCTATATATGTATGTGTACATATACATATATGTATATCTCTCTATCTATCTATCTATATATGTTATTTTTGTATCTTTATCAAGTGATTGATGATAATAGATACAGATACAGATACATATTTGAGGGAATGGGTGCGCTAGGCCCTCTAGTCATTGCAGAGGAACTCCAGATGCATACATGACCTGTGCATCTGGCTGGCTTACGTGCGTACTGGGGAATCAAACCTGGGTCCTTAGGTATCTCAGGCAAACTAATCCATCTCTGCAGCCTAGTTTATGTTATTTTTATTTTCACTGAAAAGATTGCTGTAGTGAATACTTTTATAGAAGTATTCTTGTACCTTAGGGCTGGGTTTTTTCTGTCTCTCTACGTGTGTGTGTGTGTGTGTGTGTGTGTGTGTAATTTTTTTTTTATTTCCGAGGTAGGGTCTCATTTTAGCCCAGAATGACCTGGAATTGAGTCTCTGGGTGGCCTCAAACTCAGGGCAGTCCAGGACTCTGCCTCCCAAGTGCTGGGATTATAGATGTGCACCACCATGCCCAGCCGACAATATATGTTTTGGTTTATTTATTTGGTTCTGATCTGTTATGGATTAGTACTTTGGTAAAACTCGATCAAAATGACTAAAAAAAAAAAAAAAAAAAAAAAAGAAATGGCTAGCCAGCTGTGGTTGTGCATGCCTTTAATCCCAACACTTGGGAGGCTGAGGTAGGAGGATCACTGTGAGTTCTAGGCCACCCCTGAGAGAGAGATTACATAGTGAATTACAGGTCAGCCTGGGCTAGGCCAGGACCCTACCTCAAAATAACAAAACAGAAGGCCTAAATAAATAAATAATAACTACACAAAACAAAACAAACACCCTTGTGTTCCTCATAGAAACTTTCAGAAGTTTTAAAGATGAGAGGACAATATTGCCCTTCAGTCATTAGGAGTTCTCAGTTTGGCTGCACATTATTTGGGAGCTTATAATTCTACTTAAATCCTACTTTGACTTAGAGTTGCTTATGTCATATTATTTTTTATTTTTATTTATTTATCTTTTTAAATATACCCAACAGTAAGTACAGTCTAGGTAAAACTTGTTTTATAATTATTAATTTTTTTCTAGAAAAGTTAGAGTTTATTATTTTAACTTTATTTATTTATTTTACTTATTTATTTCAGAGAAAGAGGGAGGGAGAGAGAGAATGGATGTGCCAGGGCCTCCAGCCGCTGCAAACAAACTCCAGATGTGTGTGCCCATTGTGCATTTGGTTTACGTGGGCTCTGAGGAATCTAACCAAGGTCCTTTGGCCTTGCAGGCAAACGCCTCAACTGCTAAGCCATCTCTCTCCAGCCCCAAGTTAGAGTTTATTAATAAAAAGTTTATGTGTATTTTTAATAATATTTTAAAAATATTATTTATTATTTATTTGTTGGAGGGAGGGAGGGAGAGAGAGAGAATATGGGCATACTAGGGCCTCAAGCCACTGCCAACAAATTCCAGACATATGTGCCACTTTGTGCATCTGGCTTACATGACTACTGGGGAATTGAACCCTGTTAGGCAGGCTTTGCTATCTCCTCAGCCCCTGTCTGCCTAATCTAAAGGAGGAAATGAGAAAGTCTGAACTTGGAGATGAGAAAATCATTTTGATTGGAACCAAGAAGAAAGAGATGTCATTACTTAAAATATCAGAACACAGAAACAGTAAAGCATATAGCCCCTCAGGAACTCTTTATGTAGTTACTTAGAATGGTGATGGGAAAATAGAAAAGTAAATACTGATTTTAATTAGTGTTAAAGTGTTAGTTTGTATTTAGAGGGGTGTGATGAATATATCTGATTATTAGCGTGTTTTTTTTAATTGAGATCCAAGATTTTTTGAGTTTTTGGATTTTTTTTTTTTTTTTTTTGAGATAGTCAAACTCATGGTCTTGCTGTGTCACCCAGGCTGGCATTGAAATTATGTATCCTAGGTTTGCTTTGAACTTGATGTGCCACTATGCTTGGCTGGATAGTGGCTTTTATAACTAGTGAATAGAATTTTACATTGATTGTTGGTGATCAGGCAAAGGCAGTTTTAAATAAATTGAGACTATTTCATGTTAAATATACCTCTTGAATTACAGTTCACTAGCAGTCATAGTGGGTGTCAGTAATTTGGGCTTATATTTAATAACATTTCCTTGTGCCTGGTTAGAACTATAAAGTATAAATTTCAGTGCTTTAGGCTTTGAAGGTGATTTTGCATGACAAACTGATAAAATGCAGATTTTGTTCTAACAGAATATTTATTTTCTTATGCCCTTTTCTCATCACCTCTTCCCACTTTTCCTTTGTATTTGTTGGTGTTTCATGGGATTTGCAATCGTGCATATTGATTTAACTGCCATTTACAATTAAAAGCATTCATTTGTGTTGGAAGTAACTTGATATTCTCTCCATGCTTTATAAACTACTGCTCTTTTATAAAATAAGCATAGGTGGTTGCTACTCTTAAAACATTAGAGGAAAAAAAGCTGGGCGTAGTAGCGTACGCCTTTAATCCCAGCACTTGGGAGGCAGAGGTTCGAGGATCACTGTGAGTTTGAGGCCACCATGAGATTACATAGTTAATGCCAGGTCAGCCTGGACCAGAGTGAGACCCTACCTCAAAACAAAAAACAAAAACCAAAAACATTAGAGGAAGGGGGCTAGAGGGATGGCATAGCTGTTAAGGCATTTGCCTACAAATAAAAAGACCCTGGTAGGATTCCCCAAGACACAAGTTAGTTGTGAATGGGAAAGATTCCTTGGTTTCATCTTCCACATGTTTGTTCTTAGTATATAGGAATGCTGCTGATTTCTGTGTGTTTATTTTATATCCTATGTTGCTAAAAGTGTTCATTGGCTCTAACAGTTTGCTGGTAGAGTCTTTAAGGTCCTTTATGTATAAAATCGTTTATCATCTGGAAATAATGATAATTTGATCTCTTCCTTTCCAATTTGTATCCCTTTTATGAATGCCTCTTGCCTTATTGCTAAAGCTAAGATTTCCAGTACTATATTAAATGAAAGTGGGGGACTTCCGGTTAAGGTGGTGGTGTAGGAACCATACCAAAGCAGCCTAAGGGAGAAAAAGCCAAAATAATAATAATAATAATAATAACCCCAGCAAAATACATTCTTCTACTAAAAAGTGAAGTGTATTAGAAATTATCAACAATAGCAGAGTAGGAGAGATCCAGAGCGTCTAGAGCCCACAGAAGCAGGAAGAAGTGGCTCTAGCAGCGAAGGCACCAGACCCACGGGGCCACAGCTATGAGACTTGGCCTGAGCTGCAGGAAAAGCCAGGTGAGGGGATTCTCCACTCACACTGGCATGCTCGCAAACTCAAGAAACGTGAAGGGAGGACAACAGGGAAGAAAGGAGGAACAGAGGAGGGGTTAGTGAGGAAGAGGATTACGTGGACCAGTGAGAGAACTAGAGCCACCAACCACAGCCACCCATTCCCCCACCACCAGCGAAAGCATCAACGAGCACCAGAGACCTGGGAAGGGAGCTCATTTGCACAGCACCCGGCACCCAGCACAGGTGACCAGAGCAGTGAACCAGCAAGCCAGCCAGCCTACTTGAGCCCACAGTGCAGCAAAGAAGGACAAAGAGGGAACGCAGCATAACTAAGATCAAAACAATCCCAAAAGGTAACTGGGCTTACAACAGGTCAGTACTCACCAAATAAGCCTGATATGTAGGCTTGAATCGGAAGTACTAATTGTACCTTTCGTGTAAAGATAAGTTATATGTTAAATCTGATGGATGGTCAGATTTGCCATTCTTAAATAGGCTATATTTGGGGCTTGTCATTTGTTGCTTCCTGATTTATAGTGGCTTTTGTTTCCTCTTCTGTTGTTCATTAGGGAAGGGACTCACCAGAAATCTTAGTCTTCTAATTGACAGGGTTCAGGGTGTGGAACAACACACATCATAAAGGAGGGACTGTGACTTAGAGGATCTGGTTGTCATAATACCTATTCCTGCATAAACATTCTATGCTATTTTTCATTAAAAGTGTACATTTTCAGTTAAATTTTAGAACCTGCCTATTATACTTAACTCAACTCTGCCTACTTGATTACTCTCATAATAGGCAAACCCAACATCTAGGGTCACTTTTTTTTTTAATTGATGTAGGGTCTCACTCTAGCCCAGGCTGACCTGGAATTCACTATGGAGTCTCAGGGTGGCCTCAAACACACGGCAATCCTCCTACCTCTGCCTCCCGAGTGCTGGGATTAAAGGTGTGTGTCACCACGCATGGCACTTAAAAAAAAATTATTTCAGAGAGAGAAAGAGGCAGAGAAGGATTAGAGAGAATGGGCATGTCAAGGCCTCCAGCAAATGAACTCCAGACATGTAGACATGTGTGCCCCCTTGTGGGTCCTGGAAAATCAAACTGGAATCCTTTGGCTTTGCAGGCAAACACATTAATTGCTAAGATCTCTCTCCAGCCCTACTGTTGCATAAATACTCTGTGCTATTTTTCATTGAATGTGTACATTGTTTAGTTATAAACTTTAGAATCTGCCTATATTTTCTTTGACTCAGCTTAGTTGAATACTCTCATAGCAGGCAAACCCAACATCAAGGGTCACTTTTGCTGTTACTATGAGAGTCTTAAGAGACATACTTAGAACCTTGAGCTCCTCTCCTGAAGATATGTAACATCAGATCGATTGATACATCTAATAATACTGCAGCTAATTAGAAAATCAAAACATTACATTATTCCAAGATGCAAAAATATGTATAACACAAGAAACACAAAAAAATCAGGACAATATAAATCCACCAAAAAGTATTAATGCATCAGAAATGACTTCCAATGAGACTGATTTAGAGAAAATACCTGAGAAAGATTTGAAAAGAATGATTGGAAATCTGTTTAAGAATGTTAAAGGAAGGGCTGGAGAGATGGCTTAGTGGTTAAGCGCTTGCCTGTGAAGCCTAAGGACCCTGGTTCGAGGCTCGGTTCCCCAGGTCCCACGTTAGCCAGATGCACAAGGGGGCGCACGCGTCTGGAGTTCGTTTGCAGAGGCTGGAAGCCCTGGCGTGCCCATTCTCTCTCTCCCTCTATCTGTCTTTCTCTCTGTGTCTGTTGCTCTCAAATAAATAAATAAATAAATATTTTTAAAAAATTAAAAAAAAAAAGAATGTTAAAGGAAGCCGGGTGTGGTGGCACACGCCTTTAATCCCAGCACTCAGGAGGCAGATGTAGGAGGATCACCGTGAGTTTAAGGTCACCCTGAGACTACGGAGTAGTCAGCCTGGACCATAGTGAGACCCTACCTCGGGGAAAAAAAAAAAAATGTTAAAAGGAATCAAAGAAGACACAGGAAACCAATTTAATGAAATAAGGAGGTCAATACAAAATATAAATGAGGAAATAGAAATAAAAAAATAGTCAATGAAATAAAATTTGTAGAAAATCTCACCAATAGAATGGATATAGGAGAAGACAGAATATCTAAATTAGAAGACTAGGTGGCAGATCTAATACAGTCCAACCAAGACAAAGACACACTAATAGGGAAGAATGAATGGGAATTTCAGGATATTTGGGACAGTATGAAAAGATCAAACATAAGAATTCAGAAGAATTTCACTCCAAAGGTATAGTAGGTGTTTTCAACAAAATCATAGGAGAAAACTTCCCCCAAATGGGAAAGAGATGCCACTGCATTCAGGAATCCTTTAGAACACCAACCAGACAAAACCTGGAAAGACCCTCTCCTCGTCATGTTACAATTAAACTACCAAACATACAAACCAAAGAAAATATATTGAAAGTAGTTAGAAAAATCAGGTCATATACAAAGGCAAGCCCGTCAGGATCACAGTGGATTACTCAACACACACTTTAAAAGCCAGAAGGGATTGGAGTGATGTATTCCAAGTTCTGAAAGATAAAAACTGTCAACCAAGGTTACTTTATCCTGCAAAGCTATCCATTTAAATAGATGGAGAAATAAGAACATTCTATAACAAAAGCAGACTAAAGGCATATTTGAAGACAAAACCAGCTCTACAGAAAATACTTGAAAGGGTCCTCCATGCTGAAGAGAAAGAAAAGCACACATATAAGGAACCTGGAAAAAACAAACAACACACAAATACTACTTAATACAAGAGAGCAAAGGTAAAACTGGAAGAATTAGGAAACAAGCAAAATGGCAAAAATAACATCTTTCAGTAATATCTCTTAATATCAATGACCTCAATGTCCCAACAAAGGACATAGGTTTCCAGACTGAGTTAAAAAGCAGGGTCCTTTAATTTGTTGCCTCCAAGAAACTTGCCTTTCTACAAAGAATGTATACTATATTAAGGTGGAAGGTTGGAAAATGGTGTTTCAAGCAAATGGGCCCAGAAAGTAAGCAGAGGTTGCTATCCTAATATCTGACAAGATAGACTTCAATCCAACATTAGTTAGGAAAGATAAGGAAGGTCACTTTATATTGATGAAAGGTACACTCCAGCAGGAGGACATTACAATCCTAAACATACATGCACCTAACATGGGGGCTCCCAACTTCATCAAATGCTATTAGAACTAAGGTCACAGATACACCAAACACAATTGTAGTGGGTGACTTCAACACCCCACTCTCATCAATTGACAGGTCATCCTGGCAAAAAAATAAACAGGCATCTGGATTAAAAGAGGTCATAGAGCAAATGGGCCTAACAGAATTATACAGGGCCATCCAAACACTGTAGAATACTTGTTATTTTCAGCAACACATGGAACATTCCCTAAAATATACCACATTATTAGGACACAAAGCAAATCTTAACAAATACAGTAAAAGTGAAATAATTCCTTGCATTTTGTCTGATCACAGTGGGATCAAACTACAAACCAATGGCAAGAAAAGCTATAGAGTATCCACAAAATCATAGGAACTAAATAATACACTACTAAATAATGAATGGGTCAATGAAGAAATCAAGAATGAAATAAAAAAATTAAGTTTTTAGTTAAATGATAATGAAAACACAATATACCAAAATCTTTGGGACATAATGAAGGCAGTCCTAAGAGGGAAATTTATAGCTTTAAGTGTATATGTTAAGAAATTAGAAAGGTCTCAAGTAAACAACTTAGTACTTAACCTTAAAGCCATGGAAAAAGAACAAGGCAAACTGAAAATCAGTAGATGGGAAGAAGTAATAAAGATTAGGGTAGAAATCAATGAAATAGAATCCAAAAAAAAAAAAAAAAAAAAATCCAAAGAGTCAATGAAACAGAGTTGGTTCTATGAAAGGAGAAACAAGATTGATAAACCCTTAGCAACTCTGATCAAAAGAGAGAGAAGGGACACAAATTAATAAAATTAGAGATGAAAAAGGCACGATCACAACAGATACCAGAGAAATTAAACAAATCCTAGAGACATCATGTAAGAACATATGCTCTGTTAAGTTTGAAATTCTGAAAGAAATGGATGATTTCCTAAATTAATATGACCTACCTAAATTAAATCAAGATGAAATTACCTACATAAATAGACCTATAATAAGCATGGAGATCCAAGTAGTTATCAAAAACTTCCACACTAAAATGCCTGAGAAAAATTTAAAATGAATGATTGTAAATATGATCAAAGAAGTCAAAGTTACAAATCAAAGGAAAAAGCAGAAATCAAAGGAATCAAAGAAGATTCAGGATACCAGTTTAATGAAATAAAGGCAATACAAGACATAAATAAGGAAATATAAATTAAAAAAAAAACCAGAATTACTAGCAATGAAGAACACAGTTAATGACATAAAAAACTAGAAAATCTCATCAGTAGAAGGGATGAAAGAGAGGACAGAATATCTAAGATAGAAGACCAGGTGGCAGATCTAATACAGTCCAACAAAGACAAAGACAAACTAATAGAAAAGTATGAGTGGGAATTTCAAGATATTCGGGACACTTTGAAAAGATCAAACATAAGAATTCAGGGCATAATAGAAGGAGAAGAATCTCACTCCAAAGGCATAGTAGGTGTCCTCAACAAAATCGTAGAAGAAAACTTCCCCCAAATTGGAAAAGAGGTACCAATGCAGATTCAGGAATCCTTTAGAACCCCAGCCAGACAAAACCCGGAAAGAACCTCTCCTCGTCATTAAATAATCAAACTACCAAACACACAAATCTAATAAAAAATATTGAAAGCAGTCAGAGAAAAAAATCAAGTTACCTACAAAGGCCAGCCCATCAGGATCACAGCAGATTACTCAACACAAACTTTTAAAAGTCAGAAGTGCTTGGAGTGATGTATTCCAAATTCTGAAAGATAAAAACTGTCAACCAAGGTTACTTTATCCTGCAAAGCTATCCATTCAAATAGATGGAGAAATAAGGACATTTCATGACAAAAGTAGGCTAAAGGAGTATTTGAAGTCAAAACCAGCTCGACAGAAAATACTTGAAAGAATCCTCCATGCTGAGGAGAAGGAAAAGCACACAAAGAAGGAACTTGGATCAAACAAGCAATACTCAAATACTAATTAACACAAAAGAGCAAAGGTAGAACTGGAACCACAAAAGAAAAGGCAAACATAAATACACACCTTTCAATAATATCACTTAATATCAATGGCCTCAATTCCCCAACCAAAAGACATAGGTTTGCAGACTGGGTTAAAAAGCAGGATCCTACAATTTGTTGTCTCCAAGAAACTCACCTTTCTACAAAGGATGGACATTATCTTAGGATAAAAGGTTGAACAATGGTGTTTCAAGCAAATGGGCCTAGAAAACAAGCAGGAGTTGCTGTCCTAATATCTGACAAGGTAGACTTCAGTCCAACGTTAGTCAAGAAAGATTAGGAAGGTAACTTTATATTGATTAAGGGCACCCTCCAACAGGAGGACATTACAATCCTAAACATATATGCACCTAACATGGGGGCTCAAACAAACACTATTAGAACTAAGGTGACAGATAACACCAAACACAGTGGTAGTGGGTGACTTCAACACCCCACTCTCATCAATTGACAGGTCATCCTGGGAAAAAATAAACAGAGAGGCATCTGGACTAAATGAATTCATAGAAGGAATGGACTTTATAGATAGCTACAGGACATTTCATCCAAATGCTGCAGAATATACATTCTTTTTAACACATGGAACATTCTTTAAAATAGACCATATATTAGGACACAAAGCAAATCTTAACAAATATAGGAAAATTGAAATAATTTCTTGCATTCTGTCTGACCACAATGGAATCAAACTACAAATCAATAGCAAGAAAGGCTATAGAGCATACATGAAATCATGGAAACTAAACAACACACTACTAAATGATGAATGGGTCAATGAAGAAATCAAGAAGGATATCAAAAAATTTAGAGTCAAACGATAATGAGAACACAACATGCCAAAATCTCTGGGACACAATGAAGGCAGTTCTATGAGGTAAATTTATAGCTTTAAGTGCCTATATTAAGAAATTAGAAAGGTTGCAAGTAAACGACCTAATACTTCACCTTAATGCCTTGGAAAAAGAAGAACAAGGCAAACCAAAAATCAGTAGACGGGAAGAAATAATAAAAATTAGGGCAGAAATTAATGAAATAGAAACAAACAAACAAAAAAATCCAAAGAATTAATGAAACAAAGAGCTGGTTCTTTGAAAGGATAAACAAGATTGATAAACCCTTAGCAAATCTTCCCCAAAGAAAGGAGAAGAGACACAAATTAATAAAATTAGAGATGAAAAAGGTAACATCACAGCAGATGCCAGAGAAATTAAAAAAATCATAGGGGCAAATTATAAAAGCATATACTCCACAAAGTATGAAAATCTGAAAGAAATGGATGAGTTCTTGATTTATGTGGCCTACCTAAATTAAATCAAGGTGAGATTAATCAAATAGACCTATAACAAACATGGAGATCCAGTTATCAAAAGTCTCCCAACTAAAAAAGCCCAGGCCCAGATGGATTCACTGCTGAATTTTACCAGACCTTCAAGGAAGAGCTAACACCATTGTTTCTTAATCTTTTCCATGAAATAGAAAAAGAAGGCATTCTACCAAATTCCTTCTATGAAGCCAGCATCACCCTGATACCAAAACCAGATAAATCACCCTGATACCAAAGCCAGATAAAGATAGGACAAAAAAAAAAAAAAAAATTAAAGACCAATCTCCCCCATGAACATAGATGCAGAAATTCTTAACAAAATATTGGCAAACAGAATACAAGAGTATATCAAAAAGATCATTCACCCTGACCAAGTAGGCTTTATCCCAGAAATGCAGGGCTGGTTCAATATATGCAAAACTATAAATGTAATACATGATTCTATATATAAAGGACCCTAAAGACTCTACTAGCAAACTGTTAGAGCTGATAAAAACCTATAGCCACATAGCAGAATACAAAATAAATACACAGAAATCAGTAGCCTTTATATATGCTGAACACAAACACATAGAGGATTAAATCAGAGAATCACTCCCATTCACAATTGCATCAAAAAAAAAAAAAAAGTACCTTGGAATAAACCTAACCAAGGAAATAAAGAATCTCTACAATGAGAACTTTAAAACGCTCAAGTGAGAAATTGCAGAAGACACTAGGAAGTAGAAAAACATCCCTTGTTCCTGGATTGGAAGAATCGACATTGTGAAAATGGCAATCTTACCAAAAGTAATCTACACATTTAATGCAATCCCCATCAAAATTTCAAAGGCATTCTTCATGGAAATAGAAAAAACAATCCAAAAATTCATTTGGAATCACAAAAAACCTCGAATATCTAAAATAATATTGAGCAACAAAAATAAGGCTGGTGGTATCACCATACCTGATTTTAACCTATACTACATAGCCATAGTAACAAAAACAGCATAGTACTGGCCCAGATGGATTCACTGATGAATTTTCGCATACCTTTATGGAAGAACTTACACCAATGATTCTTAAAGTTTTCTATGAAATAGATAATAAAGGAACCCTACCAAATTCCTTCTGTGAAGCCAGCATCACACTGATACCAAAACCAGGCAACGGTAGAACAAAAAACAGAAAAAAAGAAAAAAAGATAATTACAGACCAATCTCCCTTGTGAACATAGATGCAAAAAGTCTCAAAAAATATTGGCAAACAACACAAGAATATATGAGGGCCTGCATGGTGGTTGTCAGCCTCTTGGCCCACTGCAAGCCAGAGCTGTGGTCATGTCCCGTCACCGGGCAGTGTGGTCGGGGACGCAGCTGGTCCGGATCGTGAGCAGCTTAGCAGGACGGTTCGGGCGGGCGGTGGGCACGGCGGCCTCAGGGAGTCTTTGTGATACATACTGTTTAGCGCACGTTGACCCTTTACTAGTGTCGAAGTGACATGTTCAGTGTGCATTTCCTCGGTGGAGCCTCCTTTAATAGGAAAGCTCAAGTAGAAACTGAAGGATGGGAAACAATGCACCATCATCTCTGGGGTAGTCAGCAAGTAGTCCTGTGAACCAGATCCAAGAAACAGTTTTTGACAATTGTGTGGTTATTTTCTCAAAAACATCCTGCTCTTACTGTACAATGGTCAAAAACATTTTCCATGACATGAATGTTAACTATAAAGCTGTGGAATTGGACAAGCTAGAATATGGGAGCCAGTTTCAAGATGCTTTTCACAAAATGACAGGTGCAAGAACTGTTCCAAGAATATTTGTCAATGGAACTTTTATTGGAGGAGCAACTGACACTCATAGGCTTCATAAAGAAGGAAAACTGCTTCCACTAGTTTGCCAGTGTTACCTTAAAAAAAATAAGAGAAACAAAGTTCAGTAGATACTCATCATGCATAATGTCAGATACAATGATCATATCTGTTAATTCCTTTTAATTGTTTGAGGATGTTTAAGTATGTGTGTTACTTTCATGAGGACTATTAATAATGAACAATAAATTGTCATGAGATGTAAAAAAAAAAAAAAAAAAAAAAAAAAGAATATAAGAGGAAGATTTTTCACCCCGATCAAGTAGGCTTTATCCCTGAGATGCAGGGATGGTTCAACATGTGCAAATCGATAAATGTAATACATTATATAAATGGACTGAAGGACATAAATCACATGATCATTTCATTAGATGCAGAGAAAGCATTTGACCAAATTCAGTATCCTTTTATGATAAAAGTCGTACAGAGACAGGGAATAGAAGGAACACATCTCAACATAATACAGGCTATTTATGACAAGCCTACAACCAACATAATACTAAATTGAGAAATCTTGAAACTTTTCCACTAAAATAAGGAACAAGACAAGGGCGTCCACTGTCCCCAGTTTTATTTAATATACTACTGAATGTCTTAGCCAAAGCTATAACGCAAGAGACACACTTAAAAGGGATGCAAATTGGAAAGGAAGCGATAAAGTTACCTTTATTTGCCGATGACAAGATTCTATTCATAAAGGATCCTAAAGACTACCAGAAAACTGTTAGAGCTGATAAAAACCTACAGCCATGTAGCAGGATACAAAATAAATACACAGAAACCAGTTGCCTTCCTATATGCTAACAACAAACACACAGAGGATGAAATCAGAGAATCACTCCCATTCACAATTGCATCAAAAAAAAAAAAAAAGTACCTTGGAATAAATTTAACTAAGGAAGTGAAGGATGTCTACAATGCAAACTTTGAAACATTCAAGCGAGTAATTGCAGAAGACCCTAGGAAATGGAAAAACATCCCTTGTTCTTGGATTGAAAGAATCAATATTGTGAAAATGGCAGTCTTCCCAAAAGCAGTCTACACATTTAATGCAAGCTCCATCAGAATTCTAAAGGCATTCTTCACTCATATAGAAAAAACAATCCAGAAATTCATTTGGATGCACAAAAAATCCCTCGAACATCTAAAACAATTTCTATCAACAAAAATAAGGCTGGAGGCACCACCATCCCTCATTTTAACCTATACTACAGAGCCATAGTAACAAAAACAGCATGGTACTTGCACAAAAGCAGACATGTAGAAAAATGGAACAAAATAGAGGACCCCAATGTAAATTGGAGTTGCTATAGCCACCTGATATTTGATAAAAATGCCAAAAATACTCATTGGAGAAAAGAAAGCCTCTTCAGCAAATGGTGTTGGGAAAACTAGATATGTATCTGTAGAAAGATGAAAATAGATTCTTCTCTCTCTCCATTTACAAGAATTAAGTCCAAATGGATTAAAGACTTTAACATCAGACCTGAAACTCTGAAACTGCTAGAGGAAAAAGTAGGGAAAACCCTTCAACATATTGTTCTAAGCTAAGACTTTCAGAATATAACCCCAATTGCTCATGCAATAAAACCATAGATTAACTGCTGGGACCTCATGATGTTACAAACCTTTTGTATGGCAAAGGACACTGTGAATAGAGCAAAGAGGCAGCCTACAGAATGGGAGAAAATCTTTACAAGCTATACACTTGATAGAGGATTAATGTCTTGTATATACAAAAAACTCAAATCATAAGAAATCAACCCAATTAGAAATGGTTGTGGGGCGGAAGAGATGGCTTAACGGTTAAGTGCTTGCCTGTCAGGCCTAAGGACCCTGGTTCGAGGCTCAATTCCCCAGGACCCAAGTTAGCCAGATGCACAAGGGGCGCATGCGTCTTGAGTTCCTTTGCAGTGGCTAGAGGCCATGGTGTGCCTATCCTCTGTCTGTCTATCTGCCTTTTCTCTCTCTCTCTCTGTCGCTCTCAAATAAATAAACAAAAATTAAAAAAAAAAATGGTTGTGGAATTAAACAGAGATTTCTCAAAAGAAGAAGTACCCTAAAACATTATAGGCTATTTCTGAGGCCCTTGTTTTCCCACCCAACATAGTTGGCAAGACCGTATTGCTGAAGAAATACTTTGGCTGCTAGATCACTGAGAAATCCTGCTGGAACTGAGCTGAAAACCTCCTCCATGTAGACCAACTGACAGAAAGTTGGAAAAAGCTATGCTGCATGCAGTGAAGATACTCAACATTGGACACTGCAAGCCCTCTGTTTGGCCAAACAGGCCAAATGAGCCAGTGGGGGCAATAGTGGCACATCTGTCATGGTGTAAACCAGCTGCCCTCTAATTGGACTGGAGGCCCGCTCCATGGGAGGGAATACATCCCTGATACTGAAAACCTACAACAGGTGTAGTCATGAGCCCTTGGGGTGTAATGTCTGGTTCTGTCTGGCTACATGTGTATACTATATTCACCAAACTGTCCAGTAAACCTTCTCTTAATGTTCATACCCATGTATTAATGCTATTCTGACTTTTGGTAGAGAACCTTTTCTATTCAAATGGCAGTAACCTTGGGATGACTCAGAAGCCATCATGGTGCTGCCAAGAAGTGACAGGAGTGTTCCATACTGCATTATCTCTATCACACCTTCCAAGGCTCAGGGTCCATTGTGGAAGAGGTGGCAGAAAGAATGTAAGACCTCACAGTGCCTATACCACCTATACAAGACCATCATAATAGGAGAAAAAAATGATGACATCAAAATAAAAAACAGCCTGATTAAGAGGGGGAGGGGTATATGATGGAGAGTAGAGTTTTAAGGGTTAAGTGGGGGGAGGGAGGGAATTACCATGGGATGTTGTTTACAATCATGGATCTTGTTAATTATAAAAAATAAATTAAAATAATAAATACTCAGGCCTTTTCACCCCATTAATCTATTCTTTTACTTGTGTGTGTGTGTATGTATGTATATACGTCATATATATATGTATATGTATATATGTATATATATGTGTGTGTGAGTGTGTACTTGTGTATGTGTGTGTACATACACACATATATACACATAACAGATTAATGGATGTTGTTATTAAAAATTAATAAAAATTAATTTAAAAATATAAATATAATATAAAATATTATATATAATATTAATAAATAAAAGTGGGACAGTGAACACCCTTTTCTTGCTTTTGAATTAAGTTGTAATGCTTCAAGTTTTTCCCTATATTTGTCATAAATAGCTTTTATTATGTTGAAATATGTTCCTTTTATTCCTATGTTTTGTAAGTCTTTTACCATGAAGTTGATGTTGTGTTTTGCTAAATTTTTTTCTTCATGTATTGAGACAGTCATGTGATTTTTTTTTTTTTCTTTCAGTTCATTTATATATTGTATTACATTTATTGAGTTATGTATGTTGAACCATTCCTGCATCTCTGGGTTTAAGCCTTTGTCAGGGTGAAAATAATTGTGATATATTCTTGTATTTTGTTTGCCAGTATTTTGTTGAGCATATTTTGTTGTTGTTGTTCATTTTTATTTATTTGAGAGTGAAAGAGAGAGAAAGAGGCAGAGAGAGAGAGAGAAAGGACATGCCAGGGCTTCCAGCCACTGCCAATGAACTCCAGACATGTGTTCCCCCTTTTGCATCTGGCAAACGTGGGTCCTATAGAATCAAGCCTCGAACCAGGGTCCTTAGGTTTCACAGGCAAGCGCCTAAGCACTAAGCCATCTCTAGCCCTTGTTGAGAATTTTTGCATCTATGTTCATGAGGGAGATTGGTCTGTAGTTCTTTTGTTGTTCTGTCTTTGGTTTTTGTATCAGTGTGACCCATTTATCATTCAATAGTGTACTCTTTAGTCTCCATGAATTTCTATATGTTCGTTTTTTTTGGTTTTTCAAGGTAGGGTCTCACTATAGCCCAGGCTGACCTGGAATTCACTGTGTCGTCCGTCTCAGGTTGGCTTCGAACTTACAGTGATCCTCCTATGTCTGCCTCCTGAGTGCTAGGTTCAAAGGTGTGCACTACCATGCCAGGCCTGCTCTGTAGTTTTTCTTGTTTCTGATTTGTAGTTTAATCCGATTGTGGTCAGATTGAGCAGAAGGGATTATTTCAGTTTTCCTGTATTTGTTAAGATTTTCTTTGTGTCCTAATATATGGTATATATTAGAGAATGTTCCATGTGCTGCTGAGAAAAATATATATTCTGCAGCATTTGGATGGAATATTCTGTAGATACCTGTTAGGCCCATTTGTTCCATGATATCATTTAATCTAGATGTCTCTGTGTTTATTTTTTGCTGTAATGACCTGTCAATTGATGAGGGTGGGGTATGGAAGTTACCCACTACAGTTGTGTTTGGTGTTATCTGTGTCCTTAAGTCTGGTAGTGTTTATTTGATGAAATTGAGAGACCCGTGCTAGGAGCATACATGTTTAGGATGTTTGGAGTGTTTTAATCAGTATAAAATGACCTTCTTTGTCTTTACTCAGTAATGTTGGTTTTAAGTGTATGCTGTCAAATATTAGGATAGCAACTCCTGCTTGTTTCCTAGGCCTATTTGCTTGAAATAATGTTTTCCATCCTTTCACTCTACGACAGTGTCTGTCTTTTATTGAGATATGGCTTTTTTTGGAGGCAAGAGAGTTCAGGATCCTGCCTTGAGTATGGTTTATTTTTTTTTAATTTTTATTTGCATTTTCCATGATACGAGTATGGTTTATTTTTTTTTTTCCTATTTCCTCCTGCGTTTATTTTGCTTTCTCTTCAGCGTGAAGGATTCCTTCAAGTATTTTTTGTAGAGCTTGCTTAGTTATCATAAATTCCTTTAGACTGTTTTTGTTGTGCAACGTCCTTATTGCTTCATGGATTTGGATACATAGCTCTTCAGTATAAAGTAATCTTGGTTGACAGTTGCTATCTTTCACAACTGGGAATACATCATTCCATGCTCTTCTGGCTTTTAAAGTTTGTGTTGAATAATCTGCTGTTATTCTAATGGGTTTGCCTTTGTAGGTGAGTTTCTTTCTAATTGCTCTCAATATATTTTGTTTTGTTTGTGTATTTAGTAGTATAATTATAACATGGCCAGGAGAGGTTGTTCAGGTTTTGTCTAGTTGGTGTTCTAAAAGCTTCCTGTATCTGCATTGGCATTTCTTTCCCAATTTTGGGAAATTTTTCTTCTATAATTTGGTTGAAAATACCTACTATGCCTTTGGAGTGAAATTCTTTTCCTTCTACTGTACCCTAAATTCTTATGTTTGATCTTTTCATAGTGTCCTGAATATTTTGAAATTTCCACTCATACCTTCGTATTGGCTTGTCTTTCTCTTTGTTGGTCTGTATTGGGTCTGCCACCTGGTTGTCTAGTTTAGATATTCTGTTCTCTCCTTCATCCATTCATTCTACTGGCAAGACTTTCCAGAGAGGTTTTTTTTTTTTTTTTTTGTGTGTGTGTGTGTGTGTGTGTGTGTGTGTGTGTGTGTGTGTGTTTTCTTTTTTTTGGAGGTAGGGTCTTACTCTAGCCCAGGCTGACCTGGAATTCACTATGTAGCCTTGGGGGGGGGGGGGGCTCAGACTTATGGTGATCTTCCCAAGGGCTGGAATTAAAATTGTGTACCACCATGTTCAGCTTTCCACAGTTTTTTTTTTTTTTTTAATTTATTGACTGTGTTTTTCAGTGCTAGAATTTCTGCCTGGCTTTTCTTCAGTATTTCTGTTTCCTTACTCATATCTTGTAATGATCTCCTTGTTTCATTAAGCTGGTTTCCTGTGTTCTTTCAGGAGTTTTTTTTTTTTCCTTGAATTCCTTTGTTTTCTTCTTTGATTTCTTCGAATATAGGTAACATCATTTTTTTGAAATCTTTGTCAGGCATTTCATCTAAAACAATTGGGGGTCATTTCTGATGGAGTTATAATTTTTGGTGGGATTGTATTATGTAGATTCTTTGTGTTTCTTGTATTATAATGTAGCAACTTTTACATCCTGAGTTGATTTTATGTTTGGGTTTTCTACTTGTCTGTAGTATTCTTAGATGTAGAGATCCAGCTATATATACCTTCAGGATAGGAATTTAAGGTGTTAAGTGTGGCTCTTGTACCCTAATCAAACCACAGAAGTAATCCTAGGTGTTGAGTTTGCCTGCTGTTCAATGTTGTAGCAGGCTGAGTTGAATAATTTATTGTCAAATTCTAAACTTCAGCTAAGCAATATATACATTCAATAAAAAAACAGCACAGAGTATGCAATTGTGGGGATTAAAACAGCCAGATAGCTTTATAAAGGCAAAATCCCTAAGAGTGTGTTGCTCTACACACTTAATCCTTAATCCTATCAGCTGGAAGGTTGAGATTTTTGTTCTGAATTGGGTTCCAGGTCTGCTTGGATCTGAATCAGACCCTTCCCCTAATAATGACAGAAACAAAAGACAAAGTCCCTATAAATCTGAATGCATCAAAGGCAAGAATAGTCAATCCCCAATCCCCAAATACACCTTAATTGAGAATGGTAAAGCCAACTAAGAATATGTAACCCAAGCTGGACATGGTGGTGCACGCCTTTAATCCCAGCACTTGGGAGGCAGAGGTAAGAGGATTGTCAAGAGTTTGAGGCTACCCTGAGACTACATAGTGAATTCCAGGTTAGCATGAGCTAGTGTGAGACCCTACCTCGATAAACCAAAAAAAAAAAAGGAAAATATATGTAACCCATAACCTGCCCTGATATGGAAAGAGAGACGAGTACTTCCAGTGCAGACCTGTGTAATCTACTTTTTTGTTTAGTCGGCCTCCACCAACCTCTGCCTCCCAAGTCCTGGTATTAAAGGCCTGCCTGTACCACCACGCCAGGCATTGTGATCTTTTTTTTTTTTTTTCTTTTTTTTAAATAAAAAGATGTGTTTATTGGAGAGGGAGAGAGAAAGAGGCAGATACAGAGAGGGGGAGAGAGAGAGAATGAGTTCCCCAGGGCCTCTGGCTACTGCAGACGAACTCCATATGCATGTGCTACTTTGTGCATCTCATATTACGTGGGTACTAGGGAAATGAACATGGGTCATTAGGCTTTGCAAGTAAGCACTTTAACCACTGAGCAATCTCTGTAGCTGCTATCATTTATTTTTCCCCATCTCTCAACTTGCTTGTTGAATATCCCCTTCTGTCCTTCCTCCTTATTTCCCTTTTCTTATAGCTTCATTCTAGTTCCATATCAATACTCCTGATGCTTACTACCACTTATAGTCAATACAAGCAGTTCCAGGTTAGGAACTGTATACCAGAGAGCATTTGTCTTTCTGAGCCTATGTGACCTTGCTTAGTATGTGGTTTTTTTTTTTTTTTAATGTTTTTGTGCCCTGATATTTTAATTTCTGTTGGGCATATACCTAGCAGTAGAATTTCCTAACAGTAGAATTGTTGGGTCATATAGTAGCTGTATGTTTTAGTTTTTCTCCTTTATTTGTTGAGTGACTGTTGGACTGTTTTCCCTAAAACAATGGACTACCTTGGGCTGGAGATATGGCTTAGCAGTTAAGGCATTTACCTGCAGAGCCTGAGGACCCTGGTTCATTTCCCCATGACCCACAGAAGCCAGATGCACAAGGAGGTGCATATGTCTGGAGTTTGTTTGCAGTGGCTGGAGGCCCTGAGTGCTCATTCTCTACCTGCCTCTTTTTCTTTTCCTTTCTCTCTCTTTCTTTTTCTCTCTCATAAATAAATAAAAATAAAACAAAAACTGACTAACTTAAATTTATACCAGTTGTGTATGGATTTTGTTTCCTTTCTTTTTTTGAGGTAGGGTTTCACTGTAGCCCAGGCTGACCTGAAATTCACTATGTAGTCTTAGGTGGCTTTGAACTCATAGCGATTCTCTTACCTCTGCCTCCCGAGTGCTAGATAAAGGCATCTGCCCCTAGATTTGTATTTTTATTCATTTATTTTGCTTTTTACAAGGCAGGGTCTCACTCACCTGACCCAGCGACTTAGAACTGGCTGACCTGGAACTCACTCTGTAGCTCCAGGCTGGCCTCAAACTCACAGCAAGTCTCCTTCCTGAGCCTCCAGAGCACTGGGATAAAGGCATATGCCACCACACCCAGCTTGTTTTTATTTATTTGTCTTTTTACTATCAGAATATGAACTTTCCACTTTTTTCAGTCTTGCTACTACCTGTTATTATCTGGTTAAAGCCATCCTAGGGGGTATGGAATAAGATTTCGCTGTGATCTTGATTGCAAGTGTCTGATAACCAAAGTTGTTGAGTACTTTTCCTGTGCTTATTGTCTAGTATTTCCTTGGAGAAATATCTATTTAGATCCTCTGGTCATTTTTAAATATTTTTATTTATTTATAAACAGAGAGAGAAAGAGCACTCTAGAGCCTCTAGCTGTTGCCAATAATCTCCAAATACTTGTGCTATTTTGTGCATCTGGCTTTATGTGGTTACTGGGGAACAGAACTTGGGTCATTAGGTTTTGTAGGCAAGCACCTTAACTGCTGAGCCATTTTTGCCAGCCCTCCTCTGCTCATTTTAAGAATTTGTTGAGCCAGGTGTGGTGGCGCATACCTTTAATCTCATCACTCAGGAGGCAGAAGTAGGAGGATTTCCATGAGTTCAAGGCCACCCTGAGACTGCATAGTGAGTTCCAGGTCAGTCTGGGCTAGAGCAAGACCCTACTTCAAAAAAAAAATAAAAAAAAATAAAAAATGTAGTTGAGTGCTGGAGAGATGTCTCAGCAGTTAAGGTGTTTGACCTGCAAAATCTTAAGGATCTGGGTCTGATTCTCCGGTACCCATGTAAAGCCAGATGCACAAGGTAGTGCATGCACCAGCAATTTGTTGCAGCAGCTGGAGGCCCTGGCACTCCCATTCTGTCTGTCTGTCTCCCTTTTCTTTCTCTGCTTACAAATAAATTAAACAAAAACTTAAAATAAAAGCAGTTGAATATGAATGAGTAAAGAAAAAATAGAACACCTGAAGTTCTCTGGCTTTTACACTTGCATGTGTAATATATGTGGTGTGGAGATGAATATACCCCAGGTACACCTGGGCTAGAGTAAGACCCTTCCTCTAAAAAACCAAAAAAATTTCAAAACTGAAATCTGAATGTGACAATATAGAAAATGGCACCTAGGGTTGGAGAGGTGACTCAATGATTAAAGGCACTTGCTATCAAAACTTCCTATCCTGGGTTTGGTTCCCCTTGTCCACATAGGCTTTATGTACAAGGTGGTACTGCATCTAGAGTTCATTGGCAGTGGCAGGAGGCCCTGGCTTGCCCATTCTCTCTCTCTCTCTCTTTCTGTGCTTGCAAATAACTAAAATATTTTAAAGATAAAATGACATCTAAACACTAAGCAAATGACTACATTTTGAAACTAAGAAAAGGAATAAGTTAGAGGTGGGAATAGGCTTATTACAAAGATCCTGGTGATTACAGTGGGTTTTGTTTTAGGGCTTTCTGGAGGAACAGAATCAGTAGGTACTCTAAAGAGTATTTATTAGATTAGCATCTCCAAACTTCATAAGTTATACATATTAGTTATATATAGCTCTCTGAAAAAAAAAAATCAAGTTAATAGCTGGGCTTGGTGGTGCACACCTTTAATCCTAGTACTGGGGAGGCAGAGGTAGGAGGATCACCATGAGTTCGAGGCCACTCTGAGATTACGTAGTGAATTCCAGGTCAGCCTAAGCTACAGTGAAACCCTACTTCAAAAAACAAACAACAAAAGAATCAATTTAAAAGAAATCATAGGTTTACCCATACTTAGATTGCAGGTATTACATGGGACTTGAATATAAGAGTTAGGATCTTTGTGAGCCATCTTACTAGCTGCCTATTACTGCATCTATCTTAAACTTTATTAATTGATTTAAAAAATTTTTTGTTTATTTTTATTTATTTATTTGAGAGCGACAGAGAGGGAAAGAGAGAGAGAGAGACAGAGAATGAATATGGGCATGCCAGGGCCTCCATCCACTGCTAATGAACTCTAGATATGTGTACCCCCTTGTGCATCCGGCTAACGTGGGTCCTGGGGAATTGAGCCTTGAACTGGGGTCCTTAGGCTTCACAGGTAAGCGCTTAACCGCCAAGCCATCTCCAGCCCTTAATTGATACTTTTAAAAGCTTTGTTTAGTTGTATAAGTTATTTATATACTATACAAAGGCCCCCACATCACATCTAGTTTTGTAAATGCTTTTTTCCCATTCTGTGGATTGTCTTTATTTTCTTGATATTGTGGTTTGCAATACAAATATTTTTAATTTGGTGGTTTTGTTTGTTTTTGAGGCAGAGTATTCACTGTGCTGCCCAGGCTGGCCTTAAATTTCTGGCTCAGTTAGTTGCCTCAAATTTCAAGTAGCTGGCACTAAAAGCTGGCCAAATGTTGTTAATTTTTATTTATTCTTTTCTTACTTGGAAACAGAAAGAGAATGAGTGTGGATTGCCAGGATATCTTGCCACAGCAAATGAACTCTAGGTGCATGTTGCATTCCGGTTCACATTGCTGGTAGAAATCACCCAACCAAAAGAGCTTCTGGGAAAAAGAGGTTTATTTTGGCTTACAGGCTCAAGGGGAAGCTCCACGATGTCAGGGGAAAACAATGGCATGAGCAGAGGGTGGACATCACCCCTGGCCAACATAAGGTGGACCACAGCAGCAGGAGGGTGTGCCAAACACTGGCAAGGGGAAACTGGCTATAATACCCATAAGCCGGCCCCCAACAATACACTCTGTCCAGGAGGCACTAATGCCCAAATCTCCAGCCGCTGGGAACCTAGCATTCAGAACACCTAAGTTTATGGGGGACACCTGAATCAAACCACCACAGTGCATATACCACTTTGTGCACTGGCTTTGCGTGGGGACTGGGGAATTGAACCTATGTGTGACAGCAGGCTTTGTGAGCAAGCATCTTTAACTGCTGAGCCATCTCCCCAGCCCACATTTAAAATTTTGACTTTACATTGTTACACACTATTTCTTTTGTCAAATGTGCATTGAGTATCATGTCTTAAGAAATGATTATTGGGCTGGAGAGATGTTTTAGCAGTTAAGGCATTTGCTTGAAAAACCAAAGAACCCAGGTTCAATTCTCCAGGCCCCATGTAAGCAAGATGCACAAGGGGGGGTACATGCATCTGGAGTTTGCTGTGGCTGGAGGCCCTGGCATGCCCATTCTCCATCTGCCTCTTTCTCCTTCTCTCTCAAATACATAAAATGAAAAAAGAAATGATTATCTAAAATGTTATCATGAAGACAAGTGTGGTGCACATGCTTTTAATCCCAGCACTCAGGAGGCAGAGGTAGGAGGATCACTGTGAGGTCGAGGCCAGCCTAGGACTAACAGTTAGTTTCAGGTCAGCCTCGGCTAGAGTGAGACCCTGTATTGCAGTCCGGTTTGCATTGCTGGTAGAAATCACCCAACCAAGAGCAGCTTCTGGAAGGGGAAGCTCCACAATGGCAGGGGAAAACGATGGCATGAGCAGAGGGTGGACATCACCCCCTGGCCAACAGAAGATGGACCACAGCAACAGGAGGGTGTGCCAAACACTGGCATGGGGAAACTGGCTATAAAGCCCATAAGCCCGCCCCCAACAACACACTCCCTGCAGGAGGCATTAATTCCCAAATATCCATCAGCTGGGAACCTAGCATTCAGAACACCTAAGTTTATGGGGGACACCTGAATCAAACCACCACACCCTGCCTCGAAAAACAAACAAATAAATAAAGCTCTGTTTGGGGGATTTTCAAGGAAACACTAGATAAGCTAGTTCTTGACAGCTGTTACCTGTGCACTAGGAATGAGTCTTTGAAGGATCTGCATCTTCATCCTGTCAGTTATTCACAGTGGAAAATTGATTGCATATAGGAAAGAAAAATCAGAACACAGAGATTGTTTCAGTTTGAGAGGTTGTTGTCCAGATTTTGTGTAGTGTCATTGGAAATAGTAATTTTATGATCCTATATCATTAAGAAGGAATTTTAGTTTTAATTTTATTTTTAAATTTTATTTATTTGAGAGAAAGAGTCAGAGAATGGGCATGTTAGGGCATCCAACCACTTCAGATGAACTCCAGACACCTGTGACCCCTTGTCCATCTGGCTTATGTGGGTCCTGGGGAAATGAACCAAGGTCCTTGGGCTTTGCAGGTAAATGCCTTAACCACTAAGCCACATCTCCAGCCTTTATTTTTACTTCTGTATGGGGGGGGGGGGTTGAGGAAGAATTGGTGTGCCAGGGCCTTCAGCCACTGCACTTGGACTCCAGATGCATGCACCATTTTGTGCACGTAGGTGATCTTGAGCGCTTGCATCACCTTATGTATCTGATTTATGTGGGATCTGTAGAGTCAAACATGGGTCCTTAGGCTTTGCAAGCAAGTACCCTACCCGCTAAGCTATCTCTCCAGCCCCATTAAGAAGGAATTTATAAATGTCTACAAAGTAGTTGGGTTTTTTAAAAAATATTTTTATTTATTTGAGAGTGACAGAGAGAGAAAGAAAGAATAGCCACACCAGGACATTCAGCCATTGCAAACAAACTCCAGATACATGCTATACTTGTGCATCTGGCTCAGTTTACTTGGGTACTGGGTAATCAAGCCTTGAACTGGTGTCCTTACGCTTCACAGGCAAGTGCTTAACTGCTAAGCCATCTTTCTGCCCGCCCCCCCCCTTTTTAAGGTAGGGTCTCACTGTGGCTGACCTGGAATTAACTATGTAGTCTCAGGGTAGCCTTGGACTCATGGTAATCCTCCTACCTCTGTCTCTCCCAAGTGCTAGGATTAAAGGCGTGCACCACCATGTCCTGTCAAAGTGGTTGGTTTTATTTATTTATTTATTTTGAGATAGTGTCTTACTCTAACCCAATTTGTCCTGAAACTCATTCTAGTAGACCAGGCTGGCCTTGAACTCACGGCGATTCTCCTACCTCAGCCTCCCAAGTGCTGGGATTAAAGGCATGCACCACCATGCCTGGTTAAAGTAGTTATTTATTTAAAAATATTTTTATTGGTTTGTGAGCAGAGAGAGAATGGGCATGCTAGGGCCTCTTGCAACTGCAAAGGAACTTTGGGTGCATATGCCATTTTATTTATTTATTTATTTATTTATTTATTTATTTATTTATTTATTTATTTTCTGAGTATGAGTTTATATTACTATGTTTAAGTTACATTGACAGGACAACCAAGCTGTTCTTCCCTGTGTAGGGAAGTTTCCAGTCAACACCAATTCTGTGATGATGAGTAACTAGGAATGGTGACATCTTTGGGTCAAGACTGACAAAGAAGAATGGTCTCTGTTTACAGTTCATCTCCAATAAGAGTATGCACACTGGCCAGCACAAGCCATGCTAACGCTGAACCTCCAGCACTGGGCATAGATTTGGATCTCTTCTCTGAAGCTAGCAATTAAGTAAAATAACTGGATTTTAAAAGAAAAAGATTTTAAATGCAGCCCAAATAAGTTTGAAAACCATGCTCTTGACATATTCTCCACTCAGAAATGTATGTAAGGTACACTTTTTCACTCTTAGCCCCAATTTTTTCCCTCACATAACCCACCATGTAGCTGCAGAGAAGACTTCTTACTCAAGATGTAAACATAGGGAAAAGTATCTGCATATTCTCTCTACAAACTGTTGATGGATGGAAAATACAGGAAAAAAAATTTTTTAAAAAGGAAAAGGTTCCATCATCAGTCCTCACAACCTCTTGTTCCACAGTTCATGAATCTGATTCTGATGCTAAGGTGGGCAGTGTATATAAATAGATTTGTTTTCGGTGAAGGAGATCTAGGAAAAGATGGATTTTTCTCTTTTTCTTCAAGAGTTATCACATGCTCCTTGAAGCCCTCACTCTCTTGAATTAGAGTGTGCTCCAGGATCACACAGCCTTCCTTGTAGCGCTGGCTGTCTTCAGTGGCGAACTTGTAGATCCATGCCAGCTTGCTACTGCAGTTCTTGCAGCTCACATCTCGAACCACATGGCGGCCAGTGAGCAAGACCCGCTGTTGAACTTCACTGTACTGCAGATTTATTACCTTGTTAAAAAGAAGTGCTCTACCAGTTGCACCAAGTAAACCAAGTGGATATAAGCTCTGAACGGTTGGTCAGGATTGTGTCATAGTTTTCGCAAGAAAACAGATGGGTACCACCAATATGGTCAAGGAAAATTCTGCCCATTTTGATAGTAGAGTCCTAAAAACCCTGAACAGTGGCCCGATGGCTGCTGTTGCTGCTGCCACCGCATTTGCCATTTTAAATAAGTACTGGTGAATTGAACCTGAATCTGCAGGCCTTGTAACCAAGCACCTTTAACCATTAAGCCATTCATCCAGCCTCAAGTTAGTTATTTGACATAATTTATTTACATACTGTATTTCTGATGACAAAAGTTTACTACCTATAAAATACAGCTCTATACATATACACACACACACACACACACATACAAAAAATCCAGAATTTTAGGAATCTTCTTAAATAAGAAATTTTTTCTCAATAGTACAGTAATTTTGAACTTATTTATTAGAGGCAGGGGGAGAGAGAGAGAGAGAGAGCACAAGCGTGCGTGAATGGGTACATCAGGGCCTCAAGCCACTGCAAATGAACTCCAGACTTATTTGCCACCATGTGCATCTAACTTACATGGGACTTGGAGAATTGAACCTGAGTCCGTAGGCTTTTCAGGAAAGCATCTTAGCCGGGCGTGGTGGCGCACGCCTTTAATCCCAGCACTCGGGAGGCAGAGGTAGGAGGATTGCCATGAGTTCGAGGCCACCCTGAGCCTGAGACTCCATAGTGAATTCCAGGTCAGCCTGGGCTACAGTGAGACCCTACCTCGAAAAACCAAAAAAAAAAAAAAAGGAAAGCGTCTTAACTGCTAAGCCCTCTCTCCAGTCCAATTTTGAACTTTTTGAATCTTAATTTATTTCATAATATAGTATTTTTGTTAAAATATGTTTAAAATAGTGGTATTGGGCTGGAGAGATTTCTCAGTGGTTAAAAGTACTTGCCTGCAAAGCCTGACAGCCCAGGTTTGATCCTCCATTATCTTCAAGTGGCACATGGGTCTGAAGTTCATTTGTACTGTCAAGAGGCCTTATCATACCCATTCTCTCATTATCTGTCTCTCCCTCTCTCTCTCTCTCTCTTTCTCTCCCTGCTCATAAAAATGTACAAATTAAAAATAATAAAAATATTGGCCAGGTGTGGTAGCACATGTCTTTAATCCCAGCATTCGGGAGGCAGAAATAGGAGGATCACTGTGGGTTCAAGGTCAGCCTGAGACTACATGGTAAATTGTACGTCAGCCTGGGCTAGAGTGAGACCCTTTCCCAAAAAAGCCAAAAATAAAAATGTTCGTGCTATAGTATATTTCATCATTTTTATATTGTTCTCTTTTCTTTTTCATTATTTATTTTTGGTTTTTTGAGGCAGGGTCTCACTCTAGTCCAGGCTGACCTGGAATTCACTGTGTAGTCTCAGGGTGGCCTTGAACTCTTGGTGATCCTCCTACCTCTGCTTCCCAAGTGATGAGATTAAAGATGTGCACCACCACACCTGGCTTCTTTAAATATTTTTATTTATTTGCAAGGAGGGGGAGAGATAGTATAGATGCTCCAGGACCTCCTGCCATTGCATATGAACTCCACATGTGTGCACCACTGTGGATACTAAGGAATCAAATCCAAAGCCATTAAACATTTTTTTTTTTTTTTGAGGGAGGGTCTCTAGCACAGGCTGACCTGGAATTCAGTGTGTAGTCTCAGCGTGGTCTTAAACTCATGACAATCTTTCTACCTGTGGCCCCTGAATGCTGGGATTAAAGGTATGAACTACCACACCCAGCTTCATCAGACTTTGCAAGCAAGCTGAACCATCTCTCTAGCTTTCTTTTTCCTTTTTCTTCTTTTTTTTTATTTACAACTTCCATAATTATAGACAACAAACCATGGTACTTTCCCCTTTGCAATGCGGCTCTCCATCATATCCTCTCCCCCTCTCAGTCAGTCTCTCTTTTATTTTGATGTCATCATGTTTTCATCCTGTGATGACGATCTTGTGTAGGTATAGTATCAGGCATTGTGAGGTCATGGGTATCCAGGCCATTTTGTGTCTAGAGGGGCACTTTTAAGGACTCCTACCCTTCCTTTGGCTCTTATATTCTTTTTGCCACCTCTTCCGCAATAGACCCTGAGCTTTAGAAGGTGTAATAGAGATAGATGTTTCAGTGCTGAGCACTCCTCTGTCACTTCTTCTCAGCACCATGGTGCCTTCTGAGTCATCCCAAGGTCACTGCCATTTGAGAAAAGAAGCTTCCTTAACCAAAAGTGAGTGTAGCATTAATATATGGGTATGAACATTAAAAGTAGTGCTTATTGGGCAGTTTGGTGAGCATAGTATATACGTTTAGCCAAACACCAGCAGACATTACACCCCTAGGGCTCATGACTTCCTCTGTCATAGGTTTTCAGTACCAGGCATGTATTCCCTCCTATGGAGTGGGCCTCCAGTCCAATTAGAAAATGGTTGGCTTCCCCCATACAGACATGCCACTATTGCAACTGCTGGCTCATTTGGTCTGGCTTACCATGTTGTTTTTCTCCATTGGTGATTTCTCTCTTTCCTATGGAATTATATGCATTGTAGCTTTTTCTAGCTTTGTGTCAGCTGGTTTACAGCTGGTTTTTAGCTCAGTGCCAGCTTGATTTCTCAGTGACTGTTCATCCCAAGAATGTGGAGTCTTCAGCAGTAGGGTCTTACCATCTCTTTCTGATAGGAAGCCAAGAGCCACCGTAATGGCCTATAATGTTTTGGGGGCATTACGGACCTCCCTGACCAACAACTCACTGGAACACAGCCCATCCCTAGCACTGAAAACTTTCTAGTAAAAATCTATGGCTTGTGGGTTTTTCCTTTTGAGACAGGGTTTTGATATCTAGCCCAGCCTGCACCTGAACTAGTAATCCTCCTTTTTCTGCTTCTAGAGTGCTAGGATCGCAGGTGTGTACCACCACACCCAGTTATATATCTATAGTACTTTAAACTTAGATCTTAATTGTGCTTATTTTCTTCCCCTTCTCAGGTGGATGCACGGAGCATACCAGTCTTAGCAAAATGGCAAAATTCATATAGCATTAAAGTTGTGCTTCAAGAGTTAAGACGTCTAATGATGTCCAAAGAAAATATGAAGCTTCCACAGCCACCAGAAGGACAGACGTACAACAATTAATTCTAGTGGATCTCAAACTTGTCTTAAATTGACAACCTTCTACTCATGTTAATGTCTTGATTAAATATCACAATGCAAAAATACCCACACATTAAGTAAAAGAATTCCAGCTGGTAAACATGACCCGGACATTTGTAAGAATATATTTAATATATGTACACCCATTATGTTTTCAGGTAACAGGAGGAAAAATACAGCACAATTTTTCTTTCTCTTGTTAAGGCACTGTCATTTAAACATGAACCTGGCGTACTCGAAATACCGAATTCAGGTTTACAAGATGAAAGAAAGCATTGCAAGAGGTGTCAGATGGCAGTGGAATCCTGTGTTTCTGAAAAGGAAAATCTCAAGAAGAAAAAACAAATGGCAGCTTTATCCATCTTGCTTAGAGAGATGCAGTTGAAATTGTTTAAAGTAGCAGGTACCATGAATATTGTCACAAATTGAAGCGGTGTGGGTGCTGACTACTAGTAGTATCAAAAATAGGTTCAAGGATTGTTTTGATACCTGTATTTATAATAAAAGGATGTTGCGGGAGGGGGGTCTGATGCATTTCTGTTAAAAGATGTTCCTGTTTGGTACATGTAACAGACATGATAAATATTTGTTTACAGTCTTTGTTTAATAAACCATGCGTTTAAGTTTTAAGTGAAGCCAACAAAAAGGAAATAGGTGTATGGATATGTGATTTTGAGATTATAGTTAGTCTAAAATGTAAATAAAATGTGGAATGTATCCTCAGAGACTGTGCCATTTCTATTGCATTTATGTAGTATAGTGGGCATGCCAAAAGTAGCAAAAATTGAAATTATTAGCTGGGCACATTGGTGGCAGAGGTAGAAAGATTACGAGGCCCAGGCCAGCCTAGGGTACACAAAAGTGCCTCAAATAAACAAAAATCAATCAAACAAGCAAAAACAACAAAATTGGAAAGACTGCAGCCTTTCATTGAAACATGCTTTAGTATTTAAATCCTGTTTTGTATATTGTGATTTGAATTTGCAGAATGTTTACTTAATGAGTATCATACTTAGTTTCTTTGCATAAAGTGGTATCTCAGTTACTACATTCCAAATTTGATTTCACCAAAAATATTTTTAAGATCTTGAGTTCTTGCAGAGTTACAAATTTCAAATTACTCAAGTATACCTTTTTTTCTTTATAATATGTTTTCTTTATGTTCCTGTGAAGCTTTTGGTTAACAGATTGAACTAACTGAAGACGTTTCTTCCTGTACTTAATGCTTTTAAGACCAACAAGAGCCGGGTGTGGTGGCGCACACCTTTAGTCCCAGCACTTGGGATGCAGAGGTAGGAGGGGAGGCAGAGGTAGGAGGATTGCCATGAGTTCCAGGTTATCCTGAGACTACAGAGTGAATTTTAGGTGACCCTGAGCTATAGTGAAACCCTATCTCGAAACTCCCCTACCAACAAGAGTTAATTTTATCTATTCTACTCTGTAACAAATATGTTGGTGTGAAGTTGGAAATTCATTTTTCTACTTTTACCAACGTGATACAAGTTTTAGGTCACTTTTCACTTTTGGTTTGTATTTTCAGGGTAGTGTCTTGCTATAGTCCAGACTGACCTGGAATTCACTATGCAGTCACCTCAAATTCATGGCAATCCTCCTACCTCTGCCTCCTGAGTGCTGGGATTAAAGGCGTGCGCCACCACACCCAGCTGCTTTTCACTTTGGAAAATTATGTACTATGTTTATGAAAATAATGTTCTAGAATGTACAGAAAGACAGGTTAAAGTCTCCTTTATTTTGAAAAGCTTAATAATGTGTTTCATTCTTCACTATAGAATATATAGGCAAGCCAAAAGCATACTTGTCAAAATAACAAATTAGATGTTCAAACTTTGCACATCCAGTAAACAAAAGGTAATTGACTTTGGGTTGTTACTCAGATATTTTAGTTACTTTTATAGCATAACATGAGCAGATACATAACAAAGTAGGGTCTCACTCTGGCCCAGGCTGACTTGGAATTCATTATGTAGCCTCAGGGTGTCCTGAAACTCATGGGGATCCTCCTACCTCTGCCTCCCAAGTGCTGGGATTAAAGGCATAAGCCACCATGCCCAGAATTTTCTTGGTGTTTTTGAGACACAGTGTTACTGTGTAGCCCCAGCTGGCCTCCTGCTTGCTGCCATACTCCTGCCTCAGCCTCCCAATTGCAGCCTCCTTATATGTACTACCACATACAGTTTAAGTTTGTTAATTTTTTTATTGTTGTTTTTGAGGTATGCTCTCACTGTAGCCCAGGCTATCCTGGAATTCATTATATAATCTCAGGGATGCCTCAAACTCACTGTGATCCTCCTACCTCTGCCTCCCAAATGCTGGGATTAAGGGTGTGTGCCACCACACCTAGCAAGTTTACTAATTTTAACATAGCTAGTCTACTTTAGTTGTCAGAGATGTTTAAAGTATTTTTAAATGACACATAAGGGCTTGGGAATATTGCACAGTGGAAGAGTGCTGGTCTAGTGTGGATGAGGTCTTTGAGTTCAATCCCCAGTGCCACACAAACAAGTTTTGAAATTAAAAAGAGACATAGAGAGGCCAATGGGGAGGGGTAGGTCACGGATGAGCCTAACAATGGTACCAAACTGCCTGTATTTGCTGAATAGAAAACTAATTTTAAAAATATTTTAAAAATATTAAAAATTAAAAAATGAAAAAAGAGACAGAAATCATACACAAATAAATTAATATAGGTATAGGCCAGGCATGGTGGTGCATGCCTTTAATCCCAGCACTTGGGAGGGAGAGGTAAAAAGATTACTGTGAATTTGAGGCCAGCCTGGCACTACAGAGTGAGTTACAGGTCAGTCTGGGCTACAGTGACACCCTATCTCCAAAAAAAAAAAGGTTTATGTGTAACTTTTTAAAATGGACTATTACTTTGAAGGATTATCTTAATTGACTTTTAATATTTAAAAGTTAACTTGAAGGCCAGGCGTGGTGGTGCACGCTTTTAAGCCCACAATTTAGGAGGCAGAGGTAGGAGGATCGCTGAGAGTTTGAAGCCACCCTGAGACTAAATAGTGAATTCCAGATAAGTCTAAGCTAGAGTGAGATTCTACCTCGAAAAAAATGTAAAATAAAACAAAATAAAATAAAAATTGAGAGCTGGGAGTGATGGTGCACTCCCAGCACTTGGGAGGCAGAGGTAGGAGGATTGCCATGAGTTCAAGGCCTCCCTGAGATGACATAGTGAATTCTAACTCAACCTGGGCTAGAGTGAGACCCTATCTTGAAAAATAAAAAATAAATAAATGTAAAAATAAAAATTAAGTTGAATTACACTGACACTGTAGAGTCTGGGGGTAACTGATGGCCTGTGTCAGTCTCTGGTATTTTCTAAATGTGTCTTGACTGTATACAGGGATGCTAGTGAATATTGGGATGCTTATTGGCAGGCTGAGGGTCTGGTCCTATGGTCTTATGTCATCTTTCCTTTATATATATCACTGTGAAAGTCCTCCCCCACCCCCAGAATATCTTCTTAGAGCCTGACCTGTAAAGTTTATTTCCAGTCCTTTGTTTTGTGGATCATTGATCTCCACAAAAATTTGCATAGTATGCATGGAGATGCATGCCTTTAATCCCAGCTTTCTGGAAACTGAGGTAGGAGGATTATTGTGAATTCAAGGCCAGCCTGGAACTACAGAATGAGTTCCAGGTCAGTCTGGGTATGGTTGTTTGATTCAGGTGTCCCCCATAAACTTAGATGTTCTGAATACTAGTTCCCATCTGATGGAGATTTGGGAATTAACACCTCCAGGAGGCAGTGTATTGTTGGGGTTGGCTTATGGGTGTTATAGCCAGTTTCCCCACGCTAGTGTTTGGCACATTCTCCTGTCCCTGTTGTCCACCTAATGTTGGCCAGGGGGTGATGTCCACCCTCTGCTCATGCTATCATTTCCCTGCCATCGTGGAGCTTCCCCCTTGAGCCTGTTAAGCCAAAATAAACCTCTTTTTTCCCAAAAGCTACTCTTGGTTGGGTGATTTCTGCCAGCAATGTGAACTTGACTCTCACAGTAAAGTGGTATCAGGAGTGGGGTTGCTATTAGGCACCTGACTGTGTGGCTTTGGCCTTCTGGAGCCTAAGAGATGCCTTGTAGTGCTGTAAGTACAGCTTGATGGAGTATTCTGGTCAGAGTTGAAAGACCTGAATGCAATAAGAACTAGGGACTGTGAGGTTTGGCTTATGAGGGTGAGGAAGAGCTTTGTTTGGACTGGGCTTGCAGGTTATGAAAGAAGCTTGCTATTATGCACATGTCCTGAGAAGTTGTGCACAGTTTCTTTGTGTAGAAATGAACTGGTGTGAGCAGAGGGATATGGCACAGGAAAAAAAAAAATCTTTGTGTGAACTGCTTCCCATTCAGCTGCAATTGAGAGATTTCAGCCTTTGAACTGCACTGGGGCAACAGAAAGAATGTAGACTCTTTTAAAGGGGCCTAAATGTACAACCAGTGTCCTGTTCTTCAAAGCCTACTTTATTCCCCCCAGATTAATAAATTGGCACCCTACCTGGTATTGTGGAGTGTAAGAAATGCAGGAAAGAGGGTCACTGAGTTTGTAACACGGTCTTGTATTTTGGAAATGGTCATGGGCAGTGTGAAGCAGGTTTGCTGGATGCCTGCATGGAGACTCCCATGGAGTCACGAGATGAACAGTGGGTTGCAGTGGAGACCCAGCAGCGATGCTGGAACCACGAGATGACTGCTAAGGAAAGCTGCCAGACCCAGTGAAGTTTTCTAGGACTGTGAGTTGCCTAGCTGGAGGGCCAGCATTGAAACTTCAGAGACTTGTTGCTGGTTAGAATTATGGGACTTGGAAATTTGTCACTGACTGGAGTTGTTAGACTTCAAGTTATAGAGTTTGATGTTTGCCCTGGTTGTTTTAAATCTTGTATTGGTTGAATATTTCTTTGCTTTGCCCAATGCCATCTTTTGCAGTGGTTTTTGTTTTGGGATGTTTTGGTATTGTGGCTCAGTTAAAAGATCTTGGACTATTGTGGGGATGTATGAACATCATTGGAATTGATAAAAACTATGGGGACTTTTTTTTTTTTCCTTCTAGGTATGGTTTCACTCTAGCCCAGGCTGACCTGGAATTCACTATGGAGTCTCAGGGTGTCCGGCAATCCTCCTACCTCTACCTCCCGAGTGCTGGGATTAAAGGCATGCGCCACCACACCAGGCTAAAACTATGGGGACTTTTAAAGTTGGATGAATGCATTTTACATCATGGATGATTATCAGTTTGTGGGGGCCAGGGATGGAATGTGGTGGTTTGACTCAGGTGTCCCCCATAAACTTAGGTGTTCTGAATGCTAGTTTCTAATCTGATGGAGATTTGGGAATTAACACCTCCAGGAAGCAGTGTATTGTTGGGGTTGGCTTATGGGTGTTATAGCCAGTTTCCCCACGCTAGTGTTTGGCACATTCTCCTGTCCTTGTTGTCCACCTGATGTTGGCCAGGGGGTGATGTCCACCCTCTGCTCATGCTATCATTTCCCTGCCATCGTGGAGCTTCCCCCTCGAGCCTGTAAGCTAAAATAAACCACTTTTTCCCAAAAGCTACTCTTGGTTGGGTGATTTCTGCCAGCAACGCGAACCTGACTTCAACACTGAGCTAGAGTGAGATTTTACCTTGAGAAAAATAATCTGCAGCTGGGCGTGGTGACATGTGCCTTTAATTCCAGCACTCAGGAGGCAGAGGTAGCAGGATTGCCTGAGTTTGAGGCCACCCTGAGAAATCTAGGTCAGTCTGAGCTAAAGTGAGACCTTACCTCAAAAACAACAACAAAGTCTTCATGCCATTAAAATAATTTCCAAAGCAGAATTGTTCTATTTTGCATGTTATGAGACATATATCTAAGTTACACTGATAAGACTTAACAGAGCCTCTTTAACTAAAGTGGCTAGGGTTGCAGGAGTTTGTGGTATCATTCAAATGAACTATAAAATTGCCTCTGAAGTTTGCTTAAAAGGCAGGCAAATGAGACCCTTGAGGAGGAGGATGTGATTACCAAAGTAATATTTTTGTCCTAGTACTTCAGTATTATTGGTATTATGTGTTAGACTATAATTACTTGATAACTAATTTTCAGAACTGATTTTTAAAAATGCCTTTTTCTTGTGGCTGGGGAGAGGGCTGAACTGTTAAAGGCACTTGTTTGCAAATCCTACCAGCCTGGGTTCAATTCACAGTCATCCATGTAAAGCCAAATACAAAAGTAGCACACTATTGCTCACTTGCAGGGCAAGAGACCCCAGTGAACACATGCGTGTGTGTGCGCTCACGCGTGCACACACACACACAAATAAATAAAAACTAATTTTTATGTTTTATCTTAAAGGCATGGCATTTGTTAAGGGGTTTGTACTTTTCTAAGATTTTGAAATAGAAACATTGGTAAAGATAACTAATGGCATTTAAGTCTGATGTGATGTGAGAACAAAACTTGGACCCAGTTTCGAATCTCCAGGTCCCACATAAGCCAGATGCACATGGTGGCACATGCATCTGGAGTTTGTTTGCAGTGGCTAGAGCCCCTGGTGTGCCCATTCTTTCTCTCTCTTCTCCCTCCCCCTCTCCCTCTGTCTCTAGTAAATAAATAAAAATCTTTTATAAAATGATTACAATTAAAATATGATCAAGTGCTGATCAAGTAAATAGGTAGTTTGGGTTGGACTACCTTAATTCCAATAGATTTTTTTTTTTTTTTTTTGAGGCAGGGTCTCACTCTAGCCCAGGCTGACCTGGAATTCACTCTGTAGTCTCAGGGTGGCCTTGAACTCATGGCAAGCCTCCTACGTCTGCCTCCCAAATGCTGGGGTTAAAGGCATGCACCACCATGCCTGGCCGTAGGTTGATTTTCTTTTTTATTTTAGACAGAGAGAATTGGTACACCAGGGCCTCAGCCACTACATTCTAACTCCAGACGCTTGCGCCTCCTAGTGGGCCTGTGCAACCTTGCACTTGCTTCACCTTTGCATCTGCCTTAACCTGGAGAATCAAACATGGGTCCTTAGGCTTCACAGGCAAGTGTCTTAACTGCTAAGCCATCCAGCCCTAGTCTGATTTTCATGTTGTTAGTAAAATAAATGTCAGTAAATGAGATGGCTCAGGTAGCTGTGTAAACATGTAAACCTGAGTTCAAATCCCCATGTAATAACTAGCTGAAGTAGTACATGCCTACATTCCCAACACTGCTGTGAAGGTGGAGACAGAAGGATTCCTGGAGTTTGCTGACACTTAACATTGTTTCCGCCACCTCTTCTGCGATGGACCCTGATCCTTGGAGGGTGTGATAGAGATGTTTCAGTGATGAACAGTCCTCTGTCACTTCTCTTATTTGAGAGAGAGAATGACAGAGTGACACAGTGAGTATGGGTGTGCCAGGGCCTCCTGGCACTGAAAATGAACTTCAGAGACAGTCACCATTTTGTGCATCTGGCTTTATGTGGGTCCTGAGTAATCAAACCTGGGCCTTCAGACTTTGCAAGCAATTGCCTTTAACCACTGAGCCATCTCTTTAGCCCTATTTTATTTTGTTTATTTGGTATTTATTGAGGTAGAGCTTCACTCTCGTCCAGGCTGACCTGGAATTCAATATGTAGACTCATGTCAGGGTGGCCTTGAACTCATGGTGACCCTTCTACCTCTGCCTCCAAAGTGTTGGTATTAAAGGCATGTGCCACCACGTCCAGCTTATGTTATCTTTTTTTAAAAAGTATTTTTATTTATTTATACAAACAGAGAAGAGAGACATAGAGAAGGAATGAGTATGCCAGGATCTCCAGCCACTGCAAACTACTGATACATGCACCACTTTGTGCATCTGGCTTTATGTGGGTCCTGAGGAATTAAACCCAGGCCAGCAAGCAAATGCCATCTCTTCCCACATGTTATTTTTTATTTTATTTTATTTTTTATTTTTTTTCAAAGCAAGGTCTCACTCTAGTCCAAATCTGGAATAATTCACTATGTAGTCTCAGGTTGGCGTTGGAACTCAATGTGATCCTTTTAAGTGCTTCAATTAAAGGCATATACCACTACAGCTAACAACAAATGTGTTTTTGTTGTTGTTGTTGTTTGTTTGTTTTTAAGACAGACAGAATTGGCATGCCAGGGTCTCAGCCGTTGCAATCAAACTCCTGACGCTTTCGCCACCTAGTGGACATTGTGACCTTGCACTTGCCTCACCTTTGTGAGTCTTGCTTATGTAGAATTTGGAGAGTTGAACCTGGGTTTCACAGGCAAGCATCTTAACCACTATGCCATCTCTCCAGCCCCAAATGTTCTTTTTATTTGTTTTTTCATGGTAGGGTCTCGCTCTAGTCCAGGCTGACCTGGAATTCATTATGTAATCTCAGGGTGGCCTCAAACTCATTGTGATCTTCTACCTCTGCCTCCCAAGTGATGGAATTAAAGGCATATGCCACCACACCCAGCTCTCAAATGTTCTTTTTAATAGGCTTGGTGTACATGACATTGGTCCTACTAGGAGCTCTGATAGGTTGTCTAATACAGGAAGATTGGTGGTTATTCATCTTTGGTCAAAACCATGTTAGCTTTTATTTATTTATTATTGTTGTTGTTGCATTTTTGAGTTAGGGTCTTGCTGTAGCTTAGGCTGACCTGGGATTCACTATGTAGTTTCAGGCTGGCCTTGAACACACAGTGATACTCCTACCCTTGCCTCCCAAGTGCATCTTAGCTTTTTTTTTTTAAAGATTTATTTATTTATTTAAGACAGAGAGAGAGTGAGTGAGAATGGGCATGCTAGGGCCTCTAGCCACTGCAGACGAACTCTAGATACATGTGCCACCACATGCACCTGGCTTACATGGGACCTGGAGAATTGAACCTTAGGCTTCAGACATGCGCCTTAACTGCTAAGCAATCTCTCCAACCTGCATCTTAGTTTTTTAATGAATACATAATGTTTCATATGTACATTATAAAGAATATATGAGGACTGAAGAGAAGGTTTAATGGTTAAGGGACTTGCCTAAAAAGCCAAAGGACCTAGGTTTGATTTCCAGTACCCATGTAAAGCTGGGTACACAAGGTGGCACATGTGTCTGAAGTTTGTTTGCAATGGCTAGAGGTCCTGGTGTGCCTATTTGCTCTCTCTCCTTCCTTTTCTCAAGTAAAAGTAAAATATTTAAAAAAAAAAAAAAAAGAATATATGAGCTGGGCATGGTGGTTCACCACTTTAATCCCAGCACTCAGGAGACAGAGGTAGGTTGCTGTCACTTTGAAGCCAGCTGGAGACTAGTGAATCCAGGTCAGCCTGAGCTAAAGTGGAAATCTACCTCAAAAAAAAAAAAAAAAAAAAAAATATATATATATATATATATATATATTATATACATATTATATATATATGGGGGTAATCTGGTGTTGTGCATAATAGAATTGTGAGAAGTGTTTATTAAAGAATTTTTTTCCCTAAGTATATTTTGAGGGTATATATATTCACAGAGTTATGTTTTTAGTTTTTTAATGGATCTAAATTTTATTTTTCTGGTACAAATAATAGTTTTCTTGTACCAATTTGACTGACTTTTGGCTAATTTTACAGATTCCTACTCAAGATTTTGGAAGGTGTCCATATTTTAACCACTGGAAACAATGCCAAGGCACTGATACTGTGTTCTTCAGAAATGAGAGAAGCATGCGTGATTAGTTCTCATGTAGGATTAAAAAACAAAATCTATAGGAATGGAATATCTTTTAGTTAAAGTCAATAGATCTTATAGAAGTCAACACATAGGAGATGGAAATTTTATACTGAAAATGTTGGCTATTTAAAAGTTTTGTGGAATGTTGAAAATAAAACATAAACCACTGGCCAACTCTTAATTCTGTCCACTCGACTGATTGCCAGAGCTTACCACACTCCCCTCAAACTCCCTCATATGCTCTCCACTGGGCATCTTGTCCTTCGGGAGTTTAAATCCTTAATTCTTCCATAGTAAGATAGAACCACAATAGGTCTCTTATTCCTTAAAAATCATGTAGTACGTAGGATGGACACCATCTTAGGGTGAAAGTTTGGAAAATGGCATTTCAAGCAAATGGGTCTAGAAAACAAGCAGGGGTTGCAATCCTAATATCACAGGGTAGACTTCAGACCATTAGTTAGGAAAGATAATGAAGGTCACTTTATATTGATTGAAGGAACACTCGAACATGAGGACATTACAATCCTAAACATATATGCACCTAACATGGGGGCTCCCAACTTCATCAGATATTCACTATTATAACTAAAGTCACAAATAACACCAAACACAGTTGTAGTGGGTGACTTTAATACCCCAGTCTCATAAATTGTCAGGTCATCCCAGCAAAAAAATAAACAGAAGCATCAAGATTAAATGAAGTCATAGAACACATGGACCTAACAGATATCTACAGGACATTCCATCCAAATGCTGTAGAATACACTTTTTTAGGAGCATATGGAACATTCTCTAAAATAGGTCATATATTAGGACACAAAGCAAATCTTAACAAAATATAGGAAAGCTGAAATAATTCCTTGTACTCTATCTGATCACAATGGTATCAAACTACAAATCAATAGTAAGAAAAGCTATAGAGCATACACAAAGTCATGAAACTGAGTAATATACTACTAAATGATGAATGGGTCAATGAAATCAAGAAGGAAATCAAAAAATTTGTAGAATCAAAGATAGTGAGAGTACAATATACCAAACCTTTGGGACTGAATAAAGGCAGTCCTAAAAGGGAAATTTATAGCTTTAAGTGCATATGTTAAGAAATTAGAAGCCGGGTGTGGTGGTGCATGCCTTTAATCCCAGCACTCGGGAGGAAGAGATAGGAGGATTGCCATGAGTTCAAGGCCATCCTGAGACTACAGAGTAGAGTGAGACCCTACCTCGAAAAACCACCAAAAAAGAAAAAAAAGAAAAGAAAGAAAAAAGAAATTAGAAAGGTCGCAAGTAAACAACTTAATGCTTCATCTTGAGGCCTTGGGTAAAGAAGAACAAGGCCAACTGAAAGTCAGACAGGAAGAAATAATAAAGATTATGGCAGAAATTAATGAATTAGAAGCAAAATAAATCCAATGAATCAATGAAACAGAGCTGATACATTGAAAGGATAAGTAAGATTGATAAACCCTTAGCAAATCTGACCAAAAGAAGAGACACAAATTAATAAAATTAGAGATGAAAAAGGCACCATTACAACAGATACCAGAGAAATTAAAAAAAAAATCATAGGGACATATTATGAGAACATATACTCCACTAAGTTTGAAAATCTGAAAGAAGTGGATGATTTCCTTGATTTATATGACTTACCTAAATAAAATCAGGATGAGATTAACCACTTCAATAGACCTATAACAAGTATGGAGATCCAAACAGTTATCAACAATCTCCCAACTAAAAAAAGTGCAGGCCCAGATGGATTCACTGCTGAATTTTACTAGACCTTCATGGAAGAATGAACACCAATGCTTAACTTTTCCATAAAATAGACAAGGAATTTAACCAAACTCCTACAAAGCCAGCCTCACCCTGATACCAAAAGCAGACAAAGATAGAACAAAAAAGAAAGAGAAAATTAAAGACCAATCTCCCTCATGAGCATAAATGCAAATATTCTCATCAAAATATTGGCAAACAGAATACAAGAGTATATCAGAAAGATCATTCACCCCAACCAAGTAGGCATTATCCCAGACATGCAGGGATGGTTCAACATATGACAACTGATAAATGTAATACATTATATAAATGGACTGAAGGACAAAAAAAATATCACATGACCATCTCATTAGATTCAGAAAAAGTATTTGACAAAATCCAACATCCCTTCATGATAAAACTCCTACAGAGACTGGGAGCAGAAGGAATAATCTCAACATAATAAAGGCTATTTATGACAAACCTACAGCCAAGATAATACTGAATGGAGAAAAATATGAAGCTTTTCCACTAAAATCAGGAACAAGACAAGGTGTCCACTGTCCCCACGTTTATTTAATATAGTACTGGAGAGCTGGGTGTGGTGGCGCACTCCTTTAATCCCAGCACTCGGAAGGCAAAGGTAGGAGGATTGCCATGAGTTCAAGGCCACCCTGAGACTACATAGTGAATTTCAGGTCAGTTTGAGCTAAAGTAAGAACCTACCTCGAAAAAACAGAAAAATATATAATGTTTATATTTACTGGAAGTCTTAGCCATAGCAATAAGGCAAGAGACACACATAAAAGTGACACAAATTGGAAAGGAAGAGATCAAGTTATCATTGCAGATGATATGATTCTATACATAAGGACCCTAAAGACTCTACCAGCAAACTGTTAGAGCTGATCAATATTTGTAGCCATATAGCAGGATACAAAATAAACACACTAGCCAGGCATGATGGTGCACACCTTTAATCCCAGCACTAGGAGGCATAGGTAGGAGGATCGCTGTGAGTTCAAGGCCATCCTGAGACTACAGAGTTAATTCCAGGTCAGCTTGGACCAGAGTGAGACCCTACCTCGAAAAACCAAAAAATAAATAAATAAAAACAAACACACTAATCAGTAGCCTTCCTGTATGCTAACAACCAACACACAGAGGACGAAATCAAAGAATCACTCCCATTCAATCACAATTGCATCAAAAAAAAAAGAAAGAAAGAAAGAAAAGAAAGTACCTTAGAATAAACCTAGCCAAGAAAGTGAAGGACCTCTGCAAATGAAAACTTTAAAATACTCAAGCAAGAAATTGCATAAAACACTAGGAAAGTCATCCCTCATTCTTGGATTGGAAGAATCAATATTGTGAAAATGTCAATCTTCCCAAAAACAATCTACACTTTTTTTTTTTAATTTATTTATTTGAGAGCGACAGACACAGAGAGAAAGACAGATAGAGGGAGGGAGAGAGAATGGGCGCGCCAGGGCTTCCAGCCTCTGCAAAGGAACTCCAGACGCGTGTGCCCCCTTGTGCATCTGGCTAACATGGGACCTGGGGAACCGAGCCTCGAACCGGGGTCCTTAGGCTTCACAGGCAAGCGCTTAACCGCTAAGCCATCTCTCCAGCCCACACTTTTTTTTTTTTTTTTTTTTGGTTTTTCGAGGTAGGGTCTCACTCTGGTCCAGGCTGACCTGGAATTAACTCTGTAGTCTCAGGGTGGCCTTGAACTCATGGCGATCCTCCTACCTCTGCCTCCCGAGTGCTGGGATTAAAGGCGTGCGCCACCACACCTGGCTTCAATCTACACATTTAATGCAATCCCCATCAACATTCCAATGGCATTCTTCATTGAAATATAAATAACAATCCAAAAATTCTTTTGGAAGCACAAAAACCCTCAGATACATAAAACAATTTTGAACAACAAAAATAAGGTTGGTGGTATGACCATACCTGATTTTAACCTATACTACAGAGCCATAGTAACAAAAACAGCATGGTACTGGCACCAAAGCAGACATGTAGATAAATGGAACAGAATAGAGAACTCAGATGTAAGTCCAGATAGCCACCTGATCTTTGACAAAAATGGCAAAAATACTCACTGGAGAAAAGATAGCCTCAGCAAAAGGTGCTGGGAAAACTGGATATGTATCTGTAGAAGGATGAAAATAGATCCTTATCTCTCTCCATGCACAAGAATTAAGTTCAAATGGATCAAAGACCTTAATATCAGACCCGAAACTCTGAAATTGCTAAAGAAAAAAGTAGGGGAAACCCTTCAACTTAACTGGTCTTGGCAAAGACTTTCTGAATATAACTCCAGTTGCTCAGGAAATAAAACCACAGATCAACTGCTGGGACCTCATGAAATTACAAAGCTTTTGTTTAGCAAAGGACACTGAATAGAGCAAAGAGGCAACGTACAGAAGGAAGAAAATCTTTGCCAGCTATACATCTCACAGAGGATTAATATCTAGGATATACAAATAACTCAAAAAACTTAATAAGAAATCAACCCAATTAAAAAATGGGCTATGGGCCAGGCATGGTGGTGCATGTCTTTAAACCTTGCATTTAGGAGGCTCTTAGGAGGATCACTGTGAGTTTGAGGCCAGCCTGAGAATACATGGTGCATTCCAGATCAGCCTGGGCTAGTGGGACCCTACCTCGAAAAATAAAATAAAAAAATAAAAAAGCTATGGAACTAAATAGAGTTCTCAAAAGAAGAAATACAGATGGCATATAAACATCTAAAAAAAAGTTCTACATCCCTAGCCCATCAGGAAAATACAGATTTAAACCATGTTGAGATTCCATCTCACTCCTGTCAGATCGGCTACCATCGTGAAAATAAGTGACCATAAATGCTGGTGAAAAGGTGGAAAAAGAGGAACCCTTCTGCACTGCTGGTGGGAATGCAATCTGGTCCAGCCATTGTGGAAATCAGTGTGGAGGTTCATGAGACATCTAAAATAGATATACCATATGATCCAGCTACAGCACTGCTAGGATATCAGCACTGCTAGGCATATATCCTAAGGACTTGTCTCACTACCTTAGAGATACTTGCTCAACCATGTTTATTGCTGCTCTATTCACAATAGCTAGGAAATGGAACCAGCCTAGATGTCCCTCAACTGATGAGTGGATAATGAAGATAGGGTACATTTACACAATGGAGTTCTACTCAGCAGTAAAGAGAAATGAAGTTATGAAATTTGCAGGAAAATGGATGTATCTGTATAGGATTATACTTAATGATGTAACCCAGGCCCAGAAAACCAAATGTCACATGTTCTTGCTTATATGTGGGTCCTAGCTACAAATGATTGTATTTCTATGCCAGTAGGAATAAAACTCTGTAGCAGATGCCAGTGGGCTAGAAAGGATGGGGGGACTTAATAAGAGGGTATTATATATATGTAAGTAGAGGAACAGATTACTGGGGCTGAAAAGGCCTAAGCGAGGTCAGCGGAAGAGATTGAGTAAAGGAAAGGTGGAGGGAGGGCTAATCAAAATCTAAGAGGATATAAACAAATCCTATGGAAACCTACTTTTATGGACAATGGAACACTGAAGAGCCATAGATTGTTGCTAGAAAATTTTTAGTGCCTGGGATGGGATACCTTCCAGTGAGTTGTTGGCCAGAGAGGTCCCTGATAACCCCCCAAAATTACAGGCCATTGCTGAGGCCCTTGGTTTCCCACCAGGAATAGGTGGTAAGACCCTATTGCTGAAGACTCCACATACTTGGGCTGCAAAGCCACTGAGAAATCCTGCTGGAGGGCTGGAGAGATGGCTTAGCGGTTAAGCGCTTGCCTGTGAAGCCTAAGGACCCCGGTTCGAGGCTCAGTTCCCCAGGTCCCATGTTAGCTAGATGCACAAGGGGGCGCACGCGTCTGGAGTTTGTTTGCAGTGGCTGGAAGCCCTGGCGCGCCCATTCTCTCTCTCTCCCTCTATCTATCTTTCTCCCTATGTCTGTTGCTCTCAAATAAATAAATAAAAATAAATAAATTAAAAAAAAAAAAAGAAATCCTGCTGGAGCTGAGCTGAACACCTCTTCCCTGTAGACTAGCTGAAAGAAAGCTGGAAGAAGCCATTCTGCATGCAGTTCAATGGGAGAGAGAGAAAGATACCCAACAGTGTATACTGCAAGCCTTATATTTGGCCAGTCAGGCCAAATGAGCTAACAGGTGCAATAGTGGCACATCTGTTATGGGGGAAACCAATCACCTTCTACTTTGACTAGAGGCCCACTCCATGGGAGGGAACGCATCCCTGATACTGAAAACCCACAACAGAGGTAGTCATGAGCCCTAGGGGTGTAATGTCTGCTGCTGTCTGGCTAAATGTATATACTATGCTCACCAAAATGCCCTGTTAGCATTTTTCTTAATGTTCATACTCATATATTAATGCTACTCTCACTTTTGGTTAGAGAAGCTTCCCTTTTCAGATGGTGGTGCCTTGGGATGACCAGAAGACATTATGGTGCTGGGAAATGTTAGACGATTGCTCAGCACTGAAATATCTCTATCACACCTTCCAAGGCTCAGTGGCCATTGCAGAAGGGGTGGTGGAAAGAATGTAAGAGCCAAAGGAAGGTTAGGACTCCTTACAACGTGCACCTCCAGACACAAAAGGGTAGATATCTATGACCTCACTGTGTGTGAAACTACCTACACAAGACCATCATAATAGGAGGAAAAGATCATGACATCAAAAAAGAGAGACTGATTGAGAGGGGGAAGGGGATATGATGGAGAGTGGAGTTTCTAGGGAGAAAGGGGGAGGGGGAAGGGAGGGAGTGAATTACTGTGGGTTATTTCTACAATTATGGAAGTTGTCAATAAAAAATTAAATAAAAATATCATGTAGTATAGGCCAGTCATGGTGGCACACACCTTTAATCCCAGCATTTTGGAGGCAGAGGTAGGAGGATCACTGTGAGTTTGAAGCTACTCTGAGACTACATATTTGATTCCAGATCAGTCTGTGCTAGAGTGAGAACCTACCTTGAAAAAAAAATCATATAGTACATGGTGGCATGTACATAACCCCAACAATCAGGAAACAGAGATGGGTTTCCTGTGAGTTTGAGGCCACCCTGAGACTACATAGTGAATCCCAGGTCAACCTTGTCTAAAAAAAAAAAAAAAAAAAATTATATATATATATATATATATATATATATATATATATATATATATATATACACACACACACACACACACATACATACACACACACACACATACACATACACACATACGTACACACACACACACACACACATAGATACATAGATACATATATATGTGTAATTTTGTTTTGAGGAAGGCTCTCTCTCTCTAGCCCAGGCTGACTTGGAATGGAATTCACTATATAGTCTCAGGGTGGCCTTGAACTCCTACCTCTGCTTCCAGAGTGCTGGGATTAAAGGTGTGTACCAGCACACATGGCTTCAAAAAATATGTTTTTAAATTTATTTTTTTCAGCAGCAGAAGCTACAGGTGCTGGAATACACCCATTCATTTATACTCTTTCTCTTCTTGCAAATATTAAAAAAAAAAAAACAACAACATGACTTCTGGTTAAGATGGCGGCATAGGTACCACACCAACGCAACCTAGGGGGAAAAAAGACCAAAAAAACTCAGCAAAATACATACTTTTACTAAAAAATGAGGTGTATAGGAAATTGAAGCGGCAGTGGAGAAGTAGAAGAGATCCAGAGCATCCAGAGCCCGCACAGGCTGGCAAAAGCAGCCCCGGCAGCTCCACCAACCGCGGTAGCAACAGCGGCGCACCAGAAAGCCATCAGGCTCAGCTTGAGCCGCATTAAAAGCCAGGTGAGGGGAGCTTCCACTCACACTGGAGCTCTCCGCACCTCAGGAAATATGAAGGGAGAGCGGCAGTGAGCAATGGAGGAGCAGACCATGAGGTAGAAGAACACATGGAACAGCGAGAGAACTAGAGCAGCTGTGGCTCCCTCCTCTCCCCCACTGCCTGTGCCCAGGTCCAGCGAACAGAGCAGCGGTCCCGGGACCCGGCCACGCCAATTTGAGCTGACAGTGGGACCCAAGCAGGAGCAGAGTCTGGCAGCAACATCAGTGGCTCCGGCACCGGTAACAGTGGTCCCAGCAGCAGCAGATCCAGCAGCGGCAGCAGTGGCAGACCCAGCAGCAGCAGCTTCAGAGGCAGCAGCAGCAGATCCCACAGCAGCAACTTCACTGGCAGCAGTGGTGGTGGACCCAGCAGCAGCAGCTTCAGTAGCAGCAGTGGCTCCAGTAGTGGCAGCTACCACAGCAGTAGCAGAGGCAGCAACAGCGGTGGATCCAGCAGCAGCAGCTTCAGCAGCAGTGGCTATAGACCCAGTAGCAGCAGCTTGAGCAGCAGCAGTTCCAGCAGCAGAGGTGCTGATCTGCAGGGCCACACTTGCCAGGCTCAGTTTGCCCTGCAGGAAAAGCCAGTGCCCAGCTCCAGAAACCAGAACAGCAGCCCAACGACCCAGGGAGCAACTTGTCTGAGACCAAAATCATCCAAGGTAACTGGGATTGCACCAGGGAAGGGTCTCACTTGGTCACAAGCTGACTTGGATCCCTCAACAGACCAGAAATCTTAACCTCTATGTTGATAGAGGATCTGGTTGTTATAATAACTACTCTGGCATACATACTTGGGGCTATTTTTGATTGAATGGATACAATGTTTAGTTAACTCTATTAAGAAATTAGAAAGGTCCCAAGTATACGACCTAATGCTTCACCTTAAAGCCTTGGAAAAAGAAGAACAAGGCAAACCAAAAATCAGTAGACAGGAAGAAATAATAAAGATTAGGGCAGAAATTAATGAAATAAAAACAAACAAACAAAAAAAAAACAATCCAAAGAATTAATGAAACAAAGAGTTGGTTCTTTGAAAGGATAAACAAGATTGATAAACCCTTAGCAAATCTGACCAAAAGAAAGAAGAGACACAAATTAATAAAATCAGAGATGAACAAGGTAACATCACAACAGATTCCAGAGAAATTCAAAAAATCATAGGGGCATACTATAAAAGCATATACTCCACAAACTATGAAAATCTGAAAGAAATGGATGATTTCCTTGATTTATATGACCTACCCAAATTAAATCAAAATGAGATTAATCACTTAAATAGACCTATAACAAACATGGAGATCCGAACAGTTATCAATAATCTCCCAACTAAAAAAGCCCAGGCCCAGATGGATTCACTGCTGAATTTTACCAGACCTTTAAGGAAGAGCTAACACCATTGCTTCTTAAGCTTGTCCAGGAAATGGAAAAAGAAGGAATTCTACCAAACTCCTTCTATGAGGCCAGCATCACCCTGATACCAAAACCAGGCAAAGATAGAACAAAAAAAGAAAATTACAAACCAATCTCCCTCATGAACATAGATCCAGAAATTCTCAACAAAATATTGGCAAACAGAATACAAGAGTATATCAAAAAGATCATTCACCCTGACCAAGTAGGCTTTATCCCAGAGATGCAGGGATGGTTCAACATAACAAATCTATAAATGCAATACATTGTACAAACAGGTTGAAGGACAAAAATCACATGATCATCTCATTAGACACCAGAAAGCATTTGACAAAATCCAACATCCCTTCATGATAAAAGTCCTACAGAGACTGGGAATAGAAGGAACATATCTCAATATAATAAAAGCTATTTATGACAAGCCTACAGCCAACATATTACTAAATGGGGAAAAACTGGAAGCTTTTCCACTAAAATCAGGAACAAGACAAGGGTGTCCACTGTCCCCACTTTTATTTAATATAGTTTTGGAAGTCTTAGCCATAGCAATAAGGCCATAGACACACATAAAAGGGATACAAATTCGAAAGGAAGAGATAAAGTTATCATTATTTGAAGATGACATGATTCTACACAAAAAGGGCCCTAAAGACTCTACTAGCAAACTGTTAGAGCTGATCAAAACCTACAGCCATGTAGCAGGATACAAAATAAATACACAGAAATCAGTAGCCTTCATATATGCTAACAACAAACACACAGAGGATGAAATCAGAGAATCACTCCCATTCACAATTGCATCAAAAAAAAAAAATAAATAATAAAGTACCTTGGAATAAACCTAACGAAGGAAGTAAAGAATCTCTACAATGAGAACTTTAAAACACTCAAGCGAGAAATTGCAGAAGACACTAGAAAGTGGAGAAACATCCCTTGTTCCTGGATTGGAAGAATCAATATTGTGAAAATGGCATCTTACCTAAAGTAATCTACACATTTAATGCAATCCCTATCAAAATTCCAAAGGCTCTCTTCATGGAAATAGAAAAAACAATCCAAAAATTCATTTGGAATCACAAAAAACCTCGAATATCTAAAATAATATTGAGCAACAAAAATAAGGCTGGTGGTATTACCATACCTGATTTTAACCTATACTACAGAGCCATAGTAACAAAAACAGCATGGTACTGGCACAAAAACAGACATGTAGATCAGTGGAACATTAGAGGTCCCAGATGTAAGTCCAGGTAGCTATAGCCACTTGATATTCGATACAAATGCCAAAAATACTCAGTGGAGAAAAGATAGCCTCTTCAGCAAATGGTGTTGGGAAAACTGGATATATATCTGCAGAAGGATGAAAATAGATTCTTCTGTCTTGCCATGCACAAGAATTAAGTCCAAATGGATTAAAGACCTTAACATCAGACCTAAACTCTGAAACTACTAGAGGAAAAAGTAGGGGAAACCCTCCAACATATTGGTTTTGGCAAAGACTTTCTGAATACAACCCCAATTGCTCAGACAAAACCACAGATTAATCACTGGGACCTCATGAAATTACAAAGATTTTGCACTGCAAAGAACACAGTGAAAAAAGCAAAGAGGCAACCTACAGAATGGGAAAAAAATCTTCGCCAGCTATATATGTGATAGAGGATTAATATCTAGGATATACAAATAACTCAAAAAGTTAAATAATAAGGAGTCAAACAAGCCAATCAATAAATGGTCTATGGAGCTAAATAGAGCATTCTCAAAGGAAGAAATATGAATGGCATATAAGCATCTAAAAAAATGTTCTACATCACTAGTCATCAGGGAAATGCAGATTAAAACCACATTGAGATTCCATCTCACTCCTGTCAGATTGGCCACTATCCTGAAAACAAATGATCATAAATGTTGGCGGGGATGTGGAAAAAGAGGAACCCTTCTACACTGCTGGTGGGAATACAATCTGGTCCAGCCATTGTGGAAATCAGTGTGGAGGTTCCTGAAACAGCTAAAGATTGATCTACCATATGACCCAGCTATAGCACTCCTAGGCATATATCCAAAGGACTCATCTCATTTCCTTAGAAGTACGTGCTCAACCATGTTTATTGCTGCTCAATTTATAATAGCTGGGAAATGAAACCAGCCTAGATGTTCCTCAACTGATGAGTGGATAATGAAGATGTGGCACATTTATACAATGGAGTTCTACTCAGCGGTAAAGAAAAGTGAAGTTATGAAATTTGCAGAAAAATGGATGGACCTGGAAAGGATTATACTAAGTGACCTAGGTAACCCAGGCTCAGAAAGCCAAGCGCCACATGTTCTCTCTCATATGTGGATCCTAGCTACAGATGATTGGGCTTCTGCGTGAGAAGGAAAATACTTAGTAGCAGAGGCCAGTAAATTAAAAAGGAGATATAAAGGGAAGAGAAAGGAAGGGAGGAGGGTACTTAATAGGTTGATATGGTATATATTTAAGTAGAATGATTGAGATGGGGAGGTAATATGATGGAGAATGGAATTTCAAAGGGGAAAGTGTCGGGGGGGGGGAGGGAGGGAGTTACCATGGGATATTTTTTATAATCATGGAAAATGTTAATAAAAATTAAAAAATTAAACAAAAAACAAAAACAAAACCCTAGGGCTAGAGAGATGGCTTAGTGTTTAAGGTGCATACCTGCAAGGCCCAACAGCTGGTATTTGATTCCCCCATATTCATGTAAAACCAGTTGCACAAATGTGCATCTGGAATTCTTTTGCAGTGGCTAGAAGCTCTGGCATGCCCATCCCTCCTCTCTGTCTCTCACTCTCCTTGGAAATAAATAAAACATTTAAAAAAAAAAAAAACAACCTAATTTTGTTTTACACCACTGCTTAGCCAAATAATAGTTTCACCCAGCCCAACTGCAAATATCAGTGTTCCCTCTGTGTCTACCCCTTTCCTTCCTTTTTCCTCTTCACCCTCAGGTTGACCCTCCTGATTGGAGTACATCTAACTATCTCCCTCATAAATCAGATGAATAAATTAGACTGGCTTCATCTAAACACCTTTATATCTCTTGCTATGCTTCCTCTGCTCCAAATCAAGTTATTAGTGTTTTTCTCTGCCACTCTGCTTGATCTCTGCCCAAAGCACAGTTCCAAACTGTGGCTTCTGAAAATGGCCTTCAGGCCATTCTTCAGATTCCACTAGTTCTTTCATCTTGCATTCCCTCTTCAGGATTTTCAATTAAGACTCATTTTCCCCAGAAGAATCTCTCTTTTTTTTTTTTTTTTTTTAATTTTTATTTATTTGAGAGAGAGACAGGGAATGGGCGTGCCAGGGTCTTCGGCTGCTGCAAACAAACTCTAGATACGTGGGCCACCTTGTGCATCTGGCTTACAGGGGCCTGGGCAATTGAATCTGGGTTCTTTGGCTTTGTAGACAAGTGCCCTAACCACTAAGCAATCTTTCCATCCCTCTTTTCACAGGTTTAAAGAGTCTCCTTTTTTCTAAGGCTTCCTGTCTTGGGTATAAAGACGGGGCATGAAGAAAAGTACTTCCTTGTGTTTTTAAAAACTGGTTGTATTTATTTGCAAACAGAGAGGAAGAGAGAGAAACAGAATGGGCCTACCAACGCCTCTTACTGCTGCAAACAAACTCCAGGTGCATGTGCCACTTTGTGCATCTGTCTTTCTTTACATGGGTACTAGGGAACTGAAACTGGGTCATTACCTTGAGCTATCTTGCCAGCCCTGTCTTGGGTTCTTGAAAAGAGATATCAAAGTTATAAATAATGTGTATTGCTGATAAAAGTTAAATCAAAGGTTGTATTAAGGTTTATTAAATTTCTGGTCAAGGGGCTGGGAAGATGGCTCACTGGCTAAAGGAGCCTGTTTACAAAGTCTGCCAGCCCATGTTCAATTCCCTAGCCACTCCTGTAAAGCTAGATGGGTGTATACTTGAAGCAGCAAAAGACCATGGAACAACCATTTTTTACATACACATGAGCAAAAGTAAATTTTAAGGGCTGGAGGGATGGCTTAGTGTTTAAGGCGTTTGCCTGCAAAGCCAAAGGACCTATGTTCGAATCTCCAGGACCCACATTAGCCAGATGCACAAGGGGACACACTCATCTGGAGTTCATTTGCAGTGGCTGGAAGCCCTGGCATGCCCATTCTCCCCCTCTCTCTCTCCTTCCCTCTTTGTCTGTCAAATTTTAAAAAAAGTAAATTTTAATAAACAGGGGCAGGATATGGTGGTGCATACCTTTAATTCCAGCACTTGGGAGGCCAAGGTAGGAGGGTTGCTGTAAGTTCGAGGCTGGCCTGAGACTACATAGTGAATTCCAGATCAGCCTGGACTAGAGTAAGACCCTACCTCGAAAAGCCAAAAACAAATAAACAAAAAGGGTTGGAGAGATGACTCAGTGGTTAAAGGTGCTTACTTGCAAAGCTTGGAATCCTGGGTTCAATTCCCCAATAAGCCAGATGCAGAAAATGGCACAAGCATCTGGAGTTCACTTGCAGTGGCCTTGCCACTGCAATGCCCATTTCCCTCCCTCCTTTCTCCCCCTTGTGTTTGCAAATAAATAAAAGATACTTGAAAAAGGGCTGGAGAGGTGGCTCAGCAGTTAAGGTGCTTGCCTGCAAATCCTGATGACCCAGGTTCAATTTCCCAATACTCATGTAAAGCCAGATGCACAAAGTGGCACATGCATCTGGAATTTGTTTCCAGCAGTTGGAAGCCCTGGCACACCCATTCTGTCTCTTTCTCTCTCTCTTTCCCTTCCTCCTTACAAATAAATAAAGATAAATTGAAAGAAAACATCAAACTGAAAATAATGATATGGGTATAATTAATTTGATTGTTACTAAAGGGTATTAGATTTTTCAGGTCAAATTTTCAGTGCTCTAAAATAAAACTAAGCCATGATTATTGACACAGTAAGGTGTTCTAAAATAGTTTACCTTGTAGTAATATTTTAAAAATAAGAGAATATGTGTGTGTATACACACACACACACACACACACACACACATATGGGCATTTTTTTTTTTTTTTTTAACTAAAGGAGACATATAAAGTTTGTGATTAGGGCTGGGTAGATTGCTTAGTGGTTAAGGTGCTTGCCTGCAAAGCCAAAGAACCCAGGTTCAATTCTCCAGGACCCACATAAGCTGGATGCAGAAGGTGGTGCATGTGTCTAGACTTCGTTTGCAGTGGCTAAAAGACCTGGCTTGCTCATTCCCTCTCATTCAATCTGCCTCTTTCTCTCTCTCAAATAAATGAAATAAATAAAGAAAGAAAGAAACCCTGATTAAATTTTATCCAGAGGTTGGCAAGATAGCTCAGTTAAAGGCACTGGCTTATAAAACCTGCTGGTCCAGGGTCATTTCCTCACCCCCCACACAAAGCCCAATAGGATTCATTTGCAGTAGCAAGAGTCCCTGACACAAATCATTTAACTTTTTATTGAAAACTTCTATAAATATAAGCAATATACCATGATCATAATTCCCTTTCCAATTCTCCCCTTTTCCCCCTCCTGAATAACAACCTCTTTTTTTTTTTTTTTAATTTTTTTAAATTTGTTTGTTTTTGGTTTTTTGAGGTAGGGTCTCACTCTGGCCCAGGCTGATCTGGAATTCACTATGTAGTCTCAGGGTGGCCTCGAACTCATGGCGATCCTCCTACCTCTGCCTCCCAAGTGCTGGGATTAAAGGCATGCGCCACCATGCCCAGCACAACCCCTCTTTTTTATTGTTTTGTGTTTTTGAGGCAGGGTTTTGCTGTAGCCCAGGCTGACCTGGAATTCACTATGTAGTCTCAGACTGGCCTTGAATTCACAGCAATCCTCTTACCTCTGTCTCTGAATGCTGGGATTAAAGACGTGTGCCACCATGCCTGGCTTCTCTTCTATTTTTTGTGGGGGCCAGTTCAAGGTAAGGTCTCACTCTCGCCCAGGCTGACCTGGAAGTCACTATGTAGTCTCAGGGTGACCTCAAATTCACGGCAATCCTCCTACCTCTCTGCCTTCTGAGTGCTGGGATTAAAGGTGTGCACCACCACATCCGGCTTCTCTTCTATTTTGATGTCATTTTTTTTTCCGACCTGTTACACAGGTCTTGTGTAGGTAGTGTCAGCCACTGTGAGGTCATAAATGCAATGTGCCGGAGCCTGCCGGCTGAAAGGGTCCGAGCCTGATGGGGAGTGAGGATTAACGAAAGACAGAAGAAAGACTGAAAGCATGGACTCCAGTCCAGGGCTGAAGCAAGGCCTCAAGCCCAGACTGAAGACATGGTTTATTTCACAGCATTCCTTTTTATATCTTTTTACAAACAGTTTTTCCATGGACAAAGATTTTATGAGCTTTACAAGTTCCTATCAAAAAACCTTCCTGTTACAGAGTTTTTGCATTTCAATCACTTCTCAGTACAAAAGACCAGCCAAATGGCTGAAGATACATAATCTTGCTTACAGGAAGGCTGCTATAGTTTTGCTAATGTCTTGCTGCTGGAAGCCAAGGGCTATGGATACAAGTCCAGCCAAAATGGCTCCTGACAGCAATGGTCACTTTGTGCCTGGAAGGCAGCATTCTAAAGCACTCTTCCCATTCTTTGGCTCTTACATTCTTTCTTCCACTTCTTTTGCACTGGTCTCTTGAGACTGGGAGGGTGCGGTAGAGATGACTGTCAGTGCTGAACACTCCATTGTCCCTTCTTACCACTTTGATTAATTTGGAGTCTTCCCAGTGGTCATTGCCATCTGCCAAAAGAAACTTCTCAAACTAAGAGTGACAGTAGAATTAATATATGGGTGTAACAGGCCGGGCATGGTGGCACACGTCTTTAATCCCAGCATTTGGGAGGCAGAGGTAGGAGGATTGCTGTGAGTTTGAGACCACACTGAGACTACATAGTGAATTCCAGGTCAGCCCAGTCTAGAGTAAGATGCTACCTTGAAAAAAAACAACTGTGTGTGTGTGTGTAACAAAATATTCACAGGTTAATTTGGTGGACATAATATATCCATTTAGGGGCTGGAGAGATGGCTTAGCGGTTAAGCGCTTGCCTGTGAAGCCTAAGGACCCCGGTTCGAGGCTTCGTTCCCCAGGACCCACGTTAGCCAGATGCACAAGGGGGCGCACGTGTCTGGAGTTCGTTTGCAGTGGCTGGAGGCCCTGGTGCACCCATTCTTTCTCCCTCTTTCTGCCTCTTTCTCTGTCTGTCGTTCTCAAATAAATAATAAAAGTGATTTAAAAATATATATATATATCCATTTAGCCCAGGCTATCCCCTATGCCTAGTTTATGGATTTTTTACTAAGATTTTCAGTACCAGGAAGGAATTCCCTCCTATGAAACAATCTCAAATCCAATCAGACAGCAGCTGGTTTTCCCCATAACAGACATGCCACTTTTACACCAGTTGATACATTTGGCTTGGCCAGCTAACCACAAAACTTGTAACGTTGACTATTGGTTAAGACTGTTGATGACTTTTCTCCTCCAACAGGCTGCAGAGCTCTTTCAGCATCCTGACAACTAAGTCAAGAGGGAGGAGGCTTCTAGCTCAGCTCTAGCTTGACTTCTCAGTGACCTGCAGCCCCGGCATGTCCAGCAGTAGTGTCTTACCATCTACTTTTGGTGGAAACTAAATTTTTTAAAGTATATTTCTTTTCTTTTAATTTTTTGTTACTTTATTTATTTGAGAGCAACAGACACAGAGAGAAAGAAGCAGATAGAAAGAATGGGTGCACCAGGCTTCCAGCCACTGCAAATGAACTCCAGATGCGTGTGCCCCCTTGTGCATCTGGCTAACGTGGGTCCTGGGGAATCAAGCCTCTAACTGGGGTCCTTAGTCTTCACAGGCAAGCACTTAACCACTAAGCCAGCTCTCCAGCCCAAAACTAAATTTTTTTAAAGAAGCTATTCTGAAAAAAATTTTATCCAAATACTAAATTTGTATGTTTTCCTATTGAGTAAAGCCTTCACTTGTTGGATTAAAAAATATTCTATAAATTCTATAAAAAATTTGGCCTATTACACAAAATTTTATTTTGCCTGTAATCCTTAATCTTTTATATTAAATAAACTGATGACACCAATAAATTGTTAAGATTAACCAAAATCTTTTGTGTGTGTGTGTGTGTGTGTCTTTTCAAGGTAGGGTCTCACTCTAGTTCAGACTGACCTGGAATTCACTATGTAGTCTCAGGCTGGCCTCGAACTCATGGTGATCCTCCTACCTCTGCCTCCCGAGGGCTGGGATTAAAAGCATGCACTACCACCCCTGGCTGCTGCTGCTGCTGCTTCCCCTTCTTCTTTTTCCTTCTCCTTCCTCCTCTTTTTTCCTCCTCTTCTTCTTCCTTCTCCTTCCTTCTCTTCTTCCTCCTCCTCCTCTTCTTCCTTTCTCCTGCTGCTCCTCCTCTTCCCTCCTCTTTCTCTTCCTTCCTCCTCCTCCTACCTCCTATTCCTCCTTCCTCCTCCTCCTCCCTCCTCCCTCTCCCTCCTCCCTCCTCCCTCCTCCTCCCTCCTCCTCCTCCCTCCTCCTCCTCCCTCCTCCTCCTCCCTCCTCCCTCCTCCTCCCTCCTCTTCCTCCCTCCTCCCTCCTCCTCCCTCCTCTTCTTCCTCCTCCCTCCTCTTCTTCCTCTTCCTTCCTCCTCCTCTCTCATCCCTCCTCCTTCCTCCTTGCCCTTTCCCATCTCCTTGCCCTCCCCCATCTCCGCGCCCTCCCCTTTTCCTCCCCCACTCTTCCCCCTGCTTACTTGGGATCTGGAGAGTCGAACATGGGTCCTTAGGCTTCGCAAGCAAGCGCCTTAAACCTCTAAGCCATCTCTTCAGCCCTAACATATTACTTTTCAAGTTAGACCTATATATGAGACTTTTTTCTTCTGAAGTAAAATCATTCTTTTCTGTATCCAGGCTTGCCTTTGCCTAGCTTATGGTGCTTCCCAATGTCATGAGTATGTACATCTCTCTCCTAATGCCAGCATTCCTCTTGGGTTTCATACTATTTTCACTCTTTCAGCAATTATTTTGATTCTTCTATTCATAGGCCTCTCTCTGGTCCGCCTAGTAAACTCTATTCTCCGAGACAACTGTCTCATCTACTTCATGGACACTGTCATCCTCTTCATGGAGGAGTACAGAGACAGGCCTCTGATAATAGCACCTTGTAATAGTGAGGCCTTCTGACTCCACAATGCCCAAATCCAGCTCAAATCAGATACTGTCCTGTTACCTCATCATCTCACAATGCCTCCCCCTTCTTCATCCTCTTTCCTACTGAAGGAGAAAGCTAGTAGCATATTTTAGGTAGCTTCAGTAAGGAATCGAGGCCCAGAGAGAACTGATTGATGCCAACTTGCCCTGGCATGAAAAGAACTCTTGGCAGGAATGGAACTCATGTCTGAGACTTATCTACAACAGCTACCATGTTCTAGACAGGCAGCGTTCACTACCCAGGTGGGCTGGCACTGAAGCCTGACGCTTCAAATCTACTAGCCAGTCAGACTTGAATCTGAATGATTATATTTTCAATCGACTATAAATGCTGTTTTATGAGTCCTCCCCCTGCATCCCCCTTGCTCTGCTCTATGATCCCTGCTTGGGACAGGTTAGCCTGGCTCCCCCACCCCCTCCCCAGCTAGCCTGGGGAGGGGAGAGCAGAGTACTGTTTCTTGGTCTGAGTAGTTTTTCTGCTTGCTTCTACTTCATATTTGGGGTAACTTCTCACTTGATTACATATATGATTTTCCTCTCATCTCTGAATCTACTATGTGCATATTTCCCTTACATTCTAGATCTACCATGTGGGTGCTTTCTCTAACTCTGGGCCTGTTACTTGCATGGTTTCTCTAAACTTGGGGTATCCATGGGTACAACTCTCTACTACTCATTTCACAGCTGAATTTCTTTTCTGTTCTGTTTTCTTTTCTTCATTAGGTTCTATCTTCCACATGTCTTTGGTTCTACCTTAGTCTTTACCTAAAAAACCTGGATTAGTGGGTAAGGCACTTGCCTGCAAAGCCAAAGAACCTTGGTTTGATTCACTAGGACCAATGTAAGACAGATGTTCAAGGTGGTGCATGCGTCTAGAGTTCATTTGCAGTGACTGGAGGCCCTGTTGTGCCCATTCTACCCCTCCCATTTCTCTCAAATAAATAAGTAAAGAAAAATGTTTATTAGGGCTGGAGAAATGGCTTAGCACTTACCTACAGAACCAAAGGACCCAGGTTTGATTCCCTAGGACCCACATAAGCCAGATTCACAAGGTGATGCATGCATTTGGAGTTTGTTTGTAGTGGCTGCAGGCTCTGGCACACCCATTCTCTCTCTGTCTCTGCCTGTTTCTATCTCTCTCTCAAATAAACAAATAAAATATTTAAAGCTCAATTAAAAACTCAATTTCTCTTAAGTGAATCTCATGGACTGTGCTGCGTTTTCAAAATGCGTACATGCTTCCTGCTTTCATGTGCTTATGACTCTGCCCTACCCTTCTTCCTAGATCAAAATTTCCCTTAAATAAGCCCAAAGTTTGTGAGTCCTCTCTAAATAAACTTAATAAGCCAAAATTTATCCTTCTTGAGTCTTTTTAAAATCATTTCTTTGTTAAAAAATGGGACAAGACCCCAAATTGGGGTTCATAAACTTGTAGTCCCGTTTAAACCCCCAAATCCTGCATCACTATGATATCCTTGTTCCTTTTTTATGTTTTTAGAAAAAAGCTGGAAATGTTAAGTTTTTAAAAGTCTGAGCTGGGTGTGGTGGTGTACACCTTTAATCCCAGCACCTGGGAGGCAGAGGTAGGTGACTCATTGTGAGTTAAAGGCCAGCCTGAGACTACAGAGTGAGTTCCAGGTCAGCCTAGGCTAGAGTAAGACCCTACCTCAGTAACAATAACAACAAAAAATTGGCCAGTTCTCCCGATTCCCACAGCTGTGCTGGTTCCCATTGTTAGAGAAAATGACTAAACCTGGCTGTCCCACTAGTGGCCCTGGGTGGAGACGATATTCCAAGCCCATTTCTCCAAAGGAGTTCTAGAAGTGGTCTAAATAACATGGTCACTTGGGCTTAGTAAGGCTACTCAAACAGGCCCACTTCAAGTTCCACACATCCAGGCAAAGCCCCCTCTCACAGTACAGTTTCCCTTCCCCATGCCCCCAAAACATTTAAAATCTCCTTTCCCTTACTAGGCATTCTGAAGTTTCTTATACTTCAGATTCTACCATTGTTTTCTTGGCATTAAATAAAAATCTTGGACCCAGGAAACTGTTCCTCTTTTTTTTTTTTTTTTTTTTTGTGGCTTTTCAAGGTAGGTTCTTATTCTAGCACAGGCTGACCTGGAATTCACTATGTATGTAGTTAGTCTCAGAATGGGCTGGAACTCATAGTAATCCTCCTACCTAAAACACTTGAAGCTATGGGGACATTGTATTCAAACCACCACCTTCATCTGTTGGTCCCAAAGAATCATGAAACCATCTCACAATGCAAATTGTACTCAGTCCAACTTCAAAAATCTCCATTGTGTTTACAAACTTTAATAGTGTTCAGAAATCCAAAGTCTTATCTGAGACTCAAGAGTCTCTTATAACTGTGAGCCCTATAAAATTGAAACACAAGTTACATACTTCTAACACATAATGGCACAGGGTAAACATGCCTATTGCAAAAAGAAGGCATAATAAAGAGAGATGGGACCAATGTAAGATCAATAATCAGTAGGCAAGCATCAAACACCGGAAGTTCCATTTATGACATCTGTAGCCAGTGACAAAGTTTTTGGTGTTTCTTTTCTTTCTTTTTTGAGGCAGAGTCTCACTCTAGCCTAGGCTGACCTGGAATTCAATATGTAGTCTCAGGGTGGCCTTGAACTCATGATGATCCTCCTACCTCTGCCTCCCGAGTGCTGGGATTCAAGGTGTGCACCACCACGCCTGGCTAACAGTGACAAAGATTTTGGGGCTCCAATTCTTCCCCTTCAGCTGGGCTGCTCACAGCCTGGGGAAATCCATCCTGAGTCAGTAGCTCTTCTTGGAAGCCATCCATCCCACAGTTCTGACTTCTCCATATTCCTTGGGTCTACATTTTGACCCATAGTTCATCTTTATAGCTCCACCCAGTGGTCTCAATATCTCACCATGGTACTGAGAAGAAGTGACAGAGGAATGCTCAGCATTGAAACATTTCTAACACACCTTCCAAGGCTCAGCGTGGCAGAAAGAATGTAAGAGTCAAAGGGTAGGGCTCCTTACAATGTGCTCCTCCAGACACAAAATGGCCTAGATATCCATGATCTCGCAGTGAATGACACTACCTACACAAGACTATCGTAACAGGGGGAAAGATGACATCAAAATAAAAGAGACTGATTGAGAGGGGGAAGGAGTATGATGGAGAGTGGAGTTGCAAAGGGGAAAGTGGGGGGTGGGGGAGCGAATTACCATGGGTTATTGTTTACAATTATGGAAGTTGTCAATAAAAAAACATTAAAAAAAATAGGACTGGAGAGATGGCTTAGCAGTTAACTGCTTGCCTGTGAAGCCTAAGGCTCTGGTTGGAGGCTTGGTTCCCCAGGACCCACGTTAGCCAGATGCACAAGGGGGCACATGCATCTGGAGTTCATTTGCAGTGGCTGGAAGCCTTGGCATGCCCATTCTCTCTCTATCTCTCTCTGCCTCTTTCTCTGTCACTCTCAAATAAATAAGAATGAACAAAATTAAAAATAATAAAATTAAAAAAAAATTAAAAAAAAAATGGGCTGGAGAGATGGCTTAGCGGTTAAGCGCTTGCCTGTGAAGCCTAAAGACCCCGGTTCGAGGCTCGGTTCCCCAGGTCCCACGTTAGCCAGATGCACAAGGGGGCGCACGCATCTGGAGTTCGTTTGCAGAGGCTGGAAGCCCTGGCGCACCCATTCCCTCTCTCTCCCTCTATCTGTCTTTCTCTCTGTGTCTGTCGCTCTCAAATAAATAAATAAAATTAAAAAAAAAATAATAAAATAAAAATTAAAATAATAAAATAAAAATAAATAAATAAAAAGAGTTGCTGGCTTGGTATGGAGTTTTTCCTGGGCTGTAAGCAGCCCAGCTGTAGGACCAGAATTGGAACCCTAGAAACTTCATTGTGGGCCCAGATGGACATGAAAGTGCAGAACTTGGTATTTGTCCCACTTGTTTTAGATCTTACATTGGTTCAGTCTTTTCTTGTTTCACCCAATGTCATCTTTGCGTGTGAATGTTAATTCTGTGCCATTATGTGGATGTCGCTTGTGTTTTAATTTTACAAGCTTACAGTTAAAACTGTCTCAGATGAGACCATAGACTTCAGACTTTTGAACAGTGTTAGGATTGATGAAATCTATGGGGACTTCAATAATTGGACAGACTTTCAGCACCCCACAGTGAATACCAATAACCTCACTGAAGAGGGCCCTCATTGGAATGGAGGGGCTAGGAAATGGAATCAGTCTAGATGCCCATATGATGATGAATAAGGATGAGTCTGTCTGTCTGTCTGTCTGTCTGTCTGTCTGTCTGTCTGTCTGTCTATCTATCTATCTATCTATCTATCTATCTGAATTTTATTCAGCTCTAAGGGAAAAATGACAAAGTCTTCAGGAAAATGGATGAAACTGAAGATCATACTGTGTTCAGATATATAAGTATCACATGTTCTTTCTCAAATGGGTTCCTAGTTTCTGATTTCTAGATTGTTGGGTGTGAGTGTGTCTGTAGAAGCTATGGTGGGTATGGGGTGAGACAGCAGTAGAACACATGGGACATTAAACTAGAGGAGTATAACAGTGGGAGGGAAAGGATTAAGCAAGAATAAAGGGTGGAGCCAGGCGTGGTGGCGCACGCCTTTAATCCCAGCACTGGGGAGGCAGAGGTAGGAGGATCGCCAGGAGTTCAAGGCCACCCTGAGAATACAGAGTGAATTCCAGGTCAGCCTGAGCTAGAGTGAAACCCTACCTTGAAAAACCAACCAACCAAACAAAAAAAGAATAAAGGGTGGTGAGAAGAGGAACCAAAACTAAGGACATAGTCTTTATTCCCCAGGACCCACATAAACTAGATGCAGTAGGTGGCATATATGTCTGGAGTTCATTTGCAGCAGCTGAAGGCTGTGGCTCATCCATTCTCTTTCTCTTCTTTCCCTTTCTTTCAAATAATAAATAATTAAATAAATATTCAAAAAAATTCTGTTGGCCAAATTACTTTCATTTATTCGGCATCAGGTGCTTACATAAAATAAGCCAGGTAGTGTCATACACATCTTTAATCCCAACACTCAGGAAGCTGAGGTAGAATTGCTGTGAATTTGAGGGCAACCTACGACTACATAGTGAATTCCAGATCAGCCTGGGCCACCCAATAAAATAAAACAGCTTGCCACTTTAAAAAGTCCAGTGTTGCACTCAGGTTCACATTGCAGGTAGCAATCACCCAAACAAGAGCAGCTTGTAGGAAAAAGAGGTTTATTTTAGCTTATAGGCTCAAGGGGAAGCTTCATGATGGCAGGGGAAAACAATGGCATGAGCAGAGGGTGGACATCAAACCTGGATAACAGCAACAGGAGAGTGTGCCAAACACTGACAAGGGGAATCTGGCTATAATACCCATAAGACTGCCCCCAACAATATACTGTCTCCAGGAGGCATTAATTACCAAATCTCCATCATCTGGGAACCTAGCATTCAGAACACCTAAGCTTATGAGGGACACCTGAATCAAACCACATCCAGCTTACAGGGGTTTTAAATTTTTTTCAAGGTAGGGTCTCTAGCCCATGATGACCTGGAACTCTGTAGCTCTGGACTGGCTTGAACTTTTGGTAATCTTACCTCAGCTTCTGAAGTGCTGGGACTAAACCATGCCTAGGTTAAAAAAAATTTTTTTTATTTATTTGTAATCATAGAAGACAAAGAATGGGTATGCCAGGATCTCCAGCTACACTGAACAAACTCCAGATGCATGTGCCACTTTGTGCATCTGGCTTTACATGAGTACTGGGGAATCAAACCCAGGTCCTTAAGCTTTGTAGGCAAGCACCTTAACCATTAAGCCATTTTTCCAGCCCCGTGCCTACCTGTTTTTATTTATTTATTTATTTAGTCTCAGTATGATTCTAAGGGAAGATATAGAAATATTTTATATATACGGGGCAGGGGAGATGTCTCTGCAGTTAAAGAAACTTATGTGCAAAGCCTGTCAGCCCATGTAAAGCCAGATACACAAAGTGGTACAGTCTAGGATTAGTTTGTAGTGGCAATAGGTGCGTGTGTGTCCATTTTCTCTTACAAAAACATAATATTGGGCATTTGGAGAATCAAACCAGGACTGTTAAACCAGGGCTGTCAGACTTTGTAATCAAGTGCCTTATCTGCTGAGCCATCTCTCCAGCCCCATCTCTAATTCTTTTTAATTTTAACGTATACTTTGGACACACGTGCATGTGCTCCTTTCTCTGTGTATGGAACCATCCTCCTACCTCAGCCTTCCAAGTGCTGGGATCAAAGGCTGTGTCACCACACCTGGCCCAACATTTCTTATTCTATTTTATTTATGTATGGGAGGGTTGCGGAGGAGAGAATGGGATCACCAGAGCCTTCAGCCACTGCAAATGAATTCCAGGAGCATGTGCTACTTCGTGCTTCTGGCTTACATGGGTACTGGGGAACTGAACTTGGGTCCTTAGGTTTCATAGGGAAATATCTTAGTCCCTAAGGCATCTATTCAGTCCCCAACATTTTTTTTTTTTTTTTTTAGTGAAAGTGAGAGACAGAATTGGAGCCCTAGGACCTCACCCACTGAAATCAAATGAGAGACACTTGTGCCACCTAGTGGGCACGTGTGACCTTATGCTTGCCTCACCTTTGTGCCTGTGGCTTATATGGGATCTGGAGAGTTGAACATGGGTCCTTAGGCCTCACAAGCAAGTGCCTTAACAGCTAAGCTATCTCTCCAGCCTACATCTTTTTTTGAGGCAAACACAACAGACTGACCTTTTGCTTTCTACCTGCCTGCCATGAGGACAGTTCTTTGCCACACGTTTCAATGCCATGATGTTTTGCCCAAATGCATGGGGCTAAGCAACTGAACCTACTGAAAACAACCAATTTATATCTTTCCTTCTCTAAGTTATGTTAGATATTTTGATGCAAATGCTAATAGGGTTCCCCTTTCTCTACCTGAAACAAAATTTTGATCCAAATATATGATCTTTGTAAACATACCCAAGTCTTTTTTTTTTTTGAGATAGGGCCTCATTCTAGCTTAGGCTGAAACTCATTCTGTAGTCCCAGGCTGGCCTCAAACTCATGTTGATCCTTCTACCTCTGCCTCCCAAGGGCTGGGACTAAAGGCATGTACCACCATACCTGGCTACCAAAGTCTTTTGAATTTAGTATGTTATTAAAATGTACTTACAACGTATCACTGCTTTTTACATAGATCATTAGTTACCATCTCCCTGACTCTACTAAGCACTCCTTCAGGTATATTCTTCCCAAAATATTCATTTGACTTGACTTTCCTGGTCTGATCATTCTGCATAATCACAGCACTATCCACCCTTAACTTCACTCACTCCCTTAATGTCCACACACTCATTACAATACCTCTTTAAAAAATTATTTTGGTTTATTTTTTATTTTGTTTTTTAAAGGCAGGGTCTCACTCTAGCTCAGAATGACCTGGAATTCACTCTGTAGTCTTAGCGTGGCCTCGAACTCATGGTGATTCTCTTACCTCTATCTCCCAAGTGCTGGGATTAAAGGTGTGCACCACCATGCCCTGCTAAAGTTTTTATTTATTTACTTGAGAGAGAATGGGTGCGCCAGGGCCTCCAGTTGCTGCCAATGAACTACAGACACGTGTGCCACCATGTGCCTCTGGCTTATATGGGTAATGGGGAATTGAACCTGGGCTGGGTCTTTTGGCTTTGTAGGCAAGTGGCTTAACTGCTCAGCCCTCGCTCCAGCCCCACAATGCCTCTTTTAACTCAAGAATTTTATATCAGTAAGGAATGTGTCTGCCTTTAACAGACTTTACTATAGTAAATTAAACACATAAAAATTTAATTATTCTTATAAAGGATTCAGATTTAGGAAGTTTCTGATGACTAAGCTTAAAGAATTTTAGGGACAAAGGACTGGAGATGTCTCAGTGGCTAAATGCACCACCTTGTTGACTAGGGTTAGCTTCCCCAGCCACCCACATAAAGCTCTGTTTGCAATGGAGACTAATGCACATATGCATGTATGTGCAAATGTGAGCATAAATGCATGCGTGTGCATGTACACACGCACAAAAAGAAAGTATTTTTAGGGCAAGATGTTATCTTCTGGGCCCATTCCTGGTGTCTGAGGACAGATATTCAAGTGTAAGCTGCCATGCCTAGACTCCAGCATGGGACAATGAAACAAGTCCCTGTCAGTTGAAAGGGTTCTTTAAAAAGCCTTCCCAGAACTTCTCCCAGTAATTTTCACAAATCATTGCTATCAGTCCTTACCTTCAAGGAAGGCTGGGAAATACACGGCTTTGTAACTGGGCATAATGCTACCCCTACCACATAGGGAATTTCTACTTAGGAAAGAGTCCCTGTTTAGGCCAAATCAGACAATTATTTGTGTCAGCCTAGTATATTTCATAACTGATGTATTTTCAATGCAGTAGTAGTTTTCAAAGAACAAACAGGTCAGTACACTGAATAATGAACAGGACTGCCATGTTAACTTTATTTATGAAAATGTTTTCAACAAAAATAAAGACTATGATGTTGGGTTAGCCAAATCCTCTGCTGTTGTTTATGGCTACCTGAAGTGCTTCTTCCACTCTTTCTGGTGTAGAATACTTAGGGAGGTAGAGAATACTGAAGCATGTCTGTGCTCTTATTGGATCTTTTTCATTCACATTCTCAGGACAGCAAAAGGTTATTTGCATTTTCTTTAAATCTCCCATTTGCAATCTGTCAGTTCCTGTAAGAAACACTGAAACGAAGAGTAAAGTTGGATGATATATTTTCTTTTTTTTTGGTTTTTCGAGGTAGGGTCTCACTCTGGTCCAAGCTGACCTGGAATTAATTCTGTCATCTCAAGGTGGCCTTGAACTCATGGCAATCATTCAAACTCTGCCTCCCGAGTGCTGGGATTAAAGGCATGTGCCACCATACCCAGCTGGATGATATATTTTCTACAAACACTAAAACTTCTCAACAGAGAAAATCTGTTCAGTTTATGAAGGGCCTATTGCCAAATCCTATATATGCAGCACACTGGGAACCATGCTCAGGCAAAACCCAACAGTCACTGCCCTCAGGCAGCTTAAAAAGTCTGGTTGCAAATATAGTAGGCCCCTTTATCACTGGTGTATGGTACAAGACTCCATTGACTGCCCCAAAATGTGGATGGTACCAAACTCAACATACAATAAATGTTTTCCTATACAGACATTATAAACATCTAGCTTTTTACTTCAGAGCAGCACCTTCATAGCTTCTTATAAGTGTACTGAAATTGCCAGCATCACTACTCATGCACCTTGGTGCCATTATTAAATAAAATAGGGCCAGGCGTGGTTTAATCCTAGCACTCGGGAGGCAGAGGTAGGAGGATCACTGTGAGTTCAAGGTCACCCTGAGAATACAGAGTGAATTCCAGGTCAGCCTAGCCTAGGGTGAGGCCCTACCTTGAAACCCCCCCCCAAAAAAAAAAAAACAAACAGCAACAACAACAAAATAAAATAGGGCTATTTAACTAAAAGCTCTCTGATATCTCATTGGTCAGTCTGAGAAAGTGAAACAGCTAAGCAGCTACCATGAGTAGGTAATGCATATAGCATGGATATGTTACATAAAGATGACTCACATCTTTGCTGGGACAGAGTAGGATGGCACACAGCTTAAAACTTATGAAACATATTTCATGGAATTGCCATTTAACATGATTGGACTGTGGGTTACTGCAGGCTAAGTGAAATTGTGGACAGAGTAGAGGGGACTACCATATGAGATTCTTATATAGAAAAAGACAAATGAAGGGGCTGTTTCAGTTCCTCAGGATGAAAAAATTCTATAATTTCCTTGTTACACACTGTATAAAATCCTTTCTTCAAATAAGTAAACAAATAAAATATAAAGTATGAAGTGAATTAAAATTGACTTGCAAATTCAAGCAGAATAGCTATGTGTAGTAATAATAAACATAGCAATGACGACGTGGCAATAGCAAGAATCATTCAAATAAAATATTTGAGCAAATCCAAGGAGAAATCAGTGATGACAAGGACTACAGAAAGAAGGCTCAATATCTAGGCTGATGAAGAAGAAAAAGTTTAAAGGAGTAAGCAAAGCTGAAGTCTTAGGGGAAAGATCACCTATATGCGGTGCGGGAGAGATGGCTCAGTGGGTAAAGACACTTGCTTGCAAAACCTGACGGCCTGGGTTTGAATTCCCAGCCACCCATGTAAAGCCAGATGCACAAAATGATACATGCATCTGGTGTTTGTTTGCAGTGGAAAGAGGCCCTGGTGTACTCATACTCCCTGTCCCTCTCTCAAATAAACAAATAGAACGAATTAAAATTCTATTCACACATGATTTTTGATGGTGGCACAGAATTGTATTAGCAGTGACTATGATACCTGAATGATTTTTCTTCCTTTTTTTTTTTTTGAGGTTGGGTCTCACTCTAGCCCAGGCTGACCTGGAATTCATTATGTAGTCTCAGACTGATCTTGAACTCACTGTAATCTTTCCTACCTCTGCTTCCCAAGTGCTGGGGTTAAAAGCATGCCCTACTATCCTTTTTCCTTTCTTGTTTTTTTTTTTTTCTTTTTTTGAGGTAGGGTTTTGCTCTAGCTGAGGCTGACCTGGAATTCTCTATGTAATCTCAGGGTGGTCTCCAATTCACAATCCTCCTACCTCTCCCTCCTCAGTGCTGGGACTAATGGTGTGTGCTACCACGCCCGGCCTAAATAAAAATTTTAATCCCTTCCAAAAGACCCAACATTGCAGATTTTCTACTTAAATTTTTTTTTAATTTTTATTTATTTGACAGAGAGAGAGAGAGAGAGAGAGAGAGAGAGAGAGGGAGGGAGGGAGGGAAAAAGAGAAGAGAGAGAGAGAGAGAGAGAGGGAGATTTTCTACTTAAAAAAATTTTATTTTTATTTATTTGACGGGGGGGGGGGTATTGAGAATGGGCCCACCAGGGCCTCCAGTTGCTGCTAACAAACTTCAGATGCATGTATCACCTTGTGCATCTGGCTTATGTGGGTCATCCTAAGGAACTGAACCTTGGTCCATTGACGTTGCAGAGGAGCACCCTAATTGCTAAGCCATCCCTCCAGCCCCAGATCTACTTCTTGATATAATACTTACTGAGAAACTTTTTCTTGTCCTCTAGAGTCAATTTGTGTAAAGCCTCCCAAAACATAACTATAGTGGGATGTGAACTGTGGTATCCTTGTTCATAAATTGCACTCTAAAGAATATACAAAAAAGAAAAGTCATTCAAAAAACAGGAAAGAGAAACTGAAGTTAATCAACTTAGCCTTTATGACGACGTACCTTTTCAAAGGTTTCCCAGTCATAATCCGTATTTCCAATAATCACGTGTTTCAGCTCCTCAGGATGAAAAAATTCTATAATCTCCTTGTTACACACTTTATAAAATCCTCTTTCAAATTCATCATAAACCGTCTTTACAGAGATGTTGAAGATATAATCAACACACTTAGAAACATAGTCTTTCCTTTTGTAAAACAACAAAAATATTTCCATTAATGAGATAACATAAAAAATTGGGTGATAAGCCAGGCATACTGGCACACAGCTTTTATCCCAGCACTCCGGAAGCAGAGGTAGGAGGATTGCCATGAGTTTGAGGCCACCCTGAGACTCCATAGTGAATTCCAGGTCAGCCTGGGTTAGAGCAAGACCCTACCTCAAAACTGACCTCCCAAAAGGAAAAGAAAAGCTTGGAATAACAAACAAAGCTAGGAGTTAGTCTCTGGAGAGCAGGTCTGGGAAACGGAGTATATTTTCTTTTTATATTTTATGTTCTTATGAATTACTTCAATTTGTGATGATGAACAACGACTGTTGATGTTTAAACACAAATGATGATGTAATTTCTATTTCCAGCTAGGGTGAAGTAGCTTGTGGCAGACAGATGCTGTCACTAGAGGAGGTGGAAGTGCTAGCTACAACAGAGAAGCACCGCTGCCTCAAAGCTTTCAAATCTGAGCTCAAACTCAAGAAGCCAATACTATAATGAGAAGGGAAGCTCACTGAGGGTAGCCTAGCATTTGCTTGCTACTTTCTGTTTTGGAACATTTGCCCATTCTTTTTATTTATTTACTTATTTGAGAGCAACAGACAGAGAGAGAAAGAGGGAGGAAGGGAGGGGGAGAGAGAGAGGGAGGGAGAGAATGGGCGCGCCAGGGCCTCCAGCCTCTGCAAATGAACTCCAGACGCATGCGCCCCCTTGTGCATCTGGCTAACCTGGGTCCTGGGGAATCGAGCCTTGAACTGGGATTGTTAGGCTTCATAGGCAAGTACTTAACTGCTAAACCATTTCTCCAGCCCCATTTCCCCATTCCCGATGAAGAGGAAAGAAGACCAAACATCATTACTGAAACAGCTGGAGAAGCCAGTAGAAGTTTCAGTAAGTTAATATGGCTGGTAGAAAATGAAGTATAGGGGTCACTAAACCAGAACTAAAAGGCAGGGAGCTCCGCACTCCACAGATTTCCTAAAATTTTCAGGAAGAGGCAAAGAAGATAATCAGAAAGCAGATAAAAAACAGCACAGTGTAATAGTCTTGTGATGCTAAGGAAACTATGAAGGTTCACTAAGGGAAAGGGAGCCTAGTAAGTACTGCGAGTCCTGAAGGAGACCCCCACTTGATGTGTGAAGGTGAATCAGGGTAGCTTTAAAGGCTGCAACTCTGTTTCAACTGCATTCTTCAGTAGATGGAGATAAATGATCCTCCTCACTCCTAGTACCCCTTTTGCAGAAAGCATCATTCAGGATCTTTAGTGATTTTTAAATTTTTTCTTTTTTTATTTTTTAAGGTAGGGTTTCACTCTAGCTCAGGCTGACCTGGAATTCACTCTGTATTCTCAGGGTGGCCTTGAACTCACGGTGATCCTCCTACCTCTGCTTCTCAAGTGCTGTGATTAAAGGCAGTTTTAAAATTTTTATACCAAATGCCTAGCATCTAATCAAATGACCAAGAATACCATGAAAAGAAACAGAACAGCAGAAAAGCCTGATGACACCCTCCCACACCCATTACTCTGTACAATTAACATATACTAATGCAAAAATGAAAAAATTAAAATAAGTGTGATGAATGGTTCAGAAGTAAGTGACAATATGAAACATTTCATGAAAAAACAATCTTAAAAAAAAATTGCAGGCATGGTGGCACACGCCTTTAATCTCAGCACTCAGGAGGAGGCTGAGGTAGGAGGAGCACAGTGAGTTGAAGGCCACCCTGAGCTAGAGTGAGACCTACCTCAAAAAAAATCACTAAAATGAAAATTCCAAAAATTCATATTCTTTTTATAAGTTAGAGAATGGGAAGATGTCATAAGATTTCTACAATGAAGCACAAAGTTTATGATTTGTGCAATTTTCTGTATTACACTTCAGCATAAAGTAAAAAGGATTAACAAATCAAAGAAAAAGATTTGAAGTAGGTTAGAATACTCATTACAGATATTGTTGCCATTTGATCAGCTATCTAGGGCATGTTTTATAATCCCAAATTATGGTTTTAAGTGGCCCCTTATGGGTTCTTGGAAGTAAAGATACCACAGTAACATCTGCACAATGGGCCTGCTAAGTACTGGACAGGCCTACAGACAGATTATTCTAGGTATCCGACACAGTGATGAAGCATAAGATTAAGATCCTCATTATGAAGGAGGGAACACTGAAGGATAGGAAAATAAATTCAAAAACAGCACAAGGGGTTGGAAATCATTTTAGACAAGAAGAACAAGAAACTCTTCTCTGAGAAAGCGATTGCCATCCATTATAACAGAAAGTCTGTAATAGACATGTCTATACACATTCATACAATAAATACCAGCTTCTTCACTTTACTTATAATTGACTAAGACATTACAAAGTTGTAAGAAATTTGCAAGAGGTTTCTGAGGCTCATTGAAATAGGTAGAAATATATAAACCCAATATTTCTTTCCTTTGTACCTACTTGTTAGTCTGGTCAACAACTATACAATTTCCATTAGGAATTAATTCTGTATCACTTTTGTCCCAGTGTATCTGTAAACACAAATAAATTTAGGTAACACTTCTAAGATAATTTTGAACAGTATTATTAACAACAACAACAGAAACACACTTTTGCTAGGATAATGGGGCACACCTACTAATCCTAGCACTTGTGGGAGGGAGAGAGAGGAGGATCACCATGAATTCAAGGCCAGCCTGGAACTACAGAGTGAGTTCCAGGTTATCCTGGGCTACAGAGAGACTCTTATCTTGGAAAAACACACAAACAAATAAGTTTAACTGTTGCATCAAACTCATTACAAAAAGAAAAAAAACTGCTCCTCTTTATTAGTATCATTCAGAAATGTACTGTTTTTAAGAAGGTGAGATACTTTGTTAAGTATGTAAAGCATTAATCAAAACTAAAACTGATTTATTACTTTTTTTTTATTACTACTCACATTAAAGTGGATGTAAAGTACTTCTCCAAAGTCACTACCTTCATCATCCAGAAGTGCTTGCAAACTCCTAAAAAAATACATTTATTTATTTGACAGAGAATCAGAGGGAGAGTGAAAGAGAGAGAGCAAATGGGTACACAGGGCCTCTAGCCACTGCAAGCAAACTACAAATGCATGTGCCCCCTTGTGCATCTGGTTAACGTGGGTCCTGGGGACCTGGGTTCTTTGGCTTTGCAAGCAAACACCTTAACTGCTAAGCCATCCCCTCCAGCCCCCTAAAATTTTTTTTTTGTTGATAAAAGAAATCAGACACTCCATATTGTGATAGTCAACTTGATGGTATTAAGAAAAGCCAAGGGCATTAGTAAGGCACACCTCTGAGGAATTTTCAGACCAGTAATTGAGGAAGAACCTCCCTGAATGTTGGCAGCATCATGCCATGGACCAGACTGTTGAGATGTGAATTTTGCCATGCCTTCCTTGCCGTGATGGACTGTATCCCCTCAAGCTGTGAGCCTAAACAAGCCCTTTCCCCTTAAGTTGTTTCTTGTCAGGTTATTTGGTCATAGGAATGAAAAAAGTAACTAATAAAATTCAGCTATCTAAAATACATGTCAAACACATAGCTATTCTCAAGGCAGAAGGTTAGGCATAGCTGACAGTACCCATTTCCATGTGCACTGATTACCTAAAGAGGGCCAGAATTCAACTAAAAGCATGAGCTGTTAGCAATTTTGCCTGAAGGCTCCCTTTCTGATTTGCAGCTCTCTTCTCAAGCCCTTGTCAACACTACTCAGAAATCGGTATTTCAATTTGAAGCATAAGTTAACCTCTTATTTTTATTTATTCTTATTTATTGAGAGAGAAACTGTGTGTGTGTATGTGTGTGTGCGCGCGCACGCGTGCGTGCGCGCACATGTAGGATGCGCCATGTGCCCCTGCACATGAACTCCAGACACATTTACTACTTAGTGCATCTGGCCTTACATGGGGACTGGAGGTTTGAACTAGGGTAATTAGGCTTTCCAAGCAAGTGCTATAATCGCTAAGCCATCTCTCCATCCCCTAAAATATTTTTATCTGTGAGAAGGAAAGGGAGAAGAATGGACTTATCAGGCAAATCCATATTCATATACCACTTTGTGTATCTGGCTTTATGTGTGTACTGAGAATTAAACCTCAAACCAGGGCCAGCAGGTATTGTAGGCATTGTAGGCAAAAGCCTTTGACCACTGAGTCATCTCCTCAGCCTTAACCTTCACTTTAATGTGTTACAGAAGCACTAATGAGATTGAGATGTTTTTACTTATAAGCCATCTATTTTCTTTCTTTTTTTTTATTTTTCAAGGTAGGGTCTCATTCTAGCTCAGCTGACCTGCAATTCACTGTGTAGTCTCAGGGTGGCCTTGAATTTATAGCGATCATTCTACCTTCCCAAATGTTGGGATTAAAGGAGTGTGCTATCATGCCCTGCTTTTATGAGCCAATTCTATTACTTCCATTGGTTTGCCTCTTGGACTTTTATTTTTCTTAAAAAGGAGCAGGAATGCTGTATACAGGAAGGATATTAATCCTTTTGGATGTATGTTTCTTTATACATGACCTTTTTCTTTGTGTGTGTGTGTGTGTGTGTGTGTGTGTGTGTGTGTGTGTGTGATGCGCATGCATGCATGTGCATGTGGAGGCCACTGGCCAATTTTGGGTGTCTTCTTCAGCTATACTTTACTTTATTCTCTGAGAAAGTCTTTTGCTAAACCTAAACCTAGAACTCACTGATTCAGCTTGCTAGCCAGCAAGCTCTAGAGATTCTCCTATCTCTGTCCCCATGCTTATAAGCACTTATTTTTGGGCTAGAGAGATGGCTCAGTGGTTAAGGCACTTGCCTGCAAAGCCAAAGGACCTCGGATTGATTCCCCAGGACCCACATAAGCCAGATGAACATGGTGGTGCATGCATCTGGAGTTTGCAATAGCTGAAGGCCCTGGCATGCCCATTCTCTCTATCTCCCTCTTTTTCCCCCTCAAATAAAAATAAAAATTTAAGAGCCAGGCGTGGTGGCGCATGCCTTTAATCCTAGCACTCGGGAGGCAGAGGTGGGAGGATTGCCATGAGTTTGAGGCCACCCTGAGACTCTATAGTGAATTTTAGGTCAGCCTGGGATAGACTGAGACCCTACCTTGAAACCCCCCCCCCAAAAGAATAAAAATTTAACTTATTTTATTTGAGAGAGAGAGAGAGAGAGAGAGAGAGAGAGAGAGAGGGAGAGAGCACGCGCGCGCATGAGTTATCTTGTGCATCTTGGCTTATGTGAGTCTTGGGGAATTGAACCTTGGTTCTTTGGCTTTGCAGGCAAACACCTAACGGCTATGCCATCTCTCCAGCCTGATTATTTATTTATTTGCAAGCAGACAGAATCAGAAGACAGAAAGTGAGAATGAATGTGTGCACCAGGGCCTCTAGCAGCTATGAACCAACACTAAGATGCATGCACCACGTTGTGCATCTGGCTTTACATGGGCACTGGGGAATCAAGCTTGGATTGTTAGGCTTTTCAGTCAAGCACCTCAATCACCAAGCCATATCTCCAGCCCTTATAAGTACTTTATCCCATGAGCCATCTCTGCAGCCCCTCCCTTTTCTCTTTTATTTATTATTATTATTTTTTTTTTGAGGTAGGGTTTCACTCTAGCTCAGGCTGTCCTGGAATTAACTATGTAGTCTCAGGGTGGACTCAAACTCATGGCGATACTCCTACCTGTGCCTTCTGAGTGCTGGGATTAAAGGCGTGTGCCACCATGCCTGGCTTAAATATTTTATTCATTTATTTGAGAGAGAGAGAGTGAGAACACAAGAGAATGGGCAGGCCAGGGCATCCAGCCACTGCAAACACCAACTCCAGAGACATGTCTCCAGACTCATGTGCCTCCTTGTACATCTGGCTTTACGTGGGTCCTGGGGAATCAAACCTGGGTCCTTTGGCTTTGCCATCAAGCATCTTAACCACTGAGAGCCATGTCTCTAGCCCCCTTTTCTAGTTTATTTTATTTTGTTTTGTTTTTGGAGGTAGGGTCTCACTTAGCTCAGGCTGACCTGGAATTCATTCTGTAGTTTCAGGGTGGCCTCGAACTCTAGGGATCCTCCTACCTCTGTCTCCCAAGTGCTGGGATTAAAGGCGTGCACCACCATGCCCGGCCCCTTTTCTATTTTAGACACAGGGTTCCATGATATAGTCCTGGCTGGCCTGGACTTGTTAGATAAACTTCAAAACACATGGTGATCCTCTTGTTTCTCCCTCACAAGTTCTGGGATTTCAAGGATGCACTACCAGGTCCAGATTGTTACTATGGTTTCCTCCAGATAACAGCAATAGCTTGTTTCTTTTGATTTTCTCCCTTCTCCCTCTTTTTGGGTAGACCGGCTGACCAATGAACTCTTAGCAACTTCGTCTCCACCCCACTCAGCACTGGGACTACAAACATGCATGGGAAATGCCTGGCTTTTCTCTTTGGGTACTGGAGATCTAACTCAGGACCTCATGTTACATAGCAAGTGCTTTTACCCTGGGAGCTATCTCCCTAGTGCTGATAGTCCCCCCCCCCCCAGACAGGTTCTCACTCTTGCCTGAGACTGACCTAGAATTCACTCTGTAGTTTCAGGGTGGCCTCAAACTTACAATGATTCTTCCTACCTCTGCCTCCCTAGTACTGGGATTAATTAAAGGTGTGTGCCACCATGCCCAGCTTCTCAGAATGATTCTACTTTAAAGGTGATAACCAAGAAACAACTTTGACTGGGCATGGCATGGTGGCACATGCCCTTTAATCCCAGCACTTAGGAGGCAAAGGTAGGAGTGCAAGGCCAGCCTAAGACTACAGAGTGAATTCCAGGTCAGCCTGGGCCAGAGCAAGACCATACCTCAAAAACATCAAAAGAGCCTGGACCAGTGTGAGACCCTGCCTTGAAAAACCAAAACCAAAAACAACAACAACAATAAAAAACATCAAAAGAAGCTGGGCATGGTGGCATATGCCTTTAATCCCAGCACTCAGGAGGCAGAAGTAGGAGGATTGCTATGAGTTCAAGGCCACCCTGAGACCTTACCTCGGAAAACCTAAAAAAAAAAAAAAAAAAGCAACCCCAAAAACCAGAACAAACATCAAAAGAAACAAGTTTGAATATAAATGCTACTAGCATAATTTGCACTATGGTATAACATGCTGTGACCCTGACAGCTGCTACATGAAAAACTTCTAAGATTATTTTGAATACTGAAAACAAGTTATGAAAACAAGTCTTCTTAGAGAATTTAAAACATAGACTATTATCTTACAATTTTTAGCTAAGAGCTAAAACTTTTTTAAACTATCAAATAATACCTTAGATAAAGGCTTAAAAAAGGAACTGTGTTTACTTACTTCCCCAAAATAGGACTGAGTTCTATTAAGTCTTCCAGTGATGGCATTTGGCCCAAAAGCTTCTTAAAGAGTGCCAGGGGAAAAGGGATGTTGACAACATTGCAGTTAAAGAGGGCAAGTCCACATAGAACCCCAAAAAAGAAGTATCTCTTCTCCTCAAACTTAGGCTAAAAAGAGAAAAATGTTAAAAAGTATTATGAATTTTCATTACTACAATGGATTAAAATTGTTTTAAATAGTTTTTAAAAAATATTTTTATTTATTTGCAAGCAGAGAAGAGACAGAATGGGTGTACCAGGGCCTCCAGCCACTGCAAATGAACACCAGATGCATGCGCTACTCCATGAATCTGGCTCTATGTTGGGCACTGGGGAATCATGGCTAGGCTCTGCAGGTATCTCTCCACCCCTTTTTTTTCAAGGCAACATCTCACTCTAGTCCAGGCTGGTCTCAAACTTGTGGGGATGATCCTACCCCTATCTGACTTAATGGAATATTTTATAAAGTAAATTTCATTTTCTTCTTTCACAAGATCAATTTGCCAATTAAAAAAAAACAACTCCTGAGATAGAGTTTAGATTTGTATTAAACAAATTTTAAGTTCTTTTTTTTTTTTTTTCATTTTAGTTTTGTATTCAGCAAATACAGTCAGCTTGGTACCATTATTAGGCTCATTAGTGACCTAACCCCTCTCCATGGCCCCTCCTTGTTGAGGTATATGGGTCATGCATTAGAGTTAGCCCACAGTTATGGGTAAGATAAATGTATCTGCATATCATGACCCAACATGTGGCTCTGACATTCTTTCTGCCCCCTAAATTTTAATTTCTTGTCATGGTTTTCATTACTGTAAATATAATAGGAACGAAGAATGTACCAGGTTCAGTAATCCTTATAAACAAGTTTTAAAGAAAATGTATTTAAATAAATTTGTGAGTGGAGAGAGAGTGAGAGACAGAAAAAGAGAGATGGGCTGGAGGGATGACTTAGCAGTTAAGGTGCTTGCCTGCAAAGCCGAAGGACCCAGGTTTGATTTCCTAGGGCACACATAAGCCAGATGCATAAGGTGGTGCATGTGTCTGGAGTTCATCTGCAGTGGCTGGAGGCCCCAGCACACCCATTCTCTTTGTCTCTCTCTCTCAAATAAATAAATAAATAAATTAATTAAATTAAAAGAGAGACTCCCCATCCCCATATAAACTGTTTTTGCCCATCAGACTGCCTTTGTTTTCTTTTTAACGTTTGACAGAAACTGACACGCTGAACCTTCAGCCACTTCAATCGAACTCCAGATGTTTGTGGCCCCTTGTGCACTTGCGTTACTTTGTGCATCTGGATTACATGGGCTCTAGAGTTGAACCTGAGTCCTTAAGCTTTGCAGGCAAGCACCTTAATTGCTAAACCATCTCTTCAGTCCAATAAACTAGTTTTTAAATAAAGTTTTGATTTGATGTTTAGATGTAGCTCAGTGGTATAGTGCTTCCCAGCATGTACGAGGTCCTAAGCTTAATACCTTGCATTGTAAAACTAACAAATAATTTTGTTTTTCATTTATTTGCATATGTGTGTGTATCTTGTGCTAGGGTCTTTTGTCACTACAAATGAATACCCATCTGGCTTTACATAGGTAGCTGGAGAACTGAATTTAGGATGACTTTGCTTGAAGCAAGTGTTTTAATCACTCAACCATCTTCCCCGTCCTTAAAACTAGTTTTTCTAAATTTTCATTTACTTATTTGGGGGGGGTATACAGAGAAAAATGGGCATGCCAGGGCCTCTAGCCATTACAAATGAACTCCAGACTCATGTACCACCTTGTGTACCTGACTTATGTGGGTACTGGGGAATCAAATCTGGATCCTTTTGCTTTGCTGGAAAGTGCCTTAACCACTAAGCAATCTCTCCAGCCTCTAAACTAGTTTTATTTCTTTCCAATGCCATTGTCTTCAAATCCATTGAAAAGCAATAGAAACAAAGGATGAATGTTTGAGAAAGGGCTCATTTTCAGATGTACATTATGTAAATGGTCAAAAACTATATACTGGGCTGGAGAGATGGCTTAGCGGTTAAGCGCTTGCCTGTGAAGCCTAAGGACCCCGGGTCGAGGCTCAGTTCCCCAGGTCCCACGTTAGCCAGATGCACAAGGGGGCGCACGCGTCTGGAGTTCGTTTGCAGTGGCTGGAAGCCCTGGCGCGCCCACTCTCTCTCTCCCTCTATCTGTCTTTCTCTCTGTGTCTGTCACTCTCAAATAAATAAATTAAAAAAAATAAAAAACAAACAAACTATATACTGCTTAAGTTCTCATGTGGACAGACATGGGAACCTAGGAATAAAAAACTCCATTTTACTTTATTTTAACTTATTTTCAAGAACAGAGAATGAGGATGGGCACGTCAGGACCTAGTGCCACTGCAAATGAACTCCAGACACATGGGCTGCTTTGTGTATCTGGCTTTATGTGGACGTTGGGGAAATGAACCCAGGCCTTTAGGCCCTTTACAGGCAAGTGCCTTTAACTGCTGAGACATCTCTCCAGCCCCAGGGACTCCATTTATTTTTACTTATTTACTTTTTGAGTGAGAGAGAGAAAACTGGTATGCTAGGGCCTTAGCCACTGCATCTGAACTCCAGATGCTTTTGCCCCTAGTGGGCATGGGCAACCTTGTACTTGCCTCACCTTTATGCATCTGGGTAACATGGGATCTGGAGAGTTGAACATGGGCTCTTAGGCTTTGCAGACAAGTACTTTAACTGCTAAGCCATCTCTCAAGCCCAGGAACTCCATTTTAAACAAAAGTGATTATTTTTTCCTTATTAAAGTTGATTATCAGCTGGGCATGCCTCAGGCCTTTAATCCCAGCACTTGGCAGGCAGAAGTTAAAGAAATGCAGTGAGTATGAGGCCAGCCTAGGACTACAGATGAGTTCCAGGCTAGCCTAGGCTACAGTGAGGCTGTATCTCGAAAACAAAAACAAAACAAAACAAACAAACAAACTCCCCTCCCTCAAATAAATAAAACTGAAGACCATCTGTTGTATCAAGGACCTTCTCTCCTAGTATTAAACAGTCTAGACAACCCAATTTTCTATGGTACATAGCCCATAAGCAAAAAAAGAAAGATTTACCCTGATAGGAAACCACATACAGGAAGCCTCTTCAGGATATGTGAACATCTCGTATTCTGGCTTGGCCATCTCTTCAAACAGACAGTAGAAGAACTCTGCCCTCACTCCACCCTTGTTATATCCATTTTCTCCACTAAATGAAACCTGAAGAAATCAGAACAAAATACCTCATTACTTTCAGAGCTCATACTGCGATATAGAAAACCATCCTTTCATGTTATTACAGGTAATACAAGATTTTGGCAGGTAACACTTTACTTATTATAAACAATGTCACCATTAATTTTATGAGGCTGATGAAGCTTGAGAATTTAAAGAACTTTCCGAGGTTTACTCAGTATGCTGTGGTACACTCTAGATTTAATGCTGTGGCTGTCCCACCCCAGAACCTATGGTTTGTTAATCACTCAACTGATCTCAACTGGTATCTTTTCTTTTGTTTTTCTGAGGTCGGGTCTCACTCTAGCCCAGGCTGACCTGGAATTCACTGTGTAGTCTCAGGGTGGTTAAGACCCAACCCTGACAAAACAAACAAAAAAAGAAAAGTAAAATAATAAAATAAAATTAGGAAAAAATTAATTCCAGCCCACCGTCTTCAATGCAGACAATAAGCAATGAGCTGCCTCCTACTCTAGGACACCCAGCTTCAGGAATGCAGAGCAACTCCACACTCCCTTTTCTATTTAAATGGTCCCAGAGGACTGAAACCTGTTAATCCCAATTCCAATGACTTTTTTCACATCTTTATCCCCCGATTTTGCCAATACACTGTAGCTTCTTGGGGGTATAACCCTTTTCTTTTTCTCACCTTATTTTCTTTTTAAAAAATATTTTACTAATTAAAAAAATATTTTACTATTTTACTAAAGTATTTTACTAGGACTGAAATATTTATTTGCAAGGAGAGAGCATGAGAATGAAATGCATAGGCACACCAGGGCCTCTAGCCACTGCAAACAATCTCCAGATGCATGTGCCCCTTTGTGCATCTGGCTTTATGGGGTACTGGGGAATCAAACTCAAGACTGTCAGGCTTTGTAAGCCAAGTGCCTTTAGTGGCTGAGCCATTTCTCCCAACCCCTCCTTCCTTTCTTTTTTAAAAACAAGTGCTCATGTAGCCATTTTAACCTCAAATTTACTATGTAGCTAGCCATGGATGACCTTGAATTCCTGATCCTGTAAGTCTCTTTCCTCCCAAGTGCTGGTTTTACAGGTATACAATGCTATGCTCAGCTTCTTGCCCCCTCCACAAGGTAGGGTCTCACTTTAGCCCAGTCTGACCTGAAACTCATTCTGTAGTCCAAGGCTCGCCTTGAACTCACAGGGATCCTCCTGAGTGCATGCCTAACTTCCTTTTCTCTTACTTTCTTTTATGAAACCCAGTTATGGTTTTGATTACTTTTATTCCTGCTGGCTATTCTATCCTGGTAAGTTTTCTCCATTTTCTCCCAGATGCCTTTTCTTTTTAAACTTCAGTTATTACTTGCAGGTGTCGAATCTTCATATTCATTATATTTTTCTCCTGATTGATTTGTTTCCAAAGGCCTGCTCAACATTTCACCCATATATTTTGCTAGCAACCCCAAAAGCTTCTTTACCTAGTTTCTTTATTTGGGTGCTTGCCTCTCCCATTCCCCAAAGTTTTAAGTTTTAAGCTTCAGTAGGACATTTCAATCTCTGCAGTAAAATGAAGTGTCAAATCCTTACTGTCCCCCTCACTGAGGACAAGCTGCTAGTCTCACAAGCCCTCAGTTTTCCCACATACTCATTCAAAAGATTAAATGGAACAGCCCATGTGAAATGGTTCAAAGCTAAAAAAACAAAACAAAACAACAACAAAAAAACAACCACCACCACCAACAACAACAACAAAAAAATAAACCCACAAAGTCAGCTCAGTGTTACCTGAATTTAAAATGGAAAAATGGTAACCCAGGTTCTCTTAAGGTGGGGCATCAGGACCTGTTGGTTGAATCCAAGTATTTGCTCTGATACTTACCACTGATTCACATAGGCTACCTTAACTTTGGTTATCCCAGCAGTAAAATGGGGGAAAACTAGCACCTAACCCAAAGCATTGCTGAAATGTACAAAGAACTGGTGACGGTTCTTGACACAGAAAGGCATCCCAGTCTACTAGAAAGATTATATAGTATACTTAAGCCATTTCTTCTCTAAATGTTCAGCACAAAAATATAACATTTTTATCCCCCTAAAAACTCAGTAAGTAAAGAACAAATTTCTTCTTTCACAAAGCAATTGAGTACTTCTATCAGCAGAAATAAATCTTAACTCTCTGTGCCAATCCTCTCACTGACACCCTTACTACAGTAACTAGCCAGGCTGGGAGAGGCCTTGGGAAAGATGAGGCCATACAGGGCTACTACTGGATTAGCCACCTACTTGGGGGTGGGTTGTGTGTTTGTGAGAGAGAACCACTATACTCATTGCTTTAGCCTACCTATACTCAGTAAGTACCACAGCTACCACCTGAAAGTCAAATGTGGCTAGATAATTAGAGAAAGTCCCAAACAGACCACCTTTGTTTATGGCAATCAGAAATCATTTCCTTGTTTTAAGGTTCTTTGTTCCCTCCTTTTGTTTTCCTTTTCCCCACTGGGACATTAAATGAGAATGATACTTTACCCATAACTCCCTCCTCAAGTCTTCATTTTCAACTTGACTTAGCTGATTCAAAACATCCTCAATCAAATATTTCCTTCTGACTCTGAGATTAAAGGTGGGTGCCAAGGCAAAGTCAACCTCTTCTTGTTGCAAAATTCCTGCCAAGCTCATGGAAACTCTAATTCTTCTCTCCTATGAAAACAAAAAATTTTCATCTTATTTTCCATTTGCTTTTCTTCAAATAAGAACTTATAAAGTGGAATAAGCCAGTTATGTTCATAAGAGCACTTTCTATTTATGAGAATAGCCTTACATACATACTCCTGGAAGTAAATGATATATTCAGTATTCACTCTCAGCCAAGAAAAGAAACATGCCACCTATGGAATGAACTTGGATGAGCAGTAAAGTGACCAATTAGAGGTTTTATTGGACCAGTTTATGTCAGAAACACAGTTATTAATATTTAAGTTGCCAACAGTAATTATCACCAAAGCTAGGAGATTTACTGGTATCAAATGAGGCAGAGCATTTCAGCATAATATTTTTATTCAGAAGAGTTCAGATGTTTAGAAAAGGGGGCTGCTAGAAAAAGACAGGCCCTTTATCTAGGAAGTTAATGTAAGGACAAGAAAGAGAATGGGGAAAAAGGCAGAGAGAAGGGACGGAGGGAGGAAGGAGAGAGAGAAATTAATGTTTGATCTAAAATGAAATGCAATTTAGTCATTGAAATCTATAGTTATTAGTAGAACAGACGAAAAGTACTTGTTCTATAAAGATTATCATTGGAAACTTATGTAAAATCAAGGGAGAATAAGTTCTAAAATTCTTTTATCTATTTTCCTTGGTTAAATATTTCATTAATGGAAATACTCAAATTCTTTATTTTTTAATTTATTTATTAGAGAAAGAAGCAGAAAGAAAGAATGGGCACACCAGGACATTCTAGCTACTACAAGCCAATTCCTGATGCATGTGCCACCTTGTGCATGCATGCATCTGGCTTATGTGGGTACTGGGGAATCAAATCTGGGTATTTTGGCTTTGCCAGCAAGTGCTTTAACTGCTAAGCCATCTCTTCAGCCCTCAAATTCTTATTTTAGTTTCTTTTCTTTTTTTATTGGTTGTTTGAGGTAGGGTCTTGCTCTAGTCCAGGCTGACCTGGAGTTTACTATGTAGTCTCAGGTTGGCCTCAAACTCATAGCAATCTCCTACCTCTGCCTCCCAAGTGCTGGGATTAAAGGTGTGTGCCACAATGCCTGGCCAAATTCTTATTTTAATAAGTGCATCATGTGAAATTATCTACCTTAAGGACATATATTTGTATATTATATATATGTCTATATATGTAAGAACAAATGAGATAGTAACCACTAATACTTGTGAATATTTAATTAAAAATATATTTTTTGTTTTTCGAGGTAGGGTTTCACTGTAGTCCAGGCTGATCTGGAATTCACTATATAGTCTCAGGGTGGCCTTGAACTCATGGTGATCCTCCTACCTCTGCCTCCTGAATGCTGGGATTAAAGAAGTGTGCCACCCTTCTGCGTGAGAAAGAAAATACTTAGTAGCAGAGCCAGTAAGTTAAAAAGGAGACATAAAGGGAAGAGAAAGGAAGGGAGGAGGGTACTTAATAGGTTGATATTGTATATATGTAAGTACAATGATTGAGATGGGGAGGTAATTTGATGGAGAATGGAATTTCAAAGGGGAAAGTGTCAGGGGGGAGGGAGGGAATTACCATGGATATTTTTTTTTTATAATCATGGAAAATGTTAATAAAAATTTAAAAATTAAAAAAAGAAGTGTGCCACCATGCCCATCTATATATATGATAACCCAGGTTCTCTTTAGGTGGATATAAATATTTGGTTTTTAGAGGTAGGGTCTCGCTCTGGCCCAGGCTGACCTGAAACTAACTACGTAGTCTCAGGCTGGCCTCGAACTCATGGCAGTCCTCCTACCTCTGTCTCCCGAGTGCTGGGATCAAAGGTGTATGCCACCACATTATTTGCAAGCAGATAGACATAGGGAGGACGGGTGCACCAGGACTTCCAGCTGCTACAAATGAACTCCAGACACATGTGCCATTTTGTGCATCTGGCTTTATGTGAGTACTGGGGCATGTAACTCAGCTTGTTATGTTTTACAGGCAAGCACCTTAACTGCTGAGCCATCTCTGTAGCCTGTGAATATTTACTTTATGGCAGGCTCTATTTTAAGTGGATTCTTATAAGGATTAACAAACTTAATCCTTATAAGAATACAATGAGGTATGGATTCTCTATCTACTCCTATAGTTTACCCCTGACTGCTAGGCCTTTCTTCCTTTCTTCCCCTGCTCTTTCCTTATGCGTGTGCTTTACTTTCTATTTTTTTTTGGGGGGGGGTATTTTAAGGCAGGGTTTTACTTTGAAGCCTAGGTTGGCCCCAATCTCAGCTTCTAGAGTACTAGTATTAAAGTTATGAGTCAACACGCACAGCCATCGTTTTTCCTTTTTTTCAGTAGAGTCTCATGTACTAATGTATGTCTGGCTTGCATTCAATTCACTGTGTAACCAAGGATGGTTTTGAATTCCTGGTCTTCCTGCCTTCACCTATCAAGTGCTATGATTACAGTTGTATCCTACCACACTCAGCTAACATTTTAAATTATCTATTAAGCCCTAAACCACTTCGAACACATATTGACAAGTAAGCTGGTGAAAGGACATTTAGAAGGGGTGACTTACAAAACTATTCTGGCACCATCTAAGTACCAGACATTTACAGGGATACTAATTTCAGGCAAGTTTTGTCTGGACTTCTGCAAAGGATTTTAAGATTCTTGAATGCAACAGTTGCTAGGTGGCTTCCTTGCCACCCCCAAATATTGCATGTTCAAGGCTTTTATTATGTGATATATTAATGAAAACAACTGATTAGGCATACATACCTGTATTTTTAGAAGCGAGTCTGCATATAGTAGTTTAATCTTTGACAGACTATTAAAAACAAATGGAAAATGACTGAATATGACACAGTGCTGTACATCTGCTGAGGTGTTCTAAAAAGGAAATGATGAAAATTATAGTTCACTGAAGGACAGAGACATTTTATATGTACCTCATGACCTTAAAGCCATTTCCATTTAAGGTTTCAATATTCCTTGTCAAAGCAATCCAAATTGCTGATCAACAGTACCACTAGTAAAAAATGTGCTTAACACTTACCAACAAGAAGATATACAAACATATTTAATTTCATATTTAATTATAAAGTTTAGACACTTTTTTTCTAGAGTCTGTTCTGTTGTAAATGTTTTTGAAAAGTAAATTAATTCAGATGCACTTAGTGAGAATGATGAATGCAGAAACACTATCTAGCTTTCGATGTGCTTTGCCAGGAAAGGAAAAGCACTTCAGGTCAGCTGTTGTTCTTGTAGAAGCTCCCTAACTGTATTTAAAGAAAATAATAAAAAAAGGAACGTCTTCATCAGGATCCTCCCCTGGCTGCAACACAGCCTCTTAGCACCTGGTGAGGCATGGGCCCTCCCATAACCTCTTCAGTTGCCATCTATGTTGCCTCCATACATACAATAAGACCTTTTACCTGTTCTTTTCTCTTTTTTGAAGCAGGGTCTTCCTCTGGTCCAGGCTGACCTGGGGTTTACTCTGTAGCACAGGCTGGCCTGAACTCAGTATTCCTCCTACCTCAGCCTCCTGTGCTTGGATTAAAGGCATATGCCACCACACCTGGCCTGCTTTTTGTGCATTTTTCTAAATTCTCATGGATCTGCTTTCCTAGTCCATCTAAATTTTCTTCCAGGTACCAGTTACTTGTCTGCAAAACTGCACTTATTTGAGGCTTACTTTTTCCCTAACACCTGATATATCAATCATGCAATTTTGCTGAGTACTAGGATTTTTAGAAATTCATGGTATAAAGTTAAAGCAAAAATGCCCACTTTAGCTTGGTGTGGTAGCGCATGCTTTTAAAATCCCAACACTCAGGAGGCCAAGTCTGGAGAATTGCTGTGAGTTCAAGGCCAGCCTGAGACTCATAGTGAATTCCAGATAAGCCTGGGCTATAGAGTGAGACTTATCCTCAACAAAACAAAGCAAACAAACAAAAATGCCCGTTTTAACCCAATGATTATCAATTTCTCCCTTTAAAAACATGTTATACTTACCAAGTCTGCTTTATAACAGGATCGTCTGTATGCTTCTCCATAAAAATTGAGCCAGACTGGGAGTATATCTATTTTGAAAATATCTTCAGGCAGCTGATATTTAATCTGGTTTGCCTTAAATAAAATATTATTCATGAGCTTTTATATTTTAAGATACTTTTTTTTTGTTTTTGTTTTTGAGGTAGGGTCTCACTCTAGTTCAGGCTGACCTGGAATTCACTATCTAGTCTCAGGGTGGCCTTGAACTCATGTGATCCTACCTCTGTCTTCCGAGTGCTGGGATTAAAGGTGTGCATCACCATGCCCAGCTTATTTTAAAATAACTTTACCTGATGGTTAATTATATGTAGCCAAAATAAAATTCTTTTCAACTGTCAAATCTCCAATAATAGTAGACAATAATGAAACTGATCACTTTTAAAGTCCAAAGGCAAAAAATAGTATAATATGAAATTCAATTATGCTAGGTCCAATTCTTCATGTGTTAGTTTTTAGACTTTAAAAATATACCACTTCGGGTTGGAGAGATTCCTTAGCAGTTAAGCCGCTTGCCTGCAAAGGCAGAGGACTCAGATTCAATTCCCCAAGACCCATGTAAGCCAGATGCACAAGGGGGTGCAAGCATCTGGAGTTTGTTTGCAGTGTCTGGAGGCCCTGTCATGCCCCTTTTTTTTCTCTCTCTCAACTATAATTATGGAAGTTGCCAATAATAACAAAAAAAAAAAATTAGCTGGGCATGGTGGAGCACACCTTTAATCCCAGTACTCGGGAGGCAGAGGCAGGAGGATCACCATGAGTTCGAAGCTATCCTGAGACTACATAGTGAATTCCAGGTCAGCCTGGACTAGAGTGAGACCCTACCTCAAAAACTAAATAATAATAATAATATTATTATTATTATTACTTATTAGTTATTTTCAAGTAGAGGGAAGGAGGCAGGCAGAGAGGGAGGGAGGGAAGGAGAGAATGAAAGAATGAATATGGGTGCTCTAGGGCCTCTGGCCACTGCAAATGAACTCTAGATGCACTTTGTGCACCTGGCTTAACATGGGACTAGCGAATTGAACCTGGGCTGTCAGACCTACCACCAAGTACACATAACCTCTGAGCCATCTCTCCAGCCCTTATACTGACTCTCACTTAGCTCTAGCACTCTAGTATACTACTTGAAGCACGTTCACATGATGCTGCTTCACCTCTGTGACACAACAAGCTCCTACCATCTGAGTTTCAAACCAGGAATCTAGGTGTCTCCAGTAGCCTGGTAGAAGCAAATTCTCCTTGAGGAAACACAATCCCAAATAAATTCAAAAGATAAAAATTCTAGGGCTGTAGAGATGGCTCAGCAGTTAAAGGGGCTTGCTTGCAAAACCTGATGGCCGGGGTTCAATTTTCTAGTACTCATGTAAAGCCAGATACAGAAAGTGGCAGAGGCACCTGGACTTCGACTGCAGTGACAAGAGGTTCTGGCATGCCCATTCATATTCTCTCTCTCATAAAAAAAATGTTTAAAAAATGAAGTTCTGTCAGGTGTAATGGCAGTGCCTTTAATCCCAGCACTTGGGAGGCAGAGGTAGGAGGATTGCCAAGAGTTTGAGGACACTCTGAGACTACATAGTGAATTCCAGGTCAGCCTGAGCTAGAGTGAGAGCCTACCTCGAAAAAAAAAAGTTCCAAAAAATTGGGAGCTCTCATTCACACATGCAAATCACAAAGGAAAGTTTTTACCAGATAAGAGAAATGACAGAAACTGACCTGTAAAGTCTTCATATACTAGAGTCATAAGGCATATCTATTTAAATAAAGACAAAGCTTGAAAAGGAGGGAAGGGAAAGGAAAAGGAAGAAATTATAAATAATATGAAGAAAATAAATTCAAAGAACAAATCAAAAAGTCTGGTTATGAACAATATTAATACTTGAAATAAAAAAGTAAAATGGAGGGCTGGAGAATGGCTCAGCAGTTAAGGTACTTGCCAGCGAAGCCTAACAACCTAGGTTCGATTCCCTAGTACTCACACAAAGCCAGATGCATAAAGTGGTACATGCATCTGGAGGTCATTTGCAGCAGCCATTCTCTCTCTGCAAACATATAAAAATATGTTGGTGCTAGACAGATGGCTTAGTAGTTAAGGCACTTGCCTACAAAGGCAAAGGAACCAGGTTCAATTTTCCAGTACCCACATAAAGCCAGATGCACATGAAAGCACATGCCTCTGGAGTTTGCAGTGGCCAGACTCCCTGGTCTCTCTCTATATATGCCTCTCTCAAATAAATAAAAAATATTTTTTTAAAGGACTGGGGAGATTGCTCAGTGGCTAAAGGTGCTTGCTTGCAATGCTTGACATCCTGAGTTCAATTCCCCAGTACCCATGTATAGCCAGAAGCACAGAGTAGCAACACGCCACTGGAGTTGGTTTGTAATGTCAGGAGGAACTGGCATGCCATGCTTTCTCTTTCTCACTTCCGTCCCTTTCAAATAAATAAATAAATAAATAAAATATTAAAAAAAAAAAAACAACCTAGAAATGTGAACTTCATGTATTTATTGAGGGTTCTTAAGATTCAAGCTAGCTGAATAAAAGAACTTCAACAGCTAAATATCTACATGGAAATTTCCAAACAAACCCTTACCTTATGTAGTTTTTTCAATATTTCTAGAAGAGCTTTAAGATGACAGTTATTCTCATCACTTTCCACCCAATAGTGCATTTGTGAGTCAATGGCACTTTTAAACATCTGAATGAGGTTGCGGAAAGAAGATTCTTGCAGAGTTGTCCAATACTCCTCTGAACAATACAAAGAAGGTAAAGGTAACTGCCACCATTTAATTCCTCTTAGAGTCTTAAAAGATAAATATATATAATTGTACAAAAAACACATTTGATATAGCTGGGCATGGTGGTGCATGCCTTTAATCCCAGCACTTGGGAGGCAGAAGTAGGAGGATTGCCGTGAGTTCAAGGCTACCCTTAGACTCCATATTGAATTCCAGGTCAGTCTGGGCCAGAGTGAGACCCTACCTCGAAAACCCAGAAAACAACCCCCCCCCAAAAAAAACCACCACATTTGAGGAATACTTCAGTAAGTAAATACAACTTTAATTAATATACAAACATTTCAACCATACTAGAAATTAACTTCCTGGGAAACTTCATCTAATTAATTTGTGGAAATACTTTGCTCAGATGAAATAGTTGTATGTATTGATATTTATTTATTTATTTGTATTGATATTTAAATTAAGAATTGATTGGAGCTGGCTGTGCTAGCACATGCTTTAATTCCAGCACTCAGGAAGCAGAGGTAGGAGGATCACCTTTGAGACTACACAGTGAACTGCAGTTCAGCCTGTGTTAGAGTGAAACCCTACCCAAAAAAAAAAAAAAAAAAAAAAAAAAAAACGGTTTGTGATTGAACTAGTTTTCTGTGCTCCAGCCCAAGATTTTAAGTGAATTTTATGGAATTATATTTTCTGTGATATGATGTCATAGTAATATAAGATGCTCTGTTCTTAGATAAATGTTGAAATACTGAATAAAATTTCATGTCTTAATTCTATACATAAAAGGCCTAAAATATTCCAACAAAAGGGTTAGAAATAGGGCTTAGTGGTTAAGGCGTTTGCCTGTGAAGCCTAAGGACTCAGGTTCAATTCCCCAGTACCCATGAAAGCCAGGTGCAAATGGGGATACATGCATACATGCATCTGGAGTTTGTTTGCAGTAGCCCTGGCATGCCCATTCTCTTTCTCTCTCTCTTTCATCTGTTTTTCTTTCAAAATAAATAAATATTTTTTTTTAAAAAGGGCTGGAAAGATGGGTTAGGACCCAGGTTCAATTCCCCAATACTCATTTGTAAAGCCAGAGGCACTGGGTAGCACATGCTCTGGAGTTGGTCTGCAGTAGCCAGGGGTCCTGGCATGTCCATTCTCTTTCTGTGTGTAGTGGTTTGATTCAGGTGTCCCCCACAAACTTAGGTGTTCTGGATGCTAGGTTCCCAGCTGATGGATCTTTGGGAATTATTGCCTGCTGGAGGGAGTGCATTGTTGGGGGTGAGCTTAGGGGAGATTATAGCCAGTTTCCCCTTGCCAGTGTTTGGCACACCCTCCTGTTGCTGTGTCCCACCTTATGTTGGCCAGTGGGTGATGTCCACCCTCTGCTCATGCCATTGTTTCCCCTGCCATTGTGGAGCTTCCCCTCGAGCCTGTAAGCCAGAATAAATCTCTTTTTCCCAGAAGCTGCTCTTGGTTGAGTGATTTCTACCAGCAATGTGAACCAGACTGCAACAGTAAAGTGGTACTGAGGAGTGGGATTGCTGCTAGATACCTGACTGTGAGGCTTTGGCCTTTTAGAGCTGATTTTCAAGAGGAATGTGGGAATTTGAAACCTTGGCCTAAGAGATGCCTTGCAGTGCTGTAAGTACAGCATAATGGACTCTTCTGATCTGAGCTGCAAGACCTGAATGTAGTAAGAACTATGGACTGTGAGGTTTGGCTTATGAGGATGAGAAAAAGCTTTGCTTGGACTGGGCTAGCAGTTTGTGTGAGAAGCTTGCTCTTATGCCCATGTCCCGAGAAGTTGTGCAGGGTTGCTTTGCATAGAAATGAATAGGTGTGAGCAGAGGGATATGGCACAGAAAGAAAAATCTTTGGGTAAAGTGTTGCCCATTCAGCTGCAACTGAGAGATTACAACCTTTGAGACTGGGCTAGCTGACCTGGGCTGGGGCAACAGGAAGAATGTCGATTCTTTTGAAGGGGCCTGAGTGCTCAAGGAGTGTCCTGTTCTTCAAAGTCTGCTTTATTCCCCACTGGATTAACAAATTGGCACCCTACTTGGTATTGTGGAGTATAAGAAATGCAGGAAAGAGAGGGTTCATTGAGCTTGTAACACGGTCTTGTGTTTTGAAAATGGCCATGGGTAGTATGAAGCAGGTTTTGTTGGTTGCCTGCATGGAGACCCCATGGGGCCATGAGGATGAACCATGGCTTGCAGTGGAGACCCACTGGAGATGCCAGGACCACAAGATGGCTGCCAAGGAGAGCTGCTGCCCTGATGAAGTTTTCAGGACTGTGAGTAGCCTAGCTGGAGGGGCGGAATTGGAATGCCAGAGACTTGTTGCTGGTTAGAATTACTGGACTTGGAGATTTGTCACTGGCTAGAGTTACTGGACTTGAAACTACAGAGTTTGGTGTTTGCTCTGGTTGTTTTAAATTTTATATTGGTTGAATGTTTCTTTGCTATGCCTGATGCCATCTTTTGCAGTGTGAATATTTATTTTGTGCCATTATGGTTTTTTAAGGTTATTTTTTGGTATTATGGCTCAGTTAAAAGATCTTGGACTATGGGATGTATGAATATCATTGGAAAATTAGATGAATGCATTGCATTTTACATCATGTATGGTTATCAGTTTATGGGGGTCAGGGTAGAATGTGGTGGTTTGATTCAGTTGTTCCCCATAAACTTAGGTGTTCTGAATGTTAGGTTCTCAGCTGATGGGTATTTGGGAAATTAATGCTTCCTGGAGGGAGTGTATTGTTGGGGGCGGGTGTATGGGTGTTATAGCCAGTTTCCCCATGCCAGTGTTTGGCACATTCTCCTATGGCTATTGTCCACCTTATGTTGGCCAGGGGGTGATGTTCACCCTCTGGTCATGCCATCGTTGAGATTCCCCTAGAGCCTGTAAGCCAAAATAAATCTCTTTTTCCCAGAAGCTGCTCTTGGTTGGGTGATTTCTACCAGCAATGTGAACTGGACTGCAACACTGTCTCTTCCTCTATCTCTTTCAAATAAATAAATCAATAAATTAAACAATATATATAAAAGATTCCACCCAAAACTCCTAGAAGTGACAAATACTTTCCATAAAGTAGAACTATATAAAATTAACTCACAAAAATCAGTTGTTTTCTTATGTTATCAATGACAACACAATAATCAGTTTTCTTATGTATCAATGACAAACATGGAAAAAGAAATCAGGGATGCTGTTCCATTTACAATAGCCACACACAAAAAAATTGAGTTATTATAGAATAACACTAATCAAGGAAGTGAAAGACCTATATAATGAAAACATAAAAACACTGAATAAAGAATTGGAGCAAAGGCTGGAGACATGGCTTAATGGTTAAGGTACATGCCTGCACAATGCAAGTATCCAGGTTCAATTCACCAGAACTCACATAAGCCAGATGCACATGATGGCACATATATCTGGAGTTTGTTTGCAGTGGCTAGAGGCCCTGGCATACCCATTCTCTGTCTCTAATAAATAAATAAAAATAAAATATTAAAAAGTAAAGAATTGAGAAGATGGAATGATCTCTAATGCTCATGAATTGGAACAATTAATATAATTAAAATGGCCATCTTGGGCTGAAGAGATGGCTTACTGGTTAAGGTGTTTGCCTGCAAAGCCAAAGAACCCTGGTTTGATTCTTCAGAACCCACATAAGCCTGATGCACAAGGGGGTGCACTCATGTGGAGTTTATTTTCAGTGGCTGGAGGTCCTGGCACTCCTATTCTCTCTCTCTCTGCTTTCTCTCAAATAAATAAAAATATATGTAAAAAATGGTCATCCTACTTAAAGCAATACACAGATTCCATGCAGTTCCAATCAAAATCCCAGCAACATTCTTCAGAGTTTAAAAAAAAAAGTCTCAAAATTCATATGGAAGGACAAAAGGACTCATATAGCTAAAATGTCCTCAGCACAGGACTACTTCCAGTGGATTCACCATATTTGATTTCAATATATACTGTAAAGCCACATCAATAAAAAAAATAGCATGGTATTTTTAAATTATTTTTAAAACATACATATATCAATGGAATAGAAGATCTAGGTCTAAGTTCTAGTAACTACAGCTATCTGATGTCTGACAAAGAGGCTGAAAGTGCTCACTGGAGAAAAGACAGCATCTTCAACAAATGATGCTATTGAAACTGGATAGTCATATGCAGAAGAATGAATTTGATTCTTCCCTCAACCCTGCACAAAACTAACTCTAAATGGATCAAGGACCTTAATATATGACCCAAAACTTTAAAACAATTAGAAGAAAAAAACTAAGGAGAACACTCTAAGATATACATGTAGGGAAAGACATTCTGAATAAGACTCCAGTAGCCCAGGGAATCAGATGAACTCTCAACCATTGGGACCTCATGAAACTAACAGGTTATTATTATACAGATAAGAAAACCATCAACACAGTCAAGTAGACAGCCTATACAGTGGGAGAAAATCTTCATCAGCTATATATCCAACAGAAGCTTAATATCTAGAACTTAAAAAGAATTAAAAAACCTAAAAATAAAAATATCAAGTAATGCACTAAAAAATCTGAACAGAGTTCTCTAAAGAAGAAATACAAAGGGCTAAAAACACCTAGACTTAGGCTGGAGAGAAGGCTTAGTGGCTAAGGTGCTTGCCTGTGAAGCCTAAGGACCCATGTTCTACTCTCCAGATCCCACATAAGCCAGAGGCACAAAGGTGAGACAAGCACAAAGTTGCACATGCCCACTAGGTGGTGCAAGCTTCTGGAATTAGATTTCAGTGACTGAGGACCTGGCAAGGCCAATTCTCTCTCTCTCAAATTAAACACACACACACACCTAGAGTTGTTTAACATCTTTAGCCACTGGGGAAATTCAAATTAAAACAACTTTGAGATTCCATCTCACTCCAATCAGAATGACAATCATCAAAAACTCAAACGACAGCAAATGCTGGTGGGGAAATAGGAACCCTCATCTACTGCTGGTGGAAGTACAAACTTGCACAGTCACAATGGAAATCGGTATGGCGACTCCTCAAAAAGCTGAAAATACATGTACTATTAGATTCAGCCATACCACTTTTGAATATATATTCCCTAAAGATTCTACTGTTTATTACAGAGACACTTGTATTATGTTTTTTTGCTGCTCTATTCACCATAGCCAGGAACTGGAATGAACAGATGAATGGTTAATGAAGACGTGGTACATATACACAATATAATTCTACTTAATGGTAAGGAAAAGTGAAATTCCTGATATTTTTAATCAATCCTAATGATGTTCAAACATCCCCATAATCCGAGGTCTTTTAACTGACCCGTAATACCAAAAAATCCCCCCAAACCTCATAATGGCACAGAATAAATGTTCACATTGCAAAAGATGGCACTGGGCATAGCAAAGAAACATTCAACCAAGATTTAAAACAACCAGGGCAAACATCAAACACTGTATCTCAAAGTCCAACAACTCTAGCCAGTGACAGGTCTCCTAGTCTAATAATTCTAACCAGGAACTCTAATAATTCTAACCAGGAAGAAGTCTCTGTAGTTCCTATTCCGCCCCTCCAGCCAGGTTATTCACATAGTCCTGGAAAACTTCATCCAGGGCCAGCTGCTTTCCTTAGCAGCCATCTTGTCTTACTGGCATCTCCACTGGGTGTCCACTGCAATGCATGGTTCATCCTTATGGCTCCTTCAGGTCTCCCTGCAGGCATCCAGCAAATCTGCTTCTCACTGCTCATGGCCATTTCCAAAACAAGACCACATTGTAAATTCAATGACCCTCTCTTTCCTGCATTTCTTATACTCCATAACACTAGGTAGGGTACCAGTTTGTTACTCCAAGGGGAATAAAGCAGACTTTGAAGAAAAGGATACTCCTTCAGTTTCAGGCCCCTCCCAAAGAGTCTACTTTTTTTCTGTTGTTCCAATGCAGGTCAGCTGGCCCAATCTCAATGGTTGTAATCTCTTATACAATTGCAGCTAAATAGGCAGCAGTTTTAGCCTGAAGATTTCTTTCTGTGCCACATCCCTCAGCTTACACCAGTCCATTTCTATGCAATGCAACCCTGCACAAATTCTCAGGACACAGGCATAACAAGTCTCTCACATAAACTGCTTCTATCCCTGTCCAAGCAAAGCTTTTTCTCATCCTCATAAGCCAAATCTCAGTCTACAGTTCTTAGAGCATTCAGGTCTTTCAACTCTGACCAGAATAGTCCATCAAACTGTACTTACAGCACTGCAAGGCATCTCTTAGGCCAAGGTTTCAAATCCTTCCACATTCCTCTTGGAAATCAGCTCTAAAAGGCCAATGCCACATAGTCAGGTGTCTAGTAGCAAATGACCCCACTCCTGGTACCAACTTTACTGTTGCAGTCAGGTTACATTGCTGGCAGAAATCACCCGACCAAGAGCAGCTTGTGGGAAAAAAAGGTTTATTTTGGCTTACAGATTTGAGGGGAAGCTCCACAATGGCAAGGAAAAACAACAGCATGAGTAAAGGGTGGACATCATCCCCTGGCCAACATAAGGTGGACCATAGCAACAGGAGAGTATGACAAACCCTGGCAAGGGGAAACTGGCTATAATACCCATAAGCCTACCCCCAACAATGCACTGCCTCAAAGAGGTATTAATTCCCAAATCTCTATCAGTTGGGAACCTAGCATTTAGAACACCTAAGTTTGTGGGGAACACCTGAATCAAACCACCACAGGGTCAGGTAATGAAATTCATAATCAATTTTAAAAAGGGTGGAGTGGCTGGGCTGGAGGCTCATGTCTTTAATCCCAGCCCTAGGGAGACAGAGGTAGGAGGATCACTGTGTATTTGAGCTCATACTGATACTACAGAGTGAGTTCCAGGTTAGCCTTGGCTAGAGTGAGACCCAAAGTTAAAAAAATAGTAGAGGGACTAACTGGAGGGAGGACAGGGGTAGAGGAAGCAATAGGGTGGGTAAGGAAAAAGACAGAGGAAGGTGAGGTAGCTATGATCAAAGTATATTTTGTGGGTTGGGGAGATGGCTTAGTGGTTTAGTTGCTTGTCTGTCAAGCCAAAGGACCCAGGTTTGATTTCTCAGGACCCACATAAGCCAGATACACAAAGTGGTGCATATGTCTAGAGTTTGTCTGCAGAAGCTACAGGACCCTGTGTGCCCTCTCTCTCTCAAATAAATAAAAATAAAAATAATATTTAAAAAGTGTTCAAAAATACAATTTGCATATGCATGTGCATGCTTTTAATCCCAGTACTCGGGAAGCCGAGGTAGGAGTACTGACTGTGAGTTCAATGCCAGCCTGAGACTACATAGTGAATTCTAGAGTAGTCGGGCTAGAAGTGAGACCCTACCTGGAAGAAGATAGACTATCTGGAAAGAAGTGACTCAGTGGAGGGAGCATACAAGATGGGAGGAGTGTGGGAGGGACTATGATCATGGTACATTATATATATGTATGGATGTTTGTCACTAAAAAGTTCAAAAAAAGTAATTTCACATTTCTATCTTACACTCAAATGGCTAAGTAAAAACAACATGCAATCTTTTTTTGAAGCAGGGTCTCACTCTAACCCATGCTGACCTGGAACTCATGCTATAGTCCCAGGCTGGCATTGAACTCAGGGTGATCCTCCTGAGTGCTAGGATTAAAGGTGTGCATCACCATGCCCAGTGACATTCAATCTTTACATGAAGATAGCCAGCACGATGACCACATGCCAATTGTTGACTCTCAAGGAGAGGATACCTGGTTAATTACCATACACTGCTTTTTAAACTTTTGTCTGTGAGATATTTCATAATAAAAACTTGGGACAAAGAACCTCATGTGCAAGCCCTTTGTGCACTATCCTCAGGTGCTCTATAAAGTTACTAGTGTATTTTGTGACAAGAGTTAATGTAGTGCTTTTGGACAGACTAAGAATATGAACTATAACACATAAATGCATTTATAATCATTGAGATTTTGGAATAACTTTCCTAGGCATATCTTTCTACTGAGAAGACAGGTAAATTATTTTCAGCTGTAAACCATTAACGTTACCTAGAACTTTTGAAGACTGGTCACTCATTTTAGAAATAATCTTTGCAAACGGGACTACCAGGCTCTCCCAGTTGTTACAGTCATGCATCACTGGACATTCTGGAAGAAGTAAGAAAACTTCTAGTGCTTCTTTGTGTGGAGAATGAAATGGCAGGCTTTGGAGCAGATTATCCTTGAGAGAGGTGGTTATCTGTGGTAAGGAAGGACGGGGAAAAGGTATTCAAAACTCAGCTGGAACAGTGTCAAGTTTACTGTAATAATGAAATAAGGTATCCTACACTGTCTCTTTAAATAAAATATCTTGTTAATTTACTAAAAAGAGATATAGTACCTCAAAATTCATTAAACTAAGATATTAGAACAATCACATAGATTTCTGGAAACCCATGTTGACCATCCACTTTAGTTAACTTCTAAAGTTACATCTGTGTGGCAAGCATTCTCCCCATTCAATTCACTGGCAAGGGCCACCCTGTCCCTTCACAGATGTGCAACTGGCCTCTATCTTTGGTGACCTTTCCATAGTTATATTCAGCAATAATAACTCAGAATCTTTTTTAAAAATTTTTTATTAGCATTTCCATGATTATAAAAAAATATCCCATGTTAATTCCCCCCCCCCCCCCGAATCTTATTGAATGAATGTCACAATAGGAAGATTTTTAACTGATCAAACAAAGTTAGTTGATAAAACAGTCTGGGAGACAGTTCCTGGATTAATGTTAGAGGTTCCACTAAGTGTTCAAGTCCAAAGGCACATTTCACCTCAGACCCATAACTATCCTGTATTTATTCCATAGTTAACAAAAAAACACATTTTTGGGGGCTGGAGAGATGGCTTAGCAGTTAAGGCGCATGCCTGAGAAGCCTAAGAACCCAGGCTCAATTCTCCAGGTCCCACATAAGCCAGATGCACATGGTGGCACATGCATCTGGAGTTCGTTTGCAGTGGCTAGAGGCCCTGGGATGCCCATTATCACTGTCTTTCTCCCTCTGTCTCTAACAAACAAATAAAAATAAAATCTAAAAAAATACATTTTTCATACCCTCAAGAGTAAAATATTAGAGAGGAGTGAGTGAACTGGTTATGACAAATGAACTGGTTATGACAAAAGAGGAACAGGCGAGAAGGACAATGGGGGATGGGAAGAAGATAGACAGGGACAGAGCCAAGATAGGTAGGGAGGGGTAAGGAACAAGCAGAAGAGAAGAGAAAGGAATAAAAAAGGAACCAAAGGGGAGGAAGAGATGAGAGAAATATGCAGTGTCATCCCTAGGCAAACCATTACAAAAGAATAAAGAAATGTTAAAAAGAAAGCCATGTTTGAAAGATTCCTTCTAGAATGTACACATATACTATTTGTAACCCACATGACAGTTATGTTGTGCCAAATGGGTAAACTTCTGATTGCTATTGCAGTTTAGTATGGGGACAGACTACAGTCTTACAGAATCTCCTAAAAGAAACTATTTCTTCTAAAACTTTTGAGTTCTAAGAAAAATTCTATTACATTTTCCTCCTAAAATAACATTCTGAAAATACTACCATGTTAGTAATCCACTCCTTTTTGTGTAATTCGTTAAAGATGTTTCTGGCTTTACTTAAGTCTGAAAGAACAGATGTGGTTTCTCCAGCCAGTCTGTAAACAAAAACAAAGAAATGGATAAATGCAGAAGCCTTTAAAACAAAGTACATTATCAAATCATCTACCTAGATGCAAAGTTTATTCTAGAGTCTGTGCTATGCCCTATAGTTACCTTCTCTCAACTCTACACTATCGTAACAGCTAAATTCAGAAACTAGGTACAGTGGCTCATTTCTGTAATTCCAGCACTTAGGAGGGTGAGGCAACGTAAGCTTTATAGGGAATTTAAGGTCAGCCTAGACTACATGTTGAGACCTTGTCTCAGAAACACACACACACACCATTTAGCTTAATACAAACACAAATGAATAGAACATGAGTTCTAAAATATCAAACATCAAAGCTATATAACTGCATAAACATTATCAGCCAGGTATGGTGGCACACACCTTTAATCCCAGCACTCAGCAGGCTAAGCTAAGGAAGACTGCTGTCAGTTCAAGGCCAGCTGGGGCTACAGAGTGAGTTCCATGTCAGGAGACCCTGCTTCAAAATAACAAATACAGGGCTGGAGAGATAGCTCAGTTATTAAGGACACTAGCTTGCAGAGCCTGGTTGGGTTCAATTTCTCAGTTCACACATAAAGCCAGATGCACAAAGGGATGCATGTGTCTGGAGTGCATTTACAGCAAGAGGTGGTCCTGGCATAGCCATTTTCCTTTTCTCTCTCAAATAGTATTTCTTTTTCCTGTGGTTTTTTGAGATAGGTTTTACTCTAGCCCAGGCTGACCTGGAATTCACTATGTAGTCTCAGGATTGCCTTGACCTCTCAGCAATCCTACCTCTGCCTCCCAAGCATTGGGATTAAAGGCGTATGCCACCATGCCTGGTCGACTGGTAAGTTTTTTTCCCCCTAGGTAAGGTCTCACTCTGGCCCAGGCTGACCTGGAATTCATTATGTAGTCTCAGAGTGGCCTTGAGCTCATGGCGATCCTCCTACCTCTGTTAAGTGCTGGGATTAAAAACATTCACCACCACATCTGGCTCTGGTAAGTATTTTTATTAAAGATATATTTTTTTTCATTTTTGCTTGGATCTGGGTTTTTAAAAAATGTTTTATTTATTTTTTACCTGTAAAGATAGTGAGGCAAATGGAATGGACACATCAGGGCCTCTAATTGCTCCAAATCAACTCCAGATCCACATGCCACCATGTGCATCTGGCTTTACACAGGTACTGGGGAAAAGAACCCAGGTCTTTAGGCTTTGCAGGCAAGCACCTTAACCGCTAAGCCCCTCCAGGTGCCAAAAGTAATTTAAAAATGCTTTATTTATCTTCATGCAGAGAGGGGGGGGGGAGAAGGGGAGGGAGGGAGAGAGAATAGGCCCACCAGACCTCCAGCCACTGGAAACAAACTCCAGATGCATGTGTCACCTTGTGCATCTGGCTCCATATGGGTACTGGGGAATCAAACCTGGATCATTGGGTTTTCCAGGCAAGCACCTTAACTGCTGAGCCATTTCTCCAGCCCCAGCCAAAAGTAATTTTTATTTATTTATTTATTGTTTATTATTTATTTATTTATTTATTTGAGAGAGAGTGAGAAAGAGAGAGAAGGGAGGCAGACAGAGTGAGAGAAAGAATGGGCGCGCCAGGGCTTCTAGCCACTGCAAACAAACTCCAGACGCATGTACCCCCTTGTGCATCTGGCTAACGTGGGTCCTGCAGAATTGAGCCTCGAACCAGGGTTCTTAGGCTCCACAGGCAAGCGCTTAACCATTAAGCCATCTCTCCAGCCCCAAAAGTAATTTTTAAAAAGAAAGAAATGTATATCTAACTTCTTGCCCTACAACCATTTTCTTATTTGTGTTTTGGTATGTCTTCATGGTAAATGTAATAGAATTTTATTATATGTGTTACCTTTCTTTTAAGAAACTTCCAGTGAGACATGCCGGGGATGAAAATATCTCTCGGATTTCCCTACATTAGGAATAAGAAAATGGTTAGATCAAATTATACAAGATAATTTCTTGTAGACTTAGACATGATAAAATGTAACTGCATTACAAGCTTGTCTATTTTCTTTTTGTTTGGATATTATCTTGGCATCTAAAAGTCTGAAGGTTTTACTAAACTTAAAATACAGTGGGAAATAGAAAGACAGACTCAGAGAAGCACCAGGGAGAGAGCCAAAGTCCTGACTCAGAATCAAATTTCTTGGACAAACACTTCCATCTCATCCAAGTTCACAAGAGCTATTTATTTCTGTTCCACTGATCTGGGAGCAAAATTATAATTTTTCCCCCATTTTAATTTATTTATGAGTCTCAGTGTGTGTGTGTTGGGCACACAAGTGCTAAAGCATGTACCATTTTGCATCCAGCTTTACATGGGTGCTGGGAAATAGGACAACAGGCTTTGTAAGCAAAAGCCTTTAACTGTTAAGCTCTCTCTCCGACATCCAGAAATTTCTTACTCCCTTTCCTCCCTCCCTCCTTTCCTTTTTGTTCTTTTATTTATTTATTTTTGTTTTGGTGTGGTGCGGAGGCTAGAATTTAGGGCCTCAAATACACCAGGTAAGTGCTCTACCCCTGAGCTTCATCTCCAGCCCTAATGACCAGAAATTAAATGAGAAAGAGGATGCTTAATTTCATCTGAGAAATAAATGCAGAAATCCTTGGTTTAACAAGGTGGCTCAAGCCTGAGGAAGCTGAGGCAGGTGACTACCATGAATTCAAGGCACATCTGGTATATACAGTGAGTTCAAGATAGCCTGGGCTAGAGTGAGACCCTATTTCAAAATTAACAACAAAATGCTCTTTTTATCACTTGTGCTCTGCTAAGTATGATGCAAATATTCTGAACAATTATTTTCCAGAATTAGGAAGCCATATCTAAAAATATCCCTAAGGACAAGATGCTTACAAGAACGAGCACAGGGCCAGAGAGATGGCTCAGTAGTTAAGGTACTTGTCTGTAAAGCCAAGAGACCCAGGTTTGATCCCCAGTGCCCAAATAAACCAGATGCACAAGGTGGCACATGCATCTGGGGTTTGCAGTGGCTAAAGGCCCTGGCGGAGTCGTCATTCTCTCTTGCTTTCTCTGCCTCTTTCTCTTTCTCAAATAAATAAACAAAAATAAAATAAAATAAAATAAAATAAAATAAAATAAAATAAAATAAAATAAAATAAAATAAAATAAAATAAAAGAATGAGTATAATCTTACAATCTTAAACTGGGCATGATGGCACATGTTTTTAATCCAGCACTTGGGAGGCAGAGTTAAGAGGACTGCTGTGAGTTCAAGGCCAGCCTGGGCTGAAGTGAGATCCTGCCTCAAAACAAACAAACAAAACAAACACACACACTTAAAAAAAGAGCACAATCTTAGAAATGGCAGGAGTTCTGTGGGATGCCCTAATTGTTTAGTTGTGAATTTCAACTGCACAAACCTGTGGTTCCAGGGTCAGGTGTGGTTGTGAAATGTGGTAGAACATATTTCTGGATCAAATTTACAATGTATACAAACATATTTAAGGCTCAAGGAAATTTTTTTAGCAGCAGCTGGGCAGCACATGCCTTAATTCCAATACTTAGGAGGCAGAGGTAGGATTGCTTGAGTTTGTGGCTATCCTGAGACAACATAGTGAATTCCAGGTCAGTCTGGGATAGAGTGAGACCCTACCTTAAAAAAAAGGTGGGGGGAAGCTATTGTCAGAGAGCATACTGTTCTAGTTATGATGGTAATTTCATGTGTCAACTTGGTTAAGCCATGATAAGCTACATATTCAGCCAAAAATTATTTTGTTTCTGTTAAGGCGTTTTTAGATGAGATTAACAATAAAACAAGCAGACCTTTAATAAACTACACTTAAAGGTATGTGCCACCACTCCCAGCCTAAGTAATGTTTGAATACATTGTAAATTTGGTCAGGAAATACATTCTATAATGTGACTGGGACTCATTTAATCAGTTAAGGGCCTTAAACAAAACAGAATAAACTACTCAAGGGGGAAAAAAAAGGCCTTCTGATTTACACTGCAACATAAGTTCTTCCTGGGCTCCCAGAATGTTGGCCCACTCTGCAGATCTAAGACTTGCCAGCCCCATAATTACATTAACCAGTTCTTTAAGATATTCTCTCTTAACAGGTAGACAGATATAAATATACATTCTATTAATTCAGGCTTTCCTGAAAAATCCCAACCCATACACCACAGGACCAAAGTTTCCCATCTCTGTAGAACAAGTTTAGGAAGGAGAGAGAAAAAGAGAAGGGGGGGGGGGAGAGAGAGAGGGGGGGGGGGGTGGGAGGGAGGGAGGGAGAGGGAGAGAGAGGGAGAGAGAGAGAGAGAGGGAGAGGAGAGAGAGGGAGAGAGAGAGAGAGGGGGAGAGAGAGATAGAAATAGAGATAGAGATAGATAGATCATGGTCAGACACATACATGAGGTACAGGTACCTTTTTGTATTTTGCCACTGTTTAGTTGCAACATCAGCAATCCATCTTTGTACAGTTCTTTCACTCAATATAAGAATTTTCCTCCTAAGATTAACATAAGAATTCTGAAAACAGAAAAAAAAATCAAATACAATAATTAATGATACATCAGATGGTACTTTTTTTTTTTTTTTTTTAAATTTCAAGGCATCGTCTCACTCTAACCCATGCTGACCTGGAACTCACCCTGTAGCTCTAGGATGGCCTCAAACTATGGAAATCCTTTTATCTCAGCCTCCCAAGTGCTGGGACTAAAGGCATGTGCCACCACATGATGTGTGCTCAGAGACATCAGAAAAAGGTACTCTTGTTTTAGGCAAATTCTAAGAACAGAATACTTAATTTTTGTTGTTGTTGAGATGGGGTCACTATTGCACAGGCTGATTTTAAGCTCCTGGTTTCAAGCTATTCTCCCACTTCAGCCTCCCAAGTGCTAAGACTCTAGGCATGGACCTCTTTATCTGGCTGGGAGTTACTTGATTTCCCTTGGTGAAGCAGGGCAAGTAAATTATAGATTGGTGATTTATCTGTAAGTCTAAGAACACTGGGTCTTTTGAGATACTTGGCTAGCCATCTCATTTTCAGAACCTGTCAACTGTAATCTCACTACAACAATGACCAATGCTGCTGACAAGAAGCCTTTTAAAAAGTAGGCAGAGCCTAAGCAATCTGTAAGATTCAAGGTCCACCACAAATTAATCTTTGTAGGGAAAAATGAATACAATTGAGACAATCACAGAATCAACAACATCTAGTTATTCCACAAAAGTCAGCTCAATAATGGTGATGATTTTCACGTTCTCTAAACTTGCATTCTCCTCTTTTGGCTAAGACTCTGAGTTATAGAACATCTTCGATCTATGTTTACCCCTTTTTGTATCCAGAGTAAAATGCTTTGATTTCCTCCAGCAACCATTATCAGCTCCTTTCTTGGGCTATCACTTTCTAAAAAGAAATACACACAAAGTAAGATTATGTAAAGGCATTTGGCACAAATCTACATGTTCAATTTAAATAACTTTATATTCCCACAAAATATAGTCATTTTTTAAAAAGTTGAGAAACCAAAACCAAACCAAAACCCTCAGGATTTAACCAGTGACTGTTGGTTGTAAAGAACATGAATAAATACTCAAGTCATGTAACATTATAAGGAATCATGAGATACTAAGTGAATTGCTTAAGGAACCAATTCTATTCCTTCCCCAGGATAAATGGGAGAAATCCAATTCCTAGCTGTTAGAAGAAAAAAAGAAAGAAAGAAAGAAAGAAAAGCCTCAAAGGCCTTTTATGCAGAGCATGACAGAGCTCAGGCTCTGGGTTACTCCAGCCAAACCTTGTCTTGGCTTTGAGGAAGTAGCTAGCCCTTTGTTCTCCAAGTCCCTTATCTTCAGTAAATGGGGATGACAGACTACAGCTCCCAGATGATAAAAAGCCTAGTAAAGCAGATGACACAGGTAAATGCCCAGTTGAAGTGCAATGTCTGGGGTGTGTCAGCTGATCAGCTAAGGTCAATCAAACTAGAAAGAAAACCATTCTCCCTGGAGCTAATAAACTTCTTAAAAACTGAAATCCAGCAGGGCATGGTGGTGCATGCCTTTAATCCTGCAGCACTCAGGAGGCAGAGGTAGGAGGATCATCATGAGTTCAAGGCTACCTTGAGACTACACAGTTAGTTCCAGGTCAGCCTGGGCCAGAGTGTGACCCTACCTCAAAAAAATAAAACAAAACAAAACAACAACAACAAAAAAAGAAAACTGAACCAGCTGCATATGCCTCTAAATCCAGCCTTATATTTGGTCATCACTCAAGTTTATATTAATCTAATCTTAAGGGAAAAGAGAAAAATAAATTTTGACTTGAACTATTGGATTTCTTAAGTTATTTACACATAAAACAAGAAACTAACAGTCAAACAAACTTCCTCTATATTTACATCTCTTTCCTTACAGAAAAATCAATTTCTCTAACTAGTTATTATGCCAAATTCCATATTTTTTTGTTTATTTATTTATTTGGGGGGGGGGGAGAGAGAATGGGTGCACCAGGGCCTCCAGCCACTGCAAATGAACTCCAGACGCCTGTGCCCCCTTGTGCATCTGGCTTGCATGAGTCCTGTGGAATCGAGCCTTGAACTGGGGTCCTTAGGCTTCACAGGCAAGTGTTTAACTGCTAAACCATCTCTCCAGCCCCCCAAATCCCATATTCTTATAGAATTTACCAAAAATGAGTTCTTCATTTGATGACAATTTCATGGGAAGTGGTATCAGCTGATTATGTTTTCCACAATTTCCTAATTGTCCTTGTTTTCCAAAACCAAAAGAAAAGACCTTTCCCAAATCAGAAACATAGGCAAGTGTATGCCACCTATTAAATAAAAGCACATATTGTCAATGGTTAATTGTCCTCATATTTAGCGATTCGCTAAGCTGACACATTAGGTTACCCATCAAGAGTGACACTTTCAATGAATAAAAACCACCTGGAAACCAAGCTTCCCAAGACCATGATGCTACCCAATGGCAAACTGCATTACCTTTTGTGGGAGTAAGTATCTTCTCTAGCCTGTTCATTTTCAACCCTAGGCTTCGGAGTCTCTTCATACCTTATTCTAGAAGACTAAATTAGTTGACCACTGAGCTCCAACTCTATTTCCCAAACACCTTTATTTCATCACACTCATTTGCTCACTGGTCTGTTCGACCAATTATGTGTACTCTTTGATATGCTGAGAGGAGTTTGGTTTTGTCCTCAGTTTGTGAGAGGTAACCTCTAAACTCTTAGCAGTTCCCAAGTGATATATCAGTGTCTTTGGTACTAGGAGTAGGTCCTTGGGGGCACACTTTGTAGGGAGCTTATTGAGGGCTCCTCTGGCTTACAAAATAAGATATACCTACAAGGAGGAAGATTCAATCAATCATGCCTAAGCAATGAATCCCCAGTAAAAAATACGGTAGGGAGCTGTGCGTGGTGGCTCACACCTTTAATTCCAGGACTCGGGAGGCAGAGGCAGGAGGATCGCCATGAGTTCGAGGCCACCCTGAGACTACATAGCGAATTACAGGTCAGCCTGGGCTGTAGTGAGACCCTACCTTAAAAAAAAAATCTGGTAGGGTATGGTAGTTTACATTTGTAATCTCAACACTTGGGAGGCAGAAGCAAGAGTACTGGCACAAGTTGGAGGCCAGCCTGGTCTACAGATTCAAGACACACATACACACCTTTGAAAACCAGGTGTGATAGTGCACACCTCCAATTCTAACACGTGGGTGGTGGAGGTAGTCCAATGTCACCCTTGGGACAATGCTTCAAATGTATTGTCAAGTATCAGGATGGAAGATTTTAAGAGTTTAAGAAGAGACACCTGAAACTCAGCATCTGGACTCTTTGACAAGATACTAATTAGTATTCTTGTAATAAATGTGACTGAATTTATCAGCTATAGTAATTTGTATCTTTTCAGTGATTATTTCTGTGTTAGTAGGAATATAACCCTGGTTTACATCAAGGAATCTTTCACTTGGTTCCTTCTTTGGAAATATATGGTACTGAAAGTTAGCCTAGCATATAAATATTATCCTGCTATATAATTTATCTAATCTTACTCCTAGATCATAGCATTATATTTCTGTAGACTAAAAGTATGTATTTTTTTTTTTTTTAGTATAACTTCAGTAAGTTCACAAGTGAAACCAACATTCAGAGAGCCTGAAAGCCTGAATTTGCTTATGTTTAGTGAGAGGGGAAAAAAAAAACCAAAAACAGCCCAAAAGAGTAAGTGTATCTAGGTGAAAATATTTACTCAACCACATCTCACATCCCCCTGGCAAGAAGTAAACGATGAATCTGATGGCTAAATAAAATAACTGAAGGAGTTTGAGCAAGATTTTTGGTCTCTGAAAACTAAACAAGCCAGGCATGATGGCACATGCCTTTAATCTAGCACTCAGGAACTGGGGTTAGGAGGTGATTTGGGGGCCACTTTGGGGCTAGAGTGAGACCTTGCCTAAAACAAAACAAAACAGCTTTTAAATCATAATTTTCAAAATATTTAATTCAAACTACTACTGACTTTTTCTTTCTTATATTCACTGTGACCAGACCAGGCCACTACAAAAGTTAATTATTTCCTAGTTTAATTTAGTACCCACTAATAAGTATAATCTCAAGATTTAGCTAACTAAAAAACAAGTCAGCCTGGTGTGGTGGCACATGCCTTTAATTTCAGCACTTGGGAGGCAGAGGTAGGAGGATAGTCATGAATTGGAGGCCACCCTGAGACTACACAGTGAATTCTAGGTCAGCCTGGGCTAGAGTGACACCTTAACTCAAGGCCCTTCCTGCAAAAAAAAAGAGTCAGCCTCAAAGACTGAAGGTAGTCTTTTTTGCTCAAAGATGAAAATGTAACAGTGGTCTTGCATGTACTTTGCTTATAAGGCTTTTGGTTCAATTGCCAACACCACAATAAAAGTATACTAAGAGATTTACTATCACTATTTAATCATGTAAATTAAGCATCTTTACTCATTTGAAAATGTTTAATATTTTATCTAAAAGAAATGGATGGAAACTTTACTAAATTACCTATTGCAATCATTTTTATAATTTTTTCTGACGCTTTATATAACTTACCTTCCACATGCTATCTGAGTCACTCTATTTCCAATGAGCTTGGTCACCAAACAAGGTTTTAGCTCATTCTGTTTTGAATTGTGACCAAGCTGTCCATATTTTCCAGCACCAAAAGTAAACAGCAGCCCATCCTAAGGAAAGGAACTTCTTATCAGATGCCACAGAAATGCAATGCAGGGACTGGAGATATGGCTTAGTGGTTAAGGTGTTTGCCTGCTAAGCCAAAGGAACCAGGTTCAATTCCCCAGGACCCATGTAAGCCAGATGCACAAGGTGGCGCATGTGTCTGGAGTTTGTTTGTGGTGGCTGAAGGCCCTTGTGCACCCATTCTCTCTCTCTCTCAAGTAAATAAAATAAAATTAAATTAAAATCAAAAGAAAAAGAAATGCAATTCAGAAGCCACAACATGAATGCCTCTACCAGTAAATAGAAGCACTGCAGAAATAAAGTTCTCAATTCATCAGGACAGTCTTACATGTGAGAAGGTGTGGCCTGTGGAAACACTATCTCCCCATATAATGTTCCACCAAAAGTAAAGCAACAAGGGCACTCTTACCTGTGTAAGCAAGGCAGTGTGAGAACCACCACAACTGAGAAACTCAATTCTCTGATTGTCTAGTGCTTCAATAAGGGAAGGAGAATCTTGTTCTGTGCAGGGAACAAAAAGACCAGAGCTTCACACATTGTAGCTAAACTGTTTCTTATCATAGCAACAAGTTCCATCCCACTCTAACAAGAAAAGTTCCATATCTGCATATTAAGGGACATATTCTAAGCCTGTATGGAGCAGCAGCTGAAATGGCCTTCCCCTAGTGCATTCTTATCTTTTCAGCTTGACTTGATTGACTTTAATATTCCAATTCTAGCCTAGACTTTTTTTTTTTTGTTTTTTTTTTTTCCCTTCCAATACTGGGCTCCTTGAATTACTTTGAGTATATTCTGTTCTTCCCTCAGTGCTGAGGGTCAAACCCAGGTCCTTACACTTGTCAGGCAAGTGCTCCTCCACTGAGCTAAATCCCCAACCCTAGAGTACATTCTCTTAAATTCTCTACTGTATTATCCTCACCTCCTAGCACCTTTTTCTTTTCCTCATGACAATACTGTCAAAGAATTCAGAGAATCAACATATTTTAACCACCTCTTACTCTTAACCCCTTTTTGAATAGTTTTCTAACATTGACTTGTAGGCACTAAACCTCATCAGGGAGGCATGTAGTAGTTGGCCAATGATTCAGGAAAAGACATACTCTACTATATCGAGATAAAGCAAATAGTTTGTCAAATATGAGAAATCACTATCTTTTGGAGATGAAAAGAGAATTTTGTTGTATGCCTTATACAGGTAGTACGATTATGAGAATTACATGGGGTGTGTGTACACAAACATGATTCAGTATTAACAAATTTCACCATTCATAGTGTACATATCCTTTAAACTGATTCTACCTAAAAAACATTGGTAAATCAGGAAGAATAGTACAAAGTAAGGATTTGAATGAACTATTTATAGCAGGGCAGTCCAACGTTCAATTCATCTCTCATCTAACAAATGTACTTGGTAATAACATGCATTTGAAAATATGTTCCATACTCTCAGTGTGGCCCAGGCCCAGTTGTCCACAACCATTTCTTCCCCATGAGTAAACTTTTCCAGACATGGATAAGGCCATGCTGTGCGCTTCTCCTGCAGAAATCTGAACCAAAGGAACACCTGCGAGGTGTTCCACAGTCTGTGGTACGGGGGTCGAGGGACATGTGCTTCCAACTCCAAGCTGGCCATCTAAGTTCTGTCCCCAGGCAAAAAGTTCACCACCTTGACATAAGCAAAGAACATGGTGTCTTATTAAGTTTCAAATGCACAGGCATTATATACATGACTGTGATACTCTTACATCCACTCACAGGTCTCTCAGGTCCCACAAATGCTCAGAAAAACAGGAATCTTCTAATAGTGAACTTCCTTATTCCTTACCTTACAAGGGAGGTTTGGCTCATGAAAACACTCTACCTATATGAATCCAGAACTAGTTTTCTCTACTTCTTTCCCTTGAATATACTCAAAGAGTCTAAATAACTAAAAATCGGGGCTGGGAAGATGCCCCCCTTTCTCTCACTAAAAAATTTCACTTGGAGCCTATAGTTCTGCTATTTAGGAAGCTGAAGTGGGTGTGGGAGTTTCACTGGAGCCTGAGTTCAAGTCCAGTGTGGCAACATAGTAAGACTCTGCCTCAGAAGAACAAAAAAAAAAAAAAAAAAAAGCAAAAACAAAAACCAACTTAGCTTCCCACAAAGAATAAATAGTAAGACCCTATTGCTGAAGATGCCACATACTTGGGCTGCAAGGTCACTGAGAAATCCTGCTGGAGCGAGCTGAAAACCTACTCCATGTAGATCAGCTGACAGAAAGGGAAAAAGCCACACTGCATGCAGTTCAATGGAAGAGAGAGAAATCATTACCAAACAGTGGACACTGCAAGCCTTGTATTTGGTCAGCCAGGCCAAATGAGCCAATGGGTGCAATAGTGGAACGTCTGTTACGGGAGAAACCAACCGCCATCTAACTTTCCTGGAGGCCCACTCCATGGGAGGGAATACATCCCTGATACTAAAAACCTACAACATGAGCCCTAGGGGTGTAACATCTGCTGCTGTCTGGCTAAATGTTTATACTATGCTCACCAAAATGCCCAGTAAGAACTTCTCTTAATGTTCATACCCATATATTCATGCTACTCTCATTTTTGGTTAGAGAAGCTTCTCTTTTCAGAGGGCAGTGATCTTGGGATGACTCAGAAGGCACCATAGTGTTGAGAAGAAATGACAGAGGAGTGCTCAGCATTGAAACATCTCTATCACACCTTCCAAGGCTCAGGGTCTACTGTGAAAGAGGTGGCAGAAAGAATGTAAGGAAGGGTTGGATTCCTTACAAAAAATTCCTTCCAGATACAAAATGGCCTGGATATTCATGACCTTGCAGTGCCTGACACTACCTACACAAGACCATCATAATAGGAGGAAAAGATGATAACATCAAAATAAAAGAGACTGGTTGAGAGGGGGAAGGGATTTGATGGACAGTAGAGTTTCAAAGGGGAAAGTGGAGGGAGGAAGGGAATTACCACGGGATATTGCTTACAATTATGGAAGTTGCCAATAAAAATAAATAAATTAAAAAAAAATTCCAGTCACATTACAGTACAGTATCTTCAAAGATACATTTTCATTAATTGAATATACGAGTATTTAAAAATTTGTTTTGCTGCCTCTTGCAGCAGCAAATGAACAAGAGATGCTTGTGCTTTTTGTATTCACTTATGTGGGAGGCTTGGGAATTGAATCCATGGCTGCAAGCTTTGCAAACAAGCATCTTTTTTTTTTTTGTCTCTGAGGTACTGTCTTCCTCTAGCTGACTTAGGCTGATCTGGAATTCACTAGTCTCAGGCTGGCCTCAAACTCACAGTGACCCTATCTCTGCCTCCCGAGTGCTGGGATTAGAGGTCACCATGCTTGGCTACAAGGAAACATCTTTAACCTCTAAGCAATCTCCCTGGGCCCTTTGAATTTTTGAGGTAGGGTCATGTTCTAGCCCAGGCTGACCTGGAATATATTATGTAGTTTCATTCAGGCTGGACTTGAACTCATGGCAATCCTCCTACCTCTGCCTCCTGAGTGCTGGGATTAAAGGCATGTGCCACCATGCCTGGCTTTTTTCTTTTTTTTAAATATTTTGGGCTGGAGAGATGGCTTAGCAGCTAAGGCACATGCCTATGAAGCCTAAAGACTCAAGTTGGATTCTTTGTCCCAGATGTACATAGTGGCACATGTGTCTACAGTTTGTTTGCAGTGGCTAGAGGCCCTGGTGTGCCTATCTACACACTCTCTCTCCCCCTTTCTCTTCTGTCTCAAATAAATAAAAATAAATCTTAAAAATATTTTATTTATTTATGAGAGAGAGAAAATATATAGGCATACCAGATCCTCTAGCCATTGCAAACAAATTCCACATGCATGTGCCACCTTGTGTATCCGGCTTTATGTAGGTACTGGAGAATCAAACCTGTGTCTTTAGGTTGCAGGCAAATGCCTTAACTGCTGAGCCATCTCTCCAGCCCCCTTTTCATTTTTTTGAGGCAGAGTATTTCTTTTTTCTTTTTACTTTTTTATTGACAACTTCTATACTTACAAACAATAAGCCATGATAATTCCCTCCCTTCCACCATTTTCCCTTTCACAACTCCACTCTCCATCATATTCCCTCCCTCTCTCCATTAGTCTCTCTTTTATTTTGATGTCGTCGTCTTTTTCTCTTATTATGAGGGTCTTGTGTAGGTATTGCTAGACACTGTGAGGTCATGAATAGCAAGGTCGATTTCTGTCTGGACAGTTGCATTGTAGGGAATGGTGCCCTTGCTTTGGCTCTTACATTCTTTCCACCACCTCTTCCACAATGGACCCTGAGCCTTGAAGGGTGTGATAGAGATGTTTCAGTGCTGAGCACTCGAGGCAGAGTATTTCTATATTGCCCAGGGTAGCCTCAAACTCGTAATCTATCTGCTTTAACTTCCCTAGTGCTAGGATTATTGCTATTTTTTTCAAAGTAGGGTCTCACTCCATCCAGGCTGAACTGAAACTCACTTTGTAGGCCCAGGCTGGTCTCAAACTCACAGCGTTCCTAGCTCAGCCTCCTAGTGTTTGCCTTTTTTTTTTTTTAAAATATTTTTGTTGTTCGTTTTTTATTTATTTATTTGGAAGTGACAGAGAGAGAGGAAGAGAGACAGATAGAGAGGGAATGAGCGTGCCAGGGCTTCCAGCCACTGCAAATGAATTCCAGATGTGTGCGCCCCCTTGTGCATCTGGCTAACGTGGGTCCTGGGGAAACGAGCCTCGAACCGGGGTCCTTAGCTTCACAGGCAAGCGCCTAACCGCTAAGCCATCTCTCCAGCCCTGCCTTTTGTTTTTTGATCTATCTCACTATGTCATCCAGGCTGTCCAACTCATGACCCTCTTGCCTCAGCTGTTCTACTACAAGGGACTATAGAGGCATCTGCCACTACACCCAACAGTTTAACTAAAAAACAAGCCTAGATAGCCTTCTATTTGCACTGAGAGCCCTAAACCCCAGATTTCTTGAAGACAAGGTATGTCTGCTTCACCTTTATAGTCCAAACATGATACTCAGTATGAAATATCTGCTCATGAATGGAGGATATCAAATAATCAGTTTTTTCCAGTACAAAATCATACTCTCAAACCTCAACAGACCCTTCGGTTTGGGTCAAATGCTTGGTTATTTAATTTCCTCAGCTTATGAATATGTTTGCTCTATTTTCTAAAATTTTCTTGTGCCTGAATTCTCCCGTCACCCTTTTTTCCTTCTTTTTAATCTATTCATTTATTTGTAATCAGAGAGATAGAGAATGGGTGTGCTAGGGTCTCTAGCCACTGCAAATGATCTCCAGACATATGTGCCACCTTGTGCATCTGGCTTACGTGGGTACTGGGGAACTGAATCTGGGTCCTTTAGCTTTGTAGGCAAGTGCCTTAACCACTAAGCCATCTCTCCAGCCCTCCTGTCATCTTCTTGTCTTATTATGAATCCTTTCACAGTCAAGTTTCTTTAGGCTATAATCCATATTCACAGCTTCCATTTCACATCATTAGTGCCTGATAGGAGATACTGAAGGGCTGGAGAGACTCCTGAAATTTAAGCATGATAATAAGACACATTACAGACCTGAAACTGGATTACAAAAGCTAAACTAGGGGTTTCTGAACTACTACCAAGAGAGTTGGAAGAATGCTGGAAAAAGGAAAAACGGTTCTGGAAAAAGGTAGTACATGAAGAATACTTTTGACCTGGGTGAGGTGATGCATGCCTATGATCTCAGCTCCTTAGGACACTGAGAAGGAGGATATTGAGCTCATGGCCACCCTGGCAACACAGCAAGACCTAGTTTCAAACAAAAGAAATGGTTTGACTACTCAGAAAACTTCAGTTTTGTATGTGAAAAATGAAAGCATGGAACAAAATATAGGAGTACTAATTACAGAAAACTAAAGACTTAGCTGAGCATGGCACACACCTTTAATACCAGCACTCAGAAGGCAGGGGAAGGAGGATCACTGTGAGTTTGAGGTTAGCCTGTTGTTAACACAGTCAGTGTGCCAGGTCAGCTGGGCTAGAGTGAGACCCTACCTCGAACCACCCCCCAAAAAGACTTTATAGATAAAGAATTCTCTTACATTAGGAGGGAGGGCTAATCAAAATCCAAGAGGATATAAATAAATCATATGGATATCTACTTTTTTGGGCAATGAAACATTCAGGAGCCATAGATTGTTACTAGAAAATTTTCAGTGCCAGGGATGGGATACCTTCCAGTGAGTTGTTGCCCAGGTAGGACCCTGATGCCACCAAAGCATTAGAGGCCATTGCTGAGGCCCTTGGTTTCCCACCAGGAATAGATGGTAAGACCCTATTGCTGAAGACTCCACATACTTGGGCTGCAAGGCCACTGAGAAATCCTGCTGGAACTAAGCTGAGAACCTCCTTCATGTAGACTAGCTGAAAGAAAGCTGGGAAAAGACACATTACATGCTGTTCAATAGGAGAGAGAGAAATCACCAGTGAAGATACTCAAAAGCGGATACTGCAAGCCTGAGATTTGGCCAGCCAGGCCAAATGAGCCAATGGGTGCAATAGTGGCACATCTGTCATGGGGGAACCAACTGCCCTCTAATTTGACTGGAGGCCCACTCCATGGGAGGGAATATATCCCTGATATTGAAAACCTGCAACAGGGGTAGTTATGAGCCCTAGGGGTGTAATGTCTGCTGCTGTCTGGCTAAATGTATATACTATGCTCATCAAATTGCCCTGTAAGCACTTCTCTTAATGTTCATACCCTTATATTAATGCTACTTTCACTTTTGTTTAGAGAACCTTCTTTTTTTCAGATGGCAGTGACCTTGAGATGACTCAGAAGGCATCTCAAGTGCTAGGAAGAAGTGACAGGAGTGCTCAGCACTGAAATATCTCTATCACACCTTCCAAGGTTCAGGGTCCATTGTGGAAGAGGTGGCAGAAAGAATGTAAGAGCCAAAGGAAGGGTAGGACTCCTTACAATGTGCTCCTCCAGACAAAATGGCCTGGATATCCATGGCCTTACAGTGCCTGACACTACCTACACAAGACCATCATAATAGGAGGAAAAGATGATGACATCAAAATAAAAGAGACTGATTGAGAGAGGGAGGGTATATGATGGATAATGGAGTTTCAAAGGGAAAGTGGGTGGAGGAAGGGACTTACCATGGAATATTTTTTACAATTATGGAAGCTGTCAATAATAAAAGAATTCTCTCACTTTATATCACCTTTCAGAATAGTACCCTGAATTAATAAATTTCATATCTGTATTTCTGTCCTATTACAAAATGAATTATATATACACTTCTACTGGATCCATATAGACATATATTTACTACTTCTAAACAATAATTATTACAGAACAGTACCTTTTGAGAGTGCAAGAGAATGATAATCTCCACAGGCAATTTGAATTATACTTTTTTCTTGTAAAATGCTTTGAAACCTGATGAAATAAATATATATAAATCACCATAGTAAAGTCAGAACATGGATATTAGAACTGCTTATGTATTAGGAGTGAAGCTCAAGAGAAAAGCCTTCAAATTTACTGCATTTAGTATCATAAAAATGCTAGTTTTTAATAATAATAAATTTAATCATAACAAGGTAATTCTAAAATATTTTTATACAATTTTATAATCAAGAATAAATGTAAGTTAAAAATAAGCTCTGATTTGTGTGATTTAGGAAAAAGCCTCACAAATCTTCCATAATAATGCGATTTTTTTCTAGGCTGAAAATGTTTATTTCTAAGAACAATTTACAGGATCATTATGAGGATCAAATAAGTTAAATGCTAAAGTCCAGGTTGAGATTAGCAAAATGATCAATCATTTTACTCAAATACCAAAACACATGCTAGTACCCAAAGCAGGTATCAGACATCCTAATTATGGTGCACTGACGGACCTCACTGGTTAGTTATTTCAGACTTTATCACTCACTTAAAATAAAGTTAGGTAAAATTAAAACCATAGTTAATAACAAAAAAAAAATTCCTCACCTTGCATTTTCTATGTTGTAGTTGTACTCAAAAGGTTTTCCTTCTGAGGACAGAATAAGCATATGGTCCTCTCCTTGGTCCATGGAATGTATCTGCATCTTTTTCCCCAACTTCACATACTCTGCAGAACAAATACAACCAGAGATCATCACCACTATGATTATTACCTATTATTATTAGTGACTCATCATAATACACTTCAATTTTCTGGGGGAAACCCTTAGCAATATGAAGCTGTGGAGGGGTCCTTGAAAGGAAGATCTCCGTTTCTAAAGATTTTAAGTTATTTACTAGTAGTTATTTAATCTCATTTAATTTGTTCACAGAAATTAAATGAAGATAGTTTGGAGATCTTAATTCTTCAGTTCTAATGAAACAGAACCTACTCATGCAAAAGGTTCAATGCACAAACCATATTACAAGTGCTTGGGGAAAATGGTTTTGAAAGAAGAGAATGGCAAAACACATTAACTTTGTTTAGAGACTTAGCATTTAGTATCATTTGAGTGTTGGGAAGATGTCTTAGCAGTCAAAGGCACTTGCCTGCAAAACCTAACAACCCCAGTTTGATTCCCCAGTGCCCATGCAAAGCCGGAGTTTGTCTGCAGAAGCTGGTTCTCTGGTGTGCCCATTCTGCTTGCGAATAAATAAAAATATTTTTGAAAAATGGGATTGGAGCTGAGCATGGTGGATCCCATAGCCTTTAATCCCAGCACTAAGGAAACAGAAATAGGATTATCACCATAAATTTGAAGATAGCTTGGACTACAGACTGAATTCTACATCAGCCAGGCTATAGTGAGACAGGGTCTCAACCCCCCAAATGCTGGAGAGGGGTGCTGGAAAGATGGCTTAGTATTAAGGTGCTTGGCAGCAAAGCCAAAGGACCTAGGTTTGATTCCCCAGATGCCTAAGGTGGCAGATTAAGGTCTGGAGTTCATTTGCAGTGGCAAGAGGCCGTAGTATACCCATGCTTTCTCTCTTTCCCTCAAATAAATAAATAATATACTTAAAAAAAATAGGACTGGAGAGATGGTGGTTAAGGATCTTGCTTGTGAAGCCTAAGAACTCATGTTCAAATCTCCAGGTTCCACGGAGCCAGATGCATACTGACGCAAGCATGCAATGTCGCATATGCTCACAAGAGAGTGCACACATCTGGAATTTGTTCACAGCAGCAAAGGCCCTGGCTCACCCATTCTCTCTCTCTCTCTCTCAGAAATAAATAAATAAATAAATAATAATAATAATAATAAAAAGAGCTGGGAAGACTGGTCACCAGTCAAAGATGCTTGCAAAACCTGCAGGCCCAGGTCTTATTTCATAGTATGTAACACAGATACACGAAATGGTGCATGTGTCTGGAGTTTGTTTGCTGGAGCAAGAGGCCCTGACACACTCAAACTCTCTCTCAAATAAATGAATAAAAAATATATATATATATATATATAACAAAAACAAAACCCAAAAAGGTGGCTGGTGGCTTAGGCCTTTAATTCCCGCACTGGGGGGGGGGGGGTGTTGGCAGGTAGGAGGATCACTGTTTGAGGCCAGCCTGGGCTAGAGTGAACCCCTACCTCAACCCTAACCCCAAAAAGAGAGAACCTGGTGCTCACCCCCACCATACATAAGCAAATAAATAATTGTACACAAAAACAAAACAACAAAAAATAGGGTTGGGCCATTCAGCTGGTCATTTGGAAAAGCAGTTAAAACTCTTTACTCATACCCCTTACAATAAAATAAATTCCAAACATCCCAAATAACTGTAATTTTTAAAAAAAATTATTTATTTTATGACAGCAAAAGAGAATTGGCATGCCTGAACTGCTAAGACATCTCTCTAGCTCCCAAATAACTTTAAAAGGCAAAGGATTTACACTAGCTGAAAAGAAACCAGAGTATGAAAGAAACTTTAAAATTTTACTTATTTATGGGGGTGGGTGGGAATATGAACACACCAGGGTCTCTTGCCACACTGCAAAAGAACTCGAGATGATCGTACCACTTTGCATCTGGCTTTATGTTGTTACTGGCCAATTGAACTCTGGCTGTCAGGGTTTGTAAGCAAGCTCTTTTAATCACTGACTATTTTCTCCAGCCCAACTTAATGTTAAAAACAAAAGTTTAGCTCTGTGTGGTGGTAAACACGTGTGGTTCCACCATAAGGTCTGAGACTGGAAAATTCCAAGTTCTAGGTCAGCATGTGCTACATACCAAAGAAACAATGAAGCTTAGCACATATAAAAAATTTGGGGAGACGGAAAGATAGTTCCTGCCAAACTTAAGGACCCTGTTAAGACTCTTCAGATCCCACGTTTGCCAGATGCACAAAGGTGAGGCAAGCACAAGGTCGCACATGCCCACTAGGCTGCGCAAGCATCTGGTGTTCGACTGCAGTGGCTGGCTCTCTCTCTAAAATAAGATGAATGAATGAATTAATTTTGGAATGTGAATAGCTTCTAACCTTTTCACAAAATCTTTTTTTTAAAAAAACACTTGAGGGGGAGGGGGAGAGCGGTCAAGAGCGCGCCAAGGCTAGCTGCTGCCCGCGAAGAACGCCACGCTCGCGCCATCTTGTACATCTGGCCTGGGGGAGTTACGCCTCGCCCGGGAACCGCCCCAGCCCTTCACACAAAATAGGGGTAAGGCTCCAAAAACGTCTCGAGGCTGCAGAGATGCCTCACTGGTTAAGCGCGCTTGCTTACACAGCCGGAGAGCCTGGGTTCGACTCCCCAGCACCCACGTACAAGCACACGCACACAGAGGCGCAGGCGTCCGGGGTGCGTTTCCCGCGTCAGTCCGGAGACCCTGCGTGCTCATTCCCGACCCCCACTTGCAAATGAGTTAAAAAAAAAAATTGTTTCAACTGTACACGAACAAGGCGACAAAATACTAACACACACGAGGGGCAAAGAGCGGTTATTACTCCATGTTCCGGCACCTCTTTCATATTATAAAAGTTTATGTTATTAAAAATTAGAACAAGCAGCGTGGGCTGAGGAGATGGCTCGAGGGTAGAGCGCTCGCCCCCTCTCCGCCCGGGCCCGCGGGAGCGCCTGACTGACTTCGGATCCCCGAACGCGGGTAAAGCTGGAGGCCGCGGAGAGCCCGGCGAGAAGGGGGGCAGGAAGGCGTCGGAGAGGGCCGCGGGCCCGCGCCACGGACCGCCACCACCCCGCGCCCGCGCCCACGGGACGCGCGCGGTGCAGACACGCGGGGCGGCACGGCCGCGCCCCCTCACGCCGGTTCAGCGCCAGGCGAGCGACACCGCGCCGGTGCCTTCCTTCGGGTGTGAAGGAAGGAGCGTGTGAGGGCGAAGACTTCCCCGCCTGCACGTCGGGGCGGCCGCGAGGTGAAGCAGACGGGGCTGCCGGGCCGTGGGAGGGGTGCGCAGGGGGGAAGGGCACCCCGGTGCGGCGGGAGACCCGCAGCCCGCGCCCGGCGCGGGGCCGTCGGAGTGCCGGCCGCCGCCCCCCACCGCGCGCATTTCGCGCCCACCGGGGAGGGGCGAGCGGACGCGCGGGCGCCTCGGCGGGCCCGGGACTCGACCCCGCAGCGCGCCGCCCTCGCCCCGCTTACTCGGCTTCCTGGCGCCGTCGCCGCCGGCCGGCAGCAGGTGAACCTCGACGCCCGCGCCGCCGCGCTCCAGCACGGCCAGGCGCCTCCGCGAGCAGCACATCTGGCGCGTCTCCTCAGGCTTGCGCAGCAGCGCTCGCTGGAGACCCGCGTCGCACGGGAAGAGCCAGAGCTGCGGCTTCTCCGGAGACTCCGCGGGCCGCGGCGCGCTGTCGCGCGACCTCCTGCGCTCCATCGCCGTCTCGCCGCCTCGGGCTCCGCGCGGCCGGCAACGCGAAGGCGGGAGAGCGCCCCGCAGCCGCGGCCGCACCGCCGGAGTGTGTGTGTTGTGGGGGGGGCGGGTGGCGTCTGGTCCTGCCACGCCCCGCCTGCCGCGGCCCCGCGTGCGGCCAGGGGCGGGGCCCACAGCCCGGCGGGAAAACGAAAGTGAATTTGTTTTTCAGTGGGCAGAGCGGAAACAGAAAAGGAAAGAGAAACCGATCCAGGGAAGCCGGGCGTCACGTCTGGAATGCCAGCGCTCGGGAGGCCGTGGCGGGCGGATCGCCATGGCTTGCCGAGGCGGAGAGCTCTCAGGACAACTTTGCTGCCTGCTCAGAACGAGACCCAGTCAAGAAGGAGAGCTAAATTAAAAAGAAAAGAAATGCCGGGCGTGGTGGCACACGCCTTTAATCCCCGCCCTTGAGAGGCAGAGGTTGGAGGATCGCCATGAGTTCGAGGCCACCCTGAGACTACAGAGTTAATTCCAGGTCAGCCTGGACCAGAGTGAGACCCTACCTCGAAAAACCAAAAAAAAAAAAAAGAAAAGAAAAACTTGACTGACTCTAAGGACCTGGGAGGCGGCCAAAGTGTGGCTGAAGAATTAAGAGGTGGCCCCCTGAAAAAGATGGCTTTTTTGAGGAAACACTACTTGTGTTGACTTGGAGTTTGAATTTCTAGGTTGCTGTAATGTGCTAACAGAAGCTTGTAAGGTTTAAGTCACTAGTGTCTCTCTTCCTAGCCCGAGTGTCTTAACGCCTTAAAACAGCCGGCTGCTTTGCAAATATACTTTTGGCCATTTCTAGAATATCTTACAAACAAAAGAAATGGCCTTTTTCACTTAGCATAATTAGCTTTGAGATCCACCCTGTTGTTTTGCATCAGCATTCCCTTTTGTAGCCGCGTGTGCTGGCGCTGGTCTTTCATGCACTCCCTTGGAAGGTGGGAGCTGGAGGGTCAAGAGTCAAGGTCACCCAGGGTAAGGCGTATACATGGAATTGGAGGCCCGGCCAGCCTGGTGTATGTAACAACTTTTCTCAAATTTTTTTATATTATTATTACTAAGTGTGATATGCATATGTCCATTCAATACATGGGTGCTAGTCCTTTCCAGTGTTTGTCTATAATGAGAAGAGCTACTATGAATATTTATGCACAGTTTAAGGTAACAAGTGTTTTTATCTCTGGTAAATACTTAGAAGTGGAATTGTGGTAGAAGTGGATTTGTGTCTTGTAGTAAACGTATAAATATATAAGAAACGGAAGCTTTTCAAAGTGCTGCACCATATGCATACCTTCCAGCAATTATGAGCATTCTGGTTACTGCATGTTTGCCTGCAGTTAATATTGTTAGTCTTTTTCTAAAAAGAATGGGCTGGAGAGATTGCTTAGTGCCTAAGACGTTTGCCTGCAAAGCCTAAGAACCCAGGTTCAATTCCCACATAAAGCCAGATGCACAAGGTGGCACATATGTCTGGAGTTCATTTGCAGTGACTGGAGGCACTGGTGCACCCATTCTCTATCTGTCTGTTTCTCTTTCTCATAAATAAATACATATTGTGGCGCACGCCTTTAATCCCAGCCCTCAGGAGGCAGAGGTAGGAGGATCCCCATGAGTTCAAGGCCACCCTGAGACTCCATAGTGAATTCCAGGTCAGCCTGGGCTACAGTGAGACCCTACCTCCAAAAACAAAACAAAAAAAAAAACTTTAAAAAAATAATAAAGTGTAGATCATTTTAATTAATTTATTTTTTTTTTTTTCGAGGTAGGGTTTCACTCTAGCACTGGCTGACCTGGAATTCACTATGTAGTTTCAGGGTGGCCTTGAACTCATGGTGATCCTCCTACCTCTGCCTTCTGAGGGCTGGATTTAAAGGTGTGCGTCACCACGCCTGGCTATTTAAGTATTTATTTTTTAAATAAACACACACCCACACATTATATGTAAAGAGAGAGAAACTATGACTGGGTGTGCCAGGGCCTTTTGTCACCTCAAACGATTTCAGATGCATGTGTCACTTTATGCATCTGGCTTTACATATGTACCGGGGAAGTGAACCCAGGTCGTCAGGCTTTGTAAAAAAGCACCTTTAACTGCTGATCCATTTCTCCAGCCCCTGTAGATTTTATTTTAATATTTCCTTAATTACTAATGATGTTGAACGTCTTTCCAGCGCTTATTTACTGCCCTTTTCTTTGGTGAAATGGCTATTTATATTTTGTCCCAATCAGGCTTGCCATGCCTTCCTTCCATGATGAAACTTCGCCTCAAAACTGTAAGTCGTGTTAAAACTTTTTCCTTTCATAAGCTGCTTGACTATTTTGTCCCAGCACCAAGAAAGTAACTGATACATGAGCTTTCTCCTGCTCAGTTAGAGTACACCAATATGGAGGCCTTTATTTTATTAAGGCTTTCCTCAGCCACTCCATGAAGGCTGTGAGGCTCTGTAGTTAAGAGACTTAAATGTAGTCCTTCTTAGTCCCTCAACCACATAAGTAAGCATGTGTTTGTGGTGTCATCTTCCCAAAGAGGAGTAAACTTCCTAGGAGGGTTGAGGGCTGAGACTGTGAGTCTGAGAACAAGGGAACATTCATTCATTTTATCTTGCCTGATCTTAAGACTAAGCTATGTACTCCTTGTCCCCAAAGTCCTCTGCTATCTGTAAGGATGCTTCCTTTGCTCTAGTAAGTTTTGCTTAAGAGGAGCATAGCGTCTTTCCACATTTTGGAAGGCCTTTATACACTAGTCAGATTCATCTGAGAGCTTCCCAAGATCTGCCTTATTTTTTTTTAATCATGAGGTATAAAAGGAGTATAAACCATTTGGGCTTATGCATTACCCCAGGAACGTCTTTTATTGATTTGAGAGAGAAAAAAGAGGCAGATAGAGAGAGAAATAATGGGCATGCCAGGGCCTCCAGCCACTGCAAATGAACTCCAGACACATGTGCCACTGTGTGCATCTGGTTTTATATGGGTAATGGGGATTTATACCTGGGTCCTTAGGCTTTCCAGGCAAGCACCTTAACCACTAAGACATCGCTCCAGCCTATCCCCAAGTTTGCTTCAAGAAAGAGAGCACCCAAAGGGGATAGCAAAAGGTAAAAGAAGTTTGGTGGTAGTTCTGGGTTTAGAGTTGAGTTCAGGGTAAGCAGGACTTGTTCTGTTCAGAAATCTTTCTCAGTCTGGGGGTAGTGGTCAATGCCTGTAATCTTAACACATTGGAGACAGAGGTAGGAGAATCATGAGTTTAAGGCCAGCCTGAGACTACATAGTGAATTCCAGGTCAGCCTGGGCTAGAGGGAGACCCTACCTCGAAAAACCCCCCAAAATTAAATAAATAAAAGTTAGAAAAAAAAAATCTTTCTCTGAGGTGCCCAAGTTTGTGGCTCTCAGTAGACAACTTATAGGAGTGCGATGTTGGCATGTCTTAGAACAGAAGAAGGCTAGTCACTTCATTTTCAAGGTTTGGGGTCAAGCTGGTGAAGGCCTGTTACCCAGAAAAGAGATGTTCCTAATCCTTAGTGCCCAGCCTGAGGCATCCCAGAGGGAGAGCATTTCCGAATGAAAGGTTGTGATTCAGCTTGACCTGTTCGTTTGTTCGTTCTTTCTTTCTTTCTTTCTTTTCTTTTTTTTTTTTTTGGTAGGGTCTCACTCTAGCCCAGGCTGTCCTGGAATTCACTATGTAGTTTCAGGGAGGCCTTGAACTCATGGCAGTCCTCCTACCTCTGCTTCCTGAGTGCTAGGATTAAAGGTGTGTGCCACTACGCCCAGCTCTTTTTTCTTTTTTCTTTTCCTTTTCTTATTTTGGTTTCCTGAGACAGGGTCTCACTCTAGCTCAGCTCACTATGTAGTCTCAGGATGGCCTCGAACTCATGGCACTCCTCCTACCTCTGCCTCCCAAGTACCTGTTCTTTTAACAGGGAAAAAGGCAGTTTAGACAGCAATTAGTTGGGCTTACCTGAGTGCTTGACACCTCCCATGAGACTCCTGTCACTGAAAATGAGCTCTAGATGTATGGGCCACTTTGTGCATGTGGATTTATGTGGTTCTTGGGGAATTGAACCCAGGTCATCAGGTTTTGTAAGTAAGCATCTTTAACCACTGAGCAATTTTCTCTAGCCCTTGTATGGCATTTTTTTACTCAGAAAAACAAGTGCCTGTAGACCTTGGGATCATGTACCCCAGCTGTGGGTGTGGCAGACATGGTCAAAGGCAGCCATTTTGGTCAGGCAAGAGGCTGGAGAGTTCTGGCTTAGCCTGGTTGACATAGGGAGAACCTATTTCAAAAGGGCAAAGGAAGTGTTGGTCCTATTGACACTGGATTTTTGGGTCCAACAGGATCAAATTTGATAGATGCAGGAGATCTCAGGCCTGTGGACCCCCACTTTTGGTTCCTTATCCAATTTGGCAAAGAAAGAAAAAAAAATAGACTCTGAGAAGGGTAAATTATGGATTATGAGGTTTATTTTAGTGAGAATTAGGATCCAGGGGAAGGCCAGCTGGAAGTCTCAAGCCAGAAGGTAATTCTCCTCTGTGCTCAGCTGGAAAGGGAGAGTGGAGAATGGAGAGAGAGAAATCTCCAGAGAAGAAACCTCTGGAGAGAGGGGCATACTCATACACACACGGAAAGCAAAGCATGAAGCATAAGAGCCACAGCTCCCCTTCATTCACTTTCATGCTCATTAGAGTGTCAGAGAAGACTAATTAGTAGGATAGTGGAGGACTTGGGACTTAAAGAAAGATCATACATGTAGCAAAACTGGTAAGCATCCAAAAACAAAATACATGTAGGAAGCAAGCGGGAAAATGCCCAGGCAGGTAAGAATTCCCAGCCTGGATGGGAAGGGAGAGAGCTTTCCAAAGCAAGAACCAGGAGAGTCCAGGCCTGGTGAACAGAGAGTAGCTATACACACATCTATGTCCATTTATCTTGGTCAGATATTCAATTAGGAAGAGGCTTGCCATCAGACTCTGGTGTGTAAGATAGAGACCTGACTGATTGGTAGACTCAAGGGACTGACTCAGGAGGGACCAGCCCACTCAGGTATGCTTAGCTGAGGAAGAAGCAGGAAGTTGCTTCTAGCTATCTTGGATGAGACTGGATCCCATGGAGTTCTAGTCCTGCAAGGACAGGCAAAGGGACATCCATGTCCTCCTTAGGCCTTTGTTCTTGGCTAACTGCATATAAAAATATTTCTTTCAGGGCTGGAGAGATGGCTTAGTGGTTAAGGCACTTGCCTGTGAAGCCAATCAAATCAGGTTTGATTGCTCAGGACCCACATCAGCTAGATGCTCAAGGGGCACATGTGTCTGGAGTTTGGTTAAAGTGGCTGGAGGCCCTGCCATGCCCATTCTCTCCCTGTCTTTTTGCAAATTAAAAAAAAAAAAATTTAAAAATTACCTTTCAGGGCTGGAGAGATGGCTTATTGGTTAAGACTTTGCATGTGAAGCCAAAGGACCCAGGTTCGATTCCCCAGGACCTATGTAAGCCAGATGCACAAGGGGGTGCATGCATCTGGAATTTGTTTGCAGTGGTTAGAGGCCCTGGAGTGCTCGTTCTCTCTCTCTGCCTCTTTCTCTCTCTGTCACAAATAAATAAATAAATAAATAAATAAATAAATAAATAAATACATTAAAAAAATCTCTTTCTCTTGTTTTTCCTTTATTATTTTTCTATTAAAATTTTAATACAGTCCATCATTCCCATGATGATAAAAGGCCTTAGGAAATATCTAGAAGTCAAATGCTGTGATTCTTAAGCTTCAAGTAATACCTTTTCCTATTACATTCAAATAGAATAAATGATAGTGGACCTTCATTCCCCATTAAAGTGGAAAACACTAATCCAAAATAACAGGCCCTGGTGTGGTGGTGCACGCCTTTAATCCCAGCATTTGGGAGGCAGAGGTAGGAGGATTGCAGCAAGTTCAAGGCCACTCTGAGACTACATAGTGAATTCTATGTCAGCCTGGGTTAGAGCAAGGCTTTACTTTGAAAAAATAAAACAAAATGAAATAACTCTGAGGACTCCCTGGAGCTTTAATTTTTACTGACTACTTCACAGTATGATGTCTTTGGCAAGTCCTTCTGTTTTCTGTGTGTACATGAGTGGTACCTGCTTTCTTTTCACATCCGCACTTTAATATGGACTTGTCCCCATAGTCTTTCATTTCTCAAAACCCCACTAAGACAGGCTTCTAGGAATCATTGGGACAGCAGCAGGCATTTTTAGACAGTTGACACTTTGTTTTGTATGGTTAAAATAGAGATGGTCAAAGTCCCATTGAACAAATTATACAGTTTATTACCATACAGATATTTATCTTTTCTTATGGAGGGAAACAACAAGAAGAACAAACCTTACAGGGAACACATTTGATAGAGGAGGCTCACTAACCACATAGTGAGTGGTTTCTAATTTTGTTGGAATCTAATTATTAAAGTTTAAAGCTGCTAAATGATGATGGAGGCAGGCCTCTGTGGAAAGTACAATCTCACAAAAGTTTCAGGGGTTCCTTTATAGACAGTTCTCAGGAAAGACTAGCTTGACTAACAGAGTAGAAGAATGAATACTCCTGAAGGAGTGGTTCAGGGCAAGGCTTTGGGTTTTAGCTAAAAGGCTACAGTGATCCTGTAATACATATGGTCTCAGTATATGGATAAGTCACCAACACAATGTAATCTGGCACAGCCTAAGCTCTCAATGTGTCTGTGAAACTCTTGAGTTTAATATATACTTTGGTCTCCAGTCAACAGGGAGTTTGACAAGGTATGATGTAATATTCTTACACGGAAAATGTTTACCCTGTAAGTTCTTATCAAAGCAAAACATATTATCACTTACAGGTCAAATTATGTGAGAGTTTGGAATCATTTCAGAATTACATAATGTAGTTTAAATTATCGAGTTATGAATAGGTGTGGGGAGATGGCTCAGCGGTTAAAAGTGCTTGTTGTACAAGTCTGACTACAAGAGTTCGGATCCCCAGAACCCATGTAAGGCCAAAGGCAAGTAGCCCCTGCGTCTGGAATCCCAACATGACTATAGCAATGAGAGGTAGAATCTGGAGAATCCTGAAGCTTGCAGACCAGCTAGTCTGGCATTTGCAGCAGCAAAAACAAGAGGTCCCTATCTAAATCGAGGCGAAAGCCAGGGACCTGAGGTTGTCCCCTCACCTCCTTATGTGTTTTGTGGCTTGTACGTATCCATCCATATAGACACCATCCACATACTATACTAAATAAATATGTAATGTTTTAATATTTATCATATTATTAAATGATAATTATTTAGGAAATCATTCAGTAAAAGCAAACATTCTAATAGCAAGGTTGGGAATAAAGGAAATGTTTCACATAATTTTGCGTGTTTGTGTGACCCCACGGACAGCACAAAAGGGAAGGGAACGTGCTCAGAGGACACCCCAAGCCGAAAAACAACCGACAAGCGCAGCGAGGCCGCAGGGGCAGATCCATGAGCCCGAGCACGGCTGCCCCCTGTCCATGGGCGAACACGGAGAACAGAGTCCCCCAGTCGAGAGCAACCGGGCTGCTCCCCTCGCGCGGCGCGGTCCTGCCCGCCGCCCCGCCGCCCCCGCTGCCCCGCCGCCCCCGCCGCCCCCGCCGCCCCCGCCGCCCCCGCCGCCCCCGCTGCCCCGCCGCCCCGCTCCTCCGCCCGCCCCGCGAACCGCTAGCCCGCTGTCCCCCGCTCACCTGCCACCAGGTCAGCGGCACATCTGAGGCGTCACGCAGGGCCACACTTTCCCGTGCCCTCAGAAAATCTCACACACACACACACACACACACACACACACACACACACACACACACACACCCCACACGGAAGAAATGAATGATTACATTTATTAAAGTACTGAGTACTCTTACTCAGTAGCTAGCTCAGAGAGTAAGAGAGTTACACAGGGCTAGGTAAAAGCCTAGAAAAACCAACACCTGGACTTTATCCTCTATCACGTTCATGTCATTAATATATGTGTCCTGTCGTTAACAATGATTTTATCACAAGGAAGATATTTACCTTCCCTTTTTTTTTTTTTTTTTTTGAAGTAGGGTCTCGCTCTGACCCAGGCTGACCTGGAATTCACTATGTAGTCTCATGATGGATGGTCTTGGACTCTCAATCATCCTCCTACCTTTCCTTCCCAAATGCTGGATTTAAAGGTGTGCACCACCACACCTGACTCTTACCTTCTTTTTATTTCTTCATTTTTGGGTTTTTCAAGATAAGGTCTCCCTCTAGCCCAGGCTGACCTGGAATTCACTATGTAGTCTCAGGGTGGCCTCGAACTCACGGTGATCCTCCTACCTCTACCTCTGGAGTGCTGGGTTTAAAGGTGTGCACCACTATGCCTGGTTTATCTTATTTTTAAAAAATATTTTAATCTATTTATTTGCAAGGAGGGGGCAGAGATTGAGAAGATGAGTGCACCAGGGCCTCTTGCCACTGCCAAACAACTTCATCCAGATGCATGCCTCACTTTGTGCATCTAGCTGTAGTAGGTATTGGGGAATAGAACCCAGGCCATCAGGCTTTGCAAGCAAGCTCCTTTAACCATTTCTCCAGACCCATGTTTATCTTTTTTTATTAAAAATATTTTATTTATTTATGTGCAATGAGAGGGAGAGAGAGGGAGATAGAATGGGCATGCCAGGGCCTCCAGCCACTGATAATTAAATCCAGACATATGTTCTGCTTTGTGCATCTGGCTTTACATGGGTCTTGGGGAGCTGAATCCAGGTCATTGGGCTATGCAGACAGGCGCCTTAACCATTGAAGCAGTTCTCCAGCCTCAATATTTATCTTTTTAAATAATATGCAGGGGCTAATAACATTGCTCAGTGCTTAAAGGCACTTGCTTAAGTAATACATGTTTGTAGACCCATGTATTATAATAGGATTTACAAAGAAATTTTTTTCTTTTCACTCAAACTTATAGAAGGCATTCCAAAACAATAGTACAGTAGGATGTGATTTGTAGTATCCTTGATCATATACTGAATTCTTGTATAAAAGAAGGAGATCTGGGAATGATGGCGGGCACCTTTAATCCCAGCCCTTGGGAGGCTGAGGTAGGAAGATTGCCAAGAGTTTGACGCCACCTTGAGACTACCCTGTGAATTCCAGGTCAGTGAGATACTACCTCAAAACAAAACAAAACAAAACAAACAAAAAAAAAAAAAAAAAGGAAGAAAAAAATTTTAGGGGAATATATAAAAGTTGTTAGGAAACATCAGGGTATTTTTCCTTTTCAAATTGTTTTCAGCCATAATTTATATTTTCAATTATTGTTGTCATTAATTTTTCAGGCTGGAAAAATCTAATTATGTCCTACTTACACACTTTATAATATCTTTTGCGAAATTCCTCATAAACTGTCTTTACAAAGATATTGAAAATGTAATCAACACATCTAACAACGCATCAAAACATATTTCCTTGAGTAAAGTTAGACAATAGGCCAATGATCTACCTTATCAATGATTAAGATATGCTCTACTGTGTTCCTTTCTACAATTTCTTTTTTTTGAGTTTTGACAAAATTTATTGGTATTTTAGTAAATACATTCATTTCAGTCATTTCTCTCTTCTTAACTTGACCTTAGGTTAACATTTCATTTGGGTCAAGTAAAAAATATGTAGGACAGAGATGTTACAAACTGTAAATGGATAAAATGAATAGTTTGTCTGCAGAAAAGTTAAATTTATGTATCTTGATATAATTTAATCATGTAAGAACTAATAGCTATGTACATTTTCATTGTTTCACTTGAGGCTTATTCTAAACTTAAATTTAAGTGAACATAGTGTTAAGAATATCCACGAGCTGCTTTTCAGGAATTGTTACCTATTAAAAGAGCTTAGTGAATACTCACCACCAATAAAATTCTCAGAAGCTGCCTCCAAATTTAGCTTTGTAGTTTTTTTTTTTTTTTTTAATTTTTATTAACATTTTCCATGATTATAAAATATATCCCATGGTAATTCCCTCCCTCCCCACCCCCACACTTTCCCATTTGAAATTCCATTCTCAATCATATTACCTCCCCATTACAATCATTGTAATTACATATATACAATATCAACCTATTAAGTATCCTCCTCCCTTCCTTTCTCCACCCTTTATGTCTCCTTTTCAACTTACTGGCCTCTGCTACTAAGTATTTTCATTCTCACACAGAAGCCCAGTCATCTGTAGCTAGGATCCCCATATGAGGGAGAACATGTGGCGCTTGGCTTTCTGGGCCTGGGTTACCTGACTTAGTATAATCCTTTCCAGGTCCATCCATTTTTCTGCAAATTTCATAACTTCATTTTTCTTTACCGCTGAGTAGAACTCCATTGTATAAATGTACCACATCTTCATTATCCACTCATCTGTTGAGGGACATCTAGGCTGGTTCCATTTCCCAGCTATTATAAATTGAGCAGCAATAAACATGGTTGAGCATGTACTTCTAAGGAAATGAGATGAGTCCTTTGGATATATGCCTAGGAGTGCTATAGCTGGGTCATATGGTAGATCAATTTCTAGCTGCTTTAGGAACCTCCACACTGTTTTCCACAATGGCTGGACCAGATTGCATTCCCACCAGCAGTGCAGAAGGGTTCCTTTTTTTCCACATCCCCGCCAACATTTATGATCATTTGTTTTCATGATGGTGGCCAATCTGACAGGAGTGAGATGGAATCTCAATGTAGTTTTAATCTGCATTTCCCTGATGACTAGTGACGTAGAACATTTTTTTAGGTGCTTATATGCCATTCGTATTTCTTCCTTTGAGAACTCTCTATTTAGCTCCTTAGCCCATTTTTTGATTGGCCTGTTTGATTCCTTATTAGTTAACTTTTTGAGTTCTTTGTATATCCTAGATATTAATCCTTTATCAGATATATAGCTGGCGAAGATTTTTTCCCATTCTGTAGGTTGCCTCTTTGCTTTTTTCACTGTGTCCTTTGCGGTGCAAAATCTTTGTAATTTCATTAGGTCCCAGTGGTTAATCTGTGGTTTTATTGCCTGAGCAATTGGGGTTGTATTTAGAAAGTCTTTGCCAAGACCAATATGTTGGAGGGTTTCCCCTACTTTTTCCTCTAGTAGTTTCAAAGTTTCCGGTCTGATGTTAAGGTCTTTAATCCATTTGGACTTAATTCTTGTGCATGGCGAGAGAGAAGAATCTATTTTCATCCTTCTGCAGATATTTATCCAGTTTTCAAAACACCATTTGCTGAAGAGGCTGTCTCTTCTCCAATGAGTATTTTTGGCATTTTTATCGAATATCAGGTGGCTATAGCTACTTGGGCTTACATCTGGGTCCTCTATTCTGTTCCACTGATCTACATGTCTGTTTTTGTGCCAGTACCATGCTGTTTTTGTTACTATGGCTCTGTAGTATAGGTTAAAATCAGGTATGGTGATACCACCAGCCTCTTTTTTGTTGCTCAGTATTATTTTAGATATTCGAGGTTTTTTATGATTCCAAATGAATTTTTGGATTGTTTTTTCTATTTCCATGAAGAAAGCCTTTGGAATTTTGATAGGGATTGCATTAAATGTGTAGATTGCTTTAGGTAAGATTGCCATTTTCACGATATTGATTCTTCCAAGCCAGGAACAAGGGATGTTTCTCCACTTTCTAGTGTCTTCTGCAATTTCTCGCTTGAGTGTCTTAAAGTTCTCATTGTATAGATTCTTTACTTCCTTAGTTAGGTTTATTCCAAGGTATTTTATTTTTTTTGATGCAATTGTGAATGGGAGTGATTCTCTGATTTCATCCTCTGTGTGTTTGTTGTTAGCATATATGAAGGCTACTGATTTCTGTGTATTTATTTTGTATCCTGCTACATTGCTGTAGGTTTTGATTAGCTCTAACAGCTTGCTAGTAGAGTCTTTAGGGTCCTTTATGTATAGAATCATGTCATCTGCAAATAGTGATAACTTGATTTCTTCCTTTCCAATTTGTATCCCTTTTATGTGTGTCTCTTGCCTTATTGCTATGGCTAAGACTTCCAAAACTATATTAAATAGAAGTGGAGACAGTGGACACCCTTGTCTTGTTCCTGATTTTAGTGGAAAAGCTTCCAGTTTTTCCCCATTTAGTAATATGTTGGCTGTAGGCTTGTCATAAATAGCCTTTATTATATTGAGATATGTTCCTTCTATTCCCAGTCTCTGTAGGACTTTTATCATGAAGGGATGTTGGATTTTGTCAAATGCTTTCTCTGCATCTAATGAGATGATCATGTGGTTTTTGTCCTTCAATCCATTTATGTAATGTATTACATTTATAGATTTGCGTATGTTGAACCATCCCTGCATCTCTGGGATAAAGCCTACTTGGTCAGGGTGAATGATCTTTTTGATATACTCTTGTATTCTGTTTGCCAATATTTTGTTGAGAATTTTTGCATCTATGTTCATGAGGGAGATTGGTCTGTAATTTTCTTTTTTTGTTCTATCTTTGCCTGGTTTTGGTATCAGGGTGATGCTGGCCTCATAGAAGGAGTTTGGTAGGATTCCTTCTTTTTCTATTTCCTGGAAAAGCTTAAGAAGCAATGGTGTTAGCTCTTCCTTAAAAGTCTGGTAAAATTCAGCAGTGAATCCATCCGGGCCTGGGCTTTTTTTAGTTGGGAGATTATTGATAACTGCTCGGATCTCCATGTTTGTTATAGGTCTATTTAAGTGATTAATCTCATTTTGATTTAATTTAGGTAGGTCATATAGATCAAGGAAATCATCCATTTCTTTCAGATTTTCATACTTTGTGGAGTATATGCTTTTATAGTATGTCCCTATAATTTTTTGAATTTCTCTGGCATCTGTTGTGATGTTACCTTGTTCATCTCTGATTTTATTAATTTGTGTCTCTTCTCTCTTTCTTTTGGTCAGATTTGCTAAGGGTTTATCAATCTTGTTTATCCTTTCAAAGAACCAACTCTTTGTTTCATTAATTCTTTGGATTGTTCTTTTTGTTTCTATTTCATTAATTTCTGCCCTAATCTTTATTATTTCTTCCCGTCTACTACTTTTTGGTTTGCCTTGTTCTTCTTTTTCCAAGGCTTTAAGGCAAAGCATTAGGTCGTTTACTTGCGACCTTTCTAATTTCTTAATATAGGCACTTAAGGCTATAAATTTACCTCTTAGAACTGCCTTCATTGTGTCCCAGAGATTTTGGTATGTTGTGTTCTCATTATCATTTGACTCTATAAATTTTTTGATTTCCTTTTTGATTTCTTCATTGACCCACTCATCATTTAGTAGTGTATTGTTTAGCTTCCATGATTTTGTGTATGCTCTGTAGCCTTTCTTGCTACTGATTTGTAGTTTAATTCCATTGTGGTCAGATAGAATGCAAGGAATTATTTCAATTTTCCTGAATTTGTTAAGATTTGCTTTGTGTCCTAATATATGGTCTATTTTAGAGAATGTTCCATGTGCTGCTGAAAAGAATGTATATTCTGCAGCCTTTGGATGAAATGTCCTGTATATATCTGTTAGGTCCATATCTTCTATGACCTCATTTAGTCCAGATGCCTCTCTGTTTATTCTTTCCCTGGATGACCTGTCAATTGATGAGAGTGGGGTGTTAAAGTCACCCACCACCACCGTGTTTGGTGTTATCTGTGACCTTAGTTCTAATAGTGTTTGTTTGACGAATTTGGGAGCCCCCATGTTAGGTGCATATATGTTTAGGATTGTAATGTCCTCCTGTTGGAGTGTGCCCTTAATCAATATAAAGTGACCTTCCTTATCTTTTTTGACTAACTTCGGACTAAAGTCCACCCTGTCTGATATTAGGATAGCAACCCCTGCTTGTTTTCTAGGCCCATTTGCTTGAAACACCGTCTTCCAACCTTTCACCCTAAGATAATGTCTATCCTTTGTAGAAAGGTGAGTTTCTTGAAGACAACAAATTGTAGGATCCTGCTTTTTAACCCAGTCTGCAAATCTATGTCTTTTCGTTGGGGCATTGAGACCGTTGATATTAAGAGATATTATTGAAAGGTGTGTATTTATGTTTGCCATTTGTGTGTGTGTGTGTGTGTTACTTGTTCTACCTGTGCTCTCTTCTGTTAACTGGTATTTGAGTATGGCTGGTTTTTTCTAGGTTCCTTATATGTGTGCTTTTCCTTTTGTTCAGCATGGAGGATTCTATCAAGTATTTTCTGTAGAGCTGGTTTTGTCTTCAGATATTCCTTTAACCTGCTTTTGTCATGGAATGTCTTTATTTCTCCATCTATTTGGATGGATAACTTTGCAGGATAAAGTAACCTTGGTTGACAGTTGTTATCTTTCAGAACTTGGAATATATCACTCCAGGCCCTTCTGGCTTTAAAAGTTTGTGTTGAATAATCTGCTGTAATCCTGATGGGCTTGCTTTTGTAGGTAACTTGATTTTTCTCTCTAACTGCTTTCAATATTTTTTCTTTGGTTTGTGTGTTTGGAAGTTTGAGTATAATGTGGCGAGGAGAGTTTCTTTCTGGGTTTTGTCTGGCTGGGGTTCTAAAGGCTTCCTGTATCTGTATTGGCACCTCTTTCCCAATTTGGGGAAAATTTTCCTCTATGATTTTGTTGAAGATGCCTACTATGCCTCTGGAGTGGAATTCTTCTCCTTCTACTATGCCCTGAATTCTTATATTGGATCTTTTCATAGTGTCCCGAATATCTTGAAATTCCCACTCATACTTTTCTATAAGTTTGTCTTTCTCTTTGTTGGACTGCATTAGGTCTGCCACCTGATCTTCTAGCTTAGATATTCTGTCCTTTTCCCTCATCCATCCTACTGGTGAGATTTTCTACAGAGTTTTTTATTTCATTAACTGTGTTCTTCATTGCTAGTAATTCTGACTGGTTTTTCTTTATTATTTCTATTTCTCTATTTATGTCTTGTATTGCCTTCTTTATTTCATTAAATTGGTGTCCTGCCTCTTCTTTGATTCCTTTGATTTCCTCTTTGATTTCCTCTTTGATTTCTTCTTTGATTGTTTTCATGTGTTCTTTGACCTCTTTGAACATATTTATAATTATTCTTTTGAACTCTTTCTCAGGCATTTCCTCTAACTCTTTCTCACTGGAGGACATTTCTGATGCATTAATACTTTTAGGTGGATTTATATCGTCTTGCTTTTTAGTGTTTCTTGTGTTATAATGTATATATTTTTGCATCTTGGATTAAGTTAATGCTTGGATTTTCTAGCTAGCTGTGTATTCTTAGCTGTATCAATTGATTTGGTGTAATATATTTTCAGGGTAGGACCTTAAGGTATTAGGTGTGGCTCTTAAGACTCTCAGAGTATCTACAAAGATGTTCTTAGGGGTTGAGTTTCCCTGCTATAGGAGTATTCAAGCAGGCTGAGTGGAATAATATACTGGTAGATTCTAAAATTTAGCTAAACACTGTACCCATTCCATCAAAAACAGCCCCGAGTATGTATGCAAGAGTAGTTATTATAATGACCAGATCCTCTATCAACAAAGAGGTTTAGATTTCTGGTCTGTTGAGGTATCCAAGTCAGCTTGTGACCAGGTGAGACCCTTCCCTGGTGCAATCCCAGTTACTTTGGGTGATTGTGGTCTCAGTCAAGTTGCTGCCTGGGTCGTCGGGCTGCTGTTCTGATTTCTGGAGCTGGGCACTTGCTTTTCCTACGGGGCAAACTGAGTCGCTGCCGCCGCCTCTGCAGCTGTTGTAGGTGCCACCCCCGGAGCCCCCACCGCTGCTGAAGCTGCCGTTGCCGTGTCCACCGCTGCTGCTCACCCCGAAGCCGCTGCTGCGGGATCTGTCACCGCTGCCGCTCCTGGGTCCACTGCTGCTGGGGCCACTGGTACCGGTGCTGGAGCCGCTGAAGTTGCTGCCAAATTCTGCTCCTGCTTGGGTCTCGCCGTCAGCCCAAGTTGGCGTGGCCGGGTCCCGGGCCGCTGCTGTGTTCGCTGGAGCTGGGTTCAGGCGGCAGGGGAGGGGAGGGAGCCGCGGCTGTTCTGGTTGTATCGTTTCTCCACGTGTGCTTTTACCTCGCGGTCTGCTCCTCCCTCCGTTGCTCGCTGCCGCTCTCCACTCACGTTTCCCGAGTTGCGGAGAGCGCGGTGTGAGGGGAAAATCCCGCACCTGGCTTGTCCTGCGGCTCGAGCCGAGAGTCCGGCGGCTTTCTGCCGCTCCGCGGTTGCGGCGGGTAGCCGAGCCGCCCCGGGGCCGCTGTTTCCGCCTGTGCGGGCTCTGGATGCTCTATAACTCTTCCACTTCTCCGCTGCCGCCTCAACTTCCTATACACCTCACTTTTTAGTAAAAGTGTGTATTTTGCTGAGTTTTTTTTGGTCTTCCCCCCCCAGGCTGTTTTGGCGTGGTACCTACGCCGCCATCTTAACCGGAAGTCCTGCCTAGCTTTGTAGTTTTTAAGGGAATCATATTATTGCATTTGTGACTATGCACTTAATGAAACATTTAATTGATACAGAAAAAAAGTCCATATACAGCCCAAAACAAATATTCTACAGTACACAAGTCTTGCAGAGTGTAAGAGTTGAAAATTCCATAAAATGTGTTTGAAGATACATTTTCTTTCCTTCTATTTCAGTAAAAATATGCTTTTGAGGCCACTGGTCAGTACATACATACTTAGCATTACAGGAAATTTTGTAGTGAGTTCAATTCAACTAACAACTTGCTAACAAGTCAGTCACAGAAAGTACGCCTTCTCAATTTCCTGTCTTCATACAATGTTATACTTTTATATTGTGTTTAAACCTTAAAAAAAAATGAAAACCAGCTGTATCAGACAGCTTCAGGTTCGCTGAGATGAACTTCCAGACCAGGCACAGTTATGGAGGAAGGGATATTTATTGAAGCTTACAGATCCAGGGGAAGTTCAATAAATGGCAGGAGAAGCTGGTCTGCCTTCACTGGACCAAGCAGAGAAAGAGGCAAAAGCCTAAAAGCCAAAAGCCAAAAGCCACAGCACACATCAGGAACTCCAGCTACGCACACTTTGCATATCTTTAGATTGAAATCTGAAACCCACCACCACACCTTAAGATCCACACAATGGCATTGACTCCAGCCAGGTGGCTACAGATGCAAACAACAAATAAACAACTGAATATATTGGGGTCCATCTATTCAAACCACCACACCAGCCAAATACTTAAAGCAGTATGTAAATTTACATTTTTGGTAGTAGTTTGTATTTAAAAGAAACAGCTTCCTTACGATCTGCCTCACGTTTTGGTGGAAATGCTTGCACAGAAGTAGGAACAAAAACTGAGAGAAGTACATTCCAAACACCGCTTTACTTTGGTAGCAAATGGTGTTCTTTGATGACAAATGAAGGTAGACAAAATCCATTAAATCGAAGTGAACTATGTCAAATACTCAGTACTTCACATAACTTTTTTTTTCAATTATTTTTGTTTATTTTTATTTGTTTATTTGAGAGTGACAGAAAGAGAGAGAAAGAGGGAGAGAGAGAGAGAGAGAGGGAGAAGAGAGAGAGAGAGAGAGAGAGAGAGAGAGAGAGAGAGAGAGAGAATGGGCACACCATGTCCTCCAGCCACTGCAAACGAACTCCAGACATGTGCATCCCCTTGTGCATCTGGCTAATGTGGGTCTTGGGGAATTGAGCCTCGAACCAGGGTCCTTAGGCTTCACAGGCAAGTGCTTAACCGCTAAGCCATCTCTCCAGCCCTTTCGTTCATGTTTTCTTTTTCTTTTCACAATTTTTATTAATATTTTCCATGATTATAAAAATATCCCATGGGAACACCCTCCCTGCCCCCCCACTTTCCCCTTTGAAATTCCATTCTCCATCATATTACCTCCCCATCTCAATCATTGTACTTACATATATATAATACCAACCTATTAAGTACCCACCTCCCTTCCTTTCTCTTCCCTTTATATCTCCTTTTTAATTTACTGGCCTCTGCTACTAAGTATTTTCTTTCTCACGCAGAAGCCCAATCATCTGTAGCTAGGATCCACATATGAGGAAGAACATGTGGTACTTGGCTTTCTGGGCCTGGGTTACCTCACTTAGTATAATCCTTTCCACATCCATCCATTTTTCTGCAAATTTCATAACTTCATTTTTCTTTACTGCTGAGTAGAACTCCATTGTATAAATGTGCCACATCTTCATTAACCACTCATCAGTTGAGGGACATCTAGGCTGGTTCCATTTCCCAGCTATTATAAATTGAGCAGCAAAAAACATGGTTGAGCACGTACTTCTAAGGAAATGAGATGAGTCCTTAGGATATATACCTAGGAGTGCTATAGCTGGGTCATATGGTAGATCAATCTTTATTTTTTTGTTATTTTCAAGGTAGGCTCTCACTATAGCCCAGGCTAACCTGGAATTCACTATATAGCCTCAGGGTGGCCTCAAACTCACTAAGATCCTCCTACCTCTGACTCCCAAGTGCTGGGATTAAAGGCATGCACCAAAACGCCCAGGCTTTTAATTGTATTTTTAAAGAGCTAAGCATCTTTAGCCACTGATAGCAATGCATACCTAGTATATGAGGATGTGAAACAAATAAAACAGAAAATGCCCATAAGAAATAAAAGGTCTCACCTTCTCTAAATTTACTTTCAGTCAATAATCCAGTAACATTTTCTACTCAATACAATACTTCTCTCTATGAGGCTGTTCTTGGGAGCATGACAGTTTAGGATAATAGGGAATGAAGTTAGGCAAGTAACTGCTTGAAGTTGTAAATAGATAATAACTTTTTGCTTTCCTCTTGATGTTCTAATATCCGTGTCTAAAAAATATGCAATTCTTTAAAAGGTACCATTTCCAATTTCCTTATTATCTGTAACTTATGGAAACTAATCACATGAAACAACAAAATTAGCAAATGTCTTGAAATCTGTATATAACACATAAATTACCTCTAATTTCAAATTCTCTTTTATTAGTGTACCACTCAATCTTAAAAACAAATGGAAAAGAGGGCTGGAGAGATGGCTTAGTGATTAAGGTGCTTACCTGCAAAACCAAAGGACCCAGGTTCATTTCCCCAGGACCCATGTAAGCCAGATGCACAAGAGGGCGCACGCATCTAGAGTTCATTTGCAGTGGCTGGAGGCTCTGGTGTGTCCATTCTCTCTCTCCCTGCCTATTCCTGTATCTGTCTCTCAAATAAATAAATAATTTAAAAAATGAAAAAGAAAAAAAAAGTGGCTCCAAAGATAGTCATACTATTCTTTTAAAAAAGGAAACTTTTCTTTTTAATTTTATACTCACCCTGCACCCAGTTTCAAAAAACACCATTTAATTGTCTTAGTCATGGACATTTCCAAGATGAGATTTATGTTGTCCCTACAGCTTCTGGTTATCAGAAAACACATGCTTCCCCTGGGTCTTGAAGGAATTTGGTCCGGTTGATGTTGGTGTATCCCTTCCGGTATTCTTCATCCTCATCTTCTGAGGGCATTTCTCCTGGTTCACTATCTTCATCTTTATTAAAAGCTGACACTACTGAAAGTGCTTTTGGAGCAAGAGTTGGAACAGTTTCCTTAGGCTTACTTGATCCAAGTTTCATAGATATGGCTGAGGCTTTCTTTGTCCTTTAACTACCTATGGCAAATCTGAATTTGTAGATCTTACCTGGGCATGGTAGTGCATGCCTTTAATCTCAGCACTCTGGAGGCAGAGCTAGGAGGATCACTGTGAGTTTGAGGCCACCCTGAGACTCCATAGTGAATTCCAGGTCAGCTTGGGCTACAGTGAGACCCTACCTCGAAAAAAAAAAAGCAAACTTGTAGATCTTTGTAGGCTTTGTGGGCAGGTCTGTAGTGACTAGAACTTTCCCCTCCATCACAAGTTGAGCTATTTTTACTGAGCAGATTGATGGGAGCAGCAACCTCAAAAAGCATCTTTATAAGGAAGATACCTCTGCAGTTGTCACCTATTGGCCCAACAGTCTCTTCCACTGTTAGAGTTATAGCAGGAACTGAGATTGTGTGGTAGTAGAAGTGGCTCCCATGAATTAGCTCCGGAGGCTCTGGTTTGCTGTGGCTTTTCAGGTTTCTCCTCCTCCTCCTCTGCCTTCCTGTCTGCCATTTTCCCATCATGGCCTCCCTTGCAGCCCAGCCAAAACTTTTTTTTTTTTTTTTACAATTTATATCAAGAAAGAAACAAGTAAATATCTTCATGTAGCACACAATTATGTATTAAAACCTGGCCACTAGAAGGGACCTCAGAGAATGCAGGCAAAGGATTTTTGTGTCATAGTATACGATCTATTTTAGAGATTGTTCCATGTGTTGCTGAGAAGAATGTGTATTCTGCAGCATTTGGATGGAATGTTCTATAGATATCTGTTAGGTCCATTTGTTCAATGACATCATTTACTCTAGATGTCTCTGTGGTGGTTTGATTCAGGTGTTCCCCCATAAACTTAGGTGTTCTGAATGCTAGGTTCCCAGCTGATAGACATTTGAAAATTGACACTTCCCAGAGGCAATGTATTACTGGGGGCAGGCTTATGGGTGTTACAGCCAGTCTTCCCTTGCTAGTGTTTCAGCTTTTTTTAAAAAAATATTTATTTATTTATTTATTTATTTATTTATTTATTTATTTGAGAGCGACAGACACAGAGAGAAAGACAGATAGAGGGAGAGAGAGAGAGAGAGAGAATGGGCGCGCCAGGGCTTCCAGCCTCTGCAAACGAACTCCAGACACGTGAGCCTCCTTGTGCATCTGGCGAACTTGGGACCTGGGGAACCGAGCCTTGAACCAGGGTCCTTAGGCTTCACAGGCAAGCGGTTGACCGCTAAGCCATCTCTCCAGCCCCCCTTGCCAGTGTTTGACATACTCTCCTGTTCCTGTTGTCCACCTGATGTTTGCCAGGAGGTGATGTTTACCCTCTGCTCATGCCATCATTTCCCCCTGCCATCATGGAGCTTCACCTCGAGTCTGTAAGGCAGAATAACCCCCTCCCCCCCTCCCCAAACTTCTCTTGGTTGAGTGATTTCTGCCAGCAGTGCAAACCTGACTACAGTATTAAAGTTGATACCAGAGGAGTGGAATTGCTGCTAGACACCTGACTGTGTGGCTTTAGCCTTTTGGAGCTGATTTTCAAGAGGAATGTGGAAGGATTTGAAACCATGGCCTAAGAGACACCTTGCAGTGCTGTAAGTACAGCTTGCTGGACTATTCTGGTCAGAGTTGAAAGACCTGAATGCAGTAAGAACTATGGACTGTGAGGTTTGGCTTGTGAGGGTGAGAGAGAGCTTTGCCTGAACTGAGCTGGGAGTAGTTTGTGTGAGAGGCTTGCCTGTGTCCTGAGAACTTGTGGAGGGTTGCTTTGCATAGAAACAGACTGATGTAAGCAGAGGTATATGGGACAGGAAAAATGAAATCTTTGGGTGAAACTGCTGCCTGTTTAGCTACAATTGAGAGATTACAACCATTGAGATTGGGCCAGTTGACCTGCATTGGAACCACAGAAAGGATGCAGTCTTTTGAAGGGGCCTGAGTGCTAAAAGAGTGTCCTGTTCTTCAAAGTTGGCTTTATTCTCCCTTGGATTAACAAATTGGCAGCCCACCTGGTATTATGGAGTGTGAGACATGTAGGAAAGAGAGGGTCACTGAATGTGCAACATGGTCTTGTGTTTTGGAAATGGCCATGGGCAGTGTGAAGCAGGTTTGCCTGCATGGGGCTGTGAGGATGGACCATGGGTTGCAGTGAAGACCCAGAGGAGGTGCCACTACCAAAAGATAGCTGCTAAGGAGAGCTTCCAGCCCTGGATGAAGTCTTCCAGGACTGTGAGTAGCCTAGCTGGAGGGGTGGAATTGGAACTTCAGAGACTTGTTGCTGGGTAGAATTCAGACTTGGAGACTCGTTACTGGCTAGAGTTGTTGGACTTGGAGCTACAGTTTGATGTTTTCCCTGTTTAAATCTTGTATTGTTTGAATATTTCTTTGTTATGCCCAATGCCATCTTTTACAGTGTGTTTATTCTGTGCCATTATGGTTCTTTTTTTAAAATTATTTATTTATTTATTTGAGAGCGACAGACACAGAGAAAAAGACAGATAGAGGGAGAGAGAGAGAGAGAGAGAATGGGAGCGCCAGGGCTTCCAGCCTCTGCAAACGAACTCCAGACGCGTGCGCCCCCTTGTGCATCTGGCTAACGTGGGACCCGGGGAACCGAGCCTCGAACCGGAGTCCTTAGGCTTCACAGGCAAGCGCATAACTGCTAAGCCATCTCTCCAGCCCCATTATGGTTTTTTTGAGGTTGCTTTGGTATTATGGCTCAGTTAAAAGATCCCGGACTATGGGAATGTTTGAACATCATTAGGATTGATTAAAAACTATGGGGACTTTTTTTTTTTTTTTTTGAGGTAAGGTTCCACTCTAGTCTAGACTGACCTGGAATCACTATGTAGTCTCAAGGTGGTCTTGAACTCATGGTGACCCTCCTACCTCTGCCTCCTGAGTGCTGGGATTAAAGGTGTGCGCCCCACACCCAGCCCACTATGGGGACTTTTAAAGTTGGATGAATGCATTGTATTTCATATCATGTATTGCTATCAGTTTATGGGGGCCAGGGGCGGAATGTGGTGGTTTGATTCAGTTATCCCCCATAAATTTAGGTGTTCTGAATGCTAGGTTCCCAGCTGATGGAGATTTGGGGACTAACACTTCCTGGAGACAGTGTATTGTTGGGGGTGGACTTATGGGTATTATAGCCAGTTTGCCCTAGCCAGTGTTTGACACACTCTCCTATTGCTGTTGTCCATCTAATGTTGGTGAGGAGGTGATATCAACCCTCTGCTCATGCCATCGTTTTCCCCTGCCATCATGGAGCTTCCCCTCAAGTCTCCCCTCAAGCCAAAATAACCTCCTTTCCCCCAACAAGTTGCTCTTGGCAAAGTGTTTTCTGCAAGCAATTTGATCCTTACTGCCAGAGTCTCTCTGTTATATTTTGCTGGGCTGACCTGTCAATTTATGAGAGTGGAGTATTGAAGTCACCCACTACAATTGTGCTTGGTGTTATCTGTGACCTTAAGTCTAATAGTCTTTATTTAATGAAATTGGGAGCGCCTATGTTAAGGTGCATATATGTTTAGAATTTTAATATCTTCCTGTTGAATTGTTCCATTAATCAATATAAGTGACCTTCTTTATCTTTTTTCACTAATGTTGATTTAAAGACTATCCTGTCAGAGATATTAGGATAGCAACAGCTGGTTCTTTCCTAGGCCCATTTGCTTGAAATACCATTTTCCATCCTTTTACCCTAAGATAGTGTCTGTCTTTTATGGAAAGGTGAGTTTCTTGGATGCAACAAACAGAAAGATCCTTGACTTTTAATCTAGTCTGTAAGCCTGTGTCTCAAGCAAAGGATTAAGACTTCTTTGTTTGCTTGTTTTTTTTTTTTGCTTTACATTAAAAAAAATATATTGGTGTGTGTGGTGTGTATAGGTGCACATGTGCCATGGTGTTGCATTTGGAAGTCAGAAGACAACCTCAAGGTACCCATCCTTTCCTTCTACCCTCTTTGAGACAGGGTCTATCTCATTTTTTCCTGCTTAGAAGGTCCATCTGGCTGGCTTGTGAGTTTCCAGATTCTCTTGGCTCCAGCTCTCATTGGCAGAATGCATTGGGATCAAAGATCTGTGTACCACTTTGCATTTGGGTTTATCTGGGTACTGGGAAGGACTGAAATCCGGTCAGCAGACTTGCAAGCAAGTGCCTTTGACTGCTGAGCTATTTCCACAGCCTGACTTTTTATTTATTTATTTTTATTTTATTTTATTAATTATTATTATTATTATTAGTTTTTCGAGGTAGGGTTTCACACTGGTCCAGGCTGACCTGGAATTAACCTTGTAGTCAGGGTGATCTCAAACTCTTGGCGATCCTCCTACTTCTGCCTCCCAAATGCTGGGATTAAAGGCATGCACCACCACGCCCAGCTGCCAGCCTTACTTAAAAAAAAAAATTATTTATAGGCAAGCAAAAAGGAGAGAGAGAGAGAGAGGAAGAAAGAGAGAAAGAGAATAGCCATACATACCAGGGCCTCTTGCCACTGCAAAAGAACTCCAAATGCATGTGCCACTTTTTGTTTCTGGTTTTATGTGGGTCTTAGGGAATTGAACTCTGGATGTCAGGTTCTGCAAGGAAGCACAAAAGCCAGACTTAAATAAAAGATTTTATTTTTATTTCATTTTCTTCACTGTAGTTAGTAGGATTAAAAAAACAACAAAAAATCCAGGAGTGGTGGCACATGCCTTTAATCCCAATACTTGGGAGGCGGAGGTAGGAGGATCACCGTGAGTTTGAGGCCACCCTGAAACTACATAGTGAATTCCAGGTCAGCCTGAGCTAGAGTGAGACTCTACCTTGAAAAAAAAAAAGTGATCTAAATACCATCACTGTTGGACTTACCAGAGTTGTGTGTTCCAATAAGCCAGTCATAAGTTGAAAATTTCATAAGTCAAATGTGCACTTAGTATACCTAACCTATTCAGCACCATAGCTCAATGAGAGTATATTGTACCATTCATGGTCATTTTCCTTGTGACCACATGACTGACTGGCAACTGCTGGCCAGTATCACAAGAGTTTTGTTCCATATGTCACTAGCCCAGGGGATGATCAATATCCAAAATTTAGAGGATGTCTACTGAATGCAAAATACTTTCATATCACTGGAAACTGGAAGAAAAATAAGTGGAACCATTACAGCTTAAAATCTTTCAAAGGCTTCACACTGCCCTTAGGATAGTTTCCAAACCTTTGGTCTTGCCTCTTCTCCTATGTTAGTCTCTGCCATCCTGACCTTACTGACCTTGCCACCAATTTGTTTTTTTTTTTTTTTTTTTTTTTTTTTTTTAAATTTAATTTATTAGTTTTCTTTTCAGTAAATACAGGCAGTTTGGTACCATTATTTAGGCTCATCTGTGATCTACCCCCTCCCATTAGACCCTCCTTATTATTGAAAATGGGTTGTGCATTGTGGAGTTAGCCCCCAGTTATTTTTTTTTTGAGGTAGGGTCTCACTCTAGCTCAGGCTGATCTGGAATTCACTCTGTATTCTCAGGGTGGCCTCTAACTCATGGCAATCCTCCTACCTCCGCCTCCCAAGTGCTGAGATTAAAGGTGTGTGCCACCACGCCCGGCTTGCCACCTTTTATTTACCTGACAATGTAAACCTTTCCCTGGTAACTTGTATTAGTCATCAGATTTCATAGAAAGTGATGGTCTCAGGGTTGGCTCTCCTGTTCTTCTTCCCTCTTTGAGCACATGTCGCTTTGTGGAAATCATTTCTACAAGGTCTAATTTGCATATCAGCATGGCTAACCTTTTGACATTACGACACAACTTTGTTATCTACAAACTTCACACTCCGGAACTACACAACTGTATTAGAAAAACAAACAAACAAACAAACAAACAAACAAACAAAACCCTGCAAAAAATCCCCAACCAACCAACCAACCAAAAAAACCTCCAAAACACTACCTCACCTCACAATGTTTTAAGTAACATTGGTGTTGAGACACATTCATAGCTATCCCAAGCCCCATGGGTCCCATCACTCATGGGTTGAACATGCCTGCTAGTACAGGATGCAAATCCCACTATATATGATAGATTTCCCAATGGCAGGTGGTGGGACAATTTGGATATGATTTTGACTGTGTCTCCCAAGGAATCATGTGTTGAAATTTAACTCCTACTGTGAAGTATGAAGAAGAAACTAGAGGCTGGGGGGAGGGGATTGCTCAATGGCTAAAGGTGCTTGCTTGTAAAACCTGCTGACTCAAGTTTGAGTCCCCAGTGTCTATGTAAAGTATAAAGCTGGATGCAAAGTGGTACATGTTTCTGTGATCCCAATGTACCTATGACAATGGGAGACAAAGCCAGGAGAATCAAGAGCTCATGTGCCAGCTAGATTGTTGGCAAAAAAGACCCTGTCTTAAAGAAGGTGGAAGAAAAGCACAGATACCTCATTGCCCTCTGACCTTCACATGGCATGTACCCACCTACACCCATCCTCACAGCACAAATAAAGCTTTTCTCTTTTTTCTTTTCTATTCTTTTGGCTTTTTAAGGTAGGGTCTTGCTTTAGCCAACATTGACTTGGAATTCACTATGTAGTCATAGGAAGTGGCATCAAACTCACCATGATCCTCCTACCTATGCTTCCCAAATGCTGGGATTAAAGGCATGTGCCACCATACCTGGCAGAGAGATGTGTCTGCTTTTGTACCAGTATGATGTTGTTTTACTCTGGTAAAAATGCTGCCAGCAGGTTGGAGTGATGGCTTAGTGGTTAAGGCACTTGCCTGTGAAGCCTAAGAACCCAGGTTTGATTCCCTGGTACTCATATTAATAAGATGCACAAGGTGGCGCATGAATCTGGAGCAGTGGCTAGAGGCCCTTGGTGCACCCATTCTCTCTCTCTCAAATAAATAAATAAATAAATAAAAATTAAGAATGCTGCCAGAAAGAAGGCTATCCTTAGGTGTTGTAGTGAATCTGGAGAACTGTTGAATAAGCTTCTTTTATTAGCAATGTCAGATATTTAATTATAGTAATGTAGTAATATATGAAAGCAGACTAAGTGGAGTTGCCACTAGAGGCATTTTCACTAGAGGTATGTATCATGCACTACACTTTAGACAGCAGCCATAAACTAATCTATCTAAAATTTCCTCTGTCTTCCTTGTAACTAATGGTGTGCTGGCAAAGTTTAAAAAGTAATTTTCTGAAAGGAAGGAGGGAAGAAGGGATGAAAGAAAGGGACAAGAAAGAGAACCCCCATTTGCAATATTTGCCAATGTCTGTGGTATAAATATTCCTGCTATGGCTGACTTTCATCTACTAAGCTTTATTAATAAAGTGTTGGGGAGATGAGTCACCAGTTAAAAACACTTGTTTGCAAAGCCTGCCAACCTGGGTTCAATTCCCCAGTACCCATGTATAGCCAGATAAAGTGGCCCATGCATCTGGAGTCAGTTTGCAATGGCAAGAGGCCCTCATGCCCATACATTCTATTTCACTCTCTCCTTCTCTTCTTGCAAGTAAATAAATAAGTTTAAAATTTAAACAAAGTAAAATCAACTATAAACATTGGAAGCCTGGAGTGTTGGTTATCGTTTTTAATCTCAGCAATCAGAAGGCTGGGGTAGGAGTATCTCTGTGAATTTGAGGCTAGCCTGGGTGAGAAGTCCTGTCTCAAAAAGAAGTTGTTTCTTCTACTTTTCCCTCTAGCATTTTTCTGAGTCTCAGGTATGATGTTAAGGTCTTTGATGTATTTGATATATTTATATTCTTGTGAATGGAGAGAGATAAGCATATATTTTCATTCTTCTACATACAGATATCTAGGATTTTTCAACACCATTTGTTAAAGATTTTTTTTATTTTCCAGTGAATATTTTTAGCATTTTTGTCAAAAACCAGATGGCTAGAGCTGCCAGGGTTACATCTGAGTCCTTTGCTCTGTTCCACTGATCTGCATGTCTGCTTTTGGTCCAGTATAGTATTTTTTTTTTTTTTTTGAGGTAGAGTTTCATTCTAGTCCAGGCTGATCTGGAATTCACTATGTAGTCTCAGGGTGGCCTCGAACTCATGGTGATCCTCCTACCTCTGCCTCCCGAGTGCTGAGATTAAAGGTGTGCTACCACACCTGGCTATAATGTCTCTTTTTGTTGTTCAAAGCCTAACAGTAGAGTTTGAAAACATCTTTAGCTACCCTGTATACCTGTGTAGGTACTAACTGAGCACTGCAGGGTATCTTACTGGATTCCTGGAAACCCAGACAATTTGTCTACACACTTTGTTAGGTCCACTGGGCAGAGCATGGTCTGATAGTACAAGACATGGCCCACTGAGTCTAGATCCAGAACAAAAGCTATGTGGCACCTTCAAGTTGTTCTTGGGCTACTCCTGGCCACAGCAGAGTCCTTCAGCAATGGTGGCTCAAAGGGCAAGCCTTGTCTGTGGTCACAGGGCACAAAAGGGTTTCCTGGCCAGTGTACCAGTAAGTCACACAAGAGATGGCAGCAGTTATAGAGTGGAGAATCAGAAAATTTATTCATGTCAACGTGGAGCACACTATTAGTGGGTTATAAGTTTCTAAGGTTCTATGATTTGGGGGCACAAAAGAAAATTCCTTAGCAATCAGTCAGTGATAGAACAGAAAACTGTTTGTTTTTTACCCAAGGTTTGGTCTTGTAAGATATCTGACTGACCCAGGATGAGACTCAGTGACATAGTTGTGCTGGATCATGATAAAAATAGGACAAGATTATTTGCATTCTTTTCAACTTAGAATCTGAGGTGTTTGTAAAATGATGCTTAGCACAGAAAAGGGGAGAGGGGCTTTAGTTTGATTGAAATCTCTGCTATAATTTCTGTATCCTGCTATTTTGAGTTTTCTGGTACAGTGTTTAGGTTCCCTTACATATAGAATCATATGTGCCAATAAAAATAATTTGATATCTTCATTTCCTATTTGTATCCCCCTTTTTGTTGAGATAGGGTTTCACTTTAGCTAATGTTGACCTATAACCCACCCTATAGTCCCAGGCTGTCCTTGAACTCACAGCAATCCTCCGACCTCTGCCTCCTAAGTGCTGGAATTAAAGGCATGCACCACCACGTATCCTTTTTATTTGTGACTCTTGTCTTATTTCTGTAAGTAAGACTTCCAGTACTATCTTAAGTAAAAGAGTTGGGGAGCTGGCTCAGCAGTTAAAGGCTCTTGCTTGCAAATCCTGCTGACCTAGGTTTAATTCCCCAGTACCCACAAAAAGCCAGATGCACAAAGTGGATCATGCATATGGAGTTCATTTGTAGCAGTAGGAGGCCCTGGCACACCCATCCCTCTCTCAAATAAATAAAGAAAAATATTTTTTAAATGCAATCAGAGAAATCAATCAGCTTTTCAGAATTAACAGTTTTAACAGAATTAATAGTCTAGTATTCTATCAATAACTTGTCATCTGAGCCCTTACTGGGGCTTCCGGGTGGGGAAGGCCATGGTCTCCTTCCGACGGAATCCAAAGCTCAAGTCAGAAGGGGAAGTGTGGGTCAGGCGGGAGCTGGCTTGGCCTTGGGTCCAGACAGTGTGCAGGCCAAATGATGAACTTCTGCTCAAGGAAGCCAAGAAGAACCTGTTAGATTTCCTAGAGAAACATCTGCTTTTCCAACAAGAAGGGCTGGTGGTGCTGACGTCTCACAGATGCACGGAACTATACAAGGATGGTCTTAGTGCCACAGTACAATATTGTGGGAAGTAAACAAAAGCCATTGGCTACCTGCCCTGGTAAGGGACTCCTGTGTCATGATGACTGGCCCCACTAGCTGCACGATGGGCCATTTAGCTGGAAAAGACAGTATCAGTCATCTTTGAGCCACTTTGATGACACCAAATGGATGATGACTAAATCTCTGAGGCCCTGGGAAACAGAGTCTGAGGGCTGGGGCACTACTGCAGATACTGTAACCAGTCATATGACAGAGAACGGTGAAGAACGCTGAAGTTGAGAAGCTCAGCTGCCAAGAACCTACCCCTCCCAGCACTGCTGCTTTATCAGAATGCCTCTTTGTGATTATAAAACTAATCAGTTACATACAGGCAGTAGGACCTGTTCCAAAATTTAACATCATTCACCCATCAATTATACCAAAGAAGTTCATAGTCTATTCATCCCAGGGCAAGAAGCTGTGAAATACTCACTGTACAGCTGTGTGGGAGGACTCTGTGGTGAGGGCCATGCTTTTTTTCTAATTGCTTAATTTAGCAGGAAGTGCTTGGACATCATTTTCAAAAACTTTATTTTGTTTATCTTTATTTATTTGAGAGTGATAGACAGAGAGAGAGAGGGAGAGAGGTGGGGGGGGGAATGCATGCGCCCCCTTGTGCATCTGGCTAACATGGGTCCTGGGGAATTGAGCCTCCATCCAGGGTTCTTAGGCTTCACAGGCAAGCACTTAACCACTAAGCCATCTCTCCAGCCCTTGGGCATCATTTTTATAGGAAAAAAAATGTGGCCAATGTTTTCCCAGGAACAGATTGATGCTCTCTTTTTCTCTTTCTTTGAGACAGGGTCTTACCATCTAGGCTGGCTTTGAATTTGTGAGCTACTGCCTCAGCCTCTTGAACACCGGGGTTAGAGCCTGATGACGTGCTATGAGGTATTAGAGTGAAATATGTTTCAAATGGAAACCTGAGGTCTTGGGAGCCTATACCTGCTGCCTGAGAGGAGCTCCTGTTCATGGCTGGATCCTGAGAGCTCTGTGGGAAAATTACAAGACCTAGGAGCCACTGGGGAAGAAACACATCTAGATTGTATTATGGTTACAGAGAATGAGAAAAGTCAGAATGACAAAGGACCTTATCTACCAAGAAACCATTTGGTCTTTTCTGTGACATGTCTGCAGAGAGAATCTGTTGGGTGAAGAGCAATGTGAATGTCATAGATGTGGGAGAATGCTGCCTTGGTGTGAATCCTTACTTTCTTCCCAGTAGGCAGGTGGCCACAGCAAACCCTTTAACCTCCACAGCCTCCTCTGCTAAATGGATTTTGTTATGATTTTTTTTCTCTTGTTATTGTCATTGTGGGATTTGCAGCAGGTGTTGTCAGTGTTCTGATCCCAGAAGCCATTATTGTTTTGTTCATGCTTTCTCAGTTTTCTCTCTACTTTTTTGTCTTATTTATTATTATTATTAAATAGAAACTTTGTATGGACACATCATATGTTGGGGCCATCATTTCCTTCCTCCCTGTCCCCACTCCACTGAGGGACCTCCTTGGTGGGATTGCTGGTATTCACCATGGAGATGTGGGTTATGAGTTGTGGGAGCAGCAGTCTGTCATTGTGGGGAGGGCTTGCCCCCTCTTCTGCAAACTTTCCAGAGTCATGGTGGGTTTGCTTTAAGTCTACTGTAGTATTGAGCTTTCAGCAGCTTCTGGATTTCTGCTTTGGTGTGTTTTGAATACCCTCAGCGTCTGTCTGCATCACTCTGACCCAGGTTATCAGGCTCGCAGTGGAAGCAGAACACTGCTCATCTCACCAGTTCCTCTGTGGTTTCACCTAGGCCCTGGCTACTGTGCACGGGCTGGTTCATATCCTGCCAGGGTTGCTTCTGTTGCCTAGATGCTAAGCCAGAAGAGCCTGAGGTTCTGCCTTCTGTTATTGGAACAATGACTGGCAGGGGCTGAATCTGCCAGCCCACGAGTTTCCTTCATACTCCATAGCTCCCCTGTAAAACCGACTGGATCCTATGTGGGGTGCTGCCTGAAATTGCACCCTTTCTCTTGTGTAGCACATCTGTGTCTCCCAGTCCAGCACTCTTCAGAATGGTCTTTGGCAATTAACTAGGACCTGACACCAACTACTCTTTCCTGTTCCTGTTTCCATGCTATGTCTTTACAACTAGATGTCCTGTTCTATGAAGAGAGGGAATTTATCTCATGTTTTTCAAAACTCCCACATAGTACTTGACACTGAGCCTTACCTTCCACATGGTAGCTCTTCAACAGTATTTATTTGTGACTACATGGGTTTATCCTCTAGAAACATAACTGTGAAAAAGCTGATATGATTGTATATGTTTAATTACAGTACAATAAAATAAAAACTGTATTCTACTAAAAAAAACAAAACAAAAACAAAACAAAAAAAAACTTGTCATCTAATTTGAAACATTAGATGCTCCAAAACTTAGGCCACATCCCACATATCATCCGAGACTAGGTAAACACACTGTAGTACATTAGCATCAGTACATTACTCCACCATAAAAATGAGTGCACTGTGAAAACATTCCATGACATGGACGAATCTGAGCATAATTATATTGAATGAAAAAAGATAGACACTGACTACTACATTATAATTCCATTTATATAATTGTAGGACCACACTGTAATGTCACTCTGCATTAATAGAAAGCACATAAGTAGTTGCCTAGACATGGAGAGAGAGGAGTGGGAAGGATTAGGAAGGGACACAAGGAAACAGTGATGATGAACATGTTTATTATTTTGGCTGGGGCAATACTTTGGCAAGGTCTCACTATGTAGCTTAGGTTGGCTTCAAACTTGAGATCCTACCTGCATCTTGAGTGTTGGGATTATGAATGTTCAATTCAGTACCACATTCAGCTACTTTTCAAAATGTTTCTAGGTGATGCTATTACTGCTGCTGTGTGGATCATGAATTCTACTCAAAATAGTAGTTATAAGATTTTACATAATCTATGGTTTTCATATTGTAGTATAGGGTTTTCTTTTTCTATTCTGAACAACTATGAGAAAGAAAGATTTACACTGATGGGAATCCATATGTACTCTGTTCAGGATACATGAGTGTTTTATATTTTGGGTTGATCATGTCTTCAAATATACAGTGGAAGAACTCTGAACTCACTCCTCTACTCTTGGAATTTCTTCTCCCTTCCTTCCTTCCTTCCTTCCTTCCTTCCTTCCTTCCTTCCTTCCTTCCTTCCTTCCTTCCTTCCTTCCTCCCTCCCTCCCTCCCTCCCTCCCTCCCTCCCTCCCTCCCTCCCTCTCTCTCTCTCTCTTTCTTTCTTTCTTTCTTTCTTGAGGTAGGGTCTCACTCTAGCCCAGGCTGACCTGAATTCACTTTTTAGTCTTCTGGTGGCCTTGAACTCACAGTGATCCTCTACCTCTGCCTCCCGAGTGCTGGGATTAAAGGCGTGCACCAACATGCCTGGCTCTAGAATGAATTTCTTAATAAATTCAACCTTAAGAAAGGGAATGTGGGTTGGAGAGATGTCACAACAGTTAAAACACTTGCCTGCAAAGTCTGAAAACCTGGGTTCTATTTCCCAGCACTCATGTAAAGCCAGATGCACAAAGGGGTGCATGCATCTGGACTTCATTTGTAGCAGCTATAGGCCCTGGCATGCCCATTTTCTCTCTATATGTCTCTCTGCTTGCAGATAATAAATAAACATATTTAAAAACTGGGAAGAGAATGTATTCCAAGTCTCTGATATTATGTTTTTATCTTTATGGAAAAGTTTAATCTCTAAAGACCATTCCTGTCCTCGCCAGAATTATCAGAACCATATACCTCATAGCTACTTGCATTCTATCCCCCCTCAATTTGCTGCCAAGCATTGAAGACCATGAGCCTATTTATTCTCAGGTTGTTAGATGGTGAGTACATGGATCCTTTATACTGCCACAGGTACCAAGGGAAGGAAGACTCTTAGATGACATAACATCCATCAAATATATATGTGTTTATTGGGCTGGAGAGCTGGCTTAGCAGTTAAGCGCTTGCCTGTGAAGCCTAAGGACCCCAGTTTGAAGCTCAATTATCCAGGACCCATGTAATCCAGATGCACAAGGGGTCGATCGTGTCTGGAGTTCCTTTGCAATGGCTGAAAGCCCTGGCGCACCCATTCTCTCTCCCTCTGTCCATCACTTTCAAATAAATACATAAATAAAAATAAACAAATATATATATATATGTTTATTTATTTATTTATTTTTATTGAGGTAGGGTCTCACTGTAGCTCAGGCTGACCTGGAACTCACTCTGTAAGTCTCAGGGTGGCCTCAAACTCACAGTGATCCTCCTACCTCTGCCTCCTGGGTGCATTAAAGTCATACATCACCATATCTGGTCATCAGTTATATCTTTTTTAAAAATTATTTTGTTTATTTTTATTTGTTATTTGAGATAGAGAGTGAGAGAATTGGCGCACCAGGGCCACCAGCCCCTGCAAATGAACTGCAGAAGTGTGCGCCCCTTTGTGCATCTGGCTAATGTGGGTTCTGGGGAATTGAGCCCCAAGCTGGGGTCCTTAGGCTTCATGGGCAAGCACTTAACCGCTAAGCCATCTCTCCAGCCCTCATCAGTTATATCTTTAAAGAAACTTTTTTTAATTAACAACTTTTATGATTATAAAAAATATCTCATGGTAATATCCTCCCTCCCCCACTTCACCTTTGAAATTCCATTCTCCATCATATCCCCTCCCCATCTCAATCAGTCTCTCTTTTATTTTGATGTCATGATCTTTTCCTTCTATTATTGTGGACTTGTGTAGGTAGTGTCAGGCATGTGAGGTCATGGATATATAGGCCATTTTGTGTCTGGGTGGAGCACGTTATAAGGAGTTCTATCCTTCCTTTGGGTCTTACATTCTTTCTGCCACCTCTTCCACAATAGACCCTGAGCCTTGGAAGGTGTGATAGAGATATTACAGTACTGAGCACTCTGGTCACTTCTTTCCAGCACCATAATGCCTTCTGAGTCATCCCAAGGTCACTGCCACCTTAAAAAAGAAGATTCTCTACCAAAAGTGAGAGTAGAATTAATATAAGGGTATGAACATTAAGAGAAGTCATTACTGGGAAGTTTGATAAGCATAGTATATACATTTAGCCAGACAGCAGCAGATGCTACACCCCTAGGGCTCATGACTACCCCTGTTTTAAGTTTTCAGTATCAGGGATGTATTCCCTCCTATGGAGTGGGCCTCCAGTCAAATTAGAGGGCAGTTGGTTTCCACCATGACAGATGTGCCACTATTGTACCCGTTGGCTCATTTGACCTGGCTGGCCAAATATAAGGCTTGCAGTGTCCACTGTTGAGTATCTTCACTGGTGTTCTCTCTTTCTCCCATTTAATTGCATGCAGAATGGCTTCTTCCAGCTTTCTGTCAGCTGGTCTACATGGAGGAGGTTCTCAGTTCCAACAGGAGTTTTCAGTGGCATTGCAGCCCAAGTATGTGAAGTCTTCAGCAATAGGGTCTTACCATCTATTTCTGGTGGGAAACCAAAGGCCTCAGCAATGGCCTGTAATGTTTTGCTGGCATCAGGGACCTCCATGGCCAAAAACTCACTGGAAGGTATCCCATCCCAGGCACTGAAAATTTTCTAGGAACAATCTATGGCTCCTGAGTGTTCCACTGTCCAAACAAGTAGGTTTTCATATGATTTATATATATCCTCTTAGATTTTGATTAGCCCTCCCTCCACCTTTCCTTTACTCAATCTCTTCTCCTGACCTCACGTTGGGCCTTTTCACCCTCATTAATCTACTTTTCTACTTACATATATACAATACCATCCTATTAAGTACCACCCTCCCTTCCTTTTTATTTCCTCTATATTTCTTTTCTAGTTTATTGGCCTCTGCTACTGAGTTTTCTTCCTACTCACATGGAAGTCCAATCATCTGTAGGTAGGATCCACATATGACAGAGAACATGTGCACTTGGCTTTCTGGGCCTGGGTTAACTCACTAAGTATAATCCTTTCCAGGTCCATCCATTTTTCTGCAAATTTCATAACTTCATTTTTCTTTACTGCTGAGTAGAACTCCATTGTATAAATGTGCCATATCTTCATTATCTACTCATCAGTTGAGGGACATCTAGGCTGGTTCCATTTCCCAGCTATTGTGAATTGAGCTGCAATAAACATGGTTGAGCAAGTATTTCTAAGGTAATGAGATGAGTCCTTAGGATATGTGCCTAGGAGTGCCTTAGCTGGGTCATATGGTAGATCTATGTTTAGCTGTTTTAGGAACCTCCATACTAATTTCCACAATGGCTGGACCAGATTTCCCACCAACGGTGTAGAAGGGTTCTTCTTTTTCCACATCTTTGCCAGCATTTATGGTCATTTGTTTTCATGATGGTAGCTAATCTGACAGGAGTGAGATGGAATCTCAACATTGGTTTAATCTGCATTTCCCTGATGACTAGGGTTGTAGAACATTCTTTTAGAAGCTTATATGCCATCCGTATTTCTTCTTTTGAGAACTCTCTATTTAGTTCCATAGCCCATTTTTTCATTGGATTGTTTGATTTCTTATTAATTAATTTTTTGAGTTCTTTGTATATCCTAGATATTATGCCTCTATCAGATGTATAACTGGCAAAGAGTTTTTTCCCATTCTGTAGGTTGCCTCATTGCTTTATTCACAGTATCCTTTGCTGTACAAAATATTTGCAATTTCTCGAGGTCCCAGTGGTTAATCTGTGGTTTTATTGCCTGAGCAATATTCAGAAAGTCTTTGCCAAGACCAATATGTTGAAGGGTTTCCACTACTTTTTCCTCTAGTAGTTTCAGAGTTTCAGGTCTGGTGTTAAGGTCTTTAATCCATTTGGACTTAATTCTTGTATATGGAGAGTGAGAAGAATTTATTTTCATCCTTCTACAGGTATATATCCAATTTTCCCAACACCATTTGCTAAAGAGGCTGTCTTTTCTCCAGTGAGTATATTTGGCATTATTATTGAATATCAGGTGGCTATAGCTACTTGGACTTACATCTGGGTCCTCTATTCTGTTCCATTGATCTACATGGCTGCTTTTTTTTGCCAGTACCATGCTGATTTTGTTATTATGGCTCTGTAGTATAGGCCAAAATCAGGTATGGTGATACTACCAGCCTTATTTTTGTTGCTCAGTATCATTTTAGATATTCGAGGTTTTTTGTGATTTCAAATGAAGTTTTGGATTGTTTTTTCTATTTCCACGAGGAATGCTGTTGGGATTTTGATGGGGATTGCATTAAATATGTAGATTGCTTTTGGTGAGATTGCCATTTTCACAGTTTTGATTCTTCCGATCCAGGAACAAGGGATATTTTCTATTTCCTACTGTCATCTGCAATTTCTTGCTTGAATGTTTTAAAGTTTTCACTGTAGAGATCCTTTACTTCCTTGGTTAGGTTTACTCAAATGTACTTTATTTTCTTTGATGCATTTGTGAATGGGAGTGATTCTCTGATTTCATCGTCTGTGTGTTTGTTGTTAGCATATAGGAATGCTATTGATTTCTGTGTGTTTATTTTGTATCCTGCTACATGGCTGTTGGTGTTTATCAGCTCTAACAGTTTGCTGGTAGAGTCTTTAGGATCCTTTATGAATAGAATCATGTCATCTGCAAATAATGATGACTTGATCTCTTCCTTTTGAATTTGTATCCCTTTTATGTGTGTCTCTTGCCTTATTGCTATGGCTAAGACTTCCAGTACTATATTAAATAAAAGTGTGGACAGTGGACACCCTTGTCTTGTTCCTAATTTTAGTGGAAAAGATTCTAGTTTTTCCCCATTTAGTAATATGTTTCCTGTAGGCTTGTCATAAATAGCCTTTATTATATTGAGATATGTTCCTTCTATTCCCAGTCTCTGTAGGACTTTTATCATGAAGGGATATTGGATTTTGTCAAATGCTTTTTGAGTCTAATGAGATGATCATATGATTTTTGTCCTTCAGTCCAATTATATAATGTATTACATTTACCAATTTGCCTATGTTGAACCATCTCTGCATCTCTGGGATAAAGCCTACTTGGTCAGGGTGAATAATCTTTCTGATATATTCCTGTATTGTGTTTCCCAATATTTTGTTGAGAATTTCTGCATCTATGTTCATGAGGGAGATTTGTCTGTAAATTTCTTCTTTTTGTTCTATCTTTGTCTGGTTTGTTTATTAGGGTGATGCTGGCTTCGTTGAAAGAGTTTGGTAGGATTCCTTCTTTTTCTATTTTACAGAAAAGCTTAAGAAGCAATGGTGTTAGTTCTTCCTTGAAGGTCTGGAAAATTCACCAGTGAATCCATATGGGCCTGGACATTTTTTAGTTGGGAGATTTTTGATGAGTGCTTGGATCTCTATACTTGTTATATGTCTATTTAAAGTGATTAATCTCATCTTGATTTAATTTATGTAAGTCATATAAATCAAGGAAATCATCCATTTCTTTCAGATTTTCATACTTAGTGGCGTATATGCTTTTATAGTATGTCCCTATGATTTTTTGAATTTCTCTGGTATCTGTTGTGATATTGCCTTTATCATCTCTAATTTTATTAATTTGTGTCTCTTTTTTCTTTCCTTTGGTCAGATTTGCTAAGGGCTTATCAATCTTGTTTATCCTTTCAAAGAACCAACTCTGCCAGGCGTGGTGGCGCACATGTTTAATCCCAGCACTCGGGAGGCAGAGGTAGGAGGATCACCGTGAGGTCAAGGCCACTCTGAGACTCCATAGTGAATTCCAGGTCAGGCTGGACCAGAGTGAGACCCTACCTAAAAAAAAAAAAAAAAAAAAAAAAAAATAACCCCCAACCCCCCCCCCCCACAAAAAAAAGAACCTACTCTTTGTTTCCTTGATTCTTTGGATTGCTTTTTTAGTTTCTATCTCATTAATTTCTGCCCTAATCTTTATTATTTCTTCACATCTACTGATTTTTTATTTGCCTTGTTCTTCTTTTTCCAAGGCTTTAAAGTGAAACATTAGGTCCTTTACTTGAGGCCTTTCTAATTTCTTAATATAGGCACTTAAAGCTATAAATTTACCTCTTAGCACTGCCTTCATTGTGTCCCAAAGGTTTTGATATGTTGTGTTCTCATTATCATTTGACTCTATGAATTTTTTGATTTTCTTCTTGATTTCTTCATTGACCCATTCATCAATAGTAATGCATTGTTTAGTTTCCATGAGTTTGTGTATGCTCTACAGTTTTTCTTGCTATTGATTTGTAGTTTGACTCCTTTGTGGTCAGATAGAATGCAAGGAATTATTTCAATTTTCCTTTATTTGTTAAGATTTGCTTTGTGTCCTAATACATAGTCTATTTTAGAGAATGTTCCATGTGCTGCTGAAAACAATGTATATTCTGCAGCCTTTGGATGAAATGTCCTGTGTTTATCTGTTAGGTCCATTCCTTCTATGACCTCATTTAATCCAGACGCCTCTGTTTATTTTTTCCTGGGATGACCTGTAAATTGATGAGAGTGGGGTGTTGAAGTCACCCCTACCACTGTGTTTGGTGTTATCTGTGACCTTAGTTCTAATAGTATTTGTTTGATGAATTTGGGGGGCCCCATGTTAGGTGCATGTATGTTTAGGATTGTAATGTCCTCCTGTTGGAGTGTGCCTTATAAAGTGACCTTCCTTATCTTTCCTAACTAATGTTGGACAAAAGTCTACCTTGTCAGATATTAGGATAGCAACCCCTGTTTGTTTTCTAGGCCTATTTGCTTGAAAAACTGTTTTCCAACCTTTCACCCTAAGATAGTGTCCATCCTTTGTAGAAAGGTGAGTTTCTTGGAGACAACAAATTGTAGGATCCTGCTTTTTAACCCAGTCTGCAAACCTATGTCTTTTGGTTGGGGTATTGAGACCACTGATATTAAGAGATATTACTGACAGGTGTGTATTTATGTTTGCCTTTTTTTTTTTTTTTTTTTTTGGTTTTTCAAGGTAGGGTCTCACTCTGGTCCAGGCTGACCTGGAATTAACTCTGTAGTCTCAGGGTGGCCTTGAACTCACGGCAATCCTTCTACCTCTGCCTCCCAAGTGCTGGGATTAAAGGCGTGTGCCACCACGCCTGGCTAGTTTGCCATTTTTTGTAGTCCTTCCAGTTTTACCTTTGCTCTCTCATGTTAACTAGTATTTGAGTATTTTTTGTTTTGTCCAGGTTCCTTATATGTGAGGTTTTCTTTCTTTTTAGCATGGAGGATTCTTTCAAATATTTTCTGTAGAACCTGTTTTCTCTTCAAATACTCCTTTAGCCTGCTTTTGTCATGGAATGTCCTTATTTCTCTATCTATTTGAATGGATAGCTCTGCAGTATAAAGTAACCTTGGTTGATAATTATCTTTCAGAACTTGGAATTCATCAATCCAAGCTCTTCTAGTTTGAAAGTTTGTATTGAGTAATCTGCTGTGATCCTGATGGGATTGCCTTTGTAGGTAACTTGTTTTTTCTCTCTAACTGCTTTCAATATTTTTTCTTTTGTTTGTGTGTTTGGTAGTTTGATTATAATATGGCGAGAGGAGTTTCTTTCCAGGTTTTGTCTGGTTGGTGTTCTAAAGGATTCCTATATCTGCATTGGCACCTCTTTTCCAATTTGGGGGAAGTTTTCTTCTATGATTTTGTTGGCGATGCCTACTATGCCTTTGGAATGAAATTCTTCTCCTTCTACTATACCCTGAATTCTTATGTTTGATCTTTTCATAGTGTACTGAATATCTTGAAATTCCCATTCATACTTTCCTATTAGCTTGTCTTTCTCTTTGTTGGACTGTATTAGATATGCCACCTGGTCTTCTAGCTTAGATACTCTGTCCTCTCCTTCATCCATTCTACTGGCGAGATTTTCTACAGAGTTTTTTATTTCATTAACTGTGTTCTTCATTGCTAGTAATTCTGGCTGGTTTTTCTTTATTATTTCTGTTTCCTTATTTATGTCTTGTATTGACTTCTTTATTTCATTAAATTGGTGTCCTGTGTCTTCTTTGATTTCTTTGATTTCCTCTTTCATTCTTTTGATTTCTTCTTTGACTTCTTTGAGCATATTTATAATCATTCTTTTGAAATCTTTCTCTGGCATTTCCTTTAACTCATTCTCACTATAGCTCACTTCTGATGCATTAATACTTTTTGGTGGATTTATATTGTCTTGATTTTTAGTGTTTCTTGTGTTATAATGTATATATTTTTGTATCTTGGATTAATTTAATGCTTGGATTTTCTAGTTAGCTGCAGTATTATTAGATGTATCAATCAATCTGATGCTATATATCTTCAGGGTAGGAGTTTAAGGTGCCAGGTGTGGCTCTTAAGACTCAGAGTATCTACAAAAGTAGCTCTGGGTGTTGGGTTTGCATGCTATGAGAGTATTCAAGTAGGCTGAGTGGAACAAAACACAGGCAAATTCTAAAATTTAACTAAACAATGTACACTTTCAATGAAAAACAACACAGAATATTTATGCAAGCATAGGTATTATCACAACCAGATCCTCTAAGTGTTCCTTAGGGTGTGTGGTGCCCCACACCCTTAACCCTGACAACAAGGAGGTTATGATTTCTGGTCTGTTGAGGGTTCCAAGTCAGCTTGTGACCAAGAGAGACCCTTCCCTAATGTATAACAGAGGAGGAAACAAAGCCACTATAAATCAAGAAGCAACAAATAACAAGCCCAAAATATTGTTTATTTAAGAATGACAAATATGACCACCCATCAGATTTAACATATAATTTATCCTGATATGGAAGGTGCAATACCAGGTTTATTTGATGGGTACTGACCTGGTGTAATCCCAGTTACCTTTTGGGATGATTTTGGTCTGTTATGCTGCACTCCTGCTTGGGTCCCTCTTTTGTGCACTGTGGGTTCAAGTAGGCTGGCTGGGTCATTGGATCACTGCTCTGGTCGTGGGTGCTGGATGCTGTGATCTCTCTTCCTCTGGTCTCTGGTGCTTACTGGGCTTGCTCTGGCAGTGGTGTAGGGGTGGCTGTAACTAAGCAACCTCTGTTGCAATTGGCTAAACAAGCAGCAATAACATTTGTGTGTATTTCAATTGGCTGAGACAGGGAGGTAGGAGGGATAAATCTCTTAATTGGCCAGGGCAGGGAGGTAGGAGGCACAAGTGTTTGGCAAGTCTCAGGTGGCCCCTTTGTTCCTTTGTTTAAGCTGAAACTTGTAATTTAGGTCTAACCAGAGCAGCACTCTACTGAAGCCTGTCATGGCGTCATTCAGTTTTGGGTCCTTCAAAGTATCATGTTGTCCCATATTTCTACAGGAAGGGAATCATTATATGCCATTGTGACATAAGGATTATTGTCCACCACGTTTATATCACAGCCTGACTCCTCCATGTAGATCCATGCAGGACAGGCTTTGTCTGGAAAGGAACCACATTTCTGTTCCAAGGAACTTGTTCCAGGTTGGTTTCAGCTCTGTTTTAAACTAAATAACTGGCAGCTGAAACAAATCCGAGGTGCTTGGGAAACAAAACTGAGGAAGTTGCGCTGCTGCATAACAGAGCAAGGTTTTGTATCTTCCAGATTCCCGCCCCTGCCAGGAGCTCACCTGGAGGTTCCGCCCTTTGCCCAGCCTGTGGCCCAGCTGGCGTTCTGCAGCAGGCCACCAGGTGGCAGCCTGTCTGCAGGAGCCCCTCAGAGCGTTGGCTGCAGGGCCCTTGGCCAGCAGACTTTAATGCCCCTCTGCATTCCTTGCTGGCTGCAGGAGCCTGCCCATGTGTCATCATTGTTGTTGACTTTTGTTTCATTTTCGGTTTTAAAAGAAGTAATTTTGGGGGCAGGGAACAAAATCACTTTATTCTAGTTAACTCACAAAACCATCACAGCTGATTCAGGACACAACACTTTCCCAGTCCCAAACTATGCTTCTCAGTGACCTGTACAATCACAACACAACTTCTCCATTGCCACTTGGAAGCAACAAAGTTGTTAATACAGTGGTTTAACTTACAGGTTTACACTTTAGCTGTCAATTACACGTTTATACTAAAGCAACGTGGTCATCAGAGCAGATTTTCCATTTCTTCAAGCTAAACTTCTTGAATCCCTCACAGAGCTCTGGTTTTGGGCACACACCAGAAACTGATCTCAAAATCAAACCAAACCAAACCAAACTGGACCGGACAGACTGGACCTAACCAGACCAGACCAAACCAAACCAAAAAAAACAAGGTTGCTATGCTGGTGGCTTCCTGAGCTCCTGGGAAGTGATACTAGGCTTTGAGGTCAGCATTACCACCTTCATTGAAGCCCCCAGTGATGGCGTAACCTGAGTGTGCCCTACAGTGGAGCCCACAGCCACACCAGCTGCACTAGATTTCGTCTGGGGCCATTAGACCTGGCTGTCCCAGATTGGAGGGGGTGCTGCTGCTAGCGGCTGATCTGTTGGTGCTGGTGGCGTTGGTTCAGCTAGTTTTGATTTCTTTTTTCTTTTAACATTTTATTTATTTATCTGAGAGAGAAGGAGATAGAGATGGAGAGATAGAGATAGATAGAGAGACAGAGAGAGAGAGAGAGAATGGGTGCTCCAGGGTCTCCTGCTTCTGCAAAGAACTCCAAACGCATGCTCCATCTTGTGTATTTGGCTTACATGGGTATTGGGAATCGGACCTAGGTCCTTAGGCTTCACAGGCAAGCACTTTAACTGCTATCTATCCAGCCCTAGTTTTGATTTCTTTATTGAGAACTTTAATATATGAATATATAGTAATTTGGTCTGTCTTCTTTTCTTTCTGTTTTTTTATATGCCATTCTGGGATTGAACCTAGGGTCTGGATGGAGCATGCCAGGCAAGTGCTTTATGACTGCAGCTGCAAACAAACTCCAGATGCATGTGCCACCTTGTGCATCTGGCTTATGTGGATAGTGGGGAATTGAACCTGGGTCCTTTGGCTTTGTAGGCAAGTGTCTTAACTGCTAAGCCATCTCTCCAGCCCATTTTTTTAAAAAAATTATACCAAATGAACAAAACGTGCTTTTACCACTTTTTGCATCTTTTTTGTTGTTTGTTTATTTATTTATTTTTGTTTTTCAAGGTAGGGTTTTTAGTCCAGGCTGACCTGGAATTCATTAAGTAGTCTCAGGGTGGCCTGGAATTAATGGTAATCCTCCTACCGCTGCCTTCTGAGTGCTGGGAATAAAGGCGTGCATCACCACGCCTTGCTTGCATCTGGCTTTACATAGGTGCTAGGGAATAGAACCCAGGTCAGCAGGCTTTGCTTAGTAAGTGTCTTTAACTGCCTAACTATCTCCTCAGCCCTATAGAGGCCTTCTTTATCACTCTTCATCTCTCCTACATTGACTCAGAGTCTTCTGTAGCAAGTACCTTTCCCCACTGGCTCATGAGTTAATTACTCGATCCCCAGCTGTTCAGGAAAGTTGTAGAACTTTCAGGATATGAAGGTTTGCTGGAGAAAGTAGGTCAGCGGGGCAGGCCTTGAGGTGTTTTAGCTTGGCCCCACTTGCTCTTCACTCTGTTTCTTGTCCCCATGATAAAACTTCCCCTTGAAACTGCAAGCAGAATTAATTTCTTTTCCTTCTATCAGCTACTTTTTTTTTTTCAATTGAGAACTTCAATACATGAACATACAGTAATTTGCTGGTGTTCTCATTCTTTTCTCCTTTGGTTCCCCCACCCGCCCCAGGACTCTCCTGTTTTAAGATATTCCTTCTTCTTGTCCTGTTGTCTATTCTTTTGTTCTCTCTGGCAAAATACTGAGGGGCTTAGAACTGTGGTGTGGTCTTGTGGGGGTATTGGTAACCACTGTGGGGTCATGAATGTACCAGTCAGCTTGTTGCAGAAAGAGATAAAGTGGGACTTCTAAGCTGCTGTATGCCAGGAAGTGGTTTATTGTACTAGCCCAGACTCAGTGGATTCCTTATGGTGTGGAGAAAGAAGAACCCACCTGCTTGCCAGCAACAGCATTTTGATCATATGGACCACACATTAACTTCTCTTATGCTCTCAGCCTCACTATACTCCTTCTCCTAGTCTCTTTTAATAGTGGCTATACCATGGATGACTTTAGTTTTATTATAGTCATTCTGAGTATTTTACAGAAGATTCTAGGACAAAAATGAAAACAGAAAGCTAGGTAGCAGAGGCTGCCATAGAACTTTGGGTCAGGATTATGTTTGGGCTTAGGTAAGATCTTAGAGGAGAAGGAAGTTATCAGATTCAAGATGTGTTGTGAAAAGGGAATCCACAGATTTGCTGATGGATTGCATGTGGGCAGAAAGGAAGAAAAGGATTAGGTATTATTTGGGCATGAGCAATCTCCTCTAGTGGGCTGGGCAGTCCTGTGGAAGGTACAGATTTGATATAGTGCATCAAGACTACAGACTTAAAACCAGGCTGCTGAATGAGTGGGTTGTATGGCTAGTATAACAGAGATTAGGAGACTTCCACAGGAGAAGAAGCGTGGGAGAACAGCATTCACTAAGCAAGTAAAGAATAAACAAAGTTCAGTACTTTACTTAGCAAGCAAGGTGAAGATGTGTCGGGAGCCATAGAGCAAAAGCCTTTCCATTTTTCCTGGGCCTGCTCATAAGCTGACTCATTACTCAGAAAGCTGGTACATCCAGCTTTCTGTTAGGTACTTCTGGAACGTCGATCAGCAGACTGCTTACAGAATCTTATCTTTTGCAAAAGGCCAGTTTATGGTCAGGATGTGAAGCCTGGTGCAGTCAGGATGTTAAGCCATTGAGGCAAGATTAGATGAACACCTAATTACATCCCTTCTAGGTTTCCTGACAATTCCAAAGCCCTAAATCACGTCAGCCAGCTTATTCCCCCCCTTTTTCTTCCCCTATATAACCACTGTGTAAAAAATAAAGAGTCTGAGGCCTTGACAAACATCTAGCATGGTCTCCTTCTTGTGTCTGTTTGCCTTTTATCATTCAGGTTAACTTCCCCTTGGGTCCTTGTTCAACTCCCCGCTGCCCGGGACAAAGATGTACACTGACCCAAATTTTGGTTTGGCAGGATGGAGAACTTGATCATATTAGACATCATCAGCATCATCATTCTATATTCTCCCATCCAAGTGGTAATCAGGCCTGACCCTGCTTACCTTCCGAGATCAGATGAGATCGGGTGCAGTTAGGGTGGTATGGATGTAGAGTCCCATATTCTCATATCATAGAATCTATACAATTTCAATTCACCTATCTTTATCATTATATATTTGCTAAACTTAAGAGCACATGTTTTTTGTTTTTTCCATCTCAAGAGCATTTGGCGCTAGGGAGCATACATTGGGTAAATTGATTGATTACTAGTGAGTAAATAAAGTAAATAAACAAAATTCCTTATAGCATAAAGTTTTTTTGTGGATAGCAATTTCCTAAATGTTTATGACTTTTCCCAGGCATAAACCATATTATCAATGTCATTGAGCTCTCATTTTTTTGTTTGAGATAGGGTCTTATATAGCTGAGGCTAGCCTCAAGCTTGCTATGTAGTCAAAGATGACCTTGAACCTGATCCTCTTGCCTCCACCTCCCAGTGATGAAATTACAAGCATGCACTACTATGTCCAGTTACTCAGTGCTGCAGATCAAACCCAGGGCTTCATGCATGTTGGTAAAGTTACTAACTGAGTTACACCCCTGGTCCTCATATCAGTTTTTCAGAAAGTCTACTGAAGGTCTAGAGAAATTGCTCAGTGGTTAAAGCCACTTGCTTGCAAAGCCTGATGTCCCAAGTTCAATTTCCCAGTATTCACGTGAAGCCAGAAGCACAAAGTGGTGCATGTGTCTGAAGTTCATTTGCAGTGGCAAGAGGCCTTGGAAGCCTATACATTTGATTCTAGCTTTCTCTCAATCTCCCTGCCTCTGAAATATAAGTGCATTATACTTCTGTATCCCTAACACCTGGAACATCACTTGACAGATTAAAAATATTAGTAAGGGCTGGAGAGATGGTTTAGCTTGCTTGTGAAGCCTAAGGACCCAGGTTTGATTCCCCAGGACCCACATAAGCCAGATGCACATGGTGTTGCATGTGTCTGGAGTTCACTTGCAGTGGCTAAGGGCCCTGGTGCACTCATCCTCTCTCTCTCTCTCTCTCAAATAAATAAATAAAATTAATTAATTAATATATGTGAATGGGATAAGTGAATAAGATGCTTATTAAAGAAATTGTGGGGGCTGGGGATATGGCTCAGTGGATAAAGCTCTTGTCACATAAGCCTAAAATTGTAATTTGGATCCCAAACACCCACATAAATGTCAGGTGGTTATACTGTGGTGGCCCACCTATAACCCCAGTACTCAGGAAGTGAACACAGGGGAACCCTCCAGCAAACTGGCTAGCTAGGAGAGCTGAATCAGCAAGCTATGGGTTCAGGTGAGACCCTGCCTCAAAATAAAGTGGAAAGCAATTGAGAAAGACAATTGGCATCAACTTCTGGCTTCCACACATAAGCACACACAAAAGACAAAAAAATTGAACGTGATTTGACTGAGAAATATATAATTTTCATTTCCTTTGTGTTCATGCACTAGGATATAGTAGCTCCCATTTACTGAATGTTTGCCATGTGTTGATTATTTTATAAAATACCTAACTTAATTCTTTCATCACCTTTTCTCAGTTAAGTTTCTTTTGGTTGCAGGTGACTGAAAATATGACCTAAGATCACTTAAGAAAAAGAGAAATTACTCTATGATCCTGGGTCCCAATCAAAGACAATAATCAAATAGAAATGCAAATAACTCATGCAATAAAAGTGAGAACTCAATTTTTTAAAATTTAATTAATTCTTTTAAAATTTAATTTATTAGTTTTCTTTTCAGCAAATACAGGCCGTTTGGTACCATTGTTTAGGTTCATCCATGATCTACCCCCTCCCATTGGACCCTCCTTGTTGATGTAAATGGGTTGTGCATTGTGGAGTTAGCCCACAGTTGTTGGTACGATAAATGTCTCTGCATATCATGACCCAACATGTGACTCTGACATTCTTTCCACCCCCTCTTCCGCAAAATTTCCCTGAGCCATGTTGGGTTCATTTTTGGTCTGCTTCAGTGCTGAGGTGTTGGGGACCTCTGAGGCTCTGGTTCTCTGATTTGGTAGGAGTTGATTTTTCTCTGTGTTGGTCTCCTTCCCCTTTGTGCTGGTATCCGGTTCATCAGGAAAACAGCACCCTTGCTTGTTTCGCCAATTTTCTTTAGTTTCAGTCGGGCCCCTTTTGAGGTATGTTGGGGCAGTTCTCTCCTTAGGATCTGCAACTCTCTGAAAAAGAGAAGCAGATTCTCCAACGGAGAGTAAGTTCGCACCCGTAAAATTGTGATAACACTTACTTTTTTGATTGAGAGTTTAATAGGTGTAGGCCCTCTTGTACCCCATGATTGATGGTAGCTTGATATTGGAGAGTGGGCTTATGTTTGGATATGGTTCTGACTTGTTTCCCCAGCTCCAGCTATGGGTCTCGTACCACTGAGGGGATCAGTTAGCCAAATCAAGAGCAGTTGGTTCCTCACCATGGCTGTGTGCCACCATTGCACTTGTGTGGGCATCACACCAGGTTATTTGTTGCTAATTAGGTTAGACTATGAGTTGCTTGGACAGATATTGGTCATTTCCCCCAGTCGCCCATGTAGCACCTTCTGGCACTAGACATGCTGACTGTCTGGGGACTGACTCTCTCCTGGCTTCCAGCCATGCCGAGAACTCAAGTTTTTGTTGCTGGAAGCCCCTGAGCTGTTATTTTCATTTTTAAAAATATTATTATTTTTTTTCGAGGTAGGGTCTCACTCTAGCTCAGGCTGACCTGGAATTCACCATGTAGTCTCAGGGTGGCCTCAAGCTCACAGTGATCGTCCTACCTCTGCCTTCCAAGTGCTGGGATTAAAGGCGTGCACCACCACGCCTGGCTTATTTTATTTTTTATGAGAGAGACACAGAGAGAATTGGCGTGCCAATTCTAGCCAATGCAATCAAACTCCAATTGTGTGCACCACATTGTACACATGTGTAAACCTTGTGTGTCTGGCTTACATGGGTTCTGAGAAGTCAAACTTGGGTCCTTAGATTTTGTAGGCAAGTGCCTTAAGCAGTAAGCCATCTCTCCAGCCCTTTTATTTTATTTTATATGTGAGAGAGTCCCCTGAATTAAAAATTTTTTATATGTGTATGTGTGTGAAATGTGTATACATGTATATATATATATATATATGTTTTTGTTCTTTTTAAATATTTTATTTATTTATGAGAGAGAGAGAGAAAGAGAATGGGCTAGTGTGCCTCTAGCCACTGCAAATGAACTCCAGATGCATGCACAATTTTGTGCATCTGGCTTTACATGGGTACTGAGGAATGAAACCCAGGTCATTGGGTTTTACAGGAAAGAGCCTTAACAGCTGAGCCATCTCTCCAGTCCTGTATGCAAGTTTGTATGTGTGGGTAAAGGTACACGTGTACATACATGTGTTCGCATATGGCACCTTTGCCAGTGGAAAACTTCAGGTATTAGCCCAGTTATGCTATCCCCATTTTGTTTTGTTTTGAGGTATAGTCTCACTATAACTCAGGCTAGCCTCAAATTCATAGCAGTCCTCTTATCTCAGCCTCTCAAGTGCTGGGACTATAAGTGTATGCTGCTATGCCCACCATTTATATAGGTACTTAATATCAAACTCAAATTCTTATGTTGCCAAGGCAAGTACTTTATCTCCCTCGCTCTACCCTAATCTTGAAGGCATAATTGGGGTTGTAGCATGATTTAGCCTTTCCCAAGAGTCATGTTACTTAGAATTCCACCAGTGTGGCTGATTTCTAGTTCTTCTGTGAACAAGTTTTAAGTACCTTCATAATTATTCCCTATTGGTTCCTTCACTCTGCTTCTTGTTAGGAGGGCTTCAGCTTCCATGCCATGTATTCCACAATACCAGAATTGTCTCTGAAGGTTGCAGGAGGGCTGCAGAGCCTATAAGCTTTATATTAAAAATGAAATATAAGTGTACATATGTATATACATACATACATGAAGTATTTAAAATATTTTTATTTATTTATTTGCAAGGAGAGAGAGAGAGAGAGAGAGAGAGAGCGAAAGAGAGAGGGAGAGAAGACAGACAGAGAGAATGGGTGTGCCAGGGCCTCCAGCCACTCCAGATGAACTCCAGGCACATGCACCACTTTGTGCATCTGGCTTTAAATGGGTACTGGGAAATCGAACTCTGATCATTAGGCTTTGCAGCAAGCGCATTAAGTGCTGAGCCATCTCTCTAGCCCCAAATAAATGTTTTTAAAAATTTTGAGGCAGGGTCTTACTCTAGCCCAGGCTGAGTTGGAATTCACTATGTAGTCTCAGGGTGGCTTTGAACTCATGGTGATATTCCTACATCAGCATCCTAAGTGCTGAGATTAAAAGCATGTGCCACCAAGCCCAGTTTTTACAATGAAATTATTCAGCCACAATGGATGAATTTCTGTCATTTGTAGCAAAATGGATAGAACTGGAGAACATTATGTTGGATAAAATAAAACAGGCATGGAAAAACAAATACTACATGCTCTCTCTCTTTTTAAAAATTTAATTAGTTTATTTATTTGAGAGTGACAGCACACCAGGGCCTCCAGCCACTGCAAATGAATCCAGATGCATGCACCACCTTGTGCATCTGGCTTATGTGGGTACTGGGGAATCGAACCCCGAACCAGGGTCCATTGGCTTCACAGGCAAGCACTTAACTGCTAAGCCATCTTTCTAGCCCCTACGTGCTCTCTTTTACAAGTGGATTTTAAAATATTTGATCTCAAAGTAGAAGAGAGTAGAATAGGAAAGTTAGTAGTTGGTGTCAAATACAGTTGGATATTTAGACTAAAGTTCTAATGACATGTCACAGTGGGGAGGGGTTCAACTGGTTGTGAGAGCAACGAAGCCTTTTTCTGCTGTAGATGGGCTTAGCTTAGGGGACAGAGTGCAGGACACTCAACAGTCATTAGAAGTCCCTAAGCCAGTGGTTCTTGAGTTCTTATCTTGCGACCTAGGAAGAATGACAAAAAATGACAAGTGCAGGCGCAGCAGAAGAGGTTTAATAGCAAAACAGGAAGTGAGAGCAGAAAAGAAGAGCTTTCAGGCCAGGGTCCTGAGTAGTTTCCCTCCCCCCCCAGTAACTTAGATCAGGGATTTTTATACATTTCATGTAAATTAAGCATCAAGTGTAGGTGGATTTGATTGGTTACTTTGAGTGTATTTAAGGGGCTTTTGATAGGCTGCTGAGTTAGACAGAGGATTGGTTACTTTGTACAGGCCCCAACATCCTGGGAAGTCAGCATGAGTCAGGGCTTTTTAAGTTCCAGGCTGTACTTTCTGGACTTATAATGTCTCTGTGCTTGGTTGTTGTGTCTGGTCATATGAATGTCTTATATTTTTGGGAGCCTGCAAATGGAGCTACCTTACTCAAGTCTTTATCACTGTCATTCACTATACCTTGTTTACATTTGATGAAAAACTGAAGGAGCAGTACTCAAAGTTTCCCAAACATAAAGAAATGACTTGAGGGTGGTACAGATGGCTCAGCAGTTAAAGCCCTTGCCTGCAAAGCCTAATGACTCAGGTTTGATTCCCCAGTACCCATGTAAGGCCAGATGCACAAAGTGGCTCATACATCTGGAGTTTTGTTTGTAGTGGTTATGTAGGAAAAAAACCCCACAGGGGGTCCCCACGCTCTGCCCGGATAAGGCGACACCCCAAATCACTCACTCACGAGAAGCGGTCTTGATGCAAACTGCAAGAGGATTTTATTCCAAGCGCGCTGGGGCCCACAGTCGTACACCGCACAGGGGTAGAGGACTGCAGAGCCCTGAATGCAGGAACAGGACAGTTTTTATAGGGTTTCTAACAAAGCCTGTGCCTTAGACCAATCATTTTCTAATATTAGGAGCCCCGCAGGGTGTTAGCCAGTCAGTTGGTGCCACCCCATAGTTTCTAAGCCAATTAGTTTATGACCTTGGTGGTCAGCATTTGCGCAGGTCCTTGGGTGGGAGTAGCAGAGTGTGATTCCAGTCTCCTATGACCTTGGAGGTCAGCACTTGTGTAATTCCTTAGGTGGGGGTAGCAGAGTATGGTATCAGCCTCCTATGACCTTGGAGGTCTGAGGCAGGCTGCTACAGCTTATGGTGCGAGCTACTAAGGCTAACAGTGTGGGCTATTAAGGCTTATAGTGTAAGGCTATTTGCAGAAACCAAATAAGTGGTTCACTTTATTACTCATTTCCCATCCTTGAGGGCTATCTCATGCCCTTTTACCTAGTTTTATATTAGGAGTGGGCTCTGATATAATGAGAAGAGGGATTCTTTACTTGCTTCCAACAGAGAGTAAAGCCTGGAGTTTGAGGTATGCAGGGAGCCTGCTTAAGCTCCCCTTGGAGCGTGATAGTATTTCTGAGCTTCTGAATTCTTGGGCCTTTCAGTTAGAGGCCCTGGCATGCCCATTCTTTCTCTCTCTCTTATTGCAAGTAATTAAATAAATACTAAAAAAAAAAAACAAAAAAAAAAGAAAGAAAAAAAAAAAACTAGGAGTGGGAAAGTACCTTTGCTTGATCATTATACATTGGGTGTATCTATTGAAATATATTTTATCCCAGAAATGTAATTATTGCATGTACATAAAAAAGAGGACAAAATTAAAACACTTTATATACAGCTTAAAAAAATTTTTTTTTTGTATATTTTGTTTTTTCAAGGTAGGGTCTCACTCTAGCTCAGGCTGACCTGGAATTCAGTATGTAGTCTCAGGATGGCCTTGAGCTCATGGCAATCCTCCTACCTCTGCCTCCCAAATACTGGAATTAAAGGCATGTGCCACCACACCTGGCTTTATATCCAGCTTTTAACTTCACAGTCTGTGGCCAGAAAAAAAAATCTACTTAAAGTCCTGGCATTTTGTCATCATACTCTGGTCAGCTTAATTTGGGTCTCACATCTATTCCAGAAGTGAGAGAGATAGAGTTAATTTACCTTAGAAATGAGGATGGAGGGCTGGAGAGATGACTTAGAAATTAAGGTGCTTGCTTGCGAAACCTAAGGACCCATGTTTTACTCCCCACATATCATGTAAGCCCGATGCACAAGGTAACGCATATGTAAGGTCGCACACGCCCATAAGGTGGCACATGTGTCTGGAGTTCAATTGCAGTGTTTGGAGGCCCTGGTGTGCCAACTTTCTTTCTCTCTTTCATTAAAAAAATAAATAAAAAAGGGGATGGAATCTTATCCAAGTATGCATTCAGGCAGAAAGGAATAGGGAAGTTCTAAAATGCCAGAAAAGAGCTGTACTCTGGCAAGGGGGAACTGGCTATAACACACCAAAACCAGCCCCCCAGAAACACACATACTCAGCAAAGCTCCACCTCCCAAATTGCCACCAGTTGGGGACCAATAATTCAAAACACATGATTTTATAGGGGCATCTAATTCAAATCACTGTAAGACTGTTGGTGACTTTTCCAGCCGCAGGCTGAATAGCACCTTTCAGTATTATGACAGCTGGCTGGCTGGGAGGAGGCTTCCACCTCAGTACCTACTTGTGATTTTCTCTTTTTGCATATTTACAAATGTGTATATATTTCTCCTGATTCATCTCTGTTAGTTTATTTCAGTGAACCTTCAGAGGGTGAAGGAGAAATTTCCTTTGCTTCCTGTATTTTCTTCTTTTTAAGCTTAAGCCCCACTGTTCTGGGTTCAAACCCTTACTGTACGTTTAAGACAAACAGAACTTGTTCTGTGTATTAATGTGGTGGTTTGATTCAGGTGCCCCCATAAACTTAGATATTCTAAATGATAGTCACCCCAGCTGATAACAACTGAAAATTAAAGCCTCCTGGAGGCAGTGTATTGTTGGGGGCAGATTTATGGGTATTATAGCCAGTTTCCCCATGCCAGTATTTGGCACACTCTCCTGTTCCTGTTGTCCACCTGATGTTGGCCAGGAGGTGGTCCACTCTCTGCTCATGTCATCATTTTCCTCTGCCATAATGGAGCTTCCTCCCTCAAGCCTGTACGCCAAAATAAACCCTCCTTTTATCCTGCAAGCTGCTCTTGGTTGGGTGATTTCTACCAGCAATGCAAACCTGATTGCAACAATTAACTTAGGTTACATTATACTCCTAGTGCCTTCCTTGAAAATTTTCTTCATTGTTTCTTCACAGATGGGCAGACAATGAGGTTGTCTCAGAACAAATATGTTGGGAAGACAATCTTCTTAGACCTAGAACTTTTGCATTCTTCTTATAGACTAGAGGTGTTGGTTTCAACTTTTAAATCTAGATGGAAATTTTAGTCACAAGTTCCCTTTTGTTGTCAGCACCCACTCACTTAGCACCCTTGATGACATGGCTTTTCTGTAGGTAGTTTTATTACTGACACGATCTTTGAATTTTTATTTTCTTCCCATGTATGTTGTAATACTTTGGTATTTAAATTAATAAGGAAAGACATAGAATGCTACATTCACATGTTATTACTACTACTACTATGTCATTGTCATTTTAGTGATGTTGTATTTAAAGGAGTCTGTCTATCATTAATTCCAGAGTTCTAAGAAATAGTCCTGAAATGGGAAGAAGAAGAGGGAAAATAAAAACCTTTGAATCCTAGAAATCCAATCAGGGGCCTTTGGACACATCGACCAACAACAAACAGGACTATCTGAGATTTGAGTTTAAAGTATTATGTAATTTAATTTGTTAACCTATGAAATCTAACAGAGGTTTCTATGAAAGATAAGATTATCTGCAAATAATAAAACTGTAAAATTAATGATTTAACAAGTACAAGTTTATTTTTCTCATATCTAAAAAGTTCTAAGATAAGCAGGCAAAGACTCATTTGGAACTCCATGATTTTCTCAGATTTGGGAACTGTCTGTCTGTCTGTCTTCTTTCTTAGCTTCCACTCACCAAGTCATCTGAGTTTCTGACAACTGACTTCAAGCAGCTAACTGGAGGAACGTGAGTATGTTCCTAGAAATCTCCTACTACACTGTGCATACATCCAATTAACTAAAATTTAATCACATGATCATAGGAGTTGCAAAAGATGCTGGATAGTTTTTTTAAATTGAACACTTTGTAACCACAAATAAAATTGGCTTTCTGTTATCAAAGATGTTGAAAAGGAGGTATTAGATAGCAATAAGCACTTACACCATTGTCAGCAAGCAAGGAATTTGAAATATTTGTTCTAATCCAGGTGACAGGTTGGGTCAGCTACATGAGCATGTGATTGTTTAATCAGTAGTGTGGGCTCTACTATCATCAGAAAGGCTTCATGCTTAATTTAGTGATATGTTATCTCCGTCTTGAAATTATTCACAGTTTTTTTCTTTGAATTTCTATTTAGTAAATGCAGTAGTATGAATGTAAAATGGTCCCCATATGCTCATGTGTTTGATTACTTCATCCCCAGTTTGTGGTGCTGTTTAAGAGGGTTGTGGATTATATTCAGAAAGTCTCTGCCAAGACCAATATGTTGAAGGGTTTCTCCTACTTTTTCCTCTAGCAGTCTCAGAGTTTCAGGTCTGATGTTAAGGTCTTACAGTGCCTGACATTACCTACACAAGACCATCATAAGAGGAGGAAAAGATCATGACATCAAAATAAAAGAGAGACTGATTGAGATGGAGAGGGGATATAATAGAGAATGGAATTTCAAAGGGGAAAGTCGGTGTGTGTGGGATTACCATGGGATTTTTTTTTATAATCATGGAAGATGTTAATAAAAATTTGAAAAAAAAAAAAGAATAATAAAAGAGGGTTGTGGAACTTTTAGGTGGTAGAGCCTCACTTGAGGAAGTGTATCACAGGTTGCGGGCCTTGATGATTGATGGTCCAGCCTGCTTGGTCTTCTGGTGCTGTCTACTTCTCCCTACTGATAGGAGAATGTGCTGTCTACTTTCTGCTCTTATTTTCCCTGCCATGATGAAAGTTCCTCTCAAAACTATAAGCCAAAACAAGCCCTTCCCTTACACAAGCTGCTTCTAGTCAATTATTTTGTCCAAATAATGAGAAAGTTATTGATAAATTTAGTGAAGTCTTATAGAGCCCTGGAGCATGCATTTGGATAGAGAGGAGTTACCCACAATGACTATTTCTTTCTGCCCTATTCACATATTGTGCTGGAAATAACCAGAGAGTAGGGAAGTCTTAAGCATGTAAGAGCTCAGTGAGACTCAGTGCTGCGTAAGTAAGTAGGCTACATCTATTCTTGACATTCAAAACATGCTCATTTTCTTAAGAAAGCACACATTTATAGTTATTAAGCATGGGGAACTAATAATTCTCATTAGTGAACTGCTTTAATTACAATGACATGTTGAAGACTTGCATAGGAATTTGATGAATGTAAAATTATATTGTGTGAAAAGAGTCATGTACTTGAATAAATGAGTCACTGTTTAAGTTTACATAGACTCCTATGACAGCACACACCTCAGGATGCACTTAAATTATCAAATGTCTGGGAGGCTTCAAACTTCAGAAAAAAAAAAAAAAAACTAGCATAAGGCTGGGGTTGTTGCTCAGTGGTGGAATGCTTGCATATCATGTTCAAAGACCTGGATTTGATCCCCAATACTGGTTTAAAAAAATGAGAATAGTTCTGAAATGATCATGATTCTAGTATCATTTTTGTTTGTTCGAGGCAGGGTCTTACTCTAGCCCAGGCTGACCTGGAGTTCATTCGATAGACCAGCCTGGTCTTGAACTCACAAGTTTTTCCTACCTCAGCCTCCTGAGTGCTGGGATTAACATATCATGTCTGGATTCTAGTGTCTTATTATTGTTTTGAACATATTTTTATTCATTTATTTGCAAGGAGAGAAAGAGAGGGAGAGGGGGAGAGAAACAGAGAAAGAGAGAATAAATGAATGAATGGGCATGCCAGGACCTCTTGCTGCTACAGTACTGCAAATGAACTCCAGATGCATGGGCCATTTTGTGTAACTGGCTTTGAGGTGGTACTGGGGACTCAAACCCAGGATGGTAGGTTTTGCAAGCAGACCTTTAACTGCTGAGCCATCTCTCAAGCCTTCTTATTCTTGTCTTGTAAAAATAATTTCCACTTTTTTTTTAGTGCCAGGGAACAAATCTAAGCCCTCAGCGTGCTCAGCATGTCTGGACTGTTGAACTACAACCCTAACCCCATATTCTGTAAGGAAAGTGTGAGAGACAAGCAAAAGAGAACACTGGACTTTATAGACGGACTGTTTTATTGAGAGAAACAGTGAGGGGCAGCAGCCTTTCCACGGGATGAAGCCTGAAGCGCCAAGCCTGGCTAGTGTGTAACTTTATAAGGAGGATCCTAAGAAAAAACTATATATGAGGTGCAGTAGATAAGGAACTTGTCATTGTGTCTTGTTCAGAATAGGCTTTTTAAAGCCAGGATTGTCTGAGGGAGGATACCCAGATGATTTTCTGGTCCTTCAAGGCCATCTGAGCTAAGGGGAGTACACCAATCAGGAAAGCTGGGCTGAACTCCTCTCCTCTGTTATTTCTTTTAGGGCCTTCTTGCTTTAGAGATAGTTATTAAATTTTTAGTTTCTTCTGGTTTCAGGGAACGCTATTAACCCTGGACTCTGGAAGGATAAAAAAGAATGGGGAGAACAGGGAATGAGGGGGCTCTTAGGGCTGGGCTGCACGGACAGGAGTGGGGATGTCAGATCCACTTTTTACTTCCTGTGTGGGGGGTGGCACTAGATCTCTTGAAGTGTCCTGTGCAGTTCTGTGGAAGTTGGATGTTCAAGGGCTGATATTCAGTGGCCATGAAGAATTTAGTAACTTGATGTGAAGACACGTAGGAGGAATTCAGTGAGGCATCTGAGTATGCAAAGACCAAAAGAGAGGGTGACCATTATCATAATTAGGGGAATAAAGTATATGCCAGAGACAGGATAGGTTTAACTTGAAGGGAGTATAGCTGTGAGATTTTTTTAAATTTATAGCAATAGATATCTTAGTTGGTCACAGAGAGATGTCAGGTGTAGGATAATAATATTGACCATTAAAAAAGCTAATACAGCCCAAAATATTACTGGCTCTGGATTGGTAACATTTACTTCTCCACAATCATTGTAGTCCATAATTGAAGTCTTAGTCATACAGGTGTGGCTTTTGGGAGTTTCAGTTTTTAGTTTTTTATTTGCCAAACTCAATTTTGTACTTTGTGTACATAGTAGGTTGTTATCTCATGTCAATCTTATGAACAGGCAAGGAGGCAGCTCTTCAGGAGAGTGATCAATATCAGAACCATTAGGAAAGAAATGCCTAGATCATGTCACATCTATTAGCTATTATTATGTAGTTATTATCTATGTATGAGTTTTCTTGCATATGACATGACATTTACAGATGACATGAACATTATATTTAAGGTTGAAAACATAGTAATGTAGGTAATAGGTAAGGAAGGAGTTGTTAACTTGGATGGGAAGTTAATTTCCATATGGAAATATAGCAGTTTGGCTTAGGTGATATAGGAAGTATAGAGATTAGTATTGAAGCAATATTTGAGATAACTTAACTTATTTTAAATTTAAATATGATAGAGATTAAGAAGTTAACAAATTTTGAAGTTTAGGTTTAAAGTGTTTTTTGTGTGTAAGCCTTTAATAAAGAAGGTTTATGGTCTTTATTTGGTCTAAAGGTCAAAAAGTCTTATCTTTAGGAGAACTAATGAAAGTATGTTAGGCTGAAAGGCTAAAACTTGGATTAGTCTTGATAATTTGTTATTAGTAGTTGGTTATTTTACAGACATAATGAAATTATGTTTTATATACTTATACTGGTTATATAATACAATGAAATATATTTTATATAATTAGGCCCAGTTTTATTTATTAGAATAAGTTTGTAGCAGATAAATAAAAGTCTTACCCAATTGGAAAACATATAAGAGTAGAACACTTAAGAAACTTATTTTTGTAAACAGATGCCCTATGTAACAAAATAAGGCTTAGTTTTGGTTTCTATATCACATTTAGATAGAGTTTAAATAAATAAACAAAACTAATTAAAACATCTTGATTATAGTAACCTTGACATTGATATGGGAAACTAAAGCTTACAGAACCAGCACCAGAGATGGAGTGGAGAATTGGTATATTTTTACATCAGTATGAATCCAGGGGAATCTTTTCCAAAGCCTGAAAAAATGATGAGCAGAGAGATATCTGTAGCTGTGTTATGGAGTTAAGAAGAAACACAAGATAATTTTAGTACTGACCAGAAAGTGTAATATGAACTATCACCTTGAAACAGTACAAAAGCTACAATGTCAGTACAAAAGACTATATAGTATGGGACATAATTAGCATGAAAATTTATTACAGTTACAAGACATAATTTTGGGTTAGAGGCCTTTAACTTTTTTATTATAATATGAGGTATGACATTACAAATAAACTTATCACCTTAATATAGAGAATTGTTTGAACTATGTAAGTAATTAAGGCAAGAGAAATAACTTTTTAGAAGGTAGTCATATCTTATTCTTTAAATATCTAATAGGTATAAGTTCAGGCAGAACATGTCAAGTAAGATAGCATAAAGTTTTGGCATTTGTATTTGGTAACATCTTGATTAGTTTAGATACCTGTGTGGGTACCAATAACCCCACAAACTGGAAGTAGAACAGCAGCATTTAAGGTCATTTTTTAGAGCAGGGAACGTGTCTTAATTATCAATATATCTATAAGCAATGAATTTAAGATTCAAGGAATGAGACAATTACTTAAGTAAAACCTTGACTGAGAGTGATTATAACATAGTTTAAGAGTAAAGCCAAGTCTGGTCATTGTTGAGCTAAATTAGTCTGATTTTAACATGCATTAGAGACATTATGATAGACATGAAGTGATATCTTCATCAACTACCTTAATCATTGAACCATTATTAAGTTTAACATAAGGCAATGTTTACAACTGGTAGGATATATGAAACCTAGACAAACTACATTAACATTGTTTGTATATTGTAGGGTTTTCTAGGATAGGAGGAGGTTTTTTCAGTTTTCCTAAGAACAAAGTCACAATGACTAAATCATCTTTTATAAGATTTAGACAGTAATCTCAGTGTTAATCCCCCAGTAAAACAGCATGAAAAAGACAGGAACCATCTTAAGGTTGCAATGTTTTATTTTTTTTTAAGATACAATAATCTTATTAAATAATAAAAGGTTGACAAATAGAGGAACATAGCAAACTTGGCTGAGAACTTTAAAGCCAGTCTTTTACAACCATATCATTACCATATTAATATCAGTGAGTTAAAGATTTTAAATTTACAACTTGAATACCATAGTATCCTCTTACCAGCCAGGGCCATCCTTTGTTAGTCTGATATAAGCCCTAGGCTAATAGTCATCTTATATACCTCAAGGAGTCTGGAATCTGATCAAGTACTTTAAGACTTAATCAACTTTGTCTTTAAACTTTTGTGTTAAGCTTACTCATACCTTCACCCACACACTTTACTCATACCTTCATCTACACACTTTTACCTTACAATCTATACAAACACTCTGTAACAATCTTTCCCATAAAATATTTACCAACATATAAAGTTTCCTCTCCAGTTAATCTTCCTTAGTTCATCTCATAGCTACTGTGGTGGTTTTATTTAGGTGTACCCCATAAACTTAGGTGTTATGAATGCAAGGTTCCCAGGTGATAGAGATTTGTGAATTAACGCCTCCTGGAAGCAGTGTATTTTGGAGGGGAAGGCTTATGGGTACTATAGCCAGTGTCCCCTTGCCAGTGTTTGACATACTCTTCTGTTGTTATTGTTCACCAATTGGCCAGGAGATGATGTCTATTTTCACTCATGCCATTTCCCCTGCCATCATGGAGTTTCCCCTTGAGCCTATAACCCACAATAAACCATTCCCCCCCTCAAAAAACTTCTCTTGGTTGGGTGATTTCTGCCAACAATGCAAGCCTGACTGTAACCGTATGGTTGGTACCAGGAGTGGGGTTATTTGCTGCTAGATACCTGACTGTGGCTTTGGCCTTTTGGAGCTGATTTTCAAGAGGAATGTGGAAAGATTTGAAACCTTGGCCCAAGGGTGCTGTGAGTACAGCTTGATGGACTATTCTGGTCAGAGTTGAAAGACCTGACTGCAGTGAGAACTATGGACTGTAAAGTTTGGCTTATGAGGGTGAGAAAGAGCTTTGCCTGGACTGTGTTAGAAGCAGTTTGTGTGAAAGGCTTGCTGTTATGGCCATGTCCTGAGAAGTTGTGCAGGGTTGCATTGCATACAAATGGACTGGTGTGAGCAGAGGGATATGGCACAGAAAAAATGAACTCTTTGGGTGAAATTACTGCCCATTTAGCTGTAATTATGGGCCAACTGAACTGCACTGGGACAACAGGAAGAATGTTGATTCTTTTGAAGGTGCCCTGAGTGCTCAAGGAATGTCCAATTTTTCAGTCTGCTTTATTGCCTCCCCCCACCGAATTAACAAATTGGCACACTACCTAGTATTGTGGAGTATAAGAAATGCAGGAAAGAGAGGGTCATTGAGTTTGCAGTGCGGTCTTGTGTTTTAGAAAAGGCCATGGGCAGTGAGAAGCAGGTTTGCTAGATGCCTGTATGGAGACTGTTGCAGTCCAGTTCGCATTGCTGTTAGAAATCACCCAACCAAGAGCAGCTTCTGGGAAAAAAGATTTATTTTGGCTTACAGGCTCGAGGGGAAGCTCCACAATGGCAGGGGAAAACGATGGCATGAGCAGAGGGTGGACATCACCCCCTGGCCAACATAAGATGGACCACAGCAACAGAAGGGTGTGCCAAACACTGGCAAGGGGAAACTGGCTATAAAGCCCATAAGCCGGCCCCCAACAATACACTCCCTCCAGGAAGTGTTAATTCCCAAATCTTCATCAGCTGGGAACCTAGCATTCAGAACACCTAAGTTAATGGGGGACACCTGAATCAAACCACCACATTCCGCCCCTGGCCCCCATAAACTGATATCCATACATGATGTAAAATGCAATGCATTCAGTTTGACTTTAAAAGTCCCCATAGTTTTAATCAATCCCAATGATGTTCATACATCCCCATAGTCCAAGATCTTTTAACTGAGCCATAATACCAAAAAATAACCTCAAAAAACCCATAATGGCACAGAATAAGTATTCACACTGCAAAAGATGGCATTGGGCATAGCAAAGAAACATTCAACCAATACAAGATTTAAAACAACCAGGGCAAATATCAAACTGTAGCTTCAAGTACGGCAACTCTAGCAAGTGACAAATCTTCAAGTCTGATAATTCTAACCAGCAACAAGTCTTTGGCATTCCAGTTACGCCCCTCCAGCTAGGCTACTCACAGTCCTGGGAAACTTCATCAGGGCCAGCAGCTCCTTGGCAGCCATCTCGTGGTCCCGGCATCTCCACTGGGTCTCCACTGCAATGCATGGTTCATCCTCATGGCCCCATGGGGTCTCTATGCAGGCAACCAGCAAACCTGCTTCACACTGCCCATGGCCATTTCCAAAACACAAGACCATTTTGCAAACTCAATGACCCTCTTTCCAGCATTTCTTATATTCCACAATACCAGGTAGGGTGCCAATTTGTTAATCCAGGGGGGAATAAAGCAGACTTTGAAGAACAGGACTCCTTGTGCACTCAGGCCCCTTCAAAAGAGTCTACATTCTTCTTGTTGCCCCAGCACAGGTCAGCTAGCCCAGTCTCAAAGGTTGTAATCTCTCAGTTGCAGCTGAATGGGCAACAGTTCACCCAAAGATTTTTCTTTCTGTGCCATATTCCTCTGCTCACACCAGTTCATTTCTATGCAAAGCAACCCTGCACAACTTCTCAGGACATGGGCATAAGAGCAAGCTTCTCACACAAACTGCTAGCCCAGTCCAAGCAAAGCTCTTTCTCACCCTCATAAGCCAAACCTCACAGTCCATAGTTCTTACTGCATTCAGGTCTTGCAGCTCAGACCAGAATAGTCCATCAAGCTGTACTTACAGCACTGCAAGGCATCTCTTAGGCCAAGGTTTCAACTCCTTCCACATTCCTCTTGAAAATCAGCTCCAAAAGGCCAAAGCCACATAGTCAGGTGTCTAGCAGCAATCCCACTCCTCGGTACCACTTTACTGTTGCAGTCCGGTTCGCATTGCTGTTAGAAATCACCCAACCAAGAGCAGCTTCTGGGAAAAAGAGATTTATTTTGGCTTATAGGCTCGAGGGGAAGCTCCATGATGACAGGGGAAAATGATGGCATGAGCAGAGGGTGGACATCACCCCCTGGCCAACATAAGATGGACCACAGTTGGGCTGGAGAGATGGCTTAGTGGTTAAGTGCTTGCCTGTGAAGCCTAAGGACCCCGGTTCGAGGCTCGGATCCCCAGGTCCCACGTTAGCCAGATGTACAAGGGGGCGCACGCATCTGGAGTTCGTTTGCAGAGGCTGGAAGCCCTGGCGCGCCCATTCTCTCTCTCTCCCTCTATCTGTCTTTCTCTCTGTGTCTGTCGCTCTCAAATAAATAAATAAATAATTAAAAAAAAAGATGGACCACAGCAACAGAAGGCTGTGCCAAACACTGGCAAGGGGAAACTGGCTATAAAGCCCATAAGCCGGCCCCCAACAATAAACTCCCTCTAGGAGGCGTTAATTCCCAAATCTTCATTAGCTGGGAACCTAGCATTCAGAACACCTAAGTTTATGGGGTACACCTGAATCAAACCACCACAGAGACCCAATAGAATTCTGAGGATGAACTGTGGGTTGCAGTAGAGACCCAGTGGAGATGCCAGGACCACAGGATGGCTAAGGAGAGCTGCCCACCCCAGATGATGAAGTTTTCCAGGGCTGTGAGCAGCCTAGCTGGAGGAGTACCCTCCAGAGACTTGTTGCTGCTTAGAATTATCAGACTTGGAGATTTATCACTGATTAGAGTTGTTGGACATGGAACTACAGAGTTTGATGTTTGCCGTTTAAATCTTGTATTGGTTGAATATTTCTTTTCTATGTCCAGTGCCATCTTTTGCAGTATGAGTGTTTATTCTGTATCATTATGGGTTTTTTGGGGGGGACCCTTTTGGTATTATGGCTCAGTTAAAAAACCTTTTATTATGGTGATATTTGAACATCATTAGGATTGATAAAAAATTTGGGGACTTTTAAAGTTAAACTGAATGCATTTCATTTTACATCAGGGATGGTTATCAGTTTATGGGGGCCAAGAGTGGAATGTAGTGGTTTGATTCAGGTATTTCCCATAAACTTAGGTGTTCGGAATGCTAGGTTCCCAGCTAATAAAGATTTGGGAATTAATGCCTCCTGGAGGCAGTATATTGTTGGGGGACAGTTTATGGCTATTATAGCCAGTTTTCCCTTGCCAGTGTTTGGCACACTCTCCTGTTGCTATTGTCCACCAATTGGCCAGGGGATGATATCCACCCTCTGCTTATGCCATCATTTCCCCCTGCCATCATAGAGCTTTGCCTTGAGTCTGTAAGCCAAAATAACACCCCCCTTTTTTTTGCCAAAAGCTTCTCTTGGTCATGTGATTTCTGCCAGCAATGTGAACCTGACTGCAACAACTGCCAACAGAAACTTTTATTGTCCTCACCACAAGACTTTTAATATGACTATTTAAGTTTTTTTCTTAAACTTCTGTTTGTATGTGGGTTGTCAGTCTCCCCCCAGCAGGTAGTGCTGGAGGAGGACCAGGCCCATTGGTTCCTCCCAAGGGGTTGAGGAGGAAGGTGAATGTCAACTGCCAGGAACAAACCACCCAACAAACCACTGAGCCAGGAGTCTTGTGGAAGCAGGAACTCACTTTATTGTAACAGGTGGGTGTTTATATAATGTTGAGAACAAAGGTGGGGATTTTAGGATGGGGTGAGATGTAAGGGCCAATAGCTTACCACGACCTTTGAGATGATTGGTTCTAAGTGTGCATGGGTGGGGACTCTAACTTCCTGTGAGGAAGTAGCAGGCCAGAGGCCATTTGGCCCCATGCTGAGTCATAGCTGGGCGGAGACAGTTTGCCAAACTTTAGCTAGGCTCAGGAAGTTTCGCTAAGCCTCATGTCCAGGCATCTCAAGGCCCAACATTTCCCCCGTTTGTTTTTGTAAGAGTATTAGTTACTATGGCCCCCGTCTTGAGTTGTCCCCCTCTGGGGATCTTACCTGTCATTGGGTACCAGGTGTTTAGCTCAGAGCATTAGTCATCATGGCCCCTGTCTTAGGTTGTCCCCCTCTGGGGATATTACCTGTCACTGGGTACCAGGTATTTAGCTTGCTGAGAACATACTCTGTGTCCTGTCATAGGTTATTTTAGTTAGTCTGAGATCTTACCTGTCATTGGTCACATGGAGGGCAGAGGAGGTGGCAGTGGGTCATATGAGGAAATTAATTCCTGAGTTGTTAGCCTTTGATAATATATCTTAACCTAATGGATTTTTATTGTCTCTAGCCATTGGGGAATGAATTGTGTAATTTTGTTAATTACACAAGGCCCGACAGTGAGGATAAGGGAAAGGAGAAGAAGAGGTAGAGGGAGGAGGTAGGGTAAGAAGCCATGTAAGCCCATCCACAGTGGGTTGTCCTGGAGGTCCTGCCATCTCTTCTCCAGGTCCTCTCGAAGTCTTTTGATCTTGTCTTGAACAATTCCTGATCTGTTGGTGTCGAAATAGTATTTTTTTTCTGTAACAACAAGCATATGCCTCCCTTTTTGACCGTTAATAGGTTTATTCCCTTTCTGTTTTGTAAGACTATCTCAGCCAGGGAATCTAGCTGTTGTTGGAGATAAAGGATAGTGTTGGACACGGCTTTTATGTCACTGATATTCCCAACCCAAAGAGAAGGGTTATATGGGCAACTGTAGTTGTATCATTGGTGATTACTGTAAGTAGCCAGAGAGGCCCAGATTGGAGGCAAAGCTAGCAATCCTCTGCAAGGGAGGGAATTGTTTGGTTTAGCAGGGTGAAGGCCATTTTAGGAACAGTCCTCAGGGTTGGGACATTCCTTGGAGGGGTGATTATCACTGTCCCCTTGTTGGGGTAAATATTTTAGGCTCTTTGCTGGTACCAAAATGGGTATTTTTTTTTATCTTGAGGGAAGACACATCTAAACCCTCTCCCTGCTGTGAGGAGTGGGTCTGGCCCTCTCCAGGCGCCAGTCAATGGATCTTTCTATTTGACCTTGATCGAGCTGTATGTGACATAGGATGACCAGTGTTTTTGAAATGGAGACTTTTTTTATTTCTAGAAAAATTTAAACTATTTAAGGTGAATAATTTTTTTTTAGCTGATTATGGGGGGGGGGATTAGGGAATGAAATTGGATAGCCTCTGAGACAGTGTGACAATGAGCTGCAGAGGCCAATTGATCGGCCAAGCTGTTTCCTTCAGACAGGAAACTTGGTAAATTTTGATGGCCTTGAAGATGTTGTATGAAGATAGGGTGGACTCTTTGTTTGAGGAGGGCATGAAACTGGATCATTAAGGAGGGTATAGGGTTGGAATCAAGTCTAATGTGAGCTTTAATAAGATTGGGCAGTAGGCTTATCACATAGAGGCTGTCAGAAAATAAGTTGAACAGCTCCTGAATAGTATGTAGAGCCAGAACAACTGAAAAAAGCTCTTTGTTCTGTGTTGATCCCTCTATGTCCTGAGAGATAGACTTTATGGGCTCAGGTTTGACCCCCAATTTAAAGGGGGGATACACAACCAGGCAAGCCCCCAGGCGTCCCCCATCTGTAAGGGCAATAAGGAAGTCAGGGTTGGGTTGAGGTAGGACAACCCTGGGGGGTCTCCACTCCAACCTGGAAAAGAGCTCATTCACTTATGAGTGCCATAATGGCAGTCAATGGTACCCAGGAACCCTTCAAGTGCCATAGTGACCCTTATATTATTTTTTTTGGAGCCAAGTGAAATTAGTTATCTTAAATGGGGTAACAATGGAGTGAAGCTCAATACAAAAGAGTCTAATGACAGTTTTCCTTCCTTTAATGATGTAATTAGCTACTTGGTTACTTAAAGAATAGACCCTAGGAGCCCCACTGATCGAAAGGTGAATCCACTGAATAGGTTTGTTCTTTTCAGCCAACAAAGCAGTGGTCAGGGTCTCCCAAGGGAAAAGATATAGGGAAAGAGGGAGATCAGGATTGGATTGTTTGAGATTAGAGTTTATCTATGGCCTCCTGGGCTCTATGGAGGACTTGTCTCTGCCTAGGTGTTAGGGTTATTTGGGATGGAAGATTAAGGCCCCTTAGTAGGTCTAACAAGGGGGATAATTCCTCAGTGGCTATAGGTAACCAGGGCCTCATCCAGTTAATTTTTCCCAAGAGCTTTTGGAGTTGTGGCAAAGTGTAAGAATCCTGAATATAAAGTTGTGGTTTAACAGGTGGAACTGTATCTAGGGTAAGGATCGAGCCCAAGATTTTAAAGGGAGGTACAGTTTGAACTTTTTTAGGAGCTACTTGAAAGCTGTGAGTATGAAGGATAGTTAGAAATTGGTGGGTAAGGTCCTGGAATGTGGAGGAATCTAGGCACCCAAGAATAATATCATCCATGTAAATATAAAACAGGGTATTGGGAAGATTGATAAGAGAAGAGAAAATGGATGACAGGTAATATTGACAAATGGGTGGGCTATTAGCCATGCCCTGAGGTAAGATAATCCACTCAAATCTCCTGTCTGGGCCACAAAAATTAACAGCAGGTATAGAGAATGTAAATTTTTCCATGTCTCCTAGATGGAGAGGGATAGAGAAGAAGTAATCTTTAATGTTAATGATAGTAATATGGTATATATTGGGAATAGCTGGGATCCATGGGAGTCCCCTCTGGGGGGGGGGGTCTGAAGGGGATCTCTTATCTTAGAACTGTTCGGTGTGCTCCAGTGTTGATGAGAAGTTTGAATCTTTTATTGTCAATATTTAAAATAATTTTGGGTCTAAGGCCAGGGACCAGAGGGACAGTACTATCTTTTCCTTTTTTCTCTGTATGACCCTTCTCCACATGTGCCTGATGAATAAGGGCCTCCGCTCTGTCCCAAGTGTCCCAATGAAAGAGATTTTCTTCCTGCAGCCATGGTGTCAGCTTAAGAAGGTAACCCCCGGTCTGTGGAGCCTGATTATCAGTTAAATTAAGCCCTCTACTCTTTAGGAGTACCCTGAGAGAGTCTAAGGCAGGATTGGATTTAGAGGTAGACTGTCCCATATTATAAAGTTTAGAGAGAAATGTTTATAAAATTAGGGCAATAGCAACCCACAGACACACAAGTACAACACAAACACAAGGATCCAAAAGATAGGTAAACATGCTGTACAAAAGCCGCAGATGCAGCTTTCCGGGGAACTGAAAGTGAAAGGAAAGAGAAAGAAAATGAAGAGATGTTGACAAGTAAGTACAGGTTACAGAAGTAAAGTTTGGTACATTAAATATGAAGACTGCCTCATAACTTATGAGGGTACACTCATCCACACACGCATACCGATTGACCTCCTCAATGAATGCCTCTCACGGGGCACCAGTCTGCCAAGTTCCTGTAGGCCCACGTTGGGTGCCATACTGCTTGGCACTCCCCCCCCCACCCCGCAGGTAGTGCTGGGGGAGGACCAGGCCCACTGGTTCCTCCCAAGGGGTTGAGGAGGAGGGTGAATGTCCACCGCCAGGAACAAATCATGGAGCCGGAGTCTTGTCAAAGAGGGAACTCACTTTATTGTTACAGGCGGGTGTTTAATGTTGTGAACGAAGGCGGGGATTTTAGGATGGGGTGAGATGTAAGAGCCAATAGCTTACTGCGACCTTTGAGATGACTGGTTCTAAGCATGCATGGGTGGGGACTCTAACTTCCTGTGTGGAAGTAATAGGCCAGAGGCCATTTGGCCCCTCGCTGAGTCATAGCTGGGCAGTTCGCCAAACTTTAGCTAGGCTCAGGAAGTTTCATTAGGCCTTATGTCCAGGCCTCTCAAGGCCCAACAGTGTTTTTTTTTTTTTTTTTTTTTTTTTTGTCCCTATGGTTAATTATAGATTGTCTGTACTTGATTTTGATTGTTCCCCCCCGCCCCCCAGGTCAGCAGTCCCCTTAGGCTCCTCTCTTTTTTTTTTTTTTGAATATTTGGAAGATCAGTTATATTAATTTTATACTTTTGAATTTTATATTACATTTAGATATTGTTATAACAAACAAACAAAAACTCATTAAAAATGAATCTCCTTTGATCCCGGCACTTGGGAGGTAAAGATAGGAGGATCACAGAGAGTTTGAGGCCCACTCTGAGACTACATAGTGAATTCCAGGTCAGCCTGAGCTAGAGTGAGACCCTACCTCACAAAAAAAAGGAAAACAAAACAAACAAAACAAAAGAATGTTGATTTTGTTAAGCATTTAGTTATTTAGTAGTCAGAGTTTAACAGTAGGAAATACAGGTATAGCTCAATTTAATTTTGATTTGAGACTGACAATATAAATACATTTATCAACTTATTACAAAGAGTAAAGTCTGAACTGTATGAACCACTACGGTGAGAAAAAATATAAAGAATGAAAACTTTTAAGTTAACCCATTTTACCACAGGCAACCCAAACCTTTTTCAGTTTAAGTTCCACAGACTTTCTACATCATTTTTATATCCTTTTAGTAACATACTTTACAACAATCTTTTTACCTTATAAAGTCTTTTCTGATCAGAAAACATTTCTTTCTGTAGAAGCAGGATTAGAATTTGGTATACAATTATGTCTGTTATTGTAATAAGAACGAATAAGCATGTTGTCAAAAGCATAGAGGTTATTTTAAATATATTGTAAACCTGATATTAATAATTTAATGTCATTTAAAATATATAAGCATCAGAACATTTAATTATCATAAGCATTGGAACAATTAATGTCCATGAATTTAGCCATATGTAAAGACAGACTATATGAAACATAGAACATATGACATGACATGGTTAGCCATCATTAGACATGACAACACAAAACATGGAGAGACATCTCTTCTTAAACTTATATTTTAAATTGATGAGGGCTGAATCTTAATAGGGCAACAGCCAGTGGTTTGAATTTAATGTTGACAATTTTTTCTTTGGTTGCTTATAATGAAAAGAAGGGGAAAAGGGAAAAGAAAGGAAAAAGCCCTAGAAGCTGTATAGTGATTTGTACTTTTAGCAAGGAAAGAGAAATTAGATATTCATATGGAGAAGAAGTTAAAGATGTCCAGTAAAGACAGGAGTTTCTTTAAGAAGGCAGAGTTTGTATTTGAGTTAGTGAGATGGCTGAATTTGGTGTGAGAGGGTAAATCATAGCCAGATGGCAGAACTGTGTGTGAGAGAGTTTTAGAAGGGGTGGGATTTTAGAGGGTTTTTGATGACAGAGGAGAATTTGTCAGGTAGAACAAGAAGTACAAAGGGAAGGGTAGAAATGGAGGGCAAAGAAGCCCTGAAGGTAGGGAAACTTGGACCACTTGCCATGTTTTCCAAGGAGTTATCAAGATCAATAAGAATGTTAAAATCAAAAGCACCAAGTTCAGGGCAGTAGTGGCCATTATCTAAGGAATATTGTGGCCAAATTCTAACTGAAAGCTGGAATAATTTGGCAGGCAGGAGCTCTGAAATTTGAGCTCCTTTAAATTAGCCTTGAGACATGCCAATGGAGTGTCTTTTGGAACAGATAGTTTATTTATTGACTGATTGATTATTTTTAAAATTTATTTTATTTATTTGCAAGAAGATATATATATATATATATATATATATAGATAGATAGATAGATAGATAGATAGATAGATAGAGAGAGAGAGAGAGAGATATGGATAGATAGAAGACAGACAGACAGACAGAGAGAGAATGGGCATGTCAGGGCCTCTAGCCACTGCAAATGAACTCTAGATGCAGGTGCTCTTTGTGTATCTGGCCTATGTGGATCTTGTGGAATGGAACCTGGGTCCTTTGGCTTCATAGGCAAATGCCTAAACTGATAAGCCATTTATCCAGCCTGGAACAGATAATTTAGAACCCATTTTGGAGGACAAGAACTAGAGTGGCTAATCCCACCACCAGGGATGTTTCCCAGGTTTAGGGAGGGCAAATAAAATTCAAGGATTAGTAGGGAGCATCAGGTGTGGAATGATATGTGGGAGGCTCCTGGAGTCTCTAATTGTCCACAGACTGAAAAGTAAGAAACTCTCAGTTTCTAATGTTTGGGGTGGGGCGCCTCTACCACAGACTGAGAATGAATACCTTGTGCTGAAGTTGTAATTTGATGAGGATGTGGATGCAGCATATCACATGGTGAGAGGCCTCTAGTCTGGAGTTCAAAAGTACAGTGGGAGAGAGTGAAAAGAAGAAGAAAAGGAAGAAGCTCCTAGGTATTAAATTGGAAAGACTGGAGGTTTCCGGTCACAGGCAGCTGTTTAGTTCAGAGTAGTGGGCATGGTGAGTTTTAGTGCTTCTGAGGGAGTGAAACATTGGCAGGGAGGTAGAGAAAAGGAGAGGGAAAAAGAAAGGTAGGTCTTGGCCCTAAAGCCCTGGAGGACTCTGATCTGAGTCATGGCACAAAAATGTAAGGAAAGCATAAGAGAAAAGTGAACACTGGACTTGATTTCTACAGATAGACTGCAGCCTTCCCATGGGATGAAGGCTGAAACACTGAGCCAGGCTATGGTGCAAGTTTATAAGGAGGATCCTAAGGAAAACAGACTATACTAGATGCAGTAGATAAGGAATTTGGAGCTGTGTTCTTCAGCCAGGATTGTCTAAGGGAGGATACCCAGATGATTTCTGGTCCTTCAAGGCCATCTAAGCTATGGGAGCACACCAATCAAGGGAGCTGGGCTGAACTCCTCTGTTGTTTCTTTTATGGCCTTCTTGCCTTAGAGGTAGTAATTAACTCTTTAGTTTCTTCTGGTTTTCAGGGAAAGCTATTAACCCTTCACATTCTTTTTCCTGAAATGTGCATGTGTATGTTATTGGAGATTGAATGTGGGGTTTTGTAAATACTTGGTAAGTGCTCTAACACTAATCTTCATTTCATTTTGAGACAAGGTCTCACTAAGTTACCCAAGCTAGTCTTGAACTCACAATTTAGCCTAGGAAGGTTTTGAAGTTAAAATCTTACTGTTTCAGCTTTTAAAGTAGTTAGAATTACAGGCCTGTCCTATGAAGCCTAGCTTTGAAACATAAAACAAAAACAAGAACAAACAAACAAAAAACACTTGTGAGTCAGAATGGAAGCTGACCCCAATGGCTCAAGAACAAACCAATCTCTAGGTTGTGTTGGCATTGTAGGAATCATCTCAGTGCTCCCAAAGTTGGTGTAAAGGCTATATTTAGATGAAGATATTTAAGATTCAACAGATGTAGAAAGAATTTTTCTTGGGGCTGGGGAGATGATTCAGGATTAAAAGTCTGACATCCCAGTGTTCAATTTCTCAGTACCTACATAAATCCAGAACACAAAATGGCACAGATTTCTGGAGTTTGTTTGTAACAAGAGGCCCTGGCATGCCCTATACATATATTCTCTTAAACATGCATGCTTGATCACACACACCTACAGACACACATCCTTGATGCTTCCATTATCTACTTAACCAAAAGGACTCCATAAATTCTCTCTTCATAGCAACATCTACTGCCAGGAGAGAGAGAGAACAAGAGTAATTTATCATAAATCCCTTTTCTTTTCTGGGAGTTTTATGACCTTGGAAAAGATCAAGACCATTCATCATAACCAAACATTACCATAAGGTTTCTTTTTTTTTTTTTTCTTTTTCAAGGTAGGGTCTCATTCTAGCCCAGGCTGACCTGGAATTCACTATGGAGTCTCAGGGTGGCCTCAAACTCACGGTGATCCTCCTACCTCTGCCTCCCGAGTGCTGGGATTAAAGGCGTGTGCCACCACGCCCGGCTTAGGTTTCTTGATTCTTGTTTGTTGTAGTGAAACTTAGTTTTCCATTTTGTTCACCCAGTGCAAACATTTTTTCTTTTCTTTTCCTTTCAACATAGGTATTTGAACCTTTAACTTGAACTTGAACTTCTAAGTGGTTAAAAAGTGAGACAACTACTTTTTTTTTTGTGAGACACAGTAACCTAATATCCAGTTTGAGCTTGCCTCAAGCTCACTATATAGATGAAGATGACCTTGAACTTCTTCAAATATTCCTTCAGCCTGCTTTTGTTGTGGAATGTCCTTATTTCTCTATTTGAAAGGATTGCTTTGCAGGATAAAGTAATCTTGGTTGATAGTTGTTATCTTTCAGAACTTGGAATACATCATTCCAAGCCTTTCTGGCTTTGAAAGTTTGTGTTGAGTAATCTGCTATGATCCTGATGGGCTTGCCTTTGTATGTGACTTGATTTTTCCCTCTAACTGCTTTCAATATATTTTCTTTGGTTTGTATATTTGATAGTTTAATTATAATATGGCGAGGACAGGTTCTTTCTAGGTTTTGTCTGTTTGGTGTTCCAAAGGATTTTGGTATCTGCATTGGCATCTCTTTTCCAATTTGGGGGAAGTTTTCTTCTATGATTTTGTTGAAAATACCTACTATGCCTTTGGACTGAAATTCTTTTCCTTCTACTGTACCCTGACTTCTTATGTTAGATCTTTTCTTTTTTTTAAATTTAATTTAATTTAATTTTTTATCTTTTCACAATTTTTTTTTTTTTTTTTTTTGGTTTTTCTAGGTAAGGTCTCACTCTAGCCCAGGCTGACCTGGAATTCACTATGGAGTCTCAGGGTGGCCTCGAACTCACAGCGATCCTCCTACCTCTGCCTCTCGAGTGCTGGGATTAAAGGCGTGCGCCACCACCCCGGCTTCTTTTCACAATTTTTATTAACATTTTCCATGATTATAAAAAATATCCATGGTAATTCCTTCCCCCACCCCCTACACTTTCCCCTTTGAAATTCCATTCTCCATCATATTACCTCCCCAATATGTTAGATCTTTTCATAGTGTCCCAAATATCTGGAAATTTTCACTCATACTTTCCTATTAGTTTGTCTTTCTCTTTGTTGGACTGTATTAGACCTGCCACCTGGTCTTCTAGTTTAGATATTCTGTCCTCTCCTTCATCCATTCTACTGGTGAGATTTTCCACAGAGTTTTTTTTTATTTCATTGACTGTATTCTTCATTTCTAGTAATTCTAACTGAGTTTTCTTTTTTATTTCTATTTCCTTATTTATGTCTTGTATTCATCTCCTTATTTCATTAAATTGGTTTCCTTTGTCTTCTTTCATTTCTTTGAACATATATTTTTATTTTATTTTATTTGGTAGTGCACACCTTTAATCACAGCACTTGGGAGGAGGTTGTCATGAGCTCCCAACCACCCTGAGAGTACATAGTAAATTCCAGTCAGCCTGGGCTAGCTCAAGATCCCGCCTTGAAAAATAAAACAAAAATGACAAAAAAACAAAAAAAGATTAATTAGAACCTTAATGCAATACTTATCATAGAGTTTACTATGAAGCAGAAATGCATGGCTGATATTTTTGAACTGTGTTAATTTTCCTGCTGTATTTCAACTGACCAAAACAATGTTAAGAATGCATCTTTATAAATGGATGCTAATTGATAATGGAAATAATTTACAATGGACTATATAGGATATAAATAATGAAGTCATATGTTTGCCTCAACTTAAAAGTTTTAAGCAACCATTTAATATTTACATTTTATTAATATAATAATTTGCTTTACCTTGAAGACAATAAATGTATTTCAATTATATAAACCAGCAAGTTCTTATTTATAGTGACTCTTCAAAAAAAGTGAAATGTCTTAATGCCATTAAAAATAACAGTGGGGAGCCAAGCATGGTGGCGCATGTCTTTTATCCCAACACTAGGGAGGCAGAGGTTAGGTGGACTTCAAGGCCACCCTGAGAATAGAGTGAATTCCAGGTCAGCCTGGGCTAGAGTGAGACCCTACCTCGAAAAAACAATAAAATAACATAACAGTGGGTTGTACCTAACGAAGTGTTCTCAGTCATCTGTGTCTGCTCTACATTATAACAGGGGAGGCAGCACTAGCCAAAAGTTTCCTGCACCATTCTTATTCTCTCTGACCAAAAACTAGCAATGTGAACTCTGAATACTGCTGTAAGAACAAGGTCCCAAAGAAGAGGATGAAGAGATCATCTGGAGCCTGTGCAGTGTGGCTAGTCCCTGCTCAGCAGCCATGGAGAAACCCCTCCACCACAAGGACCATCAGATGTTGATACACCTGTCCAAAAAGACAAGCACACCTATGATTCCAGGGCTGAGCCTAGACTGATGTACAGGAGCTGGCTGGCTGGTGAATTGATGATAAATCTAGGGATGGTACTGATATCAGAAAAGTCATTCTTTAGAATTTAGAGCCCTTTCTAAAGACACAGCAGAGGAAAGAAAATCAGCTTCAACTGAGGACAAGCTGTGGCCGTGCATATGCTGTCCTGTGAGAATTTCCACTGTTGAATTTCTCAAATTTTAGTTTGCGAGTCCTCTTTTGAGATCCCCTCACACCTTGAGAAAAAGTGCAGTGCCATAGGGTAATCTCCTCATTAGCATGTAAAGATATAGCTCTTAGGCAGAGAGAGTAAGGGTTCAGAGGATCTGGCCTTGAATAGTAGGTTACAGATTTAGTTGGTTTGTGTTACATTCAGTATAGGTTCTTCTCTATAGAAACAAGGACAACACATCATACTGGCCTGACTTGTCTTCTTATTAGATATGTTGTCATAGTGTTGCTGGGCATGATGGCACATACCACTAATCCCAGCATATGGAAGGCAGAGGTAGGAGGATTGCCATGAGTTCAAGGGCACCCTGAGACTGCATAGCAAACTCCAGATTAGCCTGGGCTAGAATGAGAACCTATCTCAAAAGAAAATTGTCCATAAATTATCAAAATGTGCTACAAAAAATCTGCTTAAGGAAAAGTGAAAATGAAATCCAACAAGCATGATACATTCTACAATAGTCTTCTGTTTTTGATTTTGGTTTATGACACCTGAATTCGGACCTTTTCTATCACACACTACTATTCTACATGCTACTATTCTATTACATACTATTCCAGTGAAGCCATTGATTAACTACACAGAAGCTACCAGGAAAATGTAGAAAACAAAGTAAGCAAAAAAAATCCTTATTTCTTTTATTCTGTATCTAAAATATATTCAGTAACATATTCCATAAGGATTTAAGGTGTGCTAGCTATACTAAAAGACTGTGATTATGGGTAATCATAGGGAACTTTTTGAATAGAATGTAGCTGTTCTGAAATATAGATATTTTCATTCATGAACAAGATCTTATTTTTATCTTTTTTATTTTTTATTTTTTTAAAAAGCAAGGACTCTTCTTGGTCACTTAGAGATGATTCCTTTGTACCCTTTTAGGTGGTTCAGTTCTTCATTAAATGGATTGTAACCTTGCTCTTTTAAACACTGGAGTGCCCAGAAGAGCTGGTCTAGTGGAGGAAATTCATCCCAAGGGAACCACTCCCAACTTTCATTTTTTTCAGGTTCTACATTCTTTGGTTCTGAATCATGAGTTGTGTCTACTTCTCCTTTCATTAATATGGTGACATAATGGTAATTCTCTTTCTCAACAAAAGAATTTACCACAGAGGCAAAGCGGACATTTTTTAGGCGAAGAGCAGTTTCTTCCCAGGTTTCCCTTTGAGCACATTCTTCCCAGGTCTCACCGGGATGCCTGGAACTCAGAACCACGACGCCGACCCCCACTCCGGGCCGTGGCTCGGGAGGCTCGGGGGCGCCTGCGATGGCGGCCATGGCGCGGCCGCTCGCCCCTCTTTGAACATATTTATAATCATTCTTTTGAACTCTTTCTCAGGCATTTCCTTTAAATCAGTCTCACTGGAGGTCATTTTTGATGCTTTAATACTTTTCGGTGGATTTATATTGTCTTGCTTTTTTTGTGTTTCTTGTGTTATAATGTATATATTTTTGGATTAATTTAATGCTTGGATTTTCTAATTATCTGCAGTATTGTTAAATGTATCAATCAATCTGATGTCATATATCTTCAGGGTAGGAGCTTAAGGTGCTAGGTGTGGCTCTCAAGACTCTCAGAGCATCTACAAAAGTGACCCTAGGTTTGCCTTCTATGAATATATTCAAGTAGACTGAGTGGAGCATATTACATGCAGATTCTAAAATTTAACTAAACAATGTACACATTCAATGCAAAACAGCACATAATATTTATGTAAGAATAGGTATTATAACAACCAAATCCTTTAACAAAGTCAAAGTCCCTTAGGATGTGTGTTGCCCCACACCCTTAATCCTGTCAACTAGGAGGCTAAGATTTCTTGTCTGTTGAGAGTTCCAAGTGACCAAGTGAGACCCTTCCCTAATGAACAACAGAAGAGGAAATAAAGCCACTATAAGTCAGGAAGCAACAAATGACATTCCCCAAATATATTATTTAAGAGTGGCAGATCTGGGCTGGAGGGATGGCTTAGCAGTTAAGGCATTTGCTTGTAAGGCCAAAGGACCCAGCTTCTATTTCCCAGGACCCAACATGGGTTACGTTAACTTAACCAGATGCATAAGGGAGCGCATGCATCCGGAGTTCGTTTTCAGTGGCCGGAGGCCCTGGCGCCCATTCTCTCATTCTCTCTCCCCCTTTCTCTGTCAAACAAATAAGTAAATAAAAAAAAATATAAAAAAAAGAATGGCAGATCCAACCATCCATCAGATTTTACATATAATCTATTCCTGACATAGAAGGTACAATTAGCACTTCTGATTCAAGTATATATACCAAGTTTATTTGGAGGGTATTGACCTGGTGTAATCCCAGTTACCGTTTGGGATTCTTTTGGTCTCCATTATGCTGCACTCCTGCTTGGGTCCTTTTTTGCTGCACTGTGGGCTCAGGTAGGCTGGCTGGATCGGTGGATTACTGCTCTAGTCACCGGTGCTGGGTGCTGTGAGCTCCTTTCCCCAGGTCTCTGGTACTTGATGGTGCTTGTGCTTGCAGTGGGGAGGGGCTGGGGGAGGGACGAGGCTGTGGATGGTGGTTCTAGTTCTTCCACTGATCTGTGTGATCCTGTACCTCACAAGCAGCTCCTCCATTGGTCCCCACCATCCTCCCTTCATGTTTCTTGACTTTGTGCAGAGGCCGGTGTGAATGGAGAATCCCCACACCTGGCTTTTCCTGTGGCTCAGGTTGAGCCTTGTGGCTGTGGTCATGCCGACTTTGTTCTGCCACTGCTGGAGCCACTTCTGCCTGCTCTGTGGGCTCTAGACACTCTGGATCTCCCTGCTTCTCTGCTATAGTTGATAATTTCTTACATACTTCACTTTTTAGTAGAAGAGTGCATTTTGCTTTTTTTTTTCTTTGGCTTTTCTGCCCCTAGGCTGCTTTGGCATGGTTTCAATGCCACCATCTTAACCAGAAGTCCCCTGACCTTGAACTTCTGATCTTCATTTCTCCACCTCCTGAGTTCTGGGAATATTGGCAAGTACTACCAAGTACTACCCTGTCTGTGCAATTGTAGTGGGAATCTTTACCCTGAGGCAATGTGAACACATGTCTTCTCCCAAGATAGGGCACAGACAAAAGACCAAAGATCATTACAGAAAAACTAGTTTACTGGGGTTACTTACAGAACAGAGTGACGGCAATCTTACAAGAGCAATGGATGACTCAAAGATAGCTGCATCACAGAAGACAACTCATGGAAAGTGCTGTTTTTGTACTATGGGTTTGTAATATAGGTTAAAATCAGGTATGGTGATACCACCGGCTTTATTTTTGTTGCTCAAAATTGTTTTGGCTATCTGAGGTTTTTTTTTATGCTTCCAAATAAATTTAAGGATTGCTTTTCTATTTCTGTGAAGAATGCTCTTGAAATTTTAACAGGAATTGAATTAAATGGATAGGTTACTTTTGGTAAGCTTGACATTTTCACAATATTAATTCATCAAATCCAAGAGCATGGGTTGTTTTTCCATTTCCTAGTGTCTTCCACAATTTCTCACATGAGTGTTTTAAAGTCTTCATTGTAGAGATCCTTCACTTCCTTGGTTAGGTTTATTCCAAGGTAAGTTTTGTTTTTTTGAGGCAATTGTGAATGGGAGTGATTCCCTGACTTCATCCTGTGCATCTTCGTTGTTAGTATATAGAAACCTACTGACTTCTGTGTGTTTATTTTGTATCCTTCTACATTGCTAAAAGTGCTTACCAGCCCTAACAGTTTGCTGGTAGAGTCTTTAGGGTCGTTTATATATAGAATCATATCATCTGCAAATAATGATAATTTGATCTCTCCCTTTCCAGTTTGTATCCCTATTATGAGTGCCTCTTGTCTTATTGTTATAGCTAAGACTTCCAGTACTATATTAAATAAGAGTGGGGACAGTGGACACTCTTGTCTTGTTCCTGGATTTAGTGGAAAAGCTTCAGGTTTTCCCCATTTAGTATCATGATAGCTATAGGTTTGTCATAAATAGCTTTTATTATGTTGAGATATGTTCCTTGTGGTCCCAGTTTCTGTAGGACTTTTACCATGAAGGGGATATTGGGTTTTGTCAAATGCCTTTTTTGCATCTATTGAGATGATCATGTGATTTTTGTCCTTCAGTCCATTTATATAGTATATTACATTTGTTGAGCCATCCCTGCATCTCTGGGATAAAGCCTACTTGGTTGGGGTGAATGATCTTTCTGTTCTGTTTGCTAATATTTTGTTCATAATTTTTGTACCTATGTTCATGAGGGAGATTGGTCTGTAAGTTTCTTTTTTTGTTCTGTTTTTGTCTGATTTTGGTATCAGGGTGATACTGACTTTCTATAAGTAGTTTGGAAGTATTCTTTTCCTTTCTAGTTTATGGAAAAGTTTGAGAAGCATTGGTGTTAGTTCTTCCATGAAGGTCTGATAAAATTCACCAGTGAATCCATCTGGGCCTGGACTTTTTTAGTTGGGAGATTTGTTATAACTGTCTGGATCTCTATTCGTTATAGGTCTATTTAAATGGTTTATGTCATCTTGATTTAATTTTGGTAGGTCATATAAATCTAGGAAATCATCCATTTCTTTCATAGTTTCTTCTTTAAAATTTTTTTTATTTATGAGAGAGAGAGAAGCATAGAGAGAGGTAAGTAGAGAATGGGGAGGCAGGCCCTTCAGCCACTGCAAACAAACTCCTGACTGGCGAATATGCATCTGGCTTATATGGGTCCTGGGGACTTGAACCTAAATCCTTTGACTTTTCAGCAAGTGCCTTAACCTCTAAGCCATTTCTCCAGCCCTAGAATACATTAAAGTATGTCCTTATGATTTTCTGAATTTCTTTGTTGTCTATTGTAATGGTGACTTTTTGATCTCTAATTTTATTAATTTGTGTCTCTTCTCTCTTTCTTTTTGCCAGATTTGCTAAGGGTTTAACAATCTTGTTTACCCTCCAAAGAACCAACTCTTTGTTTCATTGATTCTTTGTATTTTTTTTTGTTTCTATTTCATTAATTTCTGCCCTAATCTTTATTTTTCTTCCTGTCTACTGATTTTTGGTTTGCCTTGTTCTTCTTTTTCCAAGGCCCTAAGTGAAGCATTAAGTTGTTTACTTGTGGCCTTTCTAATTTCTTAATATAGGCACTTAATGCTATAAATTTTCCTCTTAGGACTGCCTTCATTGGGTCCCAAAAGTTTTGGTATGCTGTATTCTGATTATCATTTGATTCTATGAATTTTTCATTTCCTGTTTGATTTCTTCAATGATCATTCAGTAGTGTACTGTTTAGTCTCCATGATTTTCTATATGCTCTGTAGTTTTTCTTGTTGCTGATTTGTAGTTTAATCCCATTGTGATCAGATCGAGTAAAAGGAATTATTTCAATTTCTCAGTATTTGTTAAGATTTTCTTTGTGTCCTAATTTATGGTCTATTTTAGAGAATGTCCTATGTGCTGCTGAGAAAAATGTATATTCTGTAGCATTTGGATGGAATGTTCTGTAGATATCTGTTAGGTCCATTTGTTTTATGACATCATTTAATCCAGATGTCTCCCTGTTTATTTGTTGCCAGGATGATCTGTCACTAGATGAGAGTGGGATATTGAAGTAACCCACTATAATTGTGCTTGGTGATATTGTGACCTTAAGTCTAATAGCGTTTGTTTGATGAAACTGGGAGCACCCATGTTATGTGCATGTATGTTTAGAATTGTAATGTCTTCCTGTTGAATTTTTCCCTTGTTCAAAATAAAGTGACCTTCTTTATCTTTCCTTCCTAATGTTGGTTTGAAGTCTATCCTGTCAGATATTATGATATCAACACCTGCTTGTTTTCAGGTGCATTTGCTTGCAATACTGTTTTCCATTCTTTCACATTAAGATAATGTCTGTCTTTTATGGAGAGATGAGTTTCTTGGAGGCAACAAACAGAAGAGTCCTGCTTTTCAATCCAATTTGCAAGCCTGTGTCTTTTGGTTGAAGCATTGAGGCCATTGTTATTAAGAGCTATATTGAAGGGTATATATTTATATTTGCCACTCTTCTTGTTTTGTAGTGCTTTTTCCCCCCCTTTACTCTCTTGTAGTGTTTTTCCAGTATTATTTTCCCATTTTCTCATATGTGTGTTTTCCTTTCTCTTCATCATAGAGGCTCCCTTCAAGAATTTCCTATAGAGCTGGCTTAGTTATAATATATTCTTTTAACCTGTTTTTGTTGTGGAATGTTTTTATTTCTCCCTCAGTTTGGATGGATATCTTTGCTGGGTAAAGTATTCTTGGTTGACAGCTGTTGTCTTTCAGAACTTGTAATACTTTATTCCAAGCTCTTCTGGCTTTTTAAGTTTGTAATGAGTAATCTGCTGTAATTTTGATGGACTTGCCTTCATAAGTAACTTACTTTTTCTCTCTAACTGCTTTCAATATATTATCTTTGGTTTGTGTGTTTGATAGTTTAATTATAGCAAGGAAAGATTATTTCCAGGTTTTGTCTGTTTGGTGTTCTAAAGAGTTCCTGTATCTGCATTGATATCTCTTTCAAATTTTGGGGAAATTATCTTCTATGATTTTGTTGAAAATGCCTACCATGCCTTTGGAGTGAAATTCTTCTTCTACTATACCCTGAATTCTTATGTTTGATCTTTTCATAGTGTCCCAAATATCTTGAAATTCCCATTCATGCTTTTTTAAAAAAATATTTTATTTGTTTATTTATTTGAGAGAAAGAGGCAGAGAGAGAGAGAGAGAGAGAGAGAGAGAGAGAGAGAGAGAGAGAGAGAATGGGCACACCAGGGCCTCCAGCCACTGCAAATGAACTCCAGACATGTGCGCCCCTTGTGCATCTGGCTTACGTGGGTCCTAGAGAGTCAATCTGGGATCCTCTGGCTTTGCAGGCAAACGGCTTAACCGCTAAGCCATCCTCCCAGCCCTCCATTCATGCCTTTTTATTAGCTTGTCTTTTTCTTTGTTGGACTGTATTAGATCTTCCACCTGGTCTTCTGTTTAGATATTCTGTTGTCTCCTTCATCCATTCTATTAGTGAAACTTTCTACAGATTTTTTTTTATTTGACTTACTGTGTTTTTCATTGCTAGTATTTCTGACTGTTTTTTTTCTTTATTATTTCTATTTCCTTATTCATGTCTTGTATTGACCTTCTTATTTCATTAAATCTGTTTCTGTTGTCTTTGATTCCTTTGATTTTCTCTTTGATTTCTTTTAACATAGTTGTTATTGTTTTGAAGAGTTTAAACAATTTCCCTTCTTAGTCCCACTAATAATCCTGATTTAGATAGTTCACTGAGACTGGAACAACTTTGGTCCTGAACAGAAAGAGGGTCATAACCTTAAGAACCACATCAAAGTTTGGAGCTCCTCCTGTGGGGATCAATCCGTGCTGCTCCTTACAGAATATTCCCCCCACCCACTTGGGGGCCTTCCTACTTTGTCTAGCAGGTAGCTCTGCTTTCTCATTTTCCTCTGCCATTTGGGTTGGGGACTCCACAGTCCTTTTGGCCTCCTGGAAGGAGAAACCAGAATCTCTTGTAGGTGGGCACTTCTCAGTTCCAGGGGCTGCAGTGGGCTGCAGTGTCTTGTAGCAGCAGCCCCTCCCACCCAACAAAGGGTCCAATGGTCTGATCTCACTGGGTCTTCCAGGAATGTTGTGGAAATTCTTGGACAGATTGAGACTCAGAGCAGGTTGAACAAAGGAGATTTATTCAGGCTAGCAGGCTGACACCAGGATCATTCCATAATGGTGCCAGTCTCAAGCTTAGGTTTATAAAAGAATTTATTCAAAAGCATATATGTGGCAGTTGAGCAAGTGGGTTACAAAAGATTACAAGAATGTAACAGTTTGGCAAACAATAGGTTATATGTAGTAGTTAAAATTTAAACCTGCAATAAACAAGGTACAAGGGCAGACTCCCTGTTTATCTTTCCTCATTCTTTTATTATCTTAGGGTCCTTTCTACTGTTTAAGCTTTTTGGAATATTTCTACCACTACCACACAGAGATTATAGGTTTGTGCCCCCCATGTAGGCCAAATAAAATATTTCTAATAAAATATTCTATTAAAAATTGGATGCTTAAAAAAATTGGATGCTGGGGCTAGAGAGATTGCTTAGTGGTTAAGGCATTTGCCTGTAAAGTCAAAGGACCCAGATTTGACTCCCTAGGGCCCACATAAGCCAGGTGCACAATAGGGTGCACACATCTGGAGTTCATTTGCAGTGGCTAAGGCCCTGGAGTGCTATTCTCTCTTACTCTCTCTACCTGCCTATTTCCGTATCTCTCTCTCTTTCAAATAAATAAAATAAAATAAATTGGATGCTGATAATAGACAAAAACTAGGTCAGGCATAAATTGCCTCTATTTTTTTCTCCTGGTTATAGGAGAGTGCATGGTCTAATTAGACAAATTATTGTACCTCTTTCTGGCTTTGCTATCAATGTAATGTTGGCTCTTGTGTTTTTAAAGTAAGCATATCTTCCTTTTTAATTTTATGGAGTTGAGAAGCATTGGCTTTAGTTCTTCATTCTTTATTTTTTTATGGCAAGCCCAACAGACTGGCCTTTTCTTCATGCAAGAGAGGGAGAGCGAGAGTGTGAGGATGAATTGGCCCCCCAGGACCTCCAGCCACTGTAACTGAACTCCAGACGTGTGTGCCACCTTGTGCACATGTGTGACCTTGAATGTTTGTGTCACCTTGTGCATCTGGCCTACATGAGACCTGGAGAATAATATATGAGTTCTTAGGTTTGGCAGGCAAGTGCCTTAACAGCTAAGCCATCTCTCCAGCCCTTTAGTTATTTTTTAAAGGCCTGATAGAATTCTTTCTGTAGTGAATCCATCTGTACATGGACTTTTAAAAATTTTATTAGTTGGGGATTTTTTTCTTTAAAATTTTTTTTTTATTTATTTGAGAGAGAAACCTCAAGAGAAAGAATGGTGTGCCAGGGTCTCTAGCCACTGCAAATGAACTCCAGACACATATGCCATCTTGTGCATCTGACACATGGGTACTGGGGATCTGAATCTGGGTCCTTAGGCCTTGCAGGCAAGCACCTTAACTTGTAAGCCCTCTCTCCAGCCTAGTTTTTCTTTCTTATTAGTGTTCAACTTCATTGCTGCTTATAGGTCTGTTCAAATTATTTATCTCATCTTTGTTTGGCTTTGGTAGCTTATATGTATCTAGAAATTCATCTATTTCTTTTAGATTTTCCAGTTTGATAGACAATAGTTTCTTTTTGTAAAAATTTCATTTTATTTGCAAGCAGAGGGTGACAGATAGAAGAGAGAAAGATAGAGGGAATGGGTGTGCAAGGGCCTCTAGCCACTATAAGTGAACTTGAGACTCATGCACCATTTTGTGTGCCTGGCTTTATGTGGGTACTGGGAAATCAAACTCAGGTTGTTAGGGTTTACAGGTAAGTGTTTTGACTACTGAGCCATTTCTCTAGCCTAACAATAAAAGAAGTTTTTTTTTTTTTTTTTTTGTTTGCTTTTGCTTTTCAAAGAATTTATTTATTTAGTGTGTGGAGGGTGGTATGTGTGTGTCATTGCACATGTGTGGAGCTCAGAGGACAGCTTTCAATCTGACCTCACTTTTCTCTCTCATTTCAGGCAATTTTTCTCTGGATCTTGCTCTGCTTTTGTTCTTATTGCTGGCCTCACCAAGAGCTTGTGGAAACTTCTCCTGTCTCTGCCTCCCATCTCACCACCAACATGCTGGGATTGCAGAAGCCCACCACAACTTCCAGCTTTCTTTCTCTTCTAATGTGGGTCTAAAGATCAAACTCAGCAGGAAGCATTTTATCCACTGAGCCCTCTCCCCTAGCCCAGATCATAGGTTTTAAGGTATGCCTTATGATTTTATAGATTTCCTTGGTGTGGTGGTTTGATTCAGGTGTCCCTCATAAGCTTAGGTGTTCTGAATGCTAGGTTCCCAGCTGATGAAGATTTGGGAATTAATGTCTCCTGAAGGCAGTGTATTGTTGGGAGTGGGCTTATGGGTATTATAGCTTGTTTCTTCTTGCCAGTGTTTGGTACACTTTCCTGTTGCTGTTGTCTACCTGATGTTGGTCAGGAGGTGATGTCCACCCTCTGCTCATGCCATCATTCCCCTGCCATCGTGGAACGTCCCCTTAACCCTGTAAACCAAAATAAACCCCTTTTTTCCCCACATGCTGCTTTTGGTCAGGTGATTTGTGCCAGGAATGTGAACCTGACTACAACACTCTGTATCTGTGATGATAACTCTCTTTTCTCTTTAATTCTATTAATATGGTTCTTTTTCTCTTTTTGTTGATTTAGATAAGGGTTTCTCAATCTTATTTACCTTTCCAAAGAACCAACTCATTGTTTTACAGACTATCTTTATTGTTTTGTTTCTATTTCTTTGATATATGCCAAGATTTTAATTACTTCTTACCATATACTAATTGTATTAGTCTGGGTTCTCTAGAGAAACAGAACTGCTAGAATGAATTATTTTAAAAAGGGAATTTATTGGATTATTTTACGGTAGTCCAATAGTAGTTGCAGGCCCAAGAATCAAGGGACCTGGTAGCTGCTCAGTCCATGTGGCCAGATGCCTCAGCAGTCCAGACCCGGCACTGCAGGTGGCCCCGGAAAGCCTGGAGGCTTCCTGAGGAGCTGCTGGGTTTCAATCCATGGGGGTCTTCAGTTGACGCTGGTCTTCAGTCCACACTGGTCTTCAATCCATGCTGGAAGGCAGCAAGCAGCTCCTGCAGCCAAGTGGGAAGAAGGAAGGGGCTCTTTTCACTCAGAACTTCCTTATATGAATGAAGCCCCTTCTATGTGGGCTGCCTGCTCTGGGGGAAGGGCTCACTCTGGGGGAAGGGCTTCCTCCTTTAGTTGATCCTTCCTGGAAGCAACTTCTGAGACCCACCCAAAAGGGATTTCTGTGGATTACTAAACAAATCAAGTTGACAACACCTTAACTATCACACAAATCATGTATTTGGTTTGTTCTTGTTTTTCTAAAACCTTAATCATTATTCAGCTTCCTTCCTGGTTTTAATTTAAAATATACTTATTTTATATAGAAAAAATTTGTATATTATAAAAAAATTGTGAGAATTGAACTTTTTCTGTTTTAAATTTTTATTTATTAACTAGTGAGAGAGAAAGAGAGGCAGAAAGAGGGGAAGTATGGGTATACCAGGGCATCCTCCCACTGCAAACAAACTACAGGCTTCACTGTGTGCATCTAGATTTACCTGGTACTGGGGAATAAAACTTAGGTAGTCAGGCTTTGCAAGCAAGTACATTTAATGACTGAGCAATTTCTCCAGCCCAGACAATCAAACTTTGAAAAGATGACATGGTTGTAACTAAGCTGGTTAAAATTAGAGGTTATTTCAATTTCCAAAGTTAAAATTCCATACTAGGAAATAATAGTAATGATTTATTCTGTCTACAGCAATAAGGTTTTCTTAAATATTAATCCAAACCTGATTACCAACAGTTCAGAGTTGATTAGTTTCTCCACAGTGAGGTCACAGCAGATAAAGAAAACCAGGCTGTTGTGGTTGGGATATAAAATGGCCTCCTCATGTGTTTGAACACTTCATCCTGAGCTGGTGGTGCTGTTTGGAACGGTGGAACTTTTAGGAGGTGAAACTTGCTGGAGGAGGTGTGTCACTGAGGGTAGGCCTTGAGGTTACATAGCCTGACCATGGTGAGATGTGACACAGGCTTTCTGTCTGGCCTGCTATGCCTTACCCTGCATGATAAAACTTTCTATCCAAAATTTAAGCCAAATCAAACCCTTTTTCTACCATAGACTCCTTCCAGTCAGGTATTTTGTCCTGGAAATGAGAAAGTAACTGATACAAAAGACTGGTAATGAGAAGCGGGGCCATTGTGGTAACAAATATGATCCAGGGGCCTTAGTCTTTTGGAAGTGGTGTGTAGGAGGAAAGTGGAAAGATTTGGGACTTTGGGCAAGAGAAGCCTAACCATTCTGTAAACAGAGATTAATGGTCCATTCTGGTGGGCCCTCCTCAATGTTGTTATGGGTATTCTCTATGGGGTCATGAGTGCACCACTCTGTCTTTGCAAATTGGAATACCTCAGAGTATATCTTCCCCTTCTGTGGCTCTTATGTTCTTTCCAACCACCTCTTCTGCAATGCTCCCTAAGCCCTGGAGGGTATGTTAGGTCTCCTGTAGTATTGAGCTCTCAGCAGCTTCTTATATTTTGGCTTAATGAATTTTGAGTCTTTGACTCTCTTCCATTTCTACATCCATCTTCATGGAGGAGGTTCTCAGGCTAGCAGTGAGAGCAGCACTCATATGTAACTTACCTGTAAAGTCTTTAAAACTAAAGTTTTAGGTGTTTTTCTTTTTTGTTTATTTGAAGTAGGGTCTCACTCTAGCCCAGGAATTCACAATGTAATCTCTGGGTGGCCTCAAACTCAGGCAATCCTTTTACCTCTGCCTTCCAAGTGCTGGGATTAAAGGTGTGCTCCACCACATCTGGCTTGTAATGTTTTTTTTTCTTCCCCTGATCAATGTTATCAGAGAAACAAGAGATGGAGACCATTTTTCCTTCAATACCTCCAAGCCTGCTACTGTGTACTTATAACATCTTGACCTTTAGACTGTCTCTATTTTATCTTCATTGTTGAAAATGCCAAAAAATTAATTTAGGGACACGGCGGGGGGGGAGGGAGCTGTCTCACTGTCTGGTTTTGTAGCTTCCTCCTAATGTCCATAGCAGATTGATGAAATGTGTACTACCCCAAATTTGACCTTCACAGGAGTTGGGATCAATATTAGTATAACTTCTCAGGGTTTCAGTAAGGTAATCTTAAAGTAGGACAGGGTTCTGATAGTTTTGTTGTTTCTCTAATCTTACAGTTACATATTTGCTTCCTTTTTTTTTTTTTTTTTTGGTTTCCGAGGTAGGGTCTCACTGTAACCCCAGGCTGACCAAGAACTCACCCTTTAGTCTCAGGGTGGCCTCGTACTCACAGCGATCCTCCTACTTCTACCTCCCAAGTGCTGGGATTAAAGGTGTGCACCAACATGCCTGGCTACATATTTGCTTCTTGATCTGCACATTCCCTCAGTTCAGCAAGTAATCATTGTTGGCACAGGGCCAGGCCATGACTTCCTGGGCTGGTATGAATTTCATACTCATAGCCTGTGCAACTGTCACATTTCATCTTTTCTTTTGGAGTGTGGCAGGTAGATAAGATTACATGTTAGGTCAAAGGAAATGCTTGAGGTTTGAAATTTATCAGTAAATTTGTCAGGATGTTCTGTAAAACATCCTAACTTCTGTTTGCATTGAAGAAAGTCTGACATTGAAAAAAAGTATGTGTACTCTTGGGAATGGAGGGGCCACCTATTTACTGATTTAGGAGCACTAGAGAGCCCAGTCCAGCTCCTTGTTACTCCTGCCAGAATGAATTCTTTCACTAACGGGTAGTGGGATTGAAGGGAAAGGAGATGGACTCTTGGAAGTTGAAGCTAATGGCTCTCTAGATTTAAAAAAAAAATATTTTATTTTTATTTATTTGACAGAGAAAGAGAGAGAAATAGAGAGAGGGGAGGGAGATGGAGAGAGAATGAGCATGCCAGGGCTTCCAGCCACTGCAAATGAACTCCAGATGTGTGTGCCCCCTTGTGCATCTGGCTAACATGGGTCCTGGGGAATCGAACCTGGGTCCTTTGGCTTTGCAGGCAAACGCCTTAACCACTAAGCCATCCCCCCAGCCTGGTTCTCAGATTTTGAATTACAGGCATTTCTCCTGAGCTCGTCAGTGGGTTCTCTCATTGTTCCATTAGGGGTGCTTCGTAACAACCTCAAAGGGAACCTCTTCTTTTCTAGGGTACATGAGCATCCTTTTATTTTTTTCAGTTTCATGTTTAGGCCCAATTTTTCCACTTCATAATTTATAATGTGGGCAAACTGCAGTGTTTCAACAGGAGGAGAGAGAGAGAGAGAGAGAGAGAGAGAGAGAGAGAGAGAGAAAGAGGGAGAGAAAGAGAGAGCAAGTGAATGAGCTGGGGTATTCACAAGTGTCCCTCTTGGACTAGACATCACTGGCTTGTTCTATATTTAAACTGGAATACTCACACCAACCTAGACTAGACATCTCCAGCCTATCCCATATTGCATTTAGATGACCCTGAGTGTGCTTTCTGAGTACACAATACATATATTACTTCTCTTTACAGTGCTTTAAAAAATTGTTAAAGGGGGCTGGAGAGATGGCTTAGCGGTTAAGCGCTTGCCTGTGAAGCTTAAGGACCCTGGTTCCAGGCTCTGTTTCCCAGGACCCACGTTAGCCAGATGCACAAGGGGGCGCACGCGTCTGGAGTTCGTTTGCAGAGGCTGGAAGCCCTGGCGGGCCCATTCTCTCTCTCCCTCTATCGGTCTTTCTCTCTGTGTCTGGCTCTCTCAAATAAATAAATAAATAAAAATTTAAAAAAAATACATTAAAAAAATTGTTAAAGGGCAGGAATGATGGCTTAGTGGTTAAGACATTTGCCTGGGAAGCTAAAGGATCCAGGTTTGATTCTCTAGTACCCACATAAGCCAAATTCATAGGGTGGAACATGTGTCTGGAATTTATTTTCAATGGCTAGAGGTCCTGGCATGCCCATTCTCTCTCTCTCTCATAAATAAATTAAATATTAAAAAGTTATTAGTTACAGTGGATGGGTTTTTAATCTCTCTTGAACTCTAACTTCATCTGTTATGACCTTGGAAAGTTTTGGAGACCTCTTCTCCAAAAAGCATCATTTAGTGATAATCCAAAAATAAAGATGAGAATCAGAGTCTTAGAAGGAAAAAGTTTAATACTGTAAAACAAGGTGGTAAAAACAGTGTTAGGGAAGAGGTTGTCAGAATTCCCCATTCATGAGGCTTCTAGCTTCACAGTTAAAGTAAGAAAAGTAGAGAATACCAGTAGGAAAATTTTAGGATCAAGGGGAAAGGGACAGCATAAAAGTGGCCATTCAAAATGCATTTTGATTTTACAATACAGTTTAAAGAAACTCTTCTATGTGTTACCCTCGAGTTGGTTCATCTTCGTAGGGTCTCAGTGATCCTTTTGAATGCAAGAGCATGGCTTAAGACAACCCTAGACTCATCTTACAGGGGTACTCTCCCATACAGTCCTGGTGGTTCCATCGGACCCAGAAACAGGTATCTGGCTATCGGTTTGGAGAACTATCTTTAGAGGCAGTGGTGCTCATGAAACACTAGGTGGAGCTCTGTTCAAAAAAGCAAAGCAAAATCGTAGAGCTGAGCAGTCAAACTCACCAACAGAGCTTCAGAATATATACACCCAGGAGCCACCTAGGAGCAGCAACAGACATGGCTCTACACAGCCACCATTAGCAGCCCATAGGAGCTCTTTTCAGAGATCTCTACTCAGGGATTTTTTTTGTTTGTTTGTTTTTGTTTTTCGAGGTAGGGTCTCACTCTAGCCCAGACTGATCTGGAACATACTATGTAGTCTCAGGGAGGCCTCGAACTCACAGTGATCTTCCTACCTCTGCCTCCTGAGTGCTGGGATTAAAGGCATGTGCCACCATGCCCTGCTATTTTTTTTTTTTAACGCCACAGAAAAGAATTTCAGTATGCCTCAGTATGAGGCAGACTTGGAATTTATTGAGAAAAATGTTTCAATATGCACACGCACAGGCATTAGAGGAGAGAGAAGTTTAAGAAAAGGACAGTACCACATGCCCTAGAATGGACATATACTTCTCAAAATAAAAGTCATGTTATCAAATTCTTTTTAAATTTATTTAATTTTAATTTTATTTATTTATTGGACAGAGAAGGCGGGGAGAAAGAGAGAGAGAGGGAGAGAGACAGAGAATGGGCGTGCCAGGGCCTCCAGCCACTGCAAATGAACTCCAGACGTGTGCGTCCCCTTGTGCATCTGGTTAATGTGGATCCTGGTGAATCAAACCTGGGTCCTTTGGCTTTGCAGGCACGCCCCTTAATGGCTAAGCCATCCCTCCAGCCCATATTTTATTTTTAAAAATTATTTTATTTTATTTATTTGAGAGAGAGAAAGAGGGGAGTGGGGGAGGGGAGAGAATGGGCATGCCAGAGCGTTCAGCCATTGAAAACAAACTCCAGATACATGTGCCACATTGTGCATCTGGCTTACTTCGGTCCTGGGGAATCAAACCTGGGTCCTTTGGCTTTGCAGGCAAACGCCTTAACCCCTAAGCCATCTCTCCAGCCCTTTATTTTATTTTTTTTATTGTTATTTTGGGGAGAGAGAGAGAGAGAGAGTGTGAGTGAGCGAGCGCGCGCAAGCGCGAGTGCACTGACGTGCCAGGGCCTCAGCCACTGAAATCGAACTCCAGAGGCTTGAGCAATGTAGTGGGCATGTGTGATCTGTGCTTGCCTTGGGATCTGGAGAGTCCAACATGGGTCCTTAGGCTTCACTGGCAAATGCCTTAACTGTTAGGCCATCTCTCCAGCCCTTATCAAGCTCTTTACACCTAAGTAATAAAGTTTGCATTCGGGGGTATTAAGTGCACACGATTATGTGAGTGCACCATGTTGTCATATGCAAGAGAATTTCAGTTTGAAGTTCAAGTGTTATATGGTATCCATGTGTATTGATTATGTTGTTTCAATCTTTGATAGTGGAAGAGCCTTTTTGAACTCAGGTGGGTTTAGTTTAAGGAACTAATGTCACACACTTAGTGGTTTCTGAAAGTCCCCCAGCCAGTGACTATTGAGTTTGTTGTCTCTCAGTCATGTGGAATGGCAAACAGAAATAAAAAAGATGGTACATAAAGAATGTTATGCAAACCACATTTATTAGAAAGGCATACAGTAAAGCTCCCTATATTGGGGGAAGGGGCTCAGAAATAGTTGACCACCTGCTGTCAGGACTGCAGTGACTTTTATAAGTTTGGAATGAGTGTGAATGGTAACTCATTGGAAACCAGGCATCAAGTAGATACAGACATGACAGGTCAGCTTAAATATATGGGGATCACTGGTCAGTAAAGGGTTATGGGAGATTCCACAGGTTCAAAAGAAGCCTGTGGGGAAAAAAAAATCAAAAGTTCAAAATTAGGAATTTTGGGCTTAGCTGTTAAGACACTTGCTGGCAAAGCCAAAGGATCCAGGTCCAATTCTGCAGTACCCATATAAAGCCAACAAAGGTAACACATGTGTCTAGAGTTAGTTTGCAGCAGCTGGGGCATGTCCATTCTCTCTCTCTTTCTCCTTGCAAATAAATAAATAAAAATAAAGAATAAAAAGTCATAAAAATAACTCCAACACACACACACACACACACACACACACACACACACACACCCCAATGTGGAATTTGGAAGAACAATGAGCAATGGCTGGCAGTCAGCTGGTGTCCTGGTGAGTCAGTAACCACCATCTTGATGAGTCAAAGTTTTCTTAGAATTTCAACTCCTGGACTGGAACTACCATATTGTCTTGTTAGTCAGGACATCAAGGCAGATTAATGTTTACCTCTCTTTGAAGGTCTGTGACCCTAACTAAACTGTCTACAATATGAACTGCCTGGCTTCTAATCTCTATCAATGTGCCATGTATCAATTATGGTCTTAAGACCAGTGTCATGAAAGCCACAAATGCACATGGCTTTCTCATTTACAAAGATGGGAAGGATAGAGGGTTGATTGGGGTTGGGGAGAGCAGGAGAAACTGAGAAAGGGTCTAGGACATACAAGGGTAGCCTTGAACCCACTATGAAGCTTTTTGATCACAGGCATGTGTCACCAGGCATATGTAGTGCTGGGGATCAAACCCAGGGCTTTGTGCATACTAGGTAAGCCCTGGACCAACTGAGTTGTATCCATAGCCAGAGTGGATGTACTTCTGGTGGCAAGGCAATAGAAGGGTAGAGTAAGATTAGAATGAAGAAAACAATTCATCTGTCTGAAATAGGCAGGTATGAAGGGACATATGGAAGGGGCTTAGAGGCTAAAACAGCTGAGTATGGCACAGAGTAAAGAAGCTGAGTAGGATGCTAACATTTAGTACTGGCCTTCTAGATTTTGATAAGGTCTTTGTTGTATTCAGCTCCATGTTGCTGGAATGAATATCCAACCAGACACAGTTTATGGGAGGAAGAAATTACTTCAAGCTTACAGATCCAGGGGAAGTTCCATCAATGGTGGAAGAAGCTGGCTCCCTTTCATAAATGCAAGCAGAAAGAAATTAATAGCCAGCGCTGCCAGCAAGCATGAACAACCAGAGATCAAGTTGTTCTCTGCATACCTTTTGGCTGGAATCAAGATCCACCCCCACCCAAGCACACATTAGGTCTGGACCCCAGTCCACCCTCAGCAACATCTCCTCCAGTTGGGCAGCTGGAGATGCAAGTTACAAGCATGTGTGTGTGTGTGTGTGTGTGTGTGTGTGTGTGTGTGTGTGTATATATATATATATATATATATATATATATATATAATTTTTTTTTTTCCTCGAGGTAGGGTCTCACTGTAGCCCAGGCTGACCTGGAATTCACTATGCAGTCTCAGGGTGGCCTCAAACTCACAGTAATTCTCCTACCTCTGCCTCCCAAGCTGAGATTAAAGGCGTGTGCCACCATGCCTGGCTCCAAGCTTATATTTTAATAAAGCATCTGACTCTTATGGCGCCATGCATATATTATCCCATTCAAACTACCACAGTCCTATTGCTTGGACATATGAGTGGGGTTAAGGAAGTAGAGGGGAGTGTATTTGTTTCTAATGCCAAATAACAGGTGATCATTGTAGTTCTTTGAATGTGAAATGTCCTCCATAACCTCATGTGTTTTTTTCCCCCTGCTAAGCCATCTCTCCAACCTGAGAAGTTTTAAAAAATTAGTTAATTATTTATTTGAGAGAGAAAGAGGTGGGGGGTGTTGGGGAGAGAGAGAGAGAGAAACGGAGAGAAAATGGGTGTGCCAGGACCTTCAGTCAGTGCAAATGAACTCCAGACATATGCATCACCTTGTGCATCTGGCTTATGTGGGTCCTGGGGAATCAAACTTAGGTCCCTGGGCTTTGTAGACAAGTGCATTAATTGCTAACCATTGCTCCAGCCCCTTTTTGCTGTTTTTTTTTTGTTTTTTTCTTTTAAATATTTTTTTTCTTTTTCTTTTTTATTTGTTTGCAAGCAGAGAGAGAGAGAGATAGAGGAGAGACAGAGAGAGAATGGGCATGCCAGGGCCTCCAGCCCCTGCAAACAAACTCTAGACGCATGTGCCCCTTGTGCATCTGGCTTATGTGGGTCCTGGGAATCAAACCTGGGTCCTTTGGCTTCACAGGCAAATGCCTTAACTGCTAAGCCATTTCTCTAGCTCCCCCTTTTTGCTGTTTTTTTTTTTTTTTTAAATTATTTAGTTTTTTATTTGAGAGAGCAAGCAAGCGAAAGAGGCAGATAGAAGGGGTGGGGGGAGAGAATGGGCACAGCAAGTCCTCTAGCCATTGTAAATAAACTCCAGATGCATGTGCCACCTTGTGCATCTTCCTTACATGGATACTGGGCAATCAAACCTGGGTCCTTAGGCTTCACAAGCAAGCACCTCAACCACTAAACCATCTCCAGCCCTACTTTTTTGTTGTTGTTTGTTTTGTTTTTCAAGGTAGGGTCTCGCTCTGGCTCAGGCTGACCTGGAATTCACTATGTAGTCTCAGGGTGGCCTCAAACTCACAGCAATCCTCCTACCTCTGCCTCCCAAGTGATGGGATTAAAGGCATGTGCCACACTACACCTGGTTCACTTTTTTTTTTTCCTTGAGGTAGGGTCTCGCTCAAGCCCAAGCTGATTCACTATGTAGTCTCAGGATGCGTCTTGTGGTTTTATTTATTTATTTGCAGACAGAGAAAGAGTAGGAGTGAGGAGAAAGAAGAAGGGGAGAGACAGGGAGAGAAAAAGAAGGAGAGAGGGAGAGAGAGGAAGAGAGAAGGAGAGAGAGCAGAGAGGAGGAGAAATAAAAAGGGAGATAATAAATAAATAAAATAAAAAAGTTTGTAAAAGGTTTATGTGGTTAAATCAGGTCCAGTTTTACAGTCTCACTATTTTTTTTTTTTGCAAAATCACATTTTCTAAATTTTTATTTATTTATTTATTTATTTATTTATTTGAGAGTGACAGACACAGAGAGAAAGACAGAGGGAGAGAGAGAGAATGGGCATGCCAGGGCTTCCAGCCTCTGCAAACGAACTCCAGACGCGTGCGCCCCCTTGTGCATCTGGCTAACGTGGGACCTGAGGAACGGAGCCTCGAACCGGAGTCCTTAGGCTTCGCAGGCAAGCGCTTAACCATTAAGCCATCTCTCCAGCCCAGTCTCACTATTTTAAATATTTTATTTTTATTTATTTATTTCAGAGAGAAAAAGAGGCAAATACACATACATATATATGTAATATACACACACGCATATACATATATGTGTGTGTGTGTGTGTGTGTGTGTATGGGGAGAGAGAGGAGAGAGGGAATGGGCATGACAGGACACATCAGGGCCCCCAGCCACTGCAAATGAACTTCAGACACATGCACTACTTTGTGCATCGTGGGTCCTGGGGAGTTGAACCTGGGTCCTTTGGCTTTGCAGACAAGCACCTTAACTGCTAAGCCATCACTCCAGCCTCCAGTCTCACTATTTTAGAGTTGACTGAATGTGCCTGGCTAGCTTAGTCAGTAAGAGCATGAGACTCTAGAGTTGACTGAATTGACACTTTAGTTGCAATTATAAATACTTCAGATCAGTCCACAGACACCACAAAAAGATGAGCTGGACTTTTGGAGGCTGATTGAAAAGCTGGGGCTTATACTTTGCCCATAGAGAAAAACCACCTATAGTCTCAGCTGCTTAAGAGGATTACTTGCCTATCAAAAAAAAAAAAAAAAAAAAAAGTAGGTGGTTGGAGAGATGGCTTAGTGGTTAAGGCACTTGCTTGTGAAACCTAAGAACTCCTGTTGGAATCCTCCAGGTCCCACGTGCAGCCAGATGCAACAGGGACACAAGCATGCCCACAGGGGACACATGCATCTGGTGTTTATTCACGGTGGTTTAAAGGCCCTGGTGTGCCCATTCTCTCTCTCCCTCTCTGCCTCTTCTCTGTAAATAAAAATAAAAATTAAAAAATGTAGGACCAGGGCTGGAGAGATGGCTTAATGGTTAAGGTGTTTGCCTGCAAAGCCAAAGGACCCAGGTTCGATTCTCTAGGGCCCACATAAGCCAGATGCACAAGGTGACGCATGCACTGGAGGTCATTTGCAGGGGCTGGAGGCCCTGGCATGCCCATTCTCTCTCTCTCTCCATGTCTCAAATAATTACATAAAAATTTAAAATTAGTTAAAAAAATGTAGGACCTAGAAGATAGAAATATCTAGATGTGCAAGCAGTTTGTCACCCAATACAAAGGCAAAAGGCCATGAATTGACTCTTTAAATTGTGCTTTAAACACACATTATGATAGCAATCTGAGAAGACAGTGGGCTAACATCCCAAAGATCTGTCTTGTCCAGTCTTTTCTTATTAGCATTTTTGTAGGGAACCAGGACAAAGGCAACATTCAAATATCATGCTAGCCAGGTGGGTCTTCTAAGTTTAGTCTTATCCTTCTGGTCACATAGCTTGGAGTGAGGTCACATGCTTCAAGGTCTTTTCTCTCTCTGTGGTGTTGTATAATAGGAGCTAGGTGGCCCCATTTTGTACACAGTTAGTCAGTGATACAGAACTAAAAAATTATAGAACATCAACTGTTGGGAGCCGCGCTGGCTTCGTCAGGCTTTGCTGCATCAGCTTGTTTACTGCTTTTGCATCCTAATCGTTTGCACATGAGCATATGACGTTATCCTAACATGGCTGCTCACCTATCCTGATTGGGTGATGCAAAGTCGTCTGATGAGACTTAAGCCAATCAGACAAAGCTTCACATCCACATGACCACAAGTATATAAGCTTGGCACTCTGTAGGGTCGGGGTCCTTCTCTCTATCAGCTAGGAGCTCCCAATAAAGTGTGCTTGAGAAGAATCCTATTGTTGTCGTTCTTCCTGCTGGCGGGAGGGGCGCAACAAGTGGTGCCGAACCCCGGGACTTGTCAACAAACGGCCAATTGAGAGGACCCCTGAGGATACTTCCGAGGGAGGATTCAGAACTCAACACATGGAGCGGCGGTACCGGTAAGTTCCCCTGGATGTGCTATATGCTAAGTTTTGGCTTGTAACTGATCTGTAAGTCTGATAAAGAGGTGATCAGGGAAGGTCAACGCATATTAGCACATCATCAAGATAGCATGTCAGAGTCTGAAGAAAATAAAAGGGGAAAACAAAAAAAGGTTAAAATAAAAAGAGAACCTAGGTTTCAGACAGAACAGAATAAAAGTGCACAGAATAAAAGTGAAACGCAAAAGGGAGGGCCAAATTCAGGTCCGAAGCTATATCCAGATTTGACGGAATTTGCAAATTTATATATAGAAAGTTCTAGTGAATCTGAGGGAGAAAAATTAACTCCAGAGGAAGACAAGGATTTTGAGGAAGTAGAGGCCGAATGTGGTCGGGAATGTTCTAGACCCAGAAAAGATGGTGTCTTTGCTCCTCCGCCAGCTTAGTGTACAAGCTCCATTCTTTTTTCTAACAGCGAATGTTAGCACTAACATCTCTTCGATATTTGTAGGAATATCACGTGTTGGCTTGCAGAGTGCTGGAATGCCAGTGTCAATCTGGCTTTAATAGTAAAATTACCTACTTTTGTCCCCATTCCAGTAGAGGCAGATCCAGCTACCTTTCCTTTAGTAGGACTTATTCGTCATAAAAGAGATTTTGGTATTACTGCAGCAATCATTTCAGCCATAGTCATTTCAGCTGCAGCAGCAACTACTGCTGCTCTTGCCATGACATCTCAGGCTCAAACTGTGGAAGTTGTTAATAACATAGTGGAAAAGACTTCTGCAGCACTAGAAACACAAGAAGCAATCAATAAGCACCTTCTCGCTGGTATTCATCTAGTTAATCAAAGAGTAGATCTGGTGCAGAATCAAGTAGAGGAATTATATAAAACAATATAACTTGGCTGTGTTTCCCAGTATCAACATTTGTGTATTACTCCTTTGCAATTTAATTTTACTGCTTCTTTTAATCAGAGTTGCAGGCTAGCTGAATTTTTGACAGGAAACTGGACGCTTGAAGGAGAGCAGTTATCTCGGAAGTTACTATTCCAGATTGTACAGCTGAATGGAATTCATCTGGAGCCAATCTCCTTGGGAGATTTTACTTCTTGGCTATCTTCTGCATTTTCTTTCTTTAAGGAATGGGTGGGGGTGGCTATGTTCGGAGCAGCCCTTCTGTGTGGTATGGTGTTCTGTCTCTGGCTTATCTGTCAAATCAGACGACAACGTCAGCAGGATAACGTAAAGATTGTTCAGGTACTTATGGCTTTGGATCAAGGAGCATCTCCACAAGTGTGGCTGGCGAGCCTGCGAGATGGTTAGTTCCACCCTGCCTACTGTAAGGCCTTTGCACACCAAGTGACCTTGTTGTCATTGCACCTTGGAAGGCTTACATCCCATGGTTAGTTCCACCCTGCCTATTGTAAGGCCTTTGCACACCAAGTGACCTTGTTGTCATTGCACCTTGGAAGGCTTACATCCCTGCATGAGCAGCCTTTGCACCCCGAAGGGATTTTTCCCCTTGCACTCGGGAAGGTGCTTAAGCAGGCTTTTGGTCTTGGGCTCTACCCTCGATCGGACTGGCCATCATGAGGGCTGGTCCTGGATCGGGTATCCTGAGGTTCAAAACAATTTTTATAAGGGGGAACTGTTGGGAGCCGCACTGGCTTCGTCAGGCTTTGCTGCATCAGCTTGTTTACTGCTTTTGCATCCTAATCGTTTGCACATGAGCATATGACGTTATCCTAACATGGCTGCTCACCTATCCCGATTGGGTGATGCAAAGTCGTCTGATGAGACTTAAGCCAATCAGACAACGCTTCACATCCACATGACCACAAGTATATAAGCTTGGCACTCTGTAGGGTCGGGGTCCTTCTCTCTATCAGCTAGGAGCTCCCAATAAAGTGTGCTTGAGAAGAATCCTGTTGTTGTCGTTCTTCCTGCTGGCGGGAGGGGCGCAACAATCAACTTGCTCTGGCAAGACAAGAAGGAAACTTCAGATAGGGAACTGAAATCTCTAAAGCCCTGACTCAAGATATTGGCTAGACACCAACTCTTTGTTCATTTAATGTCCCTGGTCATCCTCCTCCTCAGAGCTTGCTGGCAGGCTTTCTTCCCACTGGCAATCTTTTTCTGAGCCTGTACTTTTTCACCTAACCATCTACTAACCAGAACCTCCCCCATCACCTCTGGTCTAGAGTGCTACATTGGCAACCCATTTTCTAGAATGCCTCTCTTTGCTTGCTTGCCCACCCTTCTTCTTTTTGTCATTCTTCACATTCAAGAAGCAATGGGCTTGGACACAGAACATCATTGACAGTAATGGGAAGATTCCATTTCCCTCATTGTATTCTGTCTGTGTAGAAAGGACAAGTTATATCCAAGGCCATTGAGTTGTGCATCCTCCATTTGAATGACGTTTAAACTTAGGTTAAGCTCAGAACAAACCATTAGCAGTGCGAATGTGCTGAGCTGTTTCCAGTTATATGTACATATTTTTCCCCACAAAAGTATAATATGCTCTTATAATGTACAATATAATGTTCCTTTGCTGTTGAGCCTCAATTAGAAATATCTCTAGATTTCTGCTTCTGTAAGTTGAGAATATCAATGAGCACAGGGTGATGAATTGAATCTCAGATACAGAATGAGTAGGAGGAGCAGCTCAGACATTAATACCTTTTATTCAAATCCTTGTGCCCCACCCTGCCAAAAAAGTAAATGCCAGGAAAATTTTCTATGAAGAGAAAATGTAATTTTTTGCTTTATCATCACCAAATTAAGGCCACAGGAAAGAATACAGCATAGTGAATAATAGTTAATGTAAAAGAGGAATAGAAAAAAATCAAGCACTGCAATATCAAAAAGGATGACAGAAATTAATACTCACCTTTCAATAGTAACTGAATAATAATGGTTGCAATTTACAAGCAAAAGACACAGACTAGCAGAATGGATTAAAAGGCAGGATCCTTCTATTTGTTGCCTCCAAGAACCATACCTTCCATAACATAAGAGGATGGAAAATTGTATTCAAGCAAATGGATCCTGGAAAGAAGCTGGTGTTGTGATTCTAATATTTGAAAAGATAGATTTCAAACCAACATTAGTCAGAAGAGATAAAGAGGGTCATGTTATATTAATTAAGGGGAAAATCTAACAGGAGGACATTACATTTCAGACATTCCTTTTTATCAGTTATTTTTATTTTAGAGAGAGTGAGCCAGAGAGAGAGAGAGAGAGAGAGAGAGGGGGAATTGGCCTGCCAGGGCCTCTGCCACTGCAACTGAACTCCAGATGCTTGTGCCACCTAGTGAGCATGTGCAACCTTGTGCTTGCCTCACCTTTGTGCATCTGGCAATGTGGGATCTGGAGAGTCAAACATGGATCCTTAGTCTTTGTAGGCAAGTGCCTTAACCTCTCAGCCATCTCTCCAGCCTGAGGCATTACATTTCTAAACATATATACACTGAACACAGCACCCAATTTCATGAAACAAACACTGTCACATGTAAAGTCACTGGATTGGCCCAAGCACAGTAGTAGTGGGTGACTTCAGTACCCCACTCTCACCAAATGATGGGTAATCCCAGCAAAAAATAAGCAGAGAAGCATCTGGATTGAATGACATTATAGATCAAATGGACCTAATATCTATAGAACATTCCTTATAAATACTACAGAATTCACATTCTTTTCAACAGCAACTTTCTCTAAAACAGATCATATATTAGGAGACAAAACAAATCTTAACAAACACAGGAAAATTAAAATAAATTTATTATATTCTATCTGATAACAGTGGGCATTAGATATATCCCAAGGAAGAAATATTCATAGTTCTATTGCATATGTAGCTCTTTCACTATTTATTCATGTAAGCTGGGCATGGAGGAGCAATAGTCCTAATGTAAGAATCTTCATTCATGAGCTAGAAACTGTAGCTTTAAAGGAAAGCAGAATAAAACTAGCAGTTGAGTGTGAAAATTATTATTTAAACTCATTAGTGACATTTCTCATCCCTGTTCCCTCAGACAGGGAACTGTCTGTAGTGATGAGCAAAGTGAACCATGTCCATATATTCTGGATCATCAGTGTCAATGAAGTGAATAGTACAACTCCAACTTTATGAAGTTCTAGGTTATACATATTAAGAGTGGATCTTGCTCAGTGAGTCAGACCCTATGCTATTGTATAGTATCTTATTCTGAATTGAAACCTTCCCTGCTAAAAGGAGGGGAGAAAACAGGCTTATGAAATGTAGGCAGCAAACAATGCACAAATCTCAGGAAGCTCCTGATAAAGACTCATAAGTCCTCTCCCCAAGGTTCTAGAAGCAGTAAAACATTGTGCAAGGAGAAGACTCTCCACCTGGCTGAGCTGCTTGCAGGTCATGTTGAGCTCCAGAGAAGCAGCTTTCCTGAGTATGCTGGGGTGGGCTTTTCAGGGATGCAGCTGCCTTTGAGCCATCCATGCTCCTTTAAGTGACCCCCCATCCATGCTCTCAAAGAACCTGAAAAAACTCATTGGTTCACTGTGGTGATTTTAATTTGGTGTTCTCCATAAATCATGTGTTCTGAATACTTGGTTCCCAGCTGATGGCAATTTGGGAATTGGAGCCTTGCTGGAGAAAGAGTGTTTTGGGGGGTGTCTTTATAGGTCTTATAGCCAGCTTCCCCTTGCTAGAGTTTGGCCCACTATTTTGCTGCTGTTTCCATCTGCTATTACAGAGGTGATGTACAGCCTCTGCTCATGCTATCCTGTCATCATGGAGCTTCCCCTCAAGACTGTAAGCCAAAATAAACAACTTTCTTCCCATCAGCTGCTTTTGGTTGGATGCTTTATCCCAGCAACATACAGGTAACTGTAACAGTTCAAGTTAGAATTTGATGCAATTGTACTTTGGTCTGAATCTGTGCCCTATCTGGTGAATAAATGTGTGTGCACACCTCTCCTGGAAAATTTCATGCAACAGACACAACTTAATAGGAAATAAGAAAAAGGTAACATTCTTTTAATACTTTAATAATTAAAATATAATTTTATGTATGTCATTTTAATTAAAGGCATATTTTTTAAAATTTAATTTATTAGTTTTCTTTTCAGCAAATACAGGCAGTTTGGTACCATTGTTTAGGCTCATCCATGACCTACCCCTCCCAATGGCCCCTCTTTTGATGTAAGTGGGTAGTGCATTGTGGAGTTAGCCCACAGTTCTTGGTACGATAAATGTCTCTGCATATCATGACCCAACATGTGACTCTGACATTCTTTCTGCCCCCTCTTCCGCAAAATTTCCTTGAGCCATGTTGGGTTCATTTTTGGTGTGCTTCAGTGGTGAGGTGTTGGGGGCCTCCTAGATTCTGGCTCTCTGATTTGGTAGGAGTTGATTTTTCTCTGTGTTGGTCTCCTTCCCCTTTGTGCTGGTATCCGGTTCATCAGGAAACAAGCACCGTTGTTTGTTTTGCCAATTTTCCTTAGTTTCAGTCGGGCCTAAAGGCATATTTTGTACCTAAAATTACCAATGGAAAAAATAAAAACTATTCTAATGAACAAGGCTGATGTGGTGGCTTGATTCAGGTGTCCCCCATAAACTTAGGTGTTCTGAATGCTAGGTTCCCAGCTGATGGAGATTTGGGAATTAATGCCTCCTGGAGGAAGTGCATTGTTGGGAGTGGGCTTATGGGTGTCATAGCTCATTTCCCTTGCCAGTGTTTGGCATACTCTCCTGTTGCTGTTGTCCACCTTATGTTGGCCAGAGAAGATGTCCACCCTCTGCTCATGCTATCATTTTCCCCTGCCATCATGGAGTTCCCCTAGAGTCTGTAAGCCAAAAATAAACCCTTTTATTCCCCACAAACTGCTCTTGGTTGGGTGATTTTTTTCAGCAATGTGAACCTGACTGCAACAGCTGCTTTTTTGGGGGGGAGGGGTCCTTGGGAGGGTTGTGGCAGAGTCTTACTTTAGTTCAGGCTGACCTGGAATTCATTATGTAGTCTCAGGCTGGCTTTGAACTCACAGTGATACTCCTATACTGGCCTTGTAAATGCTGGAATTAAAGGTGTGCATCACCACCATGCGTGGTCCAGGCCGCCTTTTTTTTTTTTTTTTTTTTTTTTTGAGGTAGGGTCTCACTCTGGCCCAGGCTGACCTGGACTTCACTATGGAGTCTCAGAATGGCCTTGAACTCATGGTGATCCTATTACCTTTGCCTCCTGAGTGCTGGGATTAAAGAAGTGCACCACCATGTCTGGCCAGGCTGCTTTTTAATGTTTGTAAACAGTCTTTAGGTACTGGAGATGTGGCTTAGTGGTAGAGCACTTGCTCTGGGAGCCCAAGGTTTGATATCAAGACTTGAGAAAGAAGTGTGTGTAGGGGGCATAGAAACAGCATTTATGTCCCCCCAGAATGATAATTTTGTGTTGAGAAAAGGGAAGTTTCTTTCACTGCTTTCCTGCTACCCCAAAGTCATGACCTTGAAACATAGACTTCATGATTTTAGTGCCTGGGGTACTAATCTGTTTCATAACTAGTAGATTCCTGTACCCTGCTCAGAGACAGAGGAAGAAGTCTAGGTGGGTTCTAGAAGTACACATTGTTAAAATATTCCAAAAGATTCCCTATGCAGGTGGTCTTTGTTCAACCCTTCTTAAGTATAGTTTTTGTTTTTCATACAAAAGTTGGCATCATTAATCAGGCACTGCATAAAGACTACTGGATGTGGTGGACAAACCTGTATCCTAGCTAGTAGATGGCTGACTTAAGATAACTGCAAGCTCAAAGCCTTCCTGGGCTACAGAGTAAATTCAAGATCAGCCTGAATAACTCAGAGAGACTATCAAAATAAAAATAAAAGGGTGTGTGTGGTGGCGGGGGTGGGGGTGGGCTGGAGAGATGGCTTAGTGGTTGAGGTAGTTGCCTGTGAAGCCTAAGGACCCATGTTATACTCTCCAGATCCCACTTTAGCCAGATGCACAAAGGTGAGGCAAGTGCAAGATCGCATATGCCCACTAGATGGCACAAACATCTGGAGTTCAATTTCAGTGTCTGAGGCCCTGTCCCACCAATTCTCTCTCTCTCTCCAGCTCTCTAAAATTTAAAAAAAAAAGGAGGGGGACTGGGGCTGAGGTGAACTGTAGAGTGTTTGCCTAGCATGCATTAGGCCATGAGTTTGGTCTTTGGCACTGCAAAATCAAACAAAAACAAGCCAAGCAAAATTGAGCAAATGTTAAACTGATAAAGCTTGAGGTTGAGTTTGAACATAATGCAGAGCAGATGCTGTACAATCTTATCTTTCTAAGCTCTGTGTTAACCAAAAGTAGAGCCACATCTTTGCGTTACACGCTGGCCAAATCCAACAACATGATTTAAGAGCAAGTGGTGGTTGACTTATTTATTAAACAATGGATAGTTTAAAATTCTTTTTTAAATTATGTGATTTCTACAGCTGGAGAAATTGCTCAGTGGTTAAACGTGCTTGCTTGCAAAGCCAGATGTCCAAAATGGTACATACATTTGGAGTTAATTTGCAGTGGCAAAAGCCCTGTATACCCATTCTCATTCTCTCTTTCTCCCCTCCTAAACAAAAAGAAAATATTCTTTACAAGATTATGTGGTTTTTAGAATGCTTCAAAATATTTTAAAGGGCTGGAGAGAGCTCAGCAAATAAAGCCACTTGCTTGCAAAGTCTGGCAGCTCAGGTTTGATTTCTCCAGTACCCATGTTTACATGGTCAGATGCACAAAGTGGCACTTGTCTGGAGTTTGTTTGCAGTGACAGGAGGGTCTGATGCACCCATTCTCTCTCCTTCAAGTAAACAAATATATATATACATTTTTTCCCCAGGTAGAGTCTCACTCTAGCCCTGACCTAGAATTCATTATGTAGTCTCAGGCTGGCCTTAAATTCACAGCACTCTTCATATTTCTGCCTCCCAAATGCTGAGATTAAAAACATGTGAAGCCACTCCTGACAATATTTTTCAAAAAGCAGATTTTAAAAACTTTCCATGTGTGGTGATACTGTATGACCCCCAAAACGAGGACCCCACGCTCTGCCCAGATATGGTGACACCCCAAATCACTCACGAGAAGCGGTCTTGATGCAAACTGCAAGAGGATTTTATTCCAAGTGCGCTGGGGCCCACAGTCGTACACCGCGCAGGGGTAGAGGACTGCAGAGCCCCGAATGCAGGAATGGGACAGTTTTTATAGGGTTTCTAACAAAGCCTGTGCATTAGACCAATCACTTTTTTAACATCAGGAGCCCGCGAGGTGCGAGCCAGTCAGTTTGTGCCACCCCATCGTTTCTAAGCCAATTAGTTTAATTTGTTCAAGCCCCTCGTGGACCAATCAGTCTCTTACGACCTTGGTGGTCAGCATTTGTGCAGGTCCTTGGGTGGGAGTAGCAGAGTGTGGTACCAGTCTCCTATGACCTTGGAGGTCAGCATTTGCGCAGGTCCTTGGGTGGGGGTAGCAGAGTGTGGTATCAGTCTCCTATGACCTTGGTGGTCTGAGGCAGGCTGCTACAGCTTATGGTGCGGGCTACTAAGGCTTACAGTGTGGGCTATTAAGGCTTATGGTGCAGGCTATTTACAGAAACCAAATAAGTGGTTCACTTTATTATTCATTTCCCATCCTTGAGGGCTATCTCATGCCCTTTTTACCTAGTTTTATATTAGGAGCGGGCTCTGATATAATGAGAAGAGGGATTCTTTACTTGCTTTCAACAGAGAGTAAAGCCTGGAGTTTGAGGTATGCAGGGGCCTGCTTAAGCTCCCTTTGGAGCGTGATAGTATTTCTGGGCTTCTGAATTCTTGGGCCTTTCAATACCTGTCTGTAATCCCAACACTTGAGAGGTAGAGAGAGGATTGCACCTGAATTCAAGTCCTTGCCTACATAGTGAGTTCCAAGTTAGCCAGGGTGAGTGAGAGTGAAACCCCTTTACAAACAAGCCAACAAGACAAAAATGGAAAACTTTAGAAGTTTTAAAAGTGGCATAAGTCCTTTGAAAAGGCCAAATATTTGAATCTCTTAACCTAGCTGTCTACTATTAGAAACTGTTCTACAGAGTTCATGTCCAGTGATGTTTGGGTTCTGACACTGCAGTGGAACCTGTAGGAATGGCAAACTCAGGAGGTGCTGCTGGGGGGGGGGGGTGCAGCTTGGTTTTTTTTTTTTTTTGTTGTTCATTTTTTATTTATTTATTTGAGAGCAACAGACACAGAGAGAAAGACAGATAGAGGGAGAGAGAGAGAATGGGCACGCCAGGGCTTCCAGCCTCTGCAAACGAACTCCAGACGCATGTGCCCCCTTGTGCATCTGGCTAACGTGGGATCTGGGGAACCGAGCCTCGAACCGGGGTCCATAGGCTTCATAGGCGAGCGCTTAACCGCTAAGCCATCTCTCCAGCCCCAGCTTGTTTTTCTTAGCTACCCCTAATTGCTAGGGTTTTCTACTTCCAGGAGAACTTTAATCTGAAATTAGATTTTTGTTGGTATGGTTTTGTATTGTTGTTTTTTCAAGGTATGTTGACATGGGACTCATTCTGTACCCAGTCTGGCCATAAACACATGGGTGGTTCTCCTACTCCAACCTCCTGAGTGCTGGGATTAAAGACATGTGCCACCATGCCAGGCACTGGCATGATTTTGCAGTGGCTCCTCTCCAGAACAAATGTTTGAAGATGTTATTTCTATCTCAGATCATCCATTCCCAAGCTAAACTGTCTGGATTTTAATCATTCTATACTTATTACATTTTAAAATAATTCATAACTTGTCACCAGCTTTGGAATACTTTATTGTTATCCACCTCTAAGTGTGACACATGGACAAGAAAACAAGGTCTCTAGATCAAGTGGCGGATACAGGAATGTCATCACTGGTTTTCTGCAGCCTTCTTGGAGAAGATATGGAGAAATAGAATAACTATCATAAAATTTAGACACTTTTATTTATTTATTTGCAAGGAGAGAGAGAGAAAGAGAGAGAGGGAGAGAGAGAGAGAAAGAGAGAGGGAGGGAGGGAGAGAGGGTGGGAGAGAATGCACCAAGGCCTCCAGTAGTTGCAAATGAACTCCAGACACATGTGCCACTGTATATCTGGCTTTATGTGGGTACTGGGGAGTCAAACCCAGGCATTAGGCTTTGCAGGCAAGTACTTTAACTGCTGAGTCATCTCATCCCCTTAAAACTTTAAAAAAAATATTTATTTCTTTATGAGAATGAGAAAGAGGGAGCGAGACAGAGAGAGAGAGAGAGAGAGAGAGAGAGAGAGAAAGAGAGGAAGAGAGAGAGAATGGGCATGCCAGCGCCTCTAGTCACTGCAAATGAACTCCAGATGCATGCACCTCCCCCCCACCCCTGTGCATCTGGCTTACATGGGTCCTGGAGAATCGAACCAGGATCCTTTGGCTTTGCAGGCAAATGCCTTAATTGCTAAGCCATCTCTCTAGCCCCCCTTAAAACTTTTTAAAAAATATTTTTATTTATCTATTTGTAAGTAGAGAGAGAGATAGAAAGGAGATAGAGAGGTTATCCCTAATTTATATAATAATCTCCATCATTTCTTATCCATCCATTCATTCAATACTTGTATGTCAAGTGTAAATCAGTCATCCAGGTGATGGGTATCATGAGCAAAAACACAAAAGGAAGTCCATTTGGGGCCACAGGCTAAGCAATAATGAGGATTTAGTGAAGAGGGCAAAAGTAAGGGTAAGCACTGGAAAGTGTAAGAGACCCTCTTCACCTAGACTATGAGGAAGAGGACAGTGTGATGAAGGATCCCAGGACAGGTGACAACTAGAATATCCCTATCTAGATTTGCCAAACTCTCACTTTGTGTGCAGAATTGTATGAATGAGGGAGGGATTTAACAATATTTATTTATTCATTCACTTAAGAATGAGGTCTCACTGTGTTGCCCAGGCTGGTCTTGAATTAATGAGCTCAAAGGAAATTCCCAAGTAGCAAGAATTATAGGCATGCACTCTTTGACACAGGATTTAAATTACACTCCTGAGCAAGCTCTCTGTAAACCTAAGAAAGCCTAAATAGATCTGAAATTTAATTGTGAAATCACATTTGGCACATATTAGAAAAGGAGTTTACTCAACGTACGAAAGTTATAGGATGAACTTCAGGCAAGATTTGATCCAAATACCTAACCAATGTCATCAGAGCATTGCCTTTTCTCACCAATAGCACATATTTCTTGTACAAAATGATGGGTTTCATTATGACATTTTTAATCCTCAGTACTATATCTACTCTCCTCTTATCCCTTTCCACTGTTACTTTTCTTCCTCCCCAAATAATACCCCTTCTTTGTATATCTTCTCTCCATAAGGGAGAAAACATGCAACATTTGTCTTTTTGAGTCTGTCTATTTTGCTTAACATGATCTTCAGTTCCATCCATCTTCCTAAAAAGATAAATTTCTTTCTTCGTGGCTAAATAAAACAGCATTGCATTAATAATAAACTTTAAAGCCAGGTGTGGTGGTTCATACCTTTAATCCCAGCACTTGGGAGGCAGAGGTGGGAGGATTGCCATGAGTTCGAGGCCACCCTGATACTACATAGTGAATTCCAGGTCAGCCTGGGCTAGAGTGAGATTGTACCTTTAACAACAAAACAAAAAAAGTGTCGTGATATAAAATTACAACTAACATCAGAAACTTGAAGCTGGAGGACAGAATATAAATTCTGTCAAGTGAACAATGAGAAATGTACAAAAGGAGATGGGGAAAAGTAAAGAAAATGGATTGTATAAATTTGAATGTTACAGTTGAATTGAAATATAACTTTTTAAAAATAATTTTTATTGGAAACTTCTTTTTTTGGGGGAAGCCTAGCAGACTGGCCTTTTATTTTTAATGAGAGAGTGAGAGACAATTGGTGTGCCAGGGCCTCCAGTCACTGCAATCAAACTCCAGGCATGTGCACCCCCTTGTGCGTATATGCAACCTTGGGCGCTTATGTCACTTTGTGTGTTTGGCTTACATGGAAACCTGGAGAGTCCAACATAAGTCCTTAGGCTTCATAGGCAAGTGCCTTAGCCACTAAGCCATCTCTCCAGCCCTGGCACTTTAATATATAAATACACTGCCAATTGGTTGTATTCCCATCAGGTTATCCTCTTATTTCCCTTCTTCTTTGCCCCCATTTCACTGAGGGTCTTCTTCAGTGGGAGCATAGGTAACCACTATGGGTCATTAATTTACCAATAAACTCCTGTGGGGAAGACAGTGTCTCACAGTATGCCTTCTCACCCTGTGGCTTGAACAGCGTGTTATAAATCCCCTAATGTTGCACTCTTGGAGCCTCTTATTTTCTGCTTTGATGAGTTTTGAGTCTCCTCAGTGTCTACTGCCATCTCCCTGGAGAACTGGCCGTGCATTTGTTATATAAAGCCTTTATTTGTTAAGAAATGTTCCCTCAATCCCTAGCTGTGACAGTATCACTCCTATTTAATTTTTCATTTCTTCTGTGATGTTTCTTGGGCCCTGGCTTGTGTGAGAGAGATGTCTTATCTCATGCTAGGCACTTGGATTTTTTTTTTTTTTTAAATTTTTATTTATTTATTTGAGAGCGACAGACACAGAGAGAAAGACAGATAGAGGGAGAGAGAGAGAATGGGCGCGCCAGGGCTTCCAGCCTCTGCAAACGAACTCCAGACGCGTGCGCCCCCTTGTGCATCTGGCTAACGTGGGACCTGGGGAACCGAGCCTCGAACCAGGGTCCTTAGGCTTCATAGGCGAGCGCTTAACCGCTAAGCCATCTCTCCAGCCCGGCACTTGGATTTTTCGTCTTGTCATTCTGATGGGTCTTGGGGTTGTCCTGGGATTTGTTGCCATCTGTAAAAAGCAGGAGTGAGAGCAGCATTGATAAAAGGGGATAAACATATACATTCAGACAACTTTTGACAGGTATAACCTCTCCAGTTATTCAAAGAATAGTGAAAGCTTTCCTCTAGGATTTATGACCTTCCAAGACATAGCCTTCTAATTTGGATCACAGTAGGAAGCATGAATTGCCTCTCATTGAGTGGGCTTCATATCAAATCAGAAAGCAGTTATTTACCCCCATAGTTTACTGCCACTTCACTGGTGAGTACATCTTGCCTGTCTAGTTGATTTTGTAGCTTTCAGGGTTCACTGATTGTTCATACTGTTGATGACCTTTATCCCCTAGCAGCTTATATAGCACTCTCCAGCACTATGATAGCTAGCCAGCAGGGAGCTGACACCATCTCAGTTCCAGCTTGATTTCTCAACGTCCTGTGACTGCAGCTTGTGGTGCTTTCAGAAATAGAGTCTTATTTCTGGAGGGTAACCAAATGCTTTGGTAATGGCCTGCATTGTTTTGGGGGGCCCCATGGCCCCCCTAACTCACTGTGAAGGGTAGTTACCTTGTTGTTGCTGACACAAAAAACCTAACCAAAAAAAGCTGATTGGAGGAAAGTTTTTATTTTGCCTTATGGTCTAGAGGGGAAGCTTCATAGAGGCAGGGGAAAGCATGGCATGAGCAGACGCTGGTCACTGTCTCTCTGACAGCAGGTAGAAAGCAGCAGCAGGAGAGTAAGCCAGGTTCTGGCAGGGAGAAGCTGGCTAAAATACCCTTAAGCCCACTGCCAGAAACACACCTCCTTCAGCAAGACTACCTCTCAAATTGTTATCAGATGGGGATCCAGCTTTCAGAATACATGAGTTTATGAGAGACATATAATTCAAACCATCACATTCTGCTCCTGGATCCTGTAAACTCACCACTATTTTATTATAAAAAGTGCATTGAGGGGGCTGGAAAGATGGCTTAGCAGTTAAGGAACTTGCCTGCAAAGTCAAAGGACCCAGGTCCAATTCCCCATGACTCACATAAGCCAGAAACACAGGGTGGCACATATGTCTGGAATTTGCAGAGGCTGAAGGCCCTGGCACACCCATTCTCTCTCTCTCAAATAAATAAATAAAAATAAATTTTAAAAATGCATTTAGTCAAACTTGAAAGTCCCCATACTTTTCATCAATCTCAGTACTGTTCAAACATCTGCATAGTCCAGGGTCTCTTAACTATGACCCTTTAAAACTAAAACTTATGACAAAGAGTAAATTTCACACTGAAAAGCCGGGCGTGGTGGTGCACGCCTTTAATCCCAGCACTCGGGAGGCAGAGGTAGGAGGATCGCCGTGAGTTCAAGGCCACCCTGAGGCTACCTAGTGAATTCCAGGTCAGCCTGGACCAGAGTGAGACCCTACCTCGAAAAACAAAACAAAACAAAACAAAACAACAACAACAACAAAAAAATTCACACTGAAAAAATAAAAGCACAAGGCATAACACAGAAATATTGAACCAATGCAATATCTAAAATAAACAGGGAAAACATAAAATCTTATTGTTCTAAGTCTGAAATCTGTGACTAGTGACAAAGTCACTAGGAATACAATTCTGTTCCTCCAGCTGGATTGCTTACAGCCCAAAGAGAATTCTATCCCAAGATAGCAGCAATCCTTGGAAGCTGTTCTATAGTCCTGGCATCTCAAACAAACAAACAAACAAGCAAACAAACAAACAAACAAACAAACAAAAAACCCAAAAAACAGAACACAAAACAAAACCCTGCAACTCATGGATTTTCTTCATGGATCTATCAAGTCTCCATGCAGGGATGCCAACAACCCTGCCTCACATTGCCCAGTGGCCATTTCCAAAATCAAACTGCATTGCGAATCTAATGTCCTCTTCTTTCTTGCATGTTATACTTTTAAAACCAATACCAGGTGTTTGTTACTCTGGGGGGGGGGGGGACCAAGAACTCAAAACATGAGTTAATGGGGACATCTGATTCAAACCACCCTAAGGGTGACCCAATTCTGGCACTGGGATTTACCAGCCTATGAGTTTTGGGCAAAGCTTTCTTCACCTCAGCAAGTCTAACATTACTCACATGGACACTGATTTAAGCCCACATACACTTCAATTATTAAGGAGATTTCAAGTATTAAAGATGAGCCAATTATTTTACATTGGGACAATGGGAAAGAAACCCTCAGGGTGAAATCTAACTCATTGACATTTCAAGGTAGTAAAACTGTAAATTCTTTTGAAAGGAGAGGGCTTAGAGGAAAAACAGGGAAGTAGTATTTTGCTCCACAAGGTCAGGCTTTATGCCCCTATGGATTTACAATTTGTCTATGTCTACCTAATACTGGTTTTGGAATCATGAGAAATGCAGGCAAGCAAGTCATGAAACACACATTGTTCCAAGAGCCACTGAAATGTGACAATGTGAAGCAAGATGGAAATCTCTGTATGGAAACCCTATAAGATTATTGTATGGAATTATGAAGATGAACCACAGATTGTCATGTAGACATTTTAGAGATGCCAGGACTATGGGAGAGCCATCAAGGTAAGATTCTGGCTCTGACTCAGGTGGTTCTACCCAGAGAGTAAGCTTAACAGTGAAGGGGCAAAAGTTGCCAAGGTATTTTGTAGTCAGAGGATTTTACCATGGGTCTCAGATACCAGATATGAAATTACAGATTCTCTCTCTTTTTGTGAAACAACAGATTTTTGATGTTTGCCCTGCTTGTTATTGATCTTACATTGGTCCATCTCTCCTTGTTATACTTTCTTTTTGCAATGAAAATGTTAAGTTTGTGCCATTGTGTGTTAGAAGTATAAAACTTGTATTTTTGATTTTACAGACTTATTGTTAAGAGACCTCCTTAAATCTCAGATGACACTTTGGAATTTTGAATGGTGTAGATATTGACAAATATTGTGGAAACTTTTAAAGTTGGACTGAACTCATTTTCCATTGTGAGATTATGATGAGTCTATGGGGCCAGTAGTAATATATGGTGGCTTGAATGTTAATATCTCCCATAGCCTCAAGTGTTTGTATTTCAATTTCCTAGTTAGTTCCTAGCAGGTAGAGCCCTGATGGAGGAGGTGAATCTTGAATCCACTTGATGTTCAGAAGTAACTTGCTCTGGCTTGCTGCTCTCTCTTTGCTGAAGATGTGTGAAGTGAACCTTTGTCATGATGAAACTGCACCTTTAAACTGTAAGCCTAAAATAAATTCTTTCCTCCCATAAGCTGTTTTAAAAATATTTTATTTATTTATATGCAAGAAGAAGGTGAGAAAGAGAAAGAAAGAGTAGGAGAGAGAGAGAGAGAGAGAGAGAGGGAGAGACAGAGAGAGAGGGTGAGAGAATGGGTACACCAGGGCCTCTAGCCACTGCAAATGGACTCCAGATGCATGTAATAATTTGTGCATCTGCCTTTATATGGGTACTGGGAAAATGAACCTGAATTGGCAGGCATTGCAAGCAAGTGATTTAACCACTAAGATATAAGCTGTTTTGGTTCAGGTGTTTTGTCCCAGTAAGGAGAAGCTAACTACTACACAGGGGTTCATACCAGGTAGCAGTAAAGTCATAGGAAGGGCATGAGCTGGGGGTGGGTTGATTTATACATGGAATGCCCATGTTGGCAATGGGGGGGGGTGTGCAGTCACACATGGTGTTGCAGTGAAGATTGGGATAAGGTGGGTTTGCACATGCTAGGGGTGTGTGTGCTTAGACAAGTGGTAAGCACATGGGGTGAGGGTGTTAAGAAAAGGGAACTCACCTCCTGGCCCTTGGTATGACTAGGTTGTTGGAAGTGATATGTGGGCATGAGTACAGTTCTGGAAGGGTGCTTCCTGACTGCTCATACAATGTTTCCAATAGCTTCATTCTATTGTTGTCATTCTTTACTTGCCATGGGGGAATGTATCCCCTTGAAATTATAAACAAGAACAAACCCTTTCTTTCCTCAGGTTGCTTCCTGTTAGGTATTTGTTTACAGCAATGAGTAGAGTAACTAATACAGAAAATAATTTCTGTGAGTGGAGTTGTTGCTATGATAAATGTGACCATGTAGTACACAAGTCTTTGGAACTTGTTTATGGGAGGAATGTGGAAGAGTTTGGAATTTTGGGCTAGAAAAGCCATAAACTGCTGTAAGAAGAGCTAAAGGATCCATTCTGGTGGGAGTTTGATGAACCCAAAGGCTGTGAAAAACATGGACAGTGAAAGTCTAACTCGTAAGTTTCAGAGGAGGACATGGACCCCACTGGAAACTAAGCTAGAGGTAGTTGGTGGTGGCTTGATTCAGATGTCCCTCATAGACTTATGTGTTCTGAATTCTAGGTTCCCAGCTGGTGGCAATTTGGGAATTAGAGCCTCTTGGAGGCAGTGTATTGTTGGGGGAGGGCTTACAGGTATTACAGCCAGTTTCCCCTTGTCAGTGTTTGGCACACTCTCCTGCTGCTGTTGTCTACCTGATGTTGGCCAGGAGCTGATGTCTAGCCTCTGTTCATGTCATTGGTTTTCCCCTGCCATCATGGAGCTTCCTCTAAAATCTGTAAACCAAAATAAACTCTTTCCTTCCATAAGCTGCTCTTCATTAGGTGTTTTCTGTCAGCAATATGAAGCTGATTGCAACAGTAAAGTTGGTATCAAGAAGTGGGGTCATGCTAGAAATCTGACTGTGTAACTTTTGGCCTTTTGGGACAGATTTGAAGGGGAGGGCATGTGGAAGGACTTGAAACCTTGGCCTAAGTGATGTCTTGCAGTGATGTAAGTACAGCTTGATGGACTATTCTGGTCAGAGTTGAAAGACCTGAGTGCAATAAGGCTTATAAAGGGAAGAAAGACCTTTGCCTGGGCTGGGCTAGAAGCAGTTTGTATGAGAGGCTTGCTGTTATGCCCATGTCCTGAGAACTTGTACATGGTTGTACTGCATAGAAATGGATAAGTGAACAGATGGCTATGGCACAGAAACAAATGAAATCTTTGCCCCCCACCCCCGCTCCCTTAGGTATTCCCGCTACTGCAGATCTACACATGTGTGAATGGCATCCCACTTGCTGCTGCCCCCCCCCAGCCTCCCATACGTGGACCCAGGCCAGCAGGCTAACATTCCCCTCTGCCCTAGGCATTCTCACCACTATGGAGCTTCAGGCACAAATGCCATCCCACTTGTCGCTGCCCTCTCACCCCTGTGTACAGACCCAGGAGGGCGGACTACCATTCCCCACTGCCCTAGGCATTCCACCATTGTGGAGCTTCACATACAAATACCATCTCACCCACCAAGCCCCATCCCCCATACATGGACCTAAGCCAGCAGGCTAGCAGTTCCCCCATCCTAGGTTTTCCTGCCACCATGGAGCTCCACAGGGGAATGCAGTCCCACTCGCCACTACTCCTCCACCCCCATGCATGGACCCAGGCCAGAAGGCTAGCATTCCCCCCACCCTAGGCTTTCCCAACAAAGGGGACCTCCATGCACAAATGCCGTCCCACTCACTGTTGACCCCTATCATCCCCGTGTGCAGAGCCAGGCCATCAGGCTAACATTACCCTGCTGCCACAGGGACTTCTACAAGCCATACCTCTGTGTGTGGACCTAGGCCAGCAGGCTAGCATTCCCCCCTCCCTAGGCTTTTCTGCTGCAGGGGTCCTCCACATGACCTCTGCATGTCACCTGACCTGTAGCAGTCCCATATCCCCACCCTGCCTTGTCACGAGAGGACCCAGCAGTCCCATCCACCCCGTGCTTTAGGGTCTCAACAGACCTGCTATCCCATTCCCTCATCCCTCAGCATCATAGAAACACCATGAATTTCTATCCTCTCTCCTCCATAGCCCAGCTGCAACACCAGTCTGCTTAGTCCCATCCCCTCTTACCCCCTGTCCCCTTGGGCCATCAGAACACACAGTGCCATACATTGAACCACTGAACAACAAGCCCCTTGATCAGGTCCCTGGGCCCCATCAGAGTCTCACGGGCTCCTTCCCTCTGAGCAGGCAGTCCACATTGCCATCAGAAGCCTAGTAAAAGCAAACATAAAAGGGAATAATCCCTGAAGACACTTCAAGGGTAGACTACAGCTTCCTCCTGAATTAAATAAGATTCCTATGCTGTGATGAGCACACCATGGTGCAAAATGACTAACATGAAGAATCAAATGAAAGTAAATCCAACAAGATTGCCCAGTTTTACAATGGATATCTCTAATCAAAACAGAAGAGACAATAGGATCAGAACCCCAAAATGAAGATAGAAGCTATGCATCCCTGGATATACAAATATCAGAACTTGCAGAAAATCAACACAGGGCCAATAATTGTATGAATGCTGTCCTTGATAGATTAGACATAGTAGAAAAGAACCAGGAAGGGTTCCAAAGACAGTTAAATGATCTGAAGGAGAGTGGAAAAAAAAAAAGAGGACCTCAACAATGAGTTGGCTAAGCTCAACAAAGACATATATGCAAGGATGAATTCCAAGAAGCATTAAGAAAATCAGAAAATGATGTGAAAAGGGAACTTGACAGAGGGATGGAAACTATACATAAAAAAGAAGTAGAAAATACAAACCAAACTGAACAAGCTCAAAACTCTGTAGAAGCTCTGAAGAATAGAGTCAGCCCAGTGGAGGATAGAAACTCAGAACTGGAAAACAAAACAGAAGAAACAGTCTGTGAGTCCAAAAGTTTCAATAAGTTCAAAAAATTTTGTGAACAGAACATTAGGAAACTGTGGGATACCCATAAACATCCCAAAACTCGGGTCATGAGAATACCAGAAAAGGAAGAAATTCAGACCAAAGGCATGGAGAACTTATTAAACAAAATTATTGAAAAAGTATTTCCCACTGTCTCAAAAGAAAGTCCCATCAAGTTACAAGAAGCTAAGAGAACTACAAACAGACTGGACCAAAGGAGAAATTCTCCAAGACATATTATCATTATGGCTCTAAACATTGATAACAAAGAGAAAGTCCTAAAAGCAGCTAGGGAGAAATACACATTACATATAAAGGTAGCCTTATCAGAATTACTTCAGACTTCTCAGTGGAAACCCTAAAAGCCAGAAGGGCCTGGAAGGGAATACTGCAAAGCCCAAGAATTTATGGCTTCTAATCCAAACTACTCTACCCAGCAAAAGTATCCCTCATAATAGATGCTGAAAGGAAAACTTCCCATGATAGTAGTCAGCTCTACAACTTTATGAACAAAAAGCCAAAAGTACTGTTGGGCACTTCCAGGCATAGGCTGGAGCCTTCAGGAAATGGACCTGAGCTGCCAGGCACAGGTAAGGGTCTCCGGGCTACAGGAGGCCATGCCCTTCCCAGCCTGGGAAGCCTGGATGTCCTAAGACTTAGGCTTCGCTCATAGTCCTGTGACCTTTGTGACCAGTTGCCTAGGAAGCTCCTTATATGGTATCAGCCAGCAGCCTTTACACAGCCCATCCCCATGCAACCCTCTTCCTGCCACTATGTAGGTCACCTAACTCTCCCTATGTGTGGGAATGAATGTTCCTAGGCAAGCAACCTTTGAACCCACCAATCCCCTTAGGACTTGCCAGACATAGGCAGGGCCCAGGGTTGAAGCAAACCTCAGCTGTCTGACATGAAGTCCCCAGGCTTTGGAAGGGTTGCAGCAGCCTGAGCACCACTGGTCATATCTTTGGGACTGGACTGGCAGGGGAGCTCCTCCCTCCATTCTTGGGGGTTTCAGTGAGCCAGGATCCTCCCCCCATTCTTGGGGGTTGCAGTGAGCTTGGATCCCCAGACAAAATCTCAGACCCCAAGATCAGCAGGAAGTAAGGCCACTCCCTCTCCAAGTACAGGATACCTGGATAAGACTTAGGCTTTGCCCATAACCCTGTGGCCTTTAGCCAGTTGCTTAGGAAATTCCTTATATGGTATCATCCAGAACCTTTGCATACCTTCCCTTCACCATTGCCTATGTGCTGGAATTAATGTCCCTATATTAGGCATGGGTTAGCAACCTTTAAACCTACCAACCCTTTAGGGTCCTCTTCTCACCTTTAACTGCTTATAAATCCATTTTCCTGACAATAAACCAAGAGCTGTTCACTGAAACTATCTCCCAACAGTCTTTACTTTCCTGTGCTCACCACCCCAGTTGCCTGGGCACCTTCAGGGGGACTGCAGCCAGCCCCGGAGCAAGGACCCAGGAACCCACAGTGACCCTCTTCCTACTCTCTCTCAACTGCTTATAAACCCATTTCCCTATTGAATAAACTGAGCTACTCCCTGAAGTTGTCTCCCAGGTGTATTTTCCATTGCGCTCACACCTGCTCAAGACCATGCTCTCCATGATTGCCTGGATGCCTTTGGGGAACTGCGGCCCTGAGGATTCAGGGACCCGCAGCTGGTGCTTGAACAGGGACCCTCTGAGACATGCCAGGGTAGGTGAGTGCTCTCCCAGAGGGACTGGAAGATATCAGCCCCTTGTGGCCTTGTTTTCACATTTTTGAGGGCTGGTAGGTTTCTTTTTTTCCCCTTTACTTTTGGTTCATGCCATCATCTTGGCATTCCCACTCTTTTTCTATCATGAGCAATATTGTCTCCCAGCAAAAGGAATCACAGATTCCTGGATTAAGGGCTCTCCTGAAAGTTAGGGGAATTAAACTTTCCCAGAGAAAACCTATCTCCTTCTGGGAGGAAGTCCTCCAGATTGGCCCCTGGATGATTTCTGGGGATCCATATGGCCCAGACATGTGGACCTGCATAGTTTATCTAGCCAGGAGACAAAAAGTTCAGGAAGGGAATTTCCCCTCGCTCCCCTTTCATCTTTCAAGCTTCTCCATTAGGGCAGAGGCAAAAATGCAAGCTGGCTGCACAAGCACTCCAAAGTGGCTTGGGTCTGTGGGCTCATGCATGCTGAGCATCTCTGCTTCCCTTCCCAGTGGGCCTGACCCCCACCCTCCTTTTCCCTTCACAAAGCTGGCCCTGGGGCATACTCACCCTGTGAGGAGGCCAGACTCAGACTCAGACTTGGGAGGCTTCATTTCCTCTCCTGAAAACTATGTGCCACCTGGACCAGTGGGCAGCTCAGCGTCTTGGCTGCTGCCTCTGTGCCTACCAGATCCAAACTTGGGTGAGAGCCTGGGAACAGGGCTGGGCTGATCCAGAGCTCTTGTCCTGCCCAGCCACCACCTGCTGTGCTGGCCCCATGAAGGTCCCCAGGCCAAAGAAAAGTTAGGTTTAACTAAAGCTTATGGTGAGCTGAAATTCTGTGTAAACAATGCCATACTTTGTTGCATGTTATCATAACTATAATTAAAAAAACTATAATAAATATATAAAACTATATTACTGAGTTTATGTTCTAGGTCTTCAACTTACATAGAGGATTATTTTTTAATTTATTTTTTGTTTATTTTTATTTATTTATCTGAGAGCAACAGACAGAGAGAGAAAGAGGCAGATAGAGAGAGACAGAGAGAGAATGGGCATGCCAGGGCCTCCAGCCACTGCAAACAAATCCCATATGCGTGTGCCCTCTTGTGCATCTGGCTATTGTGGGTCCTGGGGAACCGAACCTTGAACCGGTGTTCTTAGGCTTCACAGGCAAGTGCTTAACCGCTAAGCCATCTCTCCAGCCCACATAGAGGATTATTGAAAACAATAAAATTCTCTCTGTGGTATTAACTTATAATTTGCAAGGTATTTTAAAACGATTGTAATGTCCTGTTACTTAAAAGGAGGAGGCGACTGGCCTGACTTCTAGGCTAGCCTGCCCCAAGACAGAAACAAGAATTTGCCTTATTTGCTCCTAATAAAAGCATTTCCAAGTGTGTTAGAGGTATAGATGACATAAAATTGTTTTACTCTAGACTACTTGATTATTAGTGAGTAATAGAATTAATCAATTTGGTGTAATTTCTCTTAGTAGTCTCATAAGAAAGATGGTTAATGATGGGGTGAGATGAGTTGATTGAAAGAAACTGTGAAGGAATTTTTCAATGCTGGACATAGAATTCTGGTTAAAAATGCCTTTTGAATGGTACTTAGATCAGAAAGTTAAAGATTTTTCAACTGTTTACAGACACTTATGTATGCTTTAAGTGATTTAATTTCAGTTACTATAACCTTTATGCTTCTGTTAGGTAAAATATGTTGGGATAGCTTGCTTAAGCTTTATCAACTTAAAGTTATGGGTAAACCATAAAATTGTTTTATGTTAATAAACATTTCTGTGGTACATAAAATCAATGGGTATCAAAATTAAGCTGAAGTCATTGGTTATCAAATGGTGTTTTTTCTTTCAAAATAGATTTGTCAAGGGTTGTATTCAAGCTTAGTTGTTTTGGCTCAACAAAGACCAGATTCTGCCACATTGTATGTAGAGTGACTGTCTCATTTCTGGCATCTCAAGTCCAGTTCTTCTTCTTCTTTTTTTTTTTTTTGAAGGCATTTCTTTTATTACATCTACAGAGCTCTACATAAACAGGTAACATTCAATAGGTAAGCAATCTTTTTCCAATGCATGTAATAAGTATTTTCACTTGATACTTTTATACAAACTGATATTGGTTTACTATACACCTTTAAAAGCCATTTTACTGGTTTGGCATGTGGTATGGAAATTCTAAGAGAGAAACTTTTAAGGCAATGAATCACAGATTTAAGTTCATGGAATTTATGGTAACTTTTATATCTGTTTATTTACATTTTCCCCTTTGTTAATTAAACAACAGCAGCACATACTGGGACTACCAGCTAGTCTCCTTTCCTTCTTGAAATCTAAGATTTACATTTAGATAAAAAAAAATCAGCATGTATTCATAAAACAAAATTCTTACTGAAACAAATTCAATGTGCTTTTGAAAGTCCTGAAGATCCTGAAACTTTTTAGGCATTTAAAACCAAAATTGTTTAAAGACAATGCTCTTTGCACATTTACTCATTTACGATTGGGATATATTTTCATTCAATTTCATGCACTTGTCTCAAAGGAAAACCTACCAAAAAAAACCCCACATTTTTTTCAGAGACTTAAGTAAAATCTTTCTTAAGTTAGTAATATAGAAGTGTGATAATATCTAACTTAGTAACAGAAAAATTTTAATGCTCAAAATAAATTAGCCAAAGTATGGTGTGGCTAAGTTTCAGATTTTTTTTTAAAAGATATGTCTAATAATGCCCACATAGTAATGAAAAACTGCTTCAACCTTGCTGTTACGAAAGATATGTGCACGTGTGCACCCACCCACCCATACACGCAGCACTGGATAGAAACACAAGTGTGTGTGCGCTGAGAGACCATCAGGGGACTGCTGGCAGCCCTACAGACGCTCAGACTGTACCTGCAGCAGCATGTCAGTAGTGGCAGGCTTGGGGGGTGAGAGTGGGCTAAGAAAAAAAAGAAAAAGATGAGCGACTGTGTGCTTTAAAAAAAGAAAACTCAGGAGATAAAGATGCAGTGTGGGACAATACAATGCTGCCACTCAGGAAAGATCATTGGTGTATTATTGGCTGACACTGACCATGAGGTCAGCAATGTAACTATTACTTAATGCAACATTTTAGAAAGCCAACAACTAACTAAAGGAAATGAGTTCCTCACGAAGTGGGATGAACTAAAATAAAAGAGACCACTGGTTAGCTCTCCCACAGGGACATGACCAAAGCCACTGGACAGACATTTGTTTCTCCCTATTACCAATTTTTCCCGTAGGTTGGTGTAATGTAGAACACAGAAGGAAACTAGCCCTCTCCAAGAAAGCAGAAGGATGGGTTTTCAACTGGACCATTTGCCTTGTAATTCCACATCTCTCTCTGTCTCTCCTCAGACCACCACCAACAGGAACAGAGAAAAAAGAAAGTATGGCCCACTCATTTTCCCTCAGTAGTTGATGTAATATGTTTCCTACTAAAACAGAAACAACATTCCAGTTTTAGTAATTTAGTAACCCCAATTTAGACAAATTATATAATACTGCCTGAGGTCAGCCTAAATTAATACAGCAATGAGAATTCTTAAAATGTTTACTCATGGGAACACCAGACTCATTAAAAAACATAACTATTTCTCATTTTAATTGACAATGAATGTTGTGTTTTATTGCAAATTGTTTTGTGACTATAACTCAGCCATTTATGTGTGGAATACAGATGCGTAGGGAAGACTATGTAACTTGCTTGCTATTCACACACACTTGTTTATTAATACATATATATAAACACATGTATACATATCAACATCAGTTTTTTTTCAAACTTCAAGCTAACAATTTAGTAGCAGAGTTTCAAAAAAAATTATTTTTAGGTGCCACATAGTCATGTGAATCATTGATTTTTATTATACAACTGAAGATGCAGCCATCTTGAGTTATACCTGGGTTAAAATAAGTCCATTTTGCTACCAAATGCAAAGTTTAAAACAAGCTTACACATAAAAGTGGTCTTTTATTCACTCTGAGAACACATAACAGTTGTGACATAAAACCTAGGGTGGGAAGTGGTGATCGCTTGCCCCTTCTGTCTTTTGTAATGAATCTGCATAATCAGCAGAACATCTTTTCCACACTTGAGACAGACATCTTAGATGAGGATCTGAGGGGAGTCCTTTGCCATTCTTCCCACCCTTACTCCTCTCCAGAAGCAGCCTCAGCATGGTTACATGTTCTGTTTAAGAGTAGACAAGACTGAGTTTTGGATTCTTTGACAATAGTGACTTTCCTATGTCAGGCTTGTTGTTACAAGGTGAGGGGAAAATAAGGCAAAGGAAGCAAGTACACTCAGAACTGAAAAATAACCAACTAAGGTCCAAACACACTGAACTTCAATTGCTTATCAAATAGATTTCTATGGATCCACATGTGGAGTACACTGTATTTTACAAATAGAATTTACTTTTTAGGATCATTGACTTGCTTCATCTTCAATTTTGAGGTGATTAACTTTTCCTGCCAGGTACATAAGACATCAAACAGGGCTTTCAAATTCCTTCCATGTCCTACTTTGGTGTGACTATCTTCAATGAAACCTGTTACCCTGTGCCCAACAGGAAGCAGATCCCCACAAACTTGGTTTAAATACATGACAGTGGCAACCCCAGATTTCAAATGTACATGTGTATTCTTCACAGGTCTGTGAACCTACTCCCTACACCCACACAGCTTTAGTCCCTGTTTCTGGAACATACTCTTAGGTGCCTCTAGCAACAACAGAGAACCTATGGTGGAGAAATGCCGCTGGGGTGGTTGATCAAGATGCTTATGTGTGAGTTCAAGACCTTCAGAGCACTCTGAAAGAAGCAGGCAACTGATACAGTAACTCAGTGCAACTCAGGAGAGGGGACAGCAATGACAGAACACAGACACGTGCATACACACCCACGAGCGATATCCTGAAGGTACACAGGGTGAGAGGATCAAATTTGCTCCAGTTTACAGCTAGGCCTAAATTTCAGTTTCCCAGAGAGGTAGGCAAGACTTCTGGGAAAAACCACAAACAAAGGACATGCCCAAGGTGGTGAGCTTTGGGGACTGAGTCAGTTTCTAGAGGCATGTCCCTTTCACAACCCTTTGTGCCTTCTGCCCCAACTGATCAGAGATGTACAACTATAACTGCTTCTTGCCTAGACAATCATTTAAAAAGATTACTTAACCCACCTAAAATTCCCCTAATTGTGCTTAAAAGGGGCCTGCGTGCTCCTCTCGGGGTCACCATTTTGTATGAATCATTGACCCCCGCATGCTGGCTGATTCTGAAGAATAACGCTCTTTGTTTTTACATGCTATTTGAGTCTTGGGTCTTTCTTCAGCGATTCCTGGACCCTTACATTTGGGGACTCATCCTGGATTACTGGGGCGAGTCAGGGTGCCCCTCTGTACTGTGTGTCTTTGATCTGCTCTGTTCTTTGTTTCATTTTTGGTATATCTGGCATCCAGGCACAATATGGAGTCCCACAGAAGTAAGGCTGATGAGTCAGTAATTATCTCAGAGCCGTGGGGTTCCAAGGACGCTACAGACCCCCTTTTGCTGGAGCCAAAGAGCTCCAATTTGGTGGACCCTGAGTGCTCCAGTCTGACTCTGGTCTTGGTAAATGCTGACAGGTTGCACTCATCTGGCAGAGCCTGTTTATGGGATAGGCCGTCATCTGCAGCGTTTTGGTTTCTTTTTCACTTCCCAGAAAATTTGTTTTTGTGTCTGTATGTTTGTGCCTTGTTTGTCCTTTTCTTTTCTTTCTTGTGAGACACCATGGGACAAGCGGAGAGTTCCACCCCACTGGACCTAGTTCAGTCAAACTTCAAGGATTTTCAACACCTGGGGGACAATCTGGGTTTAACAGTACAGCCAGGAAAACTAAACATCTTTTGTAGGAATGAATGGCCGACTTTCAATGTGGGATGGCCAGAGGGAGGCACCTTCCACTTTCCCACCATTTGCCAAGTTAAAGCTTTTGCAGGTGTTCTTCACATCTGAGGAAAGAGAACAGGTGCTAGCCGCAGCCTGCAAGTCGGTTCTGGGGCCAAAGGCCAGCTCACAGCGGTCCAGGCTGACATTGATGTGGCTTTTCCCTTAATTCTCCTGAACTGGGACCCTAAGGACCCCGCAGGTAAGGAGAGAGCTGTTCACCGAGACTCCTCCTGAAAGTCTTTTACTTTCATGTGCTCACTCACCCTGGTTGCCTGGACATCTTTGGGGGACCTGGTTGGCCCCTGGAACAAGATTCCAGCAACCCACAGCTGGTCCCTGAACAGGGACCTTATGAGATGGACAGGGTGGGTGAGTGCTCCCCCATAGGGACTGGGAGACATTGGCCCATTCGGCCTTGCCTGCATGTTTTTAAGGGCTGGCAGGTTTCTCTTTTTCCTCCTTTATTTTCAATTTGTGCCTTTTGTGTGGGACCAGACATGACAAACTGACAACTGAAGTCTCTTGGCCGAGGCCACTCTTTTGTTACTATGGCTCTGTAGTATAGGTTAAAATCAGGTATGGTGATACCACCAGCCTTATTTTTGTTGCTCAGAATTATTTTCGATATTTGAGGTTTTTTGTGATTTCAAATGAATTTTTGGATTGTTTTTCATTTTCCATGAAGAATGCCTTAGGAATTTTGATAGGGATTGCATTAAATGTGTAGACTACTTTTGGTAAGATTGCCATTTTCACAATATTGATTCTTCCAATCCAGGAACAAGGGATGTTTCTCCACTTTCTAGTGTTTCTGCAATTTCTCGCTGGAATGTTTTAAAGTTCTCATTGTAGATATTCTTTACTTCCTTGGTTAGGTTTATTCCAAGGTACTTTTTTTTTTTTGATGCAATTGTGAATGGGAGTGATTCTCTGATTTCATCCTCTGTGTGTTTGTTGTTAGCATATATGAAGGCTACTGATTTCTGTGTATTTATTTTGTATCCTGCTACATGGCTGTAGGATTTTATCAACTCTAACAGTTGGCTACTAGAGTCTTTAGGGTCCTTTATGTATAGAATCATGTCATCTGCAAATAATGATAACTTGATCTCTTCCTTTCCAATTTGTATCCCTTTTATGTGTGTCTTTTGGCTTATTGCTATGGCTAAGACTTCCAAAACTATATTAAATAGAAGTGGGGACAGTGGACACCCTTGTCTTGTTCCTGACTTTAGTGGAAAAGCTTCCAGTTTTTCCCCATTTAGTAATATGTTGGCTGTAGGCTTGTCATAAATAGCCTTTATTATATTGAGATATGTTCCTTCTATTCCCAGTCTCTGTAGGACTTTTATCATGAAGGGATGTTGGATTTTGTCAAATGCTTTCTCTGCATCTAAGGAGATAATCATGTGATTTTTTTTTTGTCCTTCAACCCATTTATATAAAGTATTACATTTATAGATCTGCGTATGTTGAACCATCCCTGCATCTCTGGGATAAAGCCTACTTGGTCAGGGTGAATGATCTTTTTGATATACTCTTGTATTCTGTTTGCCAATATTTTGTTGAGAATTTTTGCATCTATGTTCATGAGGGAGATTGGTCTGTAATTTTCTTTTTTTGTTCTATCTTTGCCTGTTTTTGGTATCAGGGTGATGCTGGCCTCATAGAAGGAGTTTGGTAGAATTCCTTCTTTTTCTATTTCCTGAAAAGCTTAAGAAGCAATGGTGTTACCTCTTCCTTAAAGGTCTGGTAAAATTCAGCATTGAATCCATCCGGGCCTGGGCTTTTTTAGTTGGGAGATTATTGATAACTGTTCGGATCTCCATGTTTGATATAGTTTTATTTAAGTGATTAATCTCATTTTGATTTAATTTAGATAGGTCATATAGATCAAGGAAATCATCCATTTCTTTTAGATTTTCATACTTTGTAGAGTATATGCTTTTATAGTATGTCCCTATGATTTTTTGAATTTCTCTGGAATCTGTTGTGATGTTACCTTGTTCATCTCTGATTTTATTAATTTCTGTCTCTTCTCTCTTTTTTTTGGTCAGATTTGCGAAGGGTTTATCAATCTTGTTTATCCTTTCAAAGAACCAGCTCTTTGTTTCATTAATTCTTTGGATTGTTCTTTTTGTTTCTATTTCATTAATTTCTGCCCTAATCTTTATTATTTCTTCCTGTCTACTGATTTTTGGTTTGCCTTGTTCTTCTTTTTCCAAGGCTTTAAGGTGAAGCATTAGGTCATTTACTTGCGACCTTTCTAATTTCTTTTAACCCACCACAGCACCCCACTACTATAGTCTATTACAACGCTGTGCGTTTTTTTAAAAGTATTTTTATTTATTTATTTATTTGAGAGTGACAGACACAGAGAGAAAGACAGATAGAGGGAGAGAGAGAGAGAGTGGGTGCGCCAGGGCTTCCAACCTCTGCAAACAAACTCCAGACGCGTGCGCACCCTTGTGCATCTGGCTAATGTGGGACCTGGGGAACTGAGCCTCGAACCAGGGTCCTTAGCCTTCACAGGCAAGCGCTTAACCGCTAAACCATCTCTCCAGCCCTCTAATTTCTTAATATAGGCACTTAAGGCTATAAATTCACCTCTTAGAACTGCCTTCATTGTATCCCAGAGATTTTGGTATGTTGTGTTCTCATTATCATTTGACTCTATAAATTTATTTATTTATTTATTTATTTTTTTAAAAGTTTTATTTATTTGAGAGCAACAGACACAGAGAGAAAGACAGATAGAGGGAGAGAGAGAGAATGGGCGCGCCAGGGCTTCCAGCCTCTGCAAACGAACTCCAGACGCATGCGCCGCCTTGTGCATCTGGCTAACGTGGGACCTGGGGAACCGAGCCTCGAACCGGGGTCCTTAGGCTTCACAGGCAAGCGCTTAACCACTAAGCCATCTCTCCAGCCCAGACTCTATAAATTTTTTGATTTCCTTCTTGATTTCTTCATTGACCCATTCGTCATTTAGTAGTGTATTGTTTAGTTTCCATGATTTTGTGTATGCTCTATAGCCTTTCTTGCTACTGATTTGTAGTTTAATTCCATTGTGGTAAGATAGAATGCAAGGAATTATTTCAATTTTACTGAATTTGTTAAGATTTGCTTTGTGTCCTAATATATGGTCTATTTTAGAGAATGTTCCATGTGCTGCTGAAAAGAATGTATATTCTGCAGTCTTTGGATGAAATGTCCTGTATATATCTGTTAGGTCCATTCCTTCTATGACCTCATTTAGTCCAGTTGCCTCTCTGTTTATTTTTTCCCAGGATGACCTGTCAATTGATGAGAGTGGGGTGTTAAAGTCACCCACCACCACTGTGTTTGGTGTTATCTGTGACCTTAGTTCTAGTACTGTTTGTTTGATGAATTTGGGAGCCCCCATGTTAGGTGCATATATGTTTAGCATTGTAATGTCCTCCTGTTGGAGTGTGCCCTTAATCAATATAAAGTGACCTTCCTTATCTTTCTTGACTAACATTGGACTAAAGTCTACCTTGTCTGATATTAAGATAGCAACCCCTGCTTGTTTTCTAGGCCCATTTGCTTGAAACGCTGTCTTCCAACCTTTCACCCTAAGATAGTGTCCATCCTTTGTAGAAAGGTGAGTTTCTTGGAGACAACAAATTGTAGGATCCTGCTTTTTAACCCAGTCTGCAAACCTATGTCTTTTCGTTGGGGCATTGTGGCCATTGATATTAAGAGATATTATTGAAAGGTGTGTATTTATGTTTGCCATTTTTTTTTTGTGTGGTTCTGGTTCTACCTGTGCTCTCTTCTGCTAACTAGTACTTGAGTACTGCTTGTTTTTTCTAGGTTCCTTATATGTGTGCTTTTCCTTTTCTTCAGCATGGAGGATTCTATCAAGTATTTTCTGTAGAGCTGGTTTTGTCTTCGAATACTCCTTTAACCTGCTTTTGTCATGGAATGTCCTTATTTCTCCGTCTATTTGAATGGATAACTTTGCAGGATAAAGTAACCTTGGTTGACAGTTGTTATCTTTCAGAACTTGGAATATATCACTCCAAGCCCTTCTGGCTTTAAAAGTTTGTGTTGAATAATCTGCTGTAATCCTGATGGGCTTCTTTTATAGGTAACTTGATTTTTCTTTCTAACTGCTTTCAATAGTTTTTCTTTGGTTTGTGTGTTTGGAAGTTTGATTATAATATGGCGAGGAGAGTTTCTTTCTGGGTTTTGTCTGGCTGGGGTTCTAAAGGCTTCCTGTATCTGCATTGGCACCTCTTTCCCAATTTGGGGGAAATTTTCTTCTATGATTTTGTTGAAGACGCCTACTATGCCTTTGGAGTAGAATTCTTCTCCTTCTACTATGCCCTGAATTCTTATATTGGATCTTTTCATAGTATCCTGAATATCTTGAAATTCCCACTCATACTTTTCTATAAGTTTGTCTTTCTCTTTGTTGGACTGTATAGATCTGCCACCTGGTCTTCTAGCTTAGATATTCTGTCCTCTCCCTCATCCATCCTACTGGTGAGATTTTCTACAGAGTTTTTTTATTTCATTAACTGTGTTCTTCATTGCTAGTAATTCTGACTGTTTTTTCTTTATTATTTCTATTTCCCTATTTATGTCTTGTATTGCCTTCTTTATTTCATGAAATTGGTGTCCTGCATCTTCTTTGATTCCTTTGATTTCCTCTTTAAGTTCCTCTTTGACTCCTTTGATTTGTTCTCTGACTTCTTTGAACATATTTACAATCATTCTTTTGAACTCTTTCTCAGGCATTTCCTCTAACTCGTTCTCACTAGAGGACATTTCTGATGCATTAATACTTTTAGGTGGATTTATATCGTGTTGCTTTTTAGTGTTTCTTGTGTTATAATGTATATATTTTTGCATCTTGGATTAAGTTAATGCTTGGATTTTCTAGCTAGCTGGCTATTCTTAGCTATCAATTGATTCGATGTAATATATTATCAGGGTAGGAGCTTAAGGTGTTAGGTGTGGCTCTTAAGACTCTCAGAGTATCTACAAATATGTTCTTAGGGGTTGAGTTTCCCTGCTATAGGAGTATTCAAGCAGACTGAGTGGAATAAAGTACAAGTAGATTCTAAAATTTAACTAAACACTGTACACATTCAATCAAAAACAGCCCCGAGTATGTATACAAGAGTAGTTATTATAATGACCAGATCCTCTATCAACAAAGAGGTTAAGATTTCTGGTCTGTTGAGGGATCCAAGTCAGCTTACGACCAAGTGAGACCCTTCCCTGGTGCAATCCCAGTTACCTTGAATGCGTTTGGTCTCAGTCAAGTTGCTGCCTGGGTCGTCGGGCTGCTGTTCTGATTTCTGGAGCTGGGCACTGGCTTTTCCTGCAGTGCAGACTGAGCCTGGCAAGTGTGGCCCTGCAGATCAGCACCCCTGCTGCTGGAACTGCTGCTGCTCAAGTTGCCGCTGCTGGGCCTGCAGCAGCTGCTGCTGAAGGTGCTGTTGCTGGACCCACCGCAGCTGCTGCCTCTGCTGCTGCTGTAGCTGCCACTGCTGGAGCCACCACTGCTGCTGAAGCTGCTGCTGCTGTGTCCACTGCTGCTGCTGCCACTGAAGCTGCTGCTGCTGGATCTGCCGCTGCTGCTGCTCCTGGGTCTGCTGCTGCTGTGGCCGCTGTTACCGGTGCTAGAGTCGCTGATGTTGCTGCTGAACTCTGCTCCTGCTTGGGTCTCGCTGTTGGCTCAAGTTGTTGTGTCCGGGTCCTGGGCCGCTGCTCTGTTCGCAGGAGCTGGGCTCAGGCAGTGGGGGAGGGGAGGGAGCCGCAGCTGCTCTGGTTCTCTCACTGCTCCACGTGTGCTTCTACCTCGTGGTCTGCTCCTCCATTGCTCACTGCCGCTCTCCCTTCACGTTTCCTGAGTTGTGGAGAGCACCGGTGTGAGTGGAAGCTCCCGCACCTGGCTTTTCCTGTGGCTGGGGCCGAGCCTGGCAGCTTTCTGGTGTGCCGCCGCTGCCATGGCGGTTGGCCGAGCTGCCAGGGCCACTTTTGCCGGCTTGTGCGGGCTCTGGATGATCTGGATCTCTTCTACTTCTCTGCTGCCACTTTAATTTCCTATACACCTCACTTTTTAGTAAAAGTTTGTATTTTGCTGAGTTTTTTTGGTCTTTTTTTCCCCCCTAGGCTGCTTTGGCGTGTTACCTATGCCATTGTCCCATTTTCAATGGCAACAACAACAAAATACTTTGGAATAACATTAACCAAGAATGTGAAAGACCTATACAATGAAAACATAAAACACTTAAGAAAGAAAGACATGAGGACTTGAGAAAATGGAAAGCCCTCCCACATTCCTGGATATTCAGAATTAACATTCTGAAAATGGCAATCTTACCAAAGGCTAAATACAGATTCAATGCCATACCAATAAAAATTCTAAAATTTTTTGTTCACTGAGGTCTCAAAATTCATATGAAATGGCAGAAGGCATCAGATTTTCAAGCATATCCTTAGCAAAAGAAACACCTCTGGAGGCATCACCATACCTGATCTAAAGCTATGTTACAAAGCCATAGTAATAAAAACAACATGATACCAGCATAAAAACAGGATTGTAGACCAATGGAACAGAATTGAGGCCTGGACTTTAGATCAGGTAACTCTAGCTACTTAATACTTGCCAAAGGCCCTAACAATGTAGGCTGGAGGAAAGACAGCATATTCAATAAATTTTGCTGGACAAAGTGGATAACCATGTGCATAATATGCATAACTAATAAAAAAATAAAGAAATTGGGCCAGCTGATCTGCTCTAAGACAGCAGGAAGAATGCAGACTTTGAAGTAAGGGACTTGAATGCTGAAGGTGTGTCCTGTTCTCCAAAGTTGGATTTATTTCCCCCTGGATTAACAAATTGGTAGCCCCCCTGGTACTATTGAGTACAACAAATGTAAGAAATAGAGGGTCATTGAATCTGTAACATGGTTTTGTTTTTTAGAAATGGCCATGGGCAGTGTGAAGTAGGCTTGTTCTCTTATCTGTGGAAAGACCTGATGAAGCCATGTGATTGAACCAAGGGTTGCAATGGAGAAACAATTGAGATGTCAGGACTATAGGATGGCTGCCAATGTGAGCATACAAAGTTTTCCTGGACTGTGAGTAGCCCAGCTGGAGAGGCAGAATTAGAACTCCAACGATTTGTCACTTATTAGCATTATTGACATGGAGACTTGTCACTGGTTAGAGTTACTGAAATAGGAGCTACAGAATTTGATGTTTGCCCTGTTGGTTTCAATCTTTCTTTGCTATGCCCAATGCCATCTTTTTTTTTTTTTTTGGCAAGCTTTTTTTTTTTTAATTTTTATTAACATTTTCCATGATTATAAAATATATCCCATGGTAATTCCCTCCCTCCCCACCCCCACACTTTCCCGTTTGAAATTCCATTCTCCATCATATTACCTCCCCATTACAATCATTGTAATTACATATATACAATATCAACCTATTAAGTATCCTCCTCCCTTCCTTTCTCCACCCTTTATGTCTCCTTTTCAACTTACTGGCCTCTGCTACTAAGTATTTTCATTCTCACGCAGAAGCCCAGTCATCTGTAGCTAGGATCCACATATGAGAGAGAACATGTAGCGCTTGGCTTTCTGGGCCTGGGTTACCTCACTTAGTATAATACTTTCCAGGTCCATCCATTTTTCTGCAAATTTCATAACTTCATTTTTCTTTACCGCTGGGTAGAACTCCATTGTATAAATGTGCCACATCTTCATTATCCACTCATCTGTTGAGGGACATCTAGGCTGGTTCCATTTCCCAGCTATTATAAATTGAGCAGCAATAAACATGGTTGAGCATGAACTTCTAAGGAAATGAGATGAGTCCTTTGGATATATGCCTAGGAGTGCTATAGCTGGGTCATATGGTAGATCAATCTCTAGCTGTTTTAGGAACCTCCACACTGTTTTCCACAATGGCTGGACCAGATTGCATTCCCACCAGCAGTGCAGAAGGGTTCCATTTTTTCCACATCCCCGCCAACATTTATGATCATTTGTTTTCATGATGGTGGCCAATCTGACAGGAGTGAGATGGAATCTCAGTGTAGTTTTAATCTGCATTTCCCTGATGACTAGTGACGTAGAACATTTTTTTAGATGCTTATATGCCATTCGTATTTCTTCCTTTGAGAACTCTCTATTTAGCTCCATAGCCCATTTTTTGATTGGCTTGTTTGATTCCTTATTATTTAACTTTTTGAGTTCTTTGTATATCCTAGATATTAATCCTCTATCAGATATATAGCTGGCGAAGATTTTTTCCCATTCTGTAGGTTGCCTCTTTGCTTTTTTCACTGTGTCCTTTGCAGTGCAAAATCTTTGTAATTTCATTAGGTCCCAGTGGTTAATCTGTGGTTTTATTGCCTGAGAAATTGGGGTTGTATTCAGAAAGTCTTTGCCAAGACCAATATGTTGAAGGGTTTCCCCTACTTTTTCCTCTAGCAGTTTCAAAGTTTCTGGTCTGATGTTAAGGTCTTTAATCCATTTGGACTTAATTCTTGTGCAGGGCGAGAGAGAAGAATCTATTTTCATCCTTCTGCAGATATTTATCCAGTTTTCAAAACACCATTTGCTGAAGAGGCTGTCTCTTCTCCAATGAGTATTTTTGGCATTTTTATCGAATATCAGGTGGCTATAGCTACTTGGGCTTACATCTGGGTCCTCTATTCTGTTCCACTGATCTACATGTCTGTTTTTGTGCCAGTACCATGCTGTTTTTGTTACTATGGCTCTGTAGTATAGGTTAAAATCAGGTATGGTGATACCACCAGCCTCTTTTTTGTTGCTCAGTATTATTTTAGATATTCGAGGTTTTTTGTGATTCCAAATGAATTTTTGGATTGTTTTTTCTATTTCCATGAAGAAAGCCTTTGGAATTTTGATAGGGATTGCATTAAATGTGTAGATTGCTTTAGGTGAGATTGCCATTTTCACGATATTGATTCTTCCAATCCAGGAACAAGGGATATTTCTCCACTTTCTAGTGTCTTCTGCAATTTCTCACTTGAGTGTTTTAAAGTTCTCATTGTATAGATTCTTAACTTCCTTGGTGAGGTTTATTCCAAGGTATTTTATTTTTTTTTTTGATGTAATTGTGAATGGGAGTGATTCTCTGATTCCAATGCCATCTTTTGCAGTGTGAATGGTTATTCTGTGCCATTATGTTTTTGGTTGGTTCTGGTAAAAGACTTTGGACTATGGGATTGTTTGAACATCATTGAAATTGATAAAAACAATGGGGACTTTTAAAGTTGGATTTAATGCATTGCACTTTCCACCAGGGATGGTTATCAGTTTATAGGGGTCAGGGGCAGAATATGGTGGTTTGATTCAGGTGTCCCCTATAAATTTAGGTGTCTGAATACTAGGTCCCCAGCTGGTTGCAACTGGGGGATTAGAGTCTCCTGGAGGCAATGTATTGTTGGGAGTGGCTTATGGGTATTATTGTCAGTTTCCCCTTGCCAATTTTTGGCACACTGTCCTGCTGCTGTTGCCCACCTGATGTTGTCCAGGGGTGATGTTTAGCCTTTGCTCATGCATCATTTTTCCTTGCCATCATGGAGCTCCCCCTTGAGTCTGTAATCCAAAATAAACCCTTTACTCCCACAAGCTGCTCCTGGGCTCCTGCTTATGTGCTTTCTACCAGTAACAAGAAGCTGACTACAAGACAGTTTATGCTACATTTTTACACAAAACCTGTCTGCACTCTGCCTGTGTCCTGAGAACTTGATTGGACAGGGGCTGGAGTGATGGCTTAGTGGTTAAGGTGCTTCCCTCTGAAGCCTAAGGACTCATGTTTAACTCTCAAGGTCCCATGTAAATCTGATGCACAAAGTGACTCAAGTGCCCCAGCTTTCACATGTGCACAAGAGGGTGCATACATCTGGTGTTTGATTGCAGTGGCTGGAGGCCCTGGCACAGCAATTCTCTCTCTCATTCCCTTGCATTAAAAAGGCCAATCTGTTGGATTTGCCTCAAAAAGAAAGTAATGGATGAATGTATTTGGCAGGAGAAATTTCAAAACAGCATAACAGTAAAACCATGGCTCTTATTTCAATCTTCAGTGAAACAGCACAAAGATATGAAAAATCTAGAGGGGAAAGTTTTGTGAGCAAGTTCAAAGTACCAAAAAGGGAGACTATAGCCAACAAAGCATCTGTAATTGTGAAAGAGATTAAAGAGATTAATGTGATTAAAGAAAAATGTGATTAATGTCATTAATGAGAAACCCTTCAGGAACTCTTTCCTGAAGAGAAAAACTCTAGTGAAGAAGGCTGGAGAGATAGCTTAGTGGTTAAGCGCTTGCCTGTGAAGCCTAAGGACCCTGGTTCAAGGCTTGATTCCCCAGGACCCATGTAAGCCAAATGCACAAGGTGGTGCATGCATCTGGAGTTCATTTGCAGTGGCTGCAGGCCCTGGCGTGCCCATTCTCTCTCTCTCTCTCTCTCTCTCTCTCTCTGTCTCTTTCTCTCTCTCTCTCTATTGCTCTCAAAATAAATAAACAAAAATAAACCAAAAAAATTTAAAAAACCTTTAGTGAAAGTGCAAATTTTCTGAGAGGAGAAAGACTGAAGGAGAATGCTATGTAAGAGGTTTCTTGCTCAAAAACAACTGCTCAGGAAAATATTTTCATAGATTCAGCAACCAAGGCATGCAGATGCCTTTAAAGCTTTGGTCCAAGGTGGGCAGGCTTCATCCTGAGCTGACGGGCATTGTTCATATGATATTGGTTTGGGAGGTATGAGAGACCAAGGGGTTAGGGAGGTTGCACAATGGTTAATGATGCAAGATTGTGGGGCTGGAAAGATGGCTTAGCACTTAAAGGCACTTACTTGCAATACCTGACAGTCTTGCTTTGATTCTTCAGTCCCCATAAAGCCAGAAGCAGGAAGTGGTGCAAGCATCTGGCAAGAGGCCTTGGCATGTCCACTCTCATTCTCTCCCTCTCTTTGGAAATAAATAAATAAATAAATACAATATTTTTTAAAAGATGAAAGATTAACAGGGTCATTTTGGTAGTTTGAATGTATGTCCCCCAGTAGACTCAGGTGTTTTATTAAAGTTTGTGTCCAGCTGCCTAGCTGGAGAAGGTGTCACTGGGGACAGATCCTGGAGTCCAGCCCTAAGGTGTCACTGGGGTTTCTAATCTAATTTCTAGCTCAGAGATATTCAGAGAGGTTTTTGAGCTCTGTTGTGCTTTCTTGCATTGCTAGCTGTTTGGTTGTGTCTGTCTCTGCTTGGATCTATGAAAGTGAGCCAACTTCTTCCACCATTGATAGAATTTCCCCTTGGATCTGTCAGTTGAAATAAACCCTCAGTCCTATAAACTGTGCCTGGTTTGGATGTTCATCCCAGCTCTACTTGTGCATGTAGCTTTATGTGGGAGTCAAACCTGGGTCCTTAGGCTTCACAGGCAAGTGCCTTAACTGCTAAGCCATCTCTCTAGCCCCCCCCTTTTTTTCTTCATTAGATTATATTTCTCCAAATTACTGGTCAGCTGTATCAGTTTAGATGCCCACTAGCTATGAAGAACAGTATATTTCTCTTTCCCCATATCCCTTCTAACCCTTGACACAATTCAAATTTTGGCTGTACTTTTTTCCAACTAGAAATGTGTCATGGTGTGCTTATGAATGTTTAGTTTCCATTTCTCAGACTACTGATTCATGTGTATTGTAAATGATTTACCATCATTAAGGACACCAAGTTGATTCTGTTGTTCCAGGCTTTTGTTCTTGCACACTCTGGTGTGCTCCTTGGGCCTGTGCATGTGTGTCGTTGTTGTTTTGGGCTTTTTGAGATTATTTAACTCAGGCTGACCTCTCAATCTTCCTGCCTCCACTTCCTGATTGCTGGGGTTACAAATTTATATCACCATGCCTGGCATCCAACCTGTTAATCATTGGCCTTTCTGATGATTTCCCCCATATTGAGGCAATTTAAGGATTTTACTTTAAGTCATCTCATGAATGTAGACTCAGGTATGATGAAAAGGGGCTCATTATGAATAACAAAAGGCACGGCTATTCCTCAGGAAACTCCAAGGGCTTTCCTTGTGTGTGATTAGAAACATGACAAAGACCATACTTTGTATTATACAATTTGTTATTGTCTGCCTTTTAAAAAGTAACCATCCTAGTAGGTATAGAGTAATATCTTATGATTTTTATTTGTATTTCTCTAATAATTAATTGTGGGTATCTTCTCATGTATTTGTTGGCAGTTTGTATATTTTAATCTAAGAATTACCTATCCCTTTGTTCATTTCTTTTTTTGTTTTTAAAGAAAAACATATTTATTTGCAAGGGGAGAGAAAGGGAGAGAGAGAGAATGAGAATGTGTTGGCCAGGCCCTCTTGCTACTGCAAATGAACTCCAGATGCATGTACCATTTTGTGCATCTGGCTTTATGTGGGTGCTGGGGAATCAAACCCAGGCTGTCAGACATTTCAAACAAGTGCCTTTAACCACTGTCACCTCTCCAGCCCAGCCTTTATTCATTTCTTGGCTTTTTTTTTTTTTTTTTTTTTTTGAGGCAGGGTATTACTCTAGCCCAGGCTGACCTAGAGCTCTCATTTTGTAGCCCCAGTCTGGCTACTAACGCAGAGATCCTCCTACCTCAGCCTCCCAAGTGCTGGGATTAAAGGTGTGCACCATGATGCCCAGCTTCCTTTGGTCATTTCTAAATTGAATTCTTTGTACCCTTTAAAAATAAAAATATAAATCTTCTAACCCTTTAAATCTTTTAAAATGTATTTATGTGTGTGTGTGTGTGTGTGTGTGTGTGTGTGTGTGAAAGAGAGAGAAAGGGAGAGAGACAATGCATGGACACACCAGGGCTTCTTGATAATGCAAAAAAAAAAAAAAAAAAAAAGGGAAATTGTACCTGGGCTGGCAGACATTGCAAGCAAGCACCTTTGACTGCTAAGCCATCTCAGCTTCTCCAATTATTTGTACTTTTATTGTTGTGTTGCAAGTGTTTTTTTTTTTAAAAAAAAAACATTCTGACTATAGGCTCCCTTAGCAGATATATGATTTACAAAGTCATCCCACGTGATACCAAAGTCTGTGATATTCAAGTCCCTTATATAAAATACTATATTTCCATAGAACCACCTTGTACCTTTCTGTATACTTTAAACCGTATCTTGATTACTTATAATACCAAATATCACATAAGTGCTATGAAAATAATTGTTTTATTATATTTATTAGGGAATAATATGTATATGCTTAATACAGTTATAGCTTATTCTGAATATTTTCTATTAACAGTTTCTTGAATCTGTAGATGGGGAACACATGAATACAGAGTACCAACTGTTTTCTGTTGGGAACACATCTTCTTAGCCTTGCTTTTTTTTTTTTTTTTTTTTTTACCAGCCCATTGTTCAGGGCCTAACAGACCAACCTAAAAATCAAAATGAAATTACTCAGGCTATTAATGTTTCATGTCCTCAAGTTGAGATTATTATCTACATCTCTGAGAAATCAGGAGGAAAGTGAACAAGTTCCCCAAAGAGGCTAGATTTAGTTCGCCTGATGATGCAGCTCCCTCCGACCCAGCCCTTACATAACAAAGCTAACCCAGAGAAACCTGATGTGCAACAATCAGTATTTTATTTATTTTTATTGTGTGTCCCCACACTCTACAGGGAAAATAACTTTGTCAATTTGCTCTTTTATTTTTTATGTCTGCTTTCTTCAACACTTATGGTCCCATTCAACCAACCTCTTCTGCTTGAACACCCGTCCTCTTTTATGAAAAGAAAGCTTACTTGACTATAACAACTGAAAATCATGCCAATTAAGATTTTTACTTGCAGTTTTGTCCCTTGACACATCAAAAGTCAAAAATGGGCCAGCTGTTACAAAAATTCACAGGATCAGGATTCTCCTTGGATAGACATAGATTATATAGAAGAAAAGGAGTAGAAATAAAAACAAAACTATTCCAGATTGGTTTTCAATTCAGTTTAATTACCACATAAATGAATACTACCTATGTGCAAGCTGTTTAGCCCATAAAGGAGCTCCAAGAAGCTTGAAATCACAACATAAATGAGTGAATGGATGCTGCTAACAGGGGGAAACACCAGAAGCAGGGATTGCTTTGGCAAGTTCAGTGGTTCCAAAGCCAAGAAAATGTCAAGCACAGCAGATACTCTACTAATATTTATTCAGTATAACTGAACAGAGATAAGAAAGCAATCACATGGGAAAAATCAGAAGTAACACAAACAGGACTGGGGAAATGCCTCAGTAGTTAAAGGTGCTTGCATGCAAAACATCCTAGCCAGAGTTCAGTTCCCCAGTACCCACATAAAGCCAGATGCACAGAATGGCTCATGGATCTGGAGTTCATTTGCAGAGGCAAGAGGTCCTGGTGTGCCCATACTCATTCTCTCCCTCCTCACAAGTAAATAAATATACTTTAAAAAAAGAAGTAACACAGACATGCATCAAATAATGCTATCTAAAATTGATTCTTCTATTTTAAAAGGGACAGAAGGTACATTTGGGACAAGTGATAAATAGAGAAAGACTTGAAAAGCAAATTGAGAAGAACAAGTGTTACAGGGGCGTGCTCCAGGAATTCAGTTTTAAAAACATTCCTGCAGGGAGGGCCAAGGAACTCTCTGTTCAGTGGTCAGGCTTCAGAGGGCCTGAGGTTGATCATCAGCAACTGTATTCCTTTCCACATGAGGCTGGAAGTAAAGAGCGAGAAACACTGGAGAGTACAAACGGTCTAATTGTTTCCTAAGTAGTTTAGGAAGAAAACAACAGAAACCATTCTGTGAACGTAGCTACAGCAGAAGTACTAAGGTTTCTCTTCTGCTTTCATAACTCAGAGATTGCCCCACTAGTGTCCCTTGGAATTTTCTCACTGGCCAACTTTACAGGTTATTGTGAGGTAATTTCCACAATGTGATAGTTTATATTGATTGCCAACTTGACAGGACCTAGAATAGCCAGGGAAATGGGCCTTGGGGCATGTCTGTGGGGGATTATCTTATTTAGATTAGTTGTGGTGGGAAGACCCACTTTGGCTGTGGGTGACACCATCCCAAAGGCTGGGGTCCTGGACCCGATAGAATGGAAAAAGTTGGCTGAGCTCTAGCATTTATTGCTTTCTGCTTCCTGATTGCTGATGCAATGGGAACAGGTACTTCTTGCTCCTGCCACTATGCTTTTCTGCCATGATGGACTATGAGCTTGAACTGTAAGTTGTAAGTCCTTCCTTTCTTGAATTGCTTCTGGTCAGGTATTTGCTACAGCAACAAGAAAGTAACTAATACAAGCAAGAAGTTGTCAGGGGAGAGTGGAAGTCATTGTCAGAGTGGGGAGCCAGGAATAAACTGATGGCATTAATTAGTTAATAGGACATTTTCTGTTTTATTTTATATGTATTTATTAGTGTTGAGCTTGTTTTATGTTCTTGTTTATGTCTTTATTTTGAAACAGGCCATTTTGTAGCCCAACCTGCCTATAAACTCTAGCTCCTTCTGTTATTAAACCATGTGCTACCATTCCTGAATGACCTGAGCTTTTAGATCAAGTAATACTATGTTTGCTGTTTCTCACATGTGATGCATTTTGAAGAAATTCTTCCATTGTCTAAGGAAGTTTGGCTCTTTAAATTGGTTGTCAGAAATTTAGATTTACAAAAAATATATATCATTTTAGGAAAGTCAAAGATGTATTGTTGCTGTATCACCCAGCAATTCTGCTCGTAAGTACTCCATATGACTCCAAAGTAATAAAACATATTGCCATACAAACACTTGTACATGAGTGAATGTTCAGGTACTGCATTATTTGTTGTAGCTGTGCAGTAGAAACAATTGAAACCACCAGTAAGTAAACAAAATGTGTTCTCTACCAACTTTTCTGTTTTGCTCTGCTTTATAAATATTTTCTGTTTCTTCTTGGGGCAAGGGTGGAATGAGTTATTTCTGAGACAGGATCTTCCTATGCAGCCCACATTGGCTTTGAACTCCTGATCTTCCTCATTCATTTTCCTGAGTGCTGGGAATTACAGGTATGTACTGCTATGCTTGGGCAATCTACCATCTTAAAAGTTACAATGCTAACATTAAAGAAAAATGTAGTAGGATACTTTCCAACAGAAAGAATGCAGACTCTTTTGAAGGGGACTGAATACTGAGTGACCTTCAAAGTCTGCTTTATTCCCCCCTGGATTAACAAGTTGGTAGCTTACTTGGTACTATGGAGTATAACAAATGCAGGAAATAGAGGGTCATTGAATTTGCAACACGGTTTTGTATGTTGGAAATGGCCATGTGCAGTGTGAAGCAGGCTTGTTGGATTACCTCTGTGGAGACCCAATGGAGCCATGAGGATGAACCATAGGTTGCAGTGGAGACCCAGTGGAGATGCCAGGACTATGGAATGGCTGTCAAAGACAGCTGCTGACACCAGATGTAGTTTTCTGGGACTGTGAGTAGCCTAGCTGGAGGTGAAGAATTGGAACTCTAGAGACTTGTTACTGGTTAGAATTATTGGACTTGGAGATTTTTCTCTGAGTAGAGTTGTTGGACTTGTAGGTATAGAGTTTGATGTTTGCCCTGTTTAAATCTTGTATTGGCTGAATATTTCTTTGCTATGCCCAAAGCCATCTTTTGCAGTGTGAATGTTTATTCTGTGCCATGATTTTTTTTTTTTTTTTTTTTTGTTATTACAACTCCGTTAAAAGACCTTGACCTATGGGGATGTTTGAACATGATTTGGATTGATAAAAACTATGGGGACTTGTTTTTAAATTTTTTATTTGTTTGACAGAGAAATAGAGAGAGAGAGTGAGAGAGAGAGAGAGAATGGGTGCACCAGGGCCTCCAGCCACTGAAAATGAATTCCAGATGCATGTGCCCCCTTGTGCATCTGGCTAACATGGATCCTGGGGAATCAAACTTGGGTCCTTTGGCTTTGCAGGCAAGCACCTTAACCACTAAGCAATCCCTCCAGCCCAACTATGGGGACTTTTAAAGTTGGATGAATGCATTGCATTTTGATTCATGGATATTATCAGTTTATGGGGGCCAAGAGCGGAACGTGGCTTGATTCAGGTATCCCCTGTAAACGTAGGTGTCCTGAATGCAAGGTTCCTAGCTGATGGCAATTTGGAGGCAGTATATTGTTGGGGGGTGGGCTTATGGGTATTATAGCCAGTTTCCTCTTACCAGTGCTTGTCACACTCTCCTATTGCTGTTGTCCTTCTGATGTTGGCCAGGGGGTATGTCCACCTTCTGCTCATGCCATTGTTTTTTTTCTGCCATAATAGGGCTTCCTGTCGAGTCTCTAAGCCAAAATAAGTCCTTTCTTTTCCCACAAGCTACTCTTGGTCAGGTGTTTTCTGGCAGCAATGAAAAGCTGACTGTACCAATAACTCTAAAAGCCAGGAAAGCATGGGATGATACATTTCAAGACCTGAAAATAAATGTCAACCAAGATGACTAGATTCAGCAAAATTGTTTATTCAATTGACGAAGGGCTGGGGAGATGCCTCAGTAGTTAAAGGCATTTGCTTGCAAAGTTTGATGGCCCAGGTTTGATTCCCCAGTGCCCAAATAAAGCCAGATGCACATAGTGGTGCACACATCTATAGTTCATTTGCAGTGGCAGGAGGCTCTGGGACTCACATACTCACTCTCTTTCTGCCTCTCTTTTTTCTCTCTTTCTTAAATAAATAAATAAAAATATTTTTAAAAATAATATAAAGCTGGGGGTGGTGCATGCCTTGAATCCCAGCACTTGAGAGGCAGAGGTACGAGGATTGCCATAAGTTTGAGGCCACCCTGAGACTACATAGTGAATTCCAGGTCTGCCTGGGATAGAGTGAAAACCCCTACCTTGAAACAAAATAAAACAAATATATATTATATTATATATTAATAAAATATACATATATATAATTGATGGAAAAATAAGACTATTTCAAGTAAGCACTAGTTAAGGCAATTTATGGAAACTAAGCCAGCACTATAGAAAATTATTTTTTAAAAAAATTTAATTTTAAGCTGGGTGTGATGGTGCACACCTTGAATCCCAGTACCTGGGAAGCAGAGGTAGGAGGATTTCTATGAGTTTGAGGCCAGCCTGAGACTACAGAGTGAATTCAGGTCAGCCTGGGCTAGAGTGAGAACTTATCTCGAAACCCTCTCCAAATTTAATTACACACACACACACACACACACACACACACACACACACACACACACTCTTTTATCCCCTTGCTCCTGCTCCTCTCATTATCCTCTGAGCCTCTTCAGTGGAGTGATGGTATTCACTGTGAGGTCATGAAGGCCTCAGTCAGCCTGTGTGTGTGTGTGTGTGTGTGTGTGTGTGTGTGTGTGTGTGTGTGTGAGGGGGGGGTGATGTCCCTCAGGGTATTCCTACTCACTGTGTGCCTCTTACAATTTTCCTGACCCCTCTTTTGCAATGTTCCCTGAGCCATTGCAGGCCTGTTGGCAGTTTGATACAGTGTTGAGTTCTTTGTAGCCTGTGGATTTCTGCTTTCATATTTTTTTGATTGATCACCATATCTGTCACTATTGCCCTAGAGCTGGTTGTCAGGCTAGCAGCATCCATGTCACTGCTTCCTCTACAGTTCCTCTTGGGCCCACACAGGTGTGGTGGAGGTGGCACATCTTGTGGCAGGTAGAATCTTCTTGTCTTATTGATAGATCTTGCTTGTCCTCTGTTTGCTCTGTCACCTTCCTCTTTTTTTTTTTAAATCTTTTAAAACCTTATTTTAATTTTATTTATGAGAGAGAGAGTGAGAGAGAGCAAGAGAGAAAGAGATAGAATTGGTGTGCCAGGGTCTCCGGCCATTGCAATTGAATTCCAGTTGTGTGAGCCATCTTGTGTGTATGCGTCACCTTCTGTATCTGATTTATGTGGATCTGGGGAGCTAAACCTGGATGCCTAAGCTTCTCAGGCAAGCACCTTAAGCACTAAGCCATCTCTCCAGCCCAGACAATTCTTTTTAGAAAAGATTTTTTATTGGGCTGGAGAGATGGTTCAGTGTTTAAGGCATTTGCCTGCAGAGCCTAATGACCTGATTTCTATTCCCCAGTAGCCACGTAAAGATGCACAAAGTGGCATCTGGAGTCCATTTGTAGTGGCTTGAGGCCCTGGTGTGCTAATTCTCTCTCTCTCTCTGTCTCTCTTCTTTCTTTCTCTGCTTGTAAATAAATACTTTACTTGCTCATTTTTTATTTACTTATTAGAGAGAGAATATGGTAGAGATTTCATTTAAACTAAAGCCCCTCTCCCCTTTTCTGGTTTTTTGCAAGGTAAGGTTATACTCTAGCCCAGGCAACCTGGAAATCACTATGTAGTCTCAAGCTGGCCTTGAACTAATAGGATCCTCTACCTCTGCCTCCTGAGTGCTGGGATTAAAGGCGTGCACCACCAAACTGATGCAAATGTTCTCAGGAAGAGTGGCAGCAGCCTGGTACAGGGATATGGGGTGCCGATCTGGATGTTCACTCCACTGCTGTGGCTACTGTATTAATAGCTGGAGTGTGCTTGGGACATGATGAGGCAACTGCCTCCACAGGAAATCTGGGAAAACCTCAGTGTCATGGTTGACCTGGTCCTAGTCTTTCTGAAGCTCTCTTGTCTTCTGTTGACTAGCCACTGAAATTTGGCAGAGAAAATGCAAGAGAGATAACAGCTCTCAGGGAAGACACAAACACATGTTTATTTATTACTGCTTTTTCTTGAGTTCTTATCTTGATGAATGACAAATACAAACATGTCAGGAGGGCAAGTTATACAAGTTTTGTTTTTGAAAAAAGAAAAAGTACAGTAGAAGCTCCCAAGTTGGGAGGAGTCCTGAGCAGGTAATAGCATAGTAACTCGGATCAGGGCTTTTTATACCCTTGGGTATGTAATTAGGCATTAAATCGAACTGGTCTGGGTTGGGTACTTCAGAGGCTTCTGATAGGCTAATGAATTAGACAAGAGAATGTGGGTTCTCACTGGCATGAATATGACCCACCAAAAGGTTCCAAGTAGGAGGAAGAATCAAGAAGTAAAACACAGGGCTGCTCATGAGCACCATCTTAATGAGTCAGGTTTAGGTTTGGACTGGAACTGCCTACCAGCCTTGCCAAGGCAGATCAATATCCATGTTCTTTTGGTCTCTAGCTAACTATCCAGAAAACTATCTTGTTCCTAATCTATTATATTCATTCCATATAGGGCTCATACCAAAGCATGATTACACTAAAGTCCAACTTGGTGAATCAATGAGTTTATTTGGCTTATAGAGCATGGGTGAGGGTTTATTTACAGGAGCATGAGTAACCCCCCAAAAGCTGCATCACCACAAAGTCTTACCCTATTATGGACAATGACCTTCTGTATACTGCATCATGGAGTTCCTCTTTCAGTTAACTTTCTGTGATGATTTGAATCATATTTTCCTCAAAATTCATTGTGTGTGTGTGTGTGTGTGTGTGTGTGTGTGTGTGTGTGTGTGTATGAGAGAGAATTGGTGTACCAGGGCTTCAGGCAATCAAACTCTAGATGCTTGTACCACCTAGTGAGCATGTGCGACCTTGCACTTTCTTCAACTTTGTACATTTGGCTTGCATGGGATCTGGAGTGAGATCCAACATGGGTCCTTAGGCTTTGCAGGCAAGTACCTTAACCACTAAGCCATCCCTCCAGCACAGAACTCGTTTGTTCTGAATGCTTGGTCTGTAGGTGGTGGCAATTTTGGAGATGAAGCCTTGCTGGAGGAGATATGCTATTTGGGGGTGGGATTTGGGGTATTATAATAAGCTTTCTCCTTGCCAGAACTTGTCTCACTCTCTTGCTGTTATTTTCACTTGCTATGGGAGAAGTGATGCTCAGCTCTGCTCATGCCAAGCTTCCCCCTGTCATTACAAAGCTTGACACTGTAAGCCAAAATACATCTTTCTCTCACAACTGGTGTTCTGGTGTTTTGTCTCAACAACAAGAAGGTAACTATAACATTTTCCACTTCTGTATTCTCTAGCATTGCCCAAGATCACTTGAAGCTGGGGAGGGCACAAGATAATAATAACTGGAATCTCAAATTAGAGTCTAGTGACCTTCCCCTTTTATACCTAACAGGAAATGTCAGTAGCTCTATAAACATTGCCATTATCAATACCATGAACCTAGATATCTCTGCATTACTGTGGGTTTGGTTGCTATGGACACCAAACCAGGGCCATATCATGAACTAATTCTATGCTCAGAGGAAAAACAAAATAACTGTAACCCTCTATCACTTTATTTTTAACATTTTAACATTCTTCTTGCTCCTTTTATCCATGATGTTTCCTGAGTTTTGGAAGGGATGATAAGTCTATAATCATTTTTTGAGCATTGGGCAGTCATGCTCAACAGGCATTTATTCTCAGCATCTTAACCAGTCATGAGACTCCCCATCAGCAACCACCACCTACTGTAAGAAGTTTTCTCCCACAGCCAAGGTTCTATGTGTATAACTACAAATATTTAAAAGACAACTTGATGGGCATATCACATCCACTGAACAAAACATTAGTAGTTGCGTCCTCACTGGAGTCAATGGCCACCTTAACCATAGGCTTTTGATTAGGCTTATGGTACCATACATGGATTTTCTCTGTGGAATGCATCTTAAATCCAGTTGGAAAGTTGTTGGTTTGGGCTGGAGAGATGGCTCAGTAATTAAAGTGATTAAAAGCACTTGCTTGGTGCTCACTTTGGCAGCACATATACTAAAATTGGAATGATACAGAGAAGATTAGCATGACCACTGCACAGGGATGACATGCAAATTTGTGAAGCATTCCATTTTTTGTTAATAATAAATAAATAGATAAATAAGCTCTTGTGGGCTGGAGAGATGGCTTAGTGGTGAAGTGCTTGCCTGTGAAGCCTAAGGACCCCGGTTCGAGGCTCAATTCCCCAGGTCCCACGTTAGCCAGATGCACAAGGGGGTGCATGCATCTGGAGTTCGTTTGCAGTGGCTGGAGGCCCTGGTGTGCCCATTCTCTCTCTCTCTCTGCCACTTTCTCTGTCACTCTCAAATAAATAAATAAAAATAAACAAAATTTTTTTTTTAGAAAGCTCTTGCTTGAAAGTTATTGGTTGTGTCCACAACACTCCACTATTGCACCAACCAAGCACATCTTATCTGGCATTTGGATAGTGCAGTATGCATAGTCCTCAGCCAAGTAGGACTGTTATCAATGATTTTCCACAAATGGTCTGCACAGTGCACAGGGACTAAAGTCAGCCAGCAGAGAGGAGACCTCCAGTTCTCTTCTAGACTCATTTCTCCATGTTCTGAAACAACAGCATGTTGTATTTTCAGCAATAGGATCTTAGTTCTAGTTTGTAACTAATCATGGTAATAGCCTTTAAATTTTTTTGTTTATTTTTATTAATTTATTAGAGACAGAGAGAGGGAGAGGAAAAGAGAGTGTGTGATAATGGGTGTGCCAGGGCTTCTAGACATTGCAAACAAACTGTAGACACATATATCACCATGTTCATCTGGCTTATGTGGGACCTGGAGAATAGAACCTGGATCCGTAGGCTTCGCAGGCAAGTGCTTTAACTGCTAAGCCATCTCTCCAGCCTGGCAATAGCCCTTTTTTATTTATTTGAAAGAGATAGAAAGAGTAGATGTGGAAGAGAGGCCTTTAGCCCCTGCAAATGAATAAATGAACTCCAGATGCAAGTGCCACCTTATACATCTGGCTTACGTGGATCCTAGAGAATCAAACCTGGAATCAAACCTTTAGCTTTGCAGGCAAGAGCCTTAAGCACTAAGCCACCTTTCCACTGGCAATAGCCTTTTTAACTTGGGGGCCCTCAAAGGCCTTCCTCACCAATAAATCCCTGGAAATGGGATTTTCATCTAACAAATTAAACATCATGAAAACAAAACTGCCAGTAAATTAATGGCTCCAAACTAAGCTCTTGCAAAGAACCTATACCTGTGTTAAGAACTCAAGGCTTATTAGAATTTCAGTGATTGTTGGGAATTGCATGTCCAGAATCAATTTATCTTGGACTATCTTAAGTGGCCATTTATTACCCATCTCTGTGTCTGACCTAAAATCCTGTTGACACTGTAAGCTAAAATAAATCATTTCAGCTGCTATTGGTTGGGTATTTTGTCACAGCAACAAGAAGGTAACTATAACATTTTCCCCTTCTGTATTCTCTAGCATCTTCCAAGATCACTTGCAGCTGGGGTGTTGTTATAGTCAGGTTTGCATTGCTGACAGAAACACTTGACCAAGAGCAGCTTGTGGGGGAAAGGGTTTATTTTGGCTTACAGACTTGAGGAGAAGCTCCATGATGACAGGGGAAAATGATGGCATGAGCAGAGAGTTGACATCACCTTCTACCAAACATCACATGGACAACAGCAATAGGAGAGTGTGCCAAACACTGGCAAGGGGTAACTGGGTATTACACTCGTAAGCCCACCCCCAGCAATACACTGCCTCCAGGAGGTGTTAATTTCCAAATTTCCATCAGCTGGGAACCTAGCATTCAGAATGCCTAAGTTTACCTGAATCAAATAACCACATTCCACCCCTAGCCACCATAAACTAATAACCATCCATGAGGTAAAATGTAATGCATTCAGTCAAACTTTAAATGTTACATAGTTTTTATCAACCTAATGCTGTTCAAACATTCCCATATTCCTAGATCTTTTAACTGAGCCATAATACCAAAAAAATTCCCCCAAATCCATAATGGCATAGAATAAACATTCACACTGCAAAAGATGGCATTGGGCAAAGTAAAGAAATATTCAATCAATACAGGATTTAAAATGGCAAACATCAAACTCTATAGCTCTAAGTCCAACAATGGTAGCCAGTCTCCAAATCTGATAATTCTAACCAGCAACAAATCTCTAGAGTTCCAATTACACCCGTCCAGCTGGAATACTCACAGTCTTGGAAAACTTCATCGGGGTTCAGCAGCTCTCCTTAGTAGCCATCTTGCAGTCTTGGCATCTACTGAGCTTCCAGTAAAACTCATGTTTCATTCTCATGGCTCCACTGGGTCTTCATGCAGGCAATCTGCAAACCTACTCATGGCTATTTCCAAAACACAAGATTTATTGTAAATTCAATCTCTCTCTCTCTCTCTCTCTCTCTCTCTCTCTCTCTCGCATTTCTCATACTCTACAACACAGGTGGGGTGCCAGTTTGTTAATCCTGGGGGCAGGGAATAAAGCAGATTTTAAAGAACAGGATACTCCTTTAGTGTTCAGGCACATTCAAAAGCATTTGCATCTTTAATGTTGTCTCAATGCACATTGACTGACCCAATTTCAAAGGTTGTAATTTTTCATACAGTTGCAGCTGAACAGGCAGCAGTTTTGGCTCAGGTTTCATCTTTTCAGTGCCATATTCCTCTGCTCACACCAGTCCATTTCAATGCAATGCAACCCTGCACAAATTCTCAGGACACAGTCATAACAACTAGCCTCTCACACAAACTGCTTATAGCCCAGTCCAGGCAAAGCTCTTTCTCACCCTCACAAGCCAAATATCATAGTCCATAGTTCTTACTGCATTCAGGCCTTTCAACTCTGACCAGAATAATCTGTCAAGCTGTACTTCCAGCACTGCAAGGCATCTTTAGGCCAAGGTTTCAAATCCTTCTACATTCCTATCAAAAATCAGCTCCAAAAGGCCCAAAGCTACACACTCAGGTGTCTAGCAGCAATGACACTACTCCTCAGTACCAACTTTACCATTGCAATCAGGTTTGCATTGCTGGAAGAAAATACCCAACCAAGAGCAACTTGTGGGAAAAAGGGTTTATTTTGACTTACAGACTTGAAAGGAAGCTCTATGATGACAGAGGAAAATGATGATATGAGCAAAGGGTGGATATCACCTCCTAGCCAACATCAGATATACAACAGTAACAGGAGAGTGTTCCAAACACTGGCAAGGGGAAACTGATTATAATACCCATAAGCGCACTCCCAGCAATACACTGCCTCCAAGAGGCATTAATTTCCAAATCTCCATCAGCTGAGAACCTAGCATTCAGAACAACTAAGTTTATGGGGTACACCTGAATCAAACCACCACAGGAGTGCATGAGGTAATTTAATTTAATTTAATTAATTTAATTTACTAGGTAAAACTTTTGGAATATATGAACAGCCTCCTAACTTCCACCAATCCAAAAGGTAAAAAATGTCATCAGCTATTCATAAGGAGTTCAATGCCAGCCTGAGACTACATTGTGAATTTCAGGTTTGCCTGGGCTATCGTAAGACTCTACCTCAAAAGACCAGGAGAAAAAAACCAGAATTTCTAAAAGTACATCTAAGTTAGTTAAAAGTGAGCAGAAGGGCTGGAGAGATGGATGGCTCAGTGGTCAAAGAGATGTGTTTTCAAGCTGACACCCCTGGCTCAGTGTGCAGTACCAATGTAAACCCAGATGCAAAGTGTTTGGAGTTCTTTTGTAGTAATAAAAGGTCCTGGTATACCCATTCTCTCTCTCTCCTGTCCCCCACCCTATCTGCCTCCTATTCAGTCTTAAATAAATAAATAATGAACACTTTTTAAAAGTGAATAGGAAATCAATAAGGAAGCTTTAGAGATTATGTTAGAACTAAAGATAAATGCCGAGAAATCTAGCTATTTTTAGCCACCCTGTTTAAAAGGTTTTAAGCTTTTTAAAATTACAAAAAAGTGTAGATACAGAGGGAAGCATAATCTAGTTATGTGTACACACACACACACACACACACACACACACACACACACACACACACAATTTTACTTGGCTAAAATACCTGTTTTCCTCATCTGCTACCTTTATTTCTTTAGGCCATATTGTGTTTGTGTGTTGATTTTCCTTTAGTGGTTTTACTAATGAAGACTGCTTTTCTGTCTACTACTCAGTCACATCTATATTGGATCTTAGGAATGAGCTATGGTGGTTTGAATCAGATGTCCCTCATAAACATGTGTTTTGAATACTTGGTTCTCAGCTGGTGGCAATTTGGGAGGTAGAGGCTTGCTGGAGGACTTGTGTTATTGAGAGTAGCATTTGAGGTATTCTAGCAGCTCCCCTCTGATGGAACTCAGTTCACTCTCTTGCTGCTTTTTTCTATCTGTGTAGCAGAAGTGATGCCTAGCCTCTGCTCATACCATGTTTTCACCTGTCGTCACGAAGTTTTCCCATAAGACTGTAAGCCAACATAAACCCTTTCCTCCCATCAGCTGTTTTTTTCAAGTGTTTTTTTCACAACCCAAAGATAACTACAACAGAAAATTAGTAACCAGGAATGAGGCTATTGCTGCTTGAAACCTGACTATGTGACTTTCAGTCTTTGGAACTGATTTGTGAGAGGAATATGGCAGGATTTGAAATGTTGTGCTAATAGATGCATTGAAGTGATATAATTATAGCTTGATGGACTACTTTTTGTGACAGTTGAAAGATGTAAATGCAGAACTAACTGTAGACTGTGAGGCTTGGTTTATCAGGGGAAAGAAACTTTGCTGGAAATGAGCTAAATGCAGTTTGTGTGAGATGCTTGCTGCTTTGCCTATGTCTTGAGAATTTAAACAGAGTTTAGAAAGAATGGGCTTGCATGAGCAAAAAGATATGCCACAGAAAGAAATGAAAGTTTTTGGCTGGAGACTGCATCCCGATTCAATTGCAATTATTTGAGATATGATCACCACTGAGGATTGAGTCAGCTGTTTTGCATTGGGACAGTAAGAAGAATGATAAAAGAGTTTTTCTGTTTTTCAAAGTCAGATTTATTACCCCATTGAATTCACAAATTTGTAGTCCACCTGATACTATGGAAGTATAACAAATACTTGAAAGATAGGGTTATTGGATTTACAATGTCTTTTTTGTTGTTGTTTTTGAGATGTAAGGCAGGGTTGTTAGAGTCCCTGCATCATGGCACAATGGAACAATGAGGATGAATAATGGGTTGTAGTGAAGACCCCAGATGTTTGAAGATGTTAGGACTATGGAATGGCTGCCAAGGACAGCTGCTGGTTTAGGATGAATTTTTTTCCCAGGCTGTAAGCAGCCCAGCTGGATGGGCAGGATTAGAACCCCAGAGAATTTGTCACTCATCCTAGATGTCAAAGATGGATCTACAGGCTTTGATGTTTGCCTTGCATATTTTTGATGTTGCATTGGTTCAATCTTTCCCTGCAACACCTTCTTTATGCAGTGGTAATGTTTATACTGTGCCATTATAAATATTTAACTTGTGTATTGACTTTGCAGGCTTAGTTAAAAGACTTTTTTGAGTTTCAGATAAGACCTTGCATTTTGCACTTTTGCACAGTGTTGAGATTGATAAAAAAAATTTTTTTTAGACTTTTAAAAGTTGGACTTAATGCATTTTACATTATGAATGGTCATGAGTTTATGGGGGCCAGGGTTGAAATATGGTGGCTTGAATCAGATGCCCCCCATAAACTCAAGTGTTTTGAATACTTGATCTTTAGCTGGTGGCAATTTTTTAGGTGGAGGTTTGCTGAAGGAGGTTTGTTACTGGGGTGGGCTTTGTAATGTTATAGCCAGCTCCCCCTTGCCAGAGCTTGGCTTACTCTATTGCTGCTGATTTTCACTTGCTGTGGCAGAAGTGATATACAGCCTCTGCTTATGCCATGCTTTCTCCTGCCATCATGAAGCTTCCCCTAGGTGATAATTTACTGCTTCTCTGTGTCTCTGTGTCTTATCTAACATCCTATACTATTAGTTTCCACCAATCCAAAAGCTAACAATATCATCAGAGGAGATCATTCCCTGCTTTGCTGTAACTTGCTTATCTGATGTTTTCCAGCAGTATATTTAAAAAGTGTTTTGATTTATGATGTTCTTTGTTATGTTACTATAAAAACTTCATGAAAATGGTATCATGTTGGGACATGGAGTTTGATGTAAACTAATAGGTGTTTCCATGCAATGGCCACTCATAACTGACTCTGGAATAACTATATTTTATTACTTTAGAGGTAAGAGTTGTGGTTTTTTGTTTCTACAGGAGAACAAATTGAAAGACAGTTCTTAAATGAAGAAACACAAATGACCAATAAATATTTTAAAGTGTTCAGCTTCCTTAGTTATCAGAGACATGCAAATTACAATTATGTTGAGATGCTCTCTTAGCTCAATCAGAATGGCTATCATCAAAAAAAAAGTGACAACAAATGCTGGTAAGGGCGTGGGAAAATAGGGATCCCTATTTACTGTTGGTGGGAGTATAAACTGGTATATGCACATTTGTGTGGAGGTGCCTCAAAAAATTAAAAATAGAATTACCAAGTGACCCAGCTACAGGACTCATGTACATATAACTAAGGGACTCTAATTTGAGCTACACCCATACTTATTCTGCTCATTCCAATAGACAGATAAATCAATAATGAAAATGTGGTATGTATACAAAATGTTATTTTATTGTTCCATAAAGAAAAATACAGTTATGAAGTTCACAGGAAAATGGATGAAAGTAAAAAAAAAAATTAAATAAGGTAACCCAGGCTCATAAAAGAACATACCATATATTCTTTGATATGCATATCTTAGCTTGTAATTTTTTTTAGCTTGTGATTTTTATATATGTATGTATGTGGGAATATGTGGGTAGACATTACAAAACTATAAAGGGACCTATGAGAGGAGAAAAAGAGGCTTTTAAGAAGGGTGTGGGAAGGTGTGAAATGAAAGTAGAAAGAGGGTAGCATGGGGCTGGGGAAATGGCTCAGCAGTAAAAGGCACTTGCTTGCAAAGCATGTCAGCTGCAGTAGCCTCATGTTGCTGGGATGAACTTCCAAACCAGGCACAGTTACAGAGGAAGGATATCTACTGAAGCTACAGATTCAGGGGAAGTTCCATAATGGCAGAAGAAGCTGGTCTGCTTTCACAGGTCCAAGCAGAGAGAGAAAAAGCCAGAAGCCATTAACACCAGTACACACAAGCACACTTTTTGAAACTCCAGGCTAAGCTCAAGCACTTTGCATATCTTTAGACTGGAATTTCAAATCTACCACCACATCTTAGGGCTGGACCCTAGGATCCATCCACTAGGGCCACCTCCTCCAGCCAGGTGGCTAAAGATCTAAATTACAAACTGTAATAAATCCTGAGTATATTGGAGGCCATCCATTCAAACTACCACACCAGCCTAGGTTCAATTCCCCAGCACTCAAATAACTCCAGATGCACTAAATGGCACATACATCTAGAGTTTATTTATAGCAGTAAAAACTTCTGACATAGCCATACTCTGTTGTAAATATAAATATTTTTTTATAAAAATGAAAAAAGAGGGTAGAATGGTAGAAGTGAGGATGTGGGGCAGGGAGATGGGAGAAGTCAGGAGCCAATAAAAGCCAAGCATGCAAGCTAAGTGTGATGGTGCACACCTTTAATTCTAGCACTTCAAAGGCTAAGGTAGGAGGATTGCTGTGAGGGCAAGGCCAGTCTGGGCATACAGAATGAGACCTTGCTTCAAACCAAACCAAACCAAACCAAACCAAACCAAACCAAACCAAACCAAACAAAACACAAACTGCCCCCCCCAAAGAAAACCTAAGCATGTATGCAAATGCCATAAGAAAACTTGTTACTTTGCATGTTAGTTAAAAAAATAAATTAACAAAAGCAAAACCCCTGGCTTCTAATAGCAAAGTACTCTCTCAGTTTCTATATGGTGCCAGCTTTCCAACTGGCAGGGAATGGAAGCTGCTAGTCCTATATAAAGCTAGGAATTTAAGCAGTGTTCATTCACTGTATTTTCTTTTTTTTTTTTTTTTAATTTTTATTTATTTATTTGAGAGCGACAGAGAAAGAGAGAGAATGGGCGCGCCAGGGCTTCCAGCCTCTGCAAACGAACTCCAGACGCATGTGCCCCCTTGTGCATCTGGCTAACGTGGGACCTGGGGAACCAAGCCTCGAACCGGGATCCTTAGGCTTCACAGGCAAGCGCTTAACCATTAAACCATCTCTCCAGCCCCACTGTATTTTCTTAAAAGCATCCACAGGCCAGCTCAAATTCATGAGTGTGTAGAGAAACACTCCATATTGTGTTGGGGGAACACCATGTGTGGACAGGAAGGGAGGAGATGGAGATATGGCATCATGAGGAAAGATGGGTTAGGGTGCTAGAAAACACATTTGATATGTCAGAAGCCCTTTACAATTGAATTGACTAAAATTCATATTTGTAGATTGTAAGAGGTCGTGCAGTGAATTGTTGGTCTTAATCACCATACTTCATCCTTAGTCACTACATATTTCTACACCTCTTGGCTTTGGACTTAGCCATGTGTACTATTTACCTGTTGTTGCACATGATCAAAAGACAAAATTACCATAAATTTAGGTTAAAGATCTAATTGGCAATTCTTGACTTGGGCAATATCCTCATCCTATAAAACAGAATGAGCATTCTTATGGGCTTAGCATAGAGGACTGAATATATAGGCATAAATAGAAAATAAAAACCAGATAGGAGGCCAGGCATAGTGCCCATGACTATAATCCATCCACTTGGGAGGCAGAGGTAGGAGGCTCATTGTAATCAAGACCAGCTTGTTCTACATAATGAGATCCTGTCTCAAAAGCCCAACAACAACAAAGATTGACCTTTTTCAATGTTGTTTCATTTGTGTATGTGATGTGTGTGACGTATGCACATGTGTATGCAGATGTGCATGCACTGGGCACAGTCATGTGGGAGGCAAAGGAAAATATCAGGTGTCCTCTGAGATCACATTTGTCTTATTTTTATGAGTCAGGGTCTCTCATTGAACCTGGTGTTCATGCTGTTTTTTTTTTTTTTTTTTTTTTTTTTTCCGAGTTAGGGTCTCACTGTAGCCCAGGCTGACCTTGCACTCACTGTAGTCCTAGGGTGGCCTGGAACTCATGGTGATCCTCCTACCTCTACATCCCAAGTGCTGGGATTAAAGGTGTGGGCCACCACGCCTGGCCTCATGCTGCTTTTTTACCCAGACTAGTGACTAACAAGCCTCAGAAATCTTCCTGTCTCTGCCACACTAGCACTGAGGTTATGGGCATGCATAGTCACACTTGACTTTTCATGTGGGTACTGCCGATTGAACTCAGCTCCCCATGCTTGTGCAGCTAGTGCTACTACCTATCGAGCCATCGCCTCAGCCCCAATCTTGCTTTTTATACACTTTATTTTTTCTAGGAAGTGTCTTACTCTAGCCCAGGCTGATCTTGAACTTACTTTGTAGCTCCAGCCTGGCCTCAAACTCATGGTGATCCACCTATCTTAGCCTCCTGTGTTCTGGGATTAAAGACATGTGCCACCACACCCAGATGTTACTTTCTTCATAAATCAAGCTAGTGTTGTTATATAGGCTCAGGATGAGTAGAATCTCCTGATATTTGGAACATTGCCTTTAAAGTTCACTTTGATAGCATGGCACTTACCTGAAGTAATTCCATTCTGCTTGGGTCTGATCTGCTGGTGCCCTTGGCAGGCGTTATGTCCAAAACAGTGGCCTCTTATCAATTTTGTTGAACAATACCAAACTATTCCTTATCTGAGGCTTGAGACAACTATGTATCAATTCTGTGGGTTGTGTATAGAGGAAGTGCCTGTAGAGGCTGGCCTTATTCTCATGATTCTCCTGGCTTTGTTTCCAAGTGCTGGCATTGCCAGTGTGCCCCACAATCCCAGCTCCCCTTTACTTCCTGTGTGGGCTGGAACCAAATAATACAAGATCTGATTAACATGTTTATTAAGTTTACATGCACATTGGGATCTTCACAAAAAAGTAAAGTCTGAAGAAATGACCTAAGTGTGACATATTAAGGTTTTTTTTTTAAAATTAAAAGAACAGTAACATTGTGCAGCACATGATGGCACATGCATCTGGAGTTTGTTTGCAGTGGTTAGAGGCCCTGGCATGCCCATTCTCACTCTCTCACATTCTTTATTTTTCTCGCCCTCTCTCTGTCTCTAATAAATAAATAAATAAATATAAAATCTTAAAAAAACTGTATGACAATAACAGGACAAATGGATTTCTAGACTTGTTAGTAAATTTTAAGGATGTCATTCAGAAATATATGGGAGAGGGTAAGTGTAGAGCTAGAAGAAAAGGGTTATGTTAGAGAGTAACGTTAGAGTACGTTACAGAGTACCCAGGCTTTTTAGTGTACCAGTTGCCTTCTTATTGTTAGGACAAAAGGGGAATGTTTATTTATGTTTACAATTTCAAGTGGAAGTTTCATCATGTTGATGGGAAAGCATGGCAGAAGCAGACAGCTAGGCATCACATTTCCACAGAAGCAAGGATGAAGTACAGAGAAAGAGCCAAGAGCAGATAATTGGGCTTGACTATAACATCTGAAGGCCCCAGATCCAGCAACACATCTCTAGTAAGATTGTACTTTCTAAAAGCTCCATCATCTAGGGTTTTGATATAAGACTTAATCACAAACATACAAGGCTGTGAAGGACATTTTACCTTCAAGCTACAACAATTAGACTCCAAATACCAATCCCTCATGATCAGGACTACTTTCTGGCCTTTGTATATGGAGGACATTACTTATGCCTGTATTAGTCAGCTTTCAAGCACAGAATTCCTGAGATAATTTACTTATAAGGAGAAAAGTTTCATTTGGCTCACTGTTTTAGAAGGTCTAGTCCAAAGTTTGGTGGTAGCCAGTTTATGGTAGAGCAAACTTCTTACCTCATGGCTGGGAATCAAAACAAAAAGAAGAGGCTAGACTCATAAAATCACCAATTATAGACATTCTCTAAGCCCTATTGATATTTGGTATATCTGATTCCATGCTCCTTGAAACTTTTCTAATTGCCTCTTTCTCACTTTTATCCTGTTTCTTCCTATCTCAGCACTCTCCCATGTTTCCTTTGCCAACCTTTTCTATTTATTTACCACATTCTTCAAGATCCATGTCTGTACTTGTTCTAAAGGAGATCTCACTGATGTGGTTTTAAACAGTATCTGTATACAGATGACTTCTGAATTTGTCTCTTGCCATGACTCCCAGCAAAAATAGGTAAATGTCTAAGTACCTACACAAAATCTTCATTGTATATTTTTTTGTTGTCACAAATTTATTTCCAAAAGGAAGTTTTTAAAAAAATATTTTGGGTCAAGATGAGCATCCTCCTAACCATGCTTCAGCTTGTGTGATAATATCAGGGCAATACCTGTGGGGCTCCAGTGTGAGTAGTTTTTAGCAGACCTCCAGTGGGTGGGCATGGAAGGGCACAATTGGGAATCTGGTGATTCCCACCCACTGATAGGTAGCCCACTAGACCCTCAAGTTCCTCCCAGCCAGTTGGCCCAGCCAACAATCCCTGACCAGCTTCTCTGCTGTGCATGGACCATGGCCCTCACTTATTCCCAGTCTCCGGGAGCGCCCCCCCACCCCACTGCATCTGTGTGTGTGGGGGGGTGTCCACATTCCTTCCCTCTCTAGGCCCCTGCCCTTGCATCTGTCAGGTACATTAGCTTTCCCTCTCTTGGGCCCCTCCACTTGCATCTGTCAGGGGTCTACGCGCCTTTCCTCTTTCAGCTCTTACCACTGAGTCTGTTAGGGTCTGCATACCTTCCCTCACTCAGCCTCCACCACTGCATCTGTCAGAGTCTGTGTGCCTTCCTACTCTCCCAGAAGCCCTGGCTACTGTATCTGTCAGTGACCTGTCCACACCGTGTCTGTCAGTGACCCATGCACACTGCATCTGTCAGTGGTCCACACCCTCTCAGTCTCCCAGAGGTCCTACAGGCACTGCTTCCGGCCCACACCTGGCTCCTGCAGGCAGCACCTACTGATCCCACAGCCCACCTGCTCTCCTACTACCTTCCCTGTCTTGTATCCTTAGTGGGATGGCTTGAAGGCTGCCTACACTCCTCCTGATCTACAACCCTTAACACCCTGGGCTGCCTACAGGTGCCCTTGCATACCATCCTTGGCCAGTGTCCTTGTCTCACCCACGCCAGCCAACTCCTTGATCTGGTCAGGGCTGTGGAGCCCAGCAACCCCCACCACCTCTCCAATGCCCCACCCCACTCCTAGTGATTACTTGGGGCATTACATCATCCCTGGAAGGGGAACGCAGGAAAACCAGGCAATCACCTGCCTGGGGGAAATAGTGAGTCCTCTATAACCTGCCCATCTGTGTTCAGTAGGAGAGCAAGGGCAAGCACTATGGCCACACAGCCACAGGCAAGACACAGCTCAGACAAGTTCAAAGAGAACCCAGACCTACAATCCCACCTCTAGTATTAGGCACCAGACCAGGGTGGCTGGTGTACTAACACCCTTCACAACCTTCACATCACAAAATACAAAGCCATCATTATCCTATTCTATTCAAATAGAAAATGGAACACTCACTGAAGACACTACAAGGGAAAACTTTTGCTTCCTCCTTAATTCAATAAGATTACCACACTATAATGGGCAGACCAAAGTGCAAAAGAAACAACATGAAACATCAAATGGAGGGAGCTCCAACAAGGTTACCTAGCACCACAGTGGAAGTCTTTAATAAAAACACAGAGGAGATGACAGGAATAGAACCCCAAAATGAAGATGAAATATGTGAACCTGACCAAGAAAATGGAAGAACTGGCAGCAAATGAACAAAAAACCATCCATCACATAAATGAAATCCACACAGCTGTCTTCACCAGGCTTGACCTAATAGGCAAACCCAGAGAGACCTCAAAAGAGGGTTAAGGGAACTGAACGTGAGCCAAAAAATAGAGGATCTTGCTGTGTGTGGTGGCACACACCTTTAATCCCAGTACCTGGGAGGCAGAGGTAGGAGGACCACCGTGAGTTTGAGGCTACCCTGAGACTACATAGAGAATTCCAGGTCAGCCTGAGCTAAAGTGAGACCCTACCTCAAAAAAAAAAAAAAAAAAAAAAAAAAAAGAGGATCTCAATAACCTGCTGGTTAAGATTAATGAAGACATAAGTAAATGCAAAAATGTATTCCAAGAAGCATTAAGAAAATCGAAACATGACCTGAAATTGGAGCTCAAAAAAGGCATGGATACTATACAGAAAAAGGCAACAGAAAATACAAACCAAATTGAAGTAGTGAAACCTCTCTAGACACTCTCAAGAACAGTTATTCATGTAGGGAACAGAACCTCAGAGCTGCAAGACAAAACAAAAGAAACAATCCAGGATTCTAAAAACATTAATAAGTTCAAAAGAATCTTGTGAACAGAATATGAGGGAAGTGTTGGATACCCTAAAATGACCTAACATTCAGATCATGAGTATGCCAAAAGGGGAAGAAATTCAGACCAAAGGCATGGAGAATTTATTAAACAAAATTATTGAAGAAACTTTCCCACCCTCTCAAAAGAGAGACCCATGAAGATACAAGAAGCGAACAGAACTCCAAACAGACTGGACCAAAGAAGAAACTGTCAAAGGCACATCATCACTAAAATGCTAAACAATGAAAACAAAGAGAAAGTGCTAAATGTAGCAAGAAAGAAGCAACACAGTACATACAAAGGTAACTCCATCAGAATTACCTCATATTTCTCAGTGGAAACCCTGGAAGCCAGAAGGGACAAGAATGGAACACTGCAAAGTCTAAAAAACTATGGCTTCCAACCCAAAGTACTGTGCCCAGCAAAACTATCCCTCATAATAAATGGTGAAACAAAAACTTTCCATGATAAAAGCCAGCTCTATGATTATATGAACAGAAAGCCAAACCTACAGAGAATGCTCCAGGGAATTCACACAGAAAGTCAAACAACCAATCTTAAGGGTCTATCAGAAGAAAATCACAACAACCAAGTCTATAGCAAGCTCAAAAAAGTACAAAGTGGGCTGGAGAGATGGCTTAGCAGTTAAGTGCTTGCCTGTGAAGCCTAAAGACCCCAGTTCGAGGCTCGGTTCCCCAGGTCCCACGTTAGCCAGATGCACAAGGGGGCGCACGCGTCTGGAGTTCGTTTGCAGTGGCTGGAAGCCCTGGCGCACCCATTCTCTCTCTCTCCCTCTATCTGTCTTTCTCTCTATGTCTGTCACTCTCAAATACATAAATAAAAAATGAACAAAAAAAATTTAAAAAAGTACAAAGTCCAAGAAAACATCAAACCCCATAAAGCACCTCAACCTGGCCAGGATTGAATCAAACCTCCAAGTTATAAACTTAAATATTAATGATCTTAAGTCACCCATGAAAAGACATGTTAACAGGGTGGATCTGAAAAATGAGCCCTTTTATCTGTTGTCTTAAAGAAACCCACCTCACCTTTAAATACAGACATCTCCTCAGGGTAAAAGGCTGGAAAATGATATTCCAGGCAAATGGAAATAAACAAGCAGGTGTTGCTATATTAATATCTGATAAAAGACTTCAAAAGTAATCAAAAAGGATAAAGAAGGCCACTTCTTACTCATCAAAGAAATGATTCAACAAGAGGACATCACAAGTATAAATCTATATGCACCAAACACAGGTGCACCACAGTTTATAAAACAGAACCTATTTGACAACAAAACAGAAATAAGCACCAATATCATCATAGTTGGGGATTTCAATTTTCTATATGGAATGATAGCAGGTCTGAGATATCCAAACATCTTGTTTATTTATTTGAGAGATGGAGAGAGAGAGAAAGAATATGGGTATGCCAGGGCCTCTACCCACTGCAAATGAACTCCAGACATATGTGCTACCGTGGGCATCTGGCTTATGTGGGTTCTAGGGACTTGAACCTGGGTCCTTAGGCTTTATAGACAAGCATCTTAACTACTAATCTGTCTCTACAGCCCTAACATATGCTTCTTATTTGACAGGGACTTGCTATGTAGTTCAGGATAGTCTGGAGCTCTTGATCCTTCAATTTCAACCTCCCAAGTGCTAGGGTTAGAGGTGTGTTACCCTACACCTGGTTCAGCAAAGTTCTTTTGGTTCTCCTCTTATCCTAATGGGGGATTTAAACTATCTGACCCTATGATGGTTAATTTTTGTAGACAACTTGAAGGTATTTAGAATCATATCTTCACATCTCTAGTGTCTATGTAGGTATTTTCTGAAAGGTTTAATTTAGGAAGGCTCAACCTGAATGTGGGTGGCATCATCCTATGGGCTAGGGCCTTGGAGTGAATTGATAGGTAAAAGCAAGCTGAGCATCAGTATTCATCTCACTCTGCTTCCTGAATGCAAAAAACACAATAAAATAAAGTAAAACAAAAAGCAACGTGAAGCCAGGCATGGTGGTGCATGCCTTTTATCCCAGCACTTGGGAGGCAGAGGTAGGAGAATCATCTTGAGTTCAAGGCCACTCTGCAACTACATAGTGTATTCCATGTCAGCCTGGGTCAGAGTGAGATCTACCTCAAAGGAAAAAAAAAAAAAAAAAAAGCAATGTGACCAACTGCTTCACTCTCCTGCTACTATGCCTTCCTCACCATGAAAAATGTACTCTCAAGCTATAAACCATTCCTTAGGTTGCTTTTGTCAGGCATTTTGTTACAGCAATATTTTGCAGTTAGTTTTGCATTGCTCGCACAATCACATGAAAAAGGATTTTAAAAAATGTGTGCTTCCAAAGCAATTAAAAGTGAAGACAGTAATAAAAAGTAAAAAGTATCTCTTAACACTATTCTACTATCCCTCAAACTCCCAACCATGAGAATAAAATCCCAATTCCTACCTTGGCCTGTAAGACTGTATAGTATCTGGCTTCTCTTATCTCATCATAGGACTTGAACATTGGGTTGGGGATGTATCTTAATGGTAAAGTGTTTGCCCAGCATGCACAAGCCCTGGGTTCATTCCCTAGTACCAAAAAAGAAAGAGAAAAGACGAAAATGATTACCACTTGTATTCATGGCTATGGAAACTTGGGTATAGAGAGGCTGAAAAAGTGGCCCAAGGTCACTCAGTTTCCAAGTGATAGATCCTTGTTGGGCTTTGAGAGGCTGGGACACGAGGTCTAGTGGAACTTCCTGAGCCTAGCTGAAGTTTGGCCAGCTAGGACTTAGCAAGATGCCTAATGGCTTCTTGCCTGCTACTTCCGCGCAGGAGTTGGAATCATTTCAATAGTCACAGTTTTCTATTGGCCTTTATCTCTCCCCCAATCCTAGAATCTCTGCCTTCGTTCTCAACATTATATAAGCAACCGCCTGTAACAATAAAGCGAGTTCCTGCTTGGACAAGACTCCCGAGTCAGTGTGGCTTTTCTCCGGTGACTAGGAGAGGTTCTGAGTCATCTGACATTCACCCTCCTCCTCAACCCCTTGGGAGGAACCAGCGGGCCTGGTCCCTCCTCAGCACTACCCGCCGGGGGGGGAACCCGGCAGATCCTGGCTCTAAACATGCTGTAGGTCTCCAAAGTCATGTTCTCAACTACATTATGAAGCCTCCCAGATGAAGAAAATGTAAGGCCATTGAACTCTCCACTGGGTAGTGCCACCCAGCACCTGTTCTCTCTAGGCCCTGGTAAACTTCCCGCAGGCACTGCAGGAAAACCATGTTTAGTTTTGAAGCCTTTTACCAAAAATGGCATATTCTTTATTTTTTTTGGCAATTTTTTTATTTAAGTTTTTTTATTAACTAGTTTTGTACTCAGTGAATACAGACAAGTTGGTACCATTGTTAGCCTCCTCCCTGTCCTTTCCCCTTCCCCTGACCCCTCCTTGTTGGGTATATGGCTCATGCATTGTGGGGTTAGCCATCAGTTATGAGTAGGAGGAAGTATCTCTGTGTATCATGACCCAACGTGTGGCTCTGACATTCTTTCCGCCCCCCTCTTCTGCAAATTTCCCTGAGCCATGCTGGATTCATTTTAGGTCTGCTTCAGTGATGGGGTCTTGGGAGCCTCTGTGTCTCTGGATATCTGATTTGGTAGGAGCTGACTGTTTTCTCTGTCAATCTACTTTACCCTTGTGCTGGTACCAGGTTCACCAAGAAAACAGCACCCTTACTTGTTTCACCAATTATTTTTAGTTTCAGCTGGGGCCCTTTTGAGGTATGATGGGGTGTTCTCTCCTTAGGATATGCATCTATCTGAAAAAGAGAAGCAGATTCTCGGATGGACAGTAAAGTTAGCACCAGATAAATGAGAGAACCATTATTTTTTTAGAGAGAATTTAATAGGTGTAGACCCTCTTGTAGCCCATGGTTGGTGATAGCTTGATAATGGAGAGCAGGCTCATTTTTGGATCTTGTTTTGACTTGTTTCCCAGCTCCAGCTATGGGTTCTGTTCCACTGAGCGAATCAGTTAGGCAAATTAAGAGCAGTTAGTTTCCCACCATGGATGTGTGCCACTATTGCATTTGTGTGGGCATTACGACAGGTTATTTGCTACTAAGTAGGTTAGACCCTGAGTTGCTTCGACAGATACTGCTCATTTTCCCCCAGTCGCCCATGTAGCACCTTCTGGCACTAAAAAATGGCATATTCTTGATGGAATCTCTGTTGGTGTCATCTGTTCTGCTGTGGGAAAAGGTAGAACTCCCCTTGTGTGCATGCTAAAAATCATTCTGTGGCCTCACGCAGGTCTCATGCCATCTTGTGGATCACGTCAATATTTTGTAAAATAATAAGGAAAGGAGGAAAAGAAGTTGAGTGAAAAGATCAGGTACCCCTGAGCTCTAAAATTCTTGGATCATAGTGACTTCTGAACAGATGCATCTGTGTTTCTCCTCTAACCTGTGTGTTTGTCACAGTTTAAGAGAAGGTGATAGTCCGATGTGAGTCAACACTTACCATTCTACAGTAAGCTCACAGTAGACCCTGGCTTCTCATGTGCCTCACTGGGAAACCCAGCCTGCTAGAATAATAAAAACAGACTGAAAGCAAATTTACCTAACTCCAAGGTAACAAGCCAATTGCAAAACCAGTGATTTCTGTTTTGTATTTCTCTTCCTAATGACGCTCTTGCCAGAAGGTTAAGTCTAGGTCAAAGTCATATAGACTCAACTTATTCCACTCTGATTATTTGTTCCTTTTTCAGTGTTTCAGAGAAAGTGATACTTTACCTACTTACTTCTCTAAACAAAGCAGTTTCCAACACAGGAGTCTATCTAATCTCCACTTGATAAGAAGAGATTTCCTCATGGTACATTTTCTCTCTCTTTTACATACTTTAGCTATAATTTCTGTCCCCCCCCCACACCAACATGCTCATTTGTACTGTGTATTTCATATGGAGCACACATCAAAACAGAGTTTTACCTTTGGTTTCACCTTTGGTTGAACTAAGTTAAGATCTTTGAAACTGAAATTAATAGGAACCTCTTTCTAGTGTTTAGCATTGTTGAACTATGTACAGAGAGGACATTAAGAAATGACCTTTGGAGGCTGAGTGGCCTGGATTTAATCCTTTCTGTTCCACACTGTGGCCTGGGGCAAGCCACTCACTTCTGTGTATCAATCTCCTTGTCTGTAAAATCAGGATAATTGACCTACATCAGGGCTATTGTGGGGACACCTGTAAAGTTCTTGTGAAAGCAGACATCTAGGTTATTGGTAGGCAAAGATACTTATAAAGACAATGGGAAGAACATACAAAGTGTCAATGAGTTCAGCTTGCATTTTCATTTATTTTAGAAGTAGTAATTAAAAGAAATGAACCTTGGAGCCAGTCTGCAAATATTCTAGCCTCATTTCTATTATTTATAAGCATTATGATCTCAGACAGGTTATTTAACCTCTTTGTACTTAGTCTAGTAAAATGAGGATGCCTGCTTCAAAGGGATGTAAGAGCCAAATAAATTAGAACATTTACAGCAGTGCATGGGCAGTATAAGCACTTGTGGGCGTTAGTATAAGGATTAACTCTGTGTTCACTTGACTAGGCTAAAGTGCCTAGATACTTGGTAAATCATCATCGAGTGGACACTTATTCTATGTTGTGGAATGAAGTGTTTCCTAATTCTAGAATGGTAAAGTTAATTTAGATCTTAAAAAAAAATCAAATGCCCAATTAGCTGTAAAGAAACTTTAAAATGGAATTAAAAGTTAAATCAGCAGATTTTGAATAAAGTACATCATCATCCAGAATATTGATATCTTTATTCAGTTAGTTGATGACATTAAGACAAAAAGACAGAAATGCCCTGAGGAAGAAGGAATTCTGCCTCCCACACGAGCTCTTCTTGGCTCTTTAGCCCACTGCTGCTGTCCTGCCACACAAATTTTGGAATTACCATCCCATTAATTCTCATTCTCTCTTTATTTCCTAACATAGTTAACAATGATTACAAGAAGGAGAAACCAGAGAAAGAGAAAATATGTAGTTGTTTCCCATAAGAGTAGTACATGTCTTTGCTGTCTACGCTGGCCACATTTTAGCCCATGCAGAAGTCCACAGTGGGGCAGGCTGATGTCCTTCGCTGGGTCCTCTGTCTTGCTTCCCTTGCTGTGACTTTGCCTCCCTCCCAAGTCCCTGCTTCCCCTTTTCTTTTTGCTTTCACTTCAGGAGGATAACTGTGGATTCCAATTTTATTTAAAGCATCTTCAAGAAATAGGTTTCTTGTTGCCCTGGTGACATATGCCTGTAATCCCAGAAAGGAAAAGAGGGGGCTTGAGGCAAGAAGATGTGAATGGGCTACATAGTGAGACCTGTCTCAAAATAAAGGAGGATGGGTGAGAGAAAGGAAAAGGAAGACCTCTTTTGCATGTTTCACGTAGTATAGATATTTGGTGTCATTTATTTATTTAAACTTTAAAACACTTTTTTCCCCCTGGAGTCCTTTTGAATATAAAAATCTACACTGTCCAAAGTAAGTATCAAGCATAAACAACTCTGGTTTTAGTCTCAGTTTTGTTTTTTTTGACTCTGGTAGGGAATGAAACATGGTACTTCCCTTCAGAATGCTAATTAGCTAGAAAAATAACACTTGCTTTTCTGCCATTGGAAGAGAATGTGACCAATAGAAAAGCAGTCCAGCACCTACACCCACTCCATGTGCAGAAAAAAGTGCGTATGTGCCTGCCAGTAACTCCTGCCTTCGGTTGCTTGACAACCAGTGACAAATGACAAATATGCCTTTCATCATTCATCTCTTACAATGTTACCTCGAGATTCCAGCACTAATGCCAATGAGACTTAGAATAGAGAAATGAATTTAGAAACTTAGATATCCTTTCTAATGGGTTAGAAGCACTTAGGCTTCTAACATTACACGTTTCAAAGACAATGGCAGTTTTTCTTAATAGTGTGTGTGTATTTCTATTGCTATGTGCTTAGATAAACCTAGTTATTTACAGTCATTCATATAAACTGACAGAAAGTATTATTGAATATTCTTTGAGTATTACAAGGTAATATTTTTGGCCTATTTCATTTATATTCTAATAGTCTTGCTTTAGAATATATCACTTAGTAATAAAAAAATTTTAGATCCTTAAAGGTATAGTTTTCATTGTGTAATTCTGTGTTACTTCCTACAGCCTTATGAAAATAATATTAATTTAAATTGGTTTTTATGTTGCTTTGTAGGGTTTCCAAGAATTAAATTTTTTTATTTGTGTGTGTGTGTGGGAGCATGTCAGTGCTTCTTGTCATTGTAAAAGAACATCAGACACTCATATCTCCTTTTGTGTCTGGCTTATGTGGGTATTAGGGATTTGAACCCAGGTGGGCAAGCTTTGCAAGCAAACACTTTTAACTATTGAGCCATCTTCCCAACCCCTCTAAGAGATTTCATTATTTTTTAAGCCATATATTTACAGACTCCTCCAATGCACTGTAAAATACTCAAAGAGTATTATCACTGCTCATTTTTATGGGTACTTATATTTCTACTAATTGAATGCTTGCCATAGTTATATAAGTCATCCAGGACATGTTATATTTAGTGCTATTTTACAGATGATGAAACAAAAGCAAAGGTAAGTTAGTGACCTGCTGAAAGCCTCATGTTGTTCAAAAATAATGTAGGAGCCCTCTGGGGGCTCAAATATTAGGTACATTTCTATTCCCAAAACATTTCTTGAGAGTTATAACTTATTTCCTTTTTCCATATTTATAGTCTTATATACTACCAACAACTGAATAATTACATCATGCTTTCAAATTATAGTATTTATCATAGTTAGATAGATACATGCTTATTATTTACATTATTCGTTCATTGTTACAAACCCAGAGCCTAACACAGTACTTGATGTAGAATAGGAACTTCATGAATAAATGAATGAAAATTTCTCTTGGTAGTATATTTGAGTCCCTGGGTTAGATAACTACACAGAAGATTACCTTTTTCTCTTAGCCTAAAATTGCCTCAAGAATAATCAAATGATTTTAAGCTAGATCTAATATCTGTATCAGTTGAGACAGATTAGATAAAGTAAGGCTAAGATGCCTCAAAATATTTTTGTTGTTGTTTTTCATCTTTAAAATACTATTTATTTATTTATTTGAGAGGGAAAGAGGTAGAGAGAGAGAAAGAAAAAGTGGGCATGCCAAGGCATCCAGCTACTGCAAACAAACTCCAGATGCATGTGCCACCTTGTGCATCTGGATTATGTGGATCCTGGGAAACTGAACTTGGCTTTGCAGGCAAGTGCCTTAACCATTAAGCAATCTCTCCAGCCCATTTTTAATTAATTAATTTATTTGAGAGAGAGAGAGAGAGAATGGGCATACTAGGGCCTTCAGCCACTCTAAACAAACTCCAGATGTGTATATACCCTTGTGTGCATGTGCAACATTGCGTGCTTGCATCACTGTGTGTCTGGCTTTCGTGGGACCTGGAGATTCAAACATGTATTCATAGGCTTCGCAGGCAAGCACCTTAGCCACTAAGCCATCTCTCCAGCCCCCACCCCCCACCCTTTACTCTATAGCCAAGGTTGGCCTGGAACTCTATGTGACCCAGGCTGCCCTTGAATTTGTGGTGGTCCTCCTGCCTCAGCCTTCTGAGTGGTGAGATTACAGGTATGCCTCACCACTCTAGGTTTAGTATTGGCTTGTTTCTTGCTCATACTGCCTGGCCATTGTGAGCTGGCAGAGGGAGTCTGTTTTTCACGGACCCAGACTGAAGGAATTGTCATTATCTGGAACAGTGCTGTGCTGATTACAATGATAGGGAAAAGTGAAGATTTTGAATCACTGAATGATATTAAATGTTCCAACTCAGAAATGACTCCTGTTTGTTTGCAGGTTGTTTAACTTCTTTGAGGCATTATTTGCAATCTATGTATATTTTGTATGTATGTAATATTGCAATAATGATTACAAAAAGTTCATGAGAACTTTCAACCCAAAGCAGCCCTGAAGGCTAACATGAAAATCTGTGAGCCATCATTATCTAAACAGATTCATATTAAATATACTGGATTTGGAATGGATGGCCTTGGACCAGGATACCTAAACAGTCAAAATAAGTTAATTATTTACCTTTAAACTGTCTAGTTGTCCTGCTTTTCTGTGCCTCAGTGATTGCATCACAGTTTAATCCTTGCCCCCTAAAGCTCATCTGTTATAATCTCTTCACCAGTCTTCTAGTAACCTACCTGTTCTTCATGAACCAATCAGAGTGACTGAAAAGCTAACACATCTTCTCCCTCCTTGTTTCAAATGCCTTAACAGGGACCTGCTAAATTAAGACTTAAATTGAGGGAGGTGATGGAGGACAGGAGGGGTGATAGGATTGGTAATCAAAATTGACCAAGCCAGATGGAAACCCTACTTCTTTGCTAGCTAAATAATATTTAAAACTATTTTTAAAAGAGTTTTGACAGAAGTACCCTGTGAGGATGGGTAGATAGTGTTGTGTTCAGAAGCCACAGACTCTCATAGGACAATTTCAGTGCTATGAGTGGGATATCTTCCAGTGAGCTGTTGGTCAGGGAGGCCTTGATGCCCCCAAAACATTACAGGCTATTGCCAAGCACTTGGTTACCCACCAGAGCTAGATGATAAGACCCTTTTGCTGAAGACTCCACATGCTTGGGCTACAGGACACTGAGAAAACAAGCTGGAGCAGAGCTGGAAACTGCCTCCCTGTTGAGTAGCTGTCAGGATGCTGGAAAGACCTATGCAGCCTGCAGAGTAAAGTCATCATTGGTTTTAACCAGCAGTGGACCCTGTAAGTTACTAACTGGTGCAATGGTGGCATGTCTGTTATGTGTCAAACCAAAGTCCAGTTGGACCTGAGGTCTGTTCCAGAGGAGGAAATTCACGCATGGTATTGAAAACTTAATCAAAAGCCTATGCTTGGGGAAGTCATTAGCCCTAGGGGGAAACTAGTACTGTTGTCTAGTTAAATGGATATATTATGGCCACCAAACTATCCTCTAAATACTTATGTTTATGCCCATATAATAACACTGTTATCACTTTTGGTTAGAGAAGCTTCTCTTTTCAGATGGCAGTGGCCACTGGGGGAATTCAAAACTCACCAAAGTGTTGAGAAGAAATGATAGTGAAGTGTTCAGCCCTGAGACATATCTATCATACCCTCCAAGGCTCAGCGATTATTGGGGAAGAGGTGGCAGAAAGAATGAATGTGAGAGCCAAAGGAAGGGGAAGAGTGCTTACAGTACTATCTTCCAGACACAATGTGGCTGTATATTAATGACTTCACAGTAGCTGACACTACCCACAGAAAACCTGCATAATAGGAGGGGTCAGGGGAAATGATGACATTAAAATAGAAGTTGGAAATAATTGGAAACTCTAGTTGGAAAGAGGAGATTCAATGGAAGGGGATTCGCTAAAGGGAAAAAGGGAGGATGGTGGAAGGGGTTTATGATCATGGTATATTGACTATATGTATGGAGTTTGACAATAAAAACTTAAAAAAAATAATATGCGGGGGTGTGTGTGAGACTGTAGTGCCAACTGTCAAGTCCGTCCTATCATGCTAGTCTACCCCTCACTCAGTATACTGCAGTAAAGCCATGCTGGCTTCCTCCCGTTCTTCCCAAACTCTCTGATTCGCTCCAGGCCCCATCATCCCGTCCCTCCCTAGAATTTCCAGGAGAGGAGACTAGCTGTTTTAATTGTCCTTCACGAATTCCAGTGGGTTAGTGACTGGTTCCCTTTCACCCTGACACTCAGCTTAAATGCCCTTTAGACTGAAAATTCCTAGGGCAGCTATCGTGCCTTATGTGGGTCAGGTTAGTATCTGCAGAGCCTCCTTCATAAACACAGATATCCTCGTCGAGTGATCGGATGGGTTCAGCCACGTCCAACGCTGGCTGCTCAGTGAATTTGTCAAAGAGCCACGAAACCCGACGCCCTATCATCTCCACGCGCGAGCCAAGGGCTGGCTGCGTTTCCTAGCGGTCACAGCCAGCGCCCCGGCCCCACCTCCGCCCTCCAGCGGCTGGCGAGAGGCCGAGGCCCGGCACCGCCCCCGGGCCGCGGACTCCCGAGGGCGGGCCCCGCCGCCGGCCGCCCGTAGCCCCGAGTGACGTCTCCGGGCCGCGCGCAGCCGCCGCGCTGCGGGGCCAATTTACGGATGCAGGAGGCTCGGTCCCGTCGCAACCTATGATTGGCCGGGGCGGAGGGCGGGCGTGCCCGCTTGCCGAGCGCCGACTGGTCAGAGTTGCTGTCCATCACTGCGAAGGGTGCTCTCCGTCCCGCCCCACCCCGCTGACTAACTGGGCTGAAACATTTTCGAGAATTTCCAGATGGGGCTGTGGCTGCCCTGACTGCTCGCTCTGGGGGTTGGAGGCTACGGAAAAGACTTTCTCATTCTTCCTCTCTTTGCTTTAGCAGGTAAGGAACTTCCCAGAAGCAGTGGCATCGCGAGGAAAGAGCCGAGAGAGTGCGGTCGGCTCGTTGCGGTGGGATGTTAGTTACGACCTGTCGGTGGTCCGGGAATTGAGGGCGAGAGGGGAGGACCTCCGTGAGCGCGTGTCCGAGCCGCGCCCGCAGGACGTCCCGCGCCCCGCCGCGCCCCCGCCTCGGCCTTGAGTTTGACTGCGGGCTGGAGGCGCGCCGCGAGGGCCGCTGGTGGGCTGGGCCGGGACGGGCCGGGGAAGCTAGGCTGCCGGCGGCCGCCCCCCGCCTCCCCGCTGCTAGGCCCGCAGGTGTCTCCGGGGGCGAGGATGCCGCGGGCTCCGGGGCGGTGCACGACCACGGGGACTGGGAGGCCAAGGCCCCCCGCGAGCCGCTGGCGACTGCTGTCCCACCCAGGGTCGCACTGGCCAGCGAGCGGAGCCAGCAGTGAGCTTTAAGCAGAGAGATCGGTGTTGAGAAGGATGTGGAGCCCTGGTTGGTTTGGATCTCAGGACTGGGTTTTGCTTTCCGCGGAGACCTCGAGGCCGTGTGGCTACTGACGGGTCCCTTTCCGCTGCAGCCGTCCATAGATGGGAGAATTCACTGGCGGAGACAAAAGATGAAGCTGAGGGTGGAACTTGCAGTCTCTAAAGCGCCGCTGACCTTTCTGAACTTCAAACTTTGTGGAAATTTACAGCAAGACTAGGGCACAGGAACAAGCAACAAAACAAAGCAGGTGGTTTCAACTAGGTTGCAGAATGACTCAAGTGACAGATTAAATGATTTCGAAAATCAGCAGTATTCTTGTGAGGCAGCAGGGAGAATGACAGCTGCATTTGTCTGTTGAAATGTGTGGAAACTGGGAACCAGAGTAACAAGGTGTGATAATGCTCAGAAATCTTTGGGTAGAAAGAGCGCTCTAGTGATTTTTTTTCTTGCATTCTGAGTCACTTTTTACTGATAACACAGGAACCTTCCTCCTCTCACAGCAAGCTTCAAGAAAGTAAACAAGGGAGAGGGGCTAGTGATACTGCATAGAGAGTTTCCATCAATTTTATTGTGCTGTTTTTTTTTTTTTTAAGGTTTAGAGAAAAAAAAATTTTTTAATGGTTTTTCGAGGTAGGGTCTTCCTCTAACCCAATCTGACCTGGAATTCACTGTGTAGTCTCAGAGTGGTCTCAAATTCACAGTGATCCTCCTACCTCGTTCTTCTCACTGTTGGAATTAAAGGCGTGCACCACCATGCCTTGAGAGATTTTATTTTAAGGTTTAAAGAAATGTTTGGTTTAAGAATACTAAAAATTGCCTATGCTTCTATTGTGGAAAGATATCTATCTAGTAACACTTTATAATGGACAGAGATGCATAGTTTTTCTGGAGGGAAAAAACTGACCTTTTGACCTAGCAGTTGAACTCAAATTCCTAGAGCTAAATTCAGCTGTACACAGTGTCACCCGTTTTCAAAAATAAATTTGCACAGCTCTGAGGTGTTAAATTGTTGAAGGAGCCAGGCGTTGAAGGAGCCAGGCATAGTGGTGCATGCCCTTAATCCCAGCATTCAGGTGCCAGAGGTTGGAGTATTGCTGTGAATTTGAGGCCACCATGAGACTACAGAGTGAATTGCAGGTTAGCCTGGGCTAGTTTGAGACACTACCTTGAAAAACCAAAATAAAAAAAAAATTTGAATGTTTATAAAGTTGCAGTAATATGAGACAAAAATTGGCACGACAGTCTTGTAACTGTATTTGTGGTTCCTTGTGTATTTAAGTCAAATACATATTCCAGAAGTTTACCACAAGCCAGATGCAGTTTTATCCTTACTAATGCTTTTGTTTCCTTCCTTTCCTCCCTCCCTCCTTTCCTAACTTACTTCTTTCTTTTTGATGCAGGGTCTCACTCTAGCCCATGATAACTAGGAACTCACTATGCATCCCAGGTTGGTCTTGAAGTAGGTGATTCTCCTACCTCAGCCTCCTGAATTCTGGAATTACAGGCCTGAGCCACCATGCCTACTTTAATTGCTGTGTTTTCAAATAAAGTTTATTTTTTTTGTTTTTCTGTATGTTATAAGCTGCCATGTAAATTATCTCCATCAATAATATTGTTACTTCTAATACTTGCTAGATATTATTAGTTTGAAATTTCTCCATAAGTCATCATCTGTATTTGACATATTGTTATTACTGCTGAATAAAAGATGGCCTTTATGTTAGTCTGTTTTCTGTTATTGTAAGGAAGCATGTGAGTTGAAGTGATGTTATAGAGAAAAGGATCTTGTTTAGGTGATACTAGTTCATTTGGCTGAGGTAGTTCAAGGGCATGAGTCTGGTGAGGAGCTCATGGAAGATGGCATTGTGGTGGTAGAATATGGAAGAGGGGAAGTTACATAGCCAGACAGAAACCAGAGGCAAAGTCAAAGGGCAGGCCCAGGCTCTTCTAACATCTTGGTTTAGTGAGGACTCACTTGGATCCCAGGAGATTGGAATCCCTCTGAGGGCAAGACCAGCAACCCAAGAGCCTACCACTTCTTTTTTTTTTGTTTGTTTGTTTTGTTTTTGTTTTTGAGGTAGGGTCTAGCGCTAGCCCAGGCTGACCTGGAGTTCACTATGTAGTCTCAGGGTGGCCTCGAACTCATGGCGATCCTCCTACCTCTGCCTCCCGAGTGATGGGATTAAAGGCGTGCGCCACCACACCCAGCAACGAGCCTACCACTTCTTAAAAGATCCCATCACCTAAGCACTAACCAGCTATGGACCAAACTTCTAACACATGATCATTGAAAAGGAACAAACCCCTCCAACCAGAAACCCTTCAGGCAGCAACAACACACTTATTCTTGATTTTGGTTTTGTTTGTTTTTTTTTTTAGACAGTATCGTATAGCCCAAGCCAGCCTCAAACTCGCTATATTTCTCAATTTGGACTTCTCCTGTCTCTACCTGTAGAGTATTGGGATTACAGGCTTTGGCTACCACATCTGGCCTGTTTTTAATTTTTTTTTTGTACTGGATTGTTTAGCTTGACTTTGATAGCTAGAGCTATCTCCCCACTGTCCCAGTGTTGTCATTAAAAAAAGAGGGAATTTCAGTTTGTTTATTTTTTTTTTTGCCTTTTGGTATTTCAGGTAGGGTCTCGCTTGAGCCAAGGCTGATGTGGAATTCACTATGTGCTCTCAGAGTGGCCTTGAACTCAAGATGTTCTACTTCTGCCTCCCGAGTCCTGTGATTAAAGACGTGCAGCACTGCACCTGGCACAGTTTTTTTTTTTTTAATGTAATCTTAGCTAAAAGGCTACAAAGCAATGATTTCCTAAATCTTTATGTAACATTAATTGATTTGGGGGCCATCTTTATTCTAAATTACTCGCTTAGTCTGTGTTAGTCCGGATTCTGTAGAGAAACAAAACCAACAGAATGTATAAGTACAAGAGGGCTTTTACTATATTGGTTGACATGATTAGTGTTAAAGGAATGGATGTGAGTTCAGAGGGAACTTGCTTATGTTTCCTGGTTCTTGGGTTTCATAACACTGAATTGTTCAGAGAGACATGTGAATAGTTAACAGAAAAGGAGGTACTTTATTAAAGGAGAGAAACACATGAGCTTGGCATTGTGCCTGAGCTAGACCACTATCCCACTCCAAAAGAGAAAGAGGCGATCATTTATAGATTATGCATTCTTTTTGCACATGCTCAGTCATGTTATGTGTAGCTAGCTGTTTGGAAGGTTTCCAGTCTTTTGCTGTCCTCACTTTCTTTCATGTTAATCTCTGGAATCTCTTCTTCCACTCTTATTTCCTATATTCTCCTTCTCAAGAGACTGGATAGTTCCTGTACTGGTTGTCTATAGGCTGCGGAGCCAGAGAGGCCAGTAGATGCTCATTCCAAGATGCTGGAAGCCTCAGCATAGGGTGATTCAGCCCCAGTGAGAGGCTGCAGGCCCATGGGTCCCAGAGAGCCCCTAGTGTTAGTTCACATTCAAAGGGTGAAGAAGCAGAATTTGATGTTCGCTGGATATGACAGTAGCCAAAAATTGCAGGTATTGAAAAAGAACTTAGCCTGTACACATAGGAGCTTACCCTTCTACTTTTTGTTCTATGGGGCCTCCAGTCTGTTGGATCATGCCACCCACTTTTTCTCTTAGTTTGCTGACCATCAGTTGTTGCTAGAAATACCTTACCAGTATACCCAGAAATACGCACCACCAATTTTCTTGATATCTTAATTTAGTAAAGTTGGTAACCAAGACTAAGCAACACTTTTTCTTCTTTCTTTCTACTTTTTTTTCTTCAAGGTAGGTCTCATGGTAGTCCAGGCTGACTTGGAATTCATTCTGTAGTCCCAGGTTGGTCTTAAACTCACATTGATCATCCTACCTCTGCCCTTGTAGTGCTAGATTAAAGGCGTGTGCCACCATACCTGGTGACCACCAGAGTTTTTAAGGATGTTTTTGCCATCTCATTCTTTTCTTTTGACTGTTTCGTCTGCTGAAATGAGTAATGGCCCTGCATAACTAAGCCGAATTTCTAAAAATTGACTTGAAAATGATTGTTTGAAATTTATAGTACATTTTCATATAGATGAAATTCAGCTGGCCTTTGCATACCTGTGTGTATAGTTTTGGGGTTATTTTCTTTCAAGTTTGATTTTTATTATGAATTAAATTTTGTTGGTCTGAAAAAGTGTCTTGCTATGTTTTCCAGGTTAGCCTGAACTCTTGACTCAGTGAGTCTTATACCTCAACCTTAGTTGAGATACTCAAGCATGTGCCACTATAGGCATAGCTCCCATCTTTTTTGTTTTTGAGTTAGGAGGTAGGGTCTCACTCTAGCCCAGGCTGACCTGGAATTCACTATGTAGTCTCAGGTTAGCCTTGAATTCACAGCGATCCTCCTATGGGTGCTGGGATTAAAGGTGTTCACCACCACACCCAGCCTTAACTCCCATATTGCAAAAATAAACATACAGTTGAGAATCATATAACACCTGTATACCCTCCTCTAGCAATATTAAATATTGACATTGTGCCATCTTTTCAAGTTTATTTTTAATCTGTAAAGTAATAGAACAAAGTGCTGTGGAAGCAAAGTTGTGATATGCATGAAAAGCTGCCAGAAACACAGCCTTAACTGCAGAAAGCCCAGACCTCCCTGATAATGCCCCTAATGCCAGGAAAGGCTTTAGAATTGAGTTTAAGAAGGGATACAATGTCACAATTTCCAAGTGTAGTTGTAGGTGTGGATGGGCTGCTAGCTTTGGCAGAAGGAGAGCCACATTACTAATATAAATGCATGGCTTCTTTTCCCATAAGCTAGAGCTGCCAATTGCTCAAATTGCACACCATACATCTTCTTCATGAGTGTCTACCACCAAGGACAACATCATAACCTGCTTATCTTGCCAGGGAGTGTTTACATAAGCCAATTAATGTTAATCATGGTAATACAGAGTGCAAAGATTAGTAGTTAAGAAATCTTAAAAGTTATATCTCAGACTGTGTCTTTGCTAAAAGTAGACTATTCTTTACCTACCGAATTATTATCTTACATAAGCCAGCCATTTTTCCCTCTTATTTCCATCTCTCTTAGGAAATTTTGTGACTATTTGTAATAATTGCATGACATTTTCTTTGTAATAGTGGAATAAATAAGGGAAGACTATCCATTGACATGTAGATAGTATATATTTCCCTCTCAGAAGTGTGGCCCACAGACTAGCAGCTTTGCTATCACCAGAGAACTGTTTAGAAATACAGAATCAGGCTGGAGAGATGACTTAGTGGTTAAGGTGTTTGCCTATGAAACCTAAAGGCTCAGGTTCAATTCCATAGTACCCACATAAGCCAGATGCACAAGGTGGCACATGTGTCTAGAGTTCATTTGCAGCGGCTAGAGGCTCTGGTGGCTCTGGCTCACCCATTCTCTATCTGCCTCTTAAAAAATATATATATATTGGTGGGGAGGGGGGAGAGAAAATGGACATGCTAGGGCCTCTAGCCACTGCAAATGCACTCCAGACACATGTGCCACCTTGTGCATCTGGCTTATGTGGGTACTGGGGAATCGAACTTGGGTCCTTAGGCTTCCCAGGCCAGTGCCTCAACTGCTAAGTCATCTGTCCAGCACTATCAGCCTCTGTCTCATTCTTTTCCTCTAAAATAATAAAATAAAATAAAAAATGATAAAATAAAATTAGATAAAATAAAATATAAAATAAATAAAAATAAAATAATAATAAAATAACAAAAAGCTTTAGAAATGCAGAATGTAGGTCTGGTATAGTGGTACATACCTTTAATTCTGAGTGAATCACCATGAGTGTGAGGCCAGCCTAGGAGTACAGCGTGAGTTCCAGGTCATCCTGGGCTGTAGAGAGACCCTACTTCAAAAAACAAGCAAGCAAACAAAAAAAATGCAGAATCAAAATGTTCAACAATATCCTAACGTGATATTAGTATAGATAGTTTGAGAGGCATGTGTATATTATTAAACTTTAATCTTTAATGGAATTGAAACACTGAATGGGGTAGGTAAATTGATTCCCTTTATTTTGGTGTGTATGTAGGGTGTGTGTATACGTATGTATGATGTATGTGTATATGTGTGTTCTTCTGTATGAGTGCGGGTATGTATGTGCCACAGTGCACATGCGAACAACTTTTGGGCCTTGATCTTCACCTTTTACCTTCTTTTGAGGCAGGGTCTCACATTGCTCACTGCTGCTTTTGCCAGGCTAGTTAGCCCCTAAATTTAGGTGGGTTTTCCTGTCTTTGTATCCCTTCTCAAGCATGTAGGTCCAGATGTTCTTGGTTTTATCCAGATAGTGAGCAGCCAGCCACCTGGGACAGTTTTGGGATCTGAGATAATCCCATTGATAAGCCAGCTTGATGGTAGAGGTTACAAATGCCTGCCACAGCATTTGGCTTTTATGTGGGAGTTTGGATTCTGTACTTGGGTATTCTGCTTGAGTGGCAAGTGCTTAATCCACTGAGCCTCTCTCCCCAGCCCCATTTTTTGATCCACTGTTTGTGGGGTGTGGGTGTGAGTATGTATGTATGTATGTATATAATCTGTCAGGCCCTTTACAGTGTTCATTTTTTATAATATTTGATGATAATATAGCATTGGATTATTGAATTATTGATTGGTCTTGCTCTTCTCACTCAGGTGAATCACTTTTCTTGAAGACATTCCAATATTTTTCTGTCGTCCATTCCCTGTGATTGAGGACTCTGAAGTTGCATTATGTCATCAGCTGCCTTAATTACTTTGGTGAGAAGTGGTGGGAACCAGGTGAGGAGGAGAGTGTTGATAAGCTCCCGTCTGCTGCAGGAAGACAGGCGGGTCACTCCTGTGTGCCTCAGCTCCACATCAGAGCCCAGATGTTCTCGGTTTGATCCAGATGGTAGTGGGCGGCCAGCCACCTGGGACAGTTTTGGGATCTGGGATAATCGCATTGATGAGCCAATTCTGCTGCCACCCAGCATTAAGTATGGCAAGCCCATTCCCAAAATTAGCCTGGAGAATGTGGGCTGTGCCTCCCACATTGGCAAACGGAAAGAGAATGAAGATCGGTTCGGCTTTGCTCAGCTAACGGAGGAGGTCCTATATTTTGCAGTGTATGATGGCCATGGGGGACCTGCAGCTGCTGATTTCTGTCACACACATATGGAGAAATGCATTGTGTATGTATAGTGATTTTTACTCTTTTCAGTCCTTTAAGAACAGAGACTTGGTTAGTTTATTTTGTAGTGCTGGAGCTCAAACCAGGGCCTTACACATGCGAGACAAGGACTCATCACACCCCAGCCAGACTTTTTCGGTGTGTTTTCTTAAGAGAGGGGATCATGCAGTTTGGCCTGCAACTTAAAATGTAGCCAAAGACGGCCTTGAACTTCTGGTTCTGCCTCCTGTATCTCCAAGTTTTTTTTTTTTTTTTTGGTTTTCAAGGTAGGATCTCACTCTGGTCCATGCTGACCTGGAATTAACTATGTAGTCTCAGGGTGGCCTCCAACTCTCAGCGATCCTCCTACCCCTGCCTCCCAAGTGCTGGAATTAAAGGCATGTGCCACCACACTGAGCTGTCCAAGTGTTGTGATTACAGGCAGGCTACCATTCATGGAGACCCCACATAGACTTCTATTTTCATGCCTCTAAAAGTCTCAGATTTTGGCTGAGAATGTGGCTTTGTTTTTAGAGTGTTTGCTTGGCATGCAAGAAACACCTAGGATTGGTCCTCAGGACCACATGAATCAGATGTAGTGGCACATGCCCTAATCCCAGCATTCCGGGGAAGTGGAGGCTGGAGGATCCAAAGTTTAAAGTCATGTTCAGTCAGCCTGGGCTATAGGAGAGTCTCAAATGGGGGAAGGGAGGGGGCCTTCAGGTTCGAGTTTTAGCATCCCAATTCCTGATACTTAGTATCTTAGATGCTCAGTAGACATTCCTTAAGTCATGAGTCTTAACGCATAAGCATCGCATAAGCATCCATCACATAAGTATCGGAAAGAAAAATCATGAGTGACTGTGGAAAGAAAAGCCTATTGTAAAGTGATCAGGGCTTTTTTTTTCATTTCTTTTTTCCTTTTCTCAAAGGGATTTGCTTCCTGAGGAGAAGGACTTGGAAACTGTGTTGTCCTTGGCTTTTTTAGAAATAGATAAAGCCTTTTCAAGTCATGCCCACCTGTCTGCAGATGGTATGTAGAACAATTGTACTACTCAAGGCCTTGAGAAATCGGGAATAAAAAGGAAACAATTTGGGCCTTGGGCAGTGGAGATTTTAATGTATGTTTACTTGTAAAGAAGTTTTATGTAGAAATAATGTTATATAAAGCATCATTTTAGATACTGTTTGGACCCAATATAATGTCAGTGCCTCACTTCTATATGAAATGAGAATTTTCTGGAAAGGGAAACTCCAAAATGATTCTGTTACTGAATTTTAATTTTAAAAAGTTTCAATCTATTTGATTTCTTGTATTATGGACAAGATACCCATATTGTGAGAGGATCCCTGCCCCATAGAAACACTCTACAGGTAAATCACATCTGCCAAGGGTGGTAGGAAAGAAAAGGGACAGGAGGCACTAATCTGTCCAATCAGAAGGAACATGCCTGTCTCCTGCTCCTTAATCTTGCAGCTTTCCTGTGGTCACTAGTGTTGCTTTGTTTTGATATTGTGTACAAGGGCATGGCAGCTGAATTTTGCAAACTGTGTACTGTGTGTCCTTAAGTTTTGAAAGTAAAATGTTTCTTGTTTTGTCTAGATTTATCAAATTAGGAAAATGCAGGAAACGTCCTCTAGTCAACTGGCCAAAACTTTTTTCTTAAAAAGTTAACTTTAAAAACAACTGCAGGGGCCAAATACAGTATACTCATAAATGATTTGAAGCAGACCTGCACAGGAATATTAATATATATGTATCTTGTCCTTCAGTAAGAAAAGTATGGCATGGAAATTCCATTTTCAGTTGGATGGTAATTAGGGATGGAAATTTTCTGCATCTCATCGCTCAGAAGGAGCTGCAACTCAGAAAGAGGGAAAAGGCAATTCAGATGAGGGCTGGAATTTTCCTACCACCCCTCATGGCCTTGCTTGCTTTCAGATTTGATAATGAGGGGAAAGGTGACCCTGAGGTGGCTGTGTGTTCATTTTGTTTTTTGAAGCAGTGTCTCACTCTAGTCCATGCTACTCTGGAACTCTGTAGCCCAGGCTGGTTATGAACTCATAGCAATCCTCTTACCACTGCCTTCCGAGTGTTGGGATTACAGGGATGCACCACCATGCCTGGTGACCTTTTTAGAGGTATTATTCCCTCTCTTCAGTTGAACCCAGGGCTTTGTAGCATGTGAGGCAAACAAGCTCTAATCTTGTAACCACTAAGCTACTATACCCTTAGCCCCTTCCTGCTCTTTTATGAGAACCTTATCATCATACTCAGAAAAGAATTATGGCTCCTTCACCCTTTATTCAGAGATTTAGTTTTTAGTTGGTAGATTATTTAGGACCACTTTCTCTTCTCACTCTTCTGGAATTCCGTTTGATTCCCTGCCCTCAGCTCTCCCCTCCAATTCTTTTTCTTTTTCTTTTTCTTTTTTCTCCATTTTTATTTTTTTATTTTTTTGTTGTTGTTTTTAGTTTTTTGAGGTAAGGTCTCACTCTAGTCCAGGCTGACTTGGAACTCACTATGTAGTCTCAGGGTGGCCTCAAACTCACAGCGATCCACCTACCTCTGCCTCCTGAGTGCTGGGATTAAAGGCGTGTGCCACCATGTCTGGCTGCCCTCCAATTCTTAATGATTACAACTGAGAGAGGGTGAAGTTTACATATCAGATTTAGCTTTTGTACCTAATAAGCAAGAACACATGAAGAACAGTAAGTGAAATACCTGCCTACAGTTTTACTTTAATGACAATGAATTTGGTGTGCTCTTATTTCGTCCTTTGCTAGATTGGCTGTGTCAGTCATCACAATGCTGATGGGCTGTAGTGTGAGGTGGAGGGCCTCAGTTCTTCTTCAAACGGCTGCAGCTTACTGGTGAGGCTTGCAGAGCAGAATGTTCAGTTGTGTTGGCATGTGTCCAACAACAACATTCATTAACTTTTCATAGCTACACCCAAACTTTTTGAAAACAATGTAACTAGTATAAGTGATTAAAATTATCAGTATTAGACTTGGTGTGAATTTGAGATGACTCCTTTTTTATTTTTTACATAATAAATTATAATTCAAGAGGATTTTGAGCTTAAGGCATTTATTTAATTTGTATATCTTAAAAGAGAGTATAGGGGCTGAGAAGATATCTCAGTGGTTAAAGGCACTTGTTTACAAAGTCTTCCAGTCTGGTTTAGCTCCCAAGCTGCCCTCATAAGCCAGACACAAAGTGTGGTACAAGTATCTAGCATTCCTTTGCAATGGCAAGAGGTGTGTGTGTGCGTGCACACACACACACACACTCCACACCACATGTTAAAATAAAAGAAAATTGGGGTATGGAGAGATGGCTTTACAGTTAAGGCACTTGCCTGTGAAGCCTAAGAATCTAGGTTCGATTCCCCAGTACCCATGTAAGCAAGATGCACAAGGTGGTGCATACATCTGGAGTTTGTTTGCAGTGGCTGGAAACCGTGGCATGCTCATTCTCTCCCTCCCTTCTCTCTGTCTTTCTTTATCTCTCACATAAATAAATTAAAAATTTAAGAGAAGAGAGACTATAGGTGACTGTCACATAAGTAGTTATAGAAAGAAATCATAAAATAGAATTTGTTCCTAAAAATGAAATTAAGAGGTATTGCTTAGTATAGTTCCACCATTAACGTTTGAGGTAATAATTCCAAGATTTTCATAAAAATGCCTTCAAGTTTATTCTTTATTTAATGGTCATTGGCTTCAAAACATAATAGATCAAGATAGGAAAGTACATAGTGTACTACTTAAAAAGTGATATTGTTGGGCTGGAGAGATGGCTTAGCGGTTAAGCGCTTGCCTGTGAAGCCTAAGGACCCCGGTTCGAGGCTCCATTCCCCAGGTCCCACGTTAGCCATATGCACAAGGGGGCGCATGCATCTGGAATTCGTCTGCAGTGGCTGGAGGCCCTGGCGTGCCCATTCTCTCTCTCTCTCTCTCCCTCCCTCTCTCTCTCTCTCTCTCTCTCTCTCTCTCTCTGCCTCTTTCTCTGTCTGTCGCTCTCAAAATAAGTAAATAAAAATAAACCAAAAAAAGTGATATTGTCATTAAGCAACAGTGTGCATAGATTCATATTATGTGTTTCTTAAGAAAATTTAGTTTTGAGAATATTATAAACATATATTCTTACAAATTTTTTCATATGGTAAGAATTGCCTGTTGGCATCTATCAAACCTGTTCATTGTGTGCTGAAATCCCAATGTAGCTTTTACATTCTGAAGACCCAATGGTGTATGTTAATTCTTCAATTTTTGGATTTAAAAAGAAAAAATAAACTATGTCATTTCAGATTTGAATGTTTTTAAATTAAAAAAATTTAAATTTAATAAAAATCAAGCAGTATCAGTATTATAAGGGTTGATAATACTCTTTTTATTTAATGTGTCTATGTGTGTAGATGTGTGTGAAGGTCGAACCAGGACTAGCTAAGGAACATTCTGTGAGAGCATAGTTTATCCTCTCTATTTACCCTTTTCCCTTCTTTTGCCATCTGCCCCATTTTCACTTTTCTTGAACCCTTTCTTTGGGGGTGGGGCTTTTGAGGGGATGTAAACCCAGAGCCTCATACATGCTAGGCATATGTATTACTGCTGAGGTATACTCTCAGCCCTTTCCAGCATCATCTTTAATTTTTTAAAGATTCAATTTATATCAGTAATGTATGTTTTTACATTAAGTGAAACCAACCAGTGAGTTCAAATGATATCCCATCACTTTATTGTTTACAAATAGTCACTTAAAACAAAGCAGATGGTAGAAAACTTAGCTTATACTCCTGCATATCCTGTAGATCCTCAGAATGTTTCTACATTGCTTAAGCTTTGAAAGCAGCAAAGGGACAAATGGATCAGAAAGAGAAGACTTGCTCTGACTCAGAGTGGGAAACATTGATGGACACCATTGTGAGTTTCATATTCTGTGCTCTTAATATTCTGATTTCTTTGTGGAAGAACTGAACTACAAAATAACCAAGACTATAAATGCAACTTTTTTCCCCCTGTGCTTGCGTTGATCCCAGGTCCTTGGGTATGCTAGGCAAGTGCTCTGTCATTGAGCTATATTCCTAGCTCTGTGCAATATTTTTGAATACTTTTCTTATGCTGGGGCCACCAAATGAAAATCGTAGGGACAGCATTGATGAGTTGTTCTACTGTGCTGTTACTGCTTCAGATCATTGCTTTGATTTTGGTGTTCATGAGTCATCGATGTCTAGAACACCCATTTTTAATAACTGTTAAAACTACATTGGTTTATATCTATGTATATTCATTACATGGTTTAACAATTACTGGGGGTTGGTTGTTATACTTTTAATCTTTATGTTATTCAGTATTGTGATTATTTTCCTTCTGCTGTGTCAACCTGCAGTGCTGAAGACAGAGAGAGCTGCAGAAATACCTATTTATGATTATATAAACTTACATTAGAGCTTTATTTAAATAGTGAATATAAGTAAATCATTCTACTAGAAACAATGCTTCTAGATACTATGTCCCTACACTAAGTGTCATTAGCAAGTGTGTTATCTCATGCTTCTGGCCTAGAAGGCTCTTTGGGTCCTTCTCGGTGTATGCTGAAATCCCAGCCATCAGCTGGGATACTATAGTTCATCCTCTGTGCACTGCTTGTCAGATAGATTGTTCAGTACTGTGTTTTAGAGACAGTTCTAGTATTGCTACTACTCAAATTAACAGTGCATTTTTTCTAGTTCAGTCAAAATGCTAATTTACTGTGTTCAAGACTTACCTGTGTGAGTTTGTGAATGTGAGCATGTGTGGGTGTGCAGATGTATGTGTTCATAATTTTTTCTATCTTGGAAGCCATAACACTAAAAGGAATGCTAGTCTGTGGTAGAAAAAATAGGCCAGCTACAAAAAAAAACCATCAACTGGAACCAGCTGAGTTTTGAAATCATTGATTTGGCATCTCCTGGGATATTATGTGATTTGCTAGTGAACTCTTCACCAAAATAAAAACCCTTCCCCCTTATTTTGCAGCTCTTTCTCTGTTTCCCCCTGTGTTGCAGGTTTGTTATGTTTGAGCATAATTTCTGGGTGAATCTCCCATGTATCTCTGTGCGTGTTATTTGTGGCAGAGAACTGTGCCTGGTCAGCAGCTCTAGATCTGGAGCCCGTGGACACTATATGCTGGGCTTCAGTGGACAGAGAGATCTGCTTAATTTTGTCTCAGGTGAAGGAGTCCAGCTGTTCCTAGTCTGGACTACTGGAAGGTTCCCATATCTTCTTTGTCCCATTAGTTGAAATGACTTGTGATAGAAACTGTCCTGTGAGTGTTAAGATCTTATTGAAAGATGTCTTAGTTTTATAGTTTTGTTGCTAGGGCAAAAAGTGAGAGTTTATACTTCCATGTTAATTGAAAATAAGTGCTAATTTATTATGCAGTTTTAGATATTTAGCAAACCAGATTCAATAGTTTTGAAACTTTCCCCATAAATCCTGGGATTTTGGAACTGTGAGAAGATGAGTTGATAAGAACAAAAGCTTCTTTAAATTCAATAGGTGGGAGATCATGAACCACAATCTAAACAATGAAGTTTTTACTTATGAAATTCTAACACTTTTGCCATGACCCATTAAAGATCACTTTTAAAAAGCTATTGCCAACAGTTTATGTAAGGGGAGAGACAATGAAATTCCCTGGACAGGTAGAACTTGAATAAATGTCCCTGTTCTCTTGCTTTACTTTTGAAATCATTTGAAAAGACTATAATTGATTAAACTGCAAAGATTCCATTGTGCACAAAGATTTCATTATTGAATAGTCTTTTGGCTGAACTCAAGTTAAAGTTAAACATTAATAATGTAAACACCAACAGTATTTATGTTAAAATATTTATGTTGTATAAAGACATACATTTTAGTAATATTTATGATGAAACATTTATGTCTTATAGTAACATACATTTTAGCTTTGTAATAATATTACTCTCTTCCAAATCAGTTCCAAACAGTTCCAAAATCAAGAGACAAATGGGAAGATAGTGTAACTATAGATGCTATTTCTCAATAAAGTAAATTTAGCATGACTATTGAAAGATTAAATAGACTTTTCATGTTTTTCTGTTTTATTTTTCTGATTAAAGCAGGCATTTTAATATATTGACTGGGAAGTCCATATAGTTACCTGTTTCCAAAATGCATTATTGATGAAGTTTTCAAGGTTTTCTTTTTGAACAAAAATGTCAAAAATAAATAATTTTTTGAGTATCATGCTCCACTGACTGAGCTAGCAAAGCAGTTGATAATTTAGAGAGAGAGAGAGAGAGAGAGAGAGAGAGAGGCGCCTTTGAAAAACAAATTGGAAAAATTGAGTCTCAGTCAGTCAAATTAATAACACCTTTCCTAAATCTCCTTTTAAAGTTGAAATCATTTTAAAATGGTCTCCTGAATGTTTTCTTTTAATATTTATTTCTTTATTTTTTTCTTTTCTTTTTTACAATTTTTATTAACATTTTCCATGACTGAATGTTTTATTCTAGTATTTTACAGAGTCAACATTATTATTAGAGACAATACCTGCTTTAACTGACTTATCTTTCTAAATTTCTCCACTTTGCTTTGTTTAATAATTATTTTTTAGTTCATAGTTCACAGTTTTCTCACTTTTGGCAAGGCTCAATGCACCTTAACATTTCTTAACAAGTGGTAAAAAACTTAGAACAGATACTTAACATAAGACAAAGGAAGATACACAAATATACTTTGCCTCGGGTGAAAGAAAGAGTGGCAGTACCAAGCCCACTAATACTGAGTTTTACTTGATACTGAAGAAAATTAAAATTCCTGAAATGTTCTGGCCCAGGGAGGCCCACAGGAGGGGCAAGTAGCAGGACTGGCCTTCATATGGGTGTAGACTCATATATATGACTGGCCCACACATGGATACAGCCTGTGATTAGATCCTTCTGGAACCATCAGTGTTGACTATACCATATATATGAAAACCTACAATGAGTTTCATTCTCTACCCTCAGATCCTCTTTCTATAAGTTTTTTTGTGTGTGTCCAGGAGGAACATAGATAAGCAGAAAAGAATATTGGCCTTGAACCATTTTAGGAGTTTTTTAGGTGAAGATTTATGAAATTGAAATGGTCCTGGAAAGAAAATATAGAATATAGCACTTGAAGAGAAAATAGTCTGTCTTTGACATGGCTGACTTTGCTGATTAACTGATTATACTTTGACTGACAGGAATAAAAAATGGAAGAGAATAACCTAAATCCTATGATTACAGAAAAGTCAGCTTCCTTAATGGGCCCAGTAGACCTAAATAATCCTGCTATAGTAACCAGTATAATGAAATTTTAGTATATATTTTTTTGTTTTGACATCTGATATACACAGAAACGTGTCATAATTGGAAGTTCAAGTTCACTTTTTTTTTTTGTGAGGAGGCCATTTGGAGGTAGTGATGTTTTGCTTCTCAAATTATGTTAGCAACCTTTTCTGTTTGCATGGAGCCTTGTTATTAAATTAAATAATTGTTTCTCTGCATGCTCTTACTTACATGATTCATTTGCATTTTATTTGCATAGATTTAATTAAATTAGAATAGTACATCCTAGCATTAGTGTATCATGCTTGTGTTCTGTTTTGTAATAAAAGTTCATGACTTAGAAATTTGACTGTCACTAACTGGTATTCTTTCTTATGATATTTGTAGCAACTCTTCTGACCTCTGGGACTACTGCAACAGTAGCCCTGTTGAGAGATGGTATTGAACTGGTTGTAGCCAGTGTTGGAGATAGCAGGGCACTTTTGTGTAGAAAAGGAAAACCTATGAAGCTGACCACTGATCATACTCCAGAAAGAAAAGATGAGAAAGAAAGGTACTGCCTGCCTAGATCAGTTGTTCTGTGGGGATGATGTTGTTCACATAGAAATGAGATGTTGGAGTTGGGGAAATGGCTCAGTGGTTAAAGACAATTGCTTGCAAAACCTGCTGACTCAGATTCATTTCCCCAGTGCCCACTTAAAGGCACATATGCATAGTAGTACATGCATCTGGAGTTTGTTTATAGCAGTGGCAAGTGGCCCTAGTACATCCTTACTCTCTCTCTTTCTTTCCTCCTCATAAATAAGTATAATTTCATTCTTTATTTGGAAGGAGAGAGAGAGAGAGAGGAGATAGACAGACAGAGAATGGGCACACCAGGGCCTCCAGATGCTGCAAACAAAGTCCAGATATATGTACCACTGTGCATTGGCTTTATGTGGGTACTGGGGAATTGAACCTGGGTCATTAGGCTTTGTAGCCAAACACCGTAACTCCTGAGCCATCTCTCTAGCCCACACAAAACATTTTAAAAAATATAAATGAAGCCAGGCATGGTGGCACATGCCTTTAATCCCAGTACTTGACAGTCAGAGGTATTGCTGTGAGTTCAAGGTCAACCTGGGCTGGAGTGATACACTACCTTGAAAAGAAAAAATAAGCAAGCAAACTATATATATAAAACAAATGAAATTTTGCATTTTACCCTTATGGTACTGGAGATCATAATGGCCTCTGTATGCTATGCAAGCACTCGGCCACTCTCCCAGTCCAAATGTAGCCCAAGCTGGCTTTGAATTCATATTCCTCCTCAGTCTTTCCAAGTGTTGGGATTATAGCTGTGTGTTAATAGTCCAGGCTCTAAATTTTGCATTTTAAAACTTATGTTTAAATCACATCTTTAGTTTACATATTACATCAACTTTTTCTTAACTAGGATAAAGAAATGTGGTGGTTTCATAGCTTGGAATAGTTTGGGACAACCTCACGTAAACGGCAGACTTGCAATGACAAGGAGCATTGGAGATTTGGATCTTAAAGCCAGTGGTGTGATTGCAGAGCCTGAGACAAAGAGGATTAAGGTAAGAAGGGACTTGTGTTTGACTCAAAGAATGAATAGAGGCTTGTCTCCACCTGCAGGCTCTCTAACAAGCCTTACTGAAGGAAGAATGATTTTTAAAGAAAACTACTTTGTGGAAGAATAAACTTTTCCAATAAGATATTATATTCCTAACATAATGGAGGATGGAGTCTGGCTTTTGTTACCCAGCTGTGGATTTCCCTAGTAGAGTGGCTCTGTTACACATCCTTGTCCCAAATCTGTCATTCAGTGTCATCTCAGCTTGGAAGTTGTCATTACCCTAAACTGACCCCTAACATGCACCCAGCTCATGATCCACTATTTCTTTCCCTAAAACCTCGAGCTGTAGCATAGTATAGTATAGGCTTCCAGAAATGCCAGTGAATATTTGTTTATAATTGCATGAAGGGTTCCATATCTTAAAGAATCTCACTTATGTTCATTTCATGTAACAAATATTTGTATGGGTTTTACTGTGTGCTAGGCTGTATTCAAAGAGATACCATTACCCCTTTTTATAAGGAAAATAATTCAAAGCATACAAAGGTGTACAATTTAAAAAAATTTTTTTGAGGCAAGCCCAACAGATTGGCCCTTTTTTTTTTAAATGCAAGAGACAGAATTGGCATGCCAGGGCCTCTAGCCACTCTAATTGAACTCTAGACCTGTCCACCACCTTGTGTGCATGTTCAGCCTTGCACACTTGTGTCACCTTGTGTGCCTGACTTACATGGGATCTGAAGAGTTGAACATGAGTCCTTAAGCTTCTCAGGCAAGCACCTTAACTGCTAAGCCATCTCTGTAGCCCAAAGCCTACAATTTTAATTGCTAAAAAGTACTCACCCAGCGAAATAATAGAGGCAGATTTCAGATTTAGGCTATGTGAACATTTGACTATCTGGCTTCTTCCTTGGTATTGATAAATAAATGTCTGGGGTGGATGCTGATACTTATTACATTTTTAGTTCACCTATGAACTCTTACACACATAACCACTCTGCAAAATGATAACATCTCCATGTTATCACAGCCATTCTAAGGCACATTCTAGTTTGTGATCACTTTCATTTGGTTCTGATTACAGCTACACCATGCTGATGACAGCTTCCTGGTCCTCACTACAGACGGAATTAACTTCATGGTGAACAGTCAGGAGATTTGTGACTTTGTCAATCAGAGCCATGATCCCAGTGAAGCAGCGCATGCAGTGACTGAACAGGTGACATGGCAGAACTTCTTGGAAATCCAAGGAGGGGCGGGTAAAGGATGACAGAGGCTTCTGGTCTTAGTGCAACCTGAAGTAGTGACCACAGTCCTGAGGTTTCCTTCAAATCTTGTGTTTCAACTTGAGTGTTACAGTGAGTTTGATACTTGATTCCATAATATTTCTAGGTGGCACATTGTTAACAATTCACCCACATGGCAAGGAAATGAGATGTTTATTTTCTTATTTTGAATATATCTTTATTATTGTAACATCAACATTTTTTTTTATTTTTGTTTTATTGAGGTAGGTTCTCACTCTAGCCCAGACTGACCTGAAATTCACTGTGTATTCTCAGGGTGGCCTCAAACTCATGGTGATCCTCTTGCCTCTGCCTCCTGAGTGCTAGGATTAAAGACCTGAACTACCAGACTGGCTTTTTTTTTTTTTTTTTTTTAGGCAGGTTCTCACTATAGCAAAGACTGACCTGAAACTCACTCATTAACTCCAGGCTAGCTTTGAACTCATGGCACTGCTTCTACCTCAGCCTTCTGAGTGGGATGACAGGTGTGAGTACCCTGCTGGCTGTATTTTGAGATACTCTCATGTAGCTCAGGTGGCCTCAAATTGTTTTGTAGTTGAATCTCGCTTTGAACTATTGATCCTAATCTCTCTACCTCTCAGGTGCTAGGATTATGGGCATGTGCCCCATACCTGGCAGACCTCCCTTCAAAAGTATTATCTTCTTGAAATTACATAGGCATAAATTGTAATAATGCACAAATTATTCACTTGGTTAGTGAGTTATCTGCCTTGGCCTGCTTAATAGGGTCAAAAGGAATAGATAAAATGAGCTCCATTCCATGGATAAATACTGTTTTTAAAATATTCAACTACTCATATGGTAGATAATGTATAATCGTAATTCACAAAGGCAACAATATTTATGATGGCTATATATTATTCTCTTATAATTTGTGTCTTATAATTCACTTAATGTTTCCCCTATCCAGGAGGTTTATGTTTATAGGGAAAAAACAAACTTTTTTGCATCTATTTGTGTATATCTTTTTCTTCAGATATTATTTTGTTGGGCTAAGTTCTGAAAAATAATAGGCAGGCATAATGACATGTACCTCTGGTACCAGCTATGCTGGAGACTGAGGCAGGAGGACTTCAGGATACTAGCCTGGGTGTCATAGCAAGGACAGGTATCCAAAAATAGGGTGAGAAGGAGTAAACAACTTCATTAAGTGTGTCAAATTGCTTTCTGCAAACACTATGCTAATGTAAACTATTGACTTCTTTTGGAGTTTATTTTTCCCTTAACTTCTGATCATAAATAATTTTTTGGCTAATTTGATGGGTAAAAAAGTAAATTGGTTTTGTACTGCTTTTGTACTGCTTGGAATTGAACCCAGAGCTTTGAATGTTTTTCTTTTTTACATAACAGATTATACTTTTTTTTATCCCCTTGTGCCTGCTTCTGTTTCCCTGGAATCCTACTCAGTGGGATTACAGTGTTCACTGTGGGGTCATGAAGACCTCAGTCAGTACCTGTTGGGTAGTGGGGACAGAGGTACCATGCCCCAGAGTATTCCTACATACTCGATAGCTCTTAGAATCTTTCTGCCTCCTCTTCCACAATGTTCTGTGAGCCATGATAGATCTGTTAGTAGTATAATTTAGTGTTGAGTTCTCTGTAGCCTCTGGATTTCTGCTTTGATGGATTTTGATTGATCACTTTCTGTTTCCATCGCCCTGGAGCTCTTTGTCATACTAGCAGTAAGAGTAGTGTTCATGTTGCCACTTCCTCTGCAGTTTCTCCTGGGCCGGGACACATGTGGTAGAGGTGGCACATCTCGTGGTAGACAGTTGGCTATCTTTTTGTCTTCTCCATGGATCTTTGTTCTCCTTTGTTTCCTCTGCCATCTGTAAAACAAAACAGATTCTCCAACCAAGAGTGAGAGTAGCTTGGGCTAGTTATTGGCATAGTTATTAGAGAGATCATTTTTTTTTTTTTTTGGTATTTTTTTTCTAATGAGAGAGAGAGAGAGAGAGAGAGAGAGAGAGAGAGAGAGAGAGAGAGAGAATTGGCATACCAGGACCTCCAGTCACTGCAGTTAAACTCCAGATGTGTGTGCCATCTTGTATGCTTGTGCAACCTTGTACACTTGTGTCACCTTGTGCATCTGGCTTACATGGAATCTGGAGGGTGGAACATGGGTCCTTAGACTTTGGAGGCAAGTGCTGCTTGACTGCTAAGCCATCTCTCTAGTCCTAGAGAGACTGTGTGTGTGTGTGTGTGTGTGTGTGTGTGTGTGTGTGTGTTGTTTTGTGAGGTGTGGTCTCACTGTAGTCCAGGCTGGCCTGGAATTCACTATGTAGTCTCAGGGTGGCCTCGAATTCATGGTGATCCTCCTACTTCAGCCTTCCAACTACTGGGATTAAAGGCGTGTGTCACCACACCCAGCTCCTAGAGAGAGTTTTTGGTGTGAAAGCCTTCTGTTCTCCAGAGAGCAGTGGGGACTTGTCTTTGAAGTATGAGTTTCCTGTCTGTGGGATTCTGACTTGGTTTTCAGTACTAGGTATGTGTTCTTTTCCACTGAACAGGCCTCATATCCAATCAGAGAACTGCTACTGTTAGTTACCTTCAGAGGCTGTGTGTTGCTGTTGTACAAGTGTATATTTATTGTTTGGCTAGTTGATTTTATAGTCTGCAGTGTCCCCTGCTTATTCATGCTGTTGGTGACTGTTGTCCACCAGTGGTTCCCATAGGGTTTTCCAGCACTATGAGGGCTAGGCAGGAGGGAACTAGTTTCACTTTCAAACCCAGAACTTCAAAAAAAATTTTTTTGTTTATTTTTATTTATTTATTTGAGAGCAACAGAGAGAGGGAGGGAGGGAGGGAGGGAGAGCATGGGCATGCCAGGGCCTCCAGCCACTGCAAATGAACTCCAGATGCATGTACCACTTTGTGCATCTGGCTTATGTGGGTCCTGGGGAATCGAGCCTCATACCAGGGTCCTTAGGCCTCACAGGCAAGCGCTTAACTGCTAAGCCATCTTTCCAGGCCCAAACCCCGAACTTTTTGAGTGTTAGGTTAGCAATCTATCTCTGGGCTAGACTCAAAGTCCCTAGAAAAATTAAAATTGTACTGATTAAATATGTGTATTTTTTTTTTTTTTTTTTAGTGACATTAATTTGGCAGAGGTTTATTCACTGTATTTTTTCCCCTGTTGTCTCTATTTTTTTGGTTTTTCAAGGTAGGGTCTCACTCTGGCCCAGGCTAACCTGGAATTAAATATGTAGTATCAGGGTGGCCTCGAACTCACGGTGATCCTCCTACCTCTGTCTCCCGAGTGCTGGGATTAAAGGTGTGTGCCACCACACCTGACTTTTGTCTATTATTTTATCACCATGCTTTTCTTAAATTAAAAAAAAATATTATATTTTTTAACCATGTATAATGCTTTCTTTGAATTTTTAAGTCACTTAAAAATTATTCTCTGACAATTTCATCTATTAATATGTTGCATTTTGATCATCCTCTAGCTCTTACATTCTTTCTGTACTCTCTTCCACAAAGTTCCCTGAGCTTTGGAGGGGATGACATAGATGTCCTATATGTGGTTGGGCACTCAGAAGTCACTTATTTTCTTCAGCTTGGCCAGTTATGAGCCTCTGAATTAGCCACCACCACATACACCAGCAACGACCACAACCCCCAACCCCCCCCAGAAAGATATCTTTTGACCAAGGCTGGGAGCAGAACTAAGCTGTGGGTATAAGCATAAATATTTTTATTTGTTAATTTGAGAGAGAGAGAGAGAGAGGAAGAGGTAGAGAGAGAGAATGGGTGTGCCAGGGCCTCCAGCCACTGCAAACAAACTCGAGATACATGCGGCCCTTGTACATCTGGCTTTTGTGGGTCCTGGGGAATTGAACTGGGGTCCTTAGGCTTTGAAGACAAATACCTTAACCATTAAGCCATTTCCCCAGCCCACTTACCTAGATTTTACCATTCATTGGCATCCATGTCTTCAGGAGCTGCATGTCACTGTATCTCAGTTCACTGGTGTCTTTTGCCAAGGTTGTTACAATGGAATGTAGTGAATGTGGTTGTTTGGGGTTATTGCTATTCTGTGTACGATTTAATAGCCTTAGGGAGCATTGATACAGAGTGATGGAATTATAAACCTTGTGAAGTAATTGCATTTGTTAACTATATATAAATCAGTTTGGCTTTCCAGGCAAGGAATGAATTCTAGTGTTTTTCTCTCCCGGCAGGCAATACAGTATGGCACTGAAGACAACAGTACTGCAGTAGTTGTACCTTTCGGTGCCTGGGGAAAATACAAGAACTCTGAAGTCAACTTCTCATTCAGCAGAAGCTTTGCCTCCAGCGGACGATGGGCCTGAAGCCTGGCTTAGCGTTGAGTTTCTGTGCAGCTCTGTCACTGGACATGTCCAGAGACTCGATAGTCCACAATGTCACTTGTACCACTGTGTCCCTGTTATGTGCTAGTTCACTACTCAGGGTAAACTTGCACAGTAGTTTTTTTTGTAAATACTCACTGCATTTATGGTCAATTGTACATACTCAGTATAGGTGTGTAATGAACAGGTGAAGCCGTTGTGAGTCTTAGTTAAGCTTGTGAATGAGAGATGTTTTTGGCACATTTAATAATTGTTAAATTTTTGTTTCTTTTGTGGTGCTAGAAATGGAATCCAGGGTTTTTCTAATTTTTATGACTCTTAGGCAGCTGTCTTTTTAATATTTTTGTTCATTATTTAGTTGAACAGGCTGTTCAAGTTTTTTTCTCCATTTTGACAGCTATTCAGTGAGTCATCTACAAGTGTTTCTCTTTACCTTTTCTTTGTTTAACATTGATCTCATTATGTTACCTAGGCTAGCCTCAGACTCCTGGGCTGAAGCATTCCTCATACTTCAGCTTCCTGAGTTGCTGGGATTATAGGGGCCCTGCTCACAAGTGCTTATTTTTAATAACTATGCCAAGGAGTGAGTGTGAAGGCTGGGTTCTCTGTTACTGTGTTTGTATCTGGACCATTTGCCGGTAAATTTAACCGTGAAAAAGAAACTCATTCAGATAATAAGACATGGCTAAATTATATACATAATTATAAAATGGTATACCTGTATATTTCAACCACTATCAGCGATCCCCATTTATTCTTATTTTTTAAATATGCTGTATACATGTGTCTATTCCTAAATGTAGAACAATGTTCAAACTAAGGGTCTTTAGTCAAAGCAATGCAAAGCTAAACACTGAAAATATCAAATATTCTGTGTGAGCTTTCTAGTTATCTCTTTGCTTTGTTTTTTTTTTTTTTTGGTTTTATGAGGTAGGGTCTCACTTTAGCTCAGGCTGACCTGGAATTCTCTATGTAGTCTCAGGGTGGCCTCGAACTCATGGTGATCCTCCTACCCCTGCCTCCCGAGTGCTGGGATTAAAGGCGTGCACCACCACACCCGGCTTATGCTTTGTATTTAGTATATAGTATGTTTATATCACTTTTTGTGTATATAGTAAGCAAGTTGGATAATTTCATAGTAAGAACAATACTACATTGGGCGGGGGAGATGGCTCAGTGGATAGCCTGCCTCTCAAGCCTGAGTACCAGCAGGCTTCTTTTGGCAGGATGAGAGGTCTTCACGGGAATATTTTCCTAGTGGCTCATGGCAAGTGCAGCAGAAAATAACAACAGCAGAGTGAAATTCAGAGAGAGAAACCCTGCCTCAAATGAGGTGGAAAAGGCAAGGACCAACCAGCAAGTTGTCTTCTGACCTACCTACACGTACGCACGCGTGCGCACACACGCGCACACACACACACACACACACACCCCCTCTCTTTCTCTAATTCCACATTGACTAGCAATGCTATCTATGCACATAGCTTGAGGTTTTTGTCTTCATTTTTAAGATTTCTAAATAAGAATAAATCTTTAAAACATAAAAAATACCGTTGAGGATGGCTTAGAGAAATGGCTCAGTGGCTAAAGGCACTTGCTTGCAAAACCTGTCAGCACAGATTCAGTTCCCCAGTGCCTATGTAAAATCCAAATGCAGAAATTAGAGCATGTGTCTGACCTCTTGGGAACTTCCAACTGTGGGTGAGTTTTTCCCTTGGCTGAGCCTGGATTGGCTCCACGTGGGCCTAGGCCTAGGTTCAGTCAGGAGGGTCCCCTAGCCCTTACTTTCCACATGGGGCCCTATATCTCCTCCAGCTCCCCACATGGCAGGAGCCCCTTGAACTTTCTTTTCTCTTTTCTTTCCCATGCTTTTTCCAGGCCTTCCATGTGGGATCTCTAGCCACATGGGTGCCTTGCCTTGGCTCTGTACTTCCCTCAATAAATACAATAATAATTTTTTTAAAAAGTGGAGCATGCATCTGGAGTTAATTTGTAGCAGAAAGAAGCCCTGGTGTTCCCATTTCTTCCCCTCAAATAAATGTAAAATAAAGATTTTTTTTATTTTCATAAATTTTATGTTGTTTCCTTTTAAAAATACTGTTATAAAAATAATGATGGACATATTAAAATCTTTGAAATCTTAGGTTTTTTAAAATCTAATATATATGTATATTTATATTTTCTCAACGAAGATATTTTAGACTTTTTTTTTTTTTTTGGTTTTTCGAGGTAGGATCTCACTCTGGTCCAGGCTGACCTGGAATTAACTCTGTCATCTCAGGGTGGCCTTGAACTCATGGCAATCCTCCTACCTCTGCCTCCCGAGTGCTGGGATTAAAGGCGTGTGCTACCACGCCTGGTTTATTTTAGATATTTTTTAAAACATACTGTAGGGGCTGGGAAGATGGCTCAGCTGTTAAAGTTGCTTGCTTGCAAAGCCTGCCTGCCTGGGTTCAATTCCCCAGTCACTCATATAAGCCAGTGCAAAAAGTGGCACAAGTGTCTAGTGTTCATCTATAGTGGCAAAAGTCCCTGGTGTAGCCATTCTCCCCACTCCCTACCTCTCTCTCTTTCATACACACACAAATAAAAAAAAATAAATAAAAATATACAAAATCTGGGAGTGGTGGCACATACCTTTAATCAAAGCACTCAGGAGGCTGAGATAGAATCACTGTGAGTTTCAGATCAGTTTGGGTTTACAGAGTGAGTTTCAGGTCAGCCTAGGCTAGAGATTCTGCCTCAAAAAAAAAAAAAAATCCAACAACCCCCTCATACTATATGATAGTGTGTTATGAAATTTAGGAATATAAGATATATGTCTTTTTACATGCATGTGAGTTTGTGGTTAAACTGTGAATCTCCAAATGTGTTAGAGTTAATTTTCACAGACTGTAAATTAGTATATGTGTGATAAGTGTATATATGTATATTGGAGTAATATAAAATTAAAGGGAACAATCTTGCATAGCTCCTTCATCACTTAGCTTTAAATTATTGATGTATTTTTAGATATAGACACTTGAGTGAAGTTTTCCTATGGTGGAGGAACTGGTTATTGGCAGATGAGGAAATTGATGGGTTACATATCTCTAACCCCAACATTTGGAAGGTGGAAGCAGGAAAATCAGATTGTGAGTTTGAAGTTAGCCTGGATTATGTATCAAGTCCAGGCCAGCCTGAGCTACAGACCTTCTTAAAAAAACAACAACAAAGCCGGGCATGGTGGTGCACGCCTTTAATCCCAGCACTCGGGAGGCAGAGGTAGGAGGATTGCCATGAGTTCAAGGCCACCCTGAGATGACAGAGTTAATTCCAAGTCAGCCTAGACCAGAGTGAGACCCTACCTCAAAAAACCAAAAAACAAAACAAAACAAAACAAAAACCCCAAAAACCCCACAACAACAAATGGCTATAGGAGACATTTTATGGTGTATAATTTATGTGGAAAATTCAGGAACAAAGTTATCCCATTGAAGTTACATTTGCTGGGGGCCTAGGAGATGGCTCAGTGGTTAAAGGCATTTGCTTACAAAGCCTACCAGCCTAGGTTCAGTCCCCCGGTGTAAACATAAAGCATATACACAAAGTGACGTGTATGTCTGGAATTTATATGCAGTGGCAAGAAGCCCTGGTGTGTCCATACTCTGTCAAATAAATTACAATTTTTTAAATAGAAGACCACAGGACATGAGAAAAACAGTAAATGTTAGGAATTTATTTTGAATTTTGTAGTAGAATTTAAAAGAAACAAAAAAGGGACAAGTTAATATAGCACAAACTTAGCAAGTATCAGTGTTCAGAGTTGACTTTTTTTTTTTTTTTTTGATTTTCGAGGTAGTGTCTCACTGTAGCTCAGGCTGACCTGGAATTTACTATGTAGTCTCAGGGTGGCCTTGAACTCAAGCCGATCCTCCTATCTCTGCTTCCCAAGTGCTGAGATTAAAGGCGTGCACTACCACACCTGTCAGGGCTGACTTTTTTGTTGTTTAAAGCTTTACTTAAAGGTTTGTAGAAGGAAGAAGGCACAATATAAATTTTAACATCTTCCTTTGGTGTGGGGGAAAGATTGGTATAAAATACCTTTTGAGTTTACATGCCTATCTTAATCAGGAATAGGCTTTTGGGAAAAAAGTACTAAATAAATTTAAGTTTTTCTTTTTTTTTTAAAGAAAGGTAAAAAGAGGAAAATTGCTGGTCAGGCATGTTAGCTTACCTGTGTAATTCTATCATGTGGGAGCCTGAAGCAGGAAGACTGTTCACTTTGGACCAACTAAGTAAGACCCCATCTCAGCAGAGAAATGGAAGAATATACTGTGCTGTTTATGGTGTGAGAGATGAGGGACCGAAGAAAGACTAGAAGGTTGGGAAACTCTTGCTTTCTGACTCACATCTTGGAACAGAATGATGGAAATTTCTTTTGGGAAACATGGAGAATTTCCAAACAGGGAAACAAAACTAAAGATAGAGGTAACCTAAAGATGCAGGTTTTACTTGTGTTTTGAATTCTCACATTACTGTTCTTCTCTCTCATTTTTGGGAGTGATGTTGTGAAGGTTGAAGGCTAGACGATCATTGGTAGAGTGAGGTGAGCTTTCAGGCTTGACAAAGGATTTATATATGGTGGCCTTTGGACACCAGACTCCATTTCACTTGGAAAATATTTTTGTTGTTTGTGTTTTGAGATAGACTGGCCTCAAACTTTGGATCCTCCTACTTCAAATTGCCAAAATGCTGTAATTACAGGCTAGTGCCACTATGCCTAGTTTTACCTTGAAAAAATTTTTTAGATTTTAAGCCAGTCAACGTAAGCATAATATTAGAATACTGATGTCTTTATTTTCCAAGTCACTATATTGAAGTAAAATTGAAAGTGTAGATTATTATAATCTATCAAAGATAAGCATGCATTAGGCCTTTGTTACTAGAAATTATGCAAATAGTAGCTTTCAAAGGGATTATTGTAAATACTTTTTTTAACTGTGAATTTTTCATATGGGTAAAGTATGGTATAAGTTATATAAAAATGAATAAAATATATCAAGTCAATATTTGTTTTTCTTTTACATGTAGTATGTCAATCATCTTTCTATGATGCCAACCATTATTTGATGAAATACTTTAAAATTTTTTCATATTTTATTTTATTTTATTTATTTGAGAGAGAGAAAGAGGCAGAGAGAGAGAAACAGAGAACAGGCACACCAGGGCCTCCAGCCACTGCAGATGAACTCCAGATGCGTGCACCCCCTTGTGCATCTGGCTTATGTGGGGCCTGGAGAGTCAAACTGAGATCCTTTGGCTTTGCAGGCAAATGCCTGAACCACTAAGCCATCCCTCTAGCACCTGTACTTCTTTTTAAATTTTTTTTTCATATTTTATTTTATGATGAAATACTCTTAAAAGCATTGTGATGCTTTACAAGTATAGGTTTGTAACTCTCTTGTATGTTTTGAAGTAAATGCCGTTGGCTCTATTGTTGATTGGTTAGAGACCTTTGCATTTCTGCACTGTTTCAGACTCCTGCAATTTTCTGGAAAAGAAAGCCCATTTGGGAAGGATCAATTTTGATTATTTTTATTCTATTCTTTCTCTATATTCAACTTAAAAATATTAAATTGAAGAATTAATGACACATAATCTAAAATATAGAAATTATTTTAAATAAAATTTGTTTATTTTCTAAGAATGGACATGGGATTAATCTTACGGTAACATAATAGTAAGAAAATGCTTTAGGTAGTGTCTGGGGAGTTAAATTTTAGCATTGAAGAGTTAAAAGCAGACAGGTGTTTGCATCCCTCTTTAGCTCCTCCTTATTTCCCATATACCTGCATCTATAAAGCAAAGTGGCATGAGATTGGGCTTGGGTTACATTTAGTTATATTTCTAAGATTCTCTCTTACATGGATGACTTAAGCCATTTCTTTGTAAAGTGAATAAATGGAATTGTGATGGCTCACGTACTGCTTTTGGCAGCTGGCATGAGACAGTTGGCTCATTGGCAACTGCTGTTGGTTGTTATAACATTGGGACTGTCCATTGGTGTTATGGAGCTCTGGGCAGTGAGCTCTTGAAAGCAGCTCATCTGCCACTGGGTTCTAGTGCAGGATTTAGCAGATGGGCATGTCCTAAATTATAATTTCTCCCTAGGTGTTCTTGTGTGCATGTGTTTTGTAATTTATCAAAGTCCATCGTGGTATATAGCACTTTCTGTAGTAAGTTGGTGTAAGTGCTGCTTTGATTATTGTTTTTAACATGTGCTATTGTAACTATGAACAAATCAAAGTCATGTATCTTGGTATTGAAAATATCCTAATAAAATACATGCTTCTAAAATCCAACTGCTTATTTGGCATCCAAACTGCCCAGAATCTCTTGTTGATGGTCTTGTGAACATAAAAATATGAGCAAGTGAGTGGTTGAGAGGTCCTCCTAGTACCAGATGCTGGGATTTTTGTCAGTTAACATGAAGAAGCTTTGTAAGAAAGACTGTACTTTGTATCTCCTCCCCACCTTTCTTTCTGTTGTGGGATTGAACAAGGACTGGGCTCTATACTTGCTAGGCAAGCACTCTACCACTAAGCCAAACCCCTAGCCTTTTGTCAGTGCTATTTCTTTTGAGACATAGTCTCATGAAATTACCCTGGCAGGCCATAAATTTGTGATCCTCCTGCTTCAACCTCCTGAGTGGCTAAAATTGAAGGTCTGTACCACCAGGCTCAGCAAGAATCTATTCTTATTTTCTTAGGTATTTTTGCAGTACTATCTCTTTCATTTCCATCTTCTAAAATAGAGGAAAAGGTTATGATGGCTTTATAATAGTTTGCTTGTAGTTTCAAAAATTGTGGCAGCCAGTCATAGTGCTGCATGATATTAATCCCAGTACTGGGGACCCTGAGGTGGGAGGATTGCTATAAGTTTGAGGCCAGCATAAGCTACAAAATGAGTTACAGGTCACTCTGGGCTACAGTGAGACCCTACCTGGAAACTCCCACTCCCCCCAAAATTATGGCTTCTATTTCATGACATCATCTTCATGATATAGTAAATTTGTCAGTTAAACTGAATTCTGCAGTATGGATTTATCACAAGCAGTTTTTAATGTCTTATCCTTGATTGAATAAAATAAAATCACACTCTGTAAGCACAGGGCCTCTTGTAGAATGTACCCCCTGGAGGTGGCTTGGTAAATAGATAACTGGCATTTTTTGTGTGTTTAATAGTGAGTAGCAATCACTAATATTTGTTAAATGAGGAAAGAGTGGGTTTTGTTTTCTGAGAAAAGGTCTCATGTAGTTCATGTTGGCCTCAAACTTGCTATGACGCAGAGGTGCTCCCTTCCTTGTCCTGTCTTCACCTTCCGCACCTGGGATTCCAGGTGTAGGCCTCCATGTGTGGCTTAAATATTTTAAGTTGCTGAGCTGAACGTGGTACTCAATGTGAAGGATGAGATATTACCTCATTTGGTGTTTACTTACACAGTGATTAGTCATACATTGGTAAAATACAAATGCATATAAATATGGTTCAGAACCTTGTTCTGAAACTCATTCAAAGAAAATCAGGGCAGGGGGAGATGGTTTGGTGGCTAAGAGTACTTGCTGCATAAGCATGAGGGCCTGAGCTTGCGCCTCAGTACCCAGCACTCATAAAAGCCAGGCATGGCCATGAATGTCCATAATCGGTGCTGAGTGTGGCAGAGACGGGGATTGCTAGGGCTCGCTGGTCACCCAGTCTAACCAAAAATATGGCACAAGTTCCAGATTCAATGAGAGACTGAGAAATAAGGTGGAAGAGTGATAGAAAAGAATACCCGTGTGTGCATGGGAGGTGCACAGGTACACTGATACATGCATAGAACACACACATATAATACATACACACAAATACCCAAATTAAAAAAAACTCAAAACCTAAAGGAACAGTGCCATGTGGATGAGGGTCTTTTGCAAGCCATATTCTTTTATCTAGCTCATGCTTCACAACGAACATGAAAAGAAGCCCTTTTAATGCTTGTTTTATATGAGGAGATGGAGCATTGCAGTCCCAGAACAATAGTAAGACCTAGAATCTAATCCAGGCCTCTAGCTTAAAAGTCTAGTTGCTTCTATTCTACCATCCCACTTTCATCAGCAAAAAGCAAAGCATCTATGAAGTATCCATCTGCCAAAGGCTACATGATGAAAATAAAGTAGCAATCTAAAGAAGGCATCCAGAAACTTAATGGATGCATGAACATGTTAGAGAAGTAACTGAGCATGTTACCCAAATTAGGATAGAGACATACATCATGTCTAAGCCAAATGAATTACAATTGGGGAGCAAACATGGCTGAGTAAGTTGAATTACCACTTTACACAGCCCAGAATTTTTAGACATGGCCACATACAGGAGTCTAGTAAGTCTGTCAACCAATGACAATTATTGTGAACTATATGATAATTATTGTATACATTCCTGTAAAAGGCATTAGGATGGGCCTCCTAGGGCTTGGGAAAATTATACTTCTATTGAGACTTGTTAGGAGACTGAAGTGAAGAAAGTCATATAAGAATGATAGCAGCATTCACCTGAACAGCTGAAGCAAATAATGTTGTTGGAGGCTGAGTGATCTATCCAATGAAGTGATTTAGCTTTTGGTCATGCATCAAGAGCAGGGTTCTTTCAAGGACCAGGAGACCTATGCCATATCTTATGAGGCAGGTAGCCACAGATGAGATTGCATAATTTTTGTAGAACCCAGTGAAGTGAAAAACTCAAGTCTCTTAATTAAAAAAGCAAACCAGGGCTGGAGAGATGGCTTAGCAGTTAAGTGCTTGCCTGTGAAGCCTAAGGACCACGGTTCAAGGCTCGATTCCCCAGGACCCACATTAGCCAGATGCACAAGGGGGTGCACGTGTCTGGAGTTCCTTTGCAGTGGCTGGAAGCCCTGGCGCGCCCATTTCTCTCTCTCTCTCTCTCTCTCTCTCTCTCTCTCTCTCTGCCTCTTTCTCTGTCGCTCTCAAATAAATAAATAAAAATAAGCCTAAAAAAAAAAAGCAAACCAAAACATATGAATTTCAATACAGAAAGTGCAGAACATGAGCCAAACTGGAGACCCTCTAAGTGCTGGAGTGTGTGCAGCTGCTCAGGTTTCACACCATGCTATCCTAACAAGGGAAGAAACCCAAGTTGATGCAGAACATCCTCCCCCACCCCCACAAAAAAAAAAAAAACAGATATTTTTGTGTAATAAAAAAGGTGCACAACACAAAAATAAATGTAGAAGATGAAGAGGCGTCAAGACAAGTAATAGCATAGACCTCCTGTGAGAGCCCAAGGAGCTCACCTTTAATACATGTGCTGTGGGCCGGTCAAGATGGCACCCGCCTAACTGCGCTGCACCTTCTGGCGAAGGAAAGGCAAGGCATTAAGGGTTTACTGGGCCTTTTAGGGTAGAGCAATCTCTAATAGATTGCCAGTGGGAGGGCATGGAGAGGAAAACAAAGGGAATGGCTGATTCCCTCACTCTCTGGTAGCCCACTAGTCCCCCAAGCCCCCCAGGCAGCCACCCTAGCTATAGTCCCAGCCTCAGGGTGCTCCGACTTACTGTAGGAAAGGGGACCCAGGCCGGCATAGTTCCCCTCGCCTCACTGCACATGTGGAGAAATAGGAATCCTCATCCACTGTTGGTGGGAAGGTAAGAAGGTAAAACCACTGTGGAAAGCAATATGGAGACTCCTAAAAAAGCTTGACTATAGAGTTACCAATAGACCCAGTTATTCCCTTACTGAGCATGTACCCTAAAACCTCTGAGCTTCAGTCCACAGAGATTTGCTCAACTATGTTTATAGCTGCTCAATTCATAATAGCTAAGAGCTGGAGTCAACCCATTAGATGATTGGGTAACTAAGATGTGGTATATCTACACAGTGGAGTTCTACACGGCAGTAAGAAAAAACAACACAATGAAATTTGAAGAAAAATGGTCGAACCAGGAACAAATCATTCTCAGTGAACTCACCCAATCACAGAAAGATAATTACTGCATAGTTTCACTCATCTACAGCACCTAACCTGAATCTATCCAAGATGCTGACATACGTAGCAAGCATCTCAAGGACTGGACGAAAGGGTGAGTGGCAAAGGAGGGGAGGGCAAGGGAGGGGGTGGGGGACACAAATCTGGAGCCAAACAGCAATGGTACCATAAAATTCTACATCCTAAAAGACAGACCAAATGTTTGTACCTTCACCAGGCCCTTAGAGGGAACACCTGAGTCACAAGGCCCTAGAGAGGGTACAATGAAGACTGACCTTAATCTTCTGCTGCTTCTTTCTCTCCTCTCTCTCCCTCTTCTCTCTAACTCTTTTATATTACTTATCTTTTTCTTCCTTCTCTTCATGGGCATTGACCTGTAACTTCCAGTATCAGCAGGTGGCTATAATCTACAATGAACTTTTGATCAGAGAGACTTACAAGGTTTCCTAAAAGAAAGACAGATTTCTGTCAGAGTACTTTATGAGCCACCAAATGTTAGTGGTAAAACTACTGCTGAAGACACCATAGGCTGTTGATACGTAACATGGAGTGACATGGCTGGAAGTTGGAAGAGAGTCAGTTTCCAGACAGTGCGTCTAGTGCTAGAAGGTACTACATGGGTGACTGGGGGAAATGACCAATATCTGTCCAAACAGCTCATGGTCTAACCTACTTAGTAGCAAATAACCTGTTGTGATTCCCACAGAAGTGCAATAGTGGTGCATAGCCATGGTGGGAAACCAACTGCTCTTGATTTGGCTGATTTGCTCAGTGGAACGGAACCTATAGCTGGAAGCTGGAAAACAAGTCAAAGCAAGATCCAAAAATGAGCCACTCTCCATTATCAAGCTACCACCAATCACGGGCTACAAGAGGGCCTACACCTACTAGATTCTCTCTAAAAAAATAATGGTTATCCCATTTATCTGGTGCTAACTTTACTCTCCATTGGAGAATCTGCTTCTCTTTTTCAGATAGATGAAGATCCTAAGGAGAGCACCACCCCATCATACCTCAAAAGGGCCCCAGCTGAAACTAAGAATAATTGGTGAAACAAGCAAGGGTGCTGTTTTCTTGGTGAACCTGGTACCAGCACAAGGGTGAAGGAGATCAACACAGAGAAAAATCAACTCCTACCAAATCAGATATCCAGAGACACAGAGGTTCCCAAGACTCCACCACTGAGGCAGACCTAAAATGAACCCAACATGGCTCAGGGAAATTTGCAGAAGAGGGGGCGGAAAGAATGTCAGAGCCACACATTGGGTCATGATACACAGAGATACTTCCTCCTACTCATAACTGATGGCTAACCCCACAATGCATGAGCCATATACCCAACAAGGAGGGGCCAAGGGGAGGGGGAAGAACAGGGAGGAGGCTGACAATGATACCAACTTGACTGTATTCACTGAGTACAAAACTAATAAAAAAAAAAAAAGAATCACACAGGCAGTAAAGGACAAAAATCCATATTCTAGCTAAATCAATGATCTTTTCTATAACCTCCTTCCATGAAATGGCTCTTGGTATTGACAGGGGTAAAGCTGCTTGGGGAAGGGCAACGCTAAGAGGTGGGAGAATTGAGTAAGTATAGGGTAGAGTGGGAGAGTAATTATTGAAAACTCCCACAGACTTTGAAAGAGAAAGTAAGGATGGTATTGATTGCTTATGAAGATAATGTATCAAGAATGCTTCTTTACTGAACGTGTCAAAGTACTTTTAGTGTGTGTTGTAAAGCAACTGAAGGAAAAGCTTGTATTTCCAAGGCAAATGTATATGCATGTGAGTGTAAGAATTTCTGAAAATAATAGTGTTTATCTTCTACAGATTTCTGTTAAACTTAAACACTGAGTCAATGTATATTTAAAAATTTCATATAATTACTTCTCTTATAACAAAAAAATGTGTGTTGTGGGAGCTGTCTTAGCTACCTTTCTTACATTATTCCTTTCTAACATAAGGGAAGGTATCATCTGGGTTGGGCTCTGTCATAGTCAGTTTCATGTTGCTGGGATGACCCTCCAGACCAGAAACAGGAGGAAGGGAATTTATTTGAAGCTTCCAGATCCATGGGAAGTTCCATAATGGGGAAAGAAACTGGCCCCCTTTTATAGATCCACACAGAGAGGAACAGCACTGGCAGCACCATAAGCAAGCCCACTCCAGGAACTCCAGGCAGAGCTTAAGCACTCGACATATCATAGGCTGAAATTTCAGGTCTGCTCCTACACCTTAGGGCTGGACGCTAGGATCCACCTACAGCATTATGGAGCTCACTAACCTTGCACTATGTTCACAGGGCCATGGCTTCTGCTGTTATTGGAGCTTTAAGGTTGCAAGTCCAAGCCCTGGTAGCCCAATAAGCTAGGCTTTGCCACTCATCTTCATTATGTCAATTACAGAGTCATGCAATGGTGAAAAGTAGAGTAAGAGTTATTCACTGTGGCTACATTGGGAGGAGGAGCAAATGATGAGGCCCAGTCTCCATAAGGGAGACATGGTGGGCCAGAGACTCAAAAGTCCAGCCAGAGATGAAGGGAAGTAAGAGGAAGAAATGACCCCCTACCCCACCCCAATTCTGAGGGTTGTATAGATACTGCAAAAAATTGCAGGGTTGGCTGAGAAGGGCTCTAGGAAGTCAGTCAGAAGAGAAAGCATTGCTGGGAAATTTCAGTCACAGTTGGATGCTTGTAATTTTTCTCTGTGGTGAGCTTGCAGGTTGGACTTACCTGTTCCTCCAGCTTCATTTTCAGTAGAATTCTAAGTTAATGTTAAACTTCCAATAGATAATCAGTTTAAGACACTTCCAATTATAGATAAAGACAGCCACCAATGTACTTATATCACCAGAACTTAGTCCCTCAGATAAGTTTCCCACTTTCAAGGGCTGTCACCCAATATTCTTGATTGGGTGCTGTTTTTGCTTGTGATTAAGCCTGCCTGATTACATCTGTATGCACTATAATTCTTGTTCCTGAATAATAAAGCTTGTTGCCAAATCCATTCTCTTTCTCCTGCAGACTTTTTGATGGTCTCAGCCTGACTTGGAGGCAATTCTTCATTGATCTCTTAAGTAAGAATATGGTTCAGCAGAGCAGAGCTGCTCCCTCCAGCTTCAACCCTACCATCCAGTCAATCTTAAGGGTGATATGGGAATTTGGGATGTCTTTGAGAGCAACAGAGACATTCTCAACTTTTGGTTGGACTTAACTCAGAAGTTAAGGCGGGAGACACTCATGGTTACAAAGTTTCTACTGAGTCAGTGGCCTCTAGGTTCTTGTCTTATGAATTCAACTAATGAGGCCCACAGGCCACAGAGGTGAAATTTAGGAAGATTTTATTACAGAGCTCAAGAGAAGGAAAGAAGGCAGAGCTCCAGTTGTAAGGCAGAAAAGTGTCCCCAGAAATGAGAGAACCTGCTTGGTGTCTTTGATTATGGGAATTTACTAGATAGACGCCAAGCTGGTCAGTCATGTTCCCATACCAGATGTCCAGGCACTCCTAGGAAAGGGGATATCTTCTAGGAAAGAGTAATCCTAGGGAGAAGGATAATCCTTCTGGCCTCCAGCAAGGTGGGGGCTGCAAAAACTCCCTTAGGGGGCAAGAGATAAGGAATGGCCACATTTTCCCACCACAAGCTCAAGGACATATCTCAGGGGCCCTTTTCTCCCTAAACTGCCCAGAGGGCCCTGACATGAGAATTAGATTTAAATGGAAGGCCAGAGTTATTCATAACTCAGCCATCCTGGTTAAGGTGTGGTCTTGCCCATCATCAGCTCAGCTCAGCTCCAGTGTCTCCTGGAAGGTGGTCTGACAAGTTGTCATTACCATGTGAAATCTTTTTCTGAAAACAATTTCCTTCTCTGGCTGGAACCCGGCCTCCATCTTTTCCTTCTCCCGGGATGACACTCTGGAGGAAATTCTAATTCCTTGGGGGAGGGGGGTGGGCATTGTTTCATACTCTGATAGCAGATGGTAGGGGCATAGCTTCTTTCTTCACAATAACTTTGCTCCTGACATGTGTTCCTGGGCAGTGAGTGTTCCAGAGCAGGAGGGAGAAAAAAAGAGAAATCACTTCTTCCTTATATTAGGACTTAGGCATCTTAAATAACCTTAGTGTTGTCTTTTTTTTTAACATTTCCAAATTGTAATACTTTCTTTTTTAAATTTTAAAATATTTTACCTATATTTATTTATATATTGGAGAGAAAGGGAGAGAAAAAGAGAGAGAATGGGCACACCAGGGCCTCTAGCCGCCTCAAATGAACTCCAGATGCATACGCCACCTTGTGCATCTGGCTTATGTGGGTCCTGGGAAATTGAACCTGGGTCCTGTGGCTTTGAAGGCAAGTGCCTTAACCACTAAGCCATCTCTGCAGCCCATATTTCAATACTTTCTATTGAATGTTTATAGGTAAAATACTTGCTTTCATTAAACTTCCTTGTCCACATATAAATGACTTACTGCTTTTGACAGGTGTGTGTCTTTAAGATAGCTTGATGACTTATGCAAGTTTGGATGCTGGGGAGATGGAAGGGGGTTTGTGGTTGTTTATTATAATAATCCATAGCTTTTAAAGCTGAAAGCAGAGATTTTATAAGGACTTAATACTGTTAGAACATGCTTTATTTTGCTTTTGACCCTGTTGCAGTCCGGTTCGCATTGCTGGTAGAAATCACCCAACCAAGAGTAGCTTCTGGGAAAAAGAGGTTTATTTGGCTTACAGGCTCGAGGGGAAGCTCCACGATGGCAGGGGAAAACGATGGCATGAGCAGAGGTGGACATCACCCCCTGGCCAACAGAAGATGGACCACAGCAACAGGAGGGTGTGCCAAACACTGGGATGGGGAAACTGGCTATAAAGCCCATAAGCCCACCCCCAACAATACACTCCCTCCAGGAGGCATTAATTCCCAAATATCCATCAGCTGGGAACCTAGCATTCAGAACACCTAAGTTTATGGGGGACACCTGAATCAAACCACCACAGACCCTGTGTTGCTAGATTAGACTTAAGCAACTTCAAGTTGTATTATATGACATTTTGTTTGCTGTAATCCTATTGTAAAATAATGTCTGTTTATTCCCTATAAATAAAATAATTTTTTCTCTTTTCCTTCCATGCCCTAGCATGTAACTTTTAAAACAGTTCAGAATTCTATTGCTATCACAGTATTGTGAGTATACAGTAGCCTTGGAGGTCGGTGGAGGCTGTGCCCTACCTCCTGTTTCCCTGGTAACATTAGAAAGGGAAGGGTAGAGACTAAATTATCACATTTAAGAGTTAACCCAGTGGAGTCTGTCACTCACTCACATGGTCAGGAGATCATACCTGCCCTAAAGAGATGCTAAGGAGGTAGGAGGCATAGTTATGCCCTTAGTGAAATAATGTACTGGGCCCCCAGAAACCCCTCCTTGGGTACAGTGGCTCTCAGATCCTCACTGGTGAGCTTGCCTGTTTCACTGAGCTCTAACTCAGAAAGCATAACTTTTCCTTTCTTTCTCTTCCTTGGATGCTGACCAAAATCTTAGATGTGTTCACTCTGACCTTTCGTGGCTTTTTCACTATTTTCTAAATAAATCTCCTTTCTTTTGCCTTATTCCTCATAATTCATGTGCCTAATTTTCCACGGTCACAAGACAAGAGATGTAACAGCATGAGAATCTGCAACACTTTCATATTTTTGACTTAGGAAAGGATAGCATGAGAATGCTTGCCTCTTCCAAGCACAGCCTCTCCTCCTTCGTAAATGTCTGGTGGGCCTCTGCAGTGAAACCTAACTCTGCTTTGGCTTTGGTTTCATTTGCTTCCTTTTCAACTGTGTCATCTTCCTGCTTGTACATTTTTGTTAGAAGGCAGGGCCTGTGGACGGAGACCCCTGCTTCCTTCATGGCTAGCAAAAATCCCAGGAAGTTTACACAGAGCAAAAGTGCTAGAATTAGTTTGGAACCTTTTGTTTCCAACATACATTTGCTGTTAGTGCTAGAGATGCTGGCATCAGGATTGTTCTCCAAAGAGCAAGCTATAAAAAGGTCTCCCTAAGTGGAGCTCCTCATTTTCCATCTCCCTTGCCAGCACTCCCCGGAAGAAGCACAAGCTGTTGGAGTGGCTAGGCGATCTTCGCTTTGAATCCCAGCGATGAAGAAAGAAATGTGGGTGATCCCCAGCTAACGGAGAGGAAAAAGAAAACCACAAACCACAGACACACACACTGATTCCGCCCTGGAGATTTCCTCAAGGCTGATGTTTGATGAAGCCTTGCCTATGCTTCTTTGCAGTAGCTGCAAGGTTCATGCTGATGGTGACAAACTTTCTTCTCTAACTCTTTCTCCTGTCCCTGGGAACTCCTCTCCGGGACTGACTTTTGTTTATGTGGCAGACACGGATGCTAGCTGAAGTTTCTTGGAGAAGCTCCACGTGTGGAAACCTGCTGGTGCACCTCACTGTCTCTGCCCTGAGCTCCCTCTACTTTCCAGCTGAGGTAAGTTGCAGGATTGTGTTTTTATCCTGATGTTGGGAATCAACTCTGGTGTTAGTTAGGTTATTAGTAGGCTTGAAGACCATTGATGAGGAAACCCCTCCTTATAATCAACTTTTGACCTCACCTTCCCTCTCTCTGGTAAAGGGAGGAAAGTGGAGGCATCAGAGTTTTGTTAAGGAACATCTACTTCCTCTTGGTTAGAATATGAGATCTACCTCTGGCCCTGGGTGGGAGACTAAGTAACATTCCTCAACAGTTAATTCAATGGGATCTGTAACCATTACCTCTTTAATGAGATAATGTACTTATACCCACAGAAGCCCCTCATTTGAGGTGGTTGCTTACAGATCTTCACTGCTAAGCCTTGCCGTTTTTCTGAGTTCTAACTCAAAAAGCATCACTTTTCCTTTCTCTTCTTTGGATCCTGACCAAAATCCTAAGCATGCTCCTTCTGATACTCTTTTCTTTAAATATCTTTCCCTCTCTCCTTTTTCTTCTTCTTTTTATTTGTATGTAGTATGTATGGTGTGGTGTGTGTGTGGTGTTTGCACATGTATTATGTGCTGATACAACACCCCATGCATATATGCCTGCAGAGGCCAGAAGAGAACACTGGATGTCCCCTTCTGTTGTTCACTCACCTATTTTTCCTTGAGATTCCAGAGCCTTATTTATTTACTTATTTGTTTATTTATTTATTTATTTGCAAGCCCCAGAAATTCCCTGGTCTCTGCTCCCTTACAGGACAGGGGTTATGGATGTGCATGGTCATGCATAGCTGTTTACTATGTGTGTGCTGGGGGAATCCAACTTGGGCATTCTCAGGCACCCACAGGCCCTCAAGCTTGTCTGGAAAATGCGCTGTGAGTCATCTCACACCTGGATTCTCTCTCCTTTTCTACAGCTGCTTTCAGAACTTCATTGCTGACCTTAACTCAAAAGGCATGATTCTCTCTTCTTTATCTCCCTCTTCCTGGCAGCTGCCAAGATTTACAGCTTGTGATGCTTTTCTCTCAAGCTCTAATAAAATGGTCCTCAAGCTTCTTTATGGTCTATTTTTAAATTATTTTATCAACAAGACTAAGGATTCATAAGAAGGAACCCTAGTTCTCCAACAACACCTGGGCCTCCTACATGCTAGGGAAATGTTTTATTACTAAATTATTTCCCTAGACCTATTTTTGTTTTTAGCTTTGTAAAAAGTAGGAAAAACTGAGCATTTTTTGATCTGTGCCACTGCAAACAAACTCCAGATGAATGGGCCATTTTGTGCACCTATCTGTCTTTACCTGGGTACTGGGGGATAAATTCCAAGCTGGCAGGCTTTGCAAGCAAGCATGTTTGCCTGCTGAGCCATCTTCCCAGCCCTATTTTGATTTCTAAGAAGCTGAGAACTTCATTTATGTAGAGCAAAAATCAGAACACAAATCAGATACTCTGTCTTCCCTGGTCATTCCTACTTTGATGGGCTATCTTTAAGTTTTAAGGTTTCTGTTAAATAGTTCCTAAATGTAGTAAGCCAGGTCACTCAAGTGATAGGCAGTTGGGAATCAGCTTAGATTCTATGGACTACTTGTACCAGAGCCAAAAATCTTTTTTTATAATTTTAGAATTTGCTGTCTACATCATGTTTCAACTGGTGGAGTGGGTGGGTACTTTGAACATTCCAGTGTCTATTAATGAATACTAGAAAAATAGCTGGCCTGTTTTTCTTCTTGACTTTTTTTTTTTTTTTTTTTGCTGATAAATACTGCATACTGCTTCAAGTTACTATGGCAAATATAAAAATTAAGAATTTCCTCTCACCATTTAGAATTGAAGATTATAAGACATATGAATATATTACAATACTGAAAATTAATTCATCTGGAATATACTTTCTATGATTTGACTTCTTGTGAGAGGCCCAAGGAATGCTTCTTTTTAACATGAATATGTTCCCTGTCCTGAACAATACACATTTATTTGAAAGTTCGTTTTAGTCCCAAAAGATAATTAAAAAAAGAGAGGGAAAATTGATAGGTAGGAAGTGTTCTTAACTCTATTCCAAGTTAGAAAATAGTAAAAAAGGTGAAGAAAGGAGATGATAGCCAGGGGCCAACGAGAGGTTCAGGTTCACAACATGAACAGAAGAAATACCAGGCTGAAAAAAAGATTTTTTTTTTTTTTTTTTTTTTTTTGCCATTGTGCCAGTTACTTTTCTTTTGCTGTAACCAAATACCTGGCAAGAAGCAACTGAAGACAGGAAGGGGACATATAAAGGAATGATCAGATCGAAGGAAGACCTAAACCCAGAAGGGCAAACTCTCAATCCTGCAGCTCCATGTCTGGTGTCTAGAGCTTGTGATGGAATTATCTGGACTCACATGGGCTTAGTAGCCCTGTTCTTCCCTACCAGCATTGCAGGCTGTAGCTTATATAGCCTTCCTTGTGGGTGGCCCACCCATGGGTGCAGGTTTTTCTCAGTAGACAGCCAAGTTCCTGGGGTCTCCATTTTATTTTTAAAAATATTTTATTTTTATTTATTTATTTGAGAGAGTAAAAGAGGGAGGAAGAGAGAGAGCAAGAAAGAGAGAATATGGGCATGCCAGGGCCTCTAGACACTGCAAACAAACTCCAGATGCATGTGCCCCTTGTGTATCTGGCTTACATGGGTCCTAGAGAATTGAACCTGGGTTCTTCGGCTTTGCAGGCAAGCGCCTTAACCACTAAGCCATCTCTCTAGCCCTGGGGTCTCCATTTTAACTTCAGCTTCACCCTCACAGCTTCACAGAGCCTCCTTTGCAGGAATCTGATCTTGTCACACATTGTCTGACCTTAGCAGCTCTCTGGAACCATGGCAAATGACTCCATGATCTCCTCACTCTTGCATCTTCCATGCCTGCAAAACCAGCACCATGGACACGATGCTTCCACATTTTGCTGCTATTAGCTTGGGGTGGAACCTGGCTCCCTTGGTCATAGTTGGTCAGTTCCTGTGTCCTTCTAGGCTAACCCGGGGAAAACACTTCCCTAGACAGTTGCTTTTGAGCAGGGAACCCTTCAGAAGCATTCTCAGTTTATGCTTTCTCCTTTCAAGTAAATTTGGATTTTTCATAGGATAGAGCCTTTGATGGGTGGGGTCTTGTCCTCAGCATAGCAAACTGGCCTGGTGAAGCACACCGTGAACCCACTGAACCATTCCACAGAGACTTTCTTCTATTTAAGCTAAGCTTCAAATAACATTTACTTTTATTATGAAGTGTAATTAGAGGAGATATTAAAGAAATCTAGAGGCTGGGGTATAACTCAGTGATAGAGTATATACTTAGCATGTGTAAACCTTTATATTCTATACCCAGCATCAAAATCAAATCATTATCATCATCATCTAATGAACTTTATAGCATGAATGACTGAAAGATTCAAGTTAGCTGTAATAGCTCATCCAAAGCCAACAGCTGATAGTCAGTAAGCAAGATGCCCAAGATATCCCAGGTTTAACCTTTTTGAGAAATTGTAAATCTATAGATTACTTCAGAGACATGCAATCATGTTCCTACATGTCTGCCAACATTGTGTCCCCATTTTCTCAGGTGAGGCTACTTTTCCTCCTTTCCCTCCCAGAGCAAGCTCTCCTTGTAGCTGTCTTATCTCCTGCACTTAAAGAAAACAGAGTTTTCCAAAGTCAGTGAAAGATTCAAACTCCTGCCTTCCAGTGAAAGGAAGTGCATTTGTTATTTTGGAAAGAGTGACTACAAATGAAACTTGAGTTTTACACGTTCCTACTTCCCATGCAAAGCATTGCCACATGGATCTTCCCACTGGAGTTTTCACAACTGTTTTGGGGTATGGGAAAAACAACCTGTTATTTTAGCCTTTGAATGAAGGGACATAGGCTTTAGGTAAGCAATTTGCCAATACCCAAACAACTGGTTGGTGGACATGCCAGCAATCTGCCTGCTCTAGTTCAGGTGGCTCCTCTATTCTTCTTGCTTTGACATCTTTTCTATTCTTTTATTCCCGTAGCTTTTCACTTATTTTAAGGCATATTTTTTATTTATTTATTTGAGAGAGAGAAAGAGAAAGAATAAGTAAGACCGTGAGAGAGTAAGAGAGAAAGAGAGAGAGAGAGAGAGAGAGAGAGAGAGAGAGAGAGAGAGAGAGAGGGAGATTAAGAATATGGTTGTGCCAGGACCTCTTGCTGCTGCAAAGGAACTCCAGATGCATGTGCTACTTTGTACATTTGGCTTCATATGGGTACTGGGGAACTGAGCACTAGTCAGCAAGCTTTGCAAGCAGGTACCTTTAACCACTTAGCCATCTCCTTAGACACTTTAACATCTTTTCAAGATATCTAGTGACCTATATTGTTCTATACTAAGATTTGTTTTCTTTTTATGTCATACTTTGAAATCTGTGCACTTAAAAGAATTCTGTTTCTACTTCTTTGTCAAAATTATTTGTCCTAAGACTTGCCTCCATTAAGATTTATGCTCCATGGGAAAAAGAATTTCAGAACTGAGTCCTGAACTTAAATCATACTCAGACCTCTGCCAAGGGGCTATGAAAACTCAGATCCCTGGACCCCAGCTCCAAGTCTCTTAACCACATTTAAGAATATTTCTAATGACTCCCAGGAGACCAGGTATCTAGATTCCCTTCAAAAGACCATATATCTAGATAATAGGCACAGTTCCAGCTAATATTTTGTAATATTTTGTTTTACTGTGCTGCTTAATAACGTAAATTATGGAGCCAGAATTCCTAGGTTTGAACACTGACCCCATCACATGGTTTTTTTTTTTGTTGTTGTTGTTTTGTTTGTTTGATTTTAGTTTTGTTCCAAGTAGGGTCTCACTCTAGCCCAGGCTGACCTGGAACTCACTCTGCAGTCTCAGAGTGGCCTCAAACACATGGTGATCCTCCTACCTAAGCTTCCCACATGCTGGAATAAAGACTGATGCCATCATCACATGGATAAGCTATGAGATACTGGAGAAATTAACTTTTCTATATATGTATTCTCATCTATAAAGCAAGAATAATGAATACTATCCACTTCATAACTCTTTGTGAGCATTAAATGCTTTAACAAAGCTGGACACAGAATGGCTCTATTGAATTTACTATAACTATAAGTCTTGACCAAGTCATGATTATAGTTTATACTAGAAACATCATCAACAAAAATCACTCAGATATCAAATGTTCTCCTTTGATGAAGGTATCATGAACACAAATGTTCTTTCATGTGTGTGTTGAGTGTGTGTGACTGTATGTCCTGGGTTATTAGGTAGCACTTCCCATAAAGAGGAGGGACATGCTGAAAAGTTGGCCATGACATGATCATGCAAGGCCCCATGTATAATTCTTGAACTTGACTCCAACAGTGATGAGTAGTTATCTACATCACTGTAAGCTGGGGTATGTGATCAGAATTGCATTTTAGAAATATTCCTTGCTGCCAATGTGGAGGCTAGTTTAGAAGATGATCTTGGAAGCAGAAACCCATTTGTGGTTGTCCTAGAGAGAAATTATAAAGACTTGTGAAGTAAGGCAATAAGGCGAAGGACTGAGCAGGAATCTCACAGTTCAAGTGATGGAAGATACATATGTCATAACTCAGAAAGGAAACATGATACTGTATTAATATTAAAAATATTTTTTCTTTACATTGTAAATTGAGCCCCAGGATCTATGTACATGCTATGGCAGTGATCTATCACTGTGCTATATCCCCAGTTCAAAACTTCTTATCTTCTGTTCCACATGGTGCCTTATCAGACCCAGACTGAGCCTAACTGTAATGTAGTCCTAGCCCCCAAGAGTATAGGAGGCCCTTGATAGATAGATGCTTTGTGAGTGAGACGTGAAGAACAAATAACCCTCTTCCCTGTGGCCCATGAGTTTTGTGACTTGGCCTCTGCTCTTCTTTCAAACCTCATCTGTTACCTCTGTCTTCATCATTGTTCCTAGAACACTGGCTTTCTTCAGGCCTTTGAAAACGCCAAACTGACTTATTTCAGGGATTGTCAAGTACTATCTTTGAGTCAACTCTGTCCTGCCAGTGTTTCTGTGAATCAAAGTTTACTAGAGCAGAGCTATCATCATGTGTTTGTGTACTATCTATGGTTGCTTCTGTACTACAATAGCAGCCTAGAGTTATTACTAAGTGTCTGTCCTTTTATATAAAGCAGCTTCCCAACCTCTGGCCTTATCCTTTGAATTTGTTATGTCCTCTGATTTAAAACCCTACCCCCCACCAAAGTAACAGCAGTCAAATTGGTGTGGTTCTTTCATTAAAAAACAGACATATGTGTCAATGGGCTAGAATAGTGAGCTCTGAAATCTTCACATTCATGTCCAAATGATTTTCATCGAGGGTGACAGGATCTTTCAGTGAGGGAAAACGACAGTGTTTTCCTCCCACATGTGGTGGTTTGACTCAGGTGTCCCCAATAATCTTATGTATTCTGACTGCTAGGTCCTCAGCTAGTGGCAATTTGAGAATTGGATCCATATGGAGGCAGTATATTGTGGGAGGGGGGAGCGGGGCTTATGAGTGTGACAGCCAGCTTCCTTTTGCTTGTGTTTGGCACATTATCCTGCTGCTGTTGTCTACCTGATGTTGGCCAGGAGGTGATGTCCATCTTCTGCTTATGCCATCATTTCCCCCTTGCCATCGTGGAGTTTCCCCTTGAGTCTGTAAGCTAAAATAAACTCTTTTCTCCCATAAACTGCTTTTGGATAGGTTCTTTGTGCAGCAATGTAAAGCTGACTGCAATACCACAAAAATTGAAAAAACTGGATATTCACAGGCAAAAGAATAGTGTTACAGCCTTATATTATATCACATGAAAAAATTATCAAATATACAAATATAAGAGACAAAATCTAAAACTCTTAGAAAAAAATATGAAGGGAAAGCATCATGGCATTGAATTTGGCCATGAATTATTGAATATGACACCATGGCATAAGGAACAAAAATGTACTAGATAAATTGAGCTTCATTGAAATTAAAAATGTTATGCTTCAAAAGACACCATCAAGAAAGTTAAAATGACATAAAGAGCAGAAGACTTATTTGCAAATCAAATGTTTGGTAAGCGTTCAATGTCCAGAATACATGAAGGACTATTAGAGCTCATCAATAACAACAAAAATTCCAATGTAAAAACACACAAGGGGCTTGAATAGATATTTCATCAAAGAAGCCATTCAGATGACCAATAAGTGCATGAGAGGTGTTCAAATTCATTGGACATTAGGAAAGGCCATGATGAAATATCACTTTACAGTTAGTAGTGTGGCCCTGGTGCAAGTAGAGGAGGTGGCGGCACAAAACCAATAGAAAGTATCAAGTGTTGGTTCAGGAGAAATCAGAATCTCTGTGCAGCATTGGTGGCAGTATAGAATGGTACAGCTGCTGTGAGAGAGTATTGCATTCCTCAAAATATTAAGCACTGAATTACTATATGGTCCAGCAACTTTACTTTGAGTATATTCTCTAAAAGGAGTGAAGGGATATATTAGGCCCATGTTCACAATGATGTTATTTAAAATAGCCCAGAATAGAAGTAGCCTAAGTGTCCTTCAATGGAGAGATGAATAGACCTAATGTAGTATATTTATAGAATGGAATATTATTCAGCCTCAGAAAAAAATGAAATGCTGACATATTATAATATGAAGACCCCTGAAGAAGTTATGATAAGTGAAGTAAGGACAAGTATGGTATCGTTTCATTTATATTAGCTTCTTAGAGTAGTTAGATTCATAGACACAGAGTAGAATTATGTTTGTGGAGAGGCTAAAGTGAGAAATTATTGTTTAATGGGTACAGAGTTTTAGTTCTGGTGTGGTGGTTGCACACCAGTGTGAGTGTACCCAATGTCACAAAGTCCCCTTACTGCAGTGGTTTATCTTCATTGTCAGCTTCGCTGGATTTAGAAATACCATGGAAACATCTCTTAAATGTGGATGCTATTGGGCTGGAGAGATGGCTTAGCGGTTAAGCGCTTGCCTGTGAAGCCTAAGGACCCGGGTTCGAGGCTCGGTTCCCCAGGTCCCACGTTAGCCAGATGCACAAGGGGGCGCACGCGTCTGGAGTTCGTTTGCAGAGGCTGGAAGCCCTGGCGCGCCCATTCTCTCTCTCTCCCTCTATCTGTCTTTCTCTCTGTGTCTGTCACTCTCAAATAAATAAATAAATAAATAAAATAAAATTAAAAAAAAAAATGTGGACGCTATCATCCTATGTTCTGAGAGCCAGATGAATAAAAAGGGGAATGCATACTGAACACTAACATTTATCTTTATCTCTGTGTGTGTGTGTGTGTGTGTGTGTGTGTGTGTGTATGTGTGTGTGTGTGTGTGTCTGTCTGTCTGTCTGTCTGTCTCTCTTCCTCCTGACTATGGATACAATGTGACTATTAAGTTCTTCTTCTGTCATGCCTTCCCCACCATGGTGGACTATAGGTTCAAAGGGCCAAAATAAGCCCTTTCTTTCTTAAGTTACTTTTGTCAGGCATTTTGTCACAACAATGAAAAAAGTAACTAATACTTAAAAATGATTAGAATCTTCAAATTTATGTTATCAATATTTTTCCACAGAAGAAATAAAACAACTTTTCGGGTATTCACATTACTACTTGCTAAGTATCTTCAGTTTTCTGCTTAAATAATATCTCAAGGAGGGCTGGAGAGATGGCTTAGCGGTTAAGCGCTTGCTTGTGAAGCCTAAGGACCCCGGTTCGAGGCTTGATTCCCCAGGACCCATGTTAGCCAGATGCACAAGGGGGCACATGCGTCTTGAGTTTGTTTGCAGTGGCTGGAGGCCCTGGTTGTGCCCATTCTCTCTCTCTCTATCTCTATCTGCCTCTTTCTCTCTCTGTCTGTCACTCTCAAATAAATAAATAAATAAAATAATAATATCTCAAGGAAACCCTCTCATTCTTCTTTATAAAGTATTTTTTATTTAATATATATTTACCATTTATATTAAAATATAAACTCCCTGAGGTAGAATCTTTGCTTACTTAATGCTGTGTCCTAACTTTTAGTTCCTAGTTGACATTCAGTAAATAGTTGTAAGAGAAAACTACATGGAAAGCTCACCAAGAAATAGAAGGGGCTCCACCTGGTCATTGCATTAATCAACATGCTCTGGGAATTTTGGTGTGATTTTTTTGAGGTAGGGTTTCATTGGAGCCTAGGCTGACCTGGAACTCACTCTGAGCCCAGGCTGGCCTCAATCTCATGGTTATCCTCCTACTTCAGCTTCCCCAGTACTGGAAGTTTAGGTGTGAACCCCCACATCTGGCTAGTGCACAATATTTAATAACAAATGTCAAACATACTTGTACAAGCTATTTCCCTTCACCAACTTTCATAGCCATACAGGGCCAGACTCCCAGTTCCTAAAACCTGGGCAAGCCATTTATATCCTCTCCACACAGTGATTTACAGACTGTCTGGCTGCTTTTGTGCTTCAGGCCCAGAGAGGAGGGGCTAGGACAGAGGCTACATGAGAGAAACTTAAAATATCCACTGTCTGGCCTTTTACAGAAAAAGTGTTAATCAACCTATGATGTAGGAAAATAGACTAGAGGTCAGTATTCAAGTCAATCAAGAGATATTTGTTGATGGGGCTGGGAAGATGGCTCAGAGGCTAAAGGTGCTTGCTTGCAAAGCCTGCTGAACCAGGCTCAATTCCCAAGCCACCCACATAAACCAAATGCAAAAGGTGGTGCAAATAGCAAGAGGCTCTGGTGCATGCATGCATAAACACACACACACTTGTCTGTCTGTCTGTCTGTCTCCTGACTATAGATACCATGTGACCAATAACTTCTCCTGCTGTCATGCCTTCCCCACCAAGGTGGACTATAGGTTCAAAGGGCCAGAATAAGCCCTTTTTCCTTAAGTTACTTTTGTCAGGCAGTTTGTCACAGCAATGAGAAAAGTAACTAATACTTCACACACATACACACGTGCTAATAAATAAAAATTTTAAAAAGAAATATTTGGCAAACTCCTGATAGAAGATTGAACAACATAAAATTTTCTGCTCATATTAAGCTGGTCTTCTAGATAATAAGCGAATATATGGTATACTAAAATGTGAAAAAGATTACTGAGAAATGTCTAGTATATTAAAGAGTATTCTCTTTTTTTAAAAAAATATTTGTTTATTTGAGAGAGATAGAAAGAAGCAGACACAGAGAGAATTAAGTATGGGCACACCAGGGCCTCTTGCCACCTCAAACTCCAGATACACGTGCCACTTTGTGCATCTGGCTTGACAAGGGTACTGGGGAATCTAACCTGGGCCATCAGGCTTTGAAAGCAAGCACTTTCAACCACTGAGCCATCTCTTCATCCCTTGAAAAAAGTATTCTTGAAGGCAAATGGAGATTTTGCAAGTTTCAGTAGAATGTTAAGAACAAATATTTGAAGAAATCCAGAAGAGACTGTGTGGGAAGAAGGCATTTTAGGGAGTGGGAAGGGAGGAAGGAGGGTGTAGTACAGTAGAGGTGTACTTAGGAGACCAGTGTGGAGAGGAGCACCATTCCTCCACGTGGTCCCCACACCCAGGCACCTGGTTGTGTAGTAGTTACTGCTGGCTTTACCTCATCCTGTGAGACAACACCCCCAAGCTTGTAGGACAATCCCACCTGCACTAGAATGGAGTCTTCCACAACTCACTGTTTCAGGAAGCCGGGTTTTTCTGTATGCTGGGGATTTATAGTGAAATTCTGGAGCATGAGATTATTTCCAAAACTTTTGCCATGGTGGTCAGAAGTATGATGTGAAATACCATAGCAATACACTTGATCTTAGTCATAAAACTGAGAAGGGACATATCCTGTGGCATTAGATGGTATGGGAGTTTGTATGTGAATGTATGCACCACCCCCATTGTTAGAAAAAGAACAAATAAGAATATCTAAGACAGAGGAATTAGACTTTATTGGAGAAAGTCTTAGTCATAGAGGGACACTGCACATCTCAGCAGAGACTCTGGAAATACAAAACATCCTCCTAGCGTTCTGCCAGTGGGGATTTTATTGCCCACGGAGAGGTGGATGGGAGAAGCATTAGCAAGTGTGAGCTCCTTTCCTTCTGCCAGCCAGGTGTCTGACTCCCCTGGGGTTTTCAAGGTAGCAGGGGGCTGGCTCCTGTCAGACTTCTTGGCTTTCAGCAAAAGTATGTTGAACTGACCTGTTGACTCTTTTATAGGGTAGGATTAGGGAAGACAAATTCTCATGATTTTATTACTTCCGGCTGAAGTTTGATGACTTTGGAGTCTGGAATGAATGAAAGAACAGTATTGTTTTTATTTCATCTAGGGTAGTGGATTGGGTGACAACATTAAGATGTTTTAGGAGAAATCTCTGCACAACAATTTTAAAAGGCAAGGTAAAAATATAACTAGGAGTACAATTAGGATGAAATGTGTATTTTGTCAGGTGTGCCATACAGGAAAGGAGCAACCCCTCAATTTTAATCTGCCCCTTCCAGTTTGGGAGAGGGAGTTCAAGTGATACTAAAGGGAAAAAATTGTGTGTGTGTGTAGGGGGGTTCACCAAGAAGCCTCAGGACACAGTGGAGTTGTGTTGTGAGAGCTTGTCAGGGTAAAGAAATCTGCATCTGGAAACACAGGAGGCTAGAGAGGGGCCCATGGATACCGAGTAATTATCAAGGAGGGAATAATTGAATCTTTTGGACTAGAGAGGCAAAGAAGAGGCTAAACTATGGATGTGGGGGAGCCCTGTTAAATTACATGCCATAGACAGGATAGGTATAACTTGAAGGAAGTAGAGCTGTGAGTTTTTAAGTCACAGCAACAGATACCTTAGTTGGTCATAGAAAGATATCAGGTCATATACAGATTTTGTTAAGGACTCAGTATTTTAAGTTTCAGAGCTCAAAGCCCTGGCCTAGTGACAGAGACCTTGAGTATGAAATAGGAAAGTTTTGAAACATAAAAAATGGTTAACTAGCTGAGAGCTGTGGAGTTTTCAAGGTAGCAGAGGCTGGCTCCTGTCAGACTTCTTGGCTTTCACCAACAGTATGTTGAATTGACCTGGTAACTCCTTCACCCATAGCCTAGATATTTAAGCTTCCTGCTTCCAGCAGCCTGCTAGAGGGGGTATGTTACTGGGAGTGGATCTAATTCCAGCCCAAAGATACAGAGAATAGTTTGAGCTCTGGCCAGGCTTGTGCTGTTTGCTCGTATTGGTGTTTTGGCTTGCTGGAGTTTCTCTCTGTTTGGGTGTATATAAGTAAGCAGTAATGAGTTTTTCCTGGACTTTGTAAACTGAAATACATCCCTCTTTCCCACAAACTATTCCATTTGGAAGTCCATCCAGAGCAACATGGAGCTGGCTACGACAGATGGCATTCTGCACACAGTGTTGGCAGTTGTGTCAGGAAATGCACATTTCTACCCTGAATATATAGGTGTCTCCAAGCGGATAAAGAGCTGTTCCTTTCATGACTGGAAGAGTGCATGTGTTCACTGCAACCAGTTGGCAACCCTGTCATCCTGGATAGTTGTACCTTGGCAGTGTCTCAGCATAGGTTTTGGCTATTGATAGATTGTCCACCTACAGAAATTCCTCCCTCCCCTCCCCTACAGGAATTACAGCCAGACCAGCCCTTGAGACATGCAAACCACCTTACAAAGTCATACATAATATCTTTCCATGCTGCCACAGCCACTTTGTGACATGGAAACATTGGACAAATATGGAGATGCCTGGAGAAAGAGGGTTACAGATTTTCAAAGTAGATTATCTTGGCCACCTGACTTTAGAATTTCTGCCATTATGGTCCCCTCTACTGGGCATAGAAATGGCACACAAGTATTCTCATGGTGTTTTTGTTGTTTATTTACTGACAATTTTATGTATGTACACAATGTATTTTGATCCTAATCACACATTAGCTTCTCCTGCCTCTCCTCTGCAGCAGTTACCTTCTTGTTGCTGGGACAGAATAGCCAAATAGCAGCAGCTCATTAGAAGGAAAGGTTTATTTCTAACTTATATCCAAGGGGAAGTGTCATCATGGTGGGGAAAGCATAGCAGGACCAGACAGGTTGGCATCACATCTCCATATTAAAAGGGGGGAAGTAGGCAGAGTGAGCTGAGTGTAGCCAGTGGTGCTAGGCTCTAACACCACAAGGCCTGTCCCCATTGGCACACCTCCAGAAAGGCCCCACTTCCTAATGATTCCACCAGCTTAAATACAAGGACATAGGCTATATGGAGACATTTCACATTCAAACTACCTCCCCATTCCTCTTTGCTGAACCCCTCTTCTTTCTAACTATTTGTTCTACTTTGATGTCTTCCTTCCTTTGTATGTGGGTATGGACCACTGAGTTTTAGAGTTGCCTGTATGGGCATGGGTAAAGGATTATTGACCTAAGCATGTTAAGTCCACTAGTGGCTATACCAGTGCATAAAATGTCTCCTGCTTTCCTAGCTACCATTAACTGCCTAAACCTCGTTGGGGAGGCATGGGGGCCTCATACCTCCTCCACAATCCATGACAATATTGCTGCACCCAGTATTGTGTGGGTCTTGTGCAGGTTATGACAGTCACTGTGGGATGATGGATGCAACAGGCATGTCATGCCTGGACAACAGCATTCCACAGCACTTCTCCCCATCCTCTAGCCTTTTACATTGTTTTTGCTCCCTCTTCCACATTGTTTCCTGAGCATAGGAGAGGGTGATGTAGATGTCTCATTTAGTGTTGAGTACTCTGGGTTCACTTATTCTTAGCATTTTGATGACTTTTGAGTCTTCTCAGTAGTAACCACCATCAGAAAGAGGAACTTCTCTAAGCAGAGGTGAGAATGGCACAATATATGGTTACAGAAATACATACATATTTACAGCATAAGTTTACGGGTGCACACATATCCATTTAGCCAAACCACAAAAGGAACTTCCCTCTTAGGGCCTATGACCTCCCCTGCCATAGGCTTTGACTTAGGTTTTCAGTACCAAGCATGAATTCATTCCCATGGAGTAGACTTCAAATCCAATCAGAGAGCAGTTGTTTTCCCCCATAACATCCATCCCACTATTGTACCAGTGGGTACAAACTGCCTGATTAGTTGTGCACCTTTCAAGGTCCACTGCTGAGCAAGTTGTTGACAACATTTATAACAGCCTGCATAGCCATTCCAGCACTATGGCAGCTAGCCAGCAAGGAGGAAGCTTCTACTTCAGTTCTAGCTTGATTGTTCAGTGTTGCTGGAACGGAGAAAAGTGGTGTCTTCAGGAATAGAGCATTACCATCTAGTTTTGATGTCCAACCAAGAGCACTGGCAATATTGTTCTGTCAGGGCTTCCCTGACAAAAAAAAACTGCCCCTGGCATTGTAATTTTCCTATAATAACCAATGGTTTCTGGGAACAGCATTATCCATCCATGCAGAGTGTTTGTATTCAAACTCTTTTTAAAATTTATAATTTTAAATTAGCTAACAAAGAACTGGGTTTCCATATGGCTTTTTCATGTCTTGAGTTTTTATTACTTCTCCCCCATTCTCTCCTCTATCCCTCTACTCCTAGCCACACTTAAACCTTGAACCCCATATTTCACACCTCTACTTTCACATTACTTGTGTGCTACTGCTCCTTTCCCTTAAGCTCTCTCCCCCTAAATGACCCATTTCTATCTTCCTGGATTTTACCAATTCCCATTTTTACATACATATCTAAAAACTCAAAGCTAAGATCCACAAATGAAAGAGATGATGTAGAACTAGCTTTTCTTTCTGAGCCTGGGTTACCTCACTTAGTATAATTTTTTATAGTTCCATTTATTTTCCTGAAAATTTCATAATTTTACTTTACAGCTTAATAAAATTCCATTGTGTAAATATGCCATATATTCATCAGCTTTTTTTTTTTTTTTTTTAAGGAAGGCCCTTATTCTAGACCAGGCTAACTTGGAACTCTCTGTATCCCTGACCATTCTTAAACTCATAGTGATCTCCTATCATAACTTTTTTAGTGCTGGGCCAATTGGCATGAGCTACCATGCCTGGCTTATTCTTACATTCGGTGTCCATTCTCACTCCCCCCCCCACACACACATTACCACCAGGTTTTCAATGAGAAAATATTAGGTAGGCTTCATATGAGGCATAAGCATTATTTGGATGAACATCCAAACTGGACACAGTTTATAGGAAGAAAGGGTTTTTTCAAGCTTAAATAGACACAGGGAAGTTCCATCAATGGCAGAAGAAGCTGCTTCTGTACATCCAAGCAGAAACAACCAAATGGCTTGTGAAAACCCAAAGCAGTAAGCACAAATGGGCAGTAACCAGGAAGGAACCTGGCAGAGCTCAAACCTCTCTGCATACTTTTGGGATAAAAATCATATCCATCCCCAAACACACCTTAGGGCTGGGCCCCAAGATCTGCCCCCAGTGATACTTTCTCCAGCCAGGTAACTAGAAATCCAGGTTATAAGGTTTAATACAGCACCTAAGTCTGTGGGAGGCATACATTCAGACTACTACATTCTGGCCCTGGTACCCAATAGACTCTTGACCATCTCACATCGCAAATTGTATGCAGCCCAAATTTAAGATTGTTCTAAAGTCACACATCTCATCTGAGATTCAAGATTGTCTCTTAATTATAGTCCTGTAAAATCAAAACAAGTTGTATGCCTCCAACATATAATGGCACAGAGTAAACATTTTTATTGCTATAAGGCATAACAAAGACAGACTAGACCAATGTAAAGTCAATAACCATTAGACAAACATCAAACATCTGCAATTCAAGTACTATAGTTTCTGTGTTTCCAATTTCCATCCCTTCAGCTTGGCTGAAAACTTCCATCCCAGGCCAATAGTGCTCCAAGACAGCCTTTAAATAGTCTTAGGATATCCAAAACATCTTCAGGTCTCCATTGCAAATCACAGTCCATCTTTAACTTCATACACTGGCCTTTTCAGTCTTTAAAACAGGAATATCCTGTTTTCCATGCCTCATCTTGGCAGAGGCTCCTATTTAAGTTCAGACACTGGCCTCACTGGCCTCCCATAGGGGACATCACCCTGTTTGATTTGTTGTGTCTCTGTAGTGGCTCCTGGAACCTGTGTACTTCATGGCCTACTTTCATGCTTCTAAATCAATACCAGGTATGCAGCCATACAGTCATATGTTAATCCAGAGACGAGATAAATCTTGACCATGAAGAGAAGGTTACCTCCTTCAAGTCATCTCCTTTCAAAAGAATATGGATTCCTATTCATTCTGTCTTTTGTGGGTTGAATCACCTCAGGCATCTTTCCATAGTGGTAGTCTCCTTAACAATAGTAGCTTTAGCAACCAATCTCTGTGCCAGTAACCTTAAACTTCCTTAACTTTTTTCAACTTTGTTTTTTTAATATATATTTTATTTATTTATTTGAGAGAGAGAGGAAGAAACAGATAGAATGGGTGTGCTAGAGCCACCAGCCACTATAAAAAGACTCCAGATGCATGTGCTACCTTGTGCATGCGGATTATGTGGGTACTGGGGAATCAAATATGGGTTCTTAGGCTTTGTAGGCAAGTGTCTTAACTGATCAGCCATCTCTCCAACCCATTTATTTTCAACTTTAAATCTTATATCATCTGCCATGCCCATAAGTCCATTACTTTCAAATTCAACCTTGATTAAGCTCTTAGAGCTTGGGCAGAAAAACACAGCCAGCCAGTAGCCCAGTTTCTACAAAGTTCTCTGTGGTTTTTCCTTCATCTTTGAAAGTTCAAAAGCAAGACCTTCAAATACAATTCTCTCTTCATTTTGCATTTTCAAATTCTTACCAGAATAGCCCATAAAACTTGGCTTAGCAGTCTCTAAGGCTTTTGTGGTTGCAAGTACCAAGTCCATATACATTCCTCTATTACACAAGTCCCAAAAGACCAAACTCCACATGGTGAGGTGCATTGTGTAGCAACACCCAACTCTGTAACAAAATTTCTGTTTTAGACAGTTGCATGATGCTGGAATGAACACCTGAACCAAATAAGTTTATGGGAAGAAGGGGTTTATTTCAAGCTTACAGATCCAGGGGGTAAGTTTCATGAAGAAACTGCTTCCATATATCCAAGCAAACACCTAAACAGCTTGTGAAAACCAAAAGCAACAAGCATGAATGGGTAGCAAGCAGCAGGGACCCTGGCAAAGCTCAAACCACTCTGCGTAACTTTGGGCTAGATATCAGATCTCCAAATCCACCTCCAAACATAGTTTAGGGCTGGACCCCAGGATCCACCCCCAGGGGCACTTCCTCCAGCCAGGCATCTGGAGATCCAAGTGACAAGCTTTAATGAAAACACCTGAGTCTGTGAGGGCATACATTCAAACTACCACACTATCCAGTGCCTTTTGCATTGCCTTGGAGATTGACACCACAATCTGGGTTATGATAATCTAATGATCCATCTGACTTTCATTCCAGATAAACAAGTGAATTAAATAGTAAGTTAGAGAAATTACCACCCTTGTTTCTCATAAGTCTATTATTTCAGATCTTATAGGGCTAGAGTACAGGTTGTATTTCCTTTATACAAAGTACTTGGGATTATAAGTGTTTTGGGGTTTTTCTTTTTTTTTTTTAATATAGTGTTTTCTTTTAAAAAATATATTTATGAGTGGGGGGGGGGGGAGAGAGACAGAACCAGAGAGAGAGAATTGGCATGCTAGGGCCTTCAGCTTCTGCAAATGAACTCCAGATGCATGTACTACCTTATGCATCTGGCTTATGTGGGTCCTAGAGAATTGAGCCTGGGTCCTTTGGCTTTGCAGGCAAGTGCTTTAACCACTAAGTCATCTCTCCAGCATCTTATGGTGTTTTGAAAGCAGTAAAGAGGTATCAGTTTGGGTTTGGAAAGGGGAACATTTCATAAAGAAGGAAGCCACTAAAAGAGAGGTTAGAAAGAACATAATCAGGAGAGGAAGTCTATTTATTATTATTATTATTATTACTGTAAATATACTTTGAATGATCTCCTTGTGTTGGTATCATCATTTCCCTCCTTCCTGCCCCAATCTGCTAAGGGCCCACCTCACTGGTGTTACTGGTATTCCCCATAGGATTGTGAGTTATGTATTGTGAGAGCAGAAGTCAGATATTGGGAGGGAGGATGCCTCTGGGGATGCCCTCCCAATCTGTAGCTCTTACAATCTTTCTACCCCCTCTTCTGCAAAATTCTGAGCTACAGTGGGTGCATTTTAAGTCTATTTCAGTGTTAAGCTCTCAGGAGCTTCTGGATTTCTGCCTTAGTTTGTGTTGAGTATCCTTAATATCTGTCTCAAGACCCTACTTCAGATTGTTAGGCTCAACAGGGAGGCAACACTCTTGTTTATCTCACCAAGTCCTCTGTGGTTTCACCTAGACCTTGGCTGAAGCATGAAGGGTGATTTATCTCCTCAGGTCTTGATACCTTCTATAAAAGAAGGACAGATTCTCCAACAGAGAACAAAGTCAGCATAGGTTAAATGGGATAAGCATTGTTAATTGAGAAAGGTTTTGATGGATGAAGTCCCTCTTTTGGCCAAAGACTAGTGGGAGCTTATTAATGGATACCATAATCTTGGTCTCCATGGGATTCTGACTTGGTTTCCATTTCCAGCTATGGGTTCCTTCCCACTGAGTGGATACCTTAGACAATCAGAAAGCCATTGGTTGCCCACTAAGGTTGTGTGCTACCATTGCAGAGGTGTGCTACATCTTTTCAGGCTGGCTGCTTTTTTGTTTTGAGGCAAGCCCACAGACTGGCCCTTTTTTTAAATGAGAGAGAGCAAGAATGCATGTGTGTATGAGAGAGAGAGGGGGAGGGAGAGGGAGAGAGAGAGAGAGAGCACACAACAAGGCCACTAGCCACTGTAATTGAATTCCAGACGCACGTGCCACCTTGTGAGCAACTTATGACTTTGTGCATATGTCACCTTGTGTGTCTGGCTTACATGGAATCTGAAAAGTCAAACATGGGTCCTTAAGCTTTACAAGCAAGTGCCTCAACCACCAAGCCATCTCTCAAGCCCCCAAGCTGGTTGCTTTTGAGTAGCTTTGACCCCTGCTTGCTTGCAACATTGTTAGCCACTTTCCTCCAGTAGCTCAGGTAGCACTTTCCAGCACTAAATGGGTTGAATATGTTGTTTATGCCTGAAATTCTTCCTCTTCTGGTACACCCATGATCTGTGTGGTGGTTTGATTTAGGTATCCCCATAAACTTAGGTGTTCTGAATGCTAGGTTCCCAGCTGATGGAGATTTGGGAATTGATTGCTTCCTGAAGGCAGTATAAGGTTGAGGGTAGGCTTATGGGTATTATAGCCGGTGTCTCCTTGCCAGTATTTGGCACACTCTCCTGTTGCTATTGTCCACCCTCTGCTCATACCATCGTTTTCCCCTGCCATCATGGAGCTTCTCCTCAAGTCAAAATAAATCCTTTTCCCCCTGCAAAGCTGCTGTTGTCAGGTGATTTCTGCCAGCAATGCGAACCTGACTGCAACAATCTGGATGTTTGGTCCTTTTAGCTTACAGTTCCCTCATGTTCTCTTCACAAGATTTTTTATATTCAAGGTAGAGTCTCACTGTAGCCCAAGCTGACCTGGAATTCACTATGTAGTGTCAGGGTGACCTTGAATTCACAGTGATCCTTGTACCACTGCCTCTCAAGTGCTGGGATTAAAGGCATGTGCCACCATGCCTAGCCCATGTTTTGTTTTTTGTTTTAAAAACTTACCAGAGTTTTTGAACTCCCAAATTGTTTCTTCTGTCTTGTCTTCCAGATCTGATGTTCCATCTTCCACCTGATTAACTGTTAGTGGGCACTTCTATGGAGTCTTTTACAAACTATTTGGTTTCTATTTTCTGTTGCCTTTTTCTGTATAGTATCCATCCCTTTGTCAAGTTCCAATTTCAGGTCATGTTTTCTTTTTTTCCTTGATGCTTCTTGGAATTCATTCTTGCATTTAATTTTGTCTTGATTAAGCTTAATCGGCTGGTTTATGAGATTGCCTTTTTTTTTGAGGCAAACATAACAGGCTGGCCTTTTATGTGAAGAGAGTGAAAACAAGAGGGTGGGGGAGAGTTTAAAGAAGAGGAGGAGGAGGAAATTGGCACACCAGAGTCTCCAGCCACTGCAATAAAACTCTAGGTGTGTGTGCCACTTTGTGTGTATCTGTGACCTTGAATGCTTGCATCATCTTGTGTATCATCTGAACAGTCAAATATGAGTCCTTAGACTTCTCAGGCCAGTGCCTTAACTGCTAAGCCATCTCTCTAGCCTGAGACTACCTATATTTAAAATTTCTATTGATTTATTAGAGAGGGAGGGAGAAAGAGGCATATATACATACACACACACATATATATATGTGTATATATATATATATATATATATATATATATATATATATATATATATATATATATGTATATATGTATGGAGAGAGAGAGAGAATGGGTGTGCCAGGGCCTCTAGCCACTGAAAATAAACTCTAGACACAGGTACCACCTTGTGCATCTGACTTATATGGTCCTGGGGAATCAAACTTGGGTACTTTGGCTTTGCAGGCAAGTGCCTTAATCACTAAGAAATCTGTCCAGCCATCTATTTTTTTTTAAATTTTCATTTATTTATTTATTTGAGAGTGACAGACACAGAGAGAAAGGCATAGAGAGAGAGAGAGACAGAGAAAGACAGAGACAGAGAGAGACATAGAGAGAGAGAGAGAATGGGCACACCAGGGCTTCCAGCCACTGCAAATGAACTCCAGATGCGTGTGCCCCCTTGTGCATCTGGCTAACGTGGGTCCTGGGGAATCGAGCCTTGAACCAGGGTTCTTAGGTTTCACAGGCAAGTGCTCAACTGCTAAGCCATCTCTCCAGCCCCAGCCATCTATTTTTTATTTTATTTAGAGAGAGAAAGAGGCAGAAAGAGAGAGAGAGAGAGAATGGGTGTGCCAGGGCATTCAGCTGCTGTGAATGAATTCCTGATGCATGTGCTCCCTGTGGCACATGTGTGACATTATGCACTTGTGTAACTGTGCGTCTGGCTATGTGGGGCCTGGAGATTCAAACATGACTTCTTAGGCTTTGCCAGCAAGTGCCTTAACCACTAAGCAATCTCTCCAGCCCAGCCCTTTATTTTTTGATTTATCTTCAATTTATTTCTCTTTGGAGGTCTCTCTGGTTTTCTTCAATTAAGTTAAGCCTAATGGTGAAAGCTGTGTACTGTAAGAGTTGATTTCACTCCATTTCATTTATTCAGTTGTTGGTTTTTTGATTATTTGCTTCCAGTTCAGTTATTTGTTTGGTCAGGCTAAATAAGCTTATTGTGCTTTAATTTTGGAATTCAATGTCTGTTGTCTCATCTATGTTTTCATTGGAGACTACCACTGTGTAACTAGGTAGCCTTGCTGAAGATCTCTCAGTTGGATGGTTCATGTTTTCTTTTTGCTTTGAGGTCTACCCATCTTGGGATAAAAGTACTTTTTATTAAGCAGGAAGCAAGTATTCCAGGATGGCTTTGAACTTGCTGTTCTGCTTTAGCCCTGTGCTTCCATACCTGACTATATTATATTTTACCTCAGTGGTTTAGAGTCTGCATGCTCAGCACTTTATGAGGATTCTGTTGATGCAAATTGGCCTCTCATGCAACTTTCTTAGGATGGATTTTTTTCCTTGAAAAGGCCTGTACTGGTGGCTCTCAGGTTTTGTCCAGTTATCTGTTGCTGCTTAAAAAGAAAACCTTGCTGGGCATGGTGGCACACACCTTTAGTCCCAGCACATAGGAGGCAGAAGTAGGAGGATCACCATAAGTTTGAGGCCAGCCTGAGACTACATAGTAAATCCCAGATCAGCCTGGACTAGAGTGAGACCCTACCTCAAATATAAAACCAAAACCAAACAAACAAAAAAATCCTTATTTGTGGGCCAGAGAGATGGCTTAGTGGTTAAGTGCTTGCCTGTGAAGCCTAAGGACCCCGGTTTGAACCTCGATTCCCCAAACCCACGTTAGCAAGATGCACAATGGGGCACACGTGTCTGGAGTTTGTTTGCAGTGGCTGAAGGCCCTGGTGAGCGCATTCTCTCTCTCTCTCTCTCTCTCTCTTTCTTTTTTTTTTTTTTTTTTTGGATTTTTCAAGGTAGGGTCTCACTCTGGTCCAGGCTGACCTGGAATTAACTCTGTCATCTCAAGGTGACCTTGAACTCATGGCAATCCTCCTACCTCTGCCTCCTGAGTGCTGGGATTAAAGGCGTGCGCCACCACACCCGGCTCTCTCTCTCTTTCTATCTGCCTCTTTCTCTCTCTGTCTGTCACTCTCAAATAAATAAATAAAATAAGCAAAAAAATTTTAAAAATCCTTATTTGTTTATTTGAGAGAGAGAGAGATGATGCAGGGTTTCCTGCCACTGCAAACAAACTCCAGACAAATAGAAGGTTTTCAGCTTAGGATGACTGTAAGACAAAAAGAAGAAAATGTGGCAATATTGAAATTAATTACTGGAAGAATTTGGGAGACCAAGGCAAGACAATCACAAGTTTAAGGTTATCCTGTGTTACACAGTGTTGTATGAACTCTTTTCTGGAGAGATTCTGGGGAGAACCCTACAAGTACTTGCTTCCCGAAACAGGGTACCCATGACAGATAAAGACCTATCCCACCAAAGTTCAACCTGGCAAACGAAGGAGTTTAGTGTGCTTCCTTATAGAGCATGAGTGAAGGGTTAACTTACAGAAGAGTGGAGATCCCAAAGCAGCCATAGTACTAAAAAATCTCATCCCATCATAGCTGCTTACATGGAGATTCCTATCCCTTATATACCCTCCATCTCCCCCTGAGGTCATGTGTGTCACTGCACATAGCTGGCACAAGGGGAACCTTTTTTGGAGGACTATGTCCCACAACTCCCAAAGCTTATATGGATGAAAGGCTAGGACTAGAGCAGTGCATTATCATTTGATAGACACCACTGAGGCACTGAGGTATTTTTGATCATAGATTTAAAATCAGATGAGTCATTATTCCTATGTTTTTCTTCACCTCATTCAGTTATGAGGATTAAGGCAGAGTGGCAGGAGATATTAACAGAGTTTGTTGTTTTTACCAAGGGTGTGGCTAGGCAAAAGAGGAGCAAGGGAGTTGAGGGTGTTTGCAAAGGTATGGTTATAATGAATGATGTTGGAATTTCAGCAAGCATAGAGACTAAAGATGGCGGAGGATTCAGCACAGTGTGGTGTTAGCAGAATTAATGGAGTACAGGTCCTGTGCAGATTCAATTTTGCTAGACTGGGGCTACTGGGGGAATGGAGAAGTAAGGTGGAATGTGGTAGCCAGAGAGCGAAACATGTAAAGTGAGATTAGTGATGGCAGGCCGACATGACCTGGGAATACAGAGTTGAGACAGGCAGAGCTGATCACTGGGGGAAGAGTGTTCAAGATCACCTCATGTCAGATACTTGGAAGATCATCTGACTGCGTTCCGAATTCCTGAGAATTAAGACCAATAGAGAAGGGAGTATGACAGCAGCAGAAGCTATGAAATGACTAGTAAGTGGGGAAGAGACCTGGAGTCTGACGATGGCAATAACCATGAGTAATAAACAGTGATAAAATTTAATTATGTGGTGACATGAAATTCAAAACTGAGATTTTGGAATGTTTATATTTTGTGGTGGTTTCTTCTCTCAAAAAAAGCAGTATCAGAAACGTTTAAACGTTTAAGTTTTCATGCTTAAATCGCAAGAGGGCGCCAGAGTCTAGTGAATGATTAGTAGTGTTTTTCATCTGTAGCAGAAGCAATCCTATATTCTTGAGTGGAGAGAGATGCCATATATATATATATGTATGTGGCAGATGTGGGGGTGGGGTATGTGTAAGTTGGGACTTCTTAACATAAACTTGCCCTCCACAATATGAGCATAGGTAATTAATAACAAACACGTCCTGTATCAAAGGCTCCAATTTTTATAATGCTTTTGACCAGAAAAGAAGAGAAATGACCACACTTTCATTTTGAAGAGAAAGCTGAAAGGACTCTTGCTCTGCTCTTCACATCCCTAATTATGTTTACTGTCAATCTCACATTTTCCTTCAGTGACTATTTCTTTAAGAAGAAAGCATTGTGGTCATTCAAAAGTAGTATAAAGTGTTCTCTAAATTCCCATAGCTTTAGTTATGTGTATCTTTTATCTTCTATATTATATTGTGATTATTCCTGCACTTGTCTTACTTTTAGACATGGCTTACATGTTGAGTGCATTAAAACACATACATTCAAATGGATTTTCTTTCTTTTTTTATTTTTTGGTTTTTCGAGTTAGGGTGTCACTCTAGCCCAGGCTGACCTGGACTTTACTATGGAGTCTCAGGGTGGCCTTGAACTCATGGCAATGCTCCTACCTCTGCCTCCTGAGTGCTGGGATTAAAGGTGTGCGCCACCATGCCCGGCTCAAGTGGCTTTTCTTTTTCTTTTTTTTTGATATTTAAGCAATGTTTTATTATATATTCAGTAGCCAATATAAGTCACCGAGATTTATGAATAATAGCTTGATTTTCAACTGTAAACTATTGCAAACAAATAGGGTTTAATTTGGTACTCATTATCACCAATAATTTTGTCATGATCTCTGAATACATTCAACCATTTATTCATGTAACAAAGTGAATGATTGCTAATTAATATAGTTGAATATTATTGGGCAAACAACCATTGTGGTATGCAAAATGCATTTTATTCTAACTTAAATATTTCATAACTTGTGATGTGAGGTATGTCCTATGAATCTTTATCCCATGAGCACTGACATAATTGTAGTGGTAAAATACACAACTGAATAAAAATAGTTCACTACTTACTAAAAGCTAAGGAAAGACTATTATACTAACCACATAGAGATAAGAAAAAAGGGGGAAAAACTGCCTTCCTTTCTAGGGAAACTTTCTAAGATTTTTTTTTTTAATAATTTTGTTTTGTTTTGTTTTTTAATTTATTTATTTGAGAGTGATAGACAGAGAAAGAGGCAGAGAGAGAGAGAGAGAGAGAGAGAGAGAGAATGGGCACGCCAGGGCTTGCAGCCACTGCAAACGAACTCCAGGTGTGCGTGCCCCCTTGTACATCTAGCTAACGTGGGTCCTGGGGAATCGAGCCTCAAACCAGGGTCCTTAGGCTTCACAAGCAAGCGTTTAACTGCTAAGCCATCTCTCCAGTCCAAATTTTTTTTTTTTTATCCTCCCATACAGTAAAACCTTATTAACTCCAAGGCCTTTAATGGTATCTCATTTTTGTGGGCCCCTCCTGCTATACAGGAGCTCTCCCCTTTTTCCTTCTCGAGCTCTATAATAAAATCTTTCTAAACCTCATACTCTATGGTTCATGGATTTCATTTGGTAAATTCACATGGACCTGAGAGCCACTGACTCAGTGGAAGTTTTGTGTGACTATGTGTGCCCAGCACCCAAACTCCTGAGTTAAAAGTCCATCAGTAGTAGTTTGAAGGTAAAGTGTCCTCCATAGTCTCATGTAATTTGTTTGTTTGTTTGTTTGTTTGGGACAGGGTCCCACTCTAGACCAAGCTGCCTTTGAACTTGTGGCAATATTCCTATCTCATCCTCTTTCCTCATTGCTACAACTATAGGCTTACACTACATTTCTAGATTATTCTGAAACATTCTCTTCAGCAGTCTCACCTTCCTATTTGTTTTCTTTAGATACTTTTTACATTAATTCAACTCAGGGATGATGGAGAAAGATGTGTCAAAGCAAAAATAATCATAAAAATAAACCCCCACAAAAATGAGATACCATTAAAGGCCTTGGAGTTAATAAGGTTTTACTGCATGGGAGGATGAGCTGTTCAGTTCAGTTCTTATGCCAGGTCTCAGGCATCTCGCAGTCTGTCATATCCTCAAGTCTGGTTTCTAGAAGGGGAACTCTATTAGGGGAAAAGATAAGGAAAAAACAGACCAGTATACACTTAATAGGCTCAAGAACATTTCCCACTTTGAGGGGAACAAAAACAAAACTGTTCACTTTAAGGGCCCTGCTACCCTAAACTGCCTAATCCATTTATCCTTATTCTTCACCAATGGTTAATATATTGTCAACCCAAGAGGATCAAGAATCACTTAGGAAATCAGCCTCAGGGCATGTATGTGAAAAGTTTGTAGACTGGATTAACTAAGGTGGGAGAGATGACCCATTTTAAATGTGGGCTGGGGCACCACATTCATTCCTCTCTTCCCCCTGACTGACATGGTGTGATCTGCTGCCCTCAAGCTTCTGCTGCCATGCCTTCCCCGTCATGTTCGACCACCCGTGAACTGAGTTAATGCGAACTGTAAATGCTTTGGTGACGTATTTAGTCACAGAAATGAGAAAAGTGCACATATTGAGTTCAATCAGAGGGTATTTAATCACGATGACAAAATAATCTTTCTTCAGAATGTATCCTTGAATTTGCAGTTATGAAACTTAGGAGTGTAGCTTGCATCATTTCTTTCTGAAATCTGTTTGCTTTTTAGGGATAAAGAGTGGCCCACATTTTTTTCCAGCAATTTATATCCCAAGCCATTGATGCCTATTTTGCACATTTTGATTGTTTTTTTTTTTTTTTTATGTTCAGGCCTATATAGAAAACACACCCCACATGGCTCAGGGAATTTAGCAGAAGAGGGGGAGGAAAGATTGTTAGAGGTACAATTTGGGACATTATGCACAGAGACACTGCCTCTCCCCTGTAACTGACTATTGCCCCCACAATACATGACCCACAATCCCCATGGGGTTGACCTGCATCCCTTTGGAAAAAGAGCAGGGATGTGGGAAAGGATGGTACCAACATGTGTTATTTACATACTAAGTATGTCCATAACTAATAAAAATAAATTTTAAGAAAAGAAAATGACAACTATGCCATGAATGTTATCAGCAATTATATGGCAATTGCAGTTATAAGATGTCATTGACTGAAAAAAAATCATCTTTATTTTACTGGTGTTAAAATATAAATAAAGTGTACCATAATAGTCTCCATAGATTTCTGTTAAGATACAATTCAAGTCACTTGCTTCTGTCTACCTCAGGAAGCATGAAACATCCAAACAGTTCAAAGTAGAAATAAATATTATAATGAGTAAATTAAAACCAAGGTAGAGACAGTAAGAACATAGAAACAATGATGTTCTGCAAACATTCATGTTTCAACTCTGTGAAGCCTCTAGCTGTTCATCTCAGGGATATTAACTAAACAGTTTTTTTTTTTTTTTTAAATTTTAAAGCAGGGTCTCACTGTAGGCCAGGCTGACCTAGGGTCACTCTGTAGCCCAGGCTGGCTTTGAACTCATGGCAGTCCTCCTCCCTCAGCCTCCCAAGTGCTGGAATTAAAGGAATGCACCACCATACCCAGCTTGACTAAACATTTTTAATACTCAGTTTCCTTCCCTATACAATAGTAATAGCAGTGTTTACTTTTCTGGTTATTGAAAGGGTTGAGTTGAAATTGTCTCTACACAGATTTATCTTCCTTTTCTATGGATATTAGCTTTGCATGTGTCACTTATGGTGCTTTGTTAGTGTAGGCTCCTCACTGGTGGTTGTGATATTATATTGATTGCCAATTTGACAGGACCAAGAATTCCCTGTGAGGATTATCTGGATTAGGTTAATTGAAGTGGGAAGACTCACTTAACTGTGGGTGGCACCATTCCATGGGCTGGGGTCCTGGGCTGTATAGAGAGGCGTGAGCTGGGTGAACACTAGCATTCCTTACTCTTGGTTTCCTCACTGAAGACTTAATGGGACCAGCTTCCCCAAACTCCTGCTGCCATGATGGACTGTAATCTGAGACTGTTAGACCAAATGAATCAGAAATGAGAAGGTAACTAGTTTAGCAGCAACCCATCACTTTGATGGGGGTGTTGATAGAAGGAGGCTGTGTATGGAGTAAAGGGAAGAATATAGGAACTCTAGTCTCTGCTAAGGTTTGCTTTGAGCAGGAAACTGCAGCCTGATAGGATGGTGCCTGAGGTCCCAGCTACTGACAGCTGAGGCACAACAACAAAAACAGCACATTCAAAATGTCTTTAGGAGAGAGGGTTCGATGGCTAAAGTGATGTACAAATATGAGGACATGAATTTGGGTCCCCAGAGCTCCCCTTAAGCAGATGTTAGGGAGTGTATCTATAATCCCAGCACTTCTGCAGCAAGTGGACTTAGAGACCAGGAATTTGCAGAAGCTCACGAGCCAGCTATCCTGTCTGTCTCAAGGCCGGTGAATGATAAAAGCCAACACTGGAGTTTGTCCTCTGGCCTCCACACAAAAGCCATAGTATGCACGTACCTCTCCAAAACCCCCACAAATATTTCAAAAGGAGAAAACTCCTTTTCAAGGAACATTTTAAAAAGGCGCGCACACACAAACACACACACACACACACACACAAATTGGTGTAAACTACATAGAAGCTACTGTAGCATGGAGTATGTAGTAAGAGCCCTAGACTTCTGATCCTCACTCTTCTCCCTCCTCATGTGTCTCACCTTGGCCACACTTCTCAGTCACCTTTTCTGTTAGAAAGGGAAGCCTATCCCTTGGGTTGCTGGTAGGACACATGTGGAACCATGTCAAGTATTTAGAAAAATATCAAGCTTTCTAAATGCAATAAGTATTAGCTATTATTACTAATAGTAAAAGATGTACATAACTGTATCTTATAACATAAATCATTCCTAGAGATATCATGTGTGTCTCCTCTTAGGGAAAAAATGACAGAATTTCTTAAAGTAGTACAAATATTTGGCTCTAAAATTTAGCAAAAATATCCCTGTGTGACAAAATATCAACAGGCTGTCTCTCTTGATAAATTAAAACAAAATAAGACTACTGGTGGCACTGGTATAGTTGTAAGTAAAGTCATTCTAAAAACACCCAGAAACTTCTGTAAGTATGGGGTTCAGACTGTGAAAACAGGGGAGGAGAGACCGAGGCAGAACAGGAATCAGAGGATATTCTGTGAGTAATTTATCCTCTTCCTTGTCCAGAGAAGCAGGATGGACACTTTGACAGGACATACCTCCAGAGGAACCATGCTTTTTTTTTAATGGACAGTGCATTTTCTACATCTGATGTTAGACTACATTGTAGGATTTTATTCTAGGATTTTTAGAGGTGAAGAAGTGAAATAGAAAAGGCACTAGACATTTTTTCACAACAGGCAGGGCCAAGAGATTAGATGGCATAGGGCTCCAGGCCTTACAACAGTGGTTCCTGTAAGTCAGAATCACTGGGGACTACAAAGAGACAAGGAAGCCAAGGTTCCTTGAAAGAGGAAAGGTAGTTCACAGAATTTTTCAGGGACTTGTGATAGGAATCAGTTTGATATTTAATTCTGCCTTTGCTACTCATGGATCAGAGAGGCTTGCAGAAATGGAGTAGACACATAAGATCACGTGCCCTGTGCCAGGCCTATGCTCAGAAGCTGCACTTTCAAGGTGCATAGGTGACCTATGTACACAATCAGTGCTGACAAACATGGAGCCTCCAGCTGCTTACATGGTGCCTCTGTAAAGAACTATGTTTAGTGGGTTGTTGTAATCCATGGACTCTGGGATTATAAAAATTAAGTATCTTTTTATTTTTAGTTGACACATAGTAATTATATATATTTATGGAGTACAGTGTGACATTTAAATACATGTTTAAAGGATCTGGAGAGATGGCTTAGTCAGCAAAGTGCTTGTTGTGCAAGCATGAGGACTTGGGTTCATGTCTCCAGATCCCACATAAAAACCAAGAGTGACAGTATGCATCTGTCATCCCAGTGCTGGGGAGGAAGAAATATGGAATCGCTAGGGCTCACTGGCCAGCTATTCTAGCTGATTAGTGATCTCCAGGTCCAGAGAGAGACCTTGTCTCAAAAAACTATTATGAGCCGGGCGTGGTGGAGCACGCCTTTAATCCCAGCACTTGTGAGGCAGAGGTAGGAGGATTGCCGTGAGTTTGAGGCCACCCTGAGAACACAGAGTGAATTCCAGGTCAGCCTGAGCGAGAGTGAGACACTACCTCAAAAAACAAACAAAAAACTATTACGAAAAACAATTGAGGAAGACTTCTGGTGCTGACCTCTGGCCTCCAATGCATGTTTACCTCCACATAAACTCAGCACTAATGGTGCATAAAAGTGCTTTTTTGCATGCCTACCAGCTTTTGCTTTCTTCTCTTCTGTCATTCTTCTCTCTTTAGTTTTTGGGGATAATAGTCATTTAGCCATTCAAACTGGTGTGAGACTATCCCATGTGTATTCAGATCCTTTGTACAGTCTTTTACTTATTTGGTTTTATTGCTGTTGTTAAGTTCCTTATACATTAAATCCTTTGCACGTGAATAGTTTGTAATTCTTTTCTCCTATTTAGTAGGTTACTGTGTTTCCTTGCTGTGCAGAGTTTTCTAGTTTATGTAAACTCTTCTGTCAATTTTGTCTGCTTTTGGAGTCAGAACCAAAAGAATCTTTCCCCAGACCAGTATTAAAGCATTCCCTTATGTTTTCTTCTAATATTTTCATAATTTCAAGTCTAACAATTAAGACTTTAATCCATTTTGAGTTGATTTTTGCCCCCTGGCCTCAAACTTATGGCAATCTTCCTACTTCAATCTCCTGAGTGCTGGGATTGAAGGCATGTAATTTTTGTATGTGGTATATGTGCTACATATGAACATCTGAACATCTAGCTGTTTTGACATCAGTTGTTGAAGAGATTTTGTTTTACTCCATGTAGTTACTTACTGCCTTTGCCACAAACCATCTGATTGGGGTAGGAGATATAGCTGTTGATTGAATGCTTACTTAGTGTATATCAAGCCCTGGTTTCAAATCTCAGCACCATATAAACCTGGCTTGATGGGGCACACTGGTTATCTCAGCACTTAGGAGGTCAAAGCAGAAGGATTGGAAATTCAAGGTTATACTTGGTTATATAATGAGTTCAAGGTAAGCCTGGTATACATGAAATCCTGTATCAGAATATCACCTGATTGTAAATATGTGGATTTATTTCTGGGTTTTCCATTTTGTTCCATTTGGTCTGTGCTGTTTTGATTACTATGTATGTACTTTGAAATTCATAAGAGGTATCCAGATTATTTAAAATTAAAATCAGAGTTAGCACAAAGAGAATTGTGGAAAAATATGCATTTTGCCCCCACAAATGTGGTAGATTATATTTGTATGAACAGAAATATTTAAATTTAATAGAGTAGGGGTGGTCTATATGGAGATAGGCTTGAAAATAAGTCTCAAGTTGCTCATTATTTTCAGTTAAATACAAGAATGCTTGCAAATTCCACAAAACAGGAAGATAGGTCTGGCTCAAACAATGTTGCTTAGTCACTTGAGGGAACTGCCAATTCTTAGTCTTGGCTTTGTTCTCTTACAGATGCTTCCTCCTTGGCCAGGGACAATTTACCTACCAATAAGAACACAAAAGGAAATGTTCCAAGAATTCCTGTAGTTCTGTTTTCTTCAACTTCCACTGGCAGAGAACTTGACAGTCTGTTCTCTTCTCTGAAGTACAGTCATTACAAATGTTTGTGCTTGAGCTCTTCTCTATAAACCACTGAAAAAAATCTTCCAAAACCCTAGCAGACTGCAGCGTATCACATCATTAGTGTGTGTATTATCCACTGGGTATGAGTTCTTGACTGTCCAAAGGTCTATAGTGATTGAAATACTTCTTTTCAGCTTATCTTGTGTTGACCCATGGATTATGTATTAATTAGGGCTCCCTAGAGGAACAGAGCCAATGAATGAATGAATATATTATAAAGGCATTAGATTGGCTTACGTGGTATGTGCTAGGCCATCCAACGATGGGTCTCACTATAGCCCAGGTTGACCTGGAATTCACTATGGAGTCTCAGGGTGGCCTCGAACTCATGGCAATCCTCCTACCTCTGCCTCCCGAGTACTGGGATTAAAGGCATGTGCCGCCATTCCCAGCCCATCTTTTTTTTTTTTTTTTTTAAGGTAGCTTTAAGTTTACAGCAAAATGGAGCTAAGACAGAGAGTTGCCATGCACTTCCTGCCCTCCACCACAATCACTGGCCATCACTACCTCCCAAAGTCTACAAACTACATCGGGGTTCATTTTTGGTGCTGTACATTCTTTGGATGTGGGTAAATGTGCAATGATAGGTATCCACAATTCTATGTCATGAAGAAGAGTTCACTGTTGTCAAAACGCTCCTCATTGCTCCTATCTATCTCCTTCTTCTTCAACCCCTGGCAACTACTGATCTTTTTATTATCTGTGCTTTTGCCTTTCTTATAATGTCATTTATGCAATATAGTACAAGTATACCACATATAGCACTTTCAGATGGTCTTCTTTTATTAATAACAACTTAAGGTTCCTCTACATTTTTTTTTTTTTTTACAGACTTGATGGCCTTTCTAAAGTTTAGTTCCTTCACCTGGATAAACTATGGCGTATTTGCTCAATTTCTTACTACAGATGTCTTCTTGGTTGTTTACAAGTTTTGAATATGAATATGATAAAGTTGCTACAAATATCCATGTGCAGGTTTTTGTGTGGGCATGTTTTTAACTCTTTTGGGTGAATAGAAAGGTGATTATGGGACCATATGGCAATAGTATGTACCATTTTATAACAAAACAAAAACCCTCCTAATTTGACCTCCAAAGCAGATATACAATGTTGTGTTCTCACTAGGAATGAGAGTTCCAATTGTTCCAATATCTTTACCTTTCCCTGGCATTTGGTGGTATCAGTATTTTCTTTTCTTTTAAATTTATTTATGAGGATGGATAGATAAAGTATGGGCATGCCAAATGAACAACAGGCATGTGATATTTTGTGCACCTGGCTTCATTTACATTTGTACTGGGAATTGAACCTGGGTTGTCAGGCTTTGCAGGTAAGTGTCTTTAGCCGCTAATCCATTTCTCTAGCCCTGATGTCAATATTTTAGATTTTGGTCATTGTAATGTGAGTGAAGTGGTATCTCATTGATGGTTTATATGTAACTCATAGTGACATATGATGTAGAGCATTCTTTATATATTTATTTGCCATTTGCCTAACTTTTTTTTGGTGAGGTGTTTATTCTGATCTTTGGCCCACTTATTAATTGTGTTTTATATCTCCTCATTGCTGAGCTTTTAGAGTTTTTTTTAATACTTTGGACAATAACATTTATCCACAGCTCTCTTTGGCCATATACATACATACATACATACATACATACATATATATATGTATGTATGTATATATATATATACACACACACATATATATATGTATATATATATACACATATATATATACATATATATATGTATGTGTATATATATATGGCAAAAGATCTATCTATCTATCTATCTATCTATCTATCTATCTATCTATCTATCTAGCCAGAGATATATCTCTGTATATATTGCAATACATATTGCTCTCTCTCTACATATACATTCCTATTTTAGCTTGCTTTATTTATATATTTATTTTAAATATTTTTATTTATATACTTGAGAACAAGACAGAGAAAGGAAGAGACAAGAGACAGTGGACATGCCAAGGCCTCTTGCCACTGCAAATGAGCTCCAGGTGCATGTGCCACTTTGTGCTTTTGGCTTTACATGGGTACTGAGGAATCAAACCTCGGCTGACAGACTTTGCAAGAAAGTACCTTTCACCACTGAGCTATCTCTTCAGCTTCCTTATTTATTTATTTGTTTTTATTTTTGTGGTGCTGTAGACAAATCCATCAAATCCAGGGCCTTACACATAGTGGACAAGAGATCTACCACTCTTTAACTCCTCGTCTTCTTATTCCTAGCAGTCTTTCTCAGAAGATTTTAATTTTGATGAAACCCAACATATTAATTCTTACATAGATTTTGCTTCTGTATCTGAAAGACTATTGCCAGGCCCAATTTTATTTAGATTTTCTGCTATGCTAACTGTTAGGAGTTTCACAGCTTTGTGTTTCACATTTGGGTGTTTGAGTTATTTGAGAACATTTTTGGTTTCTTTGCATGTGGATGTTCATTTGTCCTACTGCCATTTGTTGAAAAGACTATTTTTGGTCCTTTATCAAAGATCCGTTGGTTTATATTCATGTGGATCCAGTTCTGGGATATTTGCTCCATTGTCCTATCCATGTATTATTTTTATCAGGGCCATGCTTTTACTGTCATATCTGTGCTTGTGTAATACTGGCCTAATAAGATGAGTTAAGAAGAATCATCATCCCTCCTTATCCATGTCTGATTGATTACAGGACCTCTAAGTATATCAAAATGCTTACATGTTTAAGTTCCTTACATAAAATGGCAATGTTTGCATCTAGCCCATTTAACTTCTATTTAATCTCTTGATCACTTACGACACTTGTACAATTTAAATGTTATCTATGTATATATAATTATTACACTATATTATTTAGGGAACGACAAGAAAATGTACGTAATGTTTAGTACAGATACTTGCTTGTTTTTGTTTGTTAGTTTTGGGTTGGTGACAAGGAATTCTGTGCTTGGTCACTTTTATTTATTTATTTTAATTGGTATATAGTCATTGTGCATAGCGCTGGGTTTCATAAAGGCAATTAAAGGCAATTTCTTTTTTTATTAGTTGTACATACTCAGTATGTAAACAGCACATGTTGGTACCATCTTTAACTCTCATCCCTGTCCCACCCCTCTGAAGGGACCGCCCTCACTGGGGATGCCAGTTATCAGCATGGGGATTGTGGGTCGTGCTTTGTTGGGGTAGCCATCAGTTATGGAGAAGAGGCAATGTCTCTGTGTGTAATGTTCCAACTTGTGGCTCTAAAAATCTTTCTGCCCCCTCTTCTGTGAATTTCCCTGAGCCATGGTGGGTTCGTTTTAGGTGTTGATTTTTTTCAATTATTTATTCCTCATACATTTGTGTATGTTCTATTGTTTCTACTGTTACTAATTTTTAATTTTATTCCATTGTATTCCAGATAGAATATAAGAGACTTTTTCAATGTTCTTGTGTTTGGTAGGACTTGTTTTTGTTATTTTCAGTATACTTGTATTAGTGTGGCTCACTGTTGCCAATTGATATTAACTCAAGTCATAAGAAATTACAACAAGAATCTGAATGGTAATTGATTGGTTTTCTTATGAGATGTTCCTTTCTATGGCTGAGAAATTTATTTCTGCTACCCCAGCTCTTCCAGGTATCACAGTAAAGGAAAGTAGATGCACTTGAGAGCTTTTTCATTCAAGTAATGGAAATGTTTGTGTCATCTTTCTTCACCTATGACATAGAAAAATATCTTTCAGTCCCTGATCAATATCAAAAGTATAGTTGGGAATCTCAAACACTGGAAATTTTGAGTAATAATAGTAGATATCATTTGCAGGGATCTTTGTTATAAATTCTATGCTAAGTAGTTAATTCTAACAAAATCTTGGAAGCTAAAGATGATAACACTCAGTAGAATAGGAAGGTTAAATGACTTAGTCACAGACCCTTCCATATTAGTAAAACCCAAAAGAAGGATCAGCTAGTGAGGTCTCTGGGATAATTACACACTATCTGGAGTACTTTAGTACTGTCTGTAATAGACCAACCAAAGTCTTTGTGTTAACACATTCTTTATTCTGACAGTTTTTTGTAAAATAACTATAAATGATTTAACTTTAGTTTAGACCAGCTAATAAAGCTAACTTTTCTATGAAATTTTATAATCTGGAATATTTAAAATATATGAAAAAGTATGACAAGATTGTAATAAATATTTATGTATTCACATATGGATTTTTAAAAATTAACATTGATGTATTCTCTGTAGAGATATTTTCTTAAAATATAAAAAAGCTGGGCAGGAGAGATGGCTTAGCAGTTAAGGTATTTGCCTGCAAAGCCAAAGGACCTCAGTTCAATTCCCTAGGACACATGTAAGCCAGATGCATAAGGTGGCAGATGTGTCTGGAGTTCATTTGCAGTGGCTAGAGGCCCTGGTGTACCCATTCTCTCTCTCTCCCTCTTTCCCTTTCTTGCTCTATCAAATAAATTAATAAAATTTAAAAAAAGAAGTGAGAAAGTTGGCGATATATCATATATATATATATATATATATATATATATATATATATATATATATATATATATGGATGGAGAGAGAGAGAGAGAGAGAGAGGGGCACATTCATACATACCAGGTTTTTTTTCTCAAAATTCTCTGATGGATTCCCATATCTAATTAAAAATTCATTCATGGTTGTATGCTCCTATAGTCCTAAGTACTAAGGAGGCTGAGGCAGTAGGATTATTTAGCCCAGGAATTTGAGTTCAGTTTGGGAAGCAAAACAAGATCCTACAAAATAAAATATAAAATAAACTAAAATTTCAAAGTCCCCATGAACTACCAAACCCCACTCACAGGCTCTCTATTAGTCTTCACTTTACCTCTGACCATTCCTATTTAAGTAAAAAGGTTGTTTTCGATCAGTCTGTACCAGGAGAATTCAGATATTGTTGGTTTTAGCAACATAAGCTTTTTTAAAAATGTCTTTTAAAAACCATTTATGGATAGATTATATATATGTATATAATTTGTTTTGATCATAATCCCCTACTAGAACTCTTGTCTCCCCATTTTCCCATAACCTTTTGACTAAACCTCTTCCTTCATCCAACTAGTCACTCTACTATTTTGAGATATATATATATCATATATATATGTTGATAGACCCACTATTGTGCAAGTAATGACAGCCACTGGTGAGGTCCTGAATGCAATGCCACCATGTGTCTGGAATACAATATTCCAAGGTGCTCCTCCATATCCTCTGGCTCTTAACATTCTTTCTTGTACCTTTACATAAACATTCCCTGAACCTTGGTGGGTGTGACAGAGATGTCCTATTTAATGCTGAGTGTTTAACTGTTGCTTCTTCTCATACTTTGATGAATTTGAGTCTCCCCAGTGGTCATCTCACTCTGTGAAAAAAGCTTCTCTGATCAAAAGTGAGAGGAGCACTATATGAGCATAAATATGAGTATTTAGGGGATGGAGAGATGGATCAGTGGTTAAAGAGACTTGCTTACAAAGCCTGAAGTCCTGGGTTCAATTCCCCAATACCCATGTAAAGCCAGATGCATGAAATGGCACATGTATCTGGAATTCCTTTGCCCTGGTGCAGACACACTCTCACTGTGTCTCTCCTCCTTCTCAAATAAATTAATAAATATAAGAAAGAAATATGAGTATTTAGAGGATACATTTTATGGGCACATCGTACACATTTAGCCAAACAACAGTAGTAGCTTCCCTACTAGTCCCTATGTCTTTCTAAGACATAGGCTTTCAATTAGGTTTTCAGTACCAGGCATGAACTCCCTCCCATGGCATGGAACTTAAGTCAAATCAAAGTGCAACTGGTTATCATCATTAATAGTCATGCCACTATTGCAACTTGTGGGCTCTTAGCTTGCCTAACTGGTCAGTTATACAGTCCTCAGGGTTCACTGCTGGTTAAGACTGCCCATGACTTTTCTCTGCAGCAGCCTGAAGAGCACTTCCCTATACAATGGCAATCAGCCAGCAGGAAGAAGGCTTCTAGCTCAGTACCCGCTTGATTTATTAATGTCTAGCAACTGATGCAGGTGGTGTCTTCAGCAATAGGGTCTTACTTTTAGATCTCGAGGGTAACCAACAGACTTGGCAATAGTCTGTGTTGTTTGGAGGGGCCTCATGGGCCTCCTTGACCAACAACTCACTGGGAGTTTCCTGTAACAATCTATGGTTTAAATTTATTTCATTTATTTATTTATTTACATTTCAAGGTAGGATCTTACAGTAGCCCAGGCTGACTTAGAATTCACTGTGTAGTCTCAGGGTGGCCTTGAACTCATAGTGAGCCTTTCTAGTGCTGGGAGTAAAAGTGTGCACCACCTTCTCCTCCTCCTCTTGTTTCTCCTCCTCCTCTTCCTCATCATCTTCTTCTTTCTCCTCCTCCTCTTTCATGGTTTAAATTTATTTTTAATTATCTAACAAAGAATATAGTTTCCTATATGGCTTATTCATATCATCTTTAGCTCTGGTTCCTTCTCCTATCCCCTCCTCTCTTTCATCCCCCTTCCCCTGACCCCTCCATGGATCTTTTCAGCCTCAGAATTCTGTCTATTTACACATTGTTATTCTTCAACTTAAGCCCTTCCTCCTCCTCCTCTTTCATAGCCCCTTTCTAGCTTCTTGGCCTCTACTACTGACTCTTACTCCAACTTACATACAAATCTAAAAATTCAATGCTAGGATTTGCCTATGGGAGAGCATATGCAGAAATTGTCTTTCTAAACCTGGGTTGTCTTACTTAGTATAATATTTTCTGGGTCCATCCATTTTCCTGAAAATTTCATTGATTTCATTTTTCTTTACAATTGAATGTATATGTACCACATTGCCATTATTCATCCATCAACTGATGGGCATCTAGGTGGATTCCATTTCCTAGTTATTGTGACTAGAACAGCAGTAATCATGGACAAGCAGGTATCTCTGTAGTAAATTATTTATTTATTTTCAAACAGAGAGAGACAGAAAGAGAAAGAGAAAGCGAGTGTGAGAGAGAATAATGAGCATGCCAGGGCCTCACTGCAAAAAAATCCAGATGCATGTGTCACTTTATGCATCTGGCTTTATGTGGGTACTGAGGAATCAAACCTAGATCCTTAGGCTTTGCAGGCAAACACCCCAAGTGCTGAGCTGTCTCTTCAGCTCCAAGTATAGAGTCTTTAAGGTATATGCCAGAGAGTGCTATGGCTGGATCATATGGTAGGTCCATTTTTAACTTTAAAAATATTTTATTTATGTGTGTGTGTGTGTGTGTGTGTGAGAGAGAGAGAGAGAGAGGGAGAGAGGGAGAGAAAGAGAGAGAGAGAGATAAAGAAGGGGCACACCAGGGCCTCTGGCCACTGCAAATGAACTCCTGACACATTTGCCAACTTGTGCATCGGGCTTTATGTGGGTAGTGGAGAATCAAACCCTGGTCCTTTGGCTTTGCAGGCAAGTGCCTTAACCACTGAGAAAACTCTCCAGCCCTACTTTCAACTTCTTAAGGATCTTCCACACTGATTTCCATTGTGGGTGTATCAATTTATACTCCCACCAACAATAAGGGTCCCTCTTTCACTGTAACTTTGCCAGTATTTATTGTGATTTGATTTTTTGATGATAACATTATGACCTGAGATGGAATCTAAAAGTATTTTTAATTTACATTTTCCTTTTGCTAATTATAGCAACAAAAACTAAGATTCCTTATGCCCATTTGCAGTTATTTTTCCATTTAAACACTAGACAGTTTAAATGCCCAGATTTGCTTTCTTAGGTATTTTATTAAGTGGAATCTGGCAATTTTTCTGCCATATCTTCTGTCATTCACCATGTTCTGAGGTTCATTCATTTTATAGTATAAATCAGTGTTTCATTTATTTTTAAAAAGAGAGATGACTATAATGTTTTAGCATTTTTATTTATTTATTTGTTTGTTTATGAGAGAGTGAGTGAGAGAAGGAGGCAGATAGAGAAAGAATAGGTTATCAAGGCCTTCAGCTACTGAAAACTAACTCCAGACACATGTGCAACCTTGTGCATCTAGTTTTATGTGGGCACTGGGGAATTGAACCTGGGTCCTTTGGTTTTGAAGGCAAGTGCTTTAACTGCTAAGCCACCTCTCCAGCCCCAGTGTTTCATTTCTTATTGAGCAGTAAGTCAATTGTATATCAAACATACATACAAATATATAATACCACATTTTATTTATGTACTTCCTGGTCAGGGACTTTTTGGTTCTTTCTAATTTGGAGCTACTCTGAATAATACTTCTGAATAATACTGCTATAAACATTTGCTTACAAGACTTTGTCTGAACATGTTGTCTTTTCTTTCATAGATTCTTAGCAGAGATTCTTAGAGAGAGAATGAGAATGAATTGGCATAGCAGGGCCTCTAGCCACTGCAAATGAGCTCCAGACACATGCAGCACCTTGTGCATCTGGCTTTACATGGGTACTGGGGAATTGAACTTGGGTCCTTTGGCTTTGCCACAAGCACCTTAACCATTAAGCCATCTCTCCAGTTCATATTCTGTTTTTAAATAAGTGCCAAACTGTTTTCCAAAGTGACCACGCCAGAACTAGACAAAAAAATATAAGAGAGAAAAATTGCAGACAATTTTCTTTTACAATTATTGATGAAAAACCCTCAAAACACTAGCAAAGCAAATAAAATTCAATAACATATTAAAAGGATTATACAGCATGGTGAAATGGCATTTAACTGTGGAATGCAAGAATATTTTTGTATGTTTTGGCAAAAGTAGAAAAACTTATTCAAAAAATTCATATAAATATCAAGAGATCTTTAATAGTCAGTGCAGTGTGCAAAACAAAATGGGAGGTCCCAAACTTGATTTCAGATTTTACTACAAAGCTACCATAACCTCCACGTGTGGTGGTGCACCCCTTTAATCCCAGCACTTGGGAGGCAGAGGTAGGAGATCACTGTGAGTTCAAGGCCACCCTGAGACTACATAGTGAATTCCAGGTCAGCCTGGACTAGAGTGACACCAACCCAGGACAACCCTCAAAAAAGCCATCATAACCATATGCACTTAATGGACATTACTATTCTTTTTGCTTGTCTTTTCTAAGGATTTTTGTTTTTACCTCATTTAGTAGCTGAGTTTTGTTATTGAGTAGCATTTTTTTCAACTAGTGTTCCTTTCTCTTTCTTTTCTTTCCTTTTTTTTTTTTTTTTTTTTGCAAGTGCTTAAGCTCTGTTTCTTGAGCCTTGAGTAGTGGGGAGGGGAGGGTTTTTATAGGGATTTGAACATAGAAGAAGGGGATGGGTACATGATTGGTTGATTTAAACAGTAACTGCACTTGTAGTCTTCTGATTGGCTTAGGATTTTGGGGGGCAAAGTTGTTGGCGGGCTGGAGCTAGAGGAATTGAACTTATCTATGACTACAGGAATATATGACATAAACAGTTTCCACTAACTGTTAAACCCACCCTTACCAGAAGATAAAAACTTAAACCTTGCCAGGAAACAGAAACTTAGGCCTACTGAGGACTCTGAAGCCTGTCATGGCATCCATCTGGTTCCTGAGTCCTTCAGTAAGTCCTTTCAGTGGTTGTTTGTTATAACTTAAAATTCAGGCAGAACCCATACTGTAGAGAACCCTTTCAAGTGAGAGGAATGTAAGAGATTCTTTACCCAGTGTTCAACAGCTAGAAGACAACAGGATATTCATAGGGGAGAGAAGTCCTACAAATGTACAGAATGTGGCAATCTTTTAACCAGTGCTTCTTAGAGCTCATCAGAAAATTCATACCGGAGAAAACTTTTCAAATGTAATGAATGTGGAAAATCCTCTAACTAGTGCTCCAATCTTAGTCGACATAGGAAAATCCATAGTGGAAAGAAACCCTATAAATGTAACCAATGAAAAAAAAAGCTTTTACTTCCTCTTCAGGTCTTGTAAATTGGAGAATCCATACTGGACGAAACCACTGAAAATGTAATGAATGTGGTAACTCCTTTACCCAGTGCTCAAAACTTGGAACATCCCCGCTAAGCCCATTGAGGAAGAAACAGGAAGCAGCCATCTTGGATGAGACTAAATCAGGCTGGAGTTCAGGTTCTGCCAGGGCAGAGGGCATCTGTATTTCTTTGGGCCAATCCCTAGCTAATCACCTATTTTAAAACAAAGTGGTTTGCTCCTAATCCATATCAGCCATTCATGTCTGTAACCCAGTCTTGTGGGTGGGGCGGGGCGGGGGGGGGGGCCGACAATGACAATGACAAGCTCTGGAATCAGCAAGAGAGCAATGGAGGGAGATACCCAATGTTCTCCCATCTCTCTGCATGTACACACACAGGGCTTATGTATCTGCACACACATACACACATGCACATACCACACCACACATACTACAGACATACAGAGAGAGACAGAGAGAGAGAAAGAGGAAAAAGAAGTTCAAGTCAAGACAGTTCAGAGAGTGACACAGAAGGGTCAGTCCTCGGTATGATAGGTGACGTCAGAGATCCCAAACTCAATCTAAAGATTGGAGGAACTTTATAGAATAGGTGATGTTGGAGGACATCCAACCTTTCTGCAGACAACCAAGTGGCAAAGAAAGGAAGAAGCCACTGCAGGCTTTCCCTACATTTCCCCTCCCCTGTTTTGTCTAAGACCTAGATAGTGAATCCCAAGACCACATTGACTCTGCCCTACTGCCAACATGTTTAGTTTTCCCTGAACATTTTTTCCTATGTTTGACTTCTAAAAAGAATGGTTGGACTTCACCCCTATCTATAGTCTCTACCATAGTGCTCAGTACATAGTTAATGCTTGGAAATATTTCCTTCCTTCCTTCCTTCTTTCCTTTTTTTTGAGGTAGGGTCTCATCTAGCCCAGGGTGACCTGGAATTCACCATGGAGTCTCAGATTGGCCTCGAACTCATGGTGGTCCTCTTACCTCTGCCTCCCAAGTTCTGGGATTAAAGGTGTGTACCACCACGCCCAGCTGAAAATATTTTCTGATAGAAAAATCTCAGGTCAAGGACCACTGTCATGGCTAATAGATTCTCAGGTGGCTTTAGCAAGGTTATAGTAAAGAGATAAAAAAGGAAGACCAGTTGCTGGAGCCTGCCGGCTGAAAGGGTTCGAGCCTGATGGGGAGTGAGGATTAAGGAAAGACAGAAGAAAGACTGAAAGCATGGACCCCAGTCCAGGGCTGAAGCAAGGCCTCAAGCCAGGACTGAAGACACAGTTTATTTCACAGCATTCCTTTTTATATCTTTTTACAAACAGTTTTTCCATGGACAAAGATTTTATGAGCTTTACAAGTTCCTATCAAAAAACCCTTCCTGTTACAGAGTTTTTGCATTTCAATCACTTCTCAGTACAAAAGACCAGCCAAATGGCTGAATATACATAATCTTGCTTGCAGGTAGGCTGCTATAGTTTTGCTAATGTCTTGCTGCCAGAAGCCCAGGGCTTTGGATACAAGTCCAGCCAAAATGGCTCCTGACAACCAGTAGGCCCAGGAAGGACAAGAGAGAAGAGATGAGAGGAAAAAGAGACAGAGATGAAGTATCCACACAGTGGGGAAAGATCCAAATCCAAACAAAATCCACCCAGAGCCCTTGGCTCTATGAAACCTTGTTTTTGGATTCTTTTTCTTTGTGGGCAAAGTCTGATCTCATTTAGGGGTCTCCCATTGCAATCTGTTGCACACATTACTGACTACATTTTCTGAGATGCTGAAAGAAGACAAAAATCTAAAAAAAAAAAACAAAAAACAAAACAAAAAAAACCCCTCTATTTACAGAATGAGCCTGGGTATCATTCACTTGATCTTCCCTTGAGAGTCAGAGGGAAGACACTGTGGTTGTGTCGCACTGCTGAAGTGGGTACAAAGTCACTAGCTAAGTTTCTAGCACAGCAGAACTAATTTTGTTTTGCTGCTGGGTAGAAAGGAAGGAAGAAAGAAGGTGGTATTCCGCATTTCTGAACATGCAGTAGTCTTGCAAACTCCACCTCTTTCGGGAAATGTGATTTTATTCTCTCCAAGTCCCTCCCCTTCCTTCCCCTGCCTGCAGCAGTGAACTCTTCGGAGCGGAGCCCCTTCATGGGCTCTGGGTCCTCAGCTGAATCCTAAGTCTGTGTCAGCCAGACCAAGAGTCAGGAAAGTGCAGAAGACAATTGAAGTCCTGGGTGACAACGACGGTTCCTTAGGGCATAGTGCTGCCAGTCCAAGTTGGAAAATTCCCTCATGTTGCTGGACAAAACACTTGACCAGATGCAGCTGATGGGAGGAAAGGGTTGTTTTCATCATGGCAGAACAAAGGCTGGGCGATCACACCTTGCTTCACATCACAGTGAAAGGCCCAAGAATTCAGAAGCCCAGAAATACTATCACGCTCCAAAGGGAGCTTAAGCGGGCCCCTGAATACCTCAAACTCCAGGCTTTACTCTCTGTTGAAAGCAAGTAAAGAATCCCTCTTCTCATTATATCAGAGCCCGCTCCTAATATAAAACTAGGTAAAAAGGGCATGAGATAGCCCTCAAGGATGTGAAATGAGTAATGAAGTGAACCACTTATTTGGTTTCTGTAAATAGCCTGCACCATAAGCCTTAATAGCCCACACTGTAAGCCTTGGTAGCTCGCACCATAAGCTGTAGCAGCCTGCCTCAGACCACCAAGGTCATAGGAGGCTGATACCACACTCTGCTACTCCCACCCAAGGACCTGTGCAAATGCTGACCACCAAGGTCATAAGAGACTGATTGGTCCACGAGGGGCTTGAACAAATTAAACTAATTGGCTTAGAAACTATGGAGTGGCACAAACTGACTGGCTCGCACCCCGCGGGCTCCTGATATTAAAAAATGATTGGTCTAATGCACAGGCTTTGTTAGAAACCCTATAAAAACTGTCCCGTTCCTGCATTCAGGGCTCTGCAGTCCTCTACCCCTGTGAAGTATACGACTGTGGGCCCCAGTGCGCTTGGAATAAAATCCTCTTGCAGTTTGCATCAAGACCGCTTCTCATGAGTGATTTGGGGTGTCACCATATCTGGGCAGAGCGTGGGGTCCTCGTTTTGGGGGTCTTACAACAGCAGCTGGGAAGCAACAGCAAGTGAATTAGGTCAGGCTTGGGTTATAACACTGCAAGGCCTGATCCAAGCAGCACACTTCCTCTAGCAAGGCTCCACCTCCCAAATTGCCACCAGCTCAGTTTCTCTGATGCCAGGATTCCAGCTCACACCCCACGTTAAGAATTATGTCAAAAGAGGGGTGGAGAAACAGCTTAGCGGTTAAGGCACTTGCCTGAAAAGCCAAAGAACCCAGGTTTGATTGCCCAGGACTCAAGGTGGCACACGCTTCTGGAGTTTGTTTGCAGTGGCTAGAGGCCTTGGCCTGCCCACCTCTCTCTCTCTCTCTCAAATAAATAAAAATATTTTTAAAAACAATTACATTAATTAAAGTCTGTGAAATTGGCAACTTATACACCCTTTTTTTCCCCCTTTACAAGATTCAGTTATCTCAATCCATTTTATAGACCTTGAAGTTGGTGTTTTGGAGAGGTTAAGGTCAGCAACCTATGGAGGGGTACATCTCACAAGTTGTCCACACACCACCAGTGTTGCCTTTTTCTCAGCGATAATTATCAAGCCTGGGCAGTGGCCTGGGACCTGGCCATTTGCTGCACAAGCTGTCGCGCTATCCATTTCCGCACACCCCCGGTGTGGGGGGGATCAGCTGGACTGGGCGCAGGGGAGGGAGGGCGCGGCTGTCACTCGGAAGCTCAGCGGCTGTTCAGCCTGCAGCTCGCTCTGTGACCCACCCTCTTCCCCAGGCCACGTCGGGGAGTCCAAGACCCGCTTGGGCCTGGCCGGAACCTACGGGACTCCTCAGGAAGCTGCAGGGGGTACTGTTGCTGCGTGTATCGTGCAAACGAGAAAACACCCCCCCCCCCCCCCCCCGCTTTCTCTTAAAAAACTTCATTGACAACCTCCATACGTATACACAATGTACTTTGATCATGATCATAACCCACTCCTCCGTCCTCCTCTGAACTTCCTCTTCTTTCCACGTGTTCCCTCTTCTACCTTGGTACCTTGTATTTTGGGTTTTGTGTGTTTTCTTTTTTTCTCATATTATGCAGGTCTCTTGTAAGTAGCATTAGCCACTGTAAGATCATGAATGCAATAGCCACTTTATGTCTGAAAAACAGCATTCCAAAATACTCCTTCCTCCTCATCCTTTGGGTTGGACATTATTTTTGCCACCTCTTCTGCAATGGTCCCTAAGTCTTGGTGGGTGTAATAGAGACATCTCAGTGCTGAACTGTCATTTCTCAGCACTCTGATGAGTTTTTAGTCTCCCCAGTAGTCACAACCATCTGAAAAGAGAAGCTTTCTGGTCACAAGTAAGAGCAGTATAATATATAGGCATAAACATAAATATTTATAGGGCATAACATATCTATTTAGCCAAATAGTAGTATCTTGATTCTTATGACTTATGATCTCCCCAGCCATAGGCTTTTGACTAAGTTTTTAGTAACAGGCCTGAATATTCCCCTCCTGTGTAGTGAGCCTCAAATCCATTCAGAGAGCAGTTGGTTTCCCCCATAACAGGCATATCACCATTGTAATAATTGGCACATTTTCCCTGGCTGCCCATCTGTGTAGCTTGTAGGGTCCATTACTGATTAAGACAGCTGAGGGCTTTTCTCCCCCAGCAGGCTGCATAGCACTTTTTAGCACTATGCTGAATAGTCACCATGAAGGAGGTTTTCAGCTCAGCTCCAGCTTGATTTCTCCATGCCCTGCAGCTAAAGCATATGGTGTTTTCAGCAACAGGGTCTTACCATCTAGCTTTGGTGTGTTCCTTGATCTCATTGTCAACAGCATTTGCAGAATGGAGAGAATGCTTGGTGGTTAAAGACACTTGCTTATAAAGCCTGATAGCCTGGGTTTGATTCTGGAGTACCCACATAAAGCCAGATCCACAAAGTAGTGCATGTACCTGGAATTCATCTGCAGCAGCAGGATGCCCTGGCATACACATGATTGCTCTCTCACTTACTCTCTCTCTCAAATAGATAAAAATATCTTTAAAAATATATTCTAAAGCTGGGCATGGTGGTGCATGCCTTTAATCCCAGCACTTGGTAGGCAGAGGTAGGAGGACTGCCATGAGTTCAAGGCCACCCTGAGACTACATAGTGAATTCCAGGTCAGCCTGGGCCAGAGTGAGATGCTATCTTGAAACACACACACACACACACACACACACACACACACACATATATACACACACACATATCTATATATTGTTCATTTTTATTTATTTATTTGAGAATGATAGAGAAAGAGGGAGAGACAGGGAGAGAGAGAGAGAGAGAGAGAGAGAGAGAGAGAATGGGTGTGCCAGGGCCTCTAGACACTGCAAACGAACTCCAGACATGTGCGCCCCCTTGTGTATCTGGCTAACATGGGTCCTGGGGAATTCAGCCTTGAACCAGGGTCCTTAGGCTTCACAGGCAAGTGCTTAACCACTAAGCCATCTCTCCAGCCCTACTTGTATGTTTTATCCTCACATGACCTTTTTCTTGTGTGTAAGCATCACTGATGTGTCCAAGTGTTCTCTTCTTTAAGGATACCAGTCAGTTTGGATTAAGGCCCACCTGAATGAAATATCTTATTTATTTTTAGTTAATTATTTAAATTTTTTTTTTTTTAATTTGAGAGCGACAGACACAGAGAGAAAGACAGATAGAGGGAGAGAGAGAATGGGCTTGCCAGGGCTTCCAGCCTCTGCAAACGAACTCCAGACGCGTGCGCCCCCTTGTGCATCTGGCTAACGTGGGACCTGGGGAACCAAGCCTTGAACTGGGGTCCTTAGGCTTCACAGGCAAGCGCTTAACTGCTAAGCCATCTCTCCAGCCCTTAATTAATTATTTTATTTACATGAGAGAGACAGAGACTGACAGATACAGAGTAAGTATGGGCATACAAGGGCCCCTGCCACTGCAAACAAACTCAGACACATACTGTACTTTGTGTATCTGGCTTTATGTGTGCACTGGGGAAATGAACCCAAACCATCAGGCTTTGTAATCAAATGTTTTAACTGCTGAGCCATCTCCCCAGCCCAAATAGTTCCTTTTAGTTTAAACACTTCTTTAAATATCTTATTGTTACCGTCTAGGGGTGGTTTGGGGTTTGTTTTCTCTGTCTTTTAAGAAAAGAGTTTACAAGAGCAAAGTTTATTTTAAAGTAAAAGTAAAGGAAGCAGTGAGAACACAGACTCCTCATGGAGGCTCCAGTGGGAGCCAGACTTTTACTGTAGGAGAGAAACCTTTCTGTCCAGAGTTTATGATTTCTGTTTAACAGAAATGAGGGTGTTGATTGGTTGATGATGCATCTTGAGTACAAACATAGGTCTCAGAAAGCCCACCAAGAGAGCCTGCTAGCAGGAAAACTCACACAGGCAAGAAGAATTAGGAAGTGAGCCACCCTGCTTGCCATGGGAGATGGTCATCTTGGAGTACTCTAGAGAATAGCTGTCTGCCAAAGGCTCTTCTCCCTAGCTATCCTCCTAGCCAGAAAAACTATCTAGCTCCTGTAGTGTCTCACTATCTCCAAATATAGTCATATACAGTTATATACTAATGTATATGGGTTTAGTAATGATAACGGATATGAAATAGAAATTGGCTAGACAGTTTCAGGTTAACAAGGCCCTGATAATGAACAATTTATTTTTCTTGGCTGAAAGCAGGAAATGTCCTTGAGCCTGTAAGGCGTAGGGGTGGGGGAAACATGATTTTTCCTTATCTCTTTTTTCCTAAATAATTTCTTTTTCTGAAATAAAGATGTGATAAAAATTACAAGGCACCTAGATACCTGGCATGAGACCTGGACTGACCAGCTCATTCCTCTGCCCAATAAAGTCTTATTCTTATAAAAGACTCCAACCAGAGTCACCAGGAAAATTATCCACTCAAAACTCTTCTTGTACATAGAAACTGTGGTAGTTGCCTTCTTGTTGTGGGGACCAAGCACCTTACCAAAAGCAGCTGATAGGAAGAAAAAATTTATTTTGGCTTATAGTTTCTAGGGGAAGCTTCTTGATGGCAGGGGAATGAATGGCATGAGCAGAGGCTGGGGATTACTTCTGCCACAGTGAGTGGAGAATAGCAACAGGAGAGTGAACCAAACTCTGGCAAGAAGGAACTGGCTTTGATACCCCTAAACCTGCCCCTAACAACATACCTCCTCCAGCAAGGTTCAGCCTCCAAAATTACCATCAGCTAGGGACCAAGCATTCAAAACACATGAGTTTATGGGGGACATCTAAGTCAAACCAACACATTGTGCTATTGGCCCTCAGTAAACTGATGACCATCCCTGATATAAAATGCAGTGCATTCAGTCCAACTTTAAAAGTTCCTCTAGTGGGCTGGAGAGATGGCTTAATGGTTAAGCGCTTGCCTGTGAAGCCTAAGGACCCCAGTTCGAGGCTCGATTCTCCAGGACCCACGTTAGCCAAATGCACAAAGGGGTGCATGCGTCTGGATTTCGTTTGCAGTGGCTGGAGGCCCTGACGTGCCCATTCTCTCTCCCTCTCTATCTGCCTCTTTCTCTCTCTGTCCATCACTTTCAAATAAATAAATAAACAAAAAATTTTTTTTTAAAGTTCCTCTAGTTTTTTTTAAAATCAATTCTAACACCATTTAAATATCCCCAAAGTTCTCCAATCTCTTAGCTGTGAGCCTATAAAACAAAACAAACAAACCAAGAAACCATGATAAAACAGAATAAATATTCACCCTGCCAAAGATGGCATTGCAAGTAAAGATTGAACCAATACAAGATCTCAAACAAGAATGCAAAATTAAAAACTGCAGTATGGTGTCCATCTGTTACCCATAACAAAGCCTGTAGGATTCAAATTCCACCTGTACATCTGGGCTGTTCACAGCCCAGAGATATATCCATCCCAGTCCAGCAGGTCTCCTTGGCAGCTGTGATGCAGTCCTGGCATCTCAATAAAATCTTGAGGTCTCCATTGTAACCAATGGTTTATCCATGCCATGGCTCCACCAGGTCTCCATTAAGGGACTATGAAAACCCTACCTCACATCATCTAGTGGCCATTTCCAAAAACAAACTGCATTGCAAATCCAATGATCCCTTCTTTCCTACATTTGTTACACTCCTATAATATTAGGTGGGCTACCAGGTTTGTTGAGCCAGAGGGAAATAAAGCTGACTTTAAAGAGTAGGACATTGAGGGCTGGAGAGATGGCTTAGCGGTTAAGCGCTTGCCTGTGAAGCCTAAGGACCCCGGTTCGAGGCTCGGTTCCCCAGGTCCCATGTTAGCCAGATGCACAAGGGGGTGCATGCGTCTGGAGTTCGTTTGCAGAGGCTGGAAGCCCTGGCGTGCCCATTCTCTCTCTTCCTCTATCTGTCTTTCTCTCTGTGTCTGTCGCTCTCAAATAAATAAATAAATTTAAAAAAAAAGAGTAGGACATTGAGTATTCTGGTCTCCCATGTGCAAAGAGTCAGCAGTCTTTTAGTTGTCCCAATTCAGAACAGCAGACCCAATCTCAATGGTGATAATTTCTCAAATAATTGCAGCTGAGTGGGTGCTGTCTCCAGCCCAAAACTTTAATTTCTTTTTGTGTCTTATCCTTTGTCTCATACCAGTGTATTTCTTCTAAAATCAATCCTGCTCAAGTTCTCAGTACTTGGGAAAAGCCCAGCTTACTTCTCACGCCAACTGCCACTAGCCCAGTCTGGACAAAGGTCTTTTTTCCCCTCATAATCCAACCCTCATGGTGGGCAGTTCTTTCTGAATTTATATCTTTCCACTCTGATAGGAATGGTCCATCAAATTGTGCTTACAGCACTGCAAGACATCTCTTAGGCTAAAGTTTAAAATCCTTCTGCATTTCTTCAGCAAATCAGATCTGAAAGGCTAAAAGCCAGTCAGGTTTCTAGCATTAATGACCTCACTCCACTAGTACATATTTTCTGTTGTAGTTCTTTGCTCATTTCTGGAACAAAGCAACTGACCAAAGGCAGCTGATGGGAGGAAAATTTTTATTTTGTCTTATAGGCTAGAGGGAAAGCTTCATCATGGCAGGGGAAAGTATGCCATAGCAGGCTGAAAACAGTAGTAGGAGAGTGAGCTAAACTCTGGAAAGGGGGAGCTGCCTATGGTATCTCTAAGCCTACTTTCAACAACACACCTCCCCAGCAAGGCTCCAACTCCCAAATTTCCACCAGCTGGGGACCCAAGCATTCAAAACACATGAGTTTATGGAGGTAATTGACTCAACCCACTGAAGAAGCTCTGTCTTTTCCCCTCCTCTCAAGCTCTAATAAAGGATTTATAAACCTTACCTTCTATGGTCTGTGGATTTGCTTCTTTGAATTCACAAGACAAGGACTTAGAGGCCACTGACTCAGTGCAAGTTTGTGTGACTGTGAGAATCCAGCATCTAACTCTTAAGTTAACAGCCCAGCCATGAGTCAAGAAAGACTCTGTTGACTTCAAAGGCATCCAAAATTTCTGTATCAGTACTTCAGTATGGATTTGTAACAGACACACTTTAGCCCAAAACAAATTGCAATGAGTGTCATGTTCTGGGTTTCAGATAATGGCGTGTTAATGTCAGGAGAGACTAAAGGTATCCAGAATACTGGGAGAGAGAGAGCCACAGAACCAGAGAAGCAGAGAGGAAGAAGGCAGGTAAGAGAGGGAGGGAATGGATCAGGGAAAGGAACAGAGGGAGAGAAAAACCAGTGAGATGCAAGAGAGAGAGAGAGAGAGGCCGGGAAGTTTTAAGTGTTATAAGAAGAGGAGAAGGATAACTTTCATGAGAGAGAGGAGCTGAAAGGCCCAAGAATTCAGGAGCCCAGAAATACTATCACACACCAAAGGGAGCTTAAGCGGGCCCCTGCATACCTCAAACTCCAGGCTTTACTCTCTGTTGAAAGCAAGTAAAGAATCCCTCTTCTCATTATATCAGAGCCCGCTCCTAATATAAAACTAGGGAAAAAGGGCATGAGATAGCCCTCAAGGATGGGAAATGAGTAATAAAGTGAACCACTTATTTGGTTTCTGTAAATAGCCTACACCATAAGCCCTAATAGCCTGCACCGTAAGCCTTAGTAGCCCGCACCATAAGCTGTAGCAGCCTGCCTCAGACCACCAAGGTCATAGGAGACTGATACCACACTCTGCTCTCCCCACCCAAGGACCTACGCAAATGCTGACCACCAAGGTCATAGGAGACTAATATCACACTCTGCTACTCCCACCAAGGACCTGCGCAAATGCTGACCTCCAAGGCCATAGGAGACTGATTGGTCCACGAGGGGCTTGAACAAATTAAACTAATTGGCTTAGAAACTATGAAGTGACACAAACTGACTGGCTGGCACCCCACGGGCTCCTGATGTTAAAAAATGATTGGTCTAATGCACAGGCTTTGTTAGAAACCCTATAAAAACTGTCCCCTTCCTGCATTTGGGGCTCTGCAGTCCTCTACTCCTGCGTGGTGTACGACTGTGGGCCCCAGCGCGCTTGGAATAAAAATCCTCTTGCTGTTTGCATCAAGACCGTTTCTCATGAGTGATTTGGGGTGTCACCATTTCCAGGAAGAGCGTGGGGTCCTCATTTTGGGGGTCTTACAGAGCCTTGTGCTGAGGTAAGGACTAAGGGGAAATGGCATTCCCTTTCTTATTCCATAAGTATCCTCAATTACTAATGCAGGATCTTGAGGTCTAGGGAGGGATTAAATTATATAGAGATGCAGGAGATCCCAGGCCTGTGGACCCCAACTTTTGAAAACATGGGCTCATAGAAGGGTGAATTATGAGGTTTATTTATGGAGAGTTAGGATCCAGAGGGAAGGCTAGCAGAGAATCCCAAGGCAAAAGAAATCTCCTTCACATCTCTGGGGAGGAAGCCTCTGGAGAAGACACACACACACACACACACACACACACACACACACACACAGAGAGAGAGAGAGAGAGAGAGAGAGAGAGAGAGAGAGAGAGAGAGAGAGTTAGGGCACAAAGCAGGAGAGCCAAACCCAAAAGATCCCCTTCATACTGGGAGTCAAAGAAGATTAAGAAAGAATAAAGGGCTCAGAAGTTAAAGAGAAATCATACATGTTGCAAAGCAAGAAAGCAACAAAATAAAGCACATGTATTAAACAAGCAGGATAACACGGAGACAAAAAGGCTGGGAAGGGGAGGTAAAAGGAGATACTCCTCACATAGTGAAACAACAAAGGTTCCTTAACAAAGGAACCAGGGTAAGCTAGGGCCACAGGTAAGGAGAAAAGCTCTGAGAGATTCGTATACGTGGTTAGGCTCCTTTATATGGGTCAAACATCCAATTAGGACAAGCCTCATCATCAGTCTTAGGTGTGTAAGGCAAGACCTGATTGGTTGGTAGACTCAAGAGGCTGACTCAGAAGAGGCCAGCCTACAGGCTGCTAAATTGGGGAAACCCAGAAGAAACTGCAGGAAGTTGGCACTGGGGTTGATGCTTGTAGCCATCTTGGATGGGATTGGATTAGATGCTAGTTCTAGTTCTGCCATGGCAGGCAAAGCAGCATGTCTTTGGACTTCTGTCCCTGGCTGACTGCCTATTAAAAAATCTACCTTAGCTGCATGTGGTGGCGCTCGCCTTTAATCCCAGCATTTGGGAGGCAGAGGTAGGAGGATTGCCATGAGTTCAAGGCCACCCTGAGACTCCATAGTGAATTCCAGGTGAGCCTGGACCAGAGTGAGACCCTACCTCGAAAAACAAACAAAAATCTACCTTGCTCCTGTTCTCTATCGTTACTATGGCAGAAGGTGGTTCCAGAATCCTAGACCTAGTTTGAGCATGGCCAGGTAGGGAGGAGGGCGGAAGATGGGAGCAGAGCTGGGTGGGACTCGTGCAAGGGGGTAGCAGAGTATGAAGACAAGCCTGGTGACAGTATTTGGATATTGGTTGGAACTTTTTTTTGTTTTTCAAGGTAAGCTCTCACTCTGGCCTAGGCTGACCTGGAATTCACTATGTAGTCTCAGGGTGGCCTCAAACCCACAGCAATCCTCCTACCTCTGCCTCCTGAGTGCTGGGATTAAAGGAATGCACCATCATGCCTGGCTGGTTTGAAATTTTTGGAAACACTAAAGATTATAACATAATCAGGGAAATTTAAGTAATGTCTCAATATTTCATGATTCTAGGAAACTATTGTCAGGTTGAGGGTTTGTAGTTAAGGGCCGAGAGAGTTTCTTGGGTCCAAGATTGTATCTAATGTCATGTGACAGAGTGGTGGGTTCAGAGCAAGAGGAAAAGGAACTCCAAACCACCTAGTAGAAGGATAGAATAGTTTTTAAGCACTTTTAGGGAAAAGAAGAAAAGTGGAAAGATCCTGCACTGAGGGACAAGGGTCAACTAGAACCGGTAGTAGCCAGGACTTCTGTTGAACTATCAGGAAGTAAGACTTTGAACTCTATCTAAGGTTAACAGGTGGTGGCTGGGAGGAAGCTGTTTTCCTATCAGATCAGATACAGAAAGGCTTAGCTAATTGCCATAATAATAGATAGGGATCCTAAGATCTCAGACCTCCTCTTCTCATACAGGGAGAGGAGAACACAACTGTCTTTGAAATCTCAATTACCATAGCCGAATGTAGCTTCAGAATCTCTGCTTTAGTTAGACCAGGGCTTGTTGGGAGGGGGTGAGAGGGATATGGGTAGAGACCTCCAGGACTCTTAAAATTATACTGGATATGGTAGTTTGAATGTATGGCCCCATAGACTAAGGCTCCCTCCCCTTCACCCAGGTAAGGTCTGTAGCCAAGGCTAACCTGTAATTCACTATGTAGTCTCAGGATGGCCTCAAACTCACAGCGATTTCCCAAGTGCTGGGATTAAAGGCATGAGCCATCATTCCTGGCCTGACTCAAGCTTTTTTTTTTTTACTTTTTATTTACAGCTTCTATAAGTATAGACAATAATAAAACCATGATAATTCCCTCCCTCCACTCTCATCCCCTGCCCCTCAAATCCAACCTCCATCAAATCCCCTTCCAATTAGTCTCTTTTATTTTGATGTCATCATCTTTTCCTCTTATTATGGAGGTCTTGTTCAGGTAGTTTCATGCAATGTGAAGTCATGAATATCAAAGCCATTTTGTGCCTGGAAGATTACATTGTAAGCAGTCCTACCTTCCTTTACATTCTTACTTTCTTTCTCTCATCTCTTCAGCAATAGAGCCTGTTGCAGTCAGGTTTGCACTAAGCCTTGTAGATTGTGATAGAGATGTTTCAGTGCTGAACACTCTACTCTTATTTCTCAGCACTATGGTAGGGTCTCACTCTGTTCTAGGCCAGCCTGAAATTCACTATGATGTCTCAAGTGTGGTCTCCAACTCATGGCGATCTTCCTACCTTGCCTCTTGAGTGCTGGAATTAAAGGCATGTCCAAACATGCCCAGCTTATGGTGACTTTTGGATCACCTCAGTGATTATCACCATCAGAAAAGAGAAGCTTCTCTAACTAAAAGTGAGAGTAGCATTAATATATGTGTATAAACATTTTTAAAAAGTGATTACAGGGCAGATTGGTGGGGATAATATAGGCACTTAGCCAGACAACAGAAGGCATTACTTCCTTAGAACTCATGAAGTCCCTCACCATAGACTTTTGACTAGGTTTTCAGTACCAGGCTTACGATCTGAAAAGAGAAGCTTCTCTAACTAGAAGCGAGAATAGCATTAGTATATGAATATAAACATTAAGTGTAGTGCTTTCAGGGCAATTTGGTGAGAATAATATATGCATTTATCCAGAAAAGAGTAGGCTTTATACCCCTAAGGCTCATGACCTCTCCTGCCAAAGGCTTTTGATTAGGTTTTCAGTACCAGGCATGTTCTTTCCCATAGAGTGGGCCTTCAGTCCAATTAGAGAGCAGTTGGTTTCTCCCAGAGCAGACATGCCACTATTGCACTCGTTTGGCCATTTGGCCTATCTGGCCAAACTTTGGGCTTTCACTGTCTACTGTTTTCACTGCTGATGAATTCTGTTTTCCAAAGAGCTGCATGCAGTGTAGCTTTGTCCAGCTTTCAGTTGGTTGGGCTACAGGGAGAAGGTTTTCTGCTCAGCACCAGCTTGACTTCTCAGTGACTTTGCCACTCAGACATGTGAAGTCTTCAACAATAGGGTCTTACCATCTCTTTGTCAAGGAAAACCAAGGGCCTTGGCAATAGCCTATAATATTTTGGAGGCAACAGAGGCCTCCCTGGCCAACAACTCACGGGAAGGTATTCCTGGCACTGAAAATTTTCTAGTAACAATCTATGGCTTCTGGATGTGCCATTATTCAAAAAAAGTGGGTTTAATATGTCTTATTCAGAATATGTTGGATTGTGATTGACCCTCCTCCCTGTCCTTCTTTTACACAATCTCTTCCCCTGACCTTGCTTAGGCCTTTCCCTTCTCTGTAATCTGTTCTTCTACATATATATATATACATGTATGTGTGTGTATGTATATATATATATATACACACTATTCCCTTAAGTCCTTCCCTCTCCTCCCTCCCTTATATCTTTTTTCTAGCTTATGGGCCTCTGCTACCATTTTTGGTTCCAGCTCACACACAAATCGTAAGAGTTGTAGCTAGGATCCACATGTTTAAAGAGAACAGGCAACATTTGGCTTTCTGGGCCTGGGTTACCTTACTTAGTATAATACTTTCCAGATCCATCTATTTCCCTTTAAATTTCATTTTTCTTTACTGATGACCTCCATTTTGTAAATGTACCACATCTTTATTATCCATTCATCCATGGAGGGACATTTAGGCTGGTTTAATTAGCTAGCTATTGTGCATAGGGTGACAATAAACATGGTTGTGCAAGTATCTCTAAGGTAGTGAGAAGAGTCATTAGGATATATGCCTAGGTGTGCTATAGCTGGATCATATGTTAAATCTATTTTTAGCTGTCTCAAAAACATCCACACTGATTTCCACAATAGCAGTACCAGATAACATTCCCACCAACCTTGTAGAAGGGTTCTTCTTTTTCCACATCCTTGCCAACATTTATTGTCATTTGTTTTCTTGATGGTAGCCATTCTGAGAGGAGAGAGATGGAATCTCAAAATAGTTTTAATTTGCATTTCCCTGATGGCAAAGGATGTAGAACACTTTTTTAGATGTTTGTATACCATCTGTATTTCTTCCTTTGAGAGCTCTCTATTTAGTTCCATAGCCCATTTTTTAGTTGAGTTGCTTGATTTCTTATTGTTTTATTTTTTGAGTTTGTTGTATATTCTGGATATTCATAGTGTCTTGGGTATCTTGAAATTCCCATTCATACCTTCCTATTAGTTTGTCTTTCTCTTTGTGGACTGTATTAGGTCTGCCACCTGGTCTTCCAGTTTAGATATTCTGTTCTCTCCTTCATCCGTTCTACTGGTGAGACTTTCCACAGGGTTTTTTATTTGAGTGACTGTATTCTTCAGAGCTAGACTTTCAAACTAGTTTTTCTTCAGCATTTCTACCTCCTTACTCATGTCTTGTAATGATCTCCTTATTTCATTAAGCTAGTGTTCTCTGTTCTCTTTCAAAAATTTATTTTCTTCTTTAATTCCTTTGTTTTCTTCTTTGATTCCTTTTATTTCTTTTTTGATTTCTTGGAGTATAGATATAATCATTCATTTTGAAATCTTTGTCAGGCATTTCATCTAAAAAAGTGTCATTGGTGATCATTTCTGATGGATTTATAATTTTTGGTGGGGTTGTATTGTCTTGATTCTTTGTATTTCTTGTATTATAATGTAGCAACTTTTGTATCCTGAATTGATTTGATGCTTGGGTTTTCTACTTACCTGCAGTGTTCTTAGATGTGGTGATCCACTTTTATATATATTCAGGATATGAGTTTAAGATGCCAGGTGTAGCTCATGTACCCCGATCCAGCTGCAGAAGTAATCCTAAGTGTTGATTTTGTTTGCAAAGCAAGTATTCTAGTGGACTGGTTGGAACAATTTTCTGGCAAATTCTAAACTTCAACTGAACAATATACACATTCAATAAAAACCAGTACAAAGTATGCAATTGCAGGAATTAAAACAAACATATAGTCTTATAAAGCCAAAATCCCTCAGGGTGTGTGTTGTTCTATACTCTTAATCTTGTCAGCTGGGAAGTAGAGATTTATGTTCTGAATTGGGTTCTTGGTCAGTGTGGATCTGAATTAGACTCTGCTCCAATAATGACAGAAGCAAAAGACAAGGGCCATGCAAATCTGAAAGCATCAAAGGCAACAATATTCAACCCCAAATGCAGCTTATTAGAAAATGGCAAAGCCAACCACCACCTGCCTTGACATGGAAAGAGAGATTAGCTCTCCCAACGCAGGCCTATGTACCTGTTTCTTTTTTCCCAGTCTGCCTTGTTACCTTCTGGGGTGGCTTCCAATCTCACCAATGCCGAATTCACACCTCCATCCCTCCATGTTGTGCTTTGGAGCTGGAGTTCTGATCACCTGTGTTGGCTGCGCTGCCCCTGGGGCCTGAGTGCTGTAGGTTCATGGTTTTGATGGTTGGGGGATGGGAGAGTGCAGACTCCTGGAGTTGCTCACACAGTTCACCTGTGTCCCTTTCCTTAGTTGATCTCAGCTGTCTTTGCTTCAGATTTCTTGACTTTGCAAGGAGGCTGATGAGGTTGAAAGATCCCCTTGTTTGGTCTCTGCTGCTGCCGCCACTTGGTGTGCCTGGTGGGAGGTGCCATGCGGGTGCATAGATTGGCGGGCCGCAAGCGCCTCAGTGGGATTCTGGCCATTTCCCTCCTTTATGGTGAATTTTAGTCTCTTCTACTGTGTCTGAGAATAACCTATACTCCATCACTTTTCAGAAGAAGAGTGTATTTTGCTGTAGTTTTACTTAAATCCCTCCTAGGCTGGTCTGGCGTGGCTCCTATGCTGCCACTTATCTAGAAGCCTATTTTCTCTACTTTTGAAATGTTTGGGAGTTTCTAAAATAAGGGAAAATGAAAAAGGCAATAGATATGTTTGAGAGTTTCTATGTTGCTTTTTATTTTAATTAATTTATTTTTGGTTTTACAAGGCAGGGTCTCACTCTTGCTCAGGCTAACCTGGAATTCACTATGTAGTCTCAGGGTGGCCTCAAACTTACAGTGATCCTCTTACCTCTGCCTCCCAAGTGCTGGGATTAAAGGCATGTGCCACCATGCCTGGACTCTATGTTGTTTTTATTTTATTCTATTTTTTTTCTTTTTTGGCTTTTTAAGATAAGGTCTCACTCTAGCTCAGGCTGATCTGGATTTCACTATATAGTCTCAGGGTGGCCTTTAACTCATGATGATCCTCCTACCTCTGCCTCCTGGGTTCTGGGATTAAAGGTGCACACCACCACACCCAGCCTCTATGTTGTTTTTTGAGAAAGCTATATTATATTGTTAAAAGACCCTGAAGCCATCTAGATACAGAGGAATTAACAATATTAATAACACATTGCTGGGGAGAGTAAAGGGCTCTTGTTCAAGCATATGGACCTAAGTCCTGCTCTCTGGCACCCACATGAAATGCACCTGTAATCCCAGCACTGGGAAGGCAGAGACAGGTAGGTCCCAAGAACTACCTGGCTAGCAAGTCTAGCCACATTGGTGAGCTCTAGGTTCAGTGAGAGACCTTGCCTCAAAAAATAAGGTGAAGAGAGACCAACACCCAATGTCAAACCTCTGGCTTCTACGTGCACCTGCACACATGGAAACATGAATGCCCACACATATCACATGTATACACAAGCACACACACCAAACAAGTTTAAAATCTATGTTTGAATGATGAGATTAATCCACTTAAATCAATAATGGAGTAGTGAATCTGGAGTTGGGATCAAGCAGATGAACTAACCTTTCGATAACTTTATTTATTTATTTGAGAGTGACAGACACAGAGAGAAAGACAGGTAGAGGGAGAGAGAGAGAATGGGCGTGCCTGGGCTTCCAGCCTCTGCAAATGAACTCCAGACGCGTGCGCCCCCTTGTGCATCTGGCTAACGTGGGACCTGGGGAACCGAGCCTCAAACCGGGGTCCTTAGGCTTCACAGGCAAGTGCTTAACTGCTAAGCCATCTCTCCAGCCCCCTTTTGATAACTTTATAACCCAAACCTCACTGCAGGAGGGATAAAGGACGAATTTTATCTTCATGCACAATTCCTGGATGCACCCTTAGAACAGGCGAACTAGAAAGGAAAGCCATCCTGCGTAGCCCAGATGGCTAAGGCTTCCTATTTGTGTCACATGTCAAAGAGAAATTAAGGAATATGGACAAGGAGATAAGGAAGGCAAAAGTTGTTTTAATAAGGAAAATATGGAAAATGACTCTCAAGAAAGTTGGAGTGTTCCTCAGAAGAAAGTGAGAGCGGCTGGGAATATAAAGTGGAAAAGCTCCGAAGTGTCAGGGAAGCATGCTTAGGAATTCCATCTGCATTCAAAAATGAGAAAGAAAGGTTGGGTGGGGCCGTACATGCAACTCAGAAAAGCAGACAGGCTCAGCAGTGAGGGTCTGTGAGCAACTGCAAGGCCAGAAGGGCTTCTTGGGGATCTAGTACATCATCTCATTAAGGAACTAACTATTCCTCCCACCTCTTTTGCCAGTGTGTAGGTGAGGGGAGGTGATGAAGTAGGTGAGTGATTGGCAGGCTTCACCCTGTGCCACAGGATTTTGTTCCTCTGGTCAAAAGGAAGTTATTCTCCCCTCACTAATGTTACCAGGGAAACTAGAATTTGAGTCCTTCCTTCAATGACCTCTAAAGCTCCTGTGGTGGTTTGATTCAGGTGTCCCCCATAAACTTAGGTGTTCTGAATGCTAGGTTCCCAGCTGATGGATATTTGGGAATTAATGCCTCCTGCGGGGAGTGTATTGTTGGGGGCGGGCTTATGGGCTTTATAGCCAGTTTCCCCATGCCAGTGTTTGGCACACCCTCCTGTTGCTGTAGTCCACCTTATGTTGGTCAGGGGGTGATGTCCACCCTCTGCTCATGCCATCGTTTTCCCCTGCCATCATGAAGCTTCCCCTCGAGCCCGTAAGCCAAAATAAATCTCTTTTTCCCAGAAGCTGCTCTTGGTTGGGTGATTTCTAACAGCAATGCGAACCGGACTGCAACAGTAAAGTGGTACCGAGGAGTGGGATTGCTGCTAGACACCTGACTGTGGCTTCAGCCTTTTTGGAGCTGATTTTCAAGAGGAAAGTGGAAGAAGTTGAAACTTTGGCCTAAGAGATGCTTTGCAGTGCTGTAAGTACAGCTTGATGGTCTATCCTGGTCAGAGCTGAAAGACCTGAAGGCAGTAAGAACTACGGACTGTGATTTTTGGCTTATGAGGGTGAGAAAGAGCTGTGCCTGGACTGGGCTAGCAGTTTGTGTGAGAAGCTTGCTCTTATGCCCATGTCCTGAGAAGTTGTGCAGGGTTGCTTTGCGTAGAAATGAACTGGTGTGAGCAGAGGAATATGGCACAGAAAGAAAAATCTTTGGATGAACTGTTGCCCGTTCAGCTGCAACTGAGAGATGACAACCTTTGAGACTGGGCCAGCTGACCTGCGCTGGGGCAACAAGAAGAATGTCGACTCTTTTGAAGGGGCCTGAGTGCTCAAGGAGTGTCCTGTTCTTCAAAGTCTGCTTTATTCCCCCCTGGATTAACAAATTGGCCCCCTACCTGGTATCGTGGAGTATAAGAAATGCTGGAAAGAGGGTCATTGAGTTTGCAACACGGTCTTGTGTTTTGGAAATGGCCATGGGCAGTATGAAGCGGGTTTGCTGGTTGCCTGCATAGAGACCCCATGGGGCCATGAGGATGAACCGTGGCTTGCAGTGGAGACCCAGTGGAGATGCCGGGACCATGAGATGGCTGCCAAGGAGCTGCCAGCCCCGATGAAGTTTTCCAGGACTGTGAGTAGCCTAGCTGGAGGGGCAGAATTGGAATGCCAGAGACTTGTTGCTGGTTAGAATTATCAGACTTGAAGATTTGTCACTGGCTCGGGTTGCTGGACTTGAAGCTACAGAGTTTGATGTTTGCCTTGGTTATTTTAAATCTTGTATTGGTTGAATGTTTCTTTGCTATGCCCAATGCCATCTTTTGCAGTGTGAATATTTATTCTGTGTCATTATGGGCTTTTTGAGGTTATTTTTTGGTATTATGGCTCAGTTAAAAGATCTTAGAATATGGGGATGTATGAACATCTTTAGGATTGATAAAAACTATGGGAACTTTTAAAATGAGATGAATGCATTGCATTTTACATCATGTATGATTATCAGTTTATGCGGGCCAGGGGCGGAATGTGGTGATTTGATTCAGGTGTCCCCCATAAACTTAGGTGTTCTGAATGCTAGGTTCCCAGCTGATGGATATTTGGGAATTAATGCCTCCTGCAGGGAGTGTATTGTTGGGGGCGGGCTTATGGGCTTTATAGTCAGTTTCCCCATGCCAGTGTTTGGCACACCCTCCTGTTGCTGTAGTCCACCTTATGTTGGTCAGGGGGTGATGTCCACCCTCTGCTCATGCCATCGTTTTCCCCTGCCATCATGAAGCTTCCCCTCGAGCCCGTAAGCCAAAATAAATCTCTTTTTCCCAGAAGCTGCTCTTGGTTGGGTGATTTCTAACAGCAATGCGAACCGGACTGCAACAGTAAAGTGGTACCGAGGAGTGGGATTGCTGCTAGACACCTGACTGTGGCTTCAGCCTTTTTGGAGCTGATTTTCAAGAGGAAAGTGGAAGAAGTTGAAACTTTGGCCTAAGAGATGCTTTGCAGTGCTGTAAGTACAGCTTGATGGTCTATCCTGGTCAGAGCTGAAAGACCTGAAGGCAGTAAGAACTACGGACTGTGATTTTTGGCTTATGAGGGTGAGAAAGAGCTGTGCCTGGACTGGGCTAGCAGTTTGTGTGAGAAGCTTGCTCTTATGCCCATGTCCTGAGAAGTTGTGCAGGGTTGCTTTGCGTAGAAATGAACTGGTGTGAGCAGAGGAATATGGCACAGAAAGAAAAATCTTTGGATGAACTGTTGCCCGTTCAGCTGCAACTGAGAGATGACAACCTTTGAGACTGGGCCAGCTGACCTGCGCTGGGGCAACAAGAAGAATGTCGACTCTTTTGAAGGGGCCTGAGTGCTCAAGGAGTGTCCTGTTCTTCAAAGTCTGCTTTATTCCCCCCTGGATTAACAAATTGGCCCCCTACCTGGTATCGTGGAGTATAAGAAATGCTGGAAAGAGGGTCATTGAGTTTGCAACACGGTCTTGTGTTTTGGAAATGGCCATGGGCAGTATGAAGCGGGTTTGCTGGTTGCCTGCATAGAGACCCCATGGGGCCATGAGGATGAACCGTGGCTTGCAGTGGAGACCCAGTGGAGATGCCGGGACCATGAGATGGCTGCCAAGGAGCTGCCAGCCCCGATGAAGTTTTCCAGGACTGTGAGTAGCCTAGCTGGAGGGGCAGAATTGGAATGCCAGAGACTTGTTGCTGGTTAGAATTATCAGACTTGAAGATTTGTCACTGGCTCGGGTTGCTGGACTTGAAGCTACAGAGTTTGATGTTTGCCTTGGTTATTTTAAATCTTGTATTGGTTGAATGTTTCTTTGCTATGCCCAATGCCATCTTTTGCAGTGTGAATATTTATTCTGTGTCATTATGGGCTTTTTGAGGTTATTTTTTGGTATTATGGCTCAGTTAAAAGATCTTAGAATATGGGGATGTATGAACATCTTTAGGATTGATAAAAACTATGGGAACTTTTAAAATGAGATGAATGCATTGCATTTTACATCATGTATGATTATCAGTTTATGCGGGCCAGGGGCGGAATGTGGTGATTTGATTCAGGTGTCCCCCATAAACTTAGGTGTTCTGAATGCTAGGTTCCCAGCTGATGGATATTTGGGAATTAATGCCTCCTGCAGGGAGTGTATTGTTGGGGGCGGGCTTATGGGCTTTATAGCCAGTTTCCCCATGCCAGTGTTTGGCACACCCTCCTGTTGCTGTAGTCCACCTTATGTTGGCCAGGGGGTGATGTCCACCCTCTGCTCATGCCATCGTTTTCCCCTGCCATCATGAAGCTTCCCCTTGAGCCTGTAAGCCAAAATAAATCTCTTTATCCCAGAAGCTGCTCTTGGTTGGGTGATTTCTAACAGCAATGCGAACCGGACTGCAACAGCTCCCTACAACAATCCCTGCATACAGAGGTGATAGTAGGAGATCAGGAGTTCAGTGGACCCCTCAGCTATATAGGGTGTTGTAGGCCAACCTGGTATATAAAACCTGTCTGAGAGAGAGAGAGAGAATGTCAGTCAGACTGAATATACTGAATGTGGACCTTCTTGTAGACTGGAGCAACTCATAGGCTGTTTGTTTCCTTTCTTTCCTCCTCCTACTCCTCCTTTATTTTTTTTTTTTTAAGGTAGGGTCTAGCTCTAGCCCAGGCTGACCTGGAATTCACTATGTAGTCTCAGGCTAGCCTTGAACTCACAGCAATCCTCCTATCTCTGTCTTCCTAGCTAGGAGTAAAGGTGTGAGCCACCATACCCAGCTTTTCATAGGCTGTTTCTAACCTAAGCACAGTAGCACTTTTTGTTATTGTTGATCTTTAGGATTAATAGGATTTATTTTATTATTCTTACAAATTGCTGAGGCTGGTGGAAGAACAGAGTAATGAGATTCCCAAATACTCTCTAGCAAGCAGTATACTCTAAAATTATTAGCCATTATTGTTGGCAATAATGAAATGTGAGATTATTTTATGTTTTCTAAATATATACTATTTTGTTTTATTTTTATTTAACCCTGTGGCATAGATAGCATTACCTAAGCTGAGGTAATAAGCAAAGGTACCCAATGTCAATTGCCAAAACTAACAGAGATGAGATGAAAAAATGGGCATATAGAGATTGAGTTACAGCTTTGTCACACATAGCATATGGTTTAATATTAGTTACAACATGAAGGGTGAAGTGTGATTCTGGGAAAAACCTAAGCCTTAGCTTTGCTGACATCATCTGTTAGAATGCTAAACATGATCATTAGATATGAAAAGGTTCTAAGACATTATATAATGAATCTTAAATGTCATGTAATGATGATTACACTTTAACTTCAGTGACCCTACAAGTAAACACTCACCTCCATAAGCAGCAAAAGGTTTATTATAGTCAGAAATGTGTCAGAAGAAAGAGGTCAGTTTTACATGAAACTCCTCCATTGTTGCAACATGGCAGATTCAGATGAGGGTTGGTAGACTACCAAATTACATAACCTAATGTTATTTTTATTATTTAATTAACAAATATTTATCACATTTTCATTGTATTCATAGATAATATACAAAAAATACAGTTAAGTGAAGGGTATACTTTCTACCTCTATAATTACACTTAAATACTGATGAAGAACAGGAGATAGAAAATGAGTAGGATGTTTAGGGTACTAGGGTCCCAAAAGTTGGCTAAAAATGGAGGATGCCCTTGGGCCTGCAAGGCAGGATCTGGTTTTTCCCTCTTTTTCCCTAAAGGAGTCCCCTCATCCTACACTTGCTGGAGGCCAGAAGTGAGACAGAAGGGCCTGGTCTTTCCTTATCTCCTTTCTGTAAAGGAGTTCCCAGTCCCTAGAAACCAAAGGTAAGGATGTGACTAAGACTGCAAGGCATCTGGATACCTGACATGGGAACTGGACTGACGGGCTCATCCCCCCTTGCAGTAAAGTCTTGTTCCTATAAGAAACCCTGATCTGAGTTGCCATGATGATTAGCCACTTGGGGCCTCCTCTGATTTGAAAGCTTCCTGCTGTACTTTCTTTCCTAAAATAAACCTTGCTTAATGGTATCTCATTTCTGGGGGCCCTCTCTGCTGTACAGGAGCTCTGCTTTCTTTCCTTCTCTTAAGTTCTACAATAAAATCTTTCTAAACCTCAGATTCTGTTGTCCGTGAATTTCATTTGTCGAATTCATGAGATGAGGACCTGGAGACCACTGACTGAGTGAAAATTTTGTGTAACTGTGAGTGTCCTGTACCCTAGCTCTTGTGTTAAAAACCCAACCAAGGGCTGGAGAGATGCCTTAGCGGTTAGGCACTTGCAGGTGAAGCCTAAGGACCCTGGTTCAAGTCTTGATTCCTCAGGACCCACGTTAGCTAGATGCACCATGGGGCACACACGTCTGGAGTTCATTTGCAGTGGCTGGAGGCCCTTGCGCGCCCATCCTATCCCTCTCTCTCTGTCGCTCTCAAATAAATAAATGAGCAATAACAACAAAAAAATAAACCCAACCAAGAGTTGGAGACTGGCTCCATAAAACTCAAACACACCCCAAATTCCCCTATCCTTTCTGGAACACTGGCCAGGAATTGAAGGAGGGTGAGTACATGGAACTATATTTTAATTTTTCTGCTTTAGTGTTGTATTATCTTCCACCTTCCAGATTTTCTCAGCTACTGGCAGGAGGTATGATCTGTTCTGTCATCTCATGCTCCTTTTCTTCTTTGTGACTCCCTTCTTCCACTTGTGTACTGGGCACATTTCAAAGTAGGTAGATTTCTGTTTTCCCTTTCCTCCTGCTTGTAAGGCCAGAAGCCAGGTGCATGTGTGCATGCGTGCGTGCGTGTGTGTGTGTGTGTGTGTGTGTGTGTATGCATGTGCGCACTTTGTGGAACATTGACTCGATCTGTGTTTGGGTAGGGAAATACACACCACCCTGGCAGGTGCCAAGAGAACTAGTGCTTTCAGATGTCTAGACCTGAAAGACTCATTCATATTTGCAATGGCCCACCGCTAAGTCCAAAGGAGGCCCAGATCTTGCCTGGGATTGCTGTGTGTTAGATAAGCCACTTCAGCAGGATCAGCACATTGTAGTGAGAGACTGGAGACTCAGGCTCCATATGGTCCTAATGACTGCTGCTGAAGCAGGATCAGTGTGCTCAGGTAAGAGACTGAAGATTTAGGTTCCAGAGGATTCTAACGACTGCTCTCTGCTTTATGTTTTCCCGTCTGCCTTTTGTTTTGGCTGAAATAAAATGTTCTTTTAGACACTTGTTTTATGGCTCTCTTAATCCAGGCGGCTCAACAGATAGCCCTCTTTAAATGTGCTATCATATTTGCCTCATATCTAGTTTGAGGAATATAATGCAAACTGACAGATTACAAATTTGAGGCAAAAGGTTAAAGAAAAAGTTGTTTTTTTTTTTTTTTTTTTTTTTTTTTTTTTTTTTTTTTTTTAGAATATAAGAGGCTCAACCCACAAAGCTGCCAAGACCCTCTCTGTCTCATGTAGTAATAATCATAATTAGAACTTACCTGACTTTCCTGAGATATAAGGCTCAATCTTTACTCTGGAGGGTGTGTTTTGGTTTTTTTTTTTTTTTTTTTCATTGCAAGTCCTACACAGGCAGGCTAAGATCATCCAGGCAAAATGTAGCAGGAATTCATCAAAGTAACAGGGTATTAAGAGGTATATGGACTCACAAGAGTAAGAGTAGCTAGTCTATACACTTCTTGCTTCCTCATCATCACTCATGAGGAATGATACTATACAGGGAACCCAGGGCACATTGGTGACAGTGACATGTGTCTCAACTTTCCTGATGGCCAAACACAAGAGAATGAAAAAGGAACCTCCAGAGGACCCTCTGGAGGAGGAAGCAGAAGAGACATGCAAAATGTTCTAATATATTACCTTTTGTCTTACAAATGAATAGTCATGTATCTTTAGCATACGCTCCCCTAGACTGTATCCTTAACCAATGAGATCTCTTGGATCCAAAGACCTTAGAAAAGGAGCACCTCTATTTTTCCACACTCAAGCAAACATAAAGAGGTTAGAGAAAAATGACCACAAAAAAGAATATTAATTTTAATTCAATTTTACAATTAGATTTGTTTTGTGAAAAGAAAGGTCAGTGGTCTAAAGTGCCTTAAGTGCAGGCTTTCTTTGCTCTAAGAGACAACACAGAGTATGCACTCTTGGATGGCCTCCCATCAGGAGCTTCCCGGGCTGCTCAAGGCCTCTCACAGATACAGTCACCTTTGGAACAGCAAGAGGCTTTTCAGTCTTCTTGACCTACACTGAGCACTCAAACCCTGCCAAGACTCTAGTCTTCCCTTGCCAACATACCCTTTGCTCCTACCATTGCAGGAGACAGACCTTCAACAAAGGGGGAGACCCAATATGGCATACACCCCCTTTTCCTTATAAGATCTGAGGCAGATAAAAGTTGATCTTGGACACTGTAAAAAATAAAATGTTCAAAGCCTGCTCCATGTTGGTGCTAGCAGCTTAGGTGCAGACCCCTGACCAAAATGACTCCCATGGGACCATGTGTACTGACCTCCAGATTGGGCATGATTCTCAGTCCTCAGGTTTGTCAACTAGATAACATTGCCTCACAAGACTATTAGTGCTCTGTGTGTTTTCACTTGCCTTTATTTGCTCGCTGTAAATGAAATTATATTAATAAATTGTCATGTGCTGTTTGAGCTTGTTGAGAGCAGGCTCTGAGAACAGGATAAGCATGCCCTTATCTCAGACCCAAGTATGTTTATCTCATGTGTCCTCTAAGACCCTTGTCCTCAGACAGGCTGGCCCTCTGGCTCTGTGGCAAGGGAAAGGAGAAGAACCCCAAATTTTCTGAAATCAGCTTTCACCAGCTTCTTTGTCTCTGAAGCTCAATATTCTATTAGTCTGTCAATGTTCTATCAGCCATTAGAGACTATAAGGTCTTCCTTCTTTAAAAAATATTTTTATTTATTTATTGACTTATCTGTTTGGTCCTTTGTTTCTGCATTCTGCACATTGTTTACCTTCTTTAGTGACAAACATGGGACCTAATCTAGGCGAATCCTCAGAAAAATGTTGCTTACTGGGAGAAGGGAGTAAGATGACATCTGTCAGAGGAAGAAATGGGACTGTTGACTCGCTTCTATGTTCTTTCAAGCACCATAAGAGAGAGATGATGATGTCACACTTTGAGGCCCCATTTGTGACATTCTAGTGGTTTTGGGGGTTAATATCTTTCTCAGTCTTTTTGTTGCAAAACTAGAGATATTTCAAAGATCCAGATTGCTAAAATAATAGTCTGTTTATACAATGGAATCCGACACAGGGGTCCAAGTGAATAATGCTTTACTACATGCAACAGAGATGGATGTGGGCTGTGGATTTAGCTCATTTGATACAGTGCTTGGCTAGCATGTGTATCTGGCTACACATGGGTACTGGGGAATGAAACCCAGATTGTCAGGCTTTGCAGGCAGGTGCCTTTAACCACTGAACCATCTCTTCAGCACCCCTCTTATTTTTTAAATTTGTGTGTGTGTGTGTGTGTGTGTGTGTGTGTGTGTGTGTGTAATTTGGTGTATGCATATACCCTGCATCATTCTTCTGCCTGTCTTTTTTAAAAAATATTTTATATTTATTTATTTATGAGAGAGAGCAAGACAGAGCGAGAGAGAGCGAGAGAGATTGAGAGAGAATGGGTGAGCCAGGGCTTCTAGCCACTGCAAATGAACTCCAGACACATGTGTCACCTTGTGCATCTGGCTTCCATAAGACCTGGAGAATTGAACCTGGGTCCTTAGGCTTCGTAGGCAAGTGCCTTAACCACTAAGCAACCTCCCCATCCCTATTCTGCCTGTTCTTACTTAAATTGGAGTCTCTTATTGAATCCAGAGCTTGCCACACTTTCATAAGCCTCAGAAATTCTCTGTTCTCTATTCCCCTATAGAATTGAAGTTATAGATGTGTGTACCCATACCCCGTGGTTTATGTGGGTCCTGGGATTGAACTCAAGTTGTCTCTCAGACCTCTTCATACCTTTATGCTTGCAAGGAGTATTATTAACTACTAAGCCTTTCTCTAGTCCTCTACTCCAATTTTAATTACTTCTTTCCATGTACTGATTTTTAGTGTAGCTTATTATTCTTTGTGTAAGGCCCTAAGGGACATCATGAAGTTATTTACTTGGGATCTTTCTGGTTTCTTTCAAAAAATATTTTTATATATTTGAGAGTGAGAAAGTGAGTTTGGGTGTGCCAGGGATCCTGCCATTGCAAACAAACTCCAGATGGATGTGCCACTTTGTGGGTCTAGCTATGAAATGTAAGCACTGGGGAATCAAACTTGTACCATCAGGCTTTGAAAGGAAGTGTCCTGAACCAGTAAGGTATCTCCTTCTTTATTTCTTCTGACTAATGTTAATTCAAAGTCTCTCTTATCAGCTATGAGAACAGTAGCACCTACTTTTTCATCAATCTTTTTTTGCTTGGAATACCAGTTTTCATGCTTTCATCTTAAGGTATTCTGTCTTTTATGGAAATGTACATTTCTTAAAGGCAAAAACAAAATAAAACATTAACAACAACAAAAACAACAACAACAATAAAAACAGGAGGATTCTGCCTTTTAATCCAGTCTGCAAGTCTGTGTCATTTGATTGAGGAATTTAGACTGTTTATATTCATAGTTATTATTGGACTGTGTGTATTGATTCCATCATTTTCTTTTCTTGTTTTTTTAGAGACAGAGAGAGAGAGAATTGGTGCACCAGAGCCTCAGCTACTGCAATCAAATTCCAGATACTTGCACCTCCTAGTGGGCATGTGTGACCTTGCCCTTGCCTCACCTTTGTGCATATGGCTTACAAGGGATCTGGAGAGATCAAACATGGGTCCTTAGGCTTTGCAGGCAAGCATCTTAGCTCTAAGCTATCTTTCCAACTCAATTCCCATCATTCTTGCTGATGTTACAGTGCTGGGTGTATTAAATGTTAAATGTAATAAATAATTAAATATTAATTATTCAAGTTTGGTTTATTATTTACTGTTGCCTCATGTATATGCCTACACTTCTCTTCAATCCAATGGATTCATTCAAGTATTTCCTGTAGTGCTGTATAAGTGGTCATGAATTCCTTTAGCCTGTTTTCATGAGAAGTTCTCCTGTTCTTTCAATTGTGACAGATAGCTTCGCTGGGTGTATTAGTCTGGGATGGAAGTTGTCTTTTAGAACTTGAAATGCATCATTCTAAGCTCTCTTGGTATGGTGGTTTGAATTAGATATCCGCCATAAACTCATGCTCTTCAAATGCTTTGTCCCCAGCTGGTGACAAGCTCCTTAGTTCCCAGGAGGTGGAGCCTTGCTGGAGGAGGTGCATTGTTGGGGGTGGGCTTAGGGGATGCTATATTTAGTCCCTCCTTGCCAGAGCTTGACTTACTCTCTTTTTGCTGTTTTCCAACTGCCATGTCAGAGGTGATGTCTCAACTCTACTCATGCCATATTTTCCCATGCCATCATGAAGCTATACCTCAACACTACAAGTCAACTCCCCCCAAAAAACTTTCCTCCCATTAGCTGCCGTTAGTCAGATGCTTTTTCCCAGCAATGAGAGTCAATATGACAGAAAAAAATGGGTACCAGAGAAGTGAGGTCATTGCTGCTAGAAATCTGACTGTATAGCTCTTTTTGATCATTTGAAAATGATTTGCAGAGGAAATGTGGAAGGATTTGAAACTTAAGACTGAAAGGCACCTTTACGTGCTATAAGTAGAGTTTGATGGACTGTTCTGGTCAGAGCTGAAAGACCGAAATGCTGTAAGAACTGTGGACTGTAAGGTTTGGCTTATGAAGGAAATCAAGCTTTGTCTGGATTAGGCTACAAGCACTTTGTATGAGAGACTGGCTATGCTCTTTCCATGTCCTGAGAACTTGAGCAAGAAATGTACTAGTATGAGGAGAAGAATATGATACTGAAATAAATGAATGTTATGGGCAAGAGAGAGCACCCTGTTTCAGCTGCAATTGTTTGAGAGATTACCACCATTGAGATTGGGCCAGATATTCTGCATTAAGACAGCAGAAAGAATACTGGCTCTTTTGAAAGTAGGGGGCATGAATGCTAAAGGAGTGTCTTGCTCTTTGAAGTTGGCTTTATTTCCCCCTCAATTATAATTTGGTAGCCTATGTAGTAACATGAGAATATAACAAATACAAGAAGCACACGATCATTGGAATTACAATGTGGGCTTGTTAGAGATGGCCACTGGGCAATATGAAGCAGTGCTGTTGGAGTCCCTGCATGCAGACTTTAAGGATGAACTGTGGATTGCAGTGTCGACTGTAACACTTTGGGAAGATATTAAGATTATGGGGTGGCTGCTAAGGAGAGCTTCTGGTTTGAGATGAATTGTTGCCAAAACTGTGAGCAGCCCAGCTGAAGGGATGGAATTGGAATCCCAGAGACTGCATTGTGGGTCCTATATGGACATGGTACTGAAGGTCTTGAAGTTTTCCCTTCCTAATTTAGATCGTGGATTGTTTCAATCTTCTCTTGTTTGCCATCTTTGGCAGTGTGAATGTTTTATCAGTGCCATTATGTGTTTTAGGTTAGCAGGCTCCCAGTTAAGAGAACTTGGACTATGAGAATGTTTGAACACCACTTGGACTGATAAAATCTATGGTGACCTTTAATGTTGGACTGAATGCATTCCATTTTACATCATGTATGGTAATCAGTTTATGGGAGCCAGAAGTGAAATGTGGTGGTTTAAATCAGATGCCTCCCATAAACTCATGTGCTTTGGATGCTTTGTCTGTAGGTGGTAGCATTTTTGGATGTGGAGACTTGCTGAAGATGTGAGGGCAAGCTTAGGGGTATTATGGCCAGATCCCTCTTGCCAGAGTTTGGCTTACTCTCCTGCTGCTGGCTTCTACCTTCTGTGGCAGAGATGATGCCCATCCTCTAGGGGGTACCATCGTTTCTCTGTGAGACTAAGCCAAAAGAAATTAAAAAAACCCTCTCCTCCCATTAGCTGCTTTCAGTCAGATGCTTTGTATCAGCAATAAGAAGGTAGCCTTTTAGTTTCTGTAATCTGTTGTTCTTCTGATGAGCCTATCTTTATAAGTGGCTTGGTGCTTCTCTTTTGCTGCCTTTTGTATATTGTACTTGGTCTACATATTGGGTAATTTGAATATAAAGTATCCTCTATAGGCTTATGTGTCCTCAGCTGGTGACAGTTATGAGGTGGAGCTCCTCTGAAGGAGGCATATCACAGGGAGTGGACCTTAGTGTTTATTAGTTCTACCCTAGTAGATGATCACTAGCTCACTCAGGCTACCTTCTTCCTCTGCTGGCTGTCAGGATAAAGCTTCCCCTCAAAACTATAAGCTTAAATAAACCATTTTCTTCCTTAAGCCTCTTTATACTATGTGTTGTCCCAGCAACAAGAAGGAATAGTACAACACTCTTGGTACCAAGATTGGAGCTGTTGCTGCTATAAATCTGATTGTGGTTTTTAGTTTTTTGGAACTGATGTGTAGGAAAAATATGGGAGGATTTAGAACCTTGGAGTAGAGAAATCTCATAGAAAGAACTGTGGACTACAAAGGCTTCTGACGATTCTAAGTGGAAAGAGTGCCCTACTCAGAAATGGGCCAGAAACAATTTGTGTGATGTTCTAGAAGAGATGTTGGCTGCATTTTGCTTCTTGAGATCTTAAGTAAAGCTGAATTTAAAAGTAATGGACTGGGGCTGGAGATATGGCTCAGTGGTAAGGCATATGTCTGCAAAGCCTAATGACCCAAGTTTGATTCCCCAGTACCCATGTAAAGCCAACTGCACAACATGACACATGCATCTGAAGTTCATTTATATCTGTTGGAGACCCTAGTGAACCCATTCTCTCTGTCTCTCTTTTCTGCTTGCAAATAAATAAAAATGTCTTTTTATTTTTAAAACAATGGACTGGTATGTTATGGGAAAAGTAGCTGAAGGATATAAAAGATTAAGTTGTCACAAAAAGAAATACTTTTTTTGGGGGGTGTTGGAGACTGCTTCCCAGTTCAGCTTCAACTATTTTGAATGACTGTCACCTGTCACGGGAAACCTTTTCCCTTGAAGTAAAACAAACACAGGTCTTTTCACCTCAGTTAGGGCACAGGTGACAGAACAACAAAAGAGTAAAGCAAAACCAGTTTTGGTGAGCCAATGAGTTCATAGTTGTTAGGCAGGGCTGTGTTTAGAACAAAGCCCCAATATGGTGGCCATGCCCTCAAATAGCCCCATTTTTTATATTTTTGAGTATGATCTGGACAAGCAGTCTCAAGACTCCCGTCTCTGTTCACATTTTTAAAAGTAGTTTGACATATATATATATATATATATATATATATGCACATATACACACATATGTATGTATGTATGTATGTGTATATATATATGTATATGTATGTGTGTATGTATGTATGTGTGTGTGTGTGTGTGTATATATATATACACACATATATATATATATATATATATATATATATATATATTTTTTTTTTTTTTTTTCCCCAATGTAGGGCCTCATTCTACCTCAGGCTGACCTGGTATTCACTATGTAGTCTCAGGGTGGCCTCAAAGTCAGGGCAATCCTCCTACCTATCTCTGCCTCCTAAATGTTAAACAGTAATATTTTTCAGCTTGTTCCCGTGTGTTAGTTATGGCCATATAGGGAAACAGACCAGCTCCCAGCTAACACTTCATGTTTCCCATCCCCGCCCTTTAGAAGACCTTCATCTTAGGTCCCTGGCTGGACTTCCCTGGCCTCATGTCTCTAGACCGGTGAACCTCGCCTAAGAGCTGTGCCAATAAACCTGAACTAGCTTTGTTGATCTGGTTCTTCGCCTTGGTCAAGCCTTTCACCTGGGGCTGAAACCTGGGAGGAGCCGAGCCCCAGGGCTGAGCCCCCAGTTGACTGGGAGCCTCTCCTCTTCCAGCTGTGGACCTGACACAATCAGTTGCCTTCTGATTCAGGGTAAGTTGCCTGGCTTTTAGCCTCCCCCTTCTGCTTTTTCTGCAGCCAGGCAGCTAGCGATCCTATGGTGTTGGGAGACGTCCCCCTTAGGATTATCCACCCTCTCACTGTTTGTACCCAGACCATTTTGGGGGATGCCTCACTCTGGTCTCTGGCCCCCGGCTCAAAACCTCTGGCCTCGCCTTTAAAATAGGTAACTCCAAATCAAAACTCAGCCCTCAATCGCCTCAGGGCTGTCTGGTACAAAACTTACCCAAATTGGAACTCTCTTACATCATTAAGCCTAGATGCCTGATTTTTTACTCTCACGAAAGTTGACTTTTACACGAGCTCGACAACCAGTCACGCTGGCCTTTGGAAGGGTACTCTAGACTCCTGGAACACTTGCCCCCCACCACGCAGCCCTCCCAGCAATTCCCAGCCTTCTCCTCCCTCTCCCTCTCCTACACATCCTTTATCACCCCCAGTTATCAGGTAAAGTAGAACAGGCCAACAGTCTTACTAAACACTAGCTCACCAAACTCTCTATCAACATTAAGCTGTCCTGGCCCACCCTTCTTCCAGTTGCTCTGACCTGCTCATGAGCTGTCCCTCACGCCCCCACCAGGCTCAGCCCTTTTGAGTTACTGTACGGGAGACCATTTCTACCCTCTAATCATGTTCCTGCCCAACCCCCATTCCCCTCCCTTCCTACCTCTCCCTTCTGCCCTCCTCCACTCACATGCAGATAGATCCCTGCCTGCTCCAGTAACCACTGACAAAACAGGAACGACCCCTACTACCTCAGATCCTATCTCACCTGGGGATCAAGTCTTTTTCAAGCAGCTTTGCTCCAGACCCCTCAAACTCAGGTGGGATACACCCTACACTGTGATCCTTACTACTCCCTCAGCAGCTAAACTTCTGTCTGGGACATTCTTGCTGGTAACATATCTCCAGGCTAAAATGAGCTCCAGGACAAAAATGACCCGTCTGTACAACAAAAAGGTCCTACCTCCCTTAGATTCTCTAGCCATCCTGCTCTTACTTAACCTAGCCCCACCCTCAGGGCTTCTGACTCCACCTCCCTGTGAGTTTCGTGAAGTCCACTTAACCTATGATACTATCACTACATGCCACCACCAATGTTCCAATGAAGAAACCCAGAAAGCAGGCCCCATATACTTTTGTTTCCAACAGGATCAAGTCTCCTTGAATTTCTAAGACCCTGGGGAGGGGGGTAGGAAGGCTGGCTTCCCTGGTCATGCAAAAACCACACTGTCAGGGGGAGTATGCTGGGATTTTACTGGGGTATTTGGAAGCCTATCACACCATGTCATTATTCTGAGGTAACATTGCATACACTATGCTTGCATTAGAACAACCAAAAATCCTGATCTACGATCAGTGGCAAGATCAATAAAAAAAAAAAAAGCCTCATAGCAGCAGTCAGATTCTACTACTATTCTGGGTCAGATGGGAGGGGTAAAATCAAAATAATCAAAACCCTTCAACAGTCCAGGGCTCAAAATGCTTTGGCCGTCCTCTATCAGACTGGCCATGACACTTCTCTATCCTTACAGCACCTCCACTCTTCCCTACTATCTTACTGTCTCAGGGACTCTTAGAAAACTACACGTTTCTAAACTTCACGAGATGTTTTCTTTGTTATGTACTCCAAGGGCTTGCCTTTGTTCCTTTTCCAGTAATGACCAATAGATAGTTGCCCAAGACATCCCCTTTCTTCCTCACTGTTCATACCCCCATACCTCAGTATCTCTGAGTGCTAGGCTCCAGCAGGGATACAATGGCACCCTGCCATACAAATCCATAACCTTGTCTCGGACTTGTCCCTGCCCCTGGGGACGTTGTTCCTCTGCAACTCATCACTCTACCACTGGGCTTCCCATCACTGGAAAGCTCCATACATCCCAGTCACCCTGATCCCCAAACTAACAGTATACACTAAGGAAAAATCAGTCATCTTATCAACAATATTCAATTGCCCTGGGACTGCTACAAAGATGAAGACAAGGAATGATACTTAATCACATCAATCACAACATCGGGCCTGGTGGCAGGAGGCCTAGGGCACAACCTGATGACAGCCCAACACTTTTCCCAAGAGCTAACTTAACTGACCTAACTGGAAGGCTCACAGACACGAGGGAGACCACCACAATGGCCATACAATCCCTACAGCTCCAGCTGCTGTTGCTGGCACAGGTAACCCTGAAAAACAGATGGGCTCGAGACCTACTAACCGTAGAAAAATGGAGAACATGTCTCTTTCTCAGGGACAAATGCTGCTACTATATAAATGAATTGGACCTGCTGGAGACCTGCCTCTAGACACCGGGTGAAGGCCTCGAGCACCACTTCAGGAGCCAGGCCTCCTCCCCAAGCTGATGGCAATCCTTGCCTGTACCCTGGCTTGCCCCACTTAGGAGCCCAATATTCTTTCAGCTTCCTCATCTATTCTTTTGGTAGAGCTTTTCAGAGTGTTTTTTTTTTTTTTAATTTTGACTCATTGTGCTTTTCACTTCTAGTATTTCATATTTGTTTTTCTTCCATATTTCTATCTCACTACTCATATCTTGTATTGGTCTCCTTAACTCAGTTGATTTTTGTGTTTTCTTGAGATTCCCTTAGGAGTTTGTTTTCTTCTTTGATTTTATTTTAAATATTTCAATTTACTTACTTATAAGGAGAGAGAGAGAGAGAGAACAAACAAACTCCAAACGTATACACCATTTTGTGCATTTGGCTTTATATGGATTCTGGGGAATTGAACCTGGGCCATTAGGCTTTGCAAGCAATCTCTGAGCAATTTCTCTAGCAGTTCTGATTTCTTTGAATATACTTATAGTACTTATAGCCATTTCTTTGAGTTTTCTTTCTGGAAATTCATCTAATTTACTTTTATTGGAGGACACTACTGTGGGTTTCATAATTTTTGGAGGACTTTTCTTGCCTTGATTTTTCATGTATTATTGTGTTGAAATATATGAATCTGGAGATATTTCATTGCTTAGATTCTGTGTGTTTTTTCAGCTGTATTCTTAGGCAAGTAGTTTAGAAGTCGTATCCTCAGAAGGAACAGAAGGTACCTGGTGTGGCCTTTCTATAATTCCTAGTGTAATTAGAGTGATCACAGCTGGTACATATACACACTATGCCTGTTGCACTCAGATTCTCATTGCTGGCAGAAAACACCTGATTGAGAGCAGCTTGTAGGGAAAAAAAATTATTTTGGCTTACAGACTTGAGGGGAAACTCCATGATGGAAAGAGAAAATGATGGCATGAGCAGAGGGTGGACATCACCTCCTTGGCAACAGCAGATGGGCAATAGCAACAGGAGACTGTGCCAAACACTGGCAAGAAGAAGTTGGCTATAATACCCAACAATACACTGCCCCCAGGAGGTGTTAACTCACAAATCTCTATCAGCTGGGAACCTAGCATTAGGAACACCTAAGTTTATGGGGACACCTAAATCAAACCACCACATTCAATCCCTTGTCCCCATAAACTGATAACTATACTTGATATAAAATGCATTGTATTCGGTCCGACTTTAAAAGTCTCCATAGTTTTTTAAAAATCAATCTCAATGATGTTCAAACATCCTCATAGTTCAAGATCTTTTAACTGAGCCACAATACCAACACAACAACAACCCTTCCCCCCAAAAAACCATAATAGCACAGAATAACTACTTACACTGCAAAACATAGCATTGGGCATAGCAAAGAAATATTCAACCAATACAATATTTAAAAAGGGCAAACATTAAACTCTGTAGCTCCATGTCCAACAACTCTAGTCAGTGACAAGTCTCTAAGTCTGATAATTCTAACCAATGACAAGTCTCTGGAGTTCCAATTCCTCCCCTCAAGCTAGGCTACTCACAGTCTTGGAAAAGTTTATCTGGTGCCAGCCATCCCATAGTCCTGGCATCTCCACTGCAACCCATGGTCCATACTCAGGGCTCTATTGGTACTCCATGTAGGAATCCACCAAGCCTGTTTCACACTGCCCAAGGCCATTTCCAAAATCCAAAACTGTGCTGCAAATTTAATGACCCTTTCTTTTCTGCATTTCTTATACTTTCTAATATCAGGTGGGCTTCCAAATTGTTAATCCAGGGGAGAATAAAGCAGACTTTCAAGAACAGACCACTCCTTCAGCATTCAGGCCCCTTGCTGCAAAAGAGTCTACATTTTTCTGTTGCCCCAATGCAGGTTAGCTGGCCCAATCTCAATGGTTGTGGTCTCTCTAACAATTGCAACTGAATGGTCCAAAGATTTTATCCTTCTGTTCACACCAGTCCATTTTTACACAATGCAATCCTTCACAAATTCTCAGGACACAGGCATAACAGCAAGCCTCTCCCACACAAACTGCTTCAAGCTCACTCCAAAGTTCTTTTGCATCCTCATAAGCCAAAACTCACAGTCCATAGTTCTTACTGCATTCAAGTCTTTCAACACTGACCAGAATAGCCCATCAAGCTGTACTTATAGTCCTGCAAGGTGTCTCTTGAGCAAACATTTCAAATTCATCACATTCCTCCTGCAAAGCAGTTCCAAGAGACCAAAATCCATAGAATCAGCTTTCTAGCAGTAATGATCCCACTTCTCAGTACCAACTTTACTGTTGCAGTCAGGTTCTTATTGATGGCAGAAAACACCTGACCAAGAGCAGCTTATAGGAAAAAATATGTTTATTTTGGCTTATAGATGTAAAGGGAAGCTCCAAGATGGCAGGGGAAAATGATAGCATGAGCAGAGGGTGGAGATCACCTCCTGGGCATTAGTAGGTGGACAATGGCAGCAGGAGAGTTTGGTAAACACTAGCAAGAATAAGCTGGCTATAATACCCATAAGCCCCCTCCCAACAATACACTGTCTCTAGGAGGATACAATTCCCAAATCTTCATCAGCTGGAATTTGGTATTCAGAATACCTAAGTTTATGGAGAACACCTGAATCAAATCACCACAATGCCAATGCCACAATAGTCAATTGACAACAGTGTAATTTTTAAACCTTATTTTCTTTTTTCTGTTGATTTTATTTGAGAGAGAGAGAGATAGAAAGAGGCAGAGAGTGAAAGTAAGAGTGAGAGCGAGAGTGTAAGAGAGAGAGAGAGAGAGAGAGAGGGAATGGACATGCCAGTGCCTTCAGCCACTGTAAACAAACTCCAGATGCATGCACCACCTTATGCATCTGGCTTATGTGTGTCCTGGGGAATCAAACCTGGGTCCTTTGGCTTCACAGGCAAACACCTTACCAACTAAACTATCTCTTCATCCCAATAATGTATTTTTGATTTCAATAACTGTTGGATAAATGAGCAAGGATTGTATGGAGTATACTAGGAGTTTGGTTACTAAGACTACAAATGGGAGGAAAGTATGGGATTTAGGCTAAAGACTAGTGTTAGATTAACTATGAAAAAGGTAGAAGAAGGAAAATTATCTGGGAGGGGAAAGTTATGATACTATCAGGTTCCACAGACTTCAGAGTTTCTTTTAAAGCTGTGAAAGGTTGTAGTTACATAGTATAAAGTTAAAAGGATAAGATGTACCACATCTTAGTTATCCATTCTTCTAATGATGGACATCTGGGTTGATTCCAGCTCTTCACTATTACGAATTGAGCTGCTATAAACATGGTTGAGCAAATCTCTCTGGCCTGTGGTTTGAAGGTTTTAGGGTAGATACCTAGTAAGGGAATAACTGGGTCTGTTGGTATCTCTATAGTCAGCTTTTTTCAGGAGTGTCCATATTGCTTTCCAAAGTGGTTGTACCATCTTACATTCACACCAACAGTGGATGAGTGTTCCTACTTCTCCACATCCTTGCCAGCATTTATTTTTATTTGATCTTTTGATGTTTGCTATCCTTATTGGGGTAAGGTAGAATCTCATAGTTGTTTCAATTTGCATTTTCCTGATGATTAGGGATGATGAACATTTTCTTAAGTGTATGTTTGCCATTTGCATTTCTTCCTCTGTGAACTCCCTGTTCAGCTCTTTGCCCATTTTGTGAGTGGGGTGTTTGACTTCTTACTGTTTAGATTTTTGAGTTCTTTGTAGATTCTAGAGATTAGGCCTCTGTCAGTTGGATAACCAGCAAATATTTTCTCCCATTCTGTGGGTAATCTATTGGCTTGGCTTATTGTATGCTTGTCTGTAAAGAAACTCTTCAGCTTCATATTATCCCATTGGTTGAGTGACTGTTTAAGATCATGAGCTACTGGGGTTTTATTCAGGAAGTCTTTTTCCATTCCTATATCATGGAAAGTTCCTCCTATATTTTCTTTCAGTAGTAGCCAATGGAATTCTATACAACAGTAAGAAAAAATGACACAATGAAATTTGAGGAAAAATGGTCGAACCTGGAACAGATCATTCTCAGTGAACTTACCTAATCACAGAAAAAAAACAATTGCCACATAGTCTCACTCATCTACAGCACCTAACCTGAATCTACCCAAGATGCCTTACATACCCAGCAAGTATCTCGTGGACTAGACAATAGGATGGGTGGGTAGGGAGGGGAGGGCAATGGAGGGGTGGGAAACACAAATCTAGACCCAAACAGCAATGGTATCATAAAATTCTACTTCCTAAAAGGCAGACCAAATGGCTGAGCCTTCACCAGGCCCTTAGAGGGAACACCTGAACCACAAGACACTGGAGAGGGTATGATGAAGACTAACCTTAATCTTCTACATATTAACCCCCTCCTTCTCCCTATCTCTCTCTCTCCCCTCTCTAACTCTTGTATATTAGTTATCTTTTTCCTCCTTTTCTTAGTGGGCACTGGCATGTAACTCCCAGTACCAGCATGTGGCTATCATCCACAATGAGCTTTTGATCAGAGAGACCTACAAAGTTTCCTAGAAGACAGGCAGATTTCTGTCAGAGTACTTGATGACCCACCAAAGGTTAGTGGTAAGACCCTACTGCTAAAGACACTTATGTGGTTGGCATGCAAAATGATATGGCATGGCTGGAAGTTGGAAGAGAGTCAGTCCCCAGACAGTCAGCACGTCTAGTGCCAGAGGGTGCTACATGGGCAACTGGGGGAAAATGACCAATATCTGTCCAAGCAACTCATGGTCTAACTTACTTAGCAGCAAATAACCTGTTGTGATGCCCACACAAATGCAATAGTGGCACATAGCCATGGTGTGGAACAACTGCTCTTGATTTGGCTAACTGATCCCCTCAGTGGTATCAGACCCTGGAGCTGGAGCTGGGAAACAAGTCAGAACCATACCCAAACATAAGCCCACTCTCTATTATCAAGCTACCATCAATCATGGGCTACACGAGGGCCTACACCTATTTGAAAAAGTAAGGGTTATCTCATTTGTCCTGGTGCTAACTTACTCTCCATTGGAGAATCTGCTTCTCTTTTTCTGATAGATGTAGATCCTAAGAACAAAGCCACCCCATCATACCTTAAAAGGGCCCCGGCTGAAACTAAGAAAAATTGGCAAAACAAGCAAGTGTGCTGTTTTCCTGATGAACCGGATACCAGCACAAGGGGGAAGGAGATCAACACAGAGAAGGGGAGGTGGTAGGTCATGGATGAGCCTAATAATGGTACCAAACTGACTGTATTTACTGAATACAAAACTAATTTAAAAAAAAAGGATAAGATAGAAGGTGGAAAAGAGGTTGGAATGAGAGGTCAATATTATGTGTTGTGTTTGAGTACTAGAGTGTCCAGTCAGATGATGGGTACAGAGATATACAGAACAATCTTAAAATCTAAAGCAATGCTTAAACACAAACAGAACCATTATTAAATATATATGTAAGAGCAGAAAGTAAAAATATAGGCACGAAAAGAAAAACACCCCAAAATGTAAAAAATCAACTACAATTTACAACCAATCAATAAAAGTGAAGTATAATAATACACATTCAATTTTAAAAAGAAAGTTGGGCTGAAAAGAGGGCTCAGTGTTTAAAGGTGTTTGCTTGCAAAGCCTGCTGGCCTTGCTTCAATTCTGCAGTACCCACATAATGCCAGATGCACAAATTAGCACATGCATCTGGAGTTCATTTGCTGCAGCAAGTTCCGGTGCACCCATTCATTCTCTCACCACCTCACAAATAAATTTTTAAAAATCTTAAAAAGAAATAAGAAACAAAAAGTTATTGCATTGGTCAGTATTACTGCCTTAGTGTAATGAGTTTTGAATTCCATTCCTCCATGCCATGTTTCACTTAGCAGCCTACACTGATACAGGAGGTGCTATTTGCAAACCCATAAAACCAGATTTGGAGTATATATTACCTCAGTGTACATTAGACCGGTTACCTTTTTGGGTGAGTTTCTAGTTCACCTGTGCTGAGTTGTGAGGTTAGTTCTGTCCTTGGTACATTCTCAGCATTACTAAGCTTGGCTTGGCTTTGTACTTTGGGTGGGAGGGGCAAGTGGAAGCCCATGGCTTTAGTTGAAATCTCAATGTTCCTTATGTTGGCATATGGAAGAGAGGAGGTTTTGAGTGGTTGTCTGGTGGTGTTTCCACAGAGCTCAGCTGGTCTTCATCCTCTGATTATGGCTCTTCTGCTCTTGCAAAGCTGGTATTTGTGGGGAGAAGCATTTCCTTGCACTTCCCACTACTCTTGCTGACAGGCCCGTTGTGTCTAAAAGGAGAAGTAATTGCTGGTGGCAAGCACTGCTTGGTTCCAGCTAGGTGATCCACTCTGGTTAACAGCAGCTCCTCCTGCTTCTGCTTCTCCTGGGAGATTTCACTTAGCTTAAATAAATTCACTTATAGATCTTATCTCTTTCAGAAAAAAGTGGATTATATATTATCTTGCCTCTTTTCTTTCCCCAGCTTTCACTGTTGAAGCTTGTAACCCATTATCTTATTCAAAAATCTCTCTCTCTCTCTCTCTCTCTCTCTCTGTGTGTGTGTGTGTGTGTGTGTGTGTGTGTGTGTGTGTGTTTTGAAAGCCTTAGCATGAGAATTGAACCATGCTGACCATGTTCTCTACTACTAAGCTACATACATAGCCTGCAGTTTTTTGTATGAATATTATACTGGAAAGCTGGGCAGGACCAAGGTCAGGTGCCACTGTGCCCATTTTTTTTTTTTATTAATTAGTTTTGTACTCAGCAAATACAATCAATTTGGTACCATTGTTAGGCTCATCCATGTCCTACCCCCTCCCCCTGGCTCATCCTTGTTAAGATATATAGGTCATGCATTCTGGAGTTATCCCACGGTTATGGGTAGGATAAATGTCTCAGGACCCAACGTGTGGCTCTGACATTCTTTCCGCCCTCTTTTGCAAAATTTCCCTGAGCCATGTTGGATTCATTTTTAGTCTGCTTCAGTGATGAGGTGTTGAGGGCCTCTGGGTCTCTGGATATCTAATTTGGTAGGAGTTGATTTTTCTCTGTGTTGATCTCCTTCACCCTTGTGCTGGTACCCAGTTTACCAAGAAAACAGCATCCTTGCTTGTTTTGCCAATTGTTCTTAGTTTCAGCTGGGGCCCCTTTGAGGGGTGGTCCTCTCCTTGGGATCTACATCTGTCTGAAAAAGAGATGCATATTCTCCAACGGAAAGTAAAGTTAGCACCCAACAAATGAGATAACCCTTACTTTTTAATAGAGAATTTAATAGGTATAGGCCCTCTTGTAGCCCACGATTTGTGGTAGCTTGATAATGGAGAGCAGGCTCATGTTTGGATATGGTTCTGACTTGTTTCCCAGCTCCAGCTATGGGTCCTGCACCACTGAGGGTATCAGTCAAATCAAGAGCAGTTAGTTTCCCACCATGGCTGTGTGCCACTATTGCACTTGTGTGAGCATCATAACAAGTTATTTGCTGCTAAGTAGGTTAGACCATGAGTTGCTTGGACAGATATTGGTCACTGTGCCCATCTTGATGTGAGGAATTTTAAAGTTAACTAATGTCCCAAATCAATTGACTCTAAATTGGTGGGCCTGATTTAATTACACAAACCCTTTAAAAGGCAGGAGAATCAGATAGATTAGAAGTTTAAAGAAGAGTCAGGATGCTTTGAAGGTGTGGAAGGCCACATAGGAAGAAATACAGGCAGCCTGGAGGAGCTGAAGGGGACCTAGTTGAAACTTGGCAAGGTCACATGGACTTTAGTCCTAAAATCAAAGGGAATATTTGGACTCTGCTTAGAAGCAGATGATTCAGATAACTGCCTCTAGCTGAGTCCAGGTGACACTTGGATTGGCCTCATGTTACCCTGTGCAGAATGTAAGCTCCTCAGACCTAGGAGGTAGTTGGTGGTTAGTAATCTGTTTAGCAGTAGAAACAAACACACTCCTTCCACTTCCATGCCAAAGCCTGGAAGGCTAATGCTCAATATCAGTGTCTTTTGTGAACTCAGCTTCCATTCTCAGTAGTTTTAGCCTCTAAGGGACCCTCCATATGCCCCTTTCTACCTGCCTATGTCTGGCTTCACTTTTCTAGGATGATGAATCACTTTCCTCAAACTCCCTTGCTGTGTCTTTCTGTTGCCTTGCCTACCAGAACTACATCTTCGAATTTTTCCAACCCCCCCTCTACCTTTGTGAATGGGAAGGCCATGCTCATTGCTGTCTTTTATGTCACTATGCTTTTGCAATCCAGCCTTAGATTTTCTGGATAGGCTGTGCTTCCTTTCTGTGTACTGAGAGGAAACCTTTTTTTTTTTTTTCAACAATCCTGAGGCTTGTGTTTAGGAGCCTTTGAATTAGCCTACAATAGACAGATTAACAGGCAAGTAGGCAAGGCTTATCTATACACATACAGGAGCATGCCCATGAAGAGGCTTTCTTAACAGCAGGTGGTGATAGGAGTTTGCGTGTTCACATAGGAGGAGAAACTTAGAGATGGAGAAAGAGTTTCTTTGGGGAGAAACATAGTCATTTAGAGAACCAAATGAAGGTTACACTGCTGTGACAATGTTTGGTTATGCAGCCTTTCATCCAGATAGATGTGGACAATCCCCTTCCTGGCAAGGAGGTTCTCCCAAGGAAGGATTTATGGAAGCTTCATTCCCAGAAGGCTTTGCCTTTAGTCAGATATGAGAAGATGCCAAATGACTTATTTTTGCTTCAGCTTTGTCTTAACTGTCCTTTAAATAATCCTCCTTCCATCTCAGAGAATCCCAGTGGGTTACCATATTTGCATCCCCTTTGCATTTCCCAGAGCTTTGTGGTAGATAGAATGATGGCCTCCTAATATGCCCTTGTCTTTGTTGGGGAGGGAGGAGTGCCTTTACAGTCTAGCCCAGGTTGACCTGGAACTTACTCTGTAGTTTAGCTTGGCTTTGAACTCAAGCGACCTTCTTACCTCAGCTTCCCAAGTGCTGGCCTAAAAGCATAAGCCACTATGCCTGGCTTAAGATGTTGTCCTTGAATTAATCTCCAGAGGATGAATATGTTATGTTATAATGCTAAGGTTACATGTGAAACTAAGGCTTCTTACCAGATGACTCTTAGAAAGGCCATTGTAAATGGAAGAGGGAAGCGGAACAAAAGTGAGAGGGATGCTGTGATGCTGTCTTGAAGATGGAACAATGGGTCCGTGAACCAAGGCATGCAGGTGACCTGTACAAGTTTGAAATGGTTCCAGAAAGGAACATACATACTGATGGTTTTATTTTAGCTTAGTAGATTGATTCATGCTGGGCTTCTGACATACCAGTATATAAGATGATAAAGTTGTATAAGTCATTAAGTTCATGGTACTTCATGGTGATATCAATAGAAAACTAATACAGATCAATTCCAATGTTCACTACTTTCTTTAACCCACTCTCTTACCACTTAAATCTCTGCACTGGAAACAAACTGTTTTTCTTCTGCTGTGACAGAACAGCAGTCAAAAGATTTTGAGACATCAAAAGGTGTGTGGGTTCTCTCCATTAGCAAGGGAGCAATTTTGCAGCAGACACTAGTTAGGTTTCTTCTAATAGATTGTGACTCTGGAGACACATCACTCAGATTCCACAGGTAAAGGCTCAGTCTGGCAGACTGCTCCCACTTCATACCAAGTTTCAGGTCCAGACCTCAGCAAGGTTCATCTGCCCAGATTCTCATATGCCATAGTGAAGGGAATGGTATTAAACCACTTTGGAAATGTGTACTTTAGGACTGTGGTTTGTAGGTCTGGGGTAGATTGTGTTTGTCTAGCATGCATGAGGCGCTGGATCCAAAAAAAAAAAAAAAAAAGCTTACTGCTTACTCCTTTCTATTTATTATTTATTAATTTATTTGGTTTTTCAAGTTAGAGTCTCACTGTAGCCCAGGCTGACCTGGAATTCACTATGTAGGGTGTCCTTGAACTAATAGCGATCCTCCTACCTCTGCCTCCCCAGTGCTAGGATTAAAGGCATGTGCTACCATGCCCAGCTTATTTTTTTTTTCTTTTTTTTTTTAAATTTTTTTCTTGCTTTTTTTTATTTGTTTATTTTTATTAATTTATTTGAGAGGGACAGATGACAGAGAGAGAAAGAGGCAGAGAGAGAGAGAGAGAGAGAGAGAGAGAATGGGCGCGCCAGAGCCTCCAGCCACTGAAAATGAACTCCAGATGCATGCGTCACCTTGTGCATCTGGTTTACGTGGGTCCTGGGGAATTGAGCCTCGAACCAGGGTTCTTAGGCTTTGCAGGCAAGTGCTTAACCGCTAAGCCATCTCTCCAACCCCTATTTTTTTTTTCTTAATTTGAGAGGGGTTGGGGAGAGAATTGACACACCAGAGCCTCAGCCATAGCATTTGAACTTCAGACACTTGCACCACCTACTGGGCTTGTGTGATTTTGTGCTTGCCTCACCTTTGTGCATTTGGTTTATGTGGGATCTGGAGAGAATCAAACATGGGTCCTTAGGGTTTTCAGGCAAGTGCCTTAACTGCTAAGCTATTTCTCCAGCCCAAGAAAGATTTATTTTTTATTTTTTTTTAAATTTGATTTATTAGTTTTCTTTTCATCAAATACAGGCAGTTTGGTACCATTGTTTAGGCTCATCTATGATCTACCCCCTCCCATTAGACCCTCCTTGTTGATGTAAATGGGTCGTGCATTGTGGAGTTAGTCCCCAGTTATTGGTATGCTAAATATCTCTGCAAATCATGACCCAATATGTGACTCTGACATTCTTTCTGCCCCCTCTTCCGCAAAATTTCCCTGAGCCATGTTGGGTTCATTTTTGGTCTGCTTCAGTGCTGAGGTGTTGGGGGGATCTGAGGTTCTGGCTCTCTGATTTGGTAGGAGTTGATTTTTCTCTGTGTTGGTCTCCTTCCCCTTTGTGCTGGTATCTGACCCGTTTTTTTAGAAACTTCAGTTCAGGTGGCTTGGTTCTGGCATCTTTTGCCCTGTGGTGAGGAAGTGCATCATGATGGAAAGGTATGGAACAAGAGGCTGCATCCATAAAGCAATGAGACAGGGAAGGACCAGCAATAGGGAATTTTGGGATGTCTTGAGAGCTCAAGAGCATCAGAGCTTTATAGTGGCTCTTGGGTGAGTCAACAGTTAGTGTGCAGGAAAACTCAACACTCAAAAAAAAAAGTCCACTGAGTCAAAGGCCTCTGGGCTCTGAGCTTATAAACTCAACTAATGAAATCCACACACCAGGTGATAAGGTTCAGAAAGATTTTATTAGGTTATAGATAGAACTTAAGAAAAGGAAAGAAGGAACCTCAACACACAGGTTGGGGTTTTTATGATCTCCCTGGATGGATCACTGGTTTAGTCAGTCCAGTCCTCACTACTTACGTTTCTGGAGTCAGGATTTCTGAATAAGGATAATCTTCCCAGAAATCTTAATACTCTAGGAAGGGACAGGGATAGAAGGACTCCCTAAGGGGACAGAGATAAGAAAGGTCCAGGCCCTTCTGATGTTCTTGACCTGTAGTAAAATGAAATGAACTAGAGTTTCTCCTACATGCTCAAGGACAGTTACCACATTTAGTCAGGAGAAAACTATTCACTTTGGAGCCTTGTCTTCCCTAACCTGTTTCACCAGGGTACTAGTGTTCCCTTTAAGGGTATGTACTAATCATCTTCCTTATACTAGGCCCTACTCCTTAAAGTTTCCACCAATTCCTGACAACACCAAACTGAGGACCAAGCCTGGCTGTAGTCCAGATCCAAACTGTAGCACTTAAGAACTGATACTGCCTCTCTTTTTTTCTCTATGGTGTGGCCTCTTGGGCTATCTAATTCAAATCAAATAAATGTTTTCTCTGAACTCCAGTCTTCTATGTAAACTCCTTCCTGCCATCTGTTGATAATGAAACTTCTGGGTTGGAGTTTAAACTGTTTCCATCCCTTCACCTAATTTGTCACTACATGAACCATTTTTACCAAGTTCATCAGAAGTCCTATGTATAGAAACATGGGATAAATATTGCCTTTCTTCCACCATTTTCTTTAAATTGGAGTGACAGTGAAGGTAAGCATACTTAGCATAATATCAATGTTAATCCCAAGACCTCCAGGTTTGTGAGAAACCTGTTGGAGACCTGAACTTGTCATAGAAACCTTGGCTTTGGAGTGAGAGCCAAGCAGTGTAATGGTTTTTTCCAGCTGTTGGCTTTAGCAGGAGTCCCAGCTTTGTAGGTAGGCAGACATCAGCAGGCTTGGAGGTCATGGGGGAGAATGAGGAAGATGGACTCCACTCTTGTTTCCCTCAATAGGAGTTTAAATATCATATGAAAGGGAAGAGTCACTTCCAACCAGAAGACCAAAGTCCTCTAGTCCTGAGTGGAGACTTGATATTCTAAAATACCTAAAATGTAAGACCATGTTCCCCTTGTTATTGTCCAGTGGGCAGGAAGTATCTTTCCCTGGCCTTTGAATCCCAACTTTTAGATCCTTGTCCATTTCAACAAAGAATTGGGGAAATGGATTCCGAAAAGGTAAAATTATAAGGTTTGAGCAAATTAGTATCCAAGGAAAGGCTGGAATGGCGAAGGAGATTTCAAGGGAAACTGAAAAAGGGTCAAAGCTTAAAGACAGACAGTCAGACAGACAGACAGACACACACACACACACACACCCCTTTGGGAAGTGGAGCAAAAGGATGTAAGCTTCTGTCTTCACATTAGAAAAGAAGCTAGGAGGTCAGTTTACTAGGAAGGGTCCCCTAGCTTAGACAAAAGTAACAAAATGAAAAAGAGCTCCCCCACCACCCCGGCCATCCCAGCCCAGTCAGGCTGAGATGGGGAGGGCTTACCAGGACAGAGACCCTGAGATTCAGGAGTCAGGAAAAATGAACAGCCAAGTAGGCATTGCCCACCTGGTAAGCCCCTTTTATAGCTTATTGGGGTGGGCTTTACCCTCAGGCTCAGGTGTGTCTGGGAGAGAGCTGATTGGTCTGGACTCAAGGGGCTGACCCGGAGGCTAGCCACCTAGGTAGTGTGCTACAGTGGAGAGGCAGTAGGAGGCGCTGTCACTGAGGGATGAGACTGGATTAAAAGCTGAATTCTAGTTGTACTGAAGCATCTCTGTTCTCCTAGAGACCCTGTCCCTAACTACCTACTGAAAAGAACTACCTTGCTCCTCTTTCTCCCTCACACTCCTTAAGAATTAACCTCTCCCACAAAGACTTGTCAACGATGTGTGGGGAATATTTATCCTCATAATGAGATCATGACCTTAAACCTGCAGAAGCCCCTTCTTCCTGGCCGGAGTTGCTCCCAGACCCTCCCTGCCTAGATGCCGCTTTTCTGAGTCGCAACTCAGAAAGCATAGCCTTTCCCTTTTATCCTTTCGTTCTCTTCTTAGGACTCCGGGTGAAAATCCTAAGCATGTTTGCTCTGACACTGGGCCTTTTCACCTTTTCCTCAATAAATCTCCTTTGTTTTACTCCTTGGCATTTGTGTGCCAAATTTTTGTGGCCATGAGACAAAGGAGTGAAAATCTGCAACATCAGTTCTGGGCCTTGTATAGATTTTCTCTCTGTCTTTTTCAAGGTATGGTCTCACTCTAGCCCATGCTGTCCTGGAGCTCAGTCTGTAGCCCCAGGCTGGCCTGGAACTCCTTGAGCCTCAGCCTCCTGTGTGCTGGGATTCAAGACAAACACCACCATGCCTGGCCCTTGCAAATACTTATTCTTTGGTTTTTCGAGGTGTCACTGTAGCCCAGGCTGACCTGGAATTCACTATGGAGTCTCAGGGTGGCCTTGATACTCACAGCAATCCTCCTACCTCTGCCTCCCAAGTGCTGGGATTAAAGGCATGCGCTACCACACCTGGCTTGCAAATACTTTTGAAATAACATGTGGTTGAAGATAGAGGACTATGGCCTGAGAGGCTGTGAGTCTCCTAAAGTTAGCCTTGTGCAAATTAGTCTCCTTTGGACTGGGTAACTCATCTGCAAAATGAGTACGTTAGAGAGGTTTCCTCCCTCCTTAAAATTTGAAAACACCTCCAAACCCAAAGTGAGATCAGGATATTCAAAAAGTTGCCTCAAATAAATAATCACTTTCCAAGTTAAAATTAGTCATTTACTTCCATTGTAATATATTTGTGAAATATTGGCTTTGTTTTGGTTTGTTTCAAGCTGGCTTGGAACTCACTCTGCATCCCCTGGCTGGCCTCTGACTCAGCCATCCCACCTCAGCCTTGCCAGTGCTGGAACTAAAGGAGTGTGCCACCATGCCTGGCTGAAATACTGGCTTTAATTTGAGTTTGGTTAGAAGTTAATGTAACCTTAGTTAGCAAATAAGTCAACCAATTAATGTAAAAAAATAAAAATCTAAAATATTTTTAAAATTAGATGAAACATAGTGAATTTTTTAAAAAAAACTTGTTTTGGTCCCTATTTTGGTTGATGATATAAGCTTAAGTATTGTCCTGTTTATTTATTTTGGGTATGTTTAGTGCTAAGGATCAAATAAGTAATAGTGAAAAGCCAAGAAAGGTTTACTCATGTAAGTTCAGATTTAAGGAAGAGGACCCGAAAATGAACTATTTTTTGAACTAAAGATTTTATTTACGCCAGATGACAGACTAGTGGGCTCTCAAGAAAAAGGAATTGAAAACCCTAGCAAGGGGAGGGTGGTGGTTTTAAGGCTTCTTGGGGGAGGGGGGTCCTGCCCTAACAGGGGTCTTGCATGGGACATTTGGGATGTGAGGTGGGCATGGCTATGACTCAAGCCTACAAGATCTGGTTATCTGGAGCACTTGTTCAACTCCTTTGGGCAAGTGAGGCCTGGAATGTCACCTCTTCAACAAGCGCCACAGGTAGTGATGGAGAGGCTATTCCAACCCTGGGGCCTTGGTCAATTTCCATACCATGGAGGATTCCAAAATCCCAGGCCTGGTGAGAGCACCGCAATGGAGAGGGGCAAAAAGAGGTAGCTTTCTTAAAATCTGACAGTGTGGCCATATTGGGATGAGGAGCAAATAAAAAGGTCAAGTGACTCCCTCCCCTTCCCCAGGTCCATCTTTGGGATTCTGGCATATTGATTTAACTTTAAATCGAAGGTAAGAGGTGTGCATAGCTAAGCAGTCCTGGCCACGGTTCCGCCCACATCATTGTCTGTCTTGCAAGGTGGTCTGACAAGTTGTCAGTGCTGTGTGAAACCTCTTCCCAGGAGATAGTTCCTTGGTTGGTCAGCACCAGGCTTCAGACTTCCTTCTCCTAGCATGAGATTTCAGTTTCTTGGGGACCATTGTCTCAGCAGTTTAATAGCCGAAAGGAAGGGCATAAGTGTCTCTAGAACACCTTCCTTTCTGCCAGGAGAGCTGCCCTGCTTGTCCTGAGAACACTCTTTTCAAACCCTCCTCCCACGCTGCAGCTTGTGTACTTTCACTGGCATAGAACACACAGCTCGAGTTTATTCTGGAGCCACCATAACTGGGATTCATATGACCTCAAGCTCAGGTTACTCCAAATTCCATGTTCTGAGGCATCAGCAACTTAATAAAGCTTTAATAGTTACATAATAAAAGAAAGTAAAAAACTAAGGTACTTTCCAAACACAACTAGTCCAAACATCAGGTAGCTAGGTTATAGCAAAGGGTGAGGGGAACAGGAAATCTCTGCTATTTTTCTCAGATCTGGTGACATTTGTATCTTTCAGGTTGCTGGAAGCTAGGAGATCTGTTATATGTTTCAATAAGATTTACTTGGGTGCTGGGGAAATGGCTCAGAAGTTAAAGGCACTTGCCTGCAAAGCCTATAGGGCCAGGTTACATAAAGTCATTTACAAAAAGTGGTATAAGTATCTGGTACTCACTTACAGTGACAAGAGACACTAGTGTACCCCTTCCCCCCACAAATAAATAAACAAGATATTTTAGATGGCTGGAGCATAAATGGCTTAGCATTTAAGTGCTTGCCTGCAAATACTAGGGACCCAAATTCAATTCCCCAGGACCCACATAAGCCAGATGCACAAGGTAGCACATGTGTCTGGAGTTTGTTTGCAGTGGCTAGAGGTCCCGAGGTGCCCACTCTCTGTCTACCTGCACCTTCCTTTCTTTCTGTCTCTCTCTCAAATAAAAAAATAATACCTGCAACATTCCAATCTCTCCACATTGAAATTCAAATGCTGACCCCCAACCCCACCCAGGTAGGGTCTCATTCTAGTCTAGGCTGATCTGGAACTCACTCTGTAGTCCCAGGCTAGCCTTGAATTCACAGTGATCCTCCTGAATGCTGGAATTAAAGGCTTGCACCACCATGCCACCATGACTTTTGTTGCATAGTCGTGCATGGTATTTCAAGTAGTCTTGCAGAATATTTGAAGTAGACACAGGTATTTCTAGGAACTCCAGATCACACTTTACTGCTGAGCCAACTCATTTCCTTTACTTCTAGCCAAAAATGCTTATTTTTTTTTCCTCTCTTCCTCTTTCCATCTCTCTCCTCTTGGTAGCTATGGGGATCTACAATACTTGACCTGTAATTTTCCTCTCACTCCAATACAACTATTCTCTGTTCTCCCTGATTCCTTCCTCTCTCTCTCTTTTGTGTGTTTGTGTGAATATAGGTGCAGGTTTAGGGGCCAGGGGTTGATGTCATATATTATCCTTAATTTCTCTTCGCTTTATCTATTGAGGTTGGGTCTCTCACTTGAACCCAGAGCTCGCTGATTCCTGGGGCTCTCTTGTCCCCATCTCCCAAGCTGTGGAATTACAGGCTTCACATGAGTGCTAAGGGTCCGAACTCAGGTCCTTGGCTTTGCATGGCAAGCCCTTTATAACCTGAGCCATCTCCCCAACCCTAGCCTGGCAGACTCAACAGTGACAAGAGACCCTAACTTAAAACAAGGTAAAAGGTGAGGATATACCCCACAGTTGCCCTCTGATACATCTGAGGTTGATCTCTGACCTCCACACACTATAGCTAGGACATATATGCCTGTGTATACACACACACACACACACACACACACACACACACACACTTTTTAAACTTTCAAAAGTAAATAGTTGAGGTGTAGTTTGGCAGTAGAACATTTACCTAGTACAAATAAGGCACTGGGTTTCATCACCCGTGTGCGTGCGCGCGCGCGCACACACACACACACACACACACACACACACACAATCTCTCTCTATAGAATATATGTACATAGAAAGGATATATACCTCTTGACAGAGAGAAATATTACTAAGGAGTTAAAGGTCATCATGCCCACCTATCCCTGATAAAATCAGGGATAAACCCTGAATAAGACTCAGCTGAAGGTACCACAGGGATACCACTGCACTGTGTGGACCTTGGACCCCGTATACGCCTCTCTGTGGGGAGATGTGGTGCTTTCAGTAACGCCAGGTCTGTCTGGCTAACCACTGGAACCAGGGTGGGAGGACCAGAGGAACCGTGGCATCTGTGCCCTCACCTACAAGAGCTATCACCCCCTCTGGTCCCTTACCTTCGTAAGCTTCGAGGAACCCGAGCTACTTGGGAATAAACTTTGTGCAAACGACCAATATGGTGATGGCCAGTGTCCACTTTGTGTGCACTTCCCCAGACCACAGTGGTGAGAAAAATGAGCCTCCCTATAATACCTCATTTCTTGTGCATGAGCCTCATACATCTGTTATGCAGACATGCCGAGAGTAGAATCCAGGTGGTGGAATATCTCAGAAAAGAAGACATAGGCCACTTCCTGCACCTCCGAGGCCCAGGAGTGTGTGAGGGCCTCTTCCTGAATCTTTATCTTTTAAATCAATTTATTTTAATTTATTATTTATTTATTTGAGGGAGGGAGGAAGGGAGGGGGGAGAGAGAGAGAGAGAGAGAGAGGGAGGGAGGGAGGGAGGGAGGGAGGGACAGATATATCCAAAGGAACTCCAGACACATGGGCCACCTTGTGCATCAGACTTTACATGGTTACTGGAGAATTGAACCTGGGTCCTTTAGCTGTGCAGGCAAGCACCTTAACTGCTAAGTCATCTCCCCAGCCCGTCTCCCGGATCTTTAAACGGACAGGAAACGAACTCAAAAGACCATTTTCCTCCCAACATCTAGGCTCATTATGAACTTTACAATTTTGCAAAAGCATATAGAGTAATATTTCAATATTGTAAAACACTTGCCACCGACCTTACTTACACTTCTTAGGGGACATCTGTATTGGATGAAGGATTTATAACCGTCATTTTCAGTGTCGATTTAGGCAACCTAATTGATATTTGTGGTTTTGTTGGAAGATGCAAAACCCAGAAGAAGCTATCTCCATCCAGGGGCTAAATTTCTAAGGGTAGGTGTTGGGGTTCCCCCACGCGGAACACTCCCTGAATCGCGGCATACTTTCTTTCTAGCGTTTTCGCAGCCTCGGGATACGAGCACAAGTGCGCGCCCACTCGTGAAGGGCGTCCGAGCGGCCAAGCCTCCCGCACAGATTCGGGTCCTAATTTCGTTTTCCGGGGGTGGCTCAACCTGACACCGCCCTTTGCCCCCCGGGCTCCGTCGCCGGGAGCCGCCGGGTGCCGCCAAGCACTGTCGGGGAGCCGCGCCGCCCCGCCCGGGTCGGGGTCGGGGTCGGGGTCGGGGCCCGGGCCGGGCGGGGCGGCGCGGCGCGGGCGGGGGGCGTGGCCGGGAGGGCGCGCGGCGTGGGCGGCTCCCTGGCCGGCAGGAGCTGCTCGCTCGCTGGGATGCTGGGTGGGCGTCGCGGCGAGGGGAGGCTGCCGCCCCGGCGCGCTCGCACCGCCCCCCGCTCGCCCTGAGCCGCGCCTGCCGCGCCCTCCCCGAGCCCGCGAGTGCTTGCGGAGGGCGGGCCGGGCCGGGGCCGCGCTGCGGGGCACCGCGTAGGAAGGCGGGCCGCGGCCGCGTCCGTGCGCGGAGAGCGCGGAGCGGGGCCGACTGCGCGGAGCGGACGCGCGGGCGCTTCCTCACCCGGCGGCGCGCTACGGACGGGTTCGTGGGAGAACTCCGCGTGTTCCCCAAAGGTGTGCCCATAAATGTAGTTGATAGAGAATGGATAAAACTTACCGAGCATGGGAGTTACCACAGTAGGAGGAGAAATTTGTTGATGTTAGTATTTTAAGGGGTCTGACCAATTTGTTGTTGTTCTTTTTTTTTTTTTTTTTCCTCCTAGTAGTTAACAGTTTGTAATTTTAGTTGTCTTGCTGGGTGGGGAGTTGCTGAGTTTCCTTTTGTAACTTTTCTGTGCTTAGTTGAGTCTTACTTTTATTATTATTGTTGTTGTTGGTTTAGGTTTTTCGAGGTAGGGTCTCGCTCTAGCTCAGCTGACCTGGAATTCACTCTGCAGTCTCGGGGTGGCCTTGAACTCACGGCGATCCTCCTACCTCTGCCTCCCGAGTGCTCTGCTGGCTTTTATGATTTTTAAACAGATGTTGCTCAGGCTGGCTGGGAACTTGGGCTCCAGTGATCCTCCTGCCTTAACCTTCCCAGTACTGAGAACTGGAGGAGGGGGACACCACCACATGAGTTTTAATAATAGAACTTACTAAATTAAAACTGAAAAATGTTTAACCATACAGAATAATATAACACATTGCATTGTAAATCTATCAGTTCAGCTAATAGTATACACTCAATATTGGCCTCTTATTTTTTGACTAATTTTTGAAATGGGAAAGAAAAAGCTAATTGCTCCTTCAGAATAACATTATTATTGGGCATCTTTGTTTCAGGCCCTGGAGATTATGCAAGAATTCTTGAAGGAAACACATACTTTTGCATCAAGGTATGTTAAAATATATACACACATGCAAAATCTGTTTCTGCATTTATTGTTTCCGAGCATCTAAGTGTTTGAAGGTGTGAGTGTGATAAATGGAAAATGTAATACTACTGGAGAGGACAGTCACCATAAAGGAGCACATTAGAGAGGACTTGGGCGGACTGAAGGGCCTTCTACCCTTAATTATGTATCCTGGAGGCATAGTAAAAAAGGAATGATCAATTACAGTTTACTGACAGTTAAAGGTGGACACCCCTGGTTTTTCAGAGTTCTTCCTGGAATGTACTTTTGAGGGAAATATTTTATGTCCACATTGTCACATAGGGAGGCAGAGGAGGCTCAAGAATGTCTATGAGAGACCATCCTAAGTGCTATCTAATGATGTATGTGATAATATTTTAAAAATTTGTGACAGGATTTTGCTATGTAGCTCACTCTAGCTTTGAACTTGTAATTCTTCTGCCTTGGCCAGGAAGGGCTTGGATTATAAGTGTCAGCCACCACTCTAGGCCTAACAATGCATGTTGTAAGGGCACATTTTAAGATGACTTGTTGTAGTTACAGTTTTCCATACCTTAAGTGTTACAAGACACACTTAGATGCTAAGACTCCTGTGGCACCTTCTGCTGAGTCTTATTCAGGGTTAAGCCCTGATTAGATAGAGAGATATGTGGACATGCCTTAAATCCTTAGTAAATATTTCTGTCAAAAGGTATATATCTATTCTATATACATACTTAACATACACATGCTTGTGTTTATGTGTGTGTGTGTGTGTGTGTGTGTGTGTGTGTGTGTGTCTATGTGAGTGCAGGCATGTATGTGTTAGGTATAGTGTGTGTGGAGGTCAGAGATCAACCTCAGATGTGTCAGAGGGCAACTTGGGGGTATATCCTCACCTCTTACCTTGTTTTAAGGTAGGGTCTCTTGTCATTGTTGAGTTTACCAGGCTAGCTGGCCTTTGAGCTTCTGGGGGATTCTCCTGTCTGTTTCCCATCTTACTGTAGACATGCTGGGATCACCGATGCCTGGTGTAGTATTGGCTTTTATGTGGGTTCTGGGGATTCAAATGAGGGTACTTAGTTTCATGGCACTGAGCCATCTCCCTACCCCTTCTCCCTTTCTTTCTTTTTGTGTTTTGTAAATGGACAGGTAGTCATTGTATGTATGTATGTGGCACAGTGTGACATTTGATACATGTATGCAATGCATAATGATCAGATCAAGGCATCTGACATTATCTGTCATCTCACATTTTGTCAAGATTTTTTCACAGTAGTTTGGCAGTAGTTGAAAGCTACATTAGGTCTTCAGAGGATTGTGTTGTATTGTTTATTGGAGAAATAAGTAATGTCTTAATGAAAATTAAAGGATCCAAAATATATATCTAAAGGTTATATTGTCTGGCAGGAAACTAGGGTTTGTTCTTATATATATATATATATATATATATATGTATGTCAATGCCCAGTACACTTCAGTGTGTCAACCAAAAATTAATAGTCTTGAATGATTTTGTCCTCATGGTCTGTCTTTTCAATCTACTTTAAATATACAGTTGTGTGGTTATTAACACATTTTGAGTTGTGCAAGCATCACATTCCCATCTTCCTCTCCTTGCAAAAACTCATACTGATGAACAGTCATTCCTTACTCACTGGGAGGCTGAGAAGAGTGGATATCTGATTTTGAGCTATAGTTAACTTACTAACAGAGGTAAATGAAGTATGTAGGGGACTGTATTCAAAAGTAGTTCTAGTGTATGAGTTGTTTAAACTGGGAATGGGTGGGTATGCACAGATCAAAATTACTTATTTTGTTCCCATGATGATTGATCTTAATGAGTAAGTTTATTTTTACAGGAAGAGTGAACAAAGTCTGAGAGCAGTCAAAGTCTGCCAGATTAGGGACCCTGCCGAACCAGAATTCTTGTGCTTTCTTGAACCTCTAGCTTATGGCTAGGTGGAAATTAGTTCTTGGGCTCAGGGAGTATTAGGCAGTTAACTTGCCTTAGGTTCTTCAAGTTATCTTGTGGGGTGAAAAATAAGTGTCTAGAAAGTAACAAGCCTTGTCCTTCCCCCGAAAACACTTCAGATGAGTTTCTTATTAAAAAACAAAAAGGAACACTGCCTAAGGGGTTAATGAATTTGACTAACTTCTTTGAAGAACTCTTCCCATTTCCAGTGCCCTTCAGCATTACCTGTCCCTGGCCCACCTTGATTATACCTTGAAGTGGAGAAGAAAAGAAATGGAAAGTAGTAAGAGACAATTTAGTTACTTTGAAGGAAGAAAACATTTTACTTTGCAGTCAGTGATCCTACTAGTTTGGAATGACATCAGATCCTTAGGTCCTTGGAATATAGGAAATAGTCCTTAGTGTACACTAGAGTAGTTTCTGTGTGCCATTCTTACAGCCAGTCTCATGCTCACAGTAAGCTTCCAGGTAGGCATTTTAGTCCCATATCTATAGATGAGGAAGTTGAGAGTTTCCTGGAGACAAAGGGCTATGAACATTCACCATGTCTTTCCTTTTTGATTTTCTTCTTCCTTCCTTTCCTCCCCCTCTCCCTTTTCTCTTCCCCTCCTTTTCCTCTTCCTCTCCCTTACTTAATGTGAAAGTGTGTTTTATATATCACCTGTATGTTCATGGAGCAGCTGTAAAGAAGGCATGCAAGAAGAAGGAAGTATGAATTGATAGGGATAAGGTGATCCGGACCTTTACTTTCTTCCTTTGATTTATTATTTCATTCCTGGATGACAGTTTCTTTCTGGGACCAGGGAAAATACCAGTTTATTAGGAATGATCTGTAATTGAAAGGAGCCCTAGAGTTCAATATGGGCCAGTTGAAAGCTTCAGAAAGCAGTATAATGTTAAGCAAGTTAAGTACATTTAGTATTTTTATCTACCTCAAGCAATAGGAATGCTAAATGGTTTATTGATTAAAAATGTTCTCTGTTGCTGGTACTTGAAAGGCAGAAGTAGGAGGATTGATTTTTGTGAGTTCAAAGCCACCCTGAGATTACATAGTAAATTCCAGGTGAGCCCTGGCTAGAGTGTAACCCTACCTCAAAAACAAAACAAAACAACAACCCCTCCCCCTCAAAAAAAGTGCCTTGTTTATATGAGTATTTAGCCACTGGAGTCATGACTGATTCCTTAACATCTTGTATGTATCTGACATTATACACAGAGTATGTTGACTTCTCCATCCCACCACATGTATCTGCTGGAAACTACTTTGGAGGTATAGTTCTGGGGACATTAAATTGGTACATATTGATAGAAGTTAATTTGGACTATGGCCTTTTTCTTTGTTTGTTTTTGGTTTTTCGAGGTCAGGTCTTATAGCAGACAGTTTCAAGTTCACTGAGATGTTTCCAAACGATCTTCAGACTGGAATTTCAAACACACTACCACACCTTAAGATCTGCCCCCTGACACCTCCTCCAGTCAGGTGGCTGCAGATCTAAACTACAGCTAATAAAACACTGAATATATTGGGGGCCATCTATTCAAACTACCACAGGTCTCAGGCTGACCTGGAATTCACAATGGAGTCTCAGGGTGGCCTTGAACTCACAATGATCCTCCTACCTCTGCCTCCCAAGTGCTGGGATTAAAGGCGTGTGCCACCACACCTAGCTCTGACTTTTTTAATCATGAAGAAAATATATTTGTAGAAGTACCTTTTGCTTTTGGTAATTAACTTCTTTCTAATACTAGTTCTTGTTAGTAACTATAGGAGGAATACAATGGTGGGAAAAGTAGAAATCAAGGGAATAAGATTTGCCCATTATTTTAATGTGTCTACTGTGCTGGGGAAGAAAAGACCTGGCTCTTAAATTCTGCCAATCTGTGATCTAATTGTGTTTATAATCTCTATGACCCAATACAGTATACTTGGAGGTGGGGTGGGTGGTTCAGTGGGTAAGAGCACTTGCTGTACAAGCTTGAGGGCCAGAGCTCATTACTAGCACTCACCTAAAAAGCCAGATATGGACTGTACATTTGTAATACCAGCCCTGGGGGGGCCAGAGACAGGAGTATCTCTGGTTTGTTGGTCAGCCAGTCTAACTAGAAAAATGACATGAGCTTTAAGTTTAATGAAAGATTCCATGTCAAGGAAGTAAAGTTGAAGAGCAATAGAGAACATTTTCCTCTGTCCTCCACATACATGTGCACAGAGTGTGTACATCCACTACATACACACACATGTGTACACACACACACACACACTGTACATACTATACACATATAGTAGATAGATAGGAGTATCTTTTGTTATTTTTAAAGAGGTCAGGTCCAGGAAGTCATGTATGCTAGGCAAGTGCTGTATCACTTATCTATAATACCCTTAAGCCCCAAAGAGGCTGTTTTGATCATAGCTGAGTTTTTGCTGGTGAGCTGGCTTAGGGTGGGGCTCCTAGATAGCCTCAGGATGGGTTGATCTCAGAAAGACATAGTGATTAGAGTTTGAGACTATTAGCTCTACTTGTGGTCTCCTGGAAAAAGAAGATAGGAGCTAGAGGTTAAGCCCTATAAAACTTCTTAAACTGTGTAATTTGAACAAGAAGGTTCACTCGCTTGGTGAATGCATCTCTGTGCAGGGAAGGTAGTACCTCCTGGTTCTACAGAACTGAAAAGCTAGAAGCTCACTTGGGACCCTTACTTCCCTCTCCTGTAATATGCATCTTTTCTTGTCATTCATCTGTATCCTTTGTAATGAGTATCCTGTTTTGTTTGTTGATAAAGGATCTCACTATGTTGTTCTTGCTGGCCTAAAACTTGCTGTGTAGGTCAGATTAACCTCAAACTTGAAGTCATACTCTTGCCTTTGTCTCACAGGTGCTAGGATTATAATTGTAGGTTATATGTTCATGCTCTGCTAGAAGTATCCTTTATCATGTTATGGCAAACATAAGTAAAGTGGTTCTCTGAGTTCTGTGAGCCTATCTTGCTAATTATTCCAACCCAAAGAGGGGTTGTGGGAAACATGAATGATTAAAATACAGTGACAAGTTAGTATTCAGATTGGTTTCCGAAATAGGGCTGTGTTATGGGACTAAACCCTTAACTGATAGGATCTGATGTTAGCTTCAAGTAGATAGTGTCAGACTTCTATTAAATTATTGGATACCTAGCTGGCATCCTCTGGAAAATTTCTTGGTGCATATGGCCTCCCTTCAATCCAGTTACAAAAATATTCTGTTTTGCAACAACTTAGTAGGAGTGAAATTCTCTGTGTGTGTGTGTGTGTGTATTATGTCCAGTATGCCTAGTTGTTTTAAGTGAAAAATATACTTCAGAAATCATGAAGTAGCAGGCCACATTTTGTTATATTTTTAATTAAAAATTTGGCAGTATCATTCTAGTACCTAAGTCTGATAGTACTATTTAATTCATGCCAAACCATTCACTCATCTCCATCCTTATATCTAAGCTAGGAAAAGAAGTTATTTGGCATGTATAGTATTGATATAACCCAGTGATAAGAGGCAGTGGACCCATTCCAGTTACTCATAGTTATTCCCCAGAGATAAGTAATCATTGTGGCCTGCTTTCCATATCTAGGTACAGATCTGTCTTCCCTCAGAAAGCTGTTTTCAATCTTGCCTCTCAGAATGCTACTTGTGGAAAAGAGGCAGTTATCTTCAGGAGTCATGGATGTTTAAAATTGATAACTGGTTTACTATAAAATATTATTCAAGTGATTTTGTCAACAAAGAGCACTTACTGATTTCCATGCTTTTCCTGCAAAAGGGAAGAGGTGCAAACACACCTGAACCATTTTACAAAAATGTCAGCTGCCAGTTATCATATGTCTCCCTCAGTAGTCAGAAATAGTTCCTAAAGTGTAGGTTCTAGGAGAATTTCAGCTAATCATAAATACATACTTTCAAGGACAAGATGTTTTGGATTTTTAAAAAAATGAAACAGTGCTGCAGCCATGACTGGGTTGTACAGTTTTTGATTTAGAATAACTCTTAAGAGCAAAGATAAGTATAACATTATGATTTTATCATAAACATTGAAAAATGATGCTTTTTTTACTCTTTGTTTTCATTTTGAAGTAATGTTGGTTTACTAAAAAAGTTGTAAAAAAGTACAGTTTTCATAATTTCTTTGCATCACTACAACATAATTGTCAATGTTAACTAACATTGGCACAGCACTATAATGCTATTGATTACATTCTTTATTTCAGTTTCTCTTTTCTTTCCATTATCGTTTTTTTTTTCTTGCCCAGGATACAACTCAATTTCCCAAATAGAAAATGACTGGTACATGTAGTGTTTTCCAATCTGTGAAAATTATTTAGCCCTTTTTTGGTTTGTTTTTTTTCTTTGTAGGGTCTCACTCTAGTCCAGGCTGGCTTGGAATTCACTATGTAGTCTCAGGGTAGCCTTGAACTCATGGTGATCCTCCTACCCCTGCTTCCCAAGTACTGGGTTTAGAGGTGTGCGCCACCACACATGGCAGTCTTACTATTTTTTCATGACCTTGACACTAGTGGAAATACTGATCAGCTACCCCTCCCCCTCCATCACCACCATCACCACCACCACCACCATCATCATCATTCTCATCATTTTTTTGGCATTTGTGTCAAGTATGTGTGTGGTGTGATGTGTGTGTGTGTGTGTGTGTGTGTGTGTGTGTGTGAGAAAGAGAGAGAGAGAGAGAGAGAGATGCGTGATATGAGTGAAGTGAAATACTGGTATGTATAACACACCCAGTATGAAAATTATGAACAGTGATATGTGGTATATACATGTATGTGTGCATGTATGTGGAAGTCAGAGGAAAACACCAGTTATAATTACTCATCCTGGTTTTCATGGGGTCTCTTTCCTCTTAATGGCCTTTGGCCTTTGTTTTTCTCTCTAGTCTCACTTATTCCTTTTCCTTTTCTTCTCCCTCCCCTCCCTGACCCCTTCCTTTCCTCACCCCCCCACAAACTCCTGAGAGTCCCCTGCCACTGCTTCCTGAGTGCTGGGGTCATAGGCATGCTCCACATCAAGCTCCCCCTTTGCCATCTTCACAGTGAAATCGGTGGAGGAAGGAGGACAGTTTTGTGGAAACACAGACTGTAAAACAAATGGGTCATTAGCAGAGTAGGGCGATGGTGATGATTTTTGTGGTAGGTCTGCAATAAGAGTGAAATTCCTCTGAGCACTCCTTCAGAGGAGATTTATGACAAAAGATTGTTTTCTCGAGGCCTTGTCTTTAGGTGGAACAAGGATATTGGGAATTCAAGTGCCTTATGCTAAAAAATGATAGTCTCTCCTTCCCTTCCCCTGTATGGCCTCAGGACTTGTGAATTTCTTTGAGTCTCTCCTGTAAACTCTCTAGGGCATCACACCATCTACTTTATCTGTGCCAAATGTCCAAAAGGCATCTCATTGAGATTATCAGAGAATGCCCACTGGAGGGAATGAGCTGGACAGATAGGAGTGAAAGGAAAGTGTCTTTATTCTTAGTAGTAGTTGAGAAAATGCTTGATTGGAATAGTGAAGGAGATCATTAGAAGAGAAAAAGCCAGGATGGGAGGCCAATGGACAAACATCTCCCTTTGTGGACTCTGCTATCACTCAGCCGCCAAAGTATTAAACTTTGAAACTGCGTAACTCCATTGATACCTCTTTGAAAATAGCTCATACTTTACTTTGATGCTCTATCAAGTCTGAGCAGTAGTGAAGGATACTGTGGTGGTTTGATTCAGGTATCCCCCATAAACTTAGGTATTCTGAATGACAGGTTCCCAACTGGTGGAATTAACAGCTCCTGGAGGCAGTGTATTGTTGGGGGTATTATAGGCAGTTTTCCCTTGCCAGTGTTTGGCACACTCTCCTGTTCCTGTTGTCCACATTATGTTGGCCAGGGCGTGATGTCCACTCTCTGCTTATGCTTTCCTTTCCCCCTGCCATCATGGAGCTTCCCCTCCAGTATGTAAGCCAAAATAAACATTTTTTCTCCACAAGCTGCTGTTGGTCAGGAGTTTTGTGTCAGCAATGCGAACCTGACTGCAACAGATACCATAATATGTAGTCCCCAAAATAGTACTCTTTGTATTTGGATTATTTTTAGTATAAGACAATTATGAGCCTGTAGACATTTGTGAAGCACTGTACTTTACAACTACCTACAAATATAGTATAAATATTTTTGCAAGGGGAATTTACATTTATGAAGGAAATTTGTATTTCTAAAGGTGTGTCAGCATGACCATTCATCCCAGGAAATACTTACCTACATAAGTGAACAACTCTTTACCTGGTCATAACTTGCCTTCCCTTATCTTTCTAAACTTTGAAACCAGAGACCCCAAACCCTTTTCCTTTAGCCTAAAGGAAGCCTAAGAAGCTCAATAATCCTCAATCACCTGAACCCCTCTTGCTGTGTGTGTGTGTTTTCTACACATATGAAATCAGGGCCTAAACTTTTTTTCATACATAATCCCTTTTCACCTGAGAAATTTTTATGTGACTCATGGCATATAGGTTTATAAACTAGGTATACGGATAAAACCTTTACTGACAGTAAGTCATAAAGAAAAATTTAAGCAATTCCTTGGTATATATATGATTTTACCAGTTATTAATGACAAAAGCATACTAATGGAATGAATGTGCCTGCTTATAAAGAATTGGGGGCTGGGAAGATAGTGACATAGGAACCAATATGATATGCTAACACACTGATGTTTTGTGGGGGGTTCTGGATTCTTGTCTTATGAAATCTGTGAATCAGAGGATAAGATCCAGAAAGATTTTAGAGAAGGGGAGTTTAAGGGAAGGAAGGCCTAGTTCTTGCCCAGGGAGGTAAAAGGTGGTTTGAGAAGCTCACCTCAAGACACTGGTTGGGTTTTTAAAAACTTTTTATTTTATTTTTATTTTTTAATCAGAGTGAGAAGACACATGTGCATGAGAAAAGAGAGAGAGAGAGAGAGAGAATGAGAATTGGCACACCAGGGCCTCCAGCCATTGCAGTTGAACTCCATACGCATGTGCCATCATGTGCACATGTTCAGCCTTGTGTGCTGGGCTTATGTGGGACCTGGAGAGTCGAACATGAATCCTTAGGTTTTGCAAGCAAGTCCTTAACTGCTAAGCCATCCCTCCAGCCCTGGTTGGGGTTTTTACTTGAGCCCCCTGGATGACGAGCTGATCTAACCAGTCCTGATGTTATGTGTCTGGGGTCAGATTTCTAGAAAAGGGCAATCTTCCCAGAAATCTTGATTCTCTTGGAAGGGCTTTCTCTGAAGGGGATGGAAGGACTCCCTAGGGGACAGAGATAAGAAAAGGCCAGACCCTTCTGATGTTTCTGACCTGTAGTAAAGTGAAATGACCTAGATTTCCCACCATAGGCCTGAGGACAATTACCATGTTTAGCCAAGAGAAGGCTATTCACTTTTGGGCCCTGTCACCCCTAAACTGCCTCAGTGGCCCAGTAGATGAGGCCCTTGCTGTGCAAGCATGAGTATCTGAGTTTGGATCCCCAGAACCTACTTAAAGAAGGATATTACCACATAGTTGAGCAGTAGAGAAGGGCACCTGAAATTCCCTAATGGCCTCCATAGGCATGTGCACAGTAGATGTATCTGTGCACACACCTGGACATACCACATACATGCAACAAATATACATAAATACATATTGATTCTACACCATTTACCCTCCTCCCCCAGGTCTCCATTTACATGTGTGACAAACCATTTTAATCATGTCCCATTTTAGCCTTTTCTTTTTTTTTTTTTAAATAAAGGTCTCTTTCTTTCAGTCTGGATGTTTCTCCTTCCCGCTATGAAGAATGATGCTGGAATTTTTATAAGTATAACATTAAATCTCTATGTTGCTTTTGGTAGAATTGCCATTTTCATAATATTAATTCTACCTATCCAGTAGCCTGAGAGGTCTTTCTATCTTCTCAAGTTCTCCTCAGTTACTTTCATGAGTTTTTTTTTTTAATATTTTGATTATATACCCTTTTCATGTCCTTGGTTAGTGTATTCCAAGGTATTTAATTTTTTTTGTTGCTATTGAAAATGGGACAGCCACACTGATTTCTTTCTCTGTATATTTGTCCATTAAATATAGAAAGACTACTGATTTTGTGTGTTGATTTTGTACCTGCCACTTTACTGAAGGAATTGGTCACCTTTAGAAGTTTTGAGATGGAGACTTTGAGGTCACTTGTGTACAGGATCATCTCATCTGCAAATAGGGCTAACTTGACTTCTTTTCCAATTTGTATACCTTTTTATAAAAAACTTTATTTTTATTTATTTGAGAGAGAGAATGGGTACACTAGGGCTTCCAGCCACTGCAAATGAACTACAGATGTATGCACCCTCTTGTGCATCTGGCTTACTTGGTGTGGTGGTTTGATTCAGGTGTCCCCCATAAACTTGGGTGATGTGAATGCTAGCTCCCCAGCTGATGGATATTTGGGAATTAATGCCTCCTGGAGGGAGTGTATTGTTGGGGGCGGGCTTATGGGCTTTATAGCCAGTTTCCCCATGCCAGTGTTTGGCACACCCTCCTGTTGCTGTGATCCACCTTATGTTGGCCAGGGGGTGATGTCCACCCTCTGCTCATGCCATCGTTTTCCCCTGCCATCGTGAAGCTTCCCCTCGAGCCTGTAAGCCAAAATAAACCTCTTTTTCCCAGAAGCTACTCTTGGTTGGGTGATTTCTACCAGCAATGCGAACTGGACTGCAACACTTGGGTCCTGGCAAATTGAACTGAAGTCCTTTGGTTTTACAGGCAGATGCCTTAACTGCTAAGCCATCTCTCCAGCCTCGTTTCCCCCCTTTAAAAAAAAAAAACAAACAAAATTTTATTGACAATTTCTATACTTACAGACAATAAACCATGATAATTCCCTCCCCTCCCCCACTTTCCCCTTCATAACTCTACTCTCCATCAGTCTTTCTTTTCTTTTCTTTTATTTTTTAAAGATTTATTTTATTTATTTACTTACTAAAGTCAGAGAGAGGAAGAGAGAGAGAGAAGGAGTCTAAGCGCAAGCGAGCACAGGCTTTCAGGGCAGTTTGATGAGAATAATACATACATCTAGGCAGACAAGAGCAGGCTTTATACCCCTAAGGCTCATAGCCTCCCTTGCCATAGGCCTTTTAAATTTTTAAAAAAAAATTTAAAAATATTTTATTTATTTATTTATGAGAGAAAAAGAGACAGACAGAGAAAAAGAGAGAATGGGCATGCCAGGGCCTCTAGCCACTACATATGAACTCCAGACACATGTGCTCCCTTGTCCATCTGGCTTATGTGGGTCCTGGGGAATTGAACCAGGGTCCTTAGGCTTCACAGGCCAATGCCATAACTGCTAAGTCATTTCCCCAGCCCCCCTGCCATAGGCTTTTGATTAGGTTTTCAGTACCCGGCATGTATTCCCTCCCATAGAGCAGGTCCTCCAGTCCAATTAGTTGGTTTCCTCCAGAGCAGATATGCTACTATTGCTCCCGTTTGGTCATTTGTCCTGGCTGGCCAAACTTCAGATGTCCACTGTTTTGACTGCTGATGTCTTCTGTTTCCCATAGGGCTGCATGCAGTGAAGCTTTTTCTGGCTTTCAATTGGCTAGTCTACAGGGAGGTTTTCAGCTCAGCCCCAGCTTGATTTCTCAGTGACCTTGCTGCCCAAACATGTGAAGTCTTCAGCAGTAGAGTCTTACCATCTTTTACTTGTGGGAAACAAAGGGCCTTGGCAATGGCTTGTAATGTTTTGGGGATATAAGAGACCTTTCTGGCCAACAACTCACTGGAAGGCATCCTATCCCTGGCACTGAAAATTTTCTAGTAGCAATCTATGGCTTCTGGATGTGCCATTACCAAAAAAAGGTAGGCTTTTATATGGCTTATTCAAAATGTCTTGAATTTTGATGATCCTCCCCTACCCTTCTCTTAATCAATTCCCCTAGCCTCACTTAGGCCATTCTACTCCTTGTAATCTGTTTTTCTACTTACATATATCCAATACCATCCTCTAAAGTCCTTCCCTCTCCTCCCTTCCTTATAGTCTTTTTCTAGTTTACTGGCCTCTGCTACCGATTTTTGGTTAAGCTCACACACAAGACTATACATTTGTAGCTAGGATCCACATATGAGAAAGAACAAGCGACATTTGGCTTTCTGGGCCTGGGTTGCCTCACTTAGTATAATCCTTTCCAGATCCATCCATTTCCCTGCAAATGCCTTTTCTACATCTATTGAGATGATCATGTGATTTTTGTCCTTCAATACATTTATATAGTATGTTACATTTATCAAGTTATGTAAGTTAAACCATCCCTGCATCTCTGGGATAAAGCCTACTTGGTTGGGGTGAATAATCTTTCTGAAATATTCTTGTATTCTGTTTGTCAATATTTTGTTAAGAATTTTTACATCTATGTTGATGAGCAAGATTGGTCTGTAATTTTCTTTCTTTCTTTCTTTCTTTCTTTCTTTCTTTCTTTCTTTCTTTCTTTCTTTCTTTCTTTCTTTCTTTCTTTCTTTTTTTTGTCCTGCCTTTGTCTGGTTTTGGTATCAGGGTGATGCTGGCTTCATAGGAGGAGTTTGGTAGAATTCCTTCCTTTACTGTTTTATGGAAAAGTTGATCCTGTCAGATATTAAGATAGCGAGCCCTGCTTGTTTCCTAGGCCTATTTGCTTGAAATACCCTTTTCCATCCTTTCACCCTAAGACAGTGTCTTTTATTGAGAGATAAATTTTCCGGATCAAACAAACAAACAGCAGGATCCTGCCTTTTAATCCAGTCTGCAAGCCTGTGTCTCTTGTTTGGGGCATTGAGGCCATTGATATTGAGTTATTGGTATAGGTATGTTATATGGTATTGGTATAGGTATAGGTAGGAAATTGGTATAGGTATATAGGTTGAGATGTGTTTAATCTCACAATTCTTTTTGTTTTGTAGTGCTTCCTGGTTCCCTTTACTCTCTTGTTTTAACTGGTGAGTATGGTTTATTTTTTTCCTTTTTACTTATGTATGTGAAGGATTCCTTCAAGTATTTTCTGTAGAGCTGGCTTAGTTGTCATAAATTCCTTTAGCCTGTTTTTGTTGTGGAATATCCTTATTTCTCCTTCAGTTTGCATAGATAAGCTTGCAGGATAACGTATTCTTGGTTGACAGTTGTTATCTTTCAGAACTTGGAATACATTATTCCAAGCCCTTCTACATTTTAAAGTTTGTGTTAAGTAATCTACTATGATCTTGATGGGCTTGCCTTTATAGGTGACTTGCTTTTTCTCTCTAACTGCTTCAATATACTTTCTTTGGTTTGTGTGTTTAGTAGTTTCATTATAACATGGACAGGAGAAGTTTTTACCAGGTTTTGTCTATTTGGTGTTCTAGAAGCTTCCTTTATCTGCATTGGCATTTCTTTTCCAATTTGGGGAAATTTTACATCTGTGATTTTGTTGTAAATGCCTACTAAGGGTCTCGATTAAAATTCTCCTTCTAGTATAGTAGACCCTGAATTCTTATGTTTGATCTTTTCATAGTTTCCTGGATATCTTAAAATTCCCTTGTATACCTTCCTATTATCTTGTCTTACTCTTTATTGGACTGTATTAGATTTGCCACCTGGTCTTCTAGTTTAGATATTCTGTTCTCTCCTCCATCCATTCTACTTGTGAGACCTTGTTTTCTAGTGGTAGAATTTCTGCTTGTTTTTTCTTCAGTATTTCTATTTCCTTACTCATGTCTTATGATGACCTCCTTATTTCATTGAGCTGGTTTCCTGTGTTCTCTTGGAATTCTTTCAGGAGTGTGTTTTCTTCTTCAATTTCTTTGTTTTATTCTTCATTTCCTTTGATTTTGCTTGAGTCTAGATAAAATCATTTTTTAAAAATCTTTGTCAGGCATTTCATCTGAAACAGTGTCATTGGGGCCATTTGTGATGGATAATTTTTGGTGGGATTGTGTTGTCTTCATTCTTTGTGTTTCTTGTATTATAATGTTGTGATTTCTCTATCCTGAGTTATTTTGATGCTTAGTTTTTCTAATTATCTGTGGTGCTTTTAGATTTTGAAATCCAACTTCATGTACCTTCAGAGTATAAGTTGCCAAGTGTAGCTTTTGTACTCCAGTCCAACCACAGAAGTAATCCTAGGTGTTGAGTTTGCCTGCTACTCAAGTATTCTAGTGGGCTAGGTGAAGCAGTTCATTGGCATATTCTACTGAGCAATATACACGTTCAATAAAAACCAGTACAGAGCATGCAAGTGTGGGGATTGAGACAGACAACCTTATAAAGCCAAAATACCCAAGGGTGTGTGTTCCTCTATACCCTGTATCCTGTCAGCTTGGAGGTTGAGATTTCTGTTCTGAAATGGGTTCTAGATCAGCCTGGGTCTGAGTCAGACCCTGCCTGCAATAATTACAGAAGGAAAAGACAAAGGCCCTATGAATCTGAAAGCATCAAAGACAACAGTAGTCAACCCCCAAATACAGCTTAATTGGGAATGGTAAAGCCAACCAAGAATATGTAACCCATATCCTGCCCTGACATGGAAGGAGAGATTAGCACTTCCATTGTAGGCCTATGTACCTGCTTTTTTGTCAGTTAGCCTCATTATGTTTTGGGGTAGCTTTAAATATCACCAATGCTCATTGCCCACCTTGATCCCTCCATGTTGTGCTGTGAATCTGATGTTCTGATCAGCTGTGCTGGATGCCCTGTTGCAGAGTTCTGAATCCATTCTCTGGAGGGTTGCATTGCAGTCGGTTGGGGGATGGGAGAGTGCAGGAAGCCTGGAGTTGTACTGGAACTGCTCAGATGGTCCTGCCTGTGTCCTCTTCAGCAGCTCCTCATTTGCTGTCTCCCCTTCAGGTTTCTTAACTTTGCAAGGAGGCTGATGAGTTTAGAAAATCTCTGCATTTGGTTTCTGCTCCTGCAGCTGGGCGCCAGGTGGGTGCGTGGATCTGCACAGATCCGTCCGGATCTACAAGGTTTCTGGATAGTTTCTTCCTTTCTGATAGATCTTAGTCTCTCCTGCTTCTCTGCTGTGGCTGATGAAAACCTATATGCCTTCACTTTTTGAATGAAGTGTGTAATTTGCTGTGCTTTTGCTTAAATCCCTCTCTAGGCTGGATTCATGTGACTCCTATGCAGCCATCTTACCTGGAAGTCCCTTTGTTTCTTTTTCTTGTGTTATTGCTTGGGCTAGGACTGATAGTACTATGTTAAAGAGCAGTGGTGAGAGTGGGCACCCCTGTCTTATTCCTGATCTCAATGGGAACTCCTTGAGTCTTTCCCCATTAACTATTATTTGGGCTTTTGGTGCTTATATACGAACTTTATTGTGTTGAGATGTAAACTGTCCATGCCTAGTCTCTCCAGCATTTTAATCATTAAGTGGTGTTATATTTAGTCAAATGCATTTACTGTATCAATTGAGATGATTATGTGATTCTTATGATTACATTTATTTATGTGTTGTGTTATGTTAATTGATATTCATATGTTGAACCATCCCTGCATCCCCGGTGTAAAGCCTCTTCAAGGTGGATAATGCTTTTGATGGGTTGTTGCATTCGGTTTGTGAAGATTTTGTTAAGGATCTTTGCATCTAAATTTGTCAGGAACACAGACCTATAGTTTTCTTCTTGTATCTCTGTCTTGTTTTAGTATTAGGGTGATGCTAGTTTCATAAAAAGCAGTTGGGGGGCTGAAGAGATGGCTTAGTGGTTAAACGCTTGCCTGTGAAGCTTATGGACCCCGTTGTGAGGCTCGGTTCCCCAGATCCCATGTTAGCCAGATGCGCAAGGGGGCACATGCATCTGGAGTTCGTTTGCAGAGGCTGGAAGTCCTGGCGTGCCCATTCTCTCTCTCCCCCTCTATCTGTCCTTCTCTCTGTGTCTGTCACTCTCAAATAAATAAATAAAAATTAAAAAACAAAACAAAACAAAACAAAAAAGCAGTTGGGGAGGATTCCCTACTCTTCAATTATGTGAAACAGTTTGAGAAAAATTGTTTTCCATTCTTCAATGAAGGTTTGATAGAATTCTGCTGAGCAGCCATCTGTGGTGGTTTAATTCAGGTGTCCCCCATAAATTTAGGTGTTCTGGATGCTAGGTTCCCAGCTGACGGAAATTGGAAATTAAAGCCTCCTGGAGGTGGTGTGTTGCTGGGGGCAGGCTTATGCATGTTGTAGCCAGTTTCCCCATGCTACTGTTTAGCACACTCTCCTGTTGCTATGGGGGGCGGGGTCAGGGCGGAATGTGGTGGTTTGATTCAGGTGTCCCTCATAAACTTAGGTGGTCTGAATTCTAGATTCTCTGCTGAGTTTAGAATTAATGTCTCCTGGAGGCAGTGTATTGTTGGGGGTGGGCTTATGGGTATTATAGCCAGTGTCCCCTTGTCAGTGTTTGGCACACTCTCCTGTTGCTGTTGTCCACCTTATGTTGGCCAGAGGGTGCTGTCCACCCTCTGTTCATGCCATCATTTTCCCCTACCATCATGGAGCTTTCCCTCGAGCCTGTAAGCCAAAACAAACCTTTTTTTCCCACAAGCTGCTCTTGGTTGGGTGATTTCTACTAGCAATGAGAACCTGACTGCAACACCATCTGATCCTGGGCTTTTCTTTTTGGTGAGGGTTTTGATTACCTTTTTAATCTCTATGGATGTGATAGTTTTGTTTAGGAGATTAATAGGAGATTATTTTTGGTAAGTGGTATATGTGTAGGAACTCATCCATTTCTTCCAGATTATCCAATTTTGTGGAGTAGAAGCTTTAGAAGTGTGTCCTAATGATTCTTCCAATTTCATTGATGCTTATTGTGACATCTCCTTTTTCATTTGTGATTTTGTTAATTTGAGACTTTTTTTTTTTTTTGCTTGATCAAATTGGCCAGGGGGTTATCAATCTTGTTTATTTTTTCAAAGAACCAGCTCTTCATTTCATCAGCTTTTAAAATGGTTTAAAATTATTTTCTTAGTTTCCAGTTCATTAATTCCTGCTCTTACCTTGATTCTTTCTTTCCATCTGGAGTTCTTTGGGTTGGATTCTTCTTGTTTTTTCCAGTGCCTTTAGGTAGACATTTAGGTTATTGATTTGTGATCTCACTTTTTGTTCTGAAGGCATTTAGTGCTGTGACTTTTCCCTTTAGGGCTGCCTTCATTATGCCCCATAAGTTTTGTTCTCATTATCATTCAATTCTAGGAATTTTACAATTTTCTTTCTTAAACTTTTATTTTTATTTATTTATTTGAGAGAGGGAAAGAGGGAGAGAGAGGGAGGGGGGGGGAGGGAGGGAGGGAGGGAGAGAATGAGAATGGGCTTGGGCACGCCAGGGCTTCTAGCCATTGCAAACGAACTCCAGATGCATTGCCACCTTGTGCATCTGGCTTACGTGGTACTGGGGAATCAAATTGAGGTCCTTTGGCTTTGCAGGCAAATGCCTTAACCATGAAACAATCTCTCCTTTCCTTTTTGCTTTCTTCCACAACCTATTTATTATTTAAAAGTGTGTTATTCAGTCTTGTGAGCTGGTGGAATTCCCCTTGTTAATTTCTAGCTTTAAAGCATTGTGATAGTATATGATGCAGGAAGTGACTTCAATTTTCCTGAATTTATGAGGGCATGTTTTATGTCCGGATATATGGTCTTTTATGGAGAAGGCTCTACAGGCTGCTGAAAAGAATGTGTATTCTGTAGAATTGGTTTAGAAAGTTCTGTAGATGTCTGTTAGGTCTCGTTAATCTGTGGTGTTGTTGAGCTCTACTATTTCCTTGTTGATTTTATGCTTGGATACTCTGTCTATTGATGGATAGTGTAGTATTGAAGTCTCTAACTATGATGGTATTGGTGTTTATTTTTGTTTTGTTATTAAGTACATTTTGTTTTATAAACTGTGATGTACCTGTGTTTGATGCATATAGATTTATGATTGTGATACCCTCATGTTGCATCATTTCCTTGATGTGTAAGAAGAGGCCTTCTTTGCCCTTTTTGATTATTTTTGGTTTGAAGTCTCTTTTATCAGATATTAACATAGCAACATCTGCTTGCTTTGTACTTCCATTTGCTTGGAATATCATTTTCTACCTTTTTACCTTGAGGTGGTATCTTTCTTTAGTGATGAGGTGGGTTTCTTGAAAATAGTAGATAGAAGGATCCGTTTTCTTTCTCTTTAAATTTTATTTATTAATTATATACACAGTGTGTATACAGCCATGTTGGTACCATTGTTAGCCTCCTCCCTGTCCTCCACCTCCCCCCCCCGAAGGGACCCTCCTTGCTGGGGAAAGTGGGTCATGCATTGTGGGAGTAGATATCAGTTATGGGGAAGAGGCAATGTCTCTGTACATAATATCTCAACTTGTGGCTCTTTCCACAAATTCCCCTGAGCCATGTTGGGTTCTATTTAGGTCTACTTCAGTGATGAAGTCTTGGGAACCTCTGTGTCTCTGGATATCTGGTTTTGTAGGAGTTGATCTCTGTGTCTATCTCTTCACCCTTGTTCTGGTACCAGGTTTACCAAGAAATCAGCACTCTTGCTCATTACCCAATTTTTCTCTGGTTTCAGGTGAGGCCCTGGTGAGGTACGATGTGCTGAATCTCTCCTCAGGTTCTGCATCTATCTGAAAAAGAGAGGAAGATTCTCCAATGGAGAGTGAAGTTAGTACCAGATAGATCGGATAACCATTACTATTTCAGAGGGAATTTATTAGGTGTAGGCCCTCTTGTAGTTCAAGTTTGGAGAACAGACTTGGTTTTTGGATATGGTTCTGAGTTGTTTCCCAGTTCTAGCTATGGGTTCTGTTCCACTGAGCAGATCTGTTAGCCAAATCAAGAGCTGTTGGTTACCCATCATGCCTGTGCGTCACTGTTGCACATAGGTGAGCATCATGTCAGGTTGTTTGCTGCTGAGTAGCTTAGACCAAGATGTTGGTTTTCCCCCAGTTGCTCATGTAGCCCCTTCTGGCACTAGACAAGCTGTTTGGGGACTGACTGTCTTCCAGATTCCAGCCAGGTCTCTCCATGTATGTACCAACAGCATATGGTGTCTTCGGCAGTAGGGTCTTACCATTCACCTTTGGTGGGCAGATTTACAATTTCTTGTCTATGCTATATTCTCTAGTTCAGATCTGTCTAGTAAGTATGGTTGCAGGGTCCCAGCTTGTGTGTCTGACTACAAGATGGGGTCTCTCTTTCACCATCCTGCTACTGTTTGCCATCTATCATGGGTCACAGCTTTGCTGTCATTTTTAAACCCCACAGCATAGAGTTTTATGTGTGCCTAAGATGTGTTATGAGGTTGTTTGCTGCTGAGTAGCTTAGACCCCAAGTTGATTGGACAGATATTTTTCATTTTCCCACTGTCGTTCATGTAGCACCTTCTGGCACTATGAGCTAGCTGTCTGGGGACTGAGGGTTCATTTTTTTTTTCTTTTTTTTCCAAGGTAGGGTCTCACTGAACTAGATCTGAACTAGAAAATATAGCATAGCTCAGGCTGACCTAGAATTCACTGTGTAGTCTCAGGCCTCGAACTCATGGTGATCCTCCTACCTCTGCCTCCCTAGTGCTGGGATTTGTCTGCTTTTTGATCTACCCTTAACTTGTGTCTTTTGATGGGCAAGTTAACACCATTAATATTTAAGGTTATTACAGTGAGGCTTGATTTGATCCCTGCCATGATAGGGTGCTTTATTAGGTTTGGTGCTTTTTTGTGTTTTGTACTTTTTTGAGCCTGGTTTAGTTTTAGTTATTGTCATATTCTTCTTGTAGGCTCTTGAAATTGATTATTTCACTCTTCTGTGTGGAGTAATCCCTGACTTATTCTCTTTATGTTTGGTTTTGTGTTTATATAATTATAGAGTTGACTTTTTTCATGGAAAGTTTTTTCTTTTATCATCTATTATGAGGAATACTTTTGCTGAGTATAGTAGGTTGGGTTGGAAGCCATGATTTTTTAAACTTTGAAGTGTTCTGTTCCTGGTTCTCTAGGCTTTTAAGGTTTCCATTGAGAAATCTGAGGTAATTCTGATGGAATTGCCTTTGTATGTAGTGAGTTGTTTCTTTCTTGATGCTTTTAGCACTCTCTCTTTGTTTTCATTGTTAAGAGTTTTAAGTATGATGTGCCTTGGAAAGTTTTTTCTTTGGTCCTGTCTGCCTGGTGTCCTGTGAGCTTCTTGTATCTGGATGGGCCTCCCTTTTGAGATATTGGGAAAATTTTCTTCAATAATTTTGTTGAATATATTCTCTATGCCTCTGGCCTGGATTTTCTCTCCTTCTGGTATACCCATGATTCAGATGTTTGGTCGTTTTAGGGTATCCCACAGTTTCCTTGTTCTGTTTGTATGAATTTTTTAAATTTTGCAAAGATTTTTGCTTCCCAATCTATTTCTTCTGTCTTGTGTTCTAGGACAGAGGTTCTCACTTCCACACGAGTAACTGTGTTAGTGGGGGGGGGGGTTCCAGAGAGGTTTTAAAAGGTCAATTTGATTTTTTGTTTTTCATTGTGTTATTTTGCACTGTGTCCATCTCATTTTTGAGGTAAGATTTCAGTTTGAGGTCTGATTTTCTTAATGCTTTCTGGAATTCATTCTTCCATTTGGTTAAATCTTCATTAAGCTTAATCAGTTGGTTATTGAGATCTTCTATTTGTTGACTCACCTCACCTTCAATTTATTTATATCTGTTTTGAGGCTCCTAAGGTTTTCTTCAATTAAGTTAAGCCTAGTGTTAAAAGCTGAATGCTGTAAGAGATGATTCTGCTCAGTTTCATTTATGTATTTGCTTTCAGCATAGAAATTTTTTTTCGAGGTAGGGTCTTGCTCTAGCCCAGGCTGACCTGGAATTCACTATGTAGTCTCAGGGTGGCCTTGAACTCACAGTAATCCTCCTATCTCTGCCTCCCAAATGCTGGGATTAAAGGCATGCATCACCAACCCAGCTCAGTTTAGTAATTCTTTTGATCAGGGTCACATTGGTTGTTGTGTTTTCATTTTGGGATTGAATTTCTGTTGATTTTATGATTTCATTGGAGGGTTCTATCTCTCAATTTTCTGACTTTCTGACTTTCTTTTTTTTTTCTTCTTTTTACATTGTGGTCTACCCATCTTGAGGAAAAGTTTTATTCTATTGAGGGAAAGCAAGTATTTGTCCTGTAGGATCTTCAGTGGGTGTTCTGTTTTAAATGTTGAATGTATTGGTCTACCATGGGGGTTGTAACCACAGATGTGCACATTGTGGAGATTGCAAGTACATCAAAGGTACCTGGGAGCTCTGGTCTACTCACTGTATTCCAGGTACTCTTTAGCACAAGGGGACCAGGGGCTGGGGAACCAGGAGCAAGGCAGCTGGAGATCCACGGTCAAGAGGCCAGATCCAGCAGTGGCCTGTGTACCCTCTGGCTCAGGGGAATAGGGATTTGGGTACTCAGGGGCCAGTTAATCAGGAAACAAGAGTAAAAAGCCTGCTTCCCCAGCCCACCATGCCACCCCAAAGTAGCAGCAGTAGGGGTACAGGACCAGTGAAGTAGGAGATGGAGAACCAACCAGGATCTCTGAACTAATTACTCCTTGGGCACGCCCTCTGGAGCAGAGAATCCAGGAGTTGAGGACCCAGGCCCATTGAACCAGGAAGGCAGAGCAAGGGACATGTTTCCAACAGCAAGCTTGCAGGGTCTAGACAGCCCCAAGCAAACAGTAGAGGAATGTACTGGGACAAGGGATCTAGGAGGAAGGGGGTTAGACAGGGCGATCTGGCCAACTCACTCTGTGTGAAACCTCTGGAACAGTGGATCTGGGAATTGGGAACTCAGAGGCCCTTCAATCAAGAAGATGGAACAAGGGCCAGCTTTAATTTTTGATTGGACATTAACGTGCTGATCTATGAGTTGCACACAGCTCCTTTCACTTGTGGTTTTATTTTTTCTTTCTTTTATGGCTGTTCTCATGAGCCTGGTTTGTCTGGAACAGCTATTTTATCATAGGTAAAGGAAGGTTCTCATGGATGAACGGCTTTTAAAAATGAAAATTAGGTGCTCTCTCTCTCTCATGAATATAAAATTAAGGTCTGGAATGATAGTTTAGTGGTTAAGGCACTTGCCTGCGGAGCCTAAGGACCCATGTCCAACTCTTCAGATCCCACATTAGCCAGATGGGCAAAGATGAGGCAAGTGCAAGGTTGCATATGACCACTAGATGGTACAAGCATCTGTAGTTAGTTGCAGTGGCTGAAGGCCCTGATTTGCCAATTCTCTCTAAAATATTTGCCAATTCTCTCTCTAAAAATAAATAAATAAAATAAAATAAAAATAATTAAAAGTAGGCCAGGTATCGTAGCACACACATTTAATCCCAGCACTTGGGGGGCTAAGGTAGGACTATCACTGTGAGTTTGAGGCCAGCTGGAGACTAATTTCAGGTCAGCCTGGGCTAGAGCAAGACCCTACTTCAAAATACAAATAAAAAATAAAGTGGCAAAATGTGCCCACTAGTGCAGTGCCGGGCTCCTTCCCGGGCAGGTAGTGCTGAGGGAAGGACCAGGTCTGCTTGTTCCACTCTAGGGGTTGAGGAGGAAGATGAGCATATGATGACTCAGAAACCTCTCCTAGCTACCTGAGAAAAACCACACTGAGTCAGGAGTCTTTTTGAAGCAGGAACTCACAAAAAAAACTCGCTTTATTACTGTGAGCAGTTGCCTATATAATGTTGGGGATGAAGGTGGGGATTTTAGGACAGAGGGGAGAGGTAAGGGCCAATAGTAAACTGTAACTATTGAAATGGTAATTACAATTGCCACGTGGAAGTGGCAGGCCAGAAGCCATTAGGTGTCTTGCTGAGTCCTAGCTGGCCAGAGACAGGTGGCCAAACTTTAGCTAGGCTCAGGAAGTTCCACTAGGCCTCACGCCTGGGCCTGTCAGAGCCTAACAGTGCAGTAGTGGAAAGAATGCTTTTAGATTGGATTGTAGGCCCACTCCTTGGGAGGGATCATTTGCCTGGCACTCTATACCTAGCCCAAAGCCCATTATTGGAGAGGTCATAGGCTGTATGGGGGAATCTACTACTGTTGTTTTGCTACGTGAGTATTGTTATAGTTACTCTTAGTTACTCTATAGTTATTCTTGTTGCTGGGATGAAGGACCCAGCTAAAAGCCAAGGTGAAGAAAGTTTTTATTTTTATTTTGGCTTACAGTCTGAAGTTGAAGCTTCATTATAGCAGGCATGAACAGAGACAACATAACTTAGACCACAGCAAGTGAAAACTAGCGGCAGGAGAGTGAGTTGAGTTGTGGCAAGGGGGAGCTAGCTATAATACCCCTAAGTCCACCCCCAACAGCAACCTCCTCAAAAAAGTCTTCACCTCCTAAATTACCATCAGCTGGGGATGAAACATTCAAAACACATGAATTTATAGGGCACATCTGATTGAAACTATCACAGATATAATGTCAAACTGCCTTCTAAGTATTTGTGTTTATATCTATTGATCAGCATTATTCTTGGCTCTGGTCAGAGAAGCTTCCTCCTCCCCTCCGCCATATAGATTTTTGTGCCGACCTGCAGCACGAGAGTCGAACAGACCCGAAGGAGGGAGTGGGAATGGATCTGAGACAAGAACACAGGAATAGAGCCAAGACAAGTTCTGATCAAGGCTCGAGTTTATTTAGGCAGACACAAGCTTATATACAGAAAATACTTCCTCGACAATGCCTTTGTGTCTAAAGTCAACTTCCCCAAGGCTGTACGATAATGCCTCTGTGTCTAAAGTCTCAAGACAAGAGGTCAAGGAACAGTTACAGATCCCGACAGATTTTACTTATTTATTTATTTGCTGTTAGATAGTGCTGTGGTATATTTTGATTATACAAAGTAATGGGTTTCATTATGTAATTTTCATATGTGCTCGTTAGGGTTTTGATCATATTTACAGTCCTATTGTCACAGACAAGCATTTATTATTATTATTATTTTTTTTGCAGTGAGTGATGGCTAATGCAGAGACTCATAACTGGTCAAAGTTCTAAGACTAAGAGACTGTTAATGCTCAGCCCTAAATAGGACATTTATATCATTCCATCCAAGGTTCAGAGAACATCCCAGTAGGAGGGTACACAATGAATTCAGGAGTCAGAGGGAAGGGCACTATGGAACACTGTCTTCTGGTCATGACCTGGCCTTTGCATTTATGAAATTATAGCAGCTCTGGTTGCCTGCACAAGATTGTGCTCCTCACCATTCTGTCATGAGGCTCCACCCCTCCATGAGAAACTTTGGCATCTAATGGGCAATCAGTTGTGTCATTGCTATAGCCACTGGAATGTTGCTCATGCTCCAGTTAGTTCTTGTGACCCTGATTGCTTGGCTAAGCCACTTTTGGTAATAACTATGTTATAACCCCATGATAAAACAATACTGATCATACAGTGTATCTCTGCACTTAAGTTTTATTATATACTTTCCAAGCCAAATGAGACTAAACCCCTATCATAAGTTTTTTCCTGCTTATTGAGGCTTCACTAGATTTCATACTCTGTTGAGGATCCATTTATTTAGGCATTTGATACCTAGTTGGAGTATAAATATTCAAAGTTGTGTCTGTTTCTTGTTACTTGTGCTAAGGTGGCTCTTATAACAGTGATGTGGGCTGTTCATTGAAAAGGAATCAAATTAGAAAACAGTTTAAAAGTATTTTTATCTGTATTTATAATCTCATTTATCTGAACTGTCAACTTATATTGCTTTTTTCTCTGCAGAAAAGCAGAAACTCTCCAGATGTCGTCCAGCAATGACCAAGTTTTTATCCCCATGTCAGAAAGAAACAATGGCCTTCCTGGAGTGAACTCTAGTGCGCTGAAGATGGCTATCGAAGGGGATGTGTTAAGTTTCCATAACATCACCTATCGAGTGAAAGTGAAAAGTGGCTTTCTACTTGGTCGGAAAACAGTTGACAAAGAAATACTATCAAATATCAGGTATGTGAATGAATATTTCCTTTCTTTTTAAAAATATTTATTTATATAAGTAAGTACAATGATTGAGATGGGGAGGTAATATGATGGAGAATGGAATTTAAAAGGGGAAAGTATGGGGGGGAGGGAGGGTATTATCATGGGATATTGTTCTATAATCATAGAAAATCTTAATAAAAATTGTGAAAAGAAAAAAAAATACAAGTGTACTGAGCCAAAAAAATTTATTTATTTGCTAGAACAGATGCATAAGGTGATACAAGCACACAAGGTCACACTGTGCACAAGGTGGCGCACACATCTGGAGTTTGCACATCTGGGTATGCCAGGGCCTTTTGCTGCTTCAGGCAAACATTGACACGTGCCCTTTGTTTATGTGGCTTTTTGTGGATACTAGGGAATTGAACCCAAGCCAGAAGGCTTTGTAAACAAGTGCCTTTTACCACTAAGCACGTTCCCCAACTCTGAATGAACTTTTTAAATGGCTTCGTTAATATACAGTGAACTTCACAAATCTTCCATATTACCAACAAATTTCTCTAAACATTTTGTCCTTTTATAGATATATAAGCACATGCTTTCATTTCTTCTGGCTAAACTAGGACCTAAGTGATTGGATCACTTATTTGGTATATATTTTACTTGCAAAGGAACTGTCAAAGCTTTAAAAAATGGTTGTGCCGTGTGCACTTACTCTCTTTTTGAGAACTTGAACATTTAACATGCCATTTTATTATACTGTGTAAATCTTGTGTTTTGATGGAAAGAGGTCTGACTCAGATTTACTGCTTTTTGATTGTGGTGAAGTAATTGTAACCTTGGAGGTTTAGTTTTTCAATCTATGTGACAAAAACCTGTTGATGCCATTTCTGACCCAGACACTTTTTTAAGTACTTGTGTACTTTATGTCCAAGGAAGTTAAAGTGATGGTATATTTTAAAAATCCATTGTGTTTTATTTATTTTATGAAACAATATCAATAGACTGCCCTTTTTTATATGGGAGTGAGAGAGAGAGAGGGAGAGAGAATGAAAAAGAGAATTGGTATGCCAGGACCTCCAGCTACTACAATTGAACTCCAGACATGTGTGCCCTCTTGTGCACATATGTGACCTTGTGTGTTTGAATCACTGTGTGTCTGGCTTACGTGGGACCTGAATAGTCAAACATGAGCCCTTAGGCTTCATAGGCAAGTGCTTTAACGACTAAGCTATCTCTCCAGCCCTTTAAAAATATTTTTTTTCAGGCAAGCCCAACGACTGGCCTTTTTTTAAATGAGAGACAGCAAAAGCAAACTCCTGATGTGTGCGCCACCTTGTGCACAGTGTGACCTTGTGTGCTTGTATCACCTTATGCATCTGTTCTATGTGGGATCTGAAGAGTCAAACATGGGTCCTTAGGCTTCACAGGTGTTGCAGTCAGGTTCTCATTGCTGGTAGAAATCACCCAACCAAGAGCAGCTTGTGGGAAAAGAGGTTTATTTTGGCTTACAGGCTTGAGGGGAAGCTTCATGATGGCAGTGAAAATGATGGCATGAGCAGAGGGTGGACATCACCCCCTGGACAACATAAGGTGGACCATAGAAACAGGAGAGTGTGCCAAACACTGGCAAGGGTAAACTAGCTATAACACCCATAAGCCTGCCCCCAACAATACACTCCTACCAGGAGGCATTAATTTCCAAATCTCCATCAGCTGGAAATCTAGCATTCAGAACACCTAAGTTTATGGGGGACACCTGAATCAAACCACCACATTCCATCCCTGGCCCCCATAAACTGATATCCCTACATGATGTAAAATAGTGTATTCAGTTCAACTTTAAAAATCCCCATAGTTTTTATCAATCCCAATGATGTTCATACATCTTCATAGACCAAGATCTTTTAACTGAGCCATAATATCAAAAACCCAAAAACCCCATAATGGCGCAGAATAAACATTCACAATGCAAAAGATGACATTGGGTACAGCAAAGAAATGTTCAACCAATACAAGATTTAAAACAACCAGGGCAAACATCACATTCTGTAGCTTCAAGTCTAACAACTCTAGCCAATGACAAATCCCCAAGTTTAATAATTCTAACTAGCAGCAAGTCTCTGGAGTTCTAATTATGCCCCTCCAGCTAGGCTTCTCACAGTCTTAGAAAACTTTATTGTGGCCAGCAGCTTTTCTTAGCAGCCATCTCATGGTCCAGGCATCTCCATTAGGGTTCCACTGCAAGCCATGGTTCATCCTCATGGCCCCATGGGGTCTCCATGAAGGCAACCAGTAAACCTGCTTCACACTGCCCATGGCCATTTCCGAAACATAAGACTATGTTGCAAACTGAATGACTCTTTCTTTCCTGTATTTCTTATACTTCACAATACCAGGTAGGGTGCCAATTTGTTAATCCAAGGGGGAATAATGCAGATTTTGAAGAATAGGACACTCCTTGAGCACTCAGACCCCTTCAAAAGAGTCTACATTCTTCTTGTTGCCCCTGTGCAGATCGTCTGGTCCAATCTCAAAGGTTGTAATCACTCAAATGCAGCTGAATGGACAGCAGTTTACCCAAAGATTTTTCTTTCTGTGCCATATCCCTCTGCCCACACCAGTTAATTTCTATGCAAAGCAACCCTGCACAACTTCTCCGGAAATGGGAATAACAGCAAGTTTGTCACACAAACTTCTAGCTCAGTCTAAGCAAAGCTCTTTCTCACCCTCATAAGCCAAACCTCACAGTTCATAGTTCTTATGCATTCAGGTCTTTCAACTCTGGCCAGAATAGTCCATCAAGCTGTACTTACAGCACTGCAAGACATCTCTTAGGTCAAGGTTTCATGTCCTTCCACATTCCTCTTGAAAATCAGCTCCAAAAGGCCAAAGCCACACAGTCAGGTGTCTAGCAGCAACCCCACTCCTGGTACCACTTTATTGTTGCAGTCAGGTCCACATTTCTGGTATAAATCACCCAACCAAGAACAGTTTGTGGGAAAACAGAGGTGGATTTTGGCTTACAGGCTTGAGGGGGAAGCTCCATGATGGCAGGGGAAATGACAACATGATCAGAGGATGGACATCACCCCCTGGCTAACATAAGGTAGACCATAGCAACAGGAGAGTGTGCCAAACACTGACTTGGGAAAGTGGCTATAACACCCATAAGCCCACTGCCAATACACTTCCTCCAGGATGCATTAATTCCCAAATCTCCATCAGCTGGGAATCTAGCATTCAGAATACCTAAGTTTATGAGGGACACCTGAATCAAACCACCACAACAGGCAAGCGCCTTAACCGCTAAGCCATCTCTCTAGCTTCCCCACTTTTTTTTATTAGTTAGGGACATATTCATTGTGTAAACATCACCAGTTGGTACCATCCTTTCCTTCATCTCTGCCCCTCCTCCAAAGGGAACCTCTTTGTTGGGGATGCAGGTCATCCCCATGGGGATTATGGATTGTGCATTGTGGGGGTAGCCATCAGTTACGGGGAAGAGGCAATATCGCTGTGCATAATGTCATAGCAGTCTTTTCATCCCCTCTTCCACGAAATTACCTGAGCCATGGTAGGTGTGTTTTAAGTCTACTTCAGTGATGGGCTCTCAGGAGCCTCTGGATCTCTGGCTTGGTAGGTATTGAGTGTCCTCAGTGTTTGTCTCCTTCACCCTTGTGCTGATAACAGGTTCACTGAGAAAGTAGCACTCTTGCTCATTTCCCCAGTTCCTCTATGGTTTCAGCTGGGGCTGTGGTGGAGTGCAATGGGTCATTTCTCTCTTCAGGTCCCACTTCTGTCTGAAAAAGAGAAGCAGATTCCCCAGTGTAGAGTGAAGTCAGCACAGGTTAAATGGGATAAACATTAGTAGTTTAGAGAGAATTTAATGGTTGTAGACCCTCTTATAGCTCAAGATTAGTGGGAGCTTGATATTGGTAAGCAAACTCATTATCTAGATATGATTGACTTGTTTCCCAGTTCCAGATATGGGTTCTTTTCCATTGAGTGGCTCTGTTAGCCAATCCAAGAGCATCTGGTTACCCATCATGGCTGCATGCCACTATTGCACTTGTGTGTGCATCACATAAGGTTGCATGCTTCTGAGTAGCTTAGACCTCGAGTTGCTCAGACAGATGTTGGCTGCCTTCCCCCAGTAGCTCAAGTAGCACCTTTTAGCACTAGATAGGCTAACTGTGTGGGGACTTGCTCTCTTCCAGATTCTACCCAGGTCTCTCCATGTTGCATATTGACAGTGTATGGTGTTTTCAGCAGTAGGGTCTTACCATTAACCTCTTGTGGGTAGTAAAGTGCTCTGACAGAAATCTGTTTTGTTTTGGGAAACCTTGTAGGTCTGTCTTATCAATAGCTCATTGTGTGTGTTAACCGCATCCTGGTACTGGGAGTTACAGGCCAGTACCAAGGAAAAAGAGAGAAGAAAAACAAGGAAAATAGAAAGAAGAAGAAGAAAAAAAAGAAACAGGAGAAATTTAAGGTTAGGCTTCATCTTACCCTCTCCAGGGCCCTTTGATTCAGATGCTCCCCCTAAGATCCTGTTGAAGGTCCACCCTTTCAATCTATCTTCCAGGATATAGGATTCTATGGTACCAGTTCCATTTGGGTTCAGTTTTGTGACTCCCCCCATATACTTCCTTCAAGCCCTACCCTCCCTATTGTCCAGGCTCTTTTTGTTTTTTTGAAGCAGGGTCTCACTCTAGCTCAGGCTGACCTCAGAGTGACAGTGATCCTCCTACCTCAGCCTCTGGAGTGCTGGGATTAAAGGTGTGAGCCACCACAACCTAGGTAGTCCTTTGCTTTTTAAAGGACCGTTTTAATCAAATGGCCTATTTATAGTAAGTTCTAATCTTGAGTAGCACTTTTCATAATAAAGGCACATGGAAAATATTTAAATTTTTAAAAAAATTTTTATTAACATTTTCCATGATTATAAAAAAAATATATCCCATGGGGGCACCGGAGTCCTCCCGTATCCCAGCAGGCAGTGCAGTCCGGAGACGCTGACAAAGGAGCCGAGGAACAGTCGCAGCTGCTATCCGAGGAGCCGGTGTTGCCGAGATTGCCAAAATGTATTGGAGCTTTTAACTGAATTGAAGAAAATCCAAACTAAATTTGAGACTGTAAAGACAGAAGCTGCAGCAAGGAGGATTAAGTGCCAATGCAACAAAAAAGACAACCAGAGTTAGTGGAAGGAAATCTTCCTGTTTTTGTGTTTCCCACGGAGCTCATCTTTTACGCAGATGATCAGTCAAAACACAAGCAAGTGTTGACTCTGTATAATCCCTATGAATTTGCCTTAAAGTTCAAAGTGTCATTCGTCAGAGATGTCCGATCCTCTCACTATGGTGTAATCGACAAATTTCGTCTCCAAGTTTCTGAGCAAAGCCAGAGGAAGGCTTTAGGAAGGAAAGAGGTTATTGCCACTCTTCTCCCATCTGCAAAAGAACAAAAAAAGGAAGAAGAGGAAGAAAGGATAAAGGAACATTTGACAGAAAGCATATCAAACAGAAGTGTCTCTTCAGGTCCTAGTTTACTATCTTCCTGGGAGTGGTGTGCATTGCGACCCTGATGTTGCCTACGCTGGGGGATATGGAATCGCTGGTGCCTCTCTACCTCCACTTTAGTGTGAATCAAAAATTAGTGGCTGCTTATATCTTAGGTCTTACCACAATGGCTATACTAAGAACATAAGCAAGGATTAAAACTGACTGACAAAGTAAATTTATCATGAATATGAATGTGGACTGCCTTTTATCTCTATCCCACTCCATTAACATACTACAAAATTATTGAATGATTTCTAATAACTGCAAATGTATAATATATATTTTCAATTAGTGTTTAATTTTGTCTGAAGACTCTAGCACTTTATGTTACAGACAATAAGAATACTTCTGAGTGATACCTATTGTGCAAATAACATTAATTAAAATTAAAAAAAATATCCCATGGTAATTCCCTCCCTCCCCCCCTTGACACTTTCCCCTTTGAAATTCTGTTCTCCATCGTATTACCTCCCCATCTCAATCATTGGAAAATATTTAAATTTAAGACAATTATAATTGATCTGAAGTTATACAATTGAAGTCTGTAGTGATAAGAATTTGGTATCTAGGTTCATGAGTCAGCTCTATTTTAAGAGCACCTAGTAATTATATTTTTATTTTTAACCAGCAATAAATTCATATTCTGAGCATGGTGTTGAAGTGGGAGCTAGAGGGTTAGGGAATTGAGTATTTCTATGGAATCTCCTCTTTATCGGTCCTATTAGTTTACAGCTGTGAGATATTGGGCTTATTAATGTTTTCCTGGTTTTTAGAGAATGGAGTCTATAGTTCCCTGGTGTTGGTAAAGCTTTTTTTTTAATTTTTTTTTTTTATGAGACAGGGTCTCACTCTAGCCCAGGCTGACCTGGAACTCACTCTGTAGCTCACACAGGCCTCAGTCTCACATTGGTTTTCTTACCTCAGCCTCCTGAGTAGTGGGATTAGGGGCATGAATCACCATGCCTGGCTTAGTGGTATGGTGTTGGAAAATGAATGTGAATTTGCTCAAATATCATTACGTTTGATTCTCATTTATTTTTATTTTTTTCTTTTCACAATTAAAAAAAAATTTTGTTCATTTTTATTTATTTATTTTGAGAGCAACAGACAGAGAGAGAAAGAGGCAGATAGAGACAGAAAGAGAGAGAGAATGGGCATGCCAGGGCCTCTGGCCACTGCCAACGAACTCCAGACGTGTGCGCCCCCTTGTGCATCTGGCTAACGTGGGTCCTGGGGGATCAAGCCTCGAACCGGGGTCCTTTGGCTTCACGGGCAAGCGCTTAACTGCTAAGCCATCTCTCCAGCCCTCTTTTTCACAATTTTTATTAACATTTTCCATGATTATAAAAAATATCCCATGGTGATACCCTCCCCCCACACACTTTCCCCTTTGAAATTCTATTCTCCATCATATTACCTCCCCATCTCAATCATTGTAGTTACATATATAAAATAACCAACCTATTAAGTACCCTCCTCCCTTCCTTTCTCTTCCTTTTATATCTCCTTTTTAACTTACTGGCCTCTGCTACTAAGTATTTTCCTTCTCATGCAGAAGCCCAATCATCTGTAGCTAGGATCCACATATGAGAGAGAACATGTGGCGCTTGGCTTTCTGGGCCTGGGTTACCTCACTTAGTATAATCCTTTCCAGATCCATCCATTTTTCTGCAAATTTCATAACTTCACTTTTCTTTACTGCTGAGTAGAACTCCACTGTATAAATGTGCCACATCTTCATTATCCACTCATCAGTTGAGGAACATCTAGGCTGGTTCCATTTCCCAGCTATTATAAATTGAGCAGCAATAAACATGGTTGAGCCCGTGCTTCTAAGGAAAAGAGATGAGTCCTTAGGATATATGCCTAGGAGTGCTATAGCTGGGTAATATGGTAGATCAATCTTTAGCTGTTTTAGGAACCTCCACACTGTTTTCTACAATGGCTGGACCAGATTGCATTCCCACCAGCAGTGTAGAAGGGTTCCTGTTTTTCCACATCCCCGCCAACATTTATGATCATTTGTTTTCATGATGGTGATTCTCATTTGTTTAATGGCGCGTTACTCTATTTCCTTCAATGGGCAGGAATAAGATAGTAAAGAAAATTATTGTGTGTGGATCAGAGTAAAAGGACGAGGTTCTCGATGAAGGTAAGAGCACTGTGTGGGATTATAACCCTATGCATAGGACTAAAACTTTATGTTATGCCCACTTCTTATTTACGATCAGTATAGAAGTTTTGATCTACTGTTTTTCTGACTTGGACCAGTTCGTCCCTCCTTAGGCAACCTGGTGGTTCCCTACTTCCCAGAGGTCATCATGTTGGTCCTAAATTGGTGAAGACACCCAAATGGCTTAGTGCACTACCACCCAGAATTTCTGGACTCAAGCAATCTTCCTCCATCAGCTTCTTGAGTAGGTGGGACTGTAGGCATGTGCCACCATACCCAGTCCTATTTCTTAATTCTTTCATAGGCTAGTTAATACTCACTAGGAGAATGAAGCAATAAATGATGCTTACAAAGCTTTTTATGTTTTGCACATATTTAGGTAAAATGACTTGTGAAAAATTGATTATCTTTTATGAAGCATAATAATCAAGAAAATGACAGGGTAATGATAGAGGTAGACTGCTTGTCTAGCATGCAAGATAGTAGGTTTAATCCCAGCATTGAACTCCTTCCAAAATAAAACGCCTGTCACTTCATATTTGTTTTGAAAGAGGTAGAAGGTAACATGATTGAATAAATGCAAACATATATATATATATATATATATATGTGTGTGTGTATAGATAGATAGATAGATAAAATTCATACTTTGTGATGGCATGTATGGTGTGTGTGTGGTGAATACAGTGCATATTGTGTGATGGGATGTGTGTGTGTATATGTGTGTGGTGTGGTGTTGGAATTGAATTCAGGCCTTTGAGCACGCTACCAATCTCATGATTCTTTTCAACAAGTAGAGTAGTAATTCTAGACTCTGAGTGTATCATGTGCTCAAGGCTCTATGATATGCTTATGGCTAGATGGGCTGCATTTCAGCAGAGGAATTCTGGGCTCCTCTAATCTCAAAGTATAGCTCATAAAATATAGACAAATCTTGAAATTTTTTGAATTTTATAATTAAAGGGACTACACGGATTGGTATTCATGCTCACCCACATTTCTGATTTGGGTTTGAGAAAGTTCATACCATTTTTTTTTCCTGCAGGGTTTCCATTCTTTCTGTTGTCTTCTGGTTTCAAATAAGTAGATTCTCTATGGTGCATGTCAGGTTGCTGTCACTACCTTATGTTTGATTTGTGTTTCAAAACACTATCACCATTTAAAATGGTGTCTATATTCCAAAACAGCTGATGAGAATCTGGACTTTCCTTTGGACATTAAACAAAAGCTGTTCATGAGAATTCAAAAGATTTTCCTCTCTTACATACAATCTTTTCTCTAACTAGCACCAAAAATCTCTGAAAAAAAATCATTGCAGTATATGTATAGATATTCTACAATTATGAGGGGAAACTCAATGTTTTTTTGAAGCTTGTTTAATAATTTATTATGAAATAATTTCCAACTTAAAACTGCAGGAACATAATGTTTTCACCCCGATTCTATGTTAATATTTCACTGCCTTTCTGTTATCACTGTCTCTTTTGTACCCATTGTCATTAATGATTTGGGGAACCCTTTAAAACTAGGTTATCTACTTTGTGGCTGTCCTTTAACCCCAGCTCCTTCAGCATAAATTTTACAGAAAGAAGGACCCTCTCCTATATAATCTCTCTCAGTCATTTGTCAGCAGTCAAAGGGGAATGTAGTACAAAGGTAGTAATTGGTTCTGAAGATTCCTCACAAAGTTAATAGACCACTTTATCATGTGTATTATTCTCATCAACCTGTTTCACACAACATGGTGCTATCATCCTAGGTAGGTGATGGTAAAATTGTTTACTTGGTGATGTTACTGTCTGCCAAACATCACCATATGTCATAATTTTGCTGTTTTAATGTGATTGGTATTATAAAAGGAGATACTCATGACGTTATTTCATAATCCTACTCATCATTAACCCTCAACAGATAAACTTCAGTCTCTGGGGATGGAGAGATGGTTTAGTGTTTAAGACACTTGCCTACGAAGCCTAAGGACCCAGGTTTGACTCCCTAGTACCCACGTAAGCCAGATGCACATGGTGGCACATGCCTCTGGAGTTCATTTGCAGTGGTTGGAAGCCCTAGAGCACCCCTTCTCTCTCTCTCTATCTGCCTCTTTCTTTCTCTCTCACTCTCAAATAAATGAAAACAAAACAATTCCAGTCTCTGTTGATGATTCGGTCTGTCTGGATCACCTACCACTATTATAAAATTGACAAAGGGTGACTTCCTGTTATCCTCATCTCCTCTCACATTTCATAATCTCAGCACAAGTGGGAAAAACTTCATTCATCATCTTTTCTTTCAATTATTATATAGACTCATGGATTTGTATTTTATTTAATGGCATTTAGTAATAATACATCAGTATTATTTGTCTTGATACTCCTATTGTTCCTGATTTGGTCAGAGGAGATCTTTCAAGGTAGTTCCTCTTCTTCATTCTTCTCATTTATTCCCTCATTAATAGCATTTCTTTGACATAAGAAGAAGTTCTGGTGTTACTGTTTACTTAACCAGGACTTTGACCTGGAATCAAATGATGGTCATTTTTGTGGAGGGTAATATTTAAGGACTAAGATCTGGGTGCTTAGAGTACCATAGCTTCTATGATATATGTATATGTATATGTATATGTATATGTATATGTATATGTATATGTATATGTATATGTATATGTATACGTATACGTATACACATACACATACACATACACATACATACATACATACATACATACATACATACATACATATATATATATGGACGTACATTTATACTGTTGTTTAAAAACTGCCTCTTGGGCTGGAGAGATGGCTTAGTGGTTAAGTGCTTGCCTGTGAAGCCTAAGGACCCTGGTTCGAGGCTCGATTCCCCAGGACCCACGTTAGCCAGATGCACAAGGGGCGCACGCATCTGGAGCTTGTTTGCAGTGGCCGGAGGCCCTGGCGTGCCCATTCTCTTTCTCTCTCTCTGTCTGTCTCTCTCAAATAAATAAATAAAACAAAAAATTTAAAATTTAAAAACTGCCTCTCATGTGAAGGTGAACGTAGATCTAGTTAGGAGGGATGAGAGTAGTAGTTGGTGGTGGAGGAGTGGACAGTGGTAGACAGTACTGTTTAGGGTTCCCAGCTATACGTTCCTGTAGCTAGGTATGTATGTATGTATGTATGCAGTATGTATGTTGTAGGTATGTATGTATGTATCTATCTACCTATCAATCTAAACTAAAACCCATGACTTCTCATTAATGTATCAATTTTAATCTAACACACCAAATTATTCCTACCTTTCTATTTATTTTTCTCAAAAAAGTGATAAACCTTGCTACTCTTCTTTCCACCTTTATATGTTTTTTTTTTCCTGAAAAAAGTGATAAAACCTTGCCATTCTTTTTATCATTATTATTATTTCTATCCTGTGGATTGAACCAAGGGTCCTGTATTTACTAGGCAAATGCTCTACCACTGAGTTAAATCCTCAGCCCTCATTAGTCTTATTTACTGGTTGGTTCATTTTTCTTTTTTTGTTAAATATTTTTAAGGGAGGAAGGTTTTATTTTACCTTCCAGTTTCAGGTTACAGTTTATCATGGTGGGAAAGGCATGGCAGCGGGAGTTTGAGGCAGCTCCACACATTCAGTTCACAGTGAGGAAGCAGAGAGTGATGAAGGCTGCTGCCCAGCCAACTCTCCCCTTTAAAACAATATTTTATTTAGTTATTTGAGAATATATATATGTATGTATGTATGTGTATGTATGTATGTGTATATATATATATATATATATATATATATATATATATATATATGGAGAGAGAGAGAGAGAAACACGAATATGGGTCTACCATATATATATATGGAGAGAGAGAGAGAGAGAAACACGAATATGGGTCTACCATGGTGTCTAGCCACTGCAGTTGTCTGTAAGGAGTGGTACCTTTCCTTTGGCTCTTACATTCCTTCTGCCACCTCTTCCACAATGGACCCTGAGCCTTGGACTGTGTGAGATGTTTCATTGCTGGACGCTCCTCCATCCCTTCTTCTCAACACCATGTTGCCTTTTGGGTCATCCCAGTGGTCATTGCAATCTGATAAAAGAAGCTTCTCTAACCAGAAGTGAGAGTAACATTAATATATGAGTATGAACATTAAGTGTAGTGGTTTCAGGACAATTTGGTGAGAGTAATATATGCATTTATCCAGACAAGAGCAGGCTTTATACCCCTAAGGCTCATGACCTCCTCTGCCAAAGGCTTTTGATTAGGTTTTCAGTACCAGGCATATACTCCTTCCCATAGAGCGGGCCTTCAGTTCAGTTAGAGAGCACTTGGTTTCCCCCAGAGCAGTCATGACACTATTGTACTTGTTAAGTCATTTGTTCTGTCTGGGCAAACCTGAGGCTTCCAGTGTCCACTGTTTTCACTGCTGATGACTTCTGTCTCCCATAAGGCTGCACACAGTGCAGCTTTTTCCAGCTTTCAGTTGAGTGGGCTATGGGGAGAAGGTTTTCTGCTCAGCGCCAGCTTGATTCTCAGTGACTTTGCCACTCAGGCATGTGGAGTCTTCAGCAATAGAGTCTTACCATCTCTTTCTTCTGGGAAACCAAGGGCCTTGGCGATAGCCTATAATGTTTTGGAGGCAACAGAGGCCACCCTGGCCAACAGCTCACGGGAAGGTATCACATCCCTGGCACTGAACATTTTCTAGTAACAATCTATGGCTTCTGGATGTGCCATTATTCATGAAAGTAGATTTTCATGTGTCTTATTCAGAATATCTTGAATTTTGATTGATCCTCCCCCCAACCCTTTTTATTCCTTCACATAACTAATATCTGCATAACTTCTGGATGTTTTCTTCTACTTAACCCTCTACAGCCTGTGTTCTTTCATCATGGGAAAGGAAGGCGAGTCTAATAGAAATGATTTTTTTTTTTTGTGTGTGTGTGTGTGTGTGATAGGGTCTCATGTAGCCCAGGCTAGCTTTAAACTCAGTGTGAAGCCAAAGATGTCCTCTAACCTCTGATCCTCCTTGCCTCTGCCTTCCAAATGTTGAAATTATAGGTATATACAACATTACTGGGTAATAGCAATGATTGACATTATTTGAATAGAAACAATAAATGAGGATATAAATTTTCTTTTCAGGTACAATATACTGATTTTCACCATTGTTTCACCATTGTTACTATATTAATTGAATTTATTTTTGTGACACATAAAAATATAAAATTGTATATATCAATTAAATTATCCTAATTCTTGGATTTTTTTTTTTTACTCAATTTTTTTTTCTTAGAAATAAGTCCCAGCCAGGCATCGTGACTCACACTTGTAATTCCAGCACTCATTAGGTGGAGACAGGAGGATTCCCACGTTTTGGAGGCTGGTCTAGGCTACAGTGTAAGATGCTGTCACACACAGACAAACACACAAACAAAAGTCTTACTAATAAAAATGTAGAGATTTATTTGCTCAATGCTGTTTGCTTACTAGGTGCTAGTGATACAGAAACATTATATTCTAATGAGGGATTGAGAAACCAGAATCCTTTCACTCTGTTTTCTGTTGTGACATAAGAATGGAAAGAACAAGTGAAATAGCTTGTCCTTGCCTTGGAAGGCTAGGCATGTGGGGACTGAGAAAATAATGACATATACACGTATGCATGTGTTTAGAAATTGGCTGTGCTCCAGGAATGTCATTCACCTCCTTTTGTCCATAAACAACACAGGACCAAAGATGGACCATTATCCATTAAAATGTAATAGAAGTAACAGGGATCCTCCAAGTAAGCATAATGTCATATATTAGCCTGCATGGGGAGGGAAAGAAGAAGTCATAGTATGTTACAGTTCTTATTGGGGTTGTTTTACAGGATAATGAGGAGGACTGCACGCAAATGCTATAAAGCAATAAAGAATGGGGAATGGCTTATGAAGGATGATAGAAGAATGAAGGGTAGGATTGGGAGACTGAAGAATTATGTATGGACTATAGACTGGAACATGGCTTGTCAGCAAATACTTCCTCTAAATGGACAGATGATAAATATTTTCAACATTATGGGCCATTACCAATGTTGTAACTAAACTCTTTAAACTTTATAGCATGAGAGCTGTTGCCACAGGGTAACCAATGAGTACAGTTCTGTTCAGATCACACTGTTGATGAAAACATTGTGTTGATATGTGGACTAGAATGTTAACTCCAGGAGGGCTAGGACTTTGTTTTTCATTATTTGCTTGGTTTCTTCTCAGCTCTAAGCCATGTTCTACAAGAGCGTCTCATATCTAATAATATTGGTGTTGAGTGAATGGAGGTGGAATTAACTGCTTCTGATTAGAGCTCTTACATTTGTGATACAACATTATTATTTTAGGGTTGGTACAAGCCAACCTAAGACAATTATTACACTCTGTCTTAACGTATTCATGTTCAGTTTCTGGTTTATCATGAAATTTCAGTCTTTATGTGAATGGTCAGTTTTAAAACCTGAAAGTTTCATGGTAGTAAAGTCTTATTAAATAAAATGTCAGTTCATGTTCCTTTTAGAAACATTTACTAGGTAGCTGTTAATAGAGAAGATAATCAGTAAGTATAGATAAATGTACTTTGAAAATTTACCCAGGCTTCATTATGTTTATATGAGGTAGTATGTAACAGGGAAGGGGAAGCACAGTAGAGAAATAGGAGATTTTTATATGTTACAGCTTGATTAAGGTTTACTGAACTGTTATTTTATTTGTTCAGTATTTCAGTGAGCGGTACATCAATTATTGAGCAAAACAAAAGGTGTATTTCACCCTAGCACCTGCCAACCATTGTATAATTGTAATACTTCAAATACAATAGACAATAAATACTGAAGTCCCCTTGGATTGGTCCATCATAGGATGGACTTTTGTAGGCATGATTATCTGAACAAAAGAGCTGACACCTTTATCCTTTTACTTTTACTGTTTTCTTTATAGAACACATCTTGACCTACTTACTAATTCTATGGGCAGAGTACCACTCTAGGATATTGAATGTGCCAACTCTGGCCCCTGCTTTGTCATTCCTGGACAGCGGAAGTAACCCTGCCCTTAGTCACTCCCCCTTCTGTTCGTTTCACTTAACCATTCCACCTGTTGCCCTTAGGATGAAATTCAATCTTGGGTTACAGCACAATCAACACTGCTGTTAGATTTTTCATCTTCTTGATTTAAATCTTCACTATTCTTATTCATCCACATAGTTTGTTAAGCATACTGTTGTCTGTTCTTTACCTGTAAGTCATCATCAGACACTTACTAGGGAAGGAAATGATCTATTCTGAGGATGTGTGTTTTCTCTGTAATTGGTAAGATATTGTTCTTTGGCCTTAATCGTAGGTGATGCTTTCTCTTATCATTAGCTACTCCTATTCTAACATTTGTATTTTGTTTTCAGTTGTGTTGATTTTTGGTCTGATTAGATTTTAGTAGTGAGAACACTACTACTGCAAGTTACATAGTGATTGTGTTAAAACTTAAAGATATTGATCATCAGCATTGCTCCAAAGTTGTGTACTATGTACATACTAAAAGAGATAATTGGTGCAGAGATTCTTTGCGAATCTTCTTTTACTTATTTTAAAAATCTGCTAAGAATTTTATATAAGAATCTGTTGCTTACTTCAAATAACTGTTTTTGTTGTTGCTAGGGATTGAACCTATGGCCTCATGCATGATAAGCACTGGCTGTACTGGGTTCTGTGCCTAACCCAATTTCAAGGAACCTAGAACATTGAGTATATCATTTCCCCAAAGGTTTCAGTTGTTTCAAGAACAAGTTCTTAAATAATAATAAAGGAAAGGATTTAAAGGACCTTGACTCATTTTTCTAATAAATCCTGTCAAATGGTTGACATCATTTGTATACTGGATTTCTACTAATCAACAGTTATTGTTTCTCTTTAAGAAATGGTGCTTGGTTTCAATTTAAAAAACTTTTTTGTTTATTTTTATTTATTTATTTGAAAGTGACAGAGAGAGAGAGAGAGAGAGAGAGAGAGAGAGAGAGAGAGAGAGAGAATGAGAATATGGGCGCACCAGGGCTTCCAGCCACTGCAAATGCACTCCAGACGTGTGTGCCCCCTTGTGCATCTGGCTAACGTGGGTCCTGGGGAAATAAGCCTCAAACCGGGGTCCTTAGCTTCACAAGCAAATGCTTAACCGCTAAGCCATCTCTCCAGGACCCTTGGTTGCAATTTTATCATCCCTTATTGAGTGTGCTCAGTAGACTCTCTAAGTTAATAGATTTCATGTAAAGTACAGCATTAAATTAGGATGTTTTTGTGTTTGTAGTGGGATCATGAAACCTGGCCTCAATGCCATTCTGGGACCCACAGGTGGAGGCAAATCTTCGTGAGTATAACAGAAGTATAAGTAAAACCTTTTTTGTTTATTACAATGTGTGCTTGCAAGTGTCACTTTTACATGAACAGATGTTGGTTGAATATTTGCATTGCATTTCTATGTTGTGCCTAGGTGCTGTGGGTTGGGCTAGCCTGTGGTTTCATCACAAGGACCAGTAAGTCTTACTAGGTCAACTTTACTAACAGGGCATGGTGAAGGATTGGTATATAGTAAGGGGCCATGTTTTGAACTAGTGAGAAGTAAAAGGAATGGGGGAATATTAAAAATGAAGAAATGGGGCAGAAGGTATAATTGAAGTCATGAGGACCAGTTATAGCAGAACATTGCTTGGGTTGTGATCTCTAAGGTCTAATAGCCAGAAGCATCATTTGAGGAGGTGTGTTGTATGAAAGCTAATCTTTTCTTGCTTTTACATTTGGGGTTTTCTTGCAGCATTTAATGAAAAGGAAGCTAAAAATTTGGAAAAAAATATATAATATAATATAATATATATATATATATATTACATATATATACATTATATATAAATTTGTTTTAAACTACAGATTTCTTTAAACTTTGTGTGTGTGTGTGTGTGTGTGTGTGTGTGTGTGTGTGTGTGTACGGTGTGCCAGGGCCTCCTTCCATTATGCCAAGCCATTTCCAGTCCCTCTCTCACCCTCCCTTTTTTGAGGCAGGGTCTAAGTTTAACAAGGCTCGTCTGGAACTCACAGCTGGCTTTGAACTCACAGTGATCCTCCTACCTCAGCCTACTGAGTGCTGGGATTACAGGTGTGAGCCATCATATCCAGCCCTAAACCAGAGATTTCTTGATTAGTTAGATTTTGAGCAGCCGTAGAATGTAGGCTTGTAGTAACTAAGCAATATAGATCATATTGAAGGCAGCTCCTCCACCCCAACATCTATATCCTATTATAGGTTGCTAGATGTGTTAGCTGCAAGGAAGGATCCACATGGATTATCTGGAGATGTTTTGATAAACGGATCACCTCAGCCTGCCAATTTCAAGTGCAGTTCAGGTTATGTGGTACAAGTAAGTATAAACAGGTTTGTGTTGTATGTTTCCTCTCCTTCTATGGGCTTCTATGGGCCTGTGCTTATAATTTGCTTCCAATTGAATGTATGATTTGCTTATAGAACCAACTTTCTTTATACAAGATTTTCATAATCTCCCATTAAATTGAGGATGGCATTAAGTGGAAAAAGACAATGTGGAATAGCCTTGTTGGGCAATGGTAGAAGTTCTAGGTATTATGTAATTTGCAAAGTGTACTTTTTTTTTTTTTTGCCCTTCTTTTTTACCTTCCTTCTTCCCATGGCACATGGCTTTGACAAATCCTACCAAGCAGTTTGGCTTTGTCATTACCATAATTACATATGACCTATTTGGGTGGACAGATGAGTGATTTAGAATGATTCCACTGGGTTTTTTTTGTTTATGGAGTTGCTGCAGTTTAGAACTGCTTGTTTACCATTAGCTAGGATTTTACCTTAGATGTATGATTTGTATACATTGCATTACATATGCTAGAGTGATGGCAATAGAAAAGACTCGATATGTCTCACTAAAATGTCATTTTGTCTTAAGGATGATGTTGTGATGGGCACGCTGACAGTGAGAGAAAATTTACAGTTCTCGGCAGCTCTTCGGCTTCCAACAACAATGAAGAGTCATGAAAAAAATGAACGGATTAATGTGATCATTAAAGAGTTAGGTCTGGACAAAGTAGCAGATTCAAAGGTAATATGATAAAATTTGAGTATTTTAGTCAGAAAATAGGACATCCCCTACGTGAATGACATGGCCTTAATCAAAAGTTTCCATCATTGCCATTAATTATAGTCAAAAGTGGCCACTTTTTGTATGGCAAGAAAAAGACTAGTTTTATAAAATGAAGTAGGAATTAAACTGAAAATACATCCTAGGAGTGGAGTGTGGCCCAACGAGGAAATAATGTTCTTGACATGTGGCTTTTTCCAAGGGACCCTCTTCAACCCTCTGTGTTGAAGTCACTGCTCATTTGATATTTTGGCACTAACATTTCTTCTTTCTGTTTTTCTCTCCCCATCTTTTAGCTATTCTTCTTTTCCTCCAGTGGACTTTGTCCCATTATCTTTTGAGGTATATTTCTAAAACTGAGAAATGAGGAGAATCTAAGGATTCTTGTGCTGTGGTTTCACTTTGCTGTAATTTGGCTTCTAAAATGATATTTGGTCATGTTGGGATTCACTTCTAATTTGTACAATTTTAAGTTACTTTTCTGTATTTCTTTTCTGACAGTTTTATCTATCTTTCCCTTTCTCCTTTCTTCCTTATCTTCTGTTAAAGTTTATTTCCCTAACGCTTACATGCCAGGCTGTGTTAGGTTTTAGAGAATAGCTAAGAATGGACAAAGTGACTCCTCTTTTTGAGCATTATATAGGATTAGGATTAACCAGTCCATATAGAAGTTTTATTGAGCATATATTTGGACATTGAGTGAAAATGTAATGGTTTAAATTGTTTAATTCCCACCCCACACATTTCTGTCCTTCAATAATGATGGTGGAGTTTTCCATGATCCTTGCTGGCAGTCTTCCATGTTAAGTGTATTTTGTTTGGAAAAATAACCTTTCAAATGTAACCATTTACCATTTATTTTTTTTTATTTTTTTAAAAATTTTTATTTATTTATTTATTTGAGAGCGACAGACACAGAGAGAAAGACAGATAGAAGGAGAGAGAGAGAATGGGCACGCCAGGGCCTCCAGCTTCTGCAAACGAACTCCAAATGCGTGTGCCCCCTTGTGCATCTGGCTAACGTGGGACCTGGGGAACTGAGCCTCGAACCGGGGTCCTAAGGCTTCACAGGCAAGCGCTTAACCGCTAAGCCATCTCTCCAGCCCAATACCATTTATTTTTGTTTTCTAAGTTGTTGACTTTTCTTTGGCTTTATTTAGTTTCTTTTTTAAAATATTTTATTTTTATTTATTTATTTAGTTAGTTGACAGAGAAAGAAGGAGAGATAGAGAATGAGCATGCCAGGGCCTCCAGCCACTGTAAATGAACTCCAGACACATGCGCTTCCTTGTACATATGGCTAGCATGGGTACTAGGGAATTGAACCAGGGTCTTTTGGCTTTGCAGGCAAATGCCTTAACTGCTAAGCCGTCCCTCCAGCCCTAAATAACATAATCTTTTTTTTTTTTTTTTTTTTTGCTCAGTATTATTTTAGATATTCGAGGTTTTTTGTGATTCCAAATGATTTTTTAGATTGTTTTCTCTATTTCCATGAAGAATGCCTTTGGAATTTTGATAGGGATTGCATTAAATGTGTAGATTGCTTTAGGTAAGATTGCCATTTTCACAATATTGATTCTTCCAATCCAGGAACAAGGGATGTTTCTCCACTTTCTAGTGTCTTCTGCAATTTCTCGCTTGAGTGTTTTAAAGTTCTCATTGTAGAGATACTTTACTTCGTTGGTTAGGTTTATTCCAAGGTACTTTATTATTTTTTTTGATGCAATTGTGAATGGGAGTGATTCTCTGATTTCATCCTCTGTGTTTTTGTTGTTAGCATATATGAAGGCTACTGATTTCTGTGTATTTGTTTTGTATCCTGCTACATTGCTGTAGGTTTTGATCAGCTCTAACAGTAGAGTCTTTAGGGTCCTTTATGTATAGAATCATGTCATCTGCAAATAATGATAACTTGATCTCTTCCTTTCCAATTTGTATCCCTTTTATGTGTGTCTCTTGCCTTATTGCTATGGCTAGGACATCCAAAACTATATTAAATAAAAGTGGGGACAGTGGACACCCTTGTCTTGTTCCTGATTTTAGTGGAAAAGCTTCCAGTTTTTCCCCATTTAGTAATATGTTGTCTGTAGGCTTGTCATAAATAGCCTTTATTATATTGAGATATGTTCCTTCTATTCCCAGTCTCTGTAGGACTTTTATCATGAAGGGATGTTGGATTTTGTCAAATGCTTTCTCTGCATCTAATGAGATGATCATGTGAGTTTTGTCCGTCAACCCATTTATATAATGTATTACATTTGTAGATTTGCATATGTTGAACCATCCCTGCATCTATGGGATAAAGCCTACTTGGTCAGGGTGAATGATCTCTTTGATATACTCTTGTATTCTGTTTGCCAATATTTTGTTGAGAATTTTTGCATCTATGTTCAAGAGGGAGATTGGTATGTAATTTTCTTTTTTTGTTCTATCTTTGCCTGGTTTTGGTATCAGGGTGATGCTGGCCTCATAGAAGGAGTTTGGTAGAATTCCTTCTTTTTCTATTTCCTGGAAAAGCTTAAGAAGCAATGGTATTAGCTCTTTCTTAAAGGTCTGGTAAAATTCAGCAGTGAATCCATCCGGGCCTGGGCTTTTTTTAGTTGGGAGATTATTGATAACTGTTCGGATCTCCATATTTGTTATAGGTCTATTTAAGTGATTGATCTCATTTTGATTTAATTTAGGTTGGTCATATAAATCAAGGAAATCATCCATTTCTTTCAGATTCATACTTTGTGGAGTATATGCTTTTATACTATGTCCATATGACATTAATTTGTGTCTCTTCTCTCTTACTTTTGGTCAGATTTGCTAAGGGTTTATCAAACTTGTTTATCCTTTCAAAGAACCAACTCTTTGTTTCATTAATTCTTTGATTTTTTTTTTTTTTTGGTTTCTATTTCATTAATTTCTGTCCTAATCTTTATTATTTCTTCCCATCTACTGATTTTTGGTTTGCCTTGTTCTTCTTTTTCCCAGGCTTTAAGGTGAAGCATTAGGTTGTTTACTTGCAACCTTTCTAATTTCTTAATATAGGCACTTAAGGCTATAAATTTACCTCTTAGAACTGCCTTCATTATGTCCCAGAAATTTTGGTATATTGTGTTCTCATTATCGTTTGACTCTATAATTTTTTTTATTTCCTTCTTGATTTCTTCATTGACCCATTCATCATTTAGTAGTGTATTGTTTAGTTTCCATGATTTTGTATATGCTCTATAGCCTTTCTTGCTACTGATTTGTAGTTTAATTCCATTGTGGTCAGATAGAATGCAAGGAATTATTTCAATTTTCCTAAATTTGTTAAGATTTGCTTTGTGTCCTAATATATGGTGTATTTTAGAGAATGTTTCATGTGCTGCTGAAAAGAATGTATATTCTGCAGCCTTTGGATGAAATGTTCTGTATATATCTGTTAGGTCCATTCCTTCTATGACCTCATTTAGTCCAGATGCCTCTCTGTTTATTTTTTCCCAGGATGACCTGTCAATTGATGAGAGTGGGGTGTTAAACAACCACTGTGTTTGGTGTTATCTGTGACCTTAGTTCTAATAGTGTTTGTTTAATAAATTTGGGAGCCCCCATGTTAGGTGCATATATGTTTAGGATTGTAATGTCCTCCTGTTGGAGTGTGCCCTTAATCAATCTAAAGTGACCTTCCTTATCTTTCTTGACTAACGTTGGACTGAAGTCTACCTTGTCAGATATTAGGATAGCAACCCCTGCTTGTTTTCTAGGCCCATTTGCTTGAAACACCGTTTTCAACCTTTCACCCTAAGATAATGTCTATCCTTTGTAGAAAGGTGAGTTTCTTGGAGACAACAAATTGTAGGATCCTGCTTTTTAACCCAGTCTGCAAATCTATGTCTTTTTGTTGGGGCATTGAGGCCGTTGATATTAAGAGATATTATTGAAAGGTGTGTATTTATGTTTGCCATTTTTTTTTGTGTGTGTGTGTTTCTGGTTCTACCTGCGCTCTCTTCTGTTAACTAGTATTTGAGTATTGCTTGTTTTTTCTAGGTTCCTTATATGTGTGCTTTTCCTTTTCTTCAGCATGGAGGATTCTATCAAGTATTTTCTGTAGAGTAGGTTTTGTCATCAAATACTCCTTTAACCTGCTTTTGTCATGGAATGTTCTTATTTCTCCGTCTATTTGAATGGATAGCTTTGCAGGATAAAGTAACCTTGGTTGACAGTTGTTATCTTTCAGAACTTGGAATATATCACTCCAAGCCCTTCTGGCTTTAAAAGTTTGTGTTGCATAATCTGCTGTAATCCTGATGGGCTTGCTTTTGTAGGTAACTTGATTTTTCTCTCTAACTGCTTTCAATATTTTTTCTTTGGTTTGTGTGTTTGGAAGTTTGATTATAATATGGTGAGGAGAGTTTCTTTCCAGGTTTTGTCTGGCTGGGGTTTTAAAGGCTTCCTGTATCTGCATTGGCACCTCTTTCCCAATTTGGGGGAAATTTTCTTCTATGATTTTGTTGAAGACGCCTACTATGCCTTTGGAGTGGAGTTCTTCTCCTTCTACTATGCCCTGAATTCTTATATTTGATCTTTTCATAGTGTCCCGAACATCATGAAATTCCCACTCATACTTTTCTATAAGTTTGTCTTTCTCTTTGTTGGACTGTATTAGATCTGCCACTTGGTCTTCTAGCTTAGATATTCTGTCCTCTCCCTCATCCATCCTACTGGTGAGATTTTCTACAGAGTTTTTTATTTCATTAACTTGTTCTTCATTGCTAGTAATTCTGACTGGTTTTTCTTTATTATTTCTATTTCCTTATTTATGTCTTGTATTGCCTTCTTTATTTCATGAAATTGGTGTCCTGCATCTTCTTTGATTCCTTTGATTTCCTCTTTGATTTCTTTTTTTTTTTTAAAGCATTTTTATTTATTTATTTGAGAGTGACAGACACAGAGCGAAAGACAGATAGAGGGAGAGAGAGAGAATGGGTGCACCAGGGCTTCCAGCCTCTGCAAATGAACTCCAGACACATGCGCCCCCTTGTGCATCTGGCTAATGTGGGACCTGGGGAACCGAGCCTCGAACCGGGGTCCTTAGGCTTCACAGGTGAGCGCTTAACCGCTAAGCCATCTCTCCAGCCCTCCTCTTTGATTTCTTATTGATTCTTTTGCTTTGTTCTTTGACCTCTTTGAACATATTTACCATCATTTTTTTGAAATCTTTCTCAGGCATTTCCTCTAACTCGTTCTCACTGGAGGTCATTTCTGATGCATTAATACTTTTAGATGGATTTATATCATCTTGCTTTTTAGTGTTTCTTGAGTTATAATGTATATATTTTTGCATCTTGGATTAAGTTAATGCTTGGATTTTCTAGCTGGCTGGGTATTCCTAGCTGTATAAATTGATTTGATGTTATATATTTTCAGGGTAGGAGCTTAAGGTGTTAGATGTGGCTCTCAGGACTCTTAGAGTGTCAACAAAGGTGTTCCTAGGGGTTGAGTTTCCCTGGTATGTGAGTATTCAAGTAGGCTGAGTGGAATAAAATACAGGTAGATTCTAAAAGTTAACTAAACACTGTACACATTCAATCAAAAACAGCCCCATGTATGTATGCCGGAGTAGTTATTATAATAACCAGATCCTCTATCAACAAAGAGGTTAAGATTTCTGGTCTGTTGAGGGATCCAAGTCAGCTTGTGACCAAGTGAGACCCTTCCCTGGTGCAATTCCAGTTACTTTGGATGATTTTGGTCTCAGTCAAGTTGCTGCCTGGGTTGTCGGGCTGCTGTTCTGATTTCTGGAGCTGGGCACTGGCTTTTCCTGCAGGGCAAACTGAGCCTGGCAAGTGTGGCCCTGCAGATCAGCACCCCTGCTACTGGAACTGCTGCTGTTAAAGCTGCGGCTGCTGGGTCTGTAGCCACTGCTGCTGAAGCTGCTGCTTCTGGGTCCACTGCTGCTGCCACTGAAGCTGCTGCTGTGGGATCTGTCGCTGTTTCCGCTCCTGGGTCTGCTGCTGCTGGGGTTGCTGTTACCGGTGCCAGAGCTGCTGATGTTGCTGCTGGACTCTGCTCCTGCTTGGGTCCCGCTGTCGGCTCAAGTTGGCGTGGTCGGGTCCCAGGACCGCTGCTCTGTTCGTTGGAGCTGGGCTCAGGCAGTGGGGGAGGGGAGGGAGCCGCAGCTGCTCTGGTTCTCTCGCTGTTCTATGTGTCCATATACATCGTGGTCTGCTCCTCCACTGCTCACTGCTGCTCTCCCTTCACGTTTCCTGAGTTGCGGAGAGTGCCAGTGTGAGGGGAAGCTCCCGCACCTGGCTCTTCCTGCAGCTCGAGCTGAGCCTGGTGGCTTTCTGGTGTGCTGTAGCCATGGTTGGCGGAGCTGCTGGGGCCACTTTTGCTGGCCTGTGCGGGCTCTGGATGCTCTGGATCTCTCCTACTTCCCTACTGCCGCTTCAATTTCCTATACACCTCACTTTTTAGTAAAAGTGTGTATTTTGCTGAGTTTTTTTGGTCTTTTTCCCCCCTAGGCTGCTTTGGCATGGTACCTACGCCACCATCTTAACTGGAAGTCTCTTATTTAGTTTCTTGATTTTTGTCTTCCATATTAGGTACTTTTGGTCTGTTATCTCTCTCTTTCTCTTTGTGTGTGTGTGTGTGTGTGTGTGTGTGTGTGTGTGTGTGTGTGTGTGTGGTGTAGGCTGTTGTTCCTAGGACGTCATTCATACTAGTCAGGTGTTCCACCACTGAGCTGAGCTGTTCTTTTTTTTCCATGTATAGTATGTGTGGTGGGTGGGTGTGGAGGTATGTGTGCCATGTCATTCTGTTCTTTATCTTTAAGTCATCATTGCTATTAATTGCTTGTTTGGATTTCTGGGAGAAATACAGAAAGGCACTTGTTGATTTCTCAGAATTTATATAATCTAAGTTAATAATAATTTTGAAATCTTAATTTTATTAAACAAACATAACATGTATAGAGCAGAGAGTTTGTTTGCTAGAATTTTTAGACATATAATGGTATGTTACTATTGTTATTGCTATAGATTTCTCAGTTGTTAACATCTCATCCCATAATTTCTTCAGCTGTTTCTTACTGTAGTATTTTAGGGAAAACTATGTCATATTTACCTCTCAATACAAGTCACAATCCTGTAAAAATAAAGATGTGAGGCTGGTAGTGAAGCTCAGTGATAGAGTATATGCTTAGTGTGCACAAAGCCCTAGAGTCTATCACCAGCATTTAAAAATTAATTAGTAACTAAATGAATGAATGACTATAAGAGAACATTTACTAACTTTATCACAGTGCCAGTATCAACTAACAAAAATGAACAGTAATGTTATATTGTATTCATTGACATCCCAAAATTGTTCCTAAAGGTCTCTTTTAGTTCAGTTATTATTAGAGCCCAATCAAAGATTACGAGTAATAGTAGATATAAGTTTCAGAGTTGGTTCTCATTTTCTTCCTCTCCCATACCTCCACTACCCTCACCACACAATATTAACTGGTTAAAAAAAATGAACCAGTTGCTCTGTGATATATCCCACCTATGAATTTGTTTGAAGGATGAATCAGAAATTCTTCAGTAAGATAGTGTATAAACACATCAGTTTGGAAAGGTGGAAGAATGTGAAGTCTACTTGTTGCAAGTTCATTCTTGCTTAAGTCCACATAGGAACATTTTGAGGGAGACAGTTTGGGTATTAAATTACATATAAGTTTCTGCCAGCGCTTGCTCTTTTCTTCTCCTACCTTTGTTGTCTGTATCATAATGAAAATTTTATTATGTCTCTTAGTATTATCATTTACTATCTTAAAATTAGATATGTGACTTGAGAAGAAATACAGAACTGTTAAAAGATCTGGCTTCTTATAAGGTCTAACTACTTAATAGCTCCGAGTTTACTCATCCAGTAAAAAGTAATTGCTTTCTTCCAGGTGTCTTCCCCCCCACCCCCTTGCTGTTTGGTATGATTAGGATCACAAGCTAACTACTTTGCTGGCACAGGTCATTCTACCAAATGTAGCATTCATTCTTGTTGATAATGACAATATTTTGCTTTAGGTTGGAACTCAGTTTATCCGTGGCGTCTCTGGAGGAGAAAGGAAAAGGACAAGTATAGGAATGGAGCTGATCACGGATCCTTCTATCCTGTTTCTGGATGAGCCCACAACTGGTTTGGACGCCAGTACAGCAAATGCTGTCCTTTTGCTCCTGAAAAGGTAAGTACTTTAGGAGCCCTAATCTTTAATTTATTTAATATTTACAGGGAATTCAGAAATGAATAGAATTTCTTCCTTCTCTATTAGAGGGAAACAGTTAACAAAGAAATGTTATCAAAAAACATAGGTGGGCTGGAAAGATGGCTTAGCGGTGAAGTGCTTGCCTGTGAAGCCTAAGGACCCTGGTTCGAGGCTCGATTCCCCAGGACCCACGTTAGCCAGATGCACAAGGGGGCGCATGCGTCTGGAGTTCGTTTGCAGAGACTGGAAGCCCTGGCGCGCCCATTCTCTTTCTCTCTTTGTCTCTCTGTCTGTCTATCTACCTGTTTCTCTGTCTGTTGCTGTCAAATAAAAATAAATTAAAAAAATTAAATAAGACATAGGGAAGGATGGCTGTGGTAGGGGTGGAGTCCTATTTTAAATAGCAGGATTATCAGAGAAGACCTCAAGGGCATGACAAGTGAGCTGGGAGTGAGTGAGTGAATGAAATTGGGGAGTTCTGGTTGGAAGAAACAGCCAGCAGCCCAGAGGCAAAGCATGCATAGTGTGTCTGGGAACATCAAAGACACAAGAGGACTAGAACTCAGTGACTTAAGTATGGTGAGTGTTTGTTAATGTCCTGTAGATTGAGTGGCCAAACAACAGAAATTTCTTTCTATTAAGTAGAAACTTTGTACGGACATGTCATGTATTGGTACCGTCATTTTCCCCCCTCTCTGTCCCCATTCCACTGAGGGGCCTCCTTAGTAGGATTGCTGATATTCACCATGTAGTTGTAGGTTATGAGTTGTGAGAGCAGCAATCAGTCATTGTGGGGAGGGCTATGTCTGGATATTCCCTCCCCCCCTGTGGCTCTTACATTCTTTCTGCCCCCTCTTTGGTGAAGTATCCTGAACCATGGTGGGTGTGCTTTAATTCTGCTTTAGTATTGGGTTCTCAGCAGCTTCTGGATTAGTGCTTTCGTGTGTTTTGAGTATCCTTGGTGTTTGTCTGCACTACCCTGGCGCAGGTTATTAGGCTTGCTGTGGAGCACCCTTGCTCATATTGCCAGCTCTTCTGTGGTTTCACCTGGCCCCTGGCTGCTATGTGAGGGGTAGTTCATCACCTGTCAGGGAGTCAGGCATCTATTCTTGTCTTGTTGGTAGATTATTGTTGTCCTTGGTTCTCGGTGTTTGTGTATATGTGTGTGTGTGTGTGTGTGTTTATCCCTGCTTTCTTCTGGTATAGTAAATATTTTAAAACTAAAGCCTGGTTGTTCGGTATACTCACTGGACTGTCATTGCTTTTACATTTTTAGTAGACAGAGCTGGGAAATATACATAGATGGGTGTACAAGATCTGTAGTTTAATTGACAATATATTGAATATGATTATATAAGTATGTATTTTTTTAAAAATTTTTATTAACATTTTCCATGATTATAAAATATATCCCATGGTAATTCCCTCCCTCCCCACCCCCACACTTTCCCATTTGAAATTCCATTCTCCATCATATTACCTCCCCATTACAATCATTGTAATTACATATATACAATATCAACCTATTAAGTATCCTCCCCTCTTCCTTTCTCTACCCTTTATGTCTCCTTTTTAACTTACTGGCCTCTGCTACTAAGTATTTTCATTCTCACGGAGAAGCCCAGTCATCTGTAGCTAGGATCCACATATGAGAGAGAACATGTGGCGCTTGGCTTTCTGGGTCTGGGTTACCTCACTTAGTATAATACTTTCCAGGTCCATCCATTTTTCTGCAAATTTCATAACTTCATTTTTCTTTACCGCTGAGTAGAACTCCATGTGTATATTTTATATATTTTGAATAGAAAGATATATGCAAGCCTACATTGATATCTACTGATGCTTCTATTAGTGTATATAATAAAAGGTCATGAGTTAATAATAATTTTTACCATTTCAGTGTTTGAAATCTAACTCATAATCTCACTATACTCCTCTGTTTCCTTAAGCATGTAATTTAGTTGTTCAGTCAACTAGTCCTAATTGCCTGATCACCTCTGGAAATCCCTCTGCTAGACATAACACTTTCATGTACTACCATAGGAGTCTCTAGCATAGGAGATGAGAAATAGGCAGATATCTAAGATTTTACATCTTAAGTTTTAGATGACAATTGCACATATGAGTAAAGATCCCTACTTGTGTGTCTTAATATTAGGATTCTGTTCCAGAGCATATGCAGGAAATTTTATTATCTGTAATTGTGTTCAATAGAGAATGATGAGTTGATACAGGATATTGTGACTTTATGTATTATATTCTAGGCACACTTCCTTATACAGAAAGCTCTAATCTGGCTTTCTCAGGCACTGCTGTGCAGAATAATCACCTGCAGGCTGGTACAAATACAAGTTCTGTTTCTGTAGGTCTGAGATATAGCCCAAGAGTGTCCACTGGACACTCTTACAGAGAGAAGATACGTTTTTGATGCCACTGGTCTGCAGACCCCTCTTGAATAGCAAGCTTCTCATGCAATTCTACTTCCTGTTTCCAGCTCTTTATTACCTACCAACTAATGTTCTAGTTTCTGAGTAAAGGATTCATCATTGGTATCTTTTGCTATAGTCTCTCTCCCTTTACAATTTTCATTGTGTGTATTCATTTAATGCAGAACTGTGCTACTTAATGACACTTTCACACAAGTGTACATTGTATGTTGAGCATGTCTCTCCAGTCCTTCTATCCCCTTTTCTCACTTTTGCCTCATTCCCATTAGTCTCATTTGTTCCCCTAGACAGTCATGTTTATAGTCATGATTTTATTTATCTATATAAAATCTAGAAATCATAAATGATATTTTAAGACTGATTTCTATGTAAAATCTAGAATCACAAATGATATGATACTGGCTTAATTTGCTTAATATTTTTATCTCCAGTTATATTAATTTTTATGCAAATGACATAACTTCATTCTTTGTGGCTAAAAATAATCAACATTTTTGGGCAGGAGAGATGGCTTAGTGGTTAAGTGCTTGCCTGTGAAGCCTAAGGACCCCGGTTTCAGGCTCGATTCCCCAGGACCCAAACTAACCAGATGCACAAGGGGGTGCACATGTCTGGAGTTCATTAGCAGTGGCTGGAAGCCCTGGCACGCCCATTCTCTCTCTCTCTCTCTCTCTCTCTCTCTCTCTCTCTCTCTCTCTGTCACACTCAAATAAATAAATAAAAATGAACAAAAAAGTTTTTAAAAAATAAGCATTTTCTTATCCATTACTCTGTTGTTAAACACCTAGTTGGTTCCATAAATTTTGCTGTATTGTCTTTATTTGCTTGTTTACCAACACTAACATACACACATGTACACATATACTTACACACATTCTCTGTGGTGCTTGCTGCATAACACTGCATAACACTGAGCTATAGTTTTCTGAATGGATCTTGTTATTTCATACTTTGTTCAACTTGTTCTTCTATCTTGAATATCTTTTCTCTTCGTAGTTCATTTCTGCTGGGCCTTTTCATATTGTACTTTTATCAACTTTGGATTGGGCTTTAAGTCTCCTGTTTTGCATATAAGGAATCCCTATATACTTTTATTTCATATTATATTGAAATTATGTATATTCTGGATTGAGAGCTTTTGAGAAAGTATACTTTTGGGTACATTGCCAGCATAGAGTAGGTGCTTAAAATGCTGAAATTGAAGTGATTTTCTTCATAAGATTTTTAAAAATGTATTTAAGAGAGAGAGAGAGAGAGAGAGAAACAGACAAGAGTATGTCAGGGCCTTTTGCTGCTGCAAATGAACTCCCAGATTCATGCACCACTTTGTGCATCTGGCTTTACGTGGGTACTGGGCAATTGAATCCAGTCCATCAGGGTTTGAAAGCAAGCACCTTTAACCAGTGAGTCATCTCTCTAGCCCTCATAAGCTATATATATATATATATATACACACACATATATATATATTTTAAATTTTTATTAACATTTTCCATGATTATAAAATATATCCCATGGTAATTCCCTCCCTCCCCACCCCCACACTTTCCCATTTGAAATTCCATTCTCCATCATATTACCTCCCCATTACAATCATTGTAATTACATATATACAATATCATCCTATTAAGTATCCTCCTCCCTTCCTTTCTCTACCCTTTATGTCTCCTTTTTACCTTACTGGCCTCTGCTACTAAGTATTTTCATTCTCACGCAGAAGCCCAATCATCTGTAGCTAGGATCCACATATGAGAGAGAACATGTGGCGCTTGGCTTTCTGGGCCTGGGTTACCTGACTTAGTATAATCCTTTCCAGGTCCATCCATTTTTCTGCAAATTTCATAACTTCATTTTTCTTTACCGCTGAGTTGAACTCCATTGTATAAATGTGCCACATCTTCATTATCCACTCATCTCTTGAGGGACATCTAGGCTGGTTCCATTTCCCAGCTATTATAAATTGAGCAGCAATAAACATGGTTGAGCATGTACTTCTAAGGAAATGAGATGAGTCCTTTGGATATATGCCTAGGAGTGCTATAGCTGGGTCATATGGTAGATCAATCTCTAGCTGTTTTAGGAACCTCCACACTGTTTTCCACAATGGCTGGACCAGATTGCATTCCCACCAGCAGTGTGGAAGGGTTCCTTTTTTTCCACATCCCCGCCAACATTTATGATGATTTGTTTTCATGATGGTGGCCAATCTGACAGGAGTGAGATGGAATCTCAATGTAGTTTTAATCTGCATTTCCCTGATGACTAGTGACGTAGAACATTTTTTTTAGCTGCTTATATGCCATTCATATTTCTGCCTTTGAGAATGCTCTATTTAGCTCCATAGCCCATTTTTTGATGGGCTTGTTTGATTCCTTAATATTTAATTTTTTGAGTTCTTTGTATATCCTAGATATTAATCCTCTATCACATATATAGCTGGCGAAGATTTTTTCCCATTCTGTAGGTTGCCTCTTTGCTTTTTTCACTGTGTCCTTTGCAGTGCAAAATCTTTGTAATTTCATGAGGTCCCAGTGATTAATCTGTGGTTTTATTGCCTGAGCAATTGGGGTTGTATTCAGAAAGTCTTTGCCAAGACCAATATGTTGAAGGGTTTCCCCTACTTTTTCCTCTAGCAGTTTCAGAGTTTCAGGTCTGATGTTGAGGTCTTTAATCCATTTGGACTTAATTCTTGTGCATGGCAAGAGAGAAGAATCTATTTTCATCCTTCTGCAGATATAAATCCAATTTTCCCAACACCATTTGCTGAAGAGGCTATCTCTTCTCCAATGAGTATTTTTGGCATTTTTATTGAATATCAGGTGGCTATAGCTACTTGGGCTTACATCTGGGTCCTCTGTTCTGTTCCACTGATCTACATGTCTGTTTTTGTGCCAGTACCATGCTGTTTTTGTTACTATGGCTCTGTAGTATAGGTTAAAATCAGGTATGGTGATACCACCAGCCTCTTTTTTGTTGCTCAGTATTATTTTAGATATTCGAGGTTTTTTGTGATTCCAAATGAATTTTTGGATTGTTTTTTTCTATTTCCATGAAGAAAGCCTTTGGAATTTTGATAGGGATTCCATTAAATGTGTAGATTGCTTTAGGTAAGATTGCCATTTTCACGATATTGATTCTTCCAATCCAGGAACAAGGGATGTTTCTCCACTTTCTAGTGTCTTCTGCAATTTCTTGCTTGAGTGTTTTAAAGTTCTCATTGTAGAGATACTTTACTTCCTTGGTTAGGTTTATTCCAAGGTACTTAATTTTTCTTGATGCAATTGTGAATGGGAGTGATTCTCTGATTTTATCCTCTGTGTTTTTGTTATTAGCATATATGAAGGCTACTGATTTTTGTGTATTTATTTTGTATCCTGCTACATTGCTGTAGGTTTTGATCAGCTCTAACAGTAGAGTCTTTAGGGTCCTTTATGTATAGAATCATGTCATCTGCAAATAATGATAACTTGATCTCTTCCTTTCCAATTTGTATCCCTTTTATGTGTGTCTCTTGCCTTATTGCTATGGCTAGGACATCCAAAACTATATTAAATAAAAGTGGGGACAGTGGACACCCTTGTCTTGTTCCTGATTTTAGTGGACAAGCTTCCAGTTTTTCCCCATTTAGTAATATGTTGGCTGTAGGCTTGTCATAAATAGCCTTTATTATATTGAGATATGTTCCTTCTATTCCCAGTCTCTGTAGGACTTTTATCATGAAGGGATGTTGGATTTTGTCAAATGCTTTTTCTGCGTCTAATGAGATGATCATGTGATTTTTGTTCTTCAACCCGTTTATGTAATGTATTACATTTATAGATTTGCGTATATTGAACCATCCCTGCATCTCAGGGATAAAGCCTACTCGGTCAGGGTGAATGATCTTTTTGATATATTCTTGTATTTATTTATAATTTTTTGTTTATTTTTATTTATTTATTTGAGAGTGACAGACAGAGAGAGAGAGAAAGAGGCAGAGAGAGAGAGGGAGGGAGGGACAGGGAGGGAGGGAGAGAATGGATGCATCAGGGCCTCTAGCCACTGAAAATGAACTCTAGATGCATGTGCTCCCTTGTCCAACTGGCTTACGTGGGTACTGGGGAATCGAGCCTCAAACTGGGATCCTTAGGCTTCACAGGCAAGTGCTTAATGGCTAAGCCATTGCTCTAGCCCCTCATAAGTATTTAAAAAAACAATTTTAAAGAGTGATTTTGGCTTTGGTCCTCCTACTGTATGTAATTAGTAATTTCTCTGAAAAGATAGCTCAGCACCATTTCTCCAGTGGAATTATACCTGAGATCAACTCATACACTTGCCTTTTAGTAACTGAAAGCTTGGCCAATTGTTTGACTTTTAAGCCTTATCAGCAAAATGAAGGAAAAATTACATTGGAATTGCCTAATTTTGAGGATTACAATGAAATTATCTCTAAATCACTAGCAAAGATGTGATTAATACTCACAAATGTTAACTTTTACTGCTAGAGGAGAAGAATGAAAGCTAATTCATGACACATCAGAACTCTTAAATGATCAATAAAGATTGGACATAGTTCCTTTGTTTTAATAGTTCATAATTATTTTTCAAACTTGAGTGTACTTACAAATTACCTGGACTGCTTGTTAAAAATATGTACTCCCAGCCTATTCTCCCCTCCCCCCCGGCATTCATTATCTGTGAACACTGTCCTAGAATTGACATTTGTCAGTAAAAATTCTAGTGGATTCTATTATATCCATGCTCCTTCCCTTAAAACATTCTGGCTATTTATTTTGTTTGTTTTGATTTTTCCCCTCACATGGTTAGCACAAATGACTTCACTGTGCTACTGAGCTGTACTTCCAGATGCTCTAGACTTTAACAGAAGCATCAAATTTAGTTTTCCCAGCTACCAAGCAGATAATGTGAAAATGAGCTGAGATATATGTCTATACGAGAAAATCAAGTGGAACTGGAAACAAACGGTTTAACAGCAGGACTAAATATTTTTTAACAATAAATGCAAAGTTCAGAACTGGCTCATTATTTTTCTTCCTTTAACTTAGGATGTCTAAACAGGGCCGAACAATTATCTTCTCCATTCACCAGCCTCGGTATTCCATCTTTAAGTTATTTGACAGCCTTACTTTATTAGCGTCAGGAAAACTCATGTTCCACGGGCCTTCCCAGGCAGCTTTGGAGTTCTTTGCATCAGCAGGTATGGTCCCCCCCCCCCCGCCCCAATGTGGTAGGACCTTCATTCACAAAATTGTGGAGTGGAGTGTAAGAAGAGGGAGAGCTTATTAGATTCTGTCTTCCTTACCTCTCCTCCCTTATTCTCCAAAAGTTGGTCCTCTGTATTTTCCAAGATCACCAGGTTTGTGTTCTCGGGTTACCTTCCTTTGTCTTTTATAGGCTACCAGTGTGAGCCCTACAACAATCCTGCAGATTTCTTTCTGGATGTCATTAATGGAGACTCCTCTGCTGTTGTATTAAATAGACAGGAGGAAGACCAGGAAGGTATGTGATTGTTAGATCCATAGATTAAAAAAAAAAACAAAACCTGTTGATTTGCGTAAAGCACAGTAACATGGGTCATTTAGAACACCTTTTTTTGGGTTCATGTTAATTCAGTGTTGTGAAACTAGCCAATAGACTTTGTTGTCCATGAGGGTTATAGATGTTTTTAATTTAATTAGACTCAAAAAAACAAAACAAAACAAAACAAAACAGTAAGAAATCAAACAACCCAATTAAAAAGTGGGCTATGGAACTAAATAGACAGTTCTCCAAAGAAGAAAGAGATGGCATATAAACATCTAAAAAAGTATTCTACATCCTTAGCCATCAGGGAAATGCAAATTAAAACTACTTTGAGATTCCATCTCTCTCCTGTCAGAAAGGCTACCATCAAGAGCACAAATGACAATAAATGTTGGTAAGGATGTGGACAAAGGGGAACCCTCCTACACTGTTGGTGGGAATGTAGTCTGGTATAGCCATTATGGAAATTAGTGTGGAGTTTCTTGAGACAGATAAAAATAGATTTATCATATGATCTAACTATACCATTCCTAAGAATATATCCTAATGACTCTTCTCATTACCTTAGAGATACTTACATAACCATGTTTATTGCTGCTATATTCATAAATATTTTTATTTATTTGAGGGGGGTATATGTATAGAGAGAATGGGTGCACCAGAGCCTGTAGCCACTGCTAATAAACTCTAGACACATGTACTACTTTGTGCATTTGGTTTATGTGGGTACTGGAGAATTAAACCTGGGTCCTTAAGCTTCACAAGCAAGTGCCTTAACTGCTAAGCCATCTCTCCAGCCTTGATTAAATTTATTAATGAGCATTTATCTGAAAGTGTCAGTTGTAAGGCACATTCCCTTTTAAAATATATTTATTGCTGGGCGTGATGGCACATGCCTTTAATTCCAGCACTCAGGAGGCAGAGATAGGAGGCTTGCTGTGAGTTCAAGACCACCCTGAGACTACAAAGTGAATTCCAGGTCAGCCTGGGCTAGAGCCAGACCCTACCTCAAAAACAAAATAGAAACCCTTAAAACTTAAATATATTTATTGTTTATAGTATTTTTAAAATAAGAAACTCAGTGCTTTATAGATAGTAGAAAGTAGTGATCATATTTTTAAAAGAAGGATTATAGCACTGTTTGATACAATGTCTTTTTTGAAGAATTAGGGTCTGGATAGTTAGGAAAATGTCAATGAGTTTGCTGTATCCATAAGATTATGGAAGGAGCCAGGTGAATTAGCTGTGTTTTTCTGATGTGTAACACAATGAATGACAATGTCAGAGTCAGCAGTGTCTTTGTGACACTCAAGCTTTAGAATTAAAGGATGATTCTAGTATTGGGTTATAGGAAAATGGGTTATTACTAGCTGCTAGTAGTTAATGATGTTTCATTTCTTTACTCACTTTTATTCCAAAGCAAACAATACTGAAGAGCCTTCCAAGAGAGGAAAGTCAATAATAGAAAAATTAGCTGAGGTTTATACCAATTCCTCTTTCTACAAAGAAGCAAAAGCTGAATTGGAGCAACTTTCAGGGGGCCAAGGAAAAAAGAGAAACTCTCCCTTCAAGGAAGTTACCTATGTCACATCCTTCTGTCATCAGCTCAAATGGATTACCAAGCGTTCAATGAAAAACTTGCTGGGTAATCCCCAAGCTTCTATAGCTCAGGTAAACTGGCAGATTTTTGTTTGCTTCTTTATTTTTATTTATTTATTTGAGAACAACAGACACACAGAGAGAGAGAGAGAGAGAGAGAGAGAATGGGCGTGCCAAGGCCTCCAGCCACTGCACATGAACTCCAGATGCATGCACCCCCTTGTGCATCTGGCTAACGTGGGTCCTGGGGAATCGAGCCTTGAACCGGGGTCCTGAGGCTTCACAGGCAAGCGCTTAACCACTAAGCCATCGCTCCAGCCCAAGATGGCAGATTTTGATTGTGCTACAGAATATTTGTGAGGATGAATTTGGTTCTGATATAATTTAGCTCAGGATAAGGTTTATTTTCTACCCATCCTTCTATTTATCTCTCATCTGTACTCCATAAGGGACGTAGAAGCTGTCTAAAATACAGTTGGTTATTTATGAACAACTTTTTTAGTGGTTTATTAGACTGCCTTACTCATATTTTTTGATGATTTCGACAAACTAGAATGGATAATCTTTGCAGACTTTTATTTTATTTTTTCAAAGATTTTAAAGTAAAGGTGGTATCAACCAAGTTTAGGATTTCCCAGTAGTGGTCCAGTTTCATTCACTGATTGATTTTACAACTTCACCTGTGTGAGTTGACTTTTTGTTACTTGGACAAAATACCTAAGAAATCAACTTAAAGGTAGGAAAGGTTGTTTTGGTTGGTTATTTTGGAGGTTTCAGTCCATGCTGCTTAGCTGTGTGGATTTTGGGTTTAGTTCTTCCAACTAAACATCACCCCCAAAAGCCTATTCAGCTGTGAACCCATCAGTGAGTTTAATGCATTGTTTGGGTTATTGCCTGTTATGGTTTCAAGCTGAAATGTTCCCCAAAGTCTTATGTGTTAAAAAGTGGGCCTCCAGCTGGTGGGCATATTTTGGAAGGCTTTTCACCTATGGAGGCCGGGGTGAAAAGTTGGGTGAGCTGCTCTATCGCTCTTCCACCTGGTCTTGTTTTGAGCTGGAGTCTCCTTTTACTAATTCTGGAGTTTGCAGGGCTCTGAGGATGATTCTAGAGTTTCTGCCTCCCTGTAGGATTTGGGTTACAGGGCTGCATGGCCATACCCAGCTGTTTTTGTTTTTTTTTTTTAATGTGGGATCTGGAGATTTCAATTTGGGCAGTCACAGGCACCCACAGGCCCTCATGCTTGCTCAGGAAGCGCACTTACCTGCTAAGCCATCTCTCCAGGCCTCAGTTGTTATTTTTACTACCAATCTCTGAGTTTCTGTTGTATTCTTAACAAGTATACTGACATTTCCATAGTAAACATTGTTGTCTTTTAAGTGTGTTTCCGGGCCTGCATCCTATTCAAGTCATACTGTCAATTACTCCAAATGTTACCAGTCCTTGTGGTTTGACATCTGTCAGAACAGAGCCATGCTGTGTCCTATCAATCAAGAGTAATATTTTATTCTTTGAGAAAGCTGATGTGATTTGGAAACAAGCCAGATAAATTAAATCCATCAACCTGTCTTACCCATTGCGGTACAATGAGATAATATAATGAGTTGATTTTGTGTGTGTATTGCTAAGGATCAAACCCAGGGCCTGTATATGCTAAGCATGTGTACTAAGTGAGCTGATTCAGGGTCTCACTTTGTAGATTAAGCTAGCCTCAAACTCCAGTCAACCTGCCTGCCACAGCCACTATACCAGGCCTTAGGAGCTAATTCTTCAGTGAGATTTATGCATTAGATTTCTCTTACTTTCCAGTAAAAGTAGTTTATAATTTTCTTGTCTGATACTCATGGATGGTAGTCCTGAGGAAGGCATGATTCTAATGTAGGTTTTGGTGATGCACCCTAATAGTGCATGTTTTGGTCTTAGGCTTCCTTATGATCCAGATTCAGGCTGCCGGCCTTATCAGTGGACAAAATTCTACAAAAGGAATTTGAGCAATATTCAGAGAAACAGCAGTCCTTAGAAAAAGGGTAGAAGCTTCTATCTCCCTGAGTACATATTTAAGTTTTTAAATGCTAGAAGTAGGCAAGACAGTAAATACTTCAGGCTTTGCAAGCCATGTATTGTCTTTGTGTCAGGTAGTCAACCCTTCTATGTTAGTGTGGAGGCAGGTGCAGCAAATGTATTAACAAATAGCCATATCCATATTTGAAAAGCACTTGCTAGCATTTAATGAACCTCTTTGGGTGGCTTCAAGCCACCAGGGGATAGGCACCCCCAACACCCTTTATCTTCTCAGCTCTTCTGCTGAAAAATTTAGCCTTCACATGGTTGCTTAGGGAGCTTTCCTTTCCCCAGAACTTTGTAGTAGCCTGATCGCATAACATCATTGATGGGGGCAACTCTGGTCTTATTTTTGGCAGCATTTACCATGGTCTGTTCACTGACCAATGTCCACAGTTTGTCAAGGTTGACAGTGGGGCAGCTCTTGTTCCCCTTTAAGTGGTAATGCCTCATACCAGCTTTCCCAAAGTAACCTGGATGGTATTTGTCAAAGTTGATCCTGTGGTAATGCATGCCACCAGCATTACCCTGGCCTCCTGGGTGCTCCAGTGCTTTTGCCGATGGGGCCATGGCCGTGGCTCACATGGCCCCGAAGCTTCCGGGTCTTCCTCAGTCTGGATGGCATGCAGTGGCCAAAAGGAAAGCAATGTATCTGCATTCTAATGAAACTTTATTCATGGACACTACAGATTTTATTTTTTTGTTTATTTTTATTTATTTGAGAGTGACAGAAAAAAGAGAGAGAGAGAGAAAGAAAGAATGGGTGGGCTAGGGCCTCCAGCCACTGCAAATGAACTCCAGACACGTGCGCCCCTTGTGCATCTGGCTAATGTGGGTCTTGGGTAATCGAGCCTCGAACCTAGGTCCTTAGACTTCACAGGCAAGCACTTAACCGCTAAGCCATCTCTCCAGCCCAAGATTTTATTTTTTTAAAATTTATTTTATTTACATATTTGCTCATTTCTTTTTGGGTATGATATTTGTCATGTATGCATAATATGTAGTGTGTGCAGATAAGTGTGCCCCGTGTGCATGCATGCAGAGACCAGAGGAGATGGTTGGGTGTCCTTGTCTATCACTTTTCTCCATTGTTCCCTTGAGATGGAATTTCTCATTGAGCTGTTTTCTTTTCCTTTTTTGAAAGGTACATTCTTGCCCTAGCCCAGGCTGACCTGGAATTTACTATGTAGCCTCAGTGTGTCATTGAACTCACAGTAATCCTTGTACCTCTGACTCCCGAATGCTGGGATTAAAGGCATGCACCACCATGCCCGGCTACATCTTTCATTTTCTTAATCCATAAAGTCTCTAAACTTTATTCTCTGATCAGTGAATCTTAATTCTTTGAATTTATAAGACAAGAATCTGGGGACAACCCAAAATTATTTGGTGCTTTGGCATATATTGGTATATTGGTAGAGGAACCCTAATTAGTGGGTTAAACAGATTATACTCCTGCCATGAAGAAGCCAATGACACAAGATTTTGGGGTTTAGGAGGGGTCCCCAGAATTTATAAACCCCAAGTTTTGGGTTCTGTCCTATTGTTAATGAAGAATTAATAAAGACAGACTGAAGAATAACAAATTATGAATTATTAAGTTTATTTAGGGGTAAATCACAAATTGTGGGGTTTATTAAAGGGAGACTGGGATTTAAGAGAAACTGAGGCCTTTAATGAGAGATTAGAGTAAAGCTGCAAATGTGTGGAAGGTGAGAGACACTGAGTCCTCTAAGGAGGGATTATAGTAAAGTTGCAAGCAAGTAGAAAGCCCATTTAAGAGAAACTGAGGATTACTGAGGCTTTTATTTTATTTTTTATTTTTGTAGTCAGTGAATACAGTCAGTTTGGTACCATTATTAGCCGCCTCCTTGTTCTTCCCCCTCCAAAGGGACCTTCCTTGTTGGGGTATATGGGTTGTGCTTTGTTGGGTTAGCCTTTAGTTTTGGGTAGGAGGAAATGTCTCTGCATGTCATGACCCAATGTGTGGCTCTGACATTATTTACACCCACTCTTCTGCAAATTTCCCTGAACCATGTTGGGTTCATATTAGGTGTGCTTCCGTGTTGAGATCTTGGGCACCTCTGTGTTTCTGGATATCTCGTTCTGTAGGGGTTGATTGTTCTCTGAGTCTATCTCCTTCATTGTTGTGCTGGTTCTGGTTCACCAAGAAAACAGCATTCTTGCATGTTTCCTTAATTATTCTTAGTTTCAGCTGGGGCAGTTTTGAAGTATGATGGGGTGGTTGGTTCTTTATGTCTGAGCACTTGAGGACCCACCATAGGTTAGTGCTAAGACTCTACTGCTGAAGATACCATACATTGTTGGTATGTATCATGGAGCGACATGGCTGGAAGCTGGAAGAGAGGCAGTCCCCAGACAGCATGTCTAGTGCCGGAAGATGCTACATGAGCAACTGGGGGATAAAGACCAATGTCTGCCCAAGCAATGCATGGTCTAACTTACTTAGCAGCAAACAACCTGACGTGATGCTCATACAAGTGCAATAGTGGTGCATGGCCATGATGAGAAACCAACTGCTCTTGATTTGGCTAACTGATCTGCTCAGTGGAATGGAACTCATAACTAGAGCTGGGAAACAAGTCAGAACCATATCTAAAAACCCACTCTCCATTAAACACTCTCTAAAAAACAATGGTTATCACATTTTCTTGGTGCTAACTTTATGTTGGAGAATCTGATTCTCTTTTCAGATAGATGCAGATCCTTACTGAGGCCTTTGAAGAGAGACTAGAATAAAGCTACAAGCACATGAAGCATAGAATTTAGGAGCTTTTGTTAGGAGATTTAGTCTGAACACACATGACATTTGCCATGTACTTTCCCCCATGGAATAAAATTAAAAGGGCAAATGGTGGTAACTTAAGGAAGAATAGCAGAGAGAAAATATCACAAGAGACCAAGAAATTCAGAGGAGAAATGAATAATGAAGAGTTACACTGAGTTTAAAGAAATTACACTTAGCAAGTCTAGAGATGGTGACAGCACCCATGTGGTGGATCTGGAGTGTAAGGAAAGTATATACATGGTAGATCTGAAGACCAAAATAAAATCATACAAGTGGAAAATTATTCAAAACTGTAAAACAGAAGCAAGAAAGCCAGGTGTGGTGGCACATACTTTTAATCCCAACACTCAGAAGGCAGAGGTAGTATGATCGCTGTGAGTTAGAAGCTACCCTGAGACTACATAGTGAATTCCAGGTCAGCTTGAGATAGAGCGAGACCCTGCCTCAACAAACCAAAAGCAAACAAAACCAAACAAGGCCTGGAGAGATGGCTTAGCGGTTAAGTGCTTGCCTGTGAAGCCTAAGGACCCCCATTCGAGGCTCGATTCCCCAGGACCCACGTTAGCCAGATGCACAAGGGGCACATGCATCTGGAGTTCGTTTGCAGTGGCTGGGGGCCCTGGTGTGCCTGATCTCTCTTTCTCTCCCCCCCCCCCGCCTCTTTCTCTCTCTGTCTGTTGCTCTCAAATAAAGAACACAAAACAAAAAAAAAAAAAACAAAACAAAAAAACCCAAAAAACAGAAGCAATTAGAAACGTTCAGATCAAGACTCCTCACATGTGTCTGAGTGGAGATGAGATAGAATCCAGAGAGACCCCCTCCCTCCGCTTACACACACACACACACACACACACACACACACACACACACACACACACACTCCTCCCCCCCTCTCTCTCTGAGGGTTACACTAAGAAAAAAACTAATTTTCTTACCTGGTCAGATTGACCCACTAAACCTCAGTGATTTTCTGGCTTCTGCTCCCCATAGGACTGGGGTTACAAGTACATATGGACATGCCCAGATTTTTATGTGGGTGCTGGTGGTAGGAGTGGAACTCAGATGGTACCAGGGCCTTGTACTTATATGGGGAGCACTCTTACCCACTGAGCCTTCTCCCTGGCCCCTAAAGTTCAATTTTATATTATAAACAATATTATCTTTGGCCTTCTCAAATTGGCAAAAATAATTCATAGCTCACAAGTGGGCATATGAAAATATGTGGCTGTTCCTATTTATCCTACGTGCCATAGCCTGCTGACCTTTGGCATAGACTCTTAATGTTGCATCTTTTTATTTTTTATGAGCATGGGTTGTTAAAATATTTTATGGATTCCTGTTGCTAAATCTTTTCTCCTCCTTGTATCTGTACTTTGGTTTGAACGAGTTAATTATTTACATAATTCAGACTTAGCCTCTAACCAGAGGTTATATTTGGAATGTCTTAGAATGAATGATTTTTCTGTATACAAAGATTTAATATTTAATGTGTTAAGGGTTTCCTGAGCAAACTAATTCATAAGACTTTATTATAAATATGTCATAGTCATTAACATATTAAGAACACACACCCCAAAAGTGGTTGAACACAATTGAATACAGATTCAATAACATATTTGCAGAGTTTATTTTTTTATTCTTTGTTCAGAAATAGAGGCCACACACAGAAAGCTCATAGATAGGTTCATTTGCTCCAGTGTGCAGTGTGTAGTTTTCCTGATATCTTTCCTTTTCTCATGCAAGAAAAACTTATAAAAGCATGACATAATCACTAGATGAATGATTTTGACTATAGGTTTCAAAGATGACTAGAAATAGTTTTAGGACTTTGAAGCCTTTAGGAAGCATCCTAATGTCAGTGCTCAGTGTTAGTATTGCAAGCTTGAATGCCAAGGAAATAAAGAATGAGAAGTGTCTAGTATGGAACAATGAATATTTCCAAGTTTTTCTGTGAAACAGATTTGTATAAATGTACATGCTTCACATTAATAGAGCTGCCAGCATTCATTCATTCATTTATTGTGTTGTGTGTATATGTGTAGGTACATGTGTGCGAGTACATGTGTATGTGAATACACATGTGTGTACATGTATGTGGAGACCAGAGGACAAGCTTGGGTGTCATTCCTCAGGCATTCACCTCTCTTTTGCTTTTTATTTTTTATTTTTGTTGAGGTAGGGTTTTCACTCTTAGCCCAGGCTGACCTGGAATTCACTGTGTAATCTCAGGGTGGTCTTGAACTCATGGTGATCCTCCTACCTCTGCCTCCCGGGTGCTGGGATTAAAGGTGTGTGCCACCATGCCCAGCTACCCCTTTTTGCATTTTTGAGGCAGGGACCCTCATTGGCCTGAAGCTCACCAGGTGAACTAGACTGGCTGGTCAGTGAGCCCCAGGAGTCTGCCTGCCTCTGCCTCCTTGACACTAGGATTTTAAGTGTGTACCACTGTGCTAGCTTTTTACATGGGTTTTGGGCATTAAACTCAGATTCTAATGATATGACTGACTTTGCTGACTGAGCTGTCTCCCTAGCCCTCAGCATTTATTTCAGAAGCTTGGTCTGCTGAAATGAAGTCGAGTACATTATGAAGGGTTGTGAAAATATGCCAGGGTGAGGGGTTCCACATCCTTCCTCCTAGATTTCTATCTTCTTAGCAAAGAGATTTGTGATTCTTGCCAGACTGTGGTGTCCATAAACTAGTCTTCTCAGATTATAAGTTTGGTTTTTCTTCTTTACATTACTTATTGCCAAAAATGTCCTTCACAGATTACTTCATGTCTTAACATTATAATACTGAGTAATTTTTAGCTTTGGCATTTCCAGGCTGTATGGTAGGATATTGTGTTTTGACTAACATATCTTACATTAAAAATTATCTCAGAATAATAACAATATTAATAAGTAGAATCCTCCAAATAATTTATAGCATAATGTAACCCTTTACTTCTTGCTAAAGGGTAAAATTGTTAAGATATTCTAAAGAGTTGTGGGAGGGGATTATGATCAAGGTACATTGTGTATGTGTATGGAAGTTGTCAATAAAATGTTTAAAAAGAGACAGACATTTTATCCTAAAACCAAAAGCAGTTTTGGTGCAGTCTCTACTTGGGGGCCATCTGCTCAGAGAGTGAAAATGGACAGACATGGCAGGTCAAGTGTGCTGTTGATTACGGGCCTCACTGGGGAGCTTGATGGGCAAGCAGTGACAGAGGAAGAGGACAGTGGCAGCGCTTGGGTGCTGCAGAGAACACTGGCTCATTGCTTTGTTGACAGTCCATCTTCCCAAGTAGGCACAGACTTCTCAGAGGTTTCCTAGGTGGGGCCTAGTTTATCCCTGTTTCCTTAGCATGCAAGATTCTATTGTCGTAATTTGTGTATGTGTGCTTTAAACTTTTTGTTTATTTTTAAAGTTAAAAGGAGTAAAGACATCCTGTTTTCAGTTGAACCTCTTATGTAAAACTGCATGTTTGCTGGCACAAAGGCTGAGAGTTCATTGAAAGTCAGAACTCTTTGCCACTTGGACCAAGTCCCCAAAACAACTTCCCTAGGTGTCTGTATTATCTGCTACTCTGTTTGCCATTCTTGGGTCTAGTGCTTGAACTATGCCCTTCACTGACCATGCCTGGCAGCATATTGGGATCTGCCCTGTTGCTCTCAGAGCAAGTAACTTAAATTTCAATTTAATTGATATTATAATCTAATAGCATATACTGTTTGTTGCAGTCAGGTTCACATTACTAGTAGAAATCACCCAACCAAGAGCAGCTTGTGGAGAAAAGAGGTTTATTTTGGTTTATAAGATTGAGGGGAAGCTCCACGATGACAAGGGAAAATGATGGCATGAGCAGAGGGTGGACATCACCTCCTGGCCCATATAAGTTGGACAACAGGAACAGGAGAGTATGCCAAACGCTGGCAAGGGGAAACTGGCTATAACACCCATTAGCCCACCCCCAACAATACACTCCCTCCAGGGGACGTTAATTCCCAAATCTCCATCAGCTGGGAACCTAGCATTTAGAACACGTAAGTTTATGTGGACACCTGAATCAAACCATCACATTCCGCCCCTGGCCCCCACAAACTGATAACCATACATGATGTAAAATGCAATGTATTCATTCAACCTTAAAAGTCCCCATAGTTTTTCATCAATCCTAATGATGTTCAAACATCTCCATAATCCAAGATCTTTTAACTGAGTCATAATACCAAAAATTCCCCCCAAGCCCATAATGGCACAGAATAAATATTCATACTGCAAAAGATGGCATTGGGTATAGCAAAGAAACATTCAGCCAATATAAGATTTAAAACCAGGGAAAACATTAAACTTTGTACCTTCAAGTCCAACAACTCTAGTCAATGACAAGTCTACAAGTCCAATAATTCTAACCGGCAACAAGTCTCTGGAGTTCTTATTCCGCCCCTCCAGCTAGGCTACTTACAGTCCTGGAAAACTTCATCCAGGGCCAGCAGCTGTCCTTGGAAGCCATCTTGTGGACCTGGTATCTCCACTGGGTCTCCACTGCAACCCATGGTTCATCCTCATGGTCCCATGGGGTCTCCATGCAAGCGTCCAGCAAACCTGCTTCACACTGCCCATGGCCATTTCCAAAACACAAGACTATGTTGCAAACTCAATGACCCTCTCTTTCCTGCATTTCTTATACTCCACACCCTGGTGCCAATTTGTTAATCCATGGGGGAATAAAACAGACTTTGAAGAACAGGACACTCCTTGAGCACTCAGGCCCCTTCAAAAGAGTCGACATTCTTCCCGTTGCCCCAGTGCAGGTCAGCTGGCCCAGTCTCAAAGGTTGTAATCTCTCAGTTGCAGCTGAATGGGCAGCAGTTCACCCAAAGATTTTTCTTTCTGTGCCATAGCCCTCTGCACACACCAGTTCATTTCTATGCAAAGCAACCCTGCACAACTTTTCAGGCATAACAGCAAGCTTTTCACACAAACTGTCTCTAGCTCAGTCCAAGTAAAGTTCTTTCTCACCCTCATAAGCCAAACCTCACAGTTCATAGTTCTTACTGCATTCAGGTCTTTCAACTGACCAGAATAGTCCATCAAGCAGTACTTGCAGCACTGCAAGGTGTCTGTTAGGCCAAGGTTTCAAATCCTTCCACATTCCTTTTGAAAATCAGCTCCAAAAGGCCAAAGCCACACAGTCAAGTGTCTAGCAGCAATCCCACTCCTTGGTACCACTTTACTGTTGCAGTCAGGTTTGCATTGCTGGTAGAAATCACCCAACCAAGAGCAGCTTGTGGGAAAAAGAGGTTTATTTTGGCTTACAGCCTTGAGGGGAGGCTCCACGATGGCAAGGGAAAATGATGGCATAAGCAGAGATTGGACATCAACCCCTGGCCCACATAAGGTGGATAACAAAAACAGGAGAGTGCACCAAACACTGGCATGGGGAAACTGGCTGTAACACCCATAAGCCCACACCCAACAACACACTCCCTCCAGGAGGCATTAATTCCCAAATCTCCATCAGCTGGGAACCTAGCATTCAGAACACCTAAGTTTATGGGGGACACCTGAATCAAACCACCACACTGTTTTATATTCTTCCAGGAACTCTGATCAATAGTTTAAAGGATTATTATAATATATAATATAAAATTTTTAATCTCTAATGGAAAATTTTCTTTTCATTTTTCTTTTTGAAAAGATAATTGTTACAGTCGTACTAGGACTGGTTATCGGTGCTATTTACTTTGGACTAGAAAATGATCAGACTGGAATTCAGAATAGGTAAGTAAATTTCAATCATTTTTTTTTTTTGATTCTGTTGGATAAATGTAAGACATGAACTGGTTCTAGTCAAAATAAAAATAGGAGGTTTATTATAAAAGAGAAGTACAATAGTCTACCCCATAGACAGTGACCAAATTTGGATCTTTATTTTGAGAAAATGTTACTTTGTTTAAGTTTATGAACATTGATTAAAGATATGAACTTAAGACAAGGTCAGGATAAATATAATTGTTTCATTGTGGGATAGGAATAGTCAGTTGATTGAAAACTGGAAGATTTCATTTTCTTTTTCACACACATATAGGTACACTTATTGATACAACCATATAAAACATCAAATGTATTATTTAAGCTACCATATAAAGCATTAAATGTATTATTTAAGCCAATTTAAGTATATAGTTCAGTGGCATTAAGGATATTCATATTTCTTTGCAACTATTAGCAACATCCAACTCCAGATAGATGTTTGTTTCATTGGATGGACTCACCATAACTATTAAACAATAACTCCTGATACCCATGGGTTGGTTACTTTCTGATGGTTAACCTAACAGGATTTAGAATTCCTATGGAAACAAATATCTTGGCATGTTAGGAATTTTCTAGATAGAAATTTTTTAGGTGGGAAGACTTACCCTGACTGTGGGCAGTGACATTCCATGAGCTATTCATGTGTATAATAAGAAAGCTTAGCTGAGCACTAGCATTCGTTACCTCCTCCATGCCATGGTGATGGTGTGAGGCATGCTTCCTTCTGCCATGCTTTCCCAGCCATGATAGGGTTTCCCTCAAAATTATAAGCTGAAAAATAAACCCTGTCCTTCCTTAAGCTCCTTCTGGTTAAGCATTTTGTTCCAGTGAAGAGAAAGTAACTGATACAGCTCCTAGGAAGTACAATTCTACTTTGAGTTCTCTATATATGCATCCTAAGTTTTTGTCCTTTGGTGACTGACTTATTTTCCTTAATATAATACCTTAATGGGTCATGTAGTTTTGCAGCACATGTCAGGATTTCTTTCTTTTTAAGGCTCATTTAGAACATTGAGTATGTTTGCTATGTTTTACTTATCCCATTACCTGCTGATGAAAATCTGTGCTGCATCAACTGCTTGGTTATTGTGAGTAATGTTCCTATGAACCTACAAGTGTGTATGAATCCCTGCTTTCTGTCCTTTGAGGTATCTTACCAGAAGTGGAATTGCTGAATCACATGACAGTTAGGTAATTTTCTGAGGAATTCTTACACTGTTTTCCACCGCAGCAATACCATTTTGCATTCTTAGCAGCAACACACAAGGTTCTTAAGTCTCCACATTCTCATCAACAGTCTCTATTTGTTCTTATTTTTTATTTTATTTTATTTTTTTAAATTTTTTAAATTTATTTATTTGAGAGCGACAGACACAGACAGAAAGACAGATAGAGGGAGAGGGAGAGAATGGGCGTGCCAGGGCTTCCAGCCTCTGCAAACGAACTCCAGACGCGTGCGCCCCCTTGTGCATCTGGCTAACGTGGGACCTGGGGAACCGAACCTCAAACTGGGGTCCTTAGGCTTCACAGGCAAGCGCTTAATGCTAAGCCATCTCTCCAGCCCTGTTCTTATTTTTTAATAATAAACATTTATTTAATCTTTTCAGAAATACTCAAGTCCTTTGCCTATTTAAAAAAATTGTTGATGGGGCTAGAGATACAGCTTAGCAGTTAAGGTGCTTCCTTGCAAAGCCAAAGGACCCAGGTTCAATTCCCTAGTACCCACTTAAGCCAGACGGACAAGGTGGCACATGGATCTGGAGTTTGTTTGCAGTGGCTGAAGGCCCTGGCATGCCCATTCTCTCTCTGTGTCTTGCCCTCTTTCTCTCAAGTACATAAATTAATTAAATTAAAAAATTATTTGAGGTATAGGAATGCTTTATTTTGGGGGGGTGGTGGCTATTATCCCTTATCAGATTTATAAATATTTTCTCTGCTTCTGTATGTTGTCCTTTCACTGTGTTGGTAGTATCTATTGATGATACATGCTTTTAATTTTTTTTTTTTTTTGAGGTGGGGTCTCACTCTAGCTCAGGCTGACCTGAAATTCACTATGTATTCTCAGGGTGGCCTTGAACTCATGGTGATCCTCCTTCCTCTGCTTCCCAAGTGCTGGGATTAAAGGCTTGTGCCACCATGCCCGGCTCATGCTTTTAATTTTGATGTAGTTCAGTTCATGCATTTTTTTTTTTTCTGCTGCTTATGAGCCTTTATGTGTTTTGATTTGACTTGAAGGTAGGATACGTGTGCGGTACTCAATTTTCCTAATACTTTACTTTGATTATACTTAACATTCAGTAATGTTGTATACTTGAAAATTTCATTTAAAAATTGTTATTTATTTGCACGGAGAGAAGAGGGGGGATGGGCACACTGGGCCTCTTGCCACTGTAAACAAACTCCAGATGTATGAGCTGCTTTGCACATCTGGCTTAACCTGAGTACTGAGTAATCAAACCTGGGCCATCAGACTTTGTAAGCAAGGGCCTATAACAACTGAGACATCTGTCAGCTCTGAAAATTTCATTGTAATAAGACTTAAAAATTCTTTTAATTTTTAATTTTTTTATTTTAATTTTTATGCATTGACATTGCATTTTGATCATATATATCCCACATTACCTTCCCTTATTCCCTTCACTCCTACTGTACTCCTCATTTCTGTCATTATCTCATTAGTGATAGGAGTGACCCTTCCCTTATCTATAACATAATGTTGACTGGCACATTATGTGCAGATTTTATGCAGAACTTGGGGTCTTCCCTATTCATAATTTGGCCAGAGGTATCAATCTTATTTGTTTTTTTTTTCTAAAGAACAAGCTCTTCATTAAGTTTTAAAATTAGTTTCTTCATTTCTAGTTTATTAATTTCTTCCATGATCTTAGTTATTTCTCTCTGTCTGGTATTTTGGGATGTGATTTGTTCTTGCTTATTGAAAGCTTTCAGATAGGTCATTATTTATTTGGGATCTTCCCATTTTTGAGCATTTAGAGCTATAAATTTCCCTCTTAGGGCTGTCTCATCATGTCCCATAAGCTTTGGTATGTTGTGTTTTCATTGTCATTCAGTTTTGGGGATATTTTTTACTTCCTTTTTGACTCTTTCAATGATCTATTCATTATTCAGTAGTATTCAATCTCAGGAGTTAGTTAGATTTCTGTTGTATTTTTTTTTTTAGCTTTATTGCATTTTTGTCAGATATAATACAGGCAGTTATTTCCATTTTCCTAAGGAGACTTGCTTTATGTCCTAATATATGATCTGTTTTAGAAAAGGTTCCATGAACTGCTAAGAAGAATGTGTATTCTGTAGTTTGGGTGGAATGCTTTGTAGATTTCTGTTCTTTTCATTTGACCTATAGACCCATTTAGCACCATTGTTTCTCTATTTTCTGTTTCCTTTTATGATCCATTAATTGGTGATGGGAGGGTGTTAGTCACCCACTACTATGTGTTAGAATTTTTTTCCCTTTTTTCTACTTTTTATTTTAGAGAGAGCAAGACACACACACACACGGAGAGAAAGAGAATGGGGGGGAGGGAGAGAGAAATGACACAACTGGTCCCCAGCTACTGAAGTTGAACTCCAGATGCTTTTGCCACCTACTGGGTATGTGTGATCTGGCACTTGCCTCACCTTTGTGCATCTGGCTTATGTGGAATTTGGAGAGTCAAACATGGGTCCTTGGGCTTTGCAGGTAAGCGCCTTAACCACTAAGCCATTTCTCTAGCCCTGTGTTGGGATTTGTTTCTGATTCAATGTCTAGTAGATTCTGCTTCATGAAACACAGGTATATCTGTGTTTTAGGGCATATATGTTTAGAATTGTAATAACCTGTTGCTGAATTTTTCCTTTGATAAATATATGTTTTCCTTCTTTGTCTCTTTTGATTGCTTTTGGTTTAAAGTCTATTTTACCATATATTAGTATAGTCATAGCAGCTTACTTCCCATTTCCATTTCCTTGAAATATCTTCTTTTATTCTTTTACCTTTAGGTGATATCTGTCATCAGTAGTAAGGTGGTTCTTGAAGATAGCAATGAATGGATTTCATTTGCTGATTCAGCTTGTTAACCTTGTGTTTTTTGAATAGGGAGTTCAGTACATGCTTTTCAGTGTTACTATTGAAAGGTATGAGTTAATACCTGTCATAGTGAGGATTTTGTGGAGTTTGATATTTTCTTGATATTCATTGGCTTTAATAGATACTAGTTTTTATTATTGTTTTTTTCCTTTATGTAGCTTCTTGAGTATTTTTGTTGTTTTTCTGCAGTATGAAGTATTCCACCCAGAATTCACTGGAGGGCTGTTTTAGTGCTGATATGTTCATAAATCCAGCTCCTAACAATGAAAGTTTTTCTCTCACCTGTTATTAAGCAGGATAATTTTGCTGGGTATAGTACTTTTGGTTTGATAGTCATGGTCTTTCAATAGTTGAAACACTCCATTCCTTTCTGGCTTTTAGAGTTACCACTGAAAAATCAGATATTATTCAGATGGACTTAACTTTGTAAGTGACAATCTGTTTCTGTCTTTCAGCTATTCATATTTTTTGTTTTCTGTGCTTAGTGTTTTAACTATAGTGTGAACTGGGGAGTTTATTCTCTGGTCCTGTCTATTTGATATTTTCTATGCCTTTTACACCTACATGAGCCTCTCTTTTGAAAAGTTTGGAAAATTTTCTTCTGTGATCTTACTGAAGATATGCTATGTATCTTTAGCCTGAAGTTCTTCCCTTTCTTGTATGCCCCTGATTTGGATGTTGGTCATTTCAAGGTGTCCCACATTTTTCTCATGCTCTGTTTGCATACGTTTTCAAACTTGTCATTGAATTTGGCCTCTAAATCTTTTTTCTCTGTATTATCCTCAAATCCTGATATTTTGTCTTCCACATGATCTATTCTGTTGGTAAGACTTTCTTGGGAGACTTGTAATAACAGAATTACTTTATTTTTTATTTCAATTGGGTTTTTCTTCATCATCTCTGTCTCTTTATTGTGTTCAATTTTTCTTTTTCTCTTTGACTCTCTGATTGCATTTAGTTGATTGTGCTCTCTTGGAATTCATTCAGGCATTTATTTGTGTTCTCTTTAAATTCATTAAATACATCTAGCTGTGTATTTTTTATTGTATGTCTTGTATTTCATTAAAATGTTTACCTGTGTCCTCATTAAGTTTGTTGTATATCCTTATCATAATTGTGCTTTGGAATTCTTTGGAGTTTACTCCAAGTACTTTACAATGGAGGCCTCAACTGTGGCACTAGTTGTTCTTGGTAGGATGTCTTGCCTTGGTTTTTACTGGTTGTTTGTTTTGAATTGGGAATTGCCTAATGGAGATAATCCCTTTGTCCTTCCACGATTGCAGCAACAGCAACTCCACTGGGGCCTGTGATGAGTAGTCTGGTCTTTCTTGCTCTAGCAGGGTGCGGGTGGGTGGTATGCTTGCAGGTCTGGGCAGGGTGGGGTGGGGGAAGGTGTGAGCCTATGGCACTCCTTTCAGGGCACCTGAGGGCCTAGTTTGCCTTGCTCTGGGCAGGATTTAATAGGCTGTCTATCCTTGTGTCTGAGCTGTGTGCACTGGGGCATGGGATAGAGCCCAGTGTGCTTGATCTTTTCTACTAGGATGTGGAGTATGCAGGTGGTCCACATGTGTGACTGGTTTTGGCACACAGGTAAGGCTTACCTAGGTCCTTCATGGCCTGGTCCTTTGTGTTCCAAGTGAATACATGTGGAGTGTCATTTTTTATTTTATTTTAGAGAGAGTGAGAGAGAGAGAGAGAGAGAGAGACAGAGGGAGACAGAGAGAATTGGCAGGACAGGGCCTTAGCCACTGCAATCGAACTCTAGACTCTTGCACCACCTAGTAGGCATGTGCAACCTTGCGCTTGCTTCACCTTTGTGCATCTGGCTAAAGTGGGATCTAGAGAGTAGAATATGGGTCCTTAGGCTTCATAGGCAAGTGCCTTAACCACTAAACAATCTCTCCAGCCCCTCACTTTTCTTTTTAAGATAATTGGGGTTGTTCATATGAGCTCATTTGTTTTGTAAATTTTCTCTTGCTTTTGTGCCATGTAAATGACATACCACATTTTCAAAAACTGTTTGATAATGAAAGTAAGCCTGGCCCTTTTCCAGGGATGTAGGCATGCTTTCATGAAATCCATGTATCTGTCAAGGCTGAACACTTTACTTTTTAAACCTCAGTTATTTTATTAAGAGGTATTAAGTGTTCTTTTTCATATAGGTACAGAAATTAACTTTCCATCCTAGATAAATATTACTTTGTTTTCTTTCTTTCTTTCTTTTATTTTTTTTGAGCACTTTAGAAATCCCATAGCAAGAAGGTTGCCTATGTTTATTTATTTATTTATTTATTTTTATTTTTTTGGTTTTTCAAGGTAGGGTCTCACTCTGGTCCAGGCTGACCTGGAATTAACTCTGTAGTCTCAGGGTGGCCTTGAACTCACGGTGATCCTCCTACCTCTGCCTCCCAAGTGCTGGGATTAAAGGCGTGTGCCACCACGCCCGGCTAGGTTGCCTATGTTAATGATAATTATATAGACATTGCTTATGATTGTGTGGTAGATATGTGTAATTAGCTAAAAAGGATTCTCTGCACTGTCATATAGTTTATCCCCACAACTATTATATGTTAATTTTATTTATTTATTCTTGAGAGAAAGAGATAGAGAGAGAAAAAGAGAGAGAGTGGACAGATAGAGACAATAGGTCCTCTAGCCACTGAAGATGAACTCCAGACACACGTGCTACCTTGTACATCTGGCTCTATGTGGATACTGGGGAATCGAACCAGAGTCCTTAGGATTTGCAGGAAAATACTTTAACAGTTGATCCATCTCTCCCACGCCTCATCTTATTTTCTTATTGAATAGTTAACCCTTTTTAGCTTTATTTTGTTTACTACTTCTCCTTTTATATTTAGGAATGATTCCTAGTACTTTTGTTAGCTAACTTGAAGGGGATACTATACTTATGACCTAGGTACTAGTGTGGGTTGCCATAACTAGACACTGTAGACTATGTAGCTTTAACACAGATGTGTTTTTTCTCTCCTTGCTAAAACCTGAAAGTCTGAGGTCAGAATTCCTTGCTTAATGTCAGGTTCCTGTCAGGGATCCTTCCTGGCTGGCAGATGACTTCCTTCTGTCTATGTTCTCTTATGGCAGAGACCACTCTAGTGTTTCTTGTTTTTATCAGAGCAAGAAACCCATCATGGGGTACACTCTTATGACCTCATGAAAACTTAATTACCTTCTCAAGGGCCTGGCTCTCAATACCATTGCCTTTAGTGAATCATTATTTCAAAATACAAATTTTAATATATTTTTTGTTGTTTATTCTTATTTATTTGAGAGCAACAGAGAGAGAAAGAGGCAGAGAGAAAGAGAGAATGGACGTGCCAGGGCTTCCAGTGACTGCAAACGAACTCCAGATGCCTGCACCCCCTTGTGCATCTGGCTAACGTGTGTCCTGGGAATTGAGCCTCAAACCATAGTCCTTAGACTTCACAGGCAAGCGCTTAACCACTAAGCCATCGCTCCATCCCCAAAATACGAATTTTATGGAAAGACAGTTGAGTTCACAGAAAACTAAGACTATGAATTTCAGTAGTGCTATAACATGGAGTCACATGATCACCACTGTGATGCTATAGAAATAGTAGAGGGACCTGATGAAGGTTATTTTTCTCTTTTTGAATTAACCAGACCTGTTCTATATTTAAAAATATCTGTTTAGTGTTATATAATTTGTGAAATGTGCAGACAACTGACATGAGAGTATTGAGTGGTACTTTTGTTCCCATTCTGTCCTGGCAGAGCTGGGGTACTCTTTTTCCTGACTACTAACCAGTGTTTCAACAGTGTATCAGCTGTGGAGCTCTTTGTATTGGAGAAGAAACTCTTCATGTGAGTACATCCCTACTCTGGGAATGGCTGTATGTCACATTGGTCATATGCAGAATTAGATGAAAGATGCTATACTAGGGATGTAGCTCAGTTGATAGAGTGCTTGACTAACCTGTACAAAGCCCTGGATTCTATCCCCACCACCCCATAAACTGGGCCTGGTGATGTACTCTATAATTATTGTATTCCAAAGGTAGAGGTGGGAGTTCAAAATTATCCGTAGCTGCATAGTGAGCTTGAAGCCAGCCTGGGCTACATGGAGACCCTCCCACAAACAACAACAACATAATACCTCTTGTTCTGGCTTGCTTTGCCAGAACCAGGTGGATCTATTTCCTAGAAGTCCTTTTCCTCATACACAAATGGCATGACAGTGATAAACTTCAGATAAGTGCTTCTTCCCACACTCACCAGCTTTGCAAGATCAGAAGAACCTGAAGTGTAGGACAGGGGAGACAAGCTGAGCTCTGGGAGAACACTACCAAACAACATTCTGTAACTTCCCATCCCCACGTGGCATTGGAATACTAGTGACTGTAGGAAGCCAGAGGCGTTAACTCACTTCACTCCTCAGCAGTGGGCCGCCTAAGACAAACCAAGCAGAGAGTGCACCAAGGTGGGAACTGCCTTTACAGTTCAATGTAGGTGGGCTAGAATCTCACCCCAAAAGTTAACTGTTCTAATCCTTACTAGGGTAATATGTATCCCAAATCTGGGTCTGTAAGTTTGAACTGAATATGGTAATTCATTTCCATATTAGAGATTTGTATGGTAGATTGTGAGCTAGTAGAAACTAGGGAGTACACAGGGCCCATGAGAAGAGAAACATGGGGAGGGGAAAGGGGAGTAGTTAATAGAACACATGTGATATGAAAGTAGAGGGGTGAAATACTAGAGATGGAAAAGTGTAAGTGTGGGCAAGGGGTAGGGGAATTGAGGAGAGTAGGGATTGTGAGAAGGAGTAACTAAAACTAAACATATAGAAACCTACTTTTTGTTATCTATCTAATTTGAAAACATAAGTTTAATGTGTGGGCAGAAGTACTCTGTATGAGTAGATTATGCTTTTAATAAAATAAAAATAAAACAAGAAAAATATAAATTATGTACTTTTGTAGTATACATCATGAGAGTATGAGAATATATGGGGATTGTCAGTATTAATTGAGGAACCAAGAGGTCATGGCAGGGTGGAAAATCAAGAGCATACAGCACCTCCCCCCTCCCCCCCCAAAAAAGACCTTCATGTTTGGAGTGTTAGGAAATCTCAGTGTTGCAAGAGAAAGCACCATTTAAGGGGCTAAAAAATGATCTTTTGCTTTTATCAAAGATCAGAATTTAGCCGGGCGTGGTGGCGCATGCCTTTAATCCCAGCACTTGGGAGGCAGAGGTAGGAGGATTGCTGTGAGTTCAAGGCCACCCTGAGACTACAGAGTTAATTCCAGGTCAGCCCGGACCAGAGTGAGACCCTACCTCAAAAAACCAAAAAATAAATAAATAAGAGCTTTAAAAAAAAAAAAAAAAGATCAGAATTTGACACACCAAGCAAGGAAGTTTGAGGTGTTTGGGCGAGAGTAAGTGGGTACTACAGAACTGGAAAAGTGCAGTAAAGATGGCAAAGACTGAGAGCACCCTTAGCCCTCAGTGCCCTAAGGAATGGAAAGCTCCAGGCACAGCTCTACAGTAAAAAGCTGTTGTGTCTTTGTGTTTTTCAATGACTGGAGAGATTGATCCACTTTTACATGCCAAGGAAAGGACTCACCAGAGAAGGAAGGAATGAAGACACCAGTAAATGAGTTTGGATACCAGAAAAAGAGGTCAAGAAGAAGGGAGATTAGGATTTGGTAGCTGGTAGGTGTAAGGTGTAACTACTGAAGGAAGAAGTCTTTCAAGCAAGAGTAGTAGAAATTTAAGAGTGGCCTTGATCTGGACTGAGTGCCTTAGAGAAAAGCAGCTTTGCACTCATAGAAAAAAGTAGGAGAGAAGCCTCCATGACCGCTGAGATGAGCCCCAGAGGTGCTTCAGGGAACCAGCATCGCAAGCAGCCTCCAAGGAGAGTGAGGAGAATGCAGACTGATTTCTTGGAGGGGTGCTAAGAAAGGGTCATACCAAGAACCTCATGAGGCTGATATTCCAGGGAGGCTGGCACCAGAGATGAGGTGTAGAGGTCAGCCTGGAGCTTGTTGGATACTGTCCTCTTGGGCTACAGGTAGCAGCAGAGGTCTGTGCAGTAGACACCCATGCTGGTCTGTGCCTACTTATCTAATCTGGCATATATGCTATGTGTTTTTGTTTTATAGACACGAGTACATCAGTGGCTATTACAGAGTGTCATCGTATTTCTTTGGAAAGCTGTTATCTGACTTACTACCCATGAGACTGATACCAAGTATTATATATACTTGTATCCTATACTTTATGTTAGGTAAGTAAGAAGACAAAATATATGTGCCTTTAGTCTTGGATATGAAGTGAAGCTAATTGCTATATTTTTATTTACTTCTCTATGTCTATATATAGACAGAGATTTAAAAAATTTAATAACTACACATACTCTATCACCTATTTTCTAGTGAGAAAAAGATGGTGGCTCTGGGGATTTTCTTATTTACTAAAAATAAGAGACATTTATCATACCAATAACTGGGGGCTAACTCCACAATGCACGATCCATTTTCATTAACAAGGAGGGTCTAATGGGAGGGGGTAGATCACAGATGAGCCTAAATAATGGCACCAAACTGCCTGTATTTACTGAAAAGAAAACTAATAAATTAAATTTAAAAAAAAGAAAAAAAAATATTCACTTGATAGATGTAGACAGATTCATTTGTACATTATACTCAGTTTTACATTAGGCTCATTGTATCACTATTTCCATATTTTTCAATGATATATATATATATATATATATATATATATATATATATATATATATATATATATGCACCCATACCATAAAATACTTATTTTTGGCAAACCACTACAGAATAAGAACCATTGAGGGCTGGAGAGATGGCTTACCACTTAAGTGCTTGCCTGTGAAGCCTAAGGATCCCGGTTCGAGGCTCAATTCCCCAAGACCCACGTTAGCCAGATGCACAAGGGGGCACATGCATCTGGTGTTTGTTTGCAGTGGCTGGAAGCCCTGGTGTGCCCATTCTCTCTCTCTCCCTCCTTATCTCTGTCGCTTTGAAAGAAATAAATAAAAATAAACAGAAAATTTAAAAAAAGAACCATTGATACTAAGACCTTAAATCTTCCATTTTACAAATAAGAGATATATCATAAAGAATTAAGCATGAGGATTGGGGGATTGCTCAGTGGGGATATGGAAGTGAATGCTTGTAATTCCAGTGCTAGGCGAGAAGAGACAGGAGAATCTCCAGGGCTTGCTGACCGGCTTATCTAGCCCAGCCAGTGAAAAAGTTCATGTAATTGTACTCCCCGTGCCTTCACTAATGCAGTTATAGCTAACACTAAGCGATGTGGAGATGTCTAGATAAATGAATGTTTTTTACTGGTAAGTTATCTGTGATGGGAGAAGGCAGTAAAATTTTAGCTGGTTGTTTTGCCTATACTACTATCCATCTTAGGAGCTCAAAAATTGTTCATAATTATACATGGAAATGTTCAAGTGTTATTTGGAGTAATGTTTTTATAATAAGTATGGAAAAGAAACTTGATGCAGTTACGTAGATGGAAGTTATGAAGTTGTAACCTAGAGTAGTTGGATAGAGGATGACCTTTGTTCATTCTGACATGAATTTCTTAGACTGTTAGACTGTCATGTGCACAATAAACAACCAAAATACATATTGTCCCAGGCAGCTGGACTGATTGCTTCTTTTTTTCCAAGGACTGAAACCAGTGGTAGAGGCTTTCTTCATCATGATGTTCACCCTTATGATGGTTGCTTACTCAGCCAGTTCCATGGCACTGGCCATAGCTGCAGGCCAGAGTGTGGTATCTGTAGCAACACTGCTCATGACCATCACTTTTGTGTTCATGATGGTAAGTGTAAGCCATGCTTCTCTGAAAGGAAATTTCTTGCCTTGTTTTTTTCTGTGCATCCACTTGTTATGTGAAATGTGCATTGAGGTCTGTACATAAGACTGTGATACTTTTAGAAGTCCATATGCTGAGATAAAATTAATATTAGGGATGGTACTAACCTTCCTCTTAACCCTTATTGAGGCTTTTCTGCTGCTATTTAATGTAGTTAATATAACTTTGTTAATATGTCCTTACTAATCAGCTTTTGCAAGTTTTTTTTTAACCTAGGCTGGTGGTATATGTCTGTAATTCTGGCACTGCACTGCATACTGAAGCAGGAGGCTCACCATGTATTCAAGGCCAACATAGGCTACATAGTGACTTCTAGGTCAGCCTGTACCATAGTGAGACCCTGCCTCAAAAAAAAAAAAAAAAAATTCAAACAACAAACAACCCATCCCCCAAACACTAGTTCTGACCATGTCTTATATCAATAGATATGTACCTGTTTATTTTTGCTTGGTTAGCCATTACTTAATCCTAATCTTCATACATGTTTCTAAGTATTATACTCCTATAGATGGTGAATGGAACCAGACTAAGCAGTCTGTTAATGAATGTATTAATTTTTTGGTAGAATAGAATGCATTTCAGTGAAACAGAATAAGCTATTCTGGTAGAGTAGGATGTCTTTCAGTGGTACATAATTAGCTGAAGCCTTACTGAAGTTTAGTTCTTTCTGAATTTGGCAACTACCAATTTAAATGCTTATTTAGAAAATGATCATCTTTATTTATAACATCATCCAATAAATAAAACATCTTCTAATAAATAAAAATGTTTTAATTGCTGGGTGTGGTGTTGCATACTTTTAATTCCACACTCAGGAGGCCAAGTTAGGAGGACTGCTGCTGTGAATTTGAGGTCATCTTGGGCTAGAGTGAGACCCTATTTCGGATAGGAAAAAAAAAAAGTTTTAATTGGTATTTTGACTGTTATGTAAATGTTATGATAGGACTTTTAAAATTAGCCATAAAGCTGTATTTCACTCAGATATGCTGTGTTATATACTAAGCACTCAATTATGTCAAGTCTAAACACATGTCATGTGCTGGGAAGATGGCTTAGTAGGTAAGAGCATTTCCTTAGCAAGCATGAGGACCTAAATTTGGTCCCCAGTAACCATGTAAAAATCCGGGCATGGCTAGGATTGCTGGTCAGCCATTCTGTATGAAAACAGCAGCTCTGGTTTCAGAGAAAGACTTTATCTTGAAGAGACAAAACAAAAAAGTGATAGAGGTTACCCAATGTTGTGTGTCTTACACATTTGTGCATATGAGGTGCACGCACACACGTGCATACATTATGCAACACACACACACACACATAATAATAAACATGCATACACACCAGCAACACAACAACACTGCCATTGCCTTGCATATCCCAGTTTTCTTAGTACAAGTTAGGGCATGTGTTATGTGAACCTCATTGCTTCCTCTTGTTTACCTCAAGCAGTCTGTTTCTGGCATCTCTATTGTGATTCTTTTTTTAGGTAGATTTAAGTAGAGATATTGGCCATGTTTTCTGCTGTACTTCAGCTCATCATACCCTTTATCAGTGCTAATATTGGAGTTATTTTAAGCTTACATTATAGAACCTTATAAATAACAGATCTTATTTATGGATGTAGACTGACATGTGAGACTTAGAATTGTTCTGGTATATTCCTTTTTTGCTAGAATTATTGAAGGCGGGGAGGAGAACATATTAATTGCAAGAATAGAGTCATCAATGCAATCTAATCTCCATGTTTAAGGATTAAATAAAAAAAATGTGTATATATTGTACTAGTACACTTTATCCCCTTGTCATTCCAAACAGAGTATAATCCAGGAATGTTCATGCCTGTAATCCTAGTACTCTGAAGGCAGAGGCAAGAAGACCTGTAAATTCAAGTCATGCCTCATCTATATAGCAAGTTGCAGGCTGGCCAGATCTACATAACAAAAATCTTGTCAAACAAACAAATACATACATATAATCTACATAAAACAACTGTTTATCCTTTACAATATGTTGGATCTCATAAACACTCTGGAGATGACTTTAAATATACAGGATATGCCATCTTACAAATAAGAGACTTGGCTAGGCATGATAGTGCATGACTTTTATATCAGTACTTGAGAGGCTGAAGTAGGAGCATTGTTGTGAGTTTGAGGCCAGCTTGGACTCTAGACAGAGTTCCAGGTCAGTCTAGGCTCAAGTGAGATTTTTCCTCAAAACAAACAAAAGAGTCTTGTATATTGGCAGAGTTTAGTATGTGTGTTGGGCCTTCAAACCAGTGTATCCCCATAGAGACTGAGGGACAACTGTACTTCTTAATCTTCTGTTGCAGTAACAGAGAAAGTTGAAGCCATAGTTTCGGCCATTAAGGGTCTTCAAAAAAGTTGAATATGATTTTTTTTTGGCTTTTTTGCTTCTTTATTTCTTTTTTATTAGTCATGGATATACTTACTATGAATATATAATATTGATTGTAGGTAATTTTTTCCTTTCAAGTCATAAACAGTCTTAACTCTGAAAAATTGTACACATACAAAGGAGGGTATAGAATAAGAATAATTGGAAAGAATTTCACCAGACCTTGGCCTTAGCAGAATGTTTAGCAGGTCATAGGAATTTTTTGTTTGTTTGTTTTGACAGAGTCTTACTGTGTAGCCCAGGTTGGCCTTAAACTCATGATACTCCTACCTCACCCTCCCTCATGATTTGATTATAGGCATGCATCACCACACTTGTCTACTTGAAGAGAGTCTTGTCTCAACTCATGAAGTTATTAGACTGATTTTTACTCATAGTTTTTATATCTTGTAGATTTTTTCTGGACTTTTGGTGAATCTCAGAACCATTGAGCCTTGGTTGTCCTGGCTTCAGTACTTCAGCATTCCTCGATATGGTTTCACAGTAAGTTATCCTTGTCTGCCATTGGGATTGGATTTCCAAGCTGGGGACATGAAGACCAATCAAGCCATTTCCTCAGCCATGCTTCTCTCCTGTCCATTAATTTCCTTCAGGAGCAATGCATAATAATTTCCTATTAGCTTTGATTGGTCCAAGTCAGTAAGTGATCTGGAGTTTTCCACATTTGCTCTGTTATTTGAGGGAGATGAAAGATGGGAAGAAATCTTACTGTAAAGGGGAAAGATTGACTAGTTTGAAAAACATACAGTGTTTCTGTTCAATAAGGTAGCAAATGAGAAGCTAAGACACTAAAATACATAATTTATCTTGAGAGGAAGATTAATGAGAGAAACAAACAATATGATCATAGCTATATTGGTGTTAGTAAGCTAATCATCTCCAGAGAAAACTACTGTGTTTAGTACAGTATAATCAAGTTTTTGACTCCCATAATTACAACTGATTTTGATGAAAACTAACAAGAAAAGGTTGTTACTATAAATTAACAATCTTCATTGAGCAGCAGTGTTTCATTTTAATTATAGTTTTTATGGGTTATAAAATAAAAAGGGTGTCTATGGGATAATTTCTTCAGAGGTTTTCCCCTCTGGCCAATTGAAAGCACATTTCAATGTTAAACATCTTAATTGACAGGGAAACCAACTTTTGCTGCTTTGGCGTGAAAAGAGATAGCTTGATATTTTGTTTGGAACTAAAAATTAAAAAATAAATGTAGGTATTATAATAATTCTTTGGATAGTTTTTGAAGTTTAAAACTACTAATCTTAACTTATTCTCCCTTGGATTACAGGCTTTACAACATAATGAATTTTTAGGACAAAATTTCTGTCCAGGACTCAATGCAACAGTAGACAACAGTACCTGTGGTAACAGCTATGCAATGTAAATTTGTGTACAATATCATAATAAGTTTGTTTCTTACTGTGATGTGATATACAAATTCTATCAGGCTTAGAAGTAGTCAATAAACTGTTTTGAACCTTAGTTTTCCAATCTGTAAAGTGAGCCATTGTGCATTTATGTTTGTGAATATGCTGTACAAATTTTGCAGTTTACCATGGTCAAAGTTGTATATTATGTGGAAAAAAGTTTCATATTGGACTAGAGAGATAGCTCAGCAATTATATGCTTTATGATCAAGCATGAGTGCTTAAGGGGGCCCAAGACTGCCTAAATTTGAATCTCCAGAACCCACATAAATAGCTGAGTGAGGTCATACATGCCTATAACTCCAGTCCCATAAGGAAGCATCACTGGAATTCTCAAAAATAAAAAAAAGCCAGTAAGTTCCAGAATCACTAAGAGACTTCTGCTCCAACAGAAATGACAGGAGGGTGTGGGGCATAACACTGGACATTCTGCTCCAGCCACCACATGCAAGCACATGGGCCACTGCAAGGATACATGCACATGCATTTACCACATAAGCAATTAAGGAAAAAGTTTTCTATGTGTTGTTTGTTTTGGGACTTTTAAAAGATCCTTTCATATACATTTTTGCAATTTGAAATGAGCTTTACTTTTTCTTCTTTTTAAAATGATTTATTTATTTGGGGGGGCAGATAGAGAGAGAGAGACTGGGTACACCATGGCCTCTAGCTGCTGCAAACAAACTCCAGATGCACATGCACCACCTTGTATGTCCAGCTTTATGTATGTACTGGGGGAATTGAACCTGGGTCCTTTGGTTCTGAAGGTAGGTGCCTTAACCACTAAGACACCTCTGCAGCCCTTTTATTCTTTTATTTATATAGACAAATTCCATACATACAGACAATAAACCATAATTCCCTGCCCTTCCCCACATTCCCCTTTAGAAATCTACATAAGATCATATCCCCTCCTTCTCTCCATTAGCCTTTCTTTTATTTTGATGTCATCATCTTTCCCTTGTATTATGAGGGTCTTGTGAAAGTAGTTCTTGGTACTGTGAGGTCATGGATATTGAGGCCAATTTCTATGTGGATGATTGCATTGTATGTAAGGAGCCCTACCCTTCTTTTGGCTCTGACATTCTTTCTGCCACCTGTTCTTCACTGGATCCTGAGCTGTGAAGGGTGCAGTAGAGATGTTTCAGGGCTGAACAATCCTGTCACTTCTTAGCACTATGTTGCCTTTTGGGTCATACTAGAGGTCACTGTCATCTGAAAAGAGAAGCTTCTCTAACCAAAATTGAGAGTAGTATTAATATGTATGAACATTCAGGGAAGTTTGGTGAGTACAATATATGCATTTAGCCAGACAAGAGCAGGCATTACACTCCTAAGGCTCATGACCTTCCCCATCATAGTATTTTAATTAGGTTTTCAGTACCAGGCATGCATCATACAGCAGGCCTCCAGTCCAATGAGAGAGTAGTTGGTTTCCCCATAACAGACATGCCATTATTACACCCATTCGGTCATTTGGCCTGGCTTGCCAAACTTGAGGCTTGCAGTGTCTACTTTTTCCACCACTGATGATTTCTAGCTCCTGTAGAGCCACATGTAGTGCAGCTTTTTCCAGATTTCTGTCAACTGGTATATAGGGAAGAGGTTTTCAGCTCAGCTCCACTGACTTCTCAGTGACCTTACAGCCCAGGCATGTGGAGTCTTAAGCAGTAGGGTCTTACCATCTCTTTCTGGTAGGAAACGAAGAGCCTTGGCAAAAGCCTGTAATGTTTTCGGGGCATCAAGGACCTCTTTGGCCAACAACTCACTGGAAGGTATCCCATGCCTGGAACTGAAAACTTTCTAGTAACTGTCTAAGGCTTCTGGTTGTGCCACTATCTAAAAAACTAGGTTTTCATATGGCTTATTCACAATATCTTGAATTTTGATTAACCCTCCCTACCTTTTTACTCAGTTGCTTCCCCTGACCTCACTTAGGCCATTCCACCCCAGGAATCTGTTCATGTACTTACTATACACCATGCCATCCCCTTCATTCATCCCCCGGACCTCCCTCCCTTATATCCCTTTTCTAGCTTACGGCCTCTGCTCCAAATTTTTCACTCCAACTCAAACACAAGTCTAAACTTTTGTAGCTAGGGTCCACATATGACAGAGAATATTTGATGTGTGCTTTCTGGATTATCTCACTTAATATATTCCTTTCAAGATCCATCCATTTCCCTGAAAATTTCATAATTTCATATTTCTTTACTTCTGAATAGTACTCTATTGTATAAATGTACCACATCTTCATTAACCATCCCTCAGTGGAGGAACATCTAGGCCGGTTCCATTTCCTAGCTACTGTGAATAGAGCAGCAATAAACATGGTTGTCTAAGTATCTCTAAGGTAGTGAGAAGAGTCCTTGGGATATATTCCTAGGAGTGCTATAGCTGACTTATATGGTACATCTATTTTTAGCTGTCTCAGGAAACTCCACACTGATTTCCACAATGGCTATACCAGACTACATTCCCACCAACAGTGTAAAAGGGTTCTTCTTATCTACATCCTTGCCAACATTTATTGCCATCTGTTTTCTTGATGATAACCATTCTGACAGGAGTGAGATGGAATCTCAAAGTAGTTTTAATTTGCATTTCCCTGATGGCTAAGGATGTATAACATTTTTTTAGATGTTTATATGCCATCTGTATTTTTCCAGTGAGAACTCTGTATTTAGTTCCACAGCCTAGTTTTTAATTGGGTTGTTGGATTTCTTATTATTTAGTTTTCTGAGTTCTTTGTATATCCTGGATGTTAATCCTCTGTGAGATGGGTAGCTGGAAAATATTTTCTTCCATTCTGTAGGCAGTCTCTTTGCTCTATTCACAGTATCCTTTTGCTGTACAAAAGCTTTATAATTTTATGAGGTACCATTGAATAATTAATGGTTTTATTTCCTGAGAAAATGGGGTTATATTCAGAAAGCTATTCCCTATGCCAGTATGTTGAAGGGTTTCTCCTGATTTTCCCTCTAGCAGGTCTGATATTAATATCAGGTCTGATATTAATATCAGGTCTGATATTAAGGTCTTTGATCCATTTGGACTTGATTCTTATGCATGGAAAGAGATAAGGATCTATTTTCATCCCTCTACATACAGATATCCAGTTTTCCCAGCACCATTTGTTAAAGAGGCTGTCTTTTCTCCAATGAATATTTTTGTTGAAAATCAGATGATTGTAGCTGTCTGAATTTACATCAGGGTCCTCTATTCCATTGATCTACTTGTCTTTGTGCCAGTACCATGTTGTTTTTGTTACTATGGCTGTGTAATATTGCTTAAAATCAGGTATGGTCGTACTACTAGCCTTATTTTTGTTCCTCAAAATTCTTTTGTATATTCAAAACTCATTGTGCTTACAAATGAATTTTAGGATGTTTTTTCTATTTCTGTGAAGAATGCCATTGGAATTTTAATGGTGATTGCATTAAATGTATAGATTGCTTTTGGTAAGATTGACGTTTTCACAATATTGATTCTTTCAATCCAAGAACATTGGATATCTTTCCATTTCCTATGTCTTCTGTAATTTCTCATATGAGTATTTTAAAGTTTTCATTGTAGAAATGCTTCACTTCATTAGTTAGGTTTATTCTAAGGTACTTAATTAATTAATTTATTTTTGTAGCAGTTGTGAATGGAAGTAATTCCTGATTCCACCCTCCGCATGTTTGTTGTTAGTATATAGGAAAGCTGATTTCAGTGTACTTATTTTGGATCCTGCTACATTGCTAAAAGTGTTTATCAGCTCTAACAGTTTTCTGGCAGACTTTAGGGTCCTTCATGTATAGAATCATATAATCTTCAAATGATGATAATTTGATCTCTTCCTTTCTAATTGGCATTCCTTTTATGAGTGTCTCTTGTCTTATTGTTATAGCTAAGACTTCTAGTACTATATTAAATAAAATTTGGGATCGTGGGCACCCTTGTCTTGTTCCTGATCTTGGTGGAAAAGCTTCATGTTTTTCCCCATTTAGTATTATGTTGGCTTTAGGTTTGTTGTAAATAGCTTTTATTATGTTGAGCTATGTTCCTTCTATTCCCAGTTTCTATAGGACTTTTACCATGAAATGAAGTGATGTTGGATTTTGTCAAATGCCTTTTCTGCATCTATTGAGATGAACATGTGATTTTTGTCCTTCAGTCCATTTATATAGTGTATTACATGTATCAATTTGTATATGTTGAACCATACTTTCATCTCTGGGATAAAGCCTACTTGGTCAAGGTGAATGATCTTTTTGATGTATTCTTGTATTCTGTTTGCTAATATTTTGTTGAGAATTTTTTTTTTTTTCTGAGGTAGGGTCTTGCTCTGGCTCAGGCGGACCTGGAATTATCTATGTAGTCTCAGGGTGGCCTCAAACTCACAGTGATCCTCCTACCTCTGCCTCCCCAGTGCTGGGATTAAAGGCATGTGCCACCATGCCCAGCTTTGTTGAGAATTTTTGCATCTATGTTCAAGAGGGTAATTGGTCTGTAATGTTCTTTTTTTGTTCTATCTTTGGTTTTGGTATCAGGGTGAGGCTGGCTTCATAGGAGTTTGGTGGAATTCCTTCCTTTTTTATTTTATGGAAAAGTTTGAGAAGCAGTGGTGTTAGTTCTTACATGAAAGTCTGGTAAAATTCACCATTGAATCTATCTGGGCCTGGACTTTTTTTAGTTGGGAGATTTTTTTTTTTTTTTTTACATATTTGCTTGGATCTCCATATATGTTATAAGTCTATTTAAATGGTTTATCTCATCTTGACTTAATTTTGGTAGGTCATATAAATCTAGGAAATCATCTATTTCTTTCAGATTTTCAAAATTAGAGCAGTATATGTTCTTTTTTTTTTTTTTTTTTTTTTTTTTTTTTTTTTTTTGGTTTTTCGAGGTAGGGTCTCACTCTGGTCCAGGCTGACCTGGAATTAACTCTGTCATCTCAGGGTGGCCTTGAATTCATGGCAATCCTCCTACCTCTGCCTCCCAAGTGCTGGGATTAAAGGCGTGCGCAACCACGCCCGGCCAGTATATGTTCTTAAAGTATGTCCATATGATTTTATAAATTTCTTTGGTATCTGTTGTAATGGTGCCTTTTTCATGTCTGTTTTTATTAATTTGTATCTCTTCTCACTTCTGGTTAGATTTGCTAAGGGTTTATCAATATTGTTTATCCTTTCAAAGAACCAACTCTTTGTTTCATTGATTCTTTTTTCTTTTTTTTTTTTTTTTTGAGGTAGGGTCTCATTCTAGCCCAGGCTGATCTGAAATCCACTATGTATTCTCAGGGTGGCCTCAAACTCACTGGTGAACCTCCTACCTCTGTCTACCAAGTTCTGGGATTAAAGGCATGCACCACCACATCTGTCCTCATTGATTCTTTGTATTGTTTCTTAAAATGTTTATTTAATATAATAATTTATGATAATAATGATTTATTTAACATTTATTATTTCCTCCCCTCTAATGATTTTTGTTTGCCTTGTTCTTCTTTTTCTAAGACCTTAAGGTGAAGCATAAATTGTTTACTTGCAAACATGCTTATTTCTTGATTTAGGTACTTAAGGCTGTATACTTCCCTCTTAGGACTACCTTCATTATATCCCAATGGTTTTGCTAAGTTGTGTTCTCCTTATCATTTGATTCTATGGATTTTTTGATTTCCTTCTTGATTTATTCAATGATCCATTCATCATTCAGTAGTGTACTATTTAGTCTCCATGATTTTGTGTATGCTCTGTAGTTTTTCTTGTTGATGATTTGTAGTTTAATCCCCTTGTCATCAGAGTATAAGGAATAATTTCAATTTCCCTCTATTTGTTAAGATTTGCTTTATGTCCTAATATATGTTTTATTTTATAGAATGTTTGATTTGCTGTTGAGAAAAATGTGTATTTTGTAGCATTTTGATGGAACGTTCTATAGATATCTGTTAAGGCCATTTCTCTTATGACATCATTTAATCTAGATCTCTCTGTTTGCTTTTTGCTGGGATGACCTGTCAATTGATGAGAGTGGGGTATTTAAGTCAAGGACTAATTTGTTTTTGGTATCATCTGTGATCTTAAATCTAATAGTGTTTATGTTATGAAATTAGGAGCATCCATGTTAGGAGGTGCATGTATGTTTAGAATTGTAATGTTTTCCTGTTGAATTTTTCCTTCTTTTTCTTTTTTCTTTTTTTGGTTTTTCAAGGTAGGGTCTCACTCTAGCCCAGGCTGACCTGGAATTGACTATGTAGTCTCAGGGTGGCCTTGAACTCACAGCAGTCCTCCTACCTCTGCCTTCCGAGTGCTGGGATTAAAGGCATGCGCCACCACGCCTGGCTAAAATGACCTTCTTTATCTTTCCTCACTAATGTTGGTTGGAAGTCTGTCCTGTAAGATATTAGGATAGCAATACCTGTTTGCTTCATAGGGCTACTTGCTTGAAATACTGTTTCACATCCTTTTACCCTAAGATAGTGTCTGTCTTTTATGGAGAAGTGAGTTTCTTGGAAGCAATAAACAGAAGGATCCTACCTTTTAATCCAGTCTGCAAGCTTGTGTCTTTTGGTTGGGCACTGAGGCCACTGATACTAAGAGTTATTATTGAATAGTATGCATTTATTCTTGCTGTTCTTCTTGTTTTGTAGTACTTTTTATGTTCCCTTTATTATCTTGTATTAACTATTATTTGAGTATGGTTTATTTTTTCCTGTTTCCTCTTATGTGTGCCTTGCTTTCTCTTCAGTGTGAAGGATACTTTCAAATATTTTCTGTAGAGCTGGTTTACTGGTCATATATTCCTTTAGCCTGTTTTTGTTGTGTAATATCCTTATTTATCCATCAATTTGGATGGGTAGCTTTACTGGATAAAGTAATCTTGGTTGACAATTGTTATCTTTTAGGATTTGGAGTACATCATTCCAAGCCCTTCTGGCTTTTAAAGTTTGTATTGAGTAATCTGATGTTATCCTGATAGGTTTGTCTTTATATTTTCTTTGGTTTTTGTGTTTGGCATGACTATTATACACATCTAAAAGGGGGAAAGAAATATGTTTAACAAACTTGGCCAAGTTTACACTCTAATACCCTGAAACAAGTTTCTAGCCTTCTCAGAACCATTAATTTTGAAACTTGTCTGTTCTCTTCAAAGGGGAGATATATTTATTAAGTAACTTCACATTTATTCTGGAGGAGAAAATTTCATCTTTACCTATGACAAGTTTGGGCCTCCCTTTGTGGTTAAAGTCATTTGCTTGGAAAGCCTGATGGCCCAGGTTGGATTCCCCAGTATCTATGTAAAGGCAGACACACAAAGTGGCACATGCATCTAGAGTTCTTTCCAGTGACAGGAGGGCCTGGCATGCCATTTTGGGTTGTTTTAAAGATTAGTTAAGATGAAATAGGTACAAATTGCTTAGCATATTACCTGGTAAATTGTAAGCATTTAGATATGAAGCAAAATGATTTGCTTGGACACCCAGTATTAAATATACTGTATAATATCTAAAAGATGTTTAAATGATGTTTTTATTTATTGTTTGTGTGTTTTTAATTTCAGGTGTACTGGTGAAGAATACTTGATAAGCCAGGGTATTGATATCTCTCCTTGGGGACTGTGGAAGAATCACGTGGCATTGGCTTGTATGATAGCTATCTTCCTCATAATAGCCTACCTGAAGCTGTTATTTCTCAAAAAGCATTCTTAAATCCCCCTTTAATTTTCCACAAATTACCCTCATATTAAAAAAGGAGCACTTTATCCATGGGAATATTTTTTGGTTGTCTTCTGTTCAGTTGTACTTACATCTGTAGCAATTATTATTATTATTATTATTTTTTGTTTGTTTTGTGAGGTAGGGTCACACTGTAGTCCAGGCTGACCTGGAATTCACTATGTAGTCTCAGACTGGCCTCGATTCATAGCAGTCTTCCACCTCTGCCACTTAAACGCCACCATGCCCAACCTGCACTAGTGATATTAACAGAAACATTTGGAGATCCCATGATAACTTGAATTATACATGAACAAAATCAAATTCAAAAACTAATAATATCATGTATTATATATTAATCTCATCAGATAACCATGGGAAGGAAATCAGTCTAATGTACTGAGCTTCTAGATAATGCTGAAAAGTTACTAATATCTCTAGTATATTGCATCATCTTTAAATGGGTAAGTAGAAGCCAGGTGTAATGGCACAAACCAGCACTTGATAGGCAGAGGCAAGATGATCAGAGTTGGAAGCTAGTTCATGCTAACAAGACACTCATCTAGAAAAAAAACAGGAAAGTCTGGTTGTGGCGGTGCATGCCTTTAATCCCAGCACTCAGGAGGCAGAGATAGGAGGATCGCTGTGAGTTCAAGGCCACTCTGAGACTACATAGTGAATTCCAGGTCAGCCTGGGCTAGAGTAAGACTCTATCTCAAAAAACCAAAGTAAACAAACGGACAGGAAAAAATAAAAAGGAAGAAATCAAATTGGTAGCCTAGTAGTCCTTTGGTTTAATAACTTGTTAATCTATTATGTATTATTTAATATCTAATAGATACCTTAATGTAATATTAGAAGTCTAATATTTAAAATATGTCAGAAAAACCTGCACTTTTGTTAGGATTAAAAAAATCAGTGACCTAGACAACAGTTTGTTTGATAAGCTTATTAAGGTTGGTAGAATTTTCTGGTTATCATTTTTTAAAAAAATTATTTTTTAAAATTTTATTATTCTTTATTTTATTTGAGATAGAGAGAGAAAAAGAAGGAGGGGGAGAGAATGGTCCTGCCTAGCTAGGTCTCTAGCCACTGCAAATGAACTCCAGATGCATGCACCACCTTGTACATCTGGCTTATGTGAGACCTGGAGAATTGAACCTGGGTCTTTAGGCTTTTCAGGCAAGTGTCTTAACCACTAAGCCATCTCTCCAGCCCTGGTTATTCTTTTTAGTGATATTCTAGTAGCTAAGTTACTTGGTTGAGAGTTTTGGGACATAGGTGTAGTAATAGAAGGCCAGGGGTCTTGTGATAAGGCTTTTAAGTTCATGTCTGGGGCATTTTAGTTCTGAAAGTTACTTAACCTTTCTAGGATAGCTTGAAGTTATTTAATCTGGGCATCAGAATCTCCTGAGGAACTTGGCACAGGTGTCTGGGTCCTACACATGCAATGCTGCCTCCATGAAGAATTGACCACTTCTAATTTGCTCATACGTAAGGTGACTGCCACCCCTGGAAAGTATAGACTGTGGCTTTATAACTGCTGTATCTATTCCTGTACAAGTTCTACCTGCTTGTTTGTCTCATTTACATAAGCACTTTTCTGTCTAACATTTGCCAGTAATATGAGACTGTTTTCAAACTTTGTAATTGAAAGACAATGTAAAAAAGTACAGTTTGGTAAATTACTATAAAATGAAGGCACATGTGCAACTACTACTCCAGGTCAAGAAATGGTATCAGGGGGCCTGGCTCAGAGATGGCTCAGTAGGTAAGGGCACTGCTTGCAAAGCCTGCTGGCCTGGGTTTGATTCACTAGTGCCCATGTAAAGCCAGAAACACAAGGTGGTGCATGTATCTGGAGTTCTTTTGCAGTGGCAGGAGGCCCTGGTGTACCCATATTCTCTCTCAAGTAAAAATACTAATTATTTTCAAAAATTTTTTATTTGCATACCCATGCTTATTGCAACATTATCCACAACAGCTAAGAGGTGAAAGCAGACTAAATATCTGTCAAAAGACGAGTAAGTTGAAACTGTTTAGCCTTAAAAATACAATGAAATTCTACCGGCAATCCCAGCACTCAAAGAAGCTGAAGCAGGAAGATCGTAAGTTCAAGACTACCCTTGGCTATATATTGCGTTCCAGGCTAGCCTGGGTTCCATAGTGAGACCTTGTCTTGAAAAGAGGAAGAGACAGGAAAGGAGGAGGAGGAAGAAGTTCAGATGTATTCTGCAACATGGAGGAGACTCAGGGACAGTATGCCAAATGAAGTAAGTTAGCCCAGGAGAACAACATTGCATGATGCCATTTATACAGAGTTCCTAGAATAGTCAAATATATAGAGACAGAAAGTAGATTGTGGTTGCCAGGGCTGGGGGAGACGGAACTGGGGAGTTGGTCAGTGGGTGTGGAGTTTCAGTTTTGCGAGGTGAGAAGTCCTAGAGATCTCTTACATTGCAAGGTGCATGTAGGTAGCAGTACTGTATTGCTGTACACTTACAAATGGCTACATAGCAAATTTAGTGCTACACACTTTTTGTTTGGTGCTTCGTCACTCAGCCACATCCCCACCCCTGATGTTGTATGTTTTATCATTGTTAAAATTCACATAGTTGCCAGGTGTGGTGCACGCCTTTGATCCTAGCACTCGGGAGGCAGAGGTAGGAGGATCGCTGTGAGGCCAACCTGAGACTACATAGTGAATTCCAGGTCAGCCTGGGCTAGAGCAAGACCCTAACTCACCCCCCCGCCCCAAATAAATCACGTAGTCTCATGGCTGGGGAAATGGCTCCATGATTACAGGTGTTTTCTTGCAAACCTTGTCAGCATGGGTTCAGTACCCACATAGCCGCATGTGTGTCTGGAGTTTGTTTGCATGGCAAGAATATATGCTCAATCTCTCTCTCTCTCTCCACAAATAAATAATATAATTTAAAATATCATAGTCTCATGAAGAACTACAGTTGTTACTCATACATTCCTTGCATCCCTCACTGGCTGAAAGTCCTTGAACTATGGGGGCCAGGGAACACCTCACAGTGATGCAGGAAGCCATAGGCACACATGGGCATGGCCATCTCATGGTGGCTAAGACATGGGCAGGGCACAGACTGCATCTGCCACCTCACTTTTCTTGGAGTCTCTGTGTCCTCATCTATACAACAGGCATGAGGCCAATCCCCTAAAGGAAGGGTGACTAAGGCTACTGTGAATGACAGCACAGTGCCCACAGTTAAGCACATGAGGGAAGGTGCTGCCCTTTTTCTCTCCGGCTCAGTCCCTGTTCTCAGCCTTTCAGCCTCCCTGCTCACCCTGCCTTCAGGGCCCAGAGCCCCCTGCTGATCTAGATACCAAGTAGCAGATAGGCTTCCTCTAGAAGCCCCAGATCTTCCTCTCAGTTAACCAATCAGCTGCAGCTGACCCTACAGGACCAAGGATGTCCTCACTGGCCCTAGAGCTACATAGAGACAGTGGCTCTCCCTACTTCCTTGAAGAGGACAACAGCTTGACAGAGGGCCTGAGGCTGGGCAATAAGCTGTCCACATAGACACCCTGTAGTTCCCAGAGCCTGTTCCTAGAGCTCTTTTCCTTTTGTTTAAACGTTTATTTTTTTTTGACAGCTTCCATAATTACAGACAATAAACAGTGATAATTTCTTCCCCTCCCCCACTTTTCCCATCACAAATCCACTCCCTTATATCACTCATATCCCCTCCCGCTCTCCATTAGTGTTTTATTTTGATGTCATTATCTTTTCCTCCTATTATGAGGGTCTTTTGAAGGTACTACTAGGCACTGTGAGGTCATGGAAATCCAAGCCAATTTCTGTCTGAATGATTACCTTGTAAGCATTTTTACCCTTCCTTTGGCTCTTACATTCTTTCTGTCACAATGGACCTTGGAAAATATGATAGAGGTATTTCAGTGCTGAGTACTTCTCTGGCACTTCTCAGTACCTTCTCAGTGCCTTTTGGATCATTCCAGTGGTCACTGCCATCTAAACGAGAAGCTTTTCCAAAGCGAGAATAGCGTTAATATATGGGTATGACCATTAAGTAAATTGCTTACAGGGCAGTTCTCTTTCTCTCAAAAAAAAAAAAACCCAAATAATGATTTTTTAAAAAATAAATGTAATTTGACTTGCCTAAAGGAGTCCCTCACCCAGGTAATTCTTCCTGTATCCATAGCATTATTTTGCAATTGCTCCTGTGTACTCTTCTGTTACCAGAGATCACTACAGCTCAGTTTGTGTTCTTATGTGGATAGGTGCATACCTAACCTTCCTTTTCTTCCCCCTCCTTTCTTTATTCTTTACCATCTTGTTCCCTCTTTCCTTCCTCTCTTCTTTTCTTCATTCCTTTCCTTCCTTCTTTCTTTTCTTTTTGTCTTTCTTTTGAAGTAGGGTCTCACTCTAGTTCAGGCTGACCTGGAATTCACTATGTAGTCTTAGGGTGGCCTCAAACTTATGGATATTCCCTTACCTCTGCTTCCCAAGTGCTGCGATTAAAGGTGTGTGCCAACATACCTGGTTTCTTTTTCTTTTTTCTTTTTTTTAACTACAGGATCATACTATGTAGAACAGACTGGCCTTGAAATTGCAGTCCCCCTGACTCAGCATCTCAGGTTGATGGTATTAGGCATGAAATCACTCCTATGGAGTGGGCTTTACATCCAATCAGAAAGTGACTGGTTACTCCCATAACATTCGTGCCCCTCTTGCACTAGTGGACATAGGTGCCTGGCAGGTGGGTTGTGGAGGAATGCAGCACAGCTGTGGGGTCACAGCTGGGTAGGATTGTTGATGGCCTTTTTCCTCCAGCAGCTCACATCACACCTTCAGGTGTGAAGAATTCAACTGGCAAGAAGAGAGCTTCCAGCTTACTTTTTCTATGTCCTGGAACTAAAGTTTATGATGTGTTCAGAAATAATGACTTACTACTTGTTAGGTAGGAAAGAGTTCCCACATGGAGTCGAAATGAAGGAGGAGAATGGCAGTAGCCTAATTGATGCCACTTCAGATGTTTACATTGCCTAATGTTTACTTCCCTGACCTAACAGTGCCCTTGGCCAGTTTTCCTGCTGAGACATCCTGGTTCCCCTTCTGATGGCAACTCATTCTCTTATTGATTACCTCCTTCATTTGGTCTCTGAGTAATTAGCTTCTCCCTTTGGTCCCTGCTCTTCCTTGAATTGTTGTCTTTTGTTCCCTGTACCCACCTCCCTCCCAAAGAATAAAACAATAAAAACCCAAACTACCCAGACTCAGGCTGGCTGGTCCCTCTCTCTTCTCCAAAGAGACAGCCCAGCAGCTTGGGCCCCAATAAACAGCTCTTTTTCTTTCTTCCTTAGAGTGTTTATGTGTGGTCTGATCATTCATGAACCGTACATCATTTAGTTTTGGTAAGCAACCAAGAGAAACAGAAATATATTATGCAGGCCTTTATAGCCTTCCTGACATACAACTCATTATGAGAAACCTCATTCTTGGCACTGGAGGTTATGAGCAGTGACCTTGGGCTTCTAGGAGTAGCTTTATCTACCCATGTAAGACACCTTCATTCAAACGCTTCTTTTCTTTCTTAAAAATTATATTTATTTATTTATTTATTTGAGAGAGGGAGGGGGAGAGAGTGTGAAGAAGAGGCAGATAGAAAGAGAAAATGGGCACAACAAGGCCTCTGGCCACTGAAAATGAATTCCATATGCATGCAACCCATTGTGCATCTTGCTTACGTGCATCCTGTTGAGTTGAACTGGGCTCCTTAGCCTTTGCAGGCCAATGCCTTAACAACTAAGGTATTATGCTACCCCAGCACTTTTTTTTGTTTTGTTTTTTTGTTTTTTGAAGTGAGGTCTCACTCTGGCCAAGGCTGACCTGGAATTCACTGTGTAGTCTCAGGGTGGTCTTACCCATGGCGATCCTCCTACCTCTGCCTCCCAAGTGGTGGGATTAAAGGCATGTGCCACCATGCCCAGAACTTTAAAAAAAAATTTTAATTGGCTTAACAAATAAAAGGTTTCCAAATGGCATATTCACATATCTTTAGTTTTGATTTATCCTCTGTAGTAGACAGCCTTAGGTCATTGAAGAAGGAATATTATTGAAGCTTACAGATTCAGGGAAAGCTCCATAATGGCAGAAGAAACCGGCTAGCTTTTACAGGTCTAAGCAGAGAGAGAGAGAGAGAGCAAAGTCCCAAGCCAAAAATCCAAAAGCCACACCACAAACAAGTACACTTCAGGAACTCCAGGCACTGCCTATCTTTAGACTGGAACTACAAATTCACCACCACACCTTAGGGCTGGACCCTAAGATCTGCCCAGTGATACTTCCTTCAACTAGCTGGTTGGAAATCTAAGAAGCTTTAATGAAACAATATATCTGGGGCATCCATTCAAGCTAGCATCCTCCTACTACTCCCTTCTCTCTTTCACCCTCTGCCCCATCCCTGCATAGACCCTCCCACCATAACCTCCCCCATGTGCCATGTATTCTGTCATCCCATCTACCACATAAAACCTACCCATATGGCCCCTGTCTAGCTTTTTGGCCTACATAGACACTGACTTTTAGCCACTAATCTAGAAATTCAAACCTAGGATCTACATATGAAAAAGAACATGTGATATTCAGGTTTTTGAACCATGGTACCTCACTCAGTATGACTTTGTCTAGTTCCACCCATTTTCCTGCATTTTTTTCTTTAAGGCTAGATAAAACTTCATTTCGTATATGTATCACATCCATTCATCAGTTGATGGACATCTAGACTGGTATTTCCTAGCTTTTGTAAATAGAGCAGCAATAAACATGTGGACATCACAATGCTACCACCAGGGAGGAAGGAGAGAGAATGAACACCCAGTAGGGCCAAACTAATAAACTTAAAGGCTTGTTCCTAGTGAACATCTCATCCAGCAAGGCTCCACTTCACAAAGGCTCCACCAGCTGGTGGTTAATCACAATACATGAGACTATGGGGGGCCATTTTACATTCAAACCACCACACCTCACTTAGTAAAATATGTTTCAGGTCCATTTATTTTCTTGAAAATTTTTTAGTTTCATTTTTCCTTATAGCTGAATAAAATTCTATTCCATATATGTGCCATATTTTCATTATCCACCAACAGTGAATAAAGGTTTCCCTCTCCCCACATTCTGCCCAGAATTTGTTGCCCTTTGTTTACTTGATGATAACCATTCTGAAAAGGGCAAGAGATAATCTCATAGCACTCAAAAAGATTTATTGGCTCTTTATATTTCTTCTTTTGAGAAGTTGTTCAGTTTCTTTTTAATTTTTATATTTTTATTGACAACTTCCATAATTGTAAACAATATCCCATGGTAATTCCCTCCCTTCCCCCACTTGCCCCTTTGAAACTCCACTCTCCATCATATCCCTTCCCCTCTCAATCAGTCTCTATTTTGATGCTATCATCTTTTCTTCCTGTTATGATGGTCTTGTGTAGGTAGTGTCAGGCACTGTGAGGTCGTGGATATCCAGGCCATTTTGTGTCTGGAGGAGCATATTCTAAGGAGTCCTACCCTTCCTTTGGCTCTTACATTCTTTCCACCACCTCTTCCACAATGGATCCTGAGCCTTGGAAGGTGTGATAAAGATATTTCAGTGCTGAGAACTCCTTGGTCACTTCTTAGCACTATTGTGCCTTCTGAGTCATGCCAAGGTCACTGCCATTTGAAAAGAGAAGCTTCTCTAACACAAAGTGAGAGTAGCATTAATGTATGGGTATAAACATTAAGAGAAGCACTTACTGGGCAGTTTGATGTGCATAGTATATATATTTAGCCAGACAACAGCAGATGTTATACCCCTAGGGTTCATGACTACCCCTGTTGTTGGTTTTCAGTATCAGAGATGTATTTCCTCCCATGGAGTGGGCCTCCAGTCCAATTAGAGAGTGGTTGGTTTCCCCCATAAGAAACATACCACTGTTGCACCTGTTGGCTCATTTGGCCTGGTTGGCAAAATTTAAGGCTTGCAGGGCCAACTGTTGAGTATCTCCACTGGTGATTTCTCTCTATCCCATTGGACTGCATGCAGCATAGCTTTTTCCAGCTTTTTTTCAGATGGTCTACATGGAGGAGGTTTTCAGCTCAGCTCCAGCAGGATTTCTCAGTTACCTTGCAGCCCAAGTATGTGGAGTCTTCAACAATTGGGTCTTACCATCTGTTCCTGGTGGGAAACCAAGAGCCTTGGCAATGGCCTGTAATGTTATGGGGTTATCAGGGAACTCCCTGGCCAACAACTCACTGGAAGGTATCCCATCTCTGGCACTGAAAATTGTACAAAAAAGTAGGTTTCCATATGACTTATTTATTTCATCTTAGATTTTCATTATCCCTCCCTCTACCTTTCCTTTACTCAATCTCTTCCCCTGACCTCACTTAGGCCTTTTCACCCCCAGTAATCTGTTCTTCTACTTACATATACACAACAGCATTCTATTAAGTCCCACCCCTTCCCTTTCTCCCCTTTATATCTCCTTTCTAGCTTTCTGGCTCTGCTACTCAGTTTTCTTCCTACTCACACAGAAGTCTAATCATTTGTTGCTAGGATCCACTATGAGACAGAACATGTGATATTTGGCTTTCTGGACCTGGGTTACCTCACTAAGTATAATACTTTCCAGATCCATCCATTTTCCTGCAAATTTCATAACTATTGTGTAAATGTGCCACATCTTCATTACCCACTCATCAGTTGAGGGACATCTAGCAGCCATTTCCTGGCTATTGTGAATAGAGCAGCAATAAACATGGTTGAGCAAGTATCTCCAGGGTAGTGAGATGAGTCCTTAGGATATATGCCTAGGAGCGGACCATATAGTAAATCTATTTTTAGCTGTCCCAGGAACCTTCACACTGATTTCCACAATGTCTGGACCAAATTGCATTCCCACCAACAGTGTAGAAGGGCTCTTCTTTTTCTACCTCCTCACCAGCATTTGTGGTCATTTGTTTTCATGATGGTAGCCAATCTGACAGGAATGAGATGGAATATCAATGTAGTTTTAATCTACATTTCCCTGATGACTAGGGATGTAGAACATTTTTTTAGATGTTTATATGCCCTCTGTATTTCTTCTTTGGAGAACTCTCTACTTAGTTCTATAGCCCATTTTTTAATTGGGTTGTTTGATTTCTTATTTAATTTTTTGAGTTTTTTGTATATCTTAGATATTAATCCTCTATCAGATATAAAGCTGGCAAAGATTTTCTCCCATTCTATAGGTTGCATCTTTGCTCTATTCACAGTGTCCTTTGCCATTCAAAAGCTTTGTAATTTCATGGTGCCCAGCAGTTGAGCTGTGGTTTTATTTCCTCAGCAACTGAGGTTATATTCAGAAAGTCTTTGGTAATACTAATATGTTGAAGGTTTTCCCCTACTTTTTCTTCTAGCAGTTTCAGAGTTTCAGGTATGTTATTAAGGTCTTGGGTTCATTTGGATTTAATTCTTGTGCACAGAAAGATATGGGGATCTGTTTTCATCCTTCTATAGATACATACCAGTTTTCCCAGCAACATTTGCTGAAGAGGCTGTCTTTTCTTCAATGAGTATTTTTGCCATTTTTTTTTTAAGAGCAGGTGGCTATAGCTACCCAGACCTACATCTGGGTCCTCTATTCTGTTCTATTGATCTACATGCCTGCTTTTGTGCCAGTACCATGCTGTTTTTATTACTAACATAGCCAGTTTTTAATTGAGTTATTTGTTTTCCTGATGTTTAGTTTTTTTGGGTGCTTTGTATATTCTAGATATCAATGCTCTGTCAGATGTGTAGCTGACAAAGTATTTTTCCTATTCTGTAGGCTGCCTGTTTGCTTGATTAACAATTTTCATTTTACAGAAAGCTCTTTAATATAATGAAGTTCCATTTGGTGATTGTTGGCTTTATTTTCTGAGTAACTGGAATCCTATTCAGAAAGTCCTTAAGTATGACTATATCTTGAATTGTTATCCCTACTTTTTTCCTCTAACAATTTCAGAGTATCAGCTCTAAGTCAAGGTCTTTGGTCTGTTTGGAGTTTATTTTTACTTAGGGTGAGACATAAGGATCTTTTTTATTCTTCAATATGTACATATCCAGTGTTCGCAGTACCTTTTGTTAAAGAGGCTGTCTTTTCTCAAATAGGTATTTTTGACATCATTGTTAAAAATAAGATGGCTAGGGGCTGGGGAAATGGCTTAACAGTTATGGCATTGGCCTGCAAAGCCTAAAGACCCATTTCTGATTTCCCAGGACCCACATAAGCCAGATGCACAAGGGGGCACATTGTCTGGAGTTCGTATGTAGTGGCTGGAGGCCCTGGTGTTCCCATTCTCTCTCTGTCTTTTTCTCTCTCATAAATAAATAAATAAAATATTAAATAAATAAATAAGTAAGATGGCTGTAGCTGCATACATTCATATCAATATATTCTTTTAATGTGTTGATCTAAATGTCTGTTTCTGTGCCAGTACCATATTGTTCTTGTTACAATAGTTCTGCCATGAAGTAAGCCATGGTGATACTTCCAAAATTCTAACCCTCCTCCAGATTACTTTGGCAAGCCAAGACCTTTTTTAATATATGAATTTTAAATATGTTCTCTTTCTGTTTCTTTTAAGAATAGTGTTAGAATTTTGATGGGTATTGCACTGAATCTGTAGATCACTTTTAATAAAATAGTCACTTTCCTATTATTCTTTTCAACCATGAGTGTGACAAGTCTTTCCATCTTCTAGTGTCTTCAACTTCTCTCTCAAGTATTTTAAAATTTTTCATTGTAGGAGGTATTCACCTCCTTGGTTAGGCTTGTTCCAAAGTGTTTTAGTGGCAATTGTAAATGTGATTGTTTCCCTGATTTCTTCATCAGCATGTTTTTGTAGGTAGATTGTATTTTATTATTACATCCTGAGTATTAATTTTGTGTCCCACCACCTTGCTGAAAGTGTTTATCAGCTCTCACAGTTTTCTGTTGGAGACTTTAGGGTCTCTTTTGTATAGAATTATATCCACTGCATCTTCTATTCCTATTATATCCCTTTAATTTATTTCTTTTACTGCTCTAGCTAAGACTTCCAATAGTATATGGAATACAGTCCAACAAAGAGAAAGACAAGCTAATAGCAAGGTATGAATGGGAATTTCAAGATACCCGGGACACTATGAAAAGATCTCAGGGTATAACAGAAGGAGAAGAATTTCAATCCAGAAGCTTAGTAGGTGTTTTCAACAAAATCATAGGAGAAAATTTTCCTCAGATTAGGAAAGAAATGCCAGTCCAGATACAAGAAGCTTTTAGAACACCAAACAGACAAAATCTGGAAAGAACCTCTCCTCTTCATGTTATAAATAAACTACTAAACACACAAACCAAAGAAAATATATTGAAAGCAGTTAGAGAGAAGAAGCAAGTCACATACAAAGGCAAGCCCATCAGAATAACTGCAGATTACTCAACACAAACTTTAAAAGCCAGAAGGGCTTGGAATGATGTATTCCAAGTTCTGAAAGATAACAACTGTCAACCAAGATTTCTTTATCCTGCAAAGCTATCTATCCAAATTGATGGAGAAATAAGGACATTCTGCAATATAAACAGGCTAAAGGAATTTATGACAACTAAAGCAGTTCTACAGAAAATACTTGAAGGTATTCTTAATGCTAAAGAGAAAGCTAAACACACACAGGAGGAAAAAGGAAAAAATAAAGCACACCCAAGTGACAGTTAAAACAAACAAGTAAAGGGAAAATAGGAAACACTGCAAAATAAGAAAAATGGCAAGAATAAATGCATACCTTTCAATAATAACTATTAAATATCAATGGCCTCAGTGCACCATCCAAAAGACACAGGCTTGCAAACTGGATTAAAAGGCAGAATCCTACCATTTGTTGCTTCCAGGAAACTCATCTCTCAATAAAAGATAGATACCACCTTGGGGTGAAAGGATGGAACATGGTATTTCAAGCAAATGGGCCTAGGAAACAAGCAGGGGTTGCTATCCTAATATCTAACAGGATAGATTTCAAACCAACATTAGTGAAGACAGATAAAGAAGGTCATTTTATACTGATTAAAGGAACACTCCAACATGAGGACATTACAATCCTAAACATATAGGCACCTAACATAGGGGCTCCCAGTTTCATCAAACAAACACTATTAGACTTAAGGTCACAGATAATATCAAATGCAATTGTAGTGGGAGACTTCAATACCTGGCAAAAAACAAACAGAGAGACATCTGAATTAAATGATGTCATGGAACAAATGGACCTAACAGAACATTCCATCCAAATGCTGCAGAATATACATTTTTCTCAGCAGCACATGGAACATTCTCTAAGATAGACCATATATTAGGACACAAAGCAAATATCCACAATTATAGGAAAATTGAAATAATCCCTTGTACTCTATGTGACCACAATGGGATTAAACTGCAAATCAGCAACAAGAAAAGCTACAAAGCATACAGAAATTCATGGAGACTAAACAGTACACTATTGAATGATCGGTGGGTCATTGAAGAAATCAAAAATAGAACATTTTAAAATTTTATTTATCTATTTGAGAGAGACATAGAGAAAAAAAGAGGCAGGTGGAGAGAGAGAAAGAGAATCAGCACACCTGTGCCTTCAGCCGCTGCAAATGAACTCCAGATGCATGTGCTACCTTGTGCATCTGGCTTACATAGGTACTGAGCAGTCAAACCTGTGTTCTTAGGCTTTGCAGGCAAACACCCTAACCAGTAAGTCATCTCTCCAACCCCAAAAAGGTTTTTAGGGAGTAATTAGAATAAAACTACAAGCAATGGAAAATTTACTTAAAGAGAAACTGAGGCCTTTAAAGAGAGATTAAAGCTGCTGGTACAATGAAAGTAAAATATAGAAGCTTATGTAGGGAAACTTAGGAGGAACATGCATTGCATCTGCCATGTGTTTTTACATGTAGGGAAGTTAAGAAGGCAAATGGTGAGGTTCAAGGAAGAATGAGAGGGTAGATGTCAAGGCATAGACCAGGAGATTCAGAGGAGAAATAAGTAATGAAGAGGGTTATACTCTTGGTTACCCCAACTTTAAACAAATTACATAGGTAGCAGTCCTAGAGTTGGTGAGAGCACCCACATGGTACATCTGGAGTGTAAAGAAAATATGCACATGGTAGGTTCAAAGATCAGGGAAAAATCATATAAGTAATCAAAGTGGAAAATTATTCCAAACTATAAAACAGAGGCAAGTAGAAAAGCTCAGATTAAGAAACAATGCTATGCTTTCCCACCCCTACCTAGCTAGGCTGGGTGATTGTAGAGGCCAGACTCATGTGTCTGAACAGAAATGAGAGGGAATCCAGAGACAATCACACAGTGGGGAGGAGGCCAAATGTAGCCTTTATAGCATCAGGTTCAGGTATGCAAGGAGGAAGAACAATTGGTTTGTAGATTTGGAGGGTGGATTCCAGAACCAGCCCATCCAGGTAGCACACTAGACTGTGGGCAGCAGGTGATCAGGCACGAGTTCCACTTTTCTGCCAGGGGGAGATATCATGTAGGGTGGCTTCTTCTGTTTCTTTTGGGGCCTCAATCTCTAACTGAAACTGCCTAATAGTACCTAGCTTTATTCTAAGCTTCTTTAGTTTAGATGGAAGAATACCAGCTTATGAGTAAATAACACCAAGATCATGAAAGGTGAGTATAGCTATTGACTCCAGCAGGTGGAAAATGGAAATGATAGCATGAGAAAAGTCCTTAAAAATCCTCAAAGGAAGTCTGTACTTTCCCTATAATCTCGGCATTGATCCCTTCTAGTAGCCATTAGTCAAGGATGATAGGTAAAGGTCAGAACTGCACAAAGCACTCACTTCTGAAAAACATAAGTATCATGTAGCTTGCTCTTTCCTTCCTTCCTTCCTTCCTTCCTTCCTTCCTTCCTTCCTTCCTTCCTTCCTTCCTTCCTTCCTTCCTTCCTTCCTTCCTTCCTTCCTTCCTCCCTTCCTTCCTTCCTCCCTTCCTTCCTTCCTCCCTCCCTCTATCCTTCCCTCCCTCCCTTCCTTTCTTCCTACCTTAGTTATGTTTTATTTTATTTTATTGTATTTTTGAGGTAGGGTCTTACTGTAGCCCAGACTGACATGGAATTTACCATGTAGTCTCAGGGTAGCCTCAAACTCAGAGCATCTCCTACCTTGAACGCCTGAGTGCTGGGATTAAAGGCGCACACCACCATGCCTTGGGGGTGGGGTGGGGAGAGGGAGATAATGGATTCCAGGGCCTCCAGCCACTGAAAATGAACTCCAGAAACATGTGCCACTTTGTGTGGCTTTATGTGGATACTGGAGAATTGAACTCCAATTGTTAGGCTTTATGGACAAGTGCCTTAACTGCTGAGCCATTTCTTTACTAGCCCTGTTTTCCCCCTGCCTTTTTGTTTTAGGTAGGGTATCACTCCAGTCCAGGAAAACATGGAACTCACATTATAGTCTCAGGCTAGCCTTGAACTCACAGCAATCCTCCTATCTTTGCATCCAGAATGCTATGAGTAAAGGCATGCATGCATCACCATGCCTGCCCAACTCATTCCTTTTTTGTAGTTTTCAAAGTAGGGTCTCTCACTAGCCTAAAATCTTGAACTCACATGGTAACCCCAGGATATCATTAAAGTAATCATGATCCGGGCTATAGAGATGGCTCACTGGTTAGGGTGTTTGCCGGTGAAGCCAAAGGATCCAGGATCATTTCCCCAGGACCCACATAAGTGAGATGTACAAGATGGCACATGTATCTGGAATTTGTTTGCAGTGGCTAAAGGCCCTCGTGCATTTATTCTCTCCCTTCCTCCCTCTGTCTTTCTTTCCTTCAAATAAAATAAAATAAAATTTTAAAAATTGAAATAATGATGATCTTCCTACTTCAGCTTTCCAAGTGCCAATACGAAATACATGCACCATTATTCCCAGCCATAGTAAGACACATCTTTTTCTGGCAGTGCTAAAGATTCTCTGATTTCTTTTTTCTTAAAATTGATTTTTATTAGAAACAGAGAGCAAGAGAGAGAGAGAAAGAGAGAGATGGAGGGAGGGAGGGAGAGAGAATAGGCACAACAGAGCCTCTAGCCACTGCAAATGAATGTAAGATGCAAGTGTCGCCATGTGCACCTGGCTTATGTGGAACCTGGAAAATCAAACCTTGGTCCTTAGACTTTGCAGACAAGCACCTTAACCCACTAAGCCATCTCTTCAGCCCTCTGATTTCTTAATGTAGGCATTTTGAGGTACAAACTTCTCTCAGCACTGCTTTCATTGTGTCTTGTAGGTTTTGGTATGTTGTACTTTCATTATCATTAGTTTCCAGTAGTTTTAACTTTCCCTTTTAATTTCTTCAATTACCTATTCATCATGTAGTAGTGTGTTGTTTAATCTCCATGAGTTTGTGCATAGTCTAAAGTTTCTTTTCATGGTTTGTATTTTTACACCATTGTAGGTAGAGTATAAGAAGTTATTTCAGTTTTCCTGTATTTGTTAAGATTTGCTTTGGGAACTAATATGTAATTTATTTTAGAGAGAGGTTCAATATGCTCCAGAGAAGAATGCATATTCTGCTCATGGATGTAATGTGCTATAGATGTTTGAATCCAGATGTTTCTTTGTTTTTTTTTCTTTTTTCCAGCAATGACCTGTCTATTGATGAGAGTGTAATAATATAGTAACCCACTCCTATTGTACTGGCATTCATCTGTGGTTTTACATCTACTGATGTTTGTTTTATGAAATTGGGTTTACCTGTGTTTGGTGTGTATGTTTAGAATTATAATGTCCTCTTGATTGCTTCCCTTTTCAGTGTACAGTGACTTTCTTATATCTTCTTACTAGTTTTTATTTGAGGTCTATTTTGTCAGATACTGGAATATTGACAACTACATTTTCTTGAAATGCCTTTTCTACCATTTTACCTATGGTAGCATTTGTTTTTTATGGTGATGTATGTTTCTTGGAGCAAATAAATACAAGAATTCTGAGGTCTTTTTTTATATTTTCATTTATTTACTTATAAGCAGAGAGAGATAGAGAGAAGAGAGCCAGACAGAGAAAATGGGCATGCCAGGGCTTCCAAACACTGTAAATGCACTCCAGGTGTATGTGCCACTCTGTGCATCTGGCTTTATGTGGGTACTAGGGAATTGAACCTGGGTCATCAAGCTTTGCAGACAAGTGCTGGGCTACCTCTCCAGCCACAGAATTCTAAGTCTTAATCCATTCTGCTAGTCTGTATCATTTGATTGGGGAATTGAGACTATATTTAGTTATTATTGAAAAGTGTGTTAATTCCTGTTGTTATTGATTTTATAATGTTTGTTATTCTTCTGTTCCTCTCTTGCTTAATTATTATTCAAGTGTGGTTTACTCTTTTCTATGACCTCATGGATGTGCTTGACTTTCTCTTCAGCCTGAGTATTCCTTCAATATCTTTTATAGAGCTGGCTTACTACCCATGAAGTCCTTTAGCCTGTTTTATTATAGAATGTTTCCCATTCTCCTTTTATTTTTTAAATGACAGATGGCTTTGCTAGCTATTGTCTTTTAGAACTTGAAATACATTATTTCATGCTCCCTTGGATTTTCAAGTTTCTGTTGAGAAATATGTTATTCTTATGGGCCTGCTTTTATAAGTGTCCTGGTATGTTTCTCTTTCAATATATTTGCTTTGTCATATATATTTTATGGTTTAATTTTAATGATGGGAAGTTCTTTGCTAGACTTGTCTTTTTGGTATTTTAAATGCTTCTTATATCTATATTGTTATCATTTTGTGTAGTTTTGGAAATTTTTCTTCTGTGATTTTTGTTGAAAATATTTACTATGCTATTAGACTGAAATTCCTCTCCTTCTATCTATATATTTTTAGATTTGTTCTGTTCATAGTATGCTAAATGTCTTTAAAGTCTTACCTATACTTTATTATTGTTGTCTTTGTTCTTGTTGGAATATTTTAGTTCCTCTACCTTGTCTTCCAACTCTGATATTCTGCCTTCTTCATGATTCATTCTATTGGTGAGGTTTTCTGTAGAGTTTGTCCCATTTGACTTTCTGTATTTTTTGTTTCCAACATTTTGGTTTGTTTTTCTTCGGTATTTCTATATCTTTACTGAACTTCTCTTTCATATGTCAACCTCTTAATTTCATTCATCTGTTTTATGTGTGTTCTTTTGAGATTCATTCAGGAGTTCATCTCATCTTTCATATCACTGAGCACACTTGTGACCATCCTTTTGTGTGTCATCTAATTCACTGTTACTGGAAGCCATTACTGCAGTCTCATTAACTTTTTTTTTTAAATTTTTTATTTATTTATTTGAGAGTGACAGGCACAGAGAGAAAGACAGATAGAGGGAAAGAGAGAGAGAATGGGCATGCCAGGGCTTCCAGCCTCTGCAAACGAACTCCAGACGCGTGCACCTCCTTGTGCATCTAGCTAACGTGGGACCTGGGGAACCGAGCCTCGAACCGGGGTCCTTAGGCTTCACAGGCAAGCGCTTAACTGCTAAGCCATCTCTCCAGCCCTCATTAACTTTTGGAAATGTTACATTACCTTTGTTTTTCATGTTTCTTATATTATGGTGTTGGGATTCATTTACTTGAGGTCATTTTTATTTTGTTGATTGGAGGTTTATATTTTATCAGCTGTATTCTTTCAGTTGGAAGTATTTACAGCTCATAAGTAAGGCTGGGTTATGGTAGAGTTGAGGTGAACATTTCAGAAGTTATATCCTCAGTCCAGGAGTTCAGAGGGACTGGTTCAACCTCTACTTTACTCTTAGACTATTAAACTTGAGGTGACTGTTGTTGCTAGATATTCCACCATACAAATGTCACACTAGACAATTAACTACAGTAATTCCTTTGACTTAAGTAACTGTTACAGGCTAGACAAGCAAGGAGGGTATGGAGTCTACTAGGGTATTAGTTACTCACATTGGAAGAATGAAGGAAGTAAGTTGGGTAAGGACAGGGACTGCTGTTAGAACAACTTTGAAAAATGACTGAGATAGGAATATTTGGAGGGAGAAAATTAGGGTACTGTTAAGGTTCACAGACTTTAGATGTTGTTAAAATTTTGGAAGGTCATGGCTATGAGGTATAAAGAGAAGGGAATAAGGAAGGGAGAAAGAGGAAAATATATTGGAATAACAGGGAAAGTATATGTGTAGATACATAGAAGGAGTAGTAGAGAGTGCCCAGTCATAGACTGGGCATAGAACATATAGAAAAATCCTGAAACCTAACAAAGCAATATACAAACACAAGCAAAGCCATTATAAGAAACATATGTATTGGTGGAGATTAAAAAGTGGGAAATAAATGATTTACTAAAAATGATTAAAGTTAACCATAACACAAACAAATGATAAAAAGGCAAGGTATAATAAAAGTACATTAAATTAAAAAAATACTGCATCAGTAAGTTTCTTTTCTGGTGAGATGTTTTTTAAAATTCTTTCCTTCCCTGTGATGTTTCATTTAGCTAACTATACTGATTAACTACATTGACAAGGGAGGTGCACCTCTATGAAAGCAATTTGGGGTATGTTTGCCTCAGTGGATTCCAAACTGGTTACCTATAGAGTGAGATTCTGACTCATTTGCACTGATTTGGGAGCTGATTCCCTCCTTGGTGTACTGTGGACTTGACTTTCAGCTCAGTGCTATGTGGAGTGAGACTGGGAGAGCCCTTGGTTTCAGCTGCAGTCTCAGTGTTCTTGGCACGAGTTTTTGGGGAGATGAGGTTGTACTACATTCTCTGCTGGTTCCCACAGACCTCTGCCATTCTCCATAGTCTGCTTCTGCTTCCTCTGATTGTGTAAAGCCTGTGTGTGAGAGAAGCACCTTTCAGAGGTTGCTGCTTGGTTTGGCAGGTATACAGATGCATGCCATTTTTAGAAGCTCCCACCTGCTTCCCCACAGAGATCTTATTAGGCTGATTTTATATTATATAGCTTATTGTGTATTATGTTGACTGTCTTCTTTCATTGGGTTTGGCTTCTAATCCACCATCTCACCTGGGAGGCCTTCTATTCATTTTTAAGTTGAGGAATATTTTTCTGTTTGGTTTCTTAAAAAACCTTTTTATTGACAACTTCCATAAGTATGAAAAAAAAAAACATGATAATTCTCTTCCACAATCCCCATTTTTTTTCCTCTCCAAAATCCATTGAATCCTTTTTCCTTTTTTTTTTTCCTTTGAGGTAAAGTCTCACTGTAGCTCAGGCTGATCAGGAATTCATTATGTAGCCTCAGGGTGGCCTCAGACCCACAGCAATCCCCCTACCTCTGCCTCTCAAGTGCTGGGATTAAAGGCATGTACCACCATGCCCAGCTAAAATTTTTATATATTTATCCTTTTAAGCAGCTGTCCCAGCTGCAGTCCCAGCCACCAGTTCCTCCTGCACTACTCACAGGCTACTCAGACCTAGATCAGCAGACTAGTGTTCCCCCTCCCTTGGTTTTTCTGCCACTGGGGACCCCCATGCATGACCGCAGTCCTACCCACTGCCCCCCAATGGGCAGACCAGGTCTTCCTGCATTAACGGCAAGCTACTGGGACTCAGTTGAGCAGGCTGTTGTTCACCTCTCCCTCCCCCTTCCTGCCACTGAGACCACCGCCCATTCCCCCCCAAATCATCTGACCTGCAGCAGTCCCATATCCCTGCGCCCTCTTGTCACCAGACCCAACAGTCCCATCTACCCCTGCTACATGGTCCTAAGGGATCCTGCAGTCAAATCCCCTCGCCCCTCAGCACTGTAGAACCATCATGCAATCCCATCCTGCCCCCTCCCAGCCCCACCACAATACCAGTCTGTTTTGTCCCATTCTACCCTACCCCATACTCTCAGGCCACCTGATCATGCAGTTCCATACCTGAACCACTGACCAACAAACCCCTTCATCAGGTTTTGGGCACCCACCAGAGCCTGGCAGACACCATTGCCATCAGAGTCTACTTGAAACAAACATAAAGGGGAATAACCACTGAAGACACTTCAAGGGTAGACTACAGCTTCCTCCTAAATTAAACAAGATTCCTACACTGTAATGGGCAGACCACAGTGCAAAAGGAATAACATGAAAAATCAATGCAAGTAAGTCCAACAAGGTTGCCCAGTCTTACAATGCATATCTCTAGTTAAAACATAGAAGAGACAATAGGATCAGAATCCCAAAATGAAGATATAAGCTATGCAGCTCTGGCCAAGCAATTAGCAGAACTTGCAGAAAATCAATAAAGGTCCAATAATTGTATGAATACTGTCCTCACTAGATTAGACCTAATAGCAAAGAACCAGGAGGGTTCCAAAGACAGTTAAATGATATGAAGGATAGTGGGGAAAAAAAAAGAATACCTCAATAATCAGCTGGCTAAGCTCAATCTCAATGAAGACATAAATAAATGCAAGGATGAATTCCAAGAAGCATTCAGAAAGTCAGAAAATGACATGAAAAGGAAACTTGACAGAGGGATAGAAACTATGTATAAAAAGGCAGTAGAAAATACAAACCAAATTGAACAAGTCCAAAACTCTATAGAAGCTCTCAAGAATAGAGTCAGCCATGTGGAAGATAGAAACTCAGAACTGGAAGACAAAACAGAAGAAACAGTTTGTGAGTCCAAAAGTTTCAATAAGTTCAAAAATTTTTGTGAAGAGAACATGAGGGTATTGTGGGATATCCTTAATAGCCCAACATTCAGATCATGGGAATACCAGAAGGGGAAGAACTTCAGACCAAAGGCATGGAGAACTTTTTCAACATTATCAAAGAAAACTTTCCCACCCTCTCAAAAGAAAGTCCCATCAAGTTACAAAAAGCTAACAGAACTCCAAAGAGACTGGACCAAAGGAGAAATTCTCCAAGACATATGATCATAAGACTCTAAATGTTGATAACAAAGAGAAAGTCCTAGAAGCAGCTAGGGAGAAACAACACATTACATATAAAAGTAACCCCATCAGAATTACTTCAGACTTCTCAGTGGAAATCCTTGAAGCCAGAAGGGCCTGGAATGGAATACAGCAAAGTCCAAGAACCTATGGCTTCCAACCCAAACTACTCTATGCAGCAAAAGTATCTCTCATAATAGACGGTGAAATAAAAAATATGAAAATGGCAATCTTACCAAAAGCAATATACACATTTAATGTAATAACAATAAAAATCCCAATATTTTTCTTCACAGAGATAGAAAAAATGAGCCAAAATTCATATGGAATGGCAGAAGGCCTCAGATATCCAAGCACATTCTCAGCAAAAGAAGCACCTCTGGAGGCATCACCATACCTGATCTAAAGCTACATTACAAAGCCATAGTAATAAAAACAACATGGTTCTGGCATAAAAACAGGATTATAGACCAATGGAACAGAATTGAGGACCCAGACATTGGGTCAAGTAACTATAGCTACTTGATATGTGACAAAGGCCTTAACATTGTAGGCTGGAAAAAAGACAGTATCTTCCACAAATGGTGCTGGACAAACTGGATAACTACATTCAGGAAAATGAAACTAGATCCACACACCTCACCATGCACAAAAATCAAGTCCAGGGCTGGAGAGATGGCTTAGCAGTTAAGCACTTGCCTGTGAAGCCTAAGGACCCTGGTTCGAGGCTCAGTTCCCCAGGTCCCACGTTAACCAGATGCACAAGGGGGCGCACGCGTCTGGAGTTCATTTGCAGAGGCTGGAAGCCCTGGCACGCCCACTCTCTCTCTCTTTCCCTCTATCTGTCTTTCTCTCTGTGTCTGTCGCTCTCAAATAAATAAAGAAAGAAAAATACTTAAAAAAAAAATTAGGTCCAAATGGATCAAAGACCTCAATATAAGACCAGAAACTCTACTACTACTGGAAGAAAACATAGGAGGAACTTTCAACCATATAGGAGTGGGAATAGACTTCCTGAACAAAACCCCAGTAGCTCAGGAAATTAAACAATCACTCAACAACTGGGATCTCCTGAAGCTGAAAAGTTTTTTCACAAACATATAGTAAGCAGAACCAATAGGTTACCCACAGAATGGGAGAAAATTTTTGCTGCCTATACAACTGACCAGGGCCTAATTTCTAGAATCTACAAAGAACTCAAAAACCTAAACAATAAAAAGTCAAACAACCCACTCACAAAAAGGAGCAGAGAACTGAACAGAGAGTTCTCAGAGGAAGAAATGCAAATGACAAACACATACTTAAGAAAATATTCAACATCCCTAACCATCAGGGAAATGCAAATTAAAACAACTCTGAGATTCCACCTTACCCCAGTAAGGATAGAAAACATTTAAAAATAATGAAAACAAATACTGGGCATTTACCATAAAAGTGCCATGCCTCAGTTCAGAGAGATTTGCTCAACCATGTTTATAGCTGCTCAATTCATAAATAGCTAAGAACTAGAATCAACCCAAATGTCCATCATTAGATGAATGGATAACCAAGATGTGGTATATATACATGATGGGATTCTACACAGCATTAAGGAAAAATAACACAATGAAATTTGAAGAAAATGGTTGAACTTGGAACATATCATTCTCAGTGAACTCACCCAGTCACAGAAAGACAATCATCACTTGGTCTCACTCATCTGTGGCTCCTAACATGAATCTGCCCGAAATGCTGACATACCTAATAGGCATCTCAAGGACCAGACAATAGGGTGGATGGGGTAGAAGGGGAAGGTAACAGTGGAGAGGGGGACACAAAACTGGACCCAAATGGAACTGGTACCATAAAATCCTGTATCCTGAAAGACAGACTAAAAGGTTGACAGATCAGGGAAAAAATCTAGTGTGATAAAGCTGATTTCACAGGAAAAACAAAAATAAGGTGAACCTACATCAGGTCCCTAGAGGAAACACCTGAATCAAAGGGCCCTGGAAAGGGTATGATGAAGATTAACATTAATCTCTTTATGTCTCTCTCTCCTCTCTTTCTCTTGTATATTACCTATATTTTTATTCCTTCTTTTCCCTTGGTGCTGGCCTGTAACTTCTAGTGCCAGGATGTGGTTAACATCCACAATGAGCTGTTGATCAGACATACCTACAAGGATTCCCAAAAGAAAACAGATTTGTCAGAGCACTTGATTACCCACCAAAGGTTAATGGTAAGACCCTACTACCAAAGACAACATATGCTGTTGGTATGGAACATGGAGAGACCTGGCCGGTACCTGGAAGAGAGTCAGTCCTAGACAATTGGCTTGTCTAGTGCCAGAAGGTGCTGCATGTGTGACTGGGGGAAAATGTCCAAGTAACACATGGTCTAAGCTACTCAACAGCATACAACCTGACATGATGCTCACCCAGATGCAATGGTGGTACACAGCCATGGTGGGAAACCAACTGCTTTTGAATTGGCTAACGGATCCACTCAGTGGAACGAAACCCATAGCTGGAACTGGGAAACAAGTCAGAACCATATCCAAAAATTGAATCCACTCTCCAATATCAAGCTCCCATCAATCAAGAGGGCCTATACCTATTAAATTTTCTCTAAAATAATAATGGTTATCCCATTTATCTTGTGCTGACTTCACTCTCTGTTGGAGAATCTGCTTCTCTTTTTCAGATGGACAGAGAACCTGAGAAGAGAATCAGTCCATTGCACCTCACCAGGGCCCCAGCTGGAACCAAAGTGGAACTGGGAAATGAGCAAGAGTGCTGCTTTCTTGGTGAACCTGATATCAGTACAAGGGTGAAGGTGATAGACACAGCTAACACTCAACTCTTACCGAATCAGATATTCAGACACACAGAGGCTCCTAAGACCTCATCACTGAAGTAAACTGAAAACAAACCCAACATGGCTCAGGGAAATTCACAGAAGAGGGAGCGGAAAGATTGTTAGAGCCACAAGTTGGGACATTATGCAAAGAGACAATGCCTCTTCCCCATAATTGATAGCTACCCCCACAATGCACAACCCATGATCCCCAATAAGGAGGGTGCCTCCGGAGTGGGAAGGACAGGAAGGAGACTAATGATGGTACCAACATGGCTGCTTATACACTGAGTATGTATGTGACTAATAAAAATAAATATTTGCCAAATCAAAAGAAATTTGTTTAAGAAAACCTATATGTTCTTAGAGATTTCATTTTAATTTTCTTGGCATTAGAACTCATCCATAATAGAAAGGAAAAAGTTAATTTCATTTAAAATAAGCCACAGGAATAAATAAATGCTAATGGGAGTTTAATACTCCAGCTAAGCTTCCTATGGCTCTCCAGGAAAAATGCTAGTATGGAATGCTCCTTGGAGTGTTGGAGGGAGGACTAATAAAGGGAAGAAACAATGAGTAGTCTGGAGAAATGTTGAAAAGGAAGTGTATGTACCTTTTCCCCTGTCTTTGTAGTCACTCTCCATGATCTTTGGATTTGAACTTTATCAATAGCATTGATACAGGAACTCAGGGTGTCTTTGAGAGCAACATTATTTCATTCAGATCTTGGTTAGGTTTTAACCCAAGAGTGTAGGTGCCCAATATTTAGGGCCACACAAAACATCCACTTCTTAGTATCAATTTTTCTGTAGTAGTTAGCATCTTGTTGCTGGAATAGGACAAAACACCTGGCCAGAAGCATCTTATGGGAGGACAGGTTTATTTCAGGTTTATAGCTTTGAGGGGAAGCCTCATCATGATGGAGGAGCTGGCTCACAACATTGCATATCCACAGCAGAGAGGAAACAGCAAGCCTGAGCTTGCTCTGAACACATAGTAGGCTTGACTCCCAAAGGCACCACTAGCTGGGGACTAACTAGGAAGCTTAAGCACAAACACTTGAGGCCATGGGAAATGTTCACATTCAAACTACCACAGCTGGTTACACCAGTCTTGAACAAAAGTGTGGCTACAGGGCTTATATGACCACCTTTTGTCTTTAACAAATAGATTTAATTAAAGGATGATATATAACCTGTAAAGTTATTTTTTAAGTCATAGCTAAAAATAGCTAACATTTTAAAGTATTAACAAAACATGTTAATAACTCTGGAGACAATTTTTACCAACAAATCTAAAACACTGGAACTTGTGTTGAAAACAAAAAGCAACTAAAGCAGAATAAAGTCCTGACATCTTTTTAAAGGAATTTTCTGTTGATTAGCCTCAGGTAAGAGCTACTTTCTTTTCTATGTTTGGAGTCACCCTGTGGTTTGTAAGGCATGTCTCTAGGACAGGGCTCAGTCTTTCTTTTCCCATGGGAATATTGTGGATGTTCCCTTTAGAGTACCTTCTCAAATTAGTACTGTCTTTATTAGCTCTGATAGAAGGGGCTCTTAGCAGAAGGCTTGGCATTTAGTCAGTCAACGTGCTTCACTCTGAGGTTTCATCTTGCCCTTTTAATTACCATGGCAGTGCATTACTATAACTTCAGAAGAAGACTGCAGAATATCTCTTTCTAAATAGTGGCATGAGCATGGAGGACCATTAAGGCATATTTGGAATCAGTGTAAATATTAACTCTTATTTATTTCAATTGCCTTTGTAAGAGCTGTCAATTCTTGTAGCTGAACAATTTGTGCCTAGAGGAAGGTGCTGCACTCTTAACTGTCTCATTGAGGGTGACTATTGTATTTAGTCCTGTGGATTACATGTTCTATGAACAAACCTTCATCTGTCAAAAACTTAAGTTATTATAATAAGCAATTAAACCCATCTAATTTTTTTACCTTTTTAATGCTTTATTTTTATTTATTTGAGAGAGAGATAGAGATAGATAGAGAGAGAGAGAGGGAGGGAGGGAGAGAACAAGTCCAGATACATGCACTACCTTGTACATCTGGCTTACATGGGTCCAGGGGACCTGGGTCCTTTGGCTTTGCAGGTAAGTGCCTTAATCACTAATCCATCTCTCCAGCCCTAAATTTTTGACCTTTTAATAGAGTCTGAAAAGCAATTTTAAAAGCAAGGTTGAAGATTGGCATTTTTGTTCACCCTTAAGAACATCTGTCTACCACTGTAGCATGCACGAACAAGCATTTTCTGTCTAAAGCTAAAAAGCACAGACATGGATTATTATAAATACAATGTAAACCCATTTTTAAAAATTTAACATAATCTTAAATACATTTATATACCTGTGTACATCCTTAGTGGTTTTAACCCATGAGCTATTTGTTCTCCTTTCCTTTGTACAGAGCCAGGAGAGCAGCCTACCTCAGGAGAATGGTCTTAGAGAACACATGACATAAACTTGCTTGGGTCTGACGCAGGGAAGCCTAGCCTCTCTGAGAACCAGATCTCACCAAGTTTAAACAGCACAAGATAATTTGTTCATATAATTCATATTACATTGAGAAAGAAAAGTGAGATAAATTGTATATAAAGTCAAAAATCTCAATATATAAACCCTGAATTAAAGTCTTTGGGGGGGGGGGCTCTATTATTTCTGAGCTGCTCATAATGTACATATGCATACACTTCAAAAGAGGCATTATTCATTTGTGAGATGTCCTTTGACCACTTCAGTGCTTGCTCATTGGATTCTAAAACAGGATTTCCAGAAGTTTTGGTTCTTAAGCTATCAGCAGCAAGCCTGGTGCTGAGCTCTCAGTGTGACCCTTCCTTCAAGAAAGCCAAACCAACTTGTACCTTGGTGGCAGATAAATATATATTGTTTGGATCTTCTTGTCTCTGACATTTGTAGGGAATCACTATCTTGGACTATAGGTCCTAATAGAGACATTAACTGTTCAGACATGCTTTTGTATTATCTATAATGTTTTTCCCCTTGATGGCAAGATATTTGGGACAAAATACTATTACCACTCTACGTTTAAGGATTACATAGATCTATTTCCAATAGTTGTAATGTTCAGATACTTGAACCAAATAATATTAACCTCTTTCCATATCATGTCCATTAACTCACTTGAAGAATTATATTCCCTATCTCTGCAGCTTTAGAATTTCCTAGATTAGAAGTCCTTAATCCTAAACAGTAGTGGAACATGCCTACCTAGAAATATTCTAAGAGGTTCCACTGAATCTGACAGTGTTTGCCACTTAATTACTTTGGGACTTGTATACTGTTGGGCTACAGGCAAAGAAAGAAGTTACAGTAGTGGTTATACTTGTCAGAAGGGTAATGTTTTTAGTACATAATGATGTTTCCATGTTTCACACAATGGCAGAGCAAATAAAGGCCCTGAGTAGTCAGGATGGAAAGTGTGGATCCCTGTGCTTTTGCGGCCTTATGAAGGTCTTTTAAAGATCTATAGAACCTAGCAAGATTTAAAAGAACTGGGCTGGAGAGATGGCTTAGCGGTTAAGCGCTTGCCTGTGAAGCCTAAGGACCCGGGTTCAAGGCTTGGTTCCCCAGGTCCCACGTTAGCCAGATGCACAAGGGGGCGCACGCGTCTGGAGTTCGTTTGCAGAGGCTGGAAGCCCTGGCGCGCCCATTCTATCTCTCTCTATCTGTCTTTCTCCCTGTGTCTGTCGCTCTCAAATAAATTAAAAAAAAAAAATTAAAAAAAAAAAGATTTAAAAGAACTGATGGACTTGATTATGAAAAAGTACAGGAAACTATGATGAATTTTTCAGGGGGATGAGAGATAGTAAGAGGCCGTAAGTGATAAGGGATTAGTATTAAATCATAAAGAACCTGTTACAAAGCAAGAACAAGAACTTAACCCAATTGAAAAAATAGGCAGTAAACAAAAACATGTTCCCAATTAAATAAAACCGTAAAATCTTTGAAGGTTTAAGTAGGCAAGTTATAAAAAGAAAACTAGTTTTAAAACTATAAGAACTTCAACCTTATTAGGAATCAGAGAGTGAATCTCAGCACTTTAATCATTACTACATGCTTACAGAGGAAGTTAGGGATAGAGCCACAAGAGAATTATGTATGTAAAAAGATTTGGAGGTGAAGGTATTACAGCAAGCCATTGATTATAGGAATGGTAAGTAAAATATGTTGTCTTGATGAGGACACAATTATCAGAACAACTTCCTAGAGTCACATAATAAAGAATAAATATACCTTAATAATGTAATAGAAGAAAATAAGACACTTGTATGTTATCATAAATGTATTGATACACTACAAATCTTATTTATTTAAACACATAAACAGAACTTTTTTTTTACATGTCCAAAGTTAATGGAATGGGCCACTATGGGGGAAGTAGCAGAAATGTATAGTTCTGAGACAGAGACAAAAATCTAACAGCTACAGATAAGATACAATGCCTACTTATTGGACTTGGTGTGATAATTATATGATACAATGTACTAAAAAATTGCTATGTTCCTGATATCTTAATTGTAAAATCCTTACTAAAAAAATCACTTTCATATACATGAAGACTAGGCAGACTCTGCTTGATCATATTCAAAGAGAGGTATCAAGAAAAAAAATAGGTCATTTGTTGTGGTCTTGATGAAAGCATTTTTTTTTTTCCAGCTCAACATGAGACTTGGAGGATTGCTTTTAAACCTTTAAAGTCTTACACTTTGATCTAGTGGGAAACAACAAACCTGTCTTACTCAGTTAAAGAACAGATTGTAATAATATAAATAAGGTATTTGATAATTTCATTTCCTATGTGTTTCTGGTTTGGTTTGTTCTCAAGTTCAAAGACTGGACTCAGATAAATTGAAAAGACAACTCTTTGTATATCTGCAATTATATATTCATTTCAGTGGTGCATTTTGGATTGTATGGTAAACTAAGAAACTGGTCAGAATGAGTAGTAAAGTTTGTCTTACCATTAACTCTATCTCCATTTAATGCACATTTCTCTGGAGCAGAAATTCATGTGCATTTGGAGTTGTAGGGAACACTGACTGTGAGTAAGGTTTAATGAATATTGCAATTCTCAAAGCTATTTTGTTTTCTAATCTACTTGATAGTTTTTAATTATTTAAAATATAACATAGCAGAGATTCAGTGGACGGGATTTGGTAGGGGACAAAGATAGGGTGGTAGGGGTAGATTATGGTCATGTATATTGTCTATATGCATGGAGGTGGTCAATTTAAAAATAACCTTAAAATAAAATAAAAATAATTATAAAATATAGCTCATATTCTGAAGATAGTTCTTACTATGATTATGAATGGCCAAATATTCCCTATGTTTACTCCTCTTATTTATTTACTGTCCAGATGACCTGCCTGCTGGTAAGAGTGGGGTATTGAAGTCACTCATTATTATTGTGTTGGACTTAATCTCTGATATTTTATATAGTAGCATTTGTTTTATGAAACGGTGCACCTGTGTATGGTGTGTATGTATTCAGAATTGTAACGCTCTCTTGATGGATTGTCCCATTAATCAGAATGAAGTGACTTTCTTTATGTTTTCTGATTAAGTTTTACTTGAATATTTTTTCAGAGTTTAGAATAGCAACATATGCTTGTTTATTGGCTCCATTTATTTGAAAGATTTTTTTTTAACCTTTTCACCCTAAGATAGTGTTTTTTGCTTTCATTATGAGGTGTGTTTCTCAGAAAGAGCAAAGAAATGGATCTGGTCTAGTTTGGGGAATTTAATATCCAGGGTTATTATTGAAAGGTATATATTGATTCCTGTCATTTTGTAGTGGGTTTTTTTTTTTTGTTGTTGTTGTTGTTGTTGTCTTTGGCTCAACAATAATCTTAGCATCACTAACTTTTCCCCTGAAGCTTATTGGTTCCCTTCCTTGTTCTGAAGTATTCCTTCCAGTATTCTCTGTACAGGTGGCTTGGTGGTCATAAGTTTCTTTTGCCTACTTCTATCATGGACAGTTTTCTTTCTTCTTCAGTTATTGCTGATAGTTTTACCAGGTATAATAGTCAGGATTGGAAGTTGTAGTCTTTCAGGACTTAAGTACATCATTCGCAGTCCATCTGACTTTTAAATTTTCCATTAAATGGTCAGCTATTATTTTTGCCAGGTGTGGTGGTCCTCACCTTTAATCCCAGAACTTGGGAGGCCAAAGTAGAAGGATCACTGTGAATTCAAGGCCAGTCTGGACTACAAAGTGAAAGTCAGGTCAGCCTGGGCTTGGCCTATAACCTGATGTTGGCGTCATCACCTGATGGTGCCAACTGAACCTGTTTCCAGGTCCTGAATGACCCAGTGCCAAGGAGCTGAGCTGAGGCTGGGGTAAGCAGGTGACTCCAGGCACAGGAGCCCAGAAGCAGCAGCTTGCAGAATTTTTATTAGAACAGCTCTACGTATAGGGTTCATGCAGGGATTATGCAGATAATGGCTTATACAAACCAAAGTAGATGGCAATTTATGTATCTCAGAAGCAAGAGACATCTTTGGCTAACTTGAAACTATAGATGAATATTAGACCTCCCTAACAGCTGGAGAATAGCTACCACAAACACTGTTCCCAGCAATCCAGATCAGGCACAGGTGTCGTTCTTCTCAAAGTGTCGTGTCAGCAGAATCAAGAGTGTTCTACAAGCAGAATGCAGCAGGCTAAAACCCACCTGTACCCTACCTCAAAAAACAGAAACAAAACAGTCATCTGTTACTTTTATTGGCCTGTCTTTCTGTGTGACTTGGTGTTTCTCTCTTTCAGTTCTCTATAGTATTCTGTACAGTCACTGTTTTAGTTACAGTGTAACATGGGAAATTTCTTTTGGGGTCTTGTTGATTTAATGTTATATATGATTCTTGTACCCCGACAAGCATCTTTGCCTAGATTTTGGGAACTTTGCTAGAGTCATATTGAAGATATTCTCTTTCCCTTTAGCATGGTGTTGTCCTTTTGTAACAAAAATTCATAGATCTGGTTTTTTCATGGTGTCCCAAAGAACTTGCTTGTTCTACTCATATATTTTTTAATTGTTGTTTTCCTTGGCTCATATTAATTCTTCTATCTTGTCTTCAAGTCCTGATATCTTGTTATTCCCATGATCCATTTCTACTCAGCTTTTTTATTTTAAAAATGTATGTGTGTGTGTGTGTGTGTATACCAGGGTCTTTTACCACTGCAAACAAATGCCATTCTGGCTTTAATGGATTGCTGGGGATTTGACCCAGGCTGACAGGCTTTATAAGCAAACACCTTTAACTGATAGACCATCTCACAATCCCCTTTTATTGAACATTTTATTTGACTTACTGTATTTTTCATTTTCTGGATCATGTCAAGTTCTTTTGAGATTTCTGCCCCTTTAATTGCATGTTATTTTCATCTCTTCCATTGACTTCCTTATTTAGCTGATTATTTGTATTTTCTTAGAATTATTTAATTTTTTTTTCACATAGTTGTCACCATTATTTTGAGTTCTTTTTTATATTTTTTTTTGCTTTTATTAACAATTTTCATGATTGTAAACAATAGCCCTTGGTAATGCCCTCCCTTCCCCAACTTTCCCCTTTGAAACTCCATTCTCCATCATATCCCCTCCCCCTCTCAATTAGTTTCTCTTTTGTTTTGATGTCATGATCTTTTCCTTCTATTATGATGGTCTTATGTAGGTAATGTCAGGCACTATGAAGTTATGGATATCCAGGCCATTTTGTGTCTGGAGGAGCACATTTAAGGAGTCTTATCCTTCCTTTGGCTCTTACATTCTTTCTGCCACCTCTTCCACAATGGACCCTGAGCCTTGAAAGGTATGATAGAGATATATCAGTGCTGAGAACTTTGTCACTTCTTCCCAGCACTGTGATGCCTTCTGAGTTATCCCAAGGTCATCTGAAAACAGAAGGTTCTCTGCCAAAAGTGAGAATAGCATTAATATATGGGTATGAACATTAAGAAAAGTGCTTACTGGGCAGTTTGGTGATTATAGTATATACATTTAGCCAGACAGCAGCAGACATTACACCCCTAGGGCTCATGACTACCCCTGTGGTAGGTTTTTAGTATCAGGGATGTATTCCCTCCCATGGAGTGGACCTCCAGTCCTTTTAAAAAAATATTTTACTTTGAAAACTGGGGAGGGGGAATGGCCATGTCAGTGCCTCCTGCCATTGCACATGAACTCCAGACACATGTGCCACACTCTGCGTCTGGCTTTATATGGGTTCTGAGGAACAGAACCCAGTCCAACAGCATTTGCAAACAAGCATGTTTAAGCACTGGGCAATCTCCCCTCCCTCTTCTTTTGAATTCTTCATCTGATCTTAGCCAAAAGCCTGAGAAACAATCCTTTTGGATTGTTTTACAATTTCATCTAAGTTTCTGTCATCAGGGATTGTCACTCAGGATTGGTACATTATGGAGAGCACATGCTGTCTTGATTTTTTATTTTTTTTTTAACAAAATCTTATCTGAGAGAGAGAGAGAAGAGAGAGAGAGAGAGAAGAGAGAGAGAGAGAGAAGAGAGAGAGAATGGGCACACCAGGGCCTCCAGCCACTGAAAATGAACTCCAGACATATATGCCAGCTTGTGTATCTGTATTACATGGGTCCTGAGGAATTGAACCTGAGTCCTTTGGCTTTGTAGGCAAGTGCCTTAATTGCTAAGCCATCTCTCCAGCCCTTAATTTTTCATTCATTCTTTTTTTTTTTTTGTACTGGGACTTTTGCATCAGTTGATTTTTTTAAAAATTTAGGTCACCTTTTTTCTTTTAGTGGAGGTGATTGCTATGTTCAGGAGGAACGAGCTTATAATAGGGTTGAGGTGTCATCTTTTCCTGTTAGATTGGTGTTGTAGGAAACAGGCTTTCTCCCCAGTCCTCCTTTTCTGGGAGAATATAGCCTGTAACAAAAGTTGGTATTTAGGGATAGGCACACTATGAAAATAATGATAGTCTATTATATAACAATCACCTATTAAGTACTAATTATTTTATGGAGAAAGGGAACACTGACAGTATTGTGTATACTAAGATATTAGTACATGTGGACTTGACAGGACAAAAAAGGAAGGAAAAAATTCCATAGAACAAGAAGTTATTATTGGAATGACAGAAAAAGTAAAGGAGAGAACATAAGTAGAAGGTGGATCTATAAAAGCAAAAGAGAAAACAAGCTGGAGTAGAATGAGGGAATTTTAGCTAAAGGTAGACTGGAAAATAAGAGGTGAAGGTATGTTAAGAGATAATGTAAATAGTTATGCCTCTCAGGAGGCTGAGGCTCAGAGTCCCTGCAAACCATAATAGACTATGTGCTTTTGGAGAGAAAAATAGAAGGAGAAAAAAAATAAGGCAAGAAGCACACAAAAAATAAAAACAAATTTCAAACACATACACACACACAAAGGAAGCAACAGTGGATAGTTATAGTAAGCACAAAGATAGCAAATAAACTTTTCAAATTTGATATTTAGTCAAAATTCTTCTGAGGCTATGTCATTCATATACTAGAGTTATCAAATTTATTATATTTTGTGACTATATTGAGGACATTCTTTCATTTACTTTTTGTTTGCCTTATGCTATTGAGTATGTCACCCATTGTCACTGCTTATAGTGTTTAGGAGCCATTAGACTTTTCCAAGACTTATTTCTCCTCATAGGAGATTTATTTATTTATTCATTTGAGCGACAGAAAGAGATAGGGGTGATGTGGAATGGGTATACCAAGGTCTCCAGCCACTGCACATGAACTCCAGATGCACATGCCAACCTGTGCATCTGGCTTTCATGGGAACTGGGGAATCAAACTCTGGTCCTTGGGCTTTGCATGTGAGTGCATTAACTGCTGAGCCATCTCTCCAGCCTGGAAAGTAGATTTTGTGTATAGAAGTTATCTGAATTGTCTGTTCCCTAATTCTATTATATTTTTGTTGTTTAGTAATTTGTGTTTCAAGGGTGGGGAGATTGTCCAGTGGGTCAAACATCTGCTGCACAACCCTGAGTCCCTGAATTTGGATCCCAGACCCCATGTAAAAGCCAGAAGCTGGAGAAGGCTTCTGTAATCTCAGTGCTCCTGTGGCAAGGAAGAAGGCAAAGGCAAAGCATTTCCTGGAAACTTGTGAACAAGCTGTAAGCAATGAGAGGACTGCCTCAAATTAAAGTGGAAGGGCAAGGGCTGGAGAGATGGCTTAGCGGTTAAGCGCTTGCCTGTGAAGCCTAAGGACCCCGGTTCGAGGCTCGGTTCCCCAGGTCCCACGTTAGCCAGATGCACAAGGGGGCGCACGCATCTGGAGTTCGTTTGCAGAGGCTGGAAGCCCTGGCGCGCCCATTCTCTCTCTCTCCCTCTATCTGTCTTTCTCTCTGTGTCTGTCGCTCTCAAATAAAAAAAAAAAAAAAAAATTAAAAAAAAAAAAAAAGTGGAAGGGCAAGACCGACCTGAAAGTTGAACTCTGCCCTCCACGCACATTCTGTGGCATATGTACGCACACACTGAAAAATTAAAATAATTCAAATGATAACAATTTTGAATAATAATTCAAAAACCTCAAAGTTATCACTCTTACATTTTTTGAATAATATTTTTAAAAAATTAACTCAAAGTTAATCCTCTGTTGCTCAGGTTGGCTTCAAGGACCTGGGCTCAAGTCATTCCCCTGCTTCAGCATTCTCAGTAGCTGAGATTATGGGTTTTCACCACCATGCCAAGCAGTCAAATTTACTTTGAATGCTGAAGAAGAAATCAGGGAAACAATCTTGTACACAATTGCTTCAAAAAATAAAATTAAAATTTTTGGAATATATCTAACCAAGGGAGTGAATGTCTAAAATGAAATGTTTAAAACACTTGAGGGAGATTGAAGGCACTAGAAGATGGAAAGGCCTCCTGTTGCTAATGAATTGGAAGAATCTGTATTGGAGACAATGGCTATCTTAAGAGCAATATTTAGACTTAAGCCTGAAAGGAAGCCAATGCCATTTTTATAGCAATAGATTTGAAGCTTTGAGACTGCTAGAGGAAAAAGTCAGAAAAACACTTAAAGATATAGGCATAAGTAAGAACTTTCTGAATAGGACTCCAGTAGCTCAGGAAATAAGTCCAATGATCAACAACTTCAACCTCATAAAACTAAAAAACTTCTGTATAGCAAAAGCAACAGTTAACTGAATGGAGAGATAGCTTATCAAATGGGAGAAGACTCCACTAGCTATACATCTGACAGAGGATTAATATCTGTTATCTTTGTTTACTAAAAAAAATCATCAGCTCTTAACCTCACACATTACATACACACACACACACACACACACACACACACACTTGCAAGCAGAGATAGACGGAAAGAAGAGAGATAAAATGGGTGCACGCCAGGGCCTCCAGTTACTGCAAATGAACTCCAGATGCATGTGTCATTGTGCATCTGGCTTTATATGGGTGCCAGGGAATTGAACCCAGACTTTTAGGCATTGCAGGCAAGTGCCTTAACCAAGTGAGCCATCTCTCCAGCCCCACATTGTACTTTTTAAACCTAGAGGAGAGAGGGATGATTTCCTAGCACTTTTAGGGGTGTAACTTGAGAACCACTAAATTAACTACACAGTACAAAAACATTTGATTGCAACTCTCCATGAAGGAGCCCTTACCCATAGTTGGATATTTTTTTATTTTCCCTCAGCAACTCACTCTTGCAAAGCGTACACTTGACCTGTCAGATATGCTTTCCTTTCTCTTTCTCTTTCCAGGAGCACCTGTCTTTCTCCTTTTTACTAAAATCTCCAGCCTTGCTTCATAAACTAACTAGCACTTTCTGAAATTCTTTTCTTGCCAAAGCCACAAAGTTTTGCCTGGGTAGAGATCTTTAAAAAGGAAACTCTTTGGGCTGTTGAGAGAAGAATGGTCTGAAGGTGAGAGTGGAGTTGTGTCTTTCTCTCTGTCCAAATGCTGCTGACAATTCCATTCCTTGGCATATATCCAAAGGACTTTATATCACAGTAGAGATACAGATTCATGTTCATTTCTGCTTTATTCACAATGCCTAGGAAATAGAATCAGCCAAGGTTTCCACCAGCAGATGAATAGATAATGAATATATGATAAATATGCACAATGGAATTTTACTCAGCCATAAAAATGAAATTGTAAATCTCATAGGAAAATGGATGGAACTGGAAAATGTTATGTGAGGTAGCTCAGCTCTGACAGACAAATACTGTATCTTCTCCCTCATAGATGGATGTTAGCTTTTATTTTTTAATTTATGTATGTTGATATGGGAGTGAGACTGTATAGATGCCAGGAAACTAGAAAGGGGCTGTTGAGAGGAGAAAAGTAGGCCTCATTGGAGAGGGGTAGTGAGAATAGGGAGGATAACAGAAAAAAATAATCAGCAGAAAGAGTTTACATTTAACTATTTTGTAATAAATATTCAAATGGAAAGTAAATGGTAGCTTCATTTCATTATAAATCTTAATAATTTAAATGGAGAAAAATTTTAGATGCCCTAGTAATTTTTTTCCTCACTGTCAAGGACATTATAAAATGCATAATTAATCATGCTTCTCTTTTCAAATTGAGTACTAGAAATCTTAGGGTCAGAAGCTAAGATTTTATATATTACTATATTCTGTGGATCCTTTTTAGAATAATCATGGTACAAACTGATCCATAAAGGCAGAGACAAAGGAAAGAGAGAAATTAACCAACAGTTGTTAGCCATTTGGTGTAGTATTTTATACTTGTTCTAAACCAGAGCCACCCTTCCATTTTCCAAGTCATCTCTTATCTGCTATTCATATTAGGTCAGTTCTTGACATTTTTTGACCATACTTTGTGAGTATGGCTACAGGCTCTGCATCAGTATGGCCCTCTCTGAAATTATTGAGTACATGCTGAGATTAGGCTGTGGCCTGCTCCATACTGAGTGACTTTCAAAGCTGTACCTTGTCTCATGTGATTCCATTTTATAATCAAGATTTAGTTTCCTTGTGAGTGAAATAGAAAGGCAGAATGACTACACCTTGTTGATGTAGACAGTACCACCTGTCCAGCACCATACATGAGGCAGAGAATGAAAGATTGTTCCTCATAGTAGAAGGTATTACCCTATGAATCTAACCAAATTAATTAGGACCAAATGAGCACATGGATATATTAAAACTATATTAGAAAAAAACCAGGCCATTCAACTCATTGAACATAACAGACTGATAAAAGGTACAACACAATTGTGCAATTGCAACTTGTCCCCACTGACCTATCATTTGATCATTGTCAGTCTGTGTGTGTGCGTGTGTGTGTGTGGTTAGGGACTCACTGGAAAAGAACTGACTGTCTCTGGAGATTCAGCTCAGCTCAATGACACTGCTTATGTGGCCTTCTCAAATTGCCATCTGTCTGTTGACCCATTGATCTTTCCTTACTATGTCCTGCACATTGCCTCTGAGGTTCTGCACCTAGTCTCCATGGCCCTGTGATTTTGTGCCTACCTCTGTGGCCCCCACAGACTGCATCTCACCTCCACGGCCATGCAATATACCTCACCTCTGCAGCATCTGTGGTCTTGCACCGCTGCAGCTCAACTCAGCACTAAAGTCCAGCTCAACCCTGTAGCCCTGCAGCCAGACACTGAGCCTCTAGCACTCTCCAACTGGGTTCCTTCCTTCTCACAGCAGTGACTCTCTAACTCTCCTCCCTGCTTTCAATGAACTCTGCCACAGCTTCTGTAACCCTTTTGTAGCCCTTCTGTAACCCACATATATACACATTTGTAGATATAATTACAACATGATATGCATGATGTAATCTGAGAATTAATATTCGTAAGTAAGAATGGAATGAAAAAAACCCTAAGAGCTGAGGAAGATGATTCAGCAGTTATGAAAATACGCAGATGAGCAATAAGAAAAGGACCCTGAGGACTTCTGGTTAAAATGGCAGTGTAGGTACCACACCAAAGCAGCCAAGGGGGGAAAAGCCAAAAAAAAGCATCAGCCAAATATACACTTTTTTTTTTGTTACTCCAATTTTTTAAAAAAAAAATTGTTTTTTTAAATTTATCTGAGAGTAACAGAGAGACAGAGAGAGAATGGGTGCACCAGGGCTTCCAGCCATTGCAAACGAACTCCAGATGCGTGCACCCCCTTGTGCATCTGGCTAATGTGGGTCCTGGGGAATGGAGCCTTGAACTGGGGTCCTTAGGCTTCACAGGAAAGTGCTTAACCACTAAGCCATCTCTCCAGCCCCAAATACACACTTTTACTAAAATGTGAGGTGTATAGGGAATTGAAATGGCAGCAGAGAAGTAGGAGAGATCCAGAGCATCCAGAGCCCACAGAGGCCAGCAGAAGCAGCTCTGGAAAGTCCGCTGATTGCGTCAGCAGTGGCGGCAGTGGCGCACCAGAAAGCCGCCAGGCTCGGCTTGAGCCACAGGAAAAGCCAAGTGAGGGGAGCTTCCACTAACACCAGATTTCTCCGCAAATTCAAGAAATGTGAAGGGAGAGCAGCAGTGAACAATGGAGCCGATCACAAGGTAGAAGAACACGTGGAACAGCGAGAGAACTAGAGCAGCAAAAGCAGCCTCCCCACCCCACCGCCAGTGCCCAGCTCCAGCGAACAGACGAGAGGTCCAGGGACTTGGCCACGCCACTTGAACCAACAGCGGGACCCAAGCAGGAGCAGAGGTAACTGGGATTACACCAGAGAAAGGTCTCACCTGGTCACAATCTGACTTGGAACCCTCAACAGATCAGAAATCTTAACCTCCTTGTTGTCAGGATTAAGGGTGTGGGTGGGGCACCACAGACCCTAAGGGACAGTTAGAGGATCTGGTTGTCATAACACTTACTCATGGATAAATACTCTGAGAGTCTTGAGAGCCACACCTAACGCCTCAAGCTCCTACCCTGAAGTTATATAACACCAGATTGTCTGATACATCTGATAATACCCAGCTAACTAGAAAATCAAATCATTAAATAATCCAGGATGCAAAAATATATGCATTATAACACAAGAAACACCAAAAATCAAGATAATATAAATCCACCAAAAAGTATTAATACATCAGAAATGACCCCCAGTGAGAATGAGTTAGAGGAAATGCCTGAGAAAGATTTCAAAAGGAAGATTATAAATATGTTCAAAGAAGTCAAAGAGGAAATCAAAGGAATCAAAGAAAACATAGGACACAAATTTAATGAAATAAAGAGGTCAATGCTAGACATAAATAAGGAAATAGAAATAAAAAAGAAAAACCAGTCAGAATTACTAGCAATGAAGAACACAGTTAATGAAATAAAAACTGTAGAAAATCTCACCAGTAGAATGAATGAAGGAGAGGACAGAATATCTAAGCTAGAAGACCAGGTGGCAGACCTAATACAGTCCAACAAAGAGAAAGACAAACTAATAGAAAAGTATGAGTGGGAATTTCAAGATATTCGGGACACTATGAAAAGATCAAACATAAGAATTCAGGGCATAGTAGAAGGAGAAGATTTCACTCCAAAGGCATACTAGGCATCTTCAACAAAATTATAGAGGAAACCTTCCCCCAAATTGTGAAAGAGGGCCAATGCAGATACAGGAATCCTTTAGAACACCAGCCAGACAAAACCTGAAAAGAACCTCTTCTTGCCATATTATAATCAAACTACCAAACACACAAATCAAAGAAAAAATATTGAAAGCAGTCAGAGAGAAAAATCAAGATAACTACAAAGATAAGCATATCAGGATTACAGCAGATTACTCAACACAAACTTTAAAAGCCAGAAGGGCATGGAGTGATGTATTCCAAGTCCTAAAAGATAACCATGGTCAACCAAGGTTACTTTATCCTGCAAAACTATCCATTCAAATACACAGAGAAATAAGGACATTTCAGGACAAAAGGAAGCTAAAGGAGTATTTGAAGACAAAATCAGCTCTACAGAAAATACTTGAAAGAATCCTCCATGCTGAAGAAAAAGAAAAGCACACATATAAAGAACCGGGAAAAAATAAACAATACTCAAATACTAGTTAACACAAGAGAGCAAAGGTAAAACCAGAAGAACTACAAAAAAATGGCAAAAATGAATACATACCATTCAATATTATCTCTTAATATCAATGGCCTCAATGCCCCAACCAAAAGGCTTGGTTTGCAGACTGGGTTAAAAAGCAGGATCCTTCAATTTGTTGCCTCCAAGAAACCCACCTTTCTACAAAGGATGGACACTACCTTACGGTGAAAGGTTGGAAAATGGTGTTTCAGGCAAATGGACCTAGAAAATAAGCAGGGTTGCTATACTAATATCTGATAAGATAGACTTCAGTCCAACATTAGTTAAGAAACATAAGGAAGGTCACTTTATATTGATTAAAGGCACCCTCCAACAGGAGGACATTACAATTCTAAACATATATGCACCTAACATGGGGGCCCCCAAATTCATGAAACAAACTATTAGAACTAAGGTCACAGATAGCACCAAACATAGTGGTAGTGGGTGACTTCAACACCCCACTCTCATCAATTGACAGGTCATCCTGGGAAAAAATAAACAGAGAGGCATCTGGTCTAAATGAAGTCACAGAAGGAATGGACTTAAGATATCTACAGGACATTTTATCCAAATGCTGCAGAATATACATTCTTTTTAGCAGCACATGGAACATTCTCTAAAATAGACCGTATATTAGGACACAAAGCATATCTTAACAAATAAAGGAAAATTTAAATAATTCCTTGCATTCTATCTGACCATAATGGAATCAAACTACAATAGCAAGCAAGGCTAAAGAGCATACAAAAAATCATGGAAATTAAACAACACATTATTAAATGATGAATGGATCAATGAAGAAATCAAGAAGGAAAACAAAAAATTTATAGAGTCAAATGATAATGAGAACACAACATACCAAAACCTCTGGGACACAATGAAGGCAGTCCTACAAGGTAAATTTATATCTTTACGGGCCTATATTAAGAAATTAGAAATGTCACAAGTAAATGACTTAATACTCCACTTTAAAGCCTTGGAAAAAGAACAAAGCAAACCAAAAATCAGTAGATGGGAAGAAATAATAAAGATTAGGGCAGAAATTAATGAAATAGAAACAAACAAAAAAACAATAAACAATCCAAAGAATCAATGAAACAAAGAGTTGGTTCTTTGAAAGGATAAACAAGATTGATAAACCCTTAGCAAATCTGACCAAAGAGAGAAAGAAGGGACACAAATTAATAAAATTAGAGATGGAAAAAGGTAACATCACAACAGATGCCAGAGAAATTCAAAATGTCATAGGTACATACTATAAAAGCATATACTCCATAAAGTATGAAAATCTTAAATTAATGGATGATTTCCTTGATTTATATGACCAAACGAAATTAAATCAAGATGAGATTAATCACTTAAATAGACCTATAAAAAGTACGGAGATCGGGCTGGAGAGATGGTTTAGCGGTTAAGCACTTGCCTGTGAAGCCTAAGGACCCTGGTTCGAGGCTCGATTCCCCAGGACCCATGTTAGCCAGATGCACAAGGGGGCGCACGCATCTGGAATTCATCTGCAGGGGCTATTCTCTCTCTCTCTCTCTGCCTCTTTCTCTGTCTGTTGCTCTCAAATAAATAAATAAAAATAAACCAAAAAAATAAATAAATAAAAAAGAATTCTTAAAAAAAAAGTATGGAGATCCAAGCACTTATCAAAAATCTCCCAACTAAAAAAAGTCCAGGCCAAATGGATTCACTGGTGAATTTTCCAGACTTTCAGGGAAAAACTAACACCATTACTTCTTAAGCTTTTCCATAATATAGAAAAAGAAGGAATCCTACCAAACTCTTTCAACAAAGCCAGCATCACCCTGATTAACAAACCAGGCAAACATAGAACAAAAAAGAAATTTACAGACCAATCTTCCTCATGAACATAGATGCAGAAATTCTCAACAAAATATTGGCAAACAGGGCTGGAGAGATGGCTTAGTGGTTAAGCGCTTGCCTGTGAAGCCTAAGGACCCGGGTTTGAGGCTCGGTTCCCCAGATCCCACGTTAGCCAGATGCACAAGGGGGCGCACGTGTCTGGAATTCATTTTCAGAGGCTGGAAGCCCTGGTGCGCCCATTCTCTCTCTCTCCCTCTACCTGTCTTTCTGTCTGTGTCTGTCGCTCTCAAATAAATAAATAAAAATTAAAAAAAAATATTGGCAAACAGAATACAAGAATATATCAGAAAGATTATTCACCCTGACCAAGTAGGCTTTATCCCAGAGATGCAGAGATGGTTCAACATAGGCAAATTGATAAATGTAATGCATTATATAAATGGACTGAAGGACAAAAATCATATGTTCATCTCATTAGACGCAGAGAAAGCATTTGACAAAATCCAACATCCCTTCATGATAAAAGTCCTACAGAGACAGGGAATAGAAGGAACATATCTCAATATAATCAAGGCTGTTTATGACAAGCCTACAGCCAACATATTACTAAATAGGGAAAAACTGGAAGCTTTTCCACTCAAATCAGGAACAAGATAAGGGTGTCCACTGTCCCCACTTTTATTTAATATACTACTGGAAGTCTTAGCCATAGCAATAAGGCAAGAAACACACATAAAAGGGATACAAATTGGAAAGGAAGAGATCAAGTTATCATTATTTGCAGATGACATGGTTCTAGATATAAAGGACCCTAAGGACTCTACCAGTAAACTTTTAGAGCTGATAAACACCTACAGCCATGTAGCAGGATACAAAATAAATACACAGAAATCAGTAGCATTCCAATATGTTCACAACAAACATACAGAGGATTAAATCAGAGAATCACTGCCATTCACAATTGCATCAAAAAAAATAAAGTACCTTGGAATAAACCTAACCAAGGAAGTAAAGGATCTCTACAATGAAAACTATAAAACACCCAATTGCAGAAGACGCTAGGAAATGGAAAAACATCCCTTTTTCCTGGATTGGAAGAATCAATATGGTGAAAATAGCAATCTTACCAAAAGCAATATACACATTCACTGCAATCCCCATCAAAATTCCAAATGCATTCTTCACGGAAATAGAAAAACAATCCAAAAATTCATTTGGAATCACAAAAAACCTCAAATATCTAAAATAATACTGAGCAACAAAAATAAGTTGGGAGGTATCATGATACCTGATTTTAACCTATACTACAGAGCCATAGTAACAAAAATGGTGTGGTACTGGCACAAAAATAGATATGTAGATCAATGGAACAGAATAGAGGATCCAGATGTAAGTCCAGGTAGCTATAGCCACCTGATATTCGATAAAAATGCCGAAAATATTCATTGGAGAAAAGACACCCTCTTCAGCAAATGGTGCTAGGAAAACTGGATATGTATCTGCAGAAGGATGAAAATAGATTCTTCTCTCTCTCCATGCACATGAATTAAATCCAAATGGACTAAAGACCTTAACATCAGACATTAAACTCTGAAATTGCTGGAGGAAAAAGTAGGGGAAACCCTTCAACATATTGGTCTTGGCAAAGACTTTCTGAATATAATCCCAGTTGCTCAGGCAATAAAACCACAGATTAACCATTGGGATCTCATGAAATTACAAAGATTTTGTACTGCAAAGGACACTGTGAATAAAGCAAAGAGGCAACCTACAGAATGGGAAAAAATCTTCGCCAGCTATATATCTCATAGAGGATTAATATCTAGGATATACAAAGAACTCAAAAAGTTAAATAATAAGAAGTCAAACAAGCCAATTACAAAATGGGCTATGAAGCTAAATAGAGAGTTCTCAAAGGAAGAAATATGAATGGCATATAAGCATCTAAAAAAATGTTCTACATCCCTAGTCATCAGGGAAATGCAGATTAAAACTACATTGAGATTCCATCTCACTCCTGTCAGATTGGCCACCATCATGAAAACAAAGGATCATAAATGCTGGCAGGGATTTGGAAAAAGAGGTACCCTTCTGTACTGTTGGTGGGAATGCAATCTGGTCCAGCCATTGTGGAAATCAGTGTGGAGGTTCCTAAGACAGCTAGAGATTGATCTACCATATGACCCAGCTATAGCACTCTTAGGCATATATCCTAAGGACTCAACCCATTTCCTTAGAAGTACATGCTCAACCATGTTTATTGCCACTCAATTAAAGATAGCTGGGAAATGGAACCAGCCTAGATGTCCCTCAACTGATGAGTGGATAATGAAGATGTGGCACATTTATACAATGGAGTTCAACTCAGCAGTAAAGAAAAATGAAGTTATGAAATTTGCAGGAAAATGGATGGATCTAGAAAGGATTATACTAAGTGAGGTAACCCAGGCCCAGAAAGCCAAGCACCGCATGTTCTCCCTCATATGTGGATCCTAGCTACAGATGATTGGGCTTCTGTGTGAGAAGGAAAAAACTCAGTAGCAGAGGCCAGTAAGTTAAAAAGGAGGTATAAAGGGAAGAGAAAGGAAGGGAGGAGGGTACTTAATAGGTTGGTATTGTATATATGTAAGTAGAAGAATAGATTAACGAGGGTGAAAAGGCCCAAAGTGAGGACAGGAGAAGAGATTGAGTAAAGGGAAGGTGGAGGGAGGGCTAATCAAAATCTAAGAGGATGCAAATAAATCATATGGAATCCTCCAGTTTTGGACAATGGAACACTCAGGAGCCATACATCGTTGTTAGAAAATTTTTAGTGCCAGGGATGGGATGCCTTCCAGTGAGTTGTTGGCTAGGGAGGTCCCTTATGCCCCCAGAACATTATAGGCCATTGCTGAGGCCCTTGGTTTCCCACCAGGAATAGATGGTAAGACCCTATTGCTGAAGACTCCACATACTTGAGCTGCAAGGCCACTGAGAATTCCTGCTGGAACTGAGCTGATTACCTCCTCCATGTAGACCAGCTGACAGAAAGCTGGAAGAAGCCATTCTACATGCAGTTCAATGGGAGAAAGAGATACCACTAGTGAAGATACTCAACAGTGGACACTGCAAGCCTTATAATTGGCCAGCTAGGCCAAATGAGCCAACGGGGGCTATAGTGGCCCGACTGTCATGGTGGAAAACAACTGCCCTCCAATTGGACTAGAGGCCCACTCAATGAGGAGAAACACATCCCTGATACTGAAAATTTAAAACAGGGGTAGTCATAAGCCCTAGGGGTGTAACATCTGCTGATGTCTGGAAAAATGTATATACTATGCTTATCAAACTGCCCAGTAAGCACTTCTCTTAATATTTATACCCTTATATTAACACTACTCTCACTTTGGGTAGAGAATCTTCTCTTTTCAGATTGCAGTGACTTTGGGATGACTCAGAAGGTATCATAGTGCTGGAAAGAAGTGACTGGAGTACTGAGTAACATCTCGATCACACCTTCCAAGGCTCAGGGTCTAATGCCGAAGAGGTGGCGGAACGAATTTAAGAGCCAAAGGAAGGGTAGGACTCCTTACAATGTGCTCTCTCCAGACATAAAATGGCCTGGATATCCATGACCTCATAGTGCCAGACACTACCTACACAAGACCATCATAAGAGGAGGAAAGGACCATGACATCAAAATAAAAGAGAGACTGATTGAGATGGGGAAGGGATATGATGGAGAATGGAATTTCAAAGGGGAAAGTGGGGTGGGGGAGGAAGGGTATTACCATGGGATACTTTTTATAATCATGGAAAATATTAATAAAAATTGAGAAGAAAAAAGAAAAGGACACTGAATATTCTCGTTTGGACTCTACATGCACTTGGGACACATACATCTGCACATATATATGCCTGTACTACACACAACATGCCAACACCATAACACACACACACACACACACACACACACACACACACACACACCCATCCATCCATCCATCCATCTATCAACATGCTAAATTAAAAGTGTTTGCCACTGGCCAGCTGCCAAAGGAAATTGGGACTAGCCTGTGAATTTATTGTGATCCTACAAATTCTGATGTTATGGAAAACACAAACATATCCATTTATGTTTCTCACATAATGCACTCATGACAATACCAATGAACTAATTTTTTATGTAGTATAACCCAAATAGAGATATCAAAATGCAGAAGGAAAGATGAAATCACTGAATGACATCCAGTCCTCCTCTAATAGCATGATCCAGAAAGATACTGGACTCCTTAGTAAAGTGTCTGTCTATAAGTACTTATTCAAGAATCACCCTTGTCATCAAAATTTATCTTTAGAAGCAGGAACTTCCCAGAGCCCCAGGAAGTGTGACACTCTGTGAGGTCTTGTAGAAATGCATGCAAGTTTAACTTGCCTCCTTGCTTCAGAGTGTCTAAGATGTCATCTGCATTATTTTTTTTCCAGGTTTATTTTCAGCAGTGCCTTATGGCTGACTTATTTGGAGAAAAGTTTATTTTCTCTTTTATTTGCCTCATTTTTCATTTATACTAGCAACTACTGTGAACCCACAGCCTGGTGTATACTGGTAAATCAATATTTATGTATTCATGAATGATTAATGAATATATCATTACATTTCCATAAGATTTTTGTAAAAGTTACAAGAAGTCTGCATGTCAACAAGTTTAGGAGGCCAAAATGAAACTAATACACATTCCATAGCTCTCTGACCCAGAACATATAGGAACGTGTGCAAAAGCTTTTAAGCAAAAAAAATATGATTCATGGATTTATTGTTTATTTTTATGTTGTCTCATAGTACAATATTATGACTAACAGTTTTGAACTAACAAACTAGAGATACTCTGGGATACAATTCACTGTAATGCACTTGTCAGGCATTTGTGTGGCCCTGTGTTGAATCTAGCACCACAAAATCAAACTAGAAATAGAAAGTGCAATGCACATCACTGCAAGACTGTGGCAAAACTGAATTGAAGAATTAATAGGAAATTTTTAAATTTTTCCATTGCTTTGAAACACTTTCTTGAAATATCAAAAATACCCTTAGTGTCAGACATAAATTTATAAAGAAACTTTAGAAGTTGAAAATTTACTGAACTGAAATTTAAAATATTAGTATTCAAATTAAGGAAGTTGGGGGTATGGAGGAGGATAGTGGGGAAAGGGAAAAATGAGAATGAGTATAAAGATACATATGCTTTAAAATGTCATTACTTCATATGTGAACTGAAAGATTAATTAAAAAGTAGAAGACACAGTTGAATAAAAGGAGTAAATGTTACTGTTAACCAGAAAAACTAAAATGTTTTAATCCCTTTGTACAATAACTTTTCCAGCGTATGTGAATAGTACTTGCTTTCTTATTGTTACTAGTTGACCAAGGGTTCATTCTTTGGTGGAAGTCAGATTGAATCGTGAATAAGCAAAATGCAGCTTCCTTAAGTGTGAACTGTTCTGAGCTTGAATGCCAGCAAGGCTCAGTTACCCTCATAACAGAGAAGCTAGCAGCTGCTGGCAGCTTTATGGAACCTGTCTGTGTCACCACCTGGCTGCTGCTATTTTCATCTATATTACTAGCCTTCAGGTCCTGCCTGAGTTCAGTAACAGGACCATGGTGTAACCAGCACTTAGTGTAACCAGCTCAATGTGCTCTACTCTCAGGAACAGACAAAAGAAAACCATCAGAAAGAAGTCTTATTAGACCTTAAGTTGCAATGTAAGGAGATTCATAAGGGTAAGAAGGGTTCAGGTAGGCAAAACAGACAAACAAACCAAAACAAAACGAAACAGAGTAGGCTCACACCTGCTCAGTGTCCTGCCTAATCCCAGTCTTTCTGCTCAGTCCCCCAGACCTGGGCAGGCTGACTGGCCCATCTTCCCTAGCTTTCATAATAGGGGAGGAGCTTCCATGGACCTGAGTAAGCTACTGTAAATGTGGAGTCATCCATAAAAGCCATGGAGCTTCTGAAGTTCTTGGTGAGAACAGGGCTTTCCAGCCTTAGAATAATATTTCACCTAGTTCATTACAATATGAACCACATGTATTTTTCAGGCTTTGGTTAAATGTCATACCCTTTCTTAAATATGGATTGACTTCCAATGTTTTTTTTCTTTTAACTTTGGTTATACTGAAATATCTCTAATCAGTTACTCTAATATTAATTTTAAAATATATTTATTTATTTATTTTCTGCTGCAAGCAAACTCCAGATGTATGGGCCACCTTGTGTATCTGGCTTACATGGGTCCTGGGCAATCAAACCTGGGTCCTTTGGCTTATAGGAAAGTGCCTTAACTATTAATGCATCTCTCCAGACCTAATATAAAACGTTTTACTAGTGTCATTCCCTCAAAATTTCTTTTCTCTTATCATTAAAAAAATGCTTTCCTTATTTATGGTGGTAAGCAGGGTTTCACTAAATTCCTTGGCTATTCAGCTGTGTTATATCACAGATGCTATCACTTTAAGACAGGTGATATTACTGTAGAGAGGATTAGCTACACCCCCTATGGCTTTTTTTACCATCCAGGTTTAAAAAACCTGGGGCTAGAGAGATGGCTTAGTGGTTAAGTCACTTTCCTGCAAAGACTAAGGATGCAGGTTTGATTCCCTAGTACCTATATAAGCCAGACATACAAGGTGATACATGTAGAGTTCATTTGAAGTAGCTAGGAGCCCTGGCACACCAATTCTCTCTCTCCACCCTCTCTAATAAATAAATAATTTTTTTAAAGATGTAAAGATAAAATAAAGATGGACTCAAGAAGGATAAATTATTATTAATTATTAAGTTTATTTAGGGATAAATCACAAATTGTGGGGTATAGGAAAATGCTCTCATGTGGAAATATTGTATAGTCTATAAGGTTCATTTAAGAGAAATCGAGGTGGAGAAAACTGAAGTAGAGCCACAAGCATGTAGACTTAAGAGAAACTGAGGCTTTTAAGGAGAAATTAGAATAAAGCTATGAGCACATGGATTTAAGAGAAACTGAGGTTTTCAAAGACAGATTAGAGTAAGCTGATGGTATGTGGAAAGTAGACTCTAGGAGCTTGTGTAGGGAAACGTGGGAAGGACCTGGATGACATCTGCAATGTATAGAGAAGTTAAGAGGGCAAATGGTGGGCTGGAGAGATGGCTTAGTAGTTTAAACGCTTGCCTGTGAAGCCTAAGGACCCCGGTTCGAGGCTCGGTTCCCCAGGTCCCACATTAGCCAGATGCATAAGGGGGCGCACACGTCTGGAGTTCATTTGCAGTGGCTGGAGGCCCTGGCGCACCCATTTTCTCTCTCTATATGCCTCTTTCTCTCTGACTGTCACTCTCAAATAAACAAATAATTTAAAAAGAAAAAAGAGGGCAAATGGTGAGGCTCAAGGAGAAAAGAGGGCAAACATCAAAGCAGAGACAAGTGATTCAGAGGAGAAATGAGTAATAAAAAGTTATACTCATGGTTACCCCCATTTTAAAGAAATTATACTGCTACCCAAGCGTGGTGGTACACACCTTTAATCCCAGCACTTGGGAGGCAAAGGTAGGAGGAATCATTGTGAGTTTGAGGCCACCCTGAGACTACATAGTGAATTCCAGGTCAGTCTGGACTAGAGTGAGACCCTATCTTGACAAACCAAAAAAAAAAAAAAAAAAAAAAAGAAAGAAAGAAAGAAAGAAAGAAATTACACAGGTAACAAGCCTAGAGTTAGTGAGAGCATTTATGTGGTAGAAAAATACACACATGGTAGATTCAGAAACCAGAACAAAATCATACATGTAATCAATGAAATTATCCCAAACTATAAAGCAGAGACAAGCAGAAAAGCCATCCAAACCAAAAAATAGTTTTATGCTCTCCCCACCACCTCCCCCCTGCCACCCAGCTAGGCTGGTGGGAGGGGGGGCGCAGAGGCTGGACTCACATGTATCCTTGTGGCCCAGACAAACCTAGAGAGGGAGTCAGGCAGAGCAGAGAAACAGAGCTGAGCTGAGCGGAGTGGGGCAAGAGAGAGAGGATCCTCTGTTGGGACCATTATAACACATTCACCCCAGGGATGGAACAAAAGGATCAGCTTCTTCCCACCCAGGACTAAGACAACCTGACTTATATGTTATATCTTATCTAATGCCTTCACTAGGTTCTACAACCTTCTTGTCAGAAACCCCTTTCAAAGTTTCTAAAAGGAATGATCTGTGTTCTATGAATCTCCTATCCTAGCTTTTCCTGCTCTGGGTGTCCATTGTTCCCAAAGGATATTTCACTAGATGGGCTAGTGGATAAATCCTTGCTGTGCACGTGTGAATACCTGAGTCTAAGTCCCAAGAATCCATGTAAAGCTGGATACTGTAGCACAAACATCTGTAATGCTAGTGTATTTACAGAGAAGAGAGGCAGAGGCAGAATTCCCCCAGAAGCTCACAGGCAAGATAGCCTGGTGAACATAGCACCAAACAACAAAAGAAACATGCTTCAAGCCAGGTAGAAGGGGAGGATCAACACCAAGGACCAAGTTGTCCTCTGACCTCCACATGCCATAGTACACATGTACCCCCACTCACATATATGAACACACACACACCACATACACATAGAGCACACACATGGAAAAAGTATCTGGATCTCTCAAAGAGGGTAGTATACACATTCCCACAGTTACTTTATCAATCTATAATGTTTATTTTAATTATACTTCCAATAATACCTTGTTTTTCATTTCTTTCCTGGGTGTTCATCTTTTCTGGCTCATTTTGTTTTCAATAATGAATTTTTGTAAATTGTTACATCAACTTATAACTTGGAACCTAGGAAGTTACATTATACATTTTATGTAATAACCCATTAGCAGATAACCCATGACCAATCAGCAGCAGAATAAAAGTAATGTCATAACTGGCAACTAGTATGATGCACAGCTATGACTTAGGTAATGATTTATAGACTTCAAAACCAGCACTGGAGTTTGTACTTTGTGCTGTGATTCACAGTTCTGTGGTAAACAAAAGTGGACTGTGTTGTTGAGGGCTAGGTCTCATTTAGCAAAACTGGTAACTTAAGTGCTTGGTCATTGAACATGATGCACCTCTATTGCCAGGTAATGTTTAGACTACAGAGCTATGAGTGGAGTCTGTACTTTGTAATGTCATTACAGTTAATATAACTCAAAATTGAACTCTGTTGTTGATGACCTAGTTTATGCAACCTATGATGAAAAACTTTCCCTTTCATCTCAAAGGGAGTTAGAGATAGTTTATTCTGGAGCAAAATGTGAGTGACCTTGGCCTGGGAATACAGATTCTGGTTACTCCAAAGATCATGTGAATACGAGGTAACAGCTTTATGAAATTTTTATAGTAGCAGAAAAAAGAGTCATAAAACACTTTAACATATCAGTGGGAGTCTGGAAGATTTCTCAGTGGTTAAAGCACTTGATTACAAAGCCTGCCAGCCTGGGTTTGATTGCACAGTACCCATGGAAAGCCATATGTACAAAATGTTGCATGTGTCTGGAGTTCATTTGTAGTGGCAAGAGGCCCTGGCATGCCCATAATCTGTTTCTGTCTCTCTATTTCCTGGCAAACAAATAAAAATATTTTAAAAAGAGTATCAGTGAAAACATGAGGTAGGTGAGCTATAGCATATGGGAAAATCTGTTACAGGCCTCAAATGTTATTTAGGAACATTCTTCATCTTTGTGTTGGAGAAAGCTAAGGGTCTGGACACAGAGGTAGGCTATGAATTAAGGGAGCTAAAGATTCTGGCTCTTCACAATCACAGAAGTTCTAATCAATCAATCACTCAATCTATTAGCCATCCTTATAGAATCTTTAACACAGGTGCTGGCATTTCCTGGGAACATACATAACAAACCTGTGGTCTTTGAACTTTGTACACACTAAAACTGTGCAGGGTGACGTGCTTACATCCAGCAGCAGAGGTGTGTTAAAATGTAACCAAGGAATGGAAGGCCTTTTCTGCTGACGAAGTCAAGAAAATTTAACCACCACTAACAAAGCCAAAATTGCCTACAGAGATAAAGTGTGTTTTCTTAAAGACATCTCAAACAAGGATGTTAAAAACAACAAATGAACTGTGTTTGATTAGGGCAGAATGTTTCTAATCTTGAGTCTTACTGATGCAGGATTATAGGGTTCAAGAACGGGCTCCCAGAATTTATGAGCCCCAACTTTTGGGTTCTGTCCTACCTTTAAAAATTATTAAAGATGACTCAAGAAGGATAAACTTTCAATTATTAGGCATATAGAGGGGAAATCACAAATTGTGGTGTTTATTTAAAAGAAATTGAGGTTTTTGGGTAAAAACTGGAGTAGAGCTGCAAGCGCATGGACTTGAGAGAAACAGGCTTTTAAAGAGAAATTAGAGTAAAGCTGCTGGGACATGGAAAGTAGAATCTAGGAGCTTGTGTATGGAAAGTTAGGAGAAGCACACATGGCATATGCTATGTGTTTCAGAGAAGTTAAATGGAAAAACTGGGCCGGAAAGATGGCTAAGCAGTTAAAGAGCTTGCTTGCAAAGCCTAAGAACTCATTTTTGAATTTGCAAGTCCCACTGAAGCCAGACACACAGTGATACAAGCACGCAATGTCGCACATGCACACAAGGGAGTACGCATCTGGAGTTCATTTGCAGTGGTCTCTCTCTCAAAAAAAAAAAAAAAAAAAAAAAAAGGACAAACCATGAGGTTCAAGGAAATAAATGAGAGGGCAGACATCAAAGCAGAGACCAAGAGAATCAGAGGAGAAATGAATAATGAAGAGTTATACTCATGGTTACCCCAAGTTTAAAGAAATTACAGGTAGCAGCCTAGAGTTGGTGAGAGCACCCACATAGTAGATCTGGACTGTAAGGAAAATATACACATGGTAGATTCAGAAATGAGAGGAAAATCATGCATGTAATCAAAGTGAAAAGTTACCCCAAACTATAAAGCAGAGGCAAGCCACAGAGTTCCCCCATATGAAGAAACAGTTTTATGCTCTCCCTTCCTGGCTGGGTGAGGGGGAAGCTAGACTCACATGTGACCCTGTGACCCAAACAAGAGAGGCAGAGTGGAGCAGAGAAGAGTGGGTTTGAGCTAGTGACAGGAAGAAGACAGGAGCCTTTATAGGCAAGGGGTAGACCTGATTGTTTTGTAGCTTTGGAGGGTAGATCCCAGAGCCAGCCCACCTGGGCCATCTGTCTAGGTCACATACTAGACTGTGGGCATCAGGGGGCATGGTAGATAAGTCTTGATCAGACATGAGTTTCATTTCTGCAATAGTTCTGTTCTTGTGTCAGGCCTAGGTGGCATGTGGGGTGACATCTGGTTTTCTTTGGGCCTCAATTTATAATGAAAACTGCCAAAAAAAAAAGCTTTCCCTTATTCTTCATTACTATTTTAGCATTCTTGTTATAGGTGAAAAAGTACTAAAAGAAAGACTGACCAAACAAAGGCTGGTTCAGTAGTGTGAAGCACTGACACAAATTTCTCTTGGGGAAAAACAGGTTGCTTAGAGGGGTCTAGTGTGTCATACAAGAGCATGGCAGGGTCACCATAGCCAGAGAGGGGCTTCATGTTCCAAAGAACAAAGAAAGTTTTTTGCTTTTATACTTTGGGGTTCTATGCCACATGACTCAGCCTACAGGCTAAGTGGCCATTAGCTAGGACCAAAGCTTTGCCTTCAGATGGCCTAGGGTTTCCCTGGCAAGAAGAGGCTGTTCTATTAGAGCAGAGGCGGGGCTTGGGAGAGGCAGGAAGGCACACAGATAAGAAAGTAAAATTATAATTCAAGGTTGTCTCAGCTTGAGCAACAGGGGTGGGGCTTCTTAAAGTGATCTTCATATATTCCTAACAATGAACATAGATTTGAGAGGGGAGAGGGATCATCCACTGAAGTTTCTTGTGTCCCAGGACAAAGAATTGTACCAAGAACACATCAAGAATGTGCTGGTCATGGTGGTGTATGCCTTTAATCTCAGCACTCAGGAGGCAGAAGTAGGAGGATCCCTGTGAGTTTGAGGCCTACCTGAGACTACATAGTGAATTCCAAGTCAGCTTGGGCTAGAGTGAGATCCTACATCAAAAAGCAACCCCCCCCCCAAAAAAAAAGAGTGGCACATACATCTGAAGTTCATTTGCAAGGGCTGAAAGCTCTGGCAGACAGACCCTTTCTCTCTGTCTCTCAAAAAATTCCATGTTCTAGCATATTAGCAATTTCATGAAGGCTTTATAGTTATAGAACAAAAGAAAGTAATAAACCAAGGCCTTCTCAAATACATTGGTGAGAACAGATGGGTTATAGCAAAGTGGGGAAATCTCTGTGCAGGCTTTAGATGTTATCTGATGACATCCTTAGCCTTTGGGCTGGTGGAAGGTGGTGGCTTGTTAGTTACAAGCCAAGGTTTCACTTGATCACCTGATAGTCACAAGGGTGTTAGTGCAGACACAGAAATGGGCAATAAATGGCTGTTAAGGGACTAAAGGTAGCCCAAGGTAATTTGGCTCTGATTCTGCAACATTCCAAATCTCTGTGATCACCAGCCTTCCATCAGTCCATTGTTCAGCCTTGTTCCAAGTAAATGCAGTGCGTTTTGTGAATTTCAGTTCACAAACCTAACACCCCATACCACACTTAGGTATGTTTCTGTGTATTAACCCCTGTGTTTAAGATCTATATTAAAAATGTCTTTCAGTAAATTGTAAATCTGATAAATCTTCCCGGAATTCTTCTTTTTCTTTTTTCTTTCATTTTATCCCCTGAAACAGACACTCACTGCCTCCCAGAGTGAGCTGGGACTCTCACTGTAGCCCCAGGCTTGCCTCAATTGGAGCTGTGTGTCAGTTCCTGCTCCACTGATGAGATGGTGGGAATCTTAGTTCCCACTCAAGGAACTTTAATTTAAGAAGCTGCAGTTTTCCCTTAGGACATAGTAGTGTGCTTAATGAACAGAAAAACAGTGCACCACCATGCCCTGATCCATGTTTTTGTTATTATTTTTTAAACTTTGTATTGATGTATTCCATAAATATAGACAATATGCCATGATTACAATCCCTTCCTTCCACTTCCGTCTTCCCCTCCCAAATCTCCCTTCCACCGAATCCCTTTTTCTTTATGTCTAGTCTCTCTTCTATTTTGATGTCATCATTTTCCCTCCTATCATGCAGGATTTGTGTAGGTAGTATCACCCACTGTGAGGTCATGAACATCAAGGCCACTTTGTGCCTTGTAAGCAGTCTTCCTCTTCTTTTGACTCTTACATTATTTCTTTCATCTCTTCTTCAATGGTCCCTAAGCTTTGGAAGGTGTGATAGAGCTGTGTCTCAGAGCTGAACACTCCACTGGAGAGAATCCATTTCCCAAGTAGCTTTTGACTTCATTTTGGGGGTGGAAAGTACCTCAATATTTGGGTGAGAGTGTGAATCAGTCTAGCACCACCCACATGGAAGACTATAAATAATTTGTTCCTTGGAGTAAATATGCTGCCACATTATAAATTTATTGGAATGAATTAGTTTAGCACTAAAGTCCTATCAAGTAAATCAGGCCAAAGAACTTATCTAACACACCTGGACCCTATAAAGAAGTGGACACCTGGCATTGTGGTGACAACGGCCCCCACCAACCTGTCATCTGACTACGTGACGTGTATGTCAAGAGACGCCCTACTGTTTCCTCTCAGCTAAGCTATGCTGCTGATGTGGCCTACTCAATTGCCCTCTGACTATTCCTGCCTTCCATCTGTCCACCTGTTCATTTGGATCTGGTCCTGCCCTCTACTTCCCCTCATACCTGCAGCTCAGCTCTACCCCTGCAGCCTGACTCTACAGCCAGCAACAGCATAGCAGCTTCTCCTGTGGCTGCGGTTGGTTAGTTATCAACTTAAGAGATTGTCTCATTCCTGTCAGTTTCCCAACTCTGGCCTCTCAGCCTTCTTTGAAACTCTTTGCTCTTTAACCCTTTGTAGTCATTCTGTAAACCTATATGTATGCTTACAGATATAAACACGTATTTACTGTGTCATGTGTACTTGGAGAGTTTAATTAAGACTAGAATAAAATAACTGTTCCTGTCTCAGCCAGGGCTGTCAAGGAAAATAGAAGCACCTGAACACTTGCTGTCATTAAAACTGCAATTACCTTGTGCTGTAGTTACCTTCTTATGGCTGACACAAAGAATCCAGCCAAAAGCAGCTCATGGCAGGAAAGTTTTTATTTGACTTACAGTCTCAAGGAGAAGCATCATGATGGCAGGGAAAACATGGTAGAGTAGAGGCATCACCTCCTTGCCAATATCAGGTATACAACAGCAGCAGGAGAGTGAGCCAAGCTCTAGCAAAGTGGAACTGGCTACAATATCCCAAAGCCCACTCCCCCACAAGAACACACCTCTTCCCGCAAGGCTCCCAAATTTCTGCCAGCTGAGGCTTAAGCATTTAGAACACTTGATTTCATGAGGGATACCTAGTTCATCCCACCATACCTTATGAATACATTGCTACTCAATAAATTCTGAAATTGTAGAAAGATACAAACATGTCCATCTATGTTTCTGACATAGCACACTCGTGCCATATTAAAAAAAAATTCTGGGGCTGGAGAGATCACTTAACAGTTAAAGGTGCCTGCTTGCAAAGCCTGAAAGCCTTGGTTCAATTCCCCAGTACCCTTGTAAAGCCAGATGCACAAAGTGGTACATGTGCCTGGAGTTTGTTTGTAGTGGCTAGAGGCCCTGGCTTGCCCATTCTCTTTCTCTCAGTAAGTATTAAATGATTAAATGATTGATGAATGAACAAATGAATCTCTACCAATGAAAGAATACTGATTAAAATTCTACAGCAGATGAGAATCCTTTAATTTTGGCATAGTGCTCATCTGGGTGTAGCCTGAAAATTATCATTTAGCTTCATCTAAAAGGAAATGGATATTAGGTTAGGTTTGGCCTTTTTATATTTCTCTTAAAATCCTTCCATTCAAGCTTCTCAGTATCTCCTCACACGTACTCTATGTCCTTTAATCTAAGTATGACTGAAAAGAATATTTATTAAACATCTCATAATATCCAGCATTTAAGGTTCCCTTTTCAGTTTATCCTTCAACTATCTTATCTCATCATTACCCATAAATTTTATTATCCATCTTTGTAAATAGAGGACCATTAAGAGAAACTATATCTAACTGATAATCTAGCATCTAGGATTTAACAATTTTGTCATTGTAGATCTACAGAGGAACATCCTTAGTAGCAAAATACTAGAATTAAACATTTTTAGATTGAATATTTAAAGTTTAAAAATGTTCTCCCTTGGTGCTGGAGAGATGGCTTCATGGCTAAGGCATTTGCCTGCAAAGCCAAAGGACCTTGGTTCAGTTCCCCGGGACCCATGCCAGCCAGATGCGTGGGGGGGGGGGGTGGTGGTGGTGGGGAGAATGCATCTGGAGTTCTTGTGCAGTGGCTGGAGGTTCTGGCATGCCCATTCTCTCTCTCTCACCTCTTTCTTTCTCTAAAATAAATAAATAATATTTTTAAAAAGTTTTCCCTTTTATTATTATTTTAAAATACTTTGTTTTAATTTATTAGAGAGAGAAAGAGATAGGCAGATAGAGAGAGAATGGGCACACCAGGGTTTCCAGCCACTGCAAATGAACTCCAGAATCACATGTCATCTTGTGCATCTGGCTTTACATGGGTACTGGGGAATCAATCCTTTGACTCTGCAGGCAAGCATTTTAACCACTAAGCAATCTCTCCAGCCCCATCTCTTTTAAAAAGCTCTCCTTAAATGTAATATAAAAAGTGACAACCAGACTTGTTTTATAATATTTACCAGAACTCACCTGTAGATTCTGTTATAATACTAGTGTTCCTGGCCTATATTAGTCTAAATGGAGTACAACTGATGGATCTATAAGAAATATATGGGATGTGAGGGTGATCTGGTTGCGACATCTGTCACCCCATTGATCGCCAGCGTTGATTCGGCTGATCTGGCTGGCGAGGCGGGTGTCCCCTTCCTCCCTCACCACTCCATGTGCGTCCCTCCCGAAGCTGCACACTTGGTTGAAGAGGATGACCTTCCCCGAATAGAGGAGCACCGGTCTTCGGTCAAGGGTAAATGAGTAGCCGTGCTCCCCTGCTAGAACCTCCAAACAAGCTCTCAAGAAATATATGAATACACCTAAGACTTTCAGTAAGGCAATAAATACTGCACTTCCCTTTCTTGGAATTGTAACTGGGAAGATTCCTTTAAACAATTTAAGATAAAAGTCAAGGCACTGACAGATAACAAGAATTCTATGACAATACAGCTGAAATTAAACAGGAACTGACTACCTGCCTTAGTCCTTTTAGATAATATATAACAACCTTATCTTGGGAGAGAACAATCTGTGGTTAATCTTTTTTTTTAGGTTCTTCATTTTTGTTAATGTATGATTTTGTTATTGACAACTTCTATCCTTACAGACAATAAACCATGATAATTCCCTCCCCTGCCCCACGTTCCCCTTCACAACTCCACTCTCCATCATATCCCCTCCCTCTCTCCATTAGTATCTCTTTTATTTTGATGTCGTTGTCTTTTTCTCCTACTATGAGGGTCTTGTGAAGGTATTGCTAGGCACTGCAAGGTTGTGGATATTGAGGCCAATTTCTGTCTGGACAGTTGTATTGTAAGGAGTGTTGCCATTCCTTTGGCTCTTATATTCTTTCCACCACCTCTTTCGCAATGGACCCTGAATCTTGGTGTGTTAGAGATGTTTCCATGTTGGACACTCCTCCGTCATTCTCAGCACTATGTTGCCCTTTGAGTTAACCCATTGGTCACAGCCATCTGAAAAGAGAAGCTTCTCTAACCAAAAGTGAGAGCACCATTATATATAAGAATATGAACCTTAAGTGTAATGCTTACTGGGCAGTTTGGTAAGTATAATATATGATTTAGACAGATAAGAGGAGGCTTTATACCCCTAAGGCTCATGAACACCCCTGCCATAGGCTTTTGATTAGGTTTTCAGAACCAGGCATGTATTTCATCCCATAAAGTGGGCCTCCAGTCCAATTAGAGAGCAGTGGGTTTCCCCCAGAGCAGACATACCACTATTGCACCCATTCAGACATTTGTCCTGTCTAGCCAAACTTGAGGCTTCCAGTATCCATTGTTTTCACCACTGACAACTTCTGTCTCCCATAGGGGTACCTGCAGTGCAGCTTTTATCAGCTTTCAGTTGGCTAGTCTACACAGAGGAGGTTTTCAGCTCAGCCCCAACTTGATTTCTCAGTGACCTTGCCACCCAGGCATGTGAAGTCTTCAGTAATAGGGTCTTACCATCTGTTTCTCATGGGAAACCAAGGGCCCAATAGCCTGTAATATTTTGGAGGCAATAGGGACCTCCCTGGCCAAAAACTCACTGGGAGGTATCCCATCCCTGGCACTGAAAATTTTCTAGTAACAAGCTATGGCTTCTGGATGTGCTATTATCCAAAAAAGTAGGCTTTCATATGTTTTGTTCTGAATATCTTGAATTTTGATTGACTGTCCCCCACCCTAATGTTTCCCCATGGCCGTGCTTAGCCCATTCCACTCCCTGCAATCTGTTCTTCTCCTTACATATATACAATACCATCCCCTTAAGCCCTCCCCTCTCCTCCTTTCCTTATAGCCTTTTTCTAGCTTACTGGCCTCTGTTACCAATTTATGGTTCCAGCCCAAGTCTACACATTTGTATCTAGGATGCACATATGAGAGAGAACATGTGACATTTGGCTTTCTGGGCCTGCATTACCTCACTTAGTATAATCTTTTCCATATCCATCCATTTCCCTGCAAATATCATAATTTCACTATTTAAATGGCTTATCTCATCTTGATTTAACTTTGGTAGGTCATGCAAATCAAGGAAGTCATCCATTTCTTTCAGATTTTCAAACTTAGAGGTATATGTATTTTTAAAGTATATCATTTTTTCTGAATTTCTTTGGTATCTGTTGTAATGGTGCCTTTTTCATCTCTAATTTTATTAATATTTTCTCTTCTCTCTTTCTTCTGGCCAGATTTTCCAAAGGTTTAGAAATCTTGTTTATACTTTCAAACAACCAATTTTTTGTTTCATTCATTCTTTGTATTTTTTGTTTCTATTTCATTAATTTCTGCCCAAATCTTTATTATTTCTTCCTGCCTACTGATTTTTGGTTTGCTTTGTTCTTGTTTTTTTCCATGGCCTTAAGGTGAAGCATATTGTTTACTTGTGAACTTTCTAATTTCTTAATATAGGCACTTAGAGCTATAAATTTCCCTCTTAGGACTGCTTTCATTGTGTCCCAAATGTTTTGGTATGTTGTACCATCCTCATCATTTGATTCTATGAATTTATTCATTTCCTTTTTGATTTCTTCAATGACCCATTCATCATTCAATAATGTACTGTTTAGTTTCCATGAATTTGTGTATGCTCTGTAATTTTTCTTGTTGCTTATTTGTAGCTTAATCCCATTGTGGTCAGATAGAGCACAAGGGATTATTTCAGTTTTCCTATATTTGTGGATATTTGTTTTGTGTCCTAATATATGGTCTATTTTAGAGAATGCTCCATGTGTTGCTGAAAAGAATGTATATTCTGTAGCATTTGGATAAAATGTCCTGTAAATATCCTTGACCTTACAGCTGAGGGGTTCTTTCTTTCTTGTGGTACTGGGAATAGAAACCAGGGCCTCATACCATGTAGATCCTATGCAAGTGCACCTTTGGAAGCTGTCTTTCCAGCTTATATTTATTTTGAACATAGTATATCCCACAAATGATTATTATTTGCCTATGTCTATCTAGTCATAAAATGTACATTAAACCTGAATTAAATAATTTGTGGATTAAGCACTGTTTTGCTAATCTCTCCCTTATATAGTCTTCTTTGCCTTTCAAGCATCATAGAAAATTGAGATTTTTAGGGCTGGAGAGATTGCTCAGTGGTTAAGACACTTGCTTGTAGAGCCTAATGACCTGGGTTCGATTCCCCAGTATCCACGTAAAGCCAGATGCACAAGATGGCACATGCATGCATCTGGAGTTCATTTGCCATGGCTAGAGGTCCTGGCACACTCATTCTTGCCCGCTCTCTCTCTCTCTGCTTGCAAATAAATAAATAATATTTTAAAAAATAAAATTAAGATTTTAAAGGAAAAAAGTAAATGGGAATTTATCTGAAGCAGTAAATATACATAATACACACAACTTGGGTAATATATCAGGAGAGGTATGCATACATTTCCCTCTAGTCAGTCATCCTCACCTATTACCATGTCACCCAAACTAGTTAGGGCAAGAACAGTCGCACCTACCGCTGCGACCGCAACCTGGCTGTGGGCGTGAACCTCACCAGCACGTCCAAAACATTCAAGTGTGCTGGCAATGAAGACATCATTACACTAAGGGCTGAAGATAACGCTGATCCTTTGGCACTAGTATTTGAAGCACCCAATCAAGAGAAAGTTTCAGACTATGAAATGAAGTTAATGGATTTAGATGTTGAGCCACTTGGAATTCCAGAACAAGAGTATAGCTGTGTAGTCAAGATGCCTTCTGGTGAATTTGCAAGTATATGCCGAGATCTCAGCCATATTGGAGATGCTGTCGTAATATCCTGGGCAAAAGATGGAGTGAAGTTTTCTGCAAGTGGAGAACTTGGAAATGGAAACATCAAGTTTTCACAAGCAAGTAATGTTGATAAAGAGAATGAAGCTGTTACCATAGAAATGAATGAGCCAGTTCAGCTTACGTTTGCACTGTGGTACCTGAATTTTTTTTACAAAAGCCACTCCACTTTCTCCTACAGTAACACTCAGTATGTCCGCAGATGTCCCCCTTGTACTGGAGTATGAAATTGCTGACATGGCACATTTAAAGAACTACTTGGCTCCCAAGATTGAAGATGAAGAAGGATCTTAGATGTTGATAGAACTGAGGAAATAGCCTTTGAAGAACTGCTTCTGAGATGCCAGGACGTTCTGAGGTCTTCTGTAACCAAATCTGTAACTTTGGGTACATGTATAGATAATGTTTTCTGTAAATAACCTGTTTTTTTGTTTTTTTTTTTTCTTTATAGTCCCTACAATTTGTCAACTGGTCTTGATAACATAGTTCTGCCTTAAAAATATTCTTGGTGATTTTTGTAACAAACTTCTTGACTTATATACGTCTCAGGAAATCTTCCTCAATTTCAATAAAGTTTACTGAAGTCTCAAAAAAAATAGTTGACTTCTCAATTTATAAACATATTAAGCATTTACTCACATTTCTGTCTGTGGCTAGGTATAGCGATGCATGCCTGTAATCCCAATACTCAGGGTGATGAAGCAGGAGGATCATGAGTTAAAGGCTAGCCTGGGCTATGGAAAAAAAAGAATCTGTTTTCTTTTTGTGCTTTAGGAATCAGTACTGGCTTTTGCTGTACTGGTTTTCATGGTTTCATTCAAAGGGAAGCAACAGATTCCCAGGGTGTGCAGTACCCTCTGCTGGACAGATAGGGAACTCATACCTCCTGCTTTGAAGAACTTTCCTTTACATTAGGAAACATGAACTCATTGCAGGGCCCTTGCTAGGTTCTGGCTATCCCAGATTTCTGTGAATGACAGTTGTATACTCCATGAGCTCATGTGTTACACAATTTGAGTCAGAGTTGCAGCTGTTGCTCCATCCTAAGTATCTGCCCTTGGAGTTTGTGATTGTATTTGTATCTTAGGATCTTGGGGCGACTATTAGCCATCCTGAGCTTGAATTTCATTATCTAGGAAGTGAGAAGAACAATATCTACCTGAGCATGGTGGCACACACCTTTAATTCCAGCACTTGGGAGGCAAAGGTAGGAGGACCACTGTGAGTTTGAAGCTATTCTAGGACTGAGACTACATAGTGAATTCCAGGTCAGAGTGGGATAGAACAACACCTTACCTCAAAACAAACAAACAAACAAACAAAAAAAAACCCCACTAATAATAATAATAAAATAAGTCAATCTCTATATATTTCTGAGAAGATGTTTGCACACTGCAACAGAAAAATGACTATTGTATAATTTGATGGAAAAAGCCCAGTCAAAAGGTAGTGCTCACACTCTCTAAAAGAAATGAATTGTGAGAAACAATGCAGGAATACCTGTAATAGACAACCTTAGATGAGAACCAAAAAGCAGAGGAGAGTATAAAATATGCTACATTAATTACTCATACATATCCTATGACAACATAATTTTTCTGCTTCCTTGCTCATGTCTGAAACCTGGACCTTCTAAATTTTTTCTAAATTAAGCCAAAACAAAAAATATTAAAACAGAGGCCACCAAATAATCAGCATGCAAACTGACAGTAGTTGCATTTAAAACATGGTCTGTGACTTTCCAAAAGCTAGTGGATACTATTTAATTCTTGGCATTGTAGAAAATACAGGGTTGAATATTAATAGCACATATAGAGTATTATGGAATCATGCTTGTTATATAAATTGCAATAATTGGAATAAAAGTTAAAAGTTCTTTGAACTAACAAAATAAGAGAAAATAAAAGCAATAGGAAGCTATAAAAAAGGAGGGAAGACAATAGAAATTTGTCCAAACCCTAAAATGTGAATAGTTAAGTTTTCAGTGGAGATCAAAGTTTTAAACATTGAATAAAAAGAAAAAGGCATTCTTATAATTTTTATAAGAACCTACTGAAGGTTAAGATAAAAGAATGAGAAAGTCTATGAGGGGAAACTTTTTTTCACTTAAAAAATTTTATTTATTTATTTATTTGCAAGAAAGAAAGAGAGGCACATAGAGAATGAGCATGCCAGGGCCTTCAGCCACTACAAACAAATGCCAAATGCAAGTGCAACTGTGTACATTGGGTTTATGTGGGTTCTGGTGAATTGAACCTGGGTCCTTTGGCTTTGCAGGCAAGCACCTTAGCCACTAAGTCATCTCTCCAGCCCCCCAAAAATGCTTTTTAAAAGCCAGCAAGGGGCATTATATTCATGGCTGAGGCATGATACATGTATTGATAAACTTAGTATACCACATACATAAACTTCAACACAAGAAGCACATGATCATTTCAATAGATGCAGGGGAGACCTTTGACAAAATACTGCATCACTTCATGATCTAAACACTGGAGAGACTATAGATGGAAGGACCATATCTTACCATAATGAAAGGTATGCATAAAGTGCCTAAGGCCTACATTGTACTAAATGGGAAAAAATGTGTAGAGCTCCCATTAAGATCAGAAATAAGACAGGGGTGTCCACTCTCACCACTGTGTTTAACATAGTGCTAGAAGTCCTAGCCCAAGCAATAAGACAAGAAAAAGACATAAAGGGGATGCAAATTGGAAAGGAAGAAGTCAAATTAGCCCTATTTACAGGTGACATGATATATTTTCAGGTGACATAAGTGACCCAAAGACTCCACCAAAAACCTTCTAAAGGTGACAAACTCTTTGAGCAAAATGCCGGATACAAATCAGTACACAGAAGTCAGTAGCCTTCCTATATGCTAAAGACAAACATATGGAGAAAGAAATCAGTGGGCTGTCCTGTTTTCAATAGCCACAGAAAATTAAAGACCTTGGAATAACACTAACCATGAAAGTGAAAGCCCTACATATTTAAAATATAAGACACTCAAGAAAGAAATTGAGGAAGACAGGAGAAGATGGAAAGACCTTGCATGCTCATAAATTAGAAGAATTAACATTTCAAAATGGCCATTCTACCAAAAGCCATATACAGATTCCATCCAATACCAATAAAAATTCCATCATTATTCTTCACAAGGATAGAATATTAAAATTCATATGGAACTTCAGAGAGCCTCAGATATCCAAAATCTCCTCAGCAAAAGAAATGTCTCTGAGGACCAGGCGTGGTGGTGCACGCCTTTAATCCTAGCACTCAGGAGGCAGAGGTAGGAGGATTATGGAGAGTTCAAGGCTACCCTGAGACTATATAGTGAGTTCCAGGTCAGCCTAAACGAGTGTGAGACCCTATCTTGAAAAACCAATATATATATAATATAATATATAATACTATATACTATATACCATATATATACATACATATATATGTGTGTGTGTATGTATGCGTGTATGTATATATATAATCTGAGGAATCACCATACCTGATTTAAAGTTGTACCACAAAACCATAGTAATAAAAATAGCGTGGAACTTGCATAATAACAGACATAGATCAATGCAATAGAATAGAAGACCAAGACCTTTGTCCAAGCAACTACAGCTACCTATTTGACAAAAAAAAAGCCAACAATACACACTCAAGAAAAGATAGCATATTCAACAAATGGTATCATCCAACAAATGATAACCACATGTAGGAAAATGAAACTAGACCCACTCCTCTCACCATGCACAAAAATCAAATCTAAATGTATTATGGACTGCAATATAAGATCTGAAACTCCAAAACAATTGGGGGAAAAATAGGAAAGAATTCTCCAAGGTATAGGAGTAGGGAAATATTTTATGAACAGAACCCCAGAAGCTTAGTAAATTAAACTGACATTCAACCAATGGGATTTCATGAAACTGAAAAGGTTTTGTGCACACAGGCATACCATAAACACATCCAACAGACAACCCAAGGAATGGGAGAAAATTTTCTCCTGCTATACCTCCATCAGAGACCTTATGTCTAGAATCTACAAAGAACTAAAAAAAAAAAAAAAAAAAAAAAAAAAGTAATCAATAAAAAAAGTCAAACAATCCACAATCCACTCACAAAGTGAGGCAGAGAATTCTCAAAGGAAGCAATACAAATGGCCACTACTCAAAGAAATGCTCAACATCCTTAGACATCAGGGACATGCAAATTGAAACTTTGAGATTGCATCTTACTCCATTCAGAATGGCGATCATCAAAAAATAAAATGACAGAAAATAGTGGCAAGGCTATGGGGAAAGAGGAACCCTTATTCACTGCTTGTGGGATTTCAGACTAGTACAACCAGCCTAGAAATCAGTTTGGAGACTCCTGAAATAAACGAACATTTATTTACCATCTGACTCAGCTATTCCACTTCTTGGTATCTGCCCTACACACCCCACTTTCTACTTCAGAGATGCTTGCTCAACCATGTTTATCACCACTCTATTCACAATAGCTTGAAGACAATATTGGATGAGTTGGAACAGTACAAAGACAAAGTTAAATTAATAAGGAGGTATTAGTGAGAATTTCAGGCATCTAGTAAACTGTGTCGAGATCAGATCTAAAAACATTCTGGGAATATAAGAAATACAAAAAGTTCTATCTAAAGGCATAGTAAGTATTTTCCATAAAATCAAAGAAGAAAATTTCTCAAAATTAGGGAAGGATGCCAGTACAGATGCAGAAGGCATTTAGAACAGACAAAACCTAAAAAGATTCATCATAACAGACTGGGAAAATATTGAAGGTGAACATGTGGCATCTGTTGCTGCGTGAGGCAGTTACTGTTGTCATGACCAAAGGCTTTGATATCCTGGGAATAAAACCTATTCAGAGGATGTAGCCCACCTTGAGTTTGAAATACTGAGTTTTTACCAAAGTAGTCATTGGCTCTGTTTGCCTTTAAAAAAACAACTAGTAAAGCAATTTCTCAACTAAAAATAAAAGAAGAAGAAAGGAGAATTTTCCATAATAAAAATAAACTAAAAGAATTTATTGTCAACCCATAACCTCTAAGGCTGCTTCACAGAAAATACTTTAAAAATGCTTTGGATTGGAGAGAAGGAAAAATACATACATAAAGCCATAGGAAAGCAAAAAACCATGCTTAAATAATAGTTAATGCATGAAGGGAGTATAAAAATGCTAAATACCACAAAATTAACAAGAATGACAGGAATTAATACTAGTCTTTCAATAATAACTCTAAAGATAAATGGTCTCAATTCCTTAATCAAAAGACACAAACTAGCAGACTGGATTAAGCAGCAGGATCCTTTGAGCCGTCTGTGCTCTGTAAACAATTCTTCACCCTGCTTTGTAAATAATCCCAGTACATTCACTGAGTAACCAAAACTGGTTTTGGTGCAACCTTACTTTGGTCTGTTGTTTGACCCCTATCTGGGATGAATAGACAGATGTGTGTTCACATCTCCCCACGGAAAACCTTTCTCTTGATACCAAGGCTCTTAGCTGGCCACCAGAATCAGATGATTAAGATTATTTTGCTGAAGACAACACAGGCTTCCGTAGCAGAACACTGAGAAATCAAACTAGAAGCTTCCTCCCTGCTGACTAACTTCCATAGGGCTGGAAAGTGCTATTCAAACAGCTGGCAGAAAAAAGCCATCAATTGTCCTATGCAGCAGTGGACTGGGAAAACTATGCAATCAACCAGCTGGCAAGATGTGCCCAGTGGTGCAATAGCGGCATAACTATTATGAGGGATAACTAATTGCTCTCAGATTGGATCTAAGGACCATTTCATGGTAAGGAGTTCATGCCTGATACTGATAACCTTGTCAAAAGCCTATGGCTGGAACTGTCATAATGCTCTAGAAGAGTAGCTGCTACTGCTGTTTGGTTAAGTAGATATTTTGTGCTCATCAAATTGCCCTCTAAATACTTATGTTTGCTGGTCATGGTGACACAGGCTTTAATCCCAGCACTTGGGAGGCTGAGGTAGGAGGATCATTGTGAGTTCAAGGCTAACTTGGGCCTACAGAATGAGTTTCAGGTTAGCCAAGGCTAGAGTAAGATCCTACCTTGAAAAAAAAACTAAAAAAAAAAAATCATGCTTATGCTCACAGATTAGTGCTGCTCTCATCTTTGGTCACATAAGCTTCATTTTGCTGTTCGCAGTGACTACTGAGGAGATTAAAAATTTGTAAGAAGTGCTGAGAACAAGTGACTGTGGGTAGCTTGGCAGTAAATGAGATATCTATATCACCCCCTCCAAGCCTCAGTGAGTACTGCAAAATGTGAGGAGGATTGAATCTAAGAGCCAGAGAGTGGGGAGAAGTGCTTTGTTATGCTGTCTTGTGGAAATAATGTGTCTGTTGCATTCACTGCCTCACAGTGCCTATTGTTTCCTGCACAAGCCCTATACCATATTGAATCCATCAACATTCTGACACGGATGGTGATGGTGGGCAAAAAAAGAAAAAAAAAAAAATCAAAGTAAAAGAGGGACTAGTTGGAGAGAAGATGGGATTCAGTGGAAAGGTGACAAACGAGGGGTGAGAGAAGGTGACAGGAGATTATGATCAAAATACATTATACACATATCTGAAAATTATCAATAAAAAGTTATAAAATATAACTATAGTAGATGCAAAGATAGTAGAACCAAGATGACTTGGGTAGATTCCAGCCATTATGTCACTTTGTAAAGGACTTAGAACTTCTTTGTTTGTTTTGTTTATCGAGGTAGGGTTTCACTGTAGCCCAGGCTGACCTAGAATTCACTATGGAGTCTCAGGGTGGCCTTGAACTCACAGCGATTCTCCTACCTCTGCCTCCCGAGTGCTGGGATTAAAGGCGTGTGTCCCCACGCCCGGCAGAACCTCTTTGTTGTCTTTGTATTGTGCCATATTTCACAGGACTGCAGTGAAGACAACAGAGATTATTTGAAGGGACTCTATATGCACATACCAATGCCAGAACTGTACATATACAATTGTCAGTACTGTACATATGTCAAATAATTACTAGGCTTTAGTTGATTTAGTTGTCATCAACTTTCAGGAAAAGTTGTGTGTATGTATGAATTAGAAATGCCAGTGAGCAAGAGTCACAGCAATGGGGTCGACAAGGAGTGTGACGCTCTCTATGCCAGCACTGCATTGCACACAGCAGCATCCTCCACCCTGCCAGGGAGGGGAAGGGATGTGTGAACCAGTGGGGGAATCCAGAGTGAGGACGTGTAACAGAAATGGTCCCAGAGCAGCAGCACAGCTGGGAGGGCACCATTGCATTTGGGCACACATTACAGCTCCTTCCGTATCAGGCTTTTTGTCTCTGGGAGGATACAAGTTGACAAAGATTCTCTGCCTTGCCAAACTGTAGTCAGACTCCTGAACCTAAGCCATGCAGTCTTCCTTGTAAAACTCAGTTTACCAAGGAGCTTACTAAATTGGCTTAGCAAGAAGTCCATCCTTGATAACTGGCTGCTTTGATATCTAGTCAGCTTCCTTCTCACCCTCCAGTGTAAGATTCTAGCTTGTTGTCAGCAAGAATGTTGTCAGGTTGATTTACCTGGTATTTCCCTCACCTTTGTACTTCCTCTTAGAACCTTGCTATCCCAAGCCCCACTTCCCACTCCTTGGATGTAAATTCTTGTTACAATGCCACATTCAGGGTTGAGTCCTATTTCTCTTCCTACTGCAAGATCCAGTCACAGTCCCTACATCTATGATAATGATCCTAACTAAAGTCTACTTTACTGTGCCTTAAAATATTGTTAAATAATATTTTTAACTAAAGGAATTAGAGCATTTATAGAGTATGGCAATTCTAAAGTAGGTGAAGACCATATTAAAATATTGGTCCACTATCTCAAGCTTTAAAAAATTATCGCGGGCTGGAGAGATGGATTGCCTGCAAAGCCTAAGGATTCAGGTTTGATTTCCCACAACCGACATAAGCCAGATGCACATGGTGGTGCACACATCTTTAGTTTGCGGTGGCTAGAAGCGTTGGCATGTTCATCTATTCTCTCTTTCTCATAAATAAATAAAAAATTTAAAAACTATCTTGAATATGAGGTGATTATAGAACATTCAATGAAAGAATAATCTACATATTAATCTGAATTCAGAAACAGTAGTCTTTGGAGACAAAGAGAGTGGTCCCCATTGACCTGTGCTCTAGTTGGTATTTAGACTCATCTTCTTGAGATTTAAACGAATCCTGTTACTCTCATACTAAAAATCCAGGCTTCCCACTGCAATGTCCTTTATCAAAGCCTACAAGACCTATACTATTTGGCCCTGATCACTCTTCTGTCTTTGTTTTATAACATTCAGTACTAACTGACTTCACTTGATTTCTGGAGTACTCTGAGTATTTTCTTGCCCCAGCACCTTGATCAACACAGTTCTCTCTTCATCTGGCTGGTTTATACTTTCAAGACTTCATAGAGGCCTTCCCTACAAGAACCTTCCCTAGTTGTCTTCGTTCATATCACTCGCCACAAATAAGTACATGCTTAAATCTATTTTTGTTTGTTTATTTGGTTGGTTGCTTGGTTTTTTGAGGTAGGGTCTCACTCTAGTCCAAGCTGACCTGGAACTCACTATGTAGTCTCAGAGTGGCCTTGAACTCATGGCAATCCTCCGAATTCTGCCTTAAAAGTGCTGGGATTAAAGGCGTGCATCGCCACACCCGGCTGCTTAAATCTATTTTTAATAGGTTACTAACAGCCATATGAATGGAAAAAAGAATGAGACACTAAGAGTTTATTATTCCTCATTGGTAATGTGTGAAAGAAGACAGAGTTGAGAGATGCTAAGAGGTAGGATGATGCCATAGAAAAATAAGAGATGGCATCTCAGATGCCAATCAGCTATCATGGGGGTGACAATAATGTCCATCCAGATAGAGAACATGACTTGAGTGTGTGGGGGTAGCAACAACAATGAGGTAAATCTAGGACTGTTAGGAAAAGAATACTTATGAGGTTCACATTAAAATTTCCAGTAGACATCAGGTGTCTTGGTCATGTCATGACAGAAGACTGGGGAGAGGGACATGGGAGTCCTCACATGAGAATCCTAGTGGAAGATTTATTTTCCTGTGGAAAAGAACATCTGACCAGAAAGCCAAAGAATCAGTCACCAAGAATATACTGTCTAGGGCTTGAGGGATGGCTTAGCAGTTAAGGTGCTTGCCTGCAAAGCCAAAGGATCCAGGTTCGATTCCTCAGGACCCATATAAGCCAGATGCACAAGGTGGTGCATGCATCTTGGAGTTTGTTTACAGTGGCTGGAGGGCCTCTCTCTCTCAAATAAATAAATAAAAATAAATTAAAAAAAGAATACACTGCCTAAATAAATTTCTTTTAAAAAGTGATTACAAGGCATAACACAGGAAGAGAAGTTACTGAAGCTAAAGAGAAAGAGGGAAGGTACTTTTTGTTTGTTTGTTTGTTTGTTTTTGGTCTGGTCCAGGCTGACCTGGAATTCACTATGTAGTCTCAGGGTGGCCTTGAACTCACGGTGATCCTCTTACCTCTGCCTCCCGAGGGCTGCAGTTAAAGACGTGAGCCACCACACCTGGCTAGGGAAGATTCTATAATGTCAAATGTCATAGGACCAAATGCCATAGAGGCTGAAGAGTCCATAAATGTGGCAATGAGGAAATACCTAGGATAATAGTTACTTTTCTCACTACTATGACAAAAATACCCACATTCCTCAAGAAACCACCCAGCCATTATCCCTTCCTTGACTGGCAGTGCCCTCAGGTCATGGTTTCCTGCCCCCTTATCTCCTAAGTCCCCTAGTCATTTACTGTTCTGGTCTCACACCCTAGCTATTTGAAATGGCTAAGGTAAAGAACAAAGGAGTTGTTTTCCCTTCCTCACCTTCCCCCAGCTGAAGAAGCCTATAAAACCCACTATCTGAAAAGACTCAGGTTGGCTATGCTCTGCTCTTGAGAGTCAGTCCTGGCAGCTCCTGCTTTTCCCAAATAAAAGCTTTCATCTTTGCCTCAGAGTGGTTTTCCTGGTCTTGGTCACTCCTGAACCTTACACTTATGATAGGACCCTAATATAAAACACAACCCTAAGGCACATATCATTACACATTGTGACAACAGGATACTTTAACCAGAGCTTTAGCTATACCACAAAACTCTGACTCTCCCACTGAAGTACAAGCTGATTACTGCTGATTCAGTGAGATGCTGTGTTGTCCAGCTTGAATAGTATTCACAAATCTTAAATTTCATGCTTAAAATATGGAACTGGGCTGTGGACCACCCACTACAGAAATTTCAGAGAATCCCAGTCATGCTCTGATACTCTACACTCCTTCATCATTCAGCTGCCTCCAGTGCCTAGCAGATGCAAAGCAGCATGCATACACAGTGGACATCTGTAGCCCTCTTTCAGCGTTTCTTCATAACACATGCTATGTAACAGTTGTCCTCATAGCAAGACATGAGCAACAACACCGAATGTATGAATGTCCTTCAAATATATTGGACAATTCTGCAGAGAATCATTTTTAACAGGTAGGCATAAGTTACATTTAAGAAATGGGGAAAAAAATCTTTCTTTGGACCAATGCTATGCCACAGTTTTCACAAGGATACTGCTTCTTATCTTTGTCAAACAGATGACATACACTGCAAATAATATTTTCTAAACAATGTGTGACATTCTTCACAAGTCTGCTAGGCATGTTGAATGTTTTTTCACAGTTTATGCATGCCACTTCCTTTACTTTGAAGCTATCTAGCTGATGGCCTTTATTGTTATGACACCAGCCAGTATTTATAAGGCTTGTCAAGGCTTGTCTCAACAAGGTGACTTGGGGAAACATCCTGTTATAGTACTTGGAAACTGCTGCCCTTGTTCTTGGCTGAGGGCACCGACCTCCTGCACCTTTGCTGTGTCTTCCACCGCCCCTTATACTCTGCAGACACTTCCCACACTCTAGTACCCCTCTGACCTTTATTGTTAAAAGACAGGAAGAAAGAAGTAGAAGAAAGGAAGGTGGCCCAGCTGCTGTAAAGGTGGCAGTAGAAATGGCAGAGCTGCAGGAGTACAGGGAGCAGCCATGGCAAAGATGATGGGAATCAGAAGAGACGGAGGCAATGAGATCTATGGGGAGGTGAAGACAAGCAACTGTGCCAGTGACCACCAGAAGGGTTCCAGTGAATTGCTAAAGGGCCAAGGGTCTTATTCATTATGCAGAGAGACAAAACACTTGCTCTCCAGGGCTGAGGACAAACACTCTAGGCCCAACGGGCTGCTGTAGGTATAAAGATCCCAGTACCTGAGGACAATATGAAAGATGTCTTATTGAAAGATAACACCTGCTATTGCTGTCCACTGTACACTGCTGACAGAAGAAAAGGATTATAATGGCTGCCATGTGCTGGGGCTGCTGGTTAAAGTTCAGAGCCTCTAACCTAGAACCACAAGTCTCTGGGTTCTGCTGACCAGAACAATAGGCCCCAGATCACAGGATTTGGTGCTATATGCCTTAGGGTCTGCCACTCCATCCAGCTCATAGGCTTTGGACACTATTCAGGATTCTTATCTAGCAAGGGCAAAAGAACCCCAGCCAATTTACTGCTGTGTCCCTGAGCACATCCGGAGATTAGAGCCCTAGGTTACCTGACTCCTATGAAGCTCAGTGAGAAAATTAGGCTGAACATGGGGCAGCAGAAGTCAGTGAGATGTGTATGTACATTTTGTTAGAAAGCACCCCATTGCTCAAATAAGTTGACTGAGTTTTGCTTTGAGACAGGTAGTTCAGATTGGCCTCAAACTTATTTTGTACCTCATACTGACAAAAACCCTACAGTAATCCTCATGCATCTGTTGCCCAAGTACAGATATTACAAATATGAGCCACTATTCCTGGCTCCAAGATGACTGACTAACTTTGAAACTCCTCATAGTTTCAGCTGAAAGTGGGTGGCTTAAAATGATATGGTATAATTTGTTGGGAGTGTGGTAGAGGGCTTGCAAGGTAAAATTTCTCTGACTCCAAATATGTGAAGATAAATATATTTGCTATGTGATAGCTGCAAACTTACTGAGCAAGAAAGTTACTATGAAACTTAGAGAACCTCTGAACAAGCCCTGTAGCTTCCCTTACATTTAGTTACTTCCATAAAAATTGACCCAAAGTTACTATTTTGGAGGTACTGCTGCGGCGCTGCTGAGCAGTGTTATCATTTTTCCCCAGCTGGCTTTGATAGCAATAAATACATAAGACCACTGGTGTGTGGATATTGCCTAGTTTACATTCTCCCTTCCTACACACTCTCCTCTCCTCTCCTTCCCTATCTTCTTTTTTAATAGTTTTATTGTCATACATTTCTTTTACAGCCCTGTCACTTTCCACTATTTTTCCATATCTCATACCTATATACATCTCTAAATTTTAACTTACTCAAACCTTCTATAGCATGCCTAAACTGTCTAATTTTGTGTTCCTATTTCTTTTTCCATTTTGGAAAAAGCGAACCATTTTACCTCAAGAAAAAAATCATACCATCTGAAAATCTGTCTTGACCAAATTTATACCCTTTTACTTATATCCTTCTATTTCCTTTGTTCCTGTCTTCAACTTACTGGTTCCTTCTCCAAATCTGCTACTCCACTTACTGTATGAAACACTAATTATAACTTGAACCCTGACACAATGTAACTCTATTAACTCTAACACCTAACACTAATCCTAAATGTAGCATCTATCCTAGCCCATAACTTTTTTCATCCCTACCATACCCTAACTAAAAAACTAACCTATGTAACCTTAACCCCAGCTGATTGGCAATTTGGGAATTAAAGCCTCCTTCCTGGAAGCTACGTATTGTTGGGGATGGGCATATGGGTGTTATAGCCAGATTCCTCTTGCCAGTGATTGGCATACTCTCCTGTTGCTGTTGTCCTTCTGATGTTGGCCAGGAGGTGATATCCATCCTCTGCTCATGCCATCATTTCCCCCTGCCATTATTTAGCTTCCCCTTGAGTCTGTAAAACCAAAAAACAAAACAAAACAAAACAAAACAAAACAAAACAAAACAAAACAAAAAAAACCCAAAACAAAACAAAACAAAAACCACTTTTTTCTCACAAGCTGCTCTTGGCTTGCAGCATAGGGTTAGATAAGCCTACTTAGGGTTATTGTTAGGGCTTCAGGTTAGGATTAGGGTTAGTGTTTAGGTTACATAGGTTAGGGTTAGGGGTTAATTAATGGGTTAGGATTAAGGTTAGTAAGGTTACATAGGAATCAGGTGATCTGTGGTGGGGAATAGGATTAGGGTTTCTTAAGGTTAGGGTTAAGGGTTAGGATGAGGATGAATGTTAACATTAAGGTTACATATGGGTAGGAGCAGTTGGTATGAAGGTTGTGTGTTATTGTTAAATTGTTTAACATATCTTTAGAAAACATAGAGTTAGTGTTAGTGTTAGGGGTTATGGTTAGAATTAAGCTTGTGGTTACATTAGGTTAGGGATAGTGGTAGCTTTACATGCAGTTAGGTCCTCTTTTTCCTGTACTTCTAATACTCCATAATACCAGGTAGACTACCAACTTGTTAATCTAGGGGGGAATAAAACTGACTTTGAAGAATGGGACACTCCTTCTCATCCACTGTTGGTGGAAATGTAAACTAGCATAATCACTATGGAAATCAGTATTGGATATTCCTGAAAAACATGAATAGAGCTGCCAACAGACCCAGTTATTCCCTTACTAGGCATTTACCCTAAATGTTCCATGCTTCACTTCAGAAAACTTTGCTCAGCCATGTTCATAGCTGCTCAATTCATAATAGCTTAGAACTGGAATTAACCAAGGTGCCCATCATTGTATAAATGGATAATGAAGTTGTGGTACATAAACACAATGTAATTCTACTCAGCAGTAAGAAAAAATGATAAAATGAAATCTGTAGGAAAATGGTTGGACTTTGAACAGATCATACTCAGTGAACACATACAATCACAGAAAGAAAAATGCCGCATGTTCTCACTCATTTGGGGTTTCTCATCTGGATCTACTTGAGTTGCTGGCATAAAGCAACTTGAGGCCCAGACAATAGGGATGAAAGGGTTTAGGCAGAGGGGAAGAGAAGGTTGAGGGGAAATAAACACAAAACTAAACCCAAAGTAACTTGTATCAAGAAACCTTTCTCCTTGAAGGTAGACTAAAAGATGTAACACTCAACAGAACTACAGGGGGAATTTTGGAAAAGAAGGGCTCTGAAGAGGGTGGGATGAAAAATGTCTTTGGGGCTGGAGTAGTGGTTTAGCAGTTAAGGCCCTCATCTGTGAAGCCTAAGGACCCAGGTTTGATTCCCCAATGCCCATGTGAGCACAGAGCAGCACATGAGTCTGGACAGGTTAGTGTTACAGTGGCTAGAGGTCCTGGTTCACCTCTTCTCTCTCTCTCTCTCTGCCTCCTTCTCACTCTGCATTTATCCCTCTCTCTCTCAAATAAATAAATAAAATATTTTTAAGATTCCTTAAGAATAAGTTTTATTTTTAATGAAATAAAATTCTTTTCTATAAATCACAGGACAGAAAAAGCGTGGCCTTGCACAGCGTCACCGCTAGGAAGGCAGAGGTAGGCCTGCCGGAATAGGCTTCCACCAAGAAAGGTGTAAGGGGTGGAAGATCCTTGGATATTTCCTAACAACTCTTCATACCTTCTCAGAGGTTTGTGGCTAAGATTGGTTCTTATGATAGCTGTCTTATGATAGGTGTCTATGTATTATTTTTTTCTTATTGAGGCAGGATCTTTTGTATGCATATGTACACAGACTAGGTTTTCATTCAGTGTTTTAATATTTTGCTTCCCCCCCATGCATATGGGTATGCCATTATGCACAAAACAGAAACATAACTCCTTTCTTTCATGTTATTCTATACCAGTCAGACAGAAGTTTGATATTCCCCCATTGAGTGATCCCCAAAATTTCAGTCTTCTTTCTGAGGAAAAGGGATTTGGCTCTTACCTTTCATCCGTGGGGATGCATCGCAATATGACCACAGCAAGTTCAGACCTTGCCTTAAAAAAATGAAGAAAAAGTCCAGCATGTCTCTAGAAAACAATCAAACACCCAGGGGTCAGCTTCTGGATCTGAGTAAGTTCCAGGTTTTAAAAAAAACATTATGGAAGTTGTCAATAGAGAATTAAAAAATAATATCAAACCCTTCTGTCTACCCACCTCTTGAGTCCATCTCAATACCATGATTTATCTCTATGTCACTGTAACACTATCTTCATATTTTCTTCTGCACACATGCTCATATAATTCGGAAAGAAATGAAAAATAAAAAATTATCTCCTCTCCAACACTCCCCCACTCTCTCACACACACATTCCTACACTGTACTTTACTTCCAAAGTAAAGGTAATTCATGCCACCTGGTGTTCAGTTTCTGCAATTACGAGGGGCATGAATTAAATTGCATTATAAAATTCCTTTCTGGTGCCAAAATAAGGTTAAGAAAGCAGTGTTTGAAATTTAGTTTTTAAAATATAAAAAAGAAAGTAATAAGGAGAAAGAAGGAAAGAAAGAAAAAGAAGGGAATCTTATTTGATAATGACTCAGTTCTATATTCATTCACAGGATGCACAGTCTTTTTTTTTTTTTTTTAAGTAGGGTCTCACTTTAGCCCAGGCTGACCTGGAATTCATTACGTAGTCTCAGGGTGGGTGGCCTCAGAATCACAGAGTTCCTCCTACCTCTGCCTCCTAAGTGCTGGGATTAAAGGTGTGCACCACCATACCCACCTTGCACAGTCATTTTTTAAAATATTTTTTATTTTTTTAATTTTTATTAACATTTTCCATGACTATAAAATATATCCCATGGTAATTCCCTCCCTCACCATCCCCAGACTTTCCCATTTGAAATTCCATTCTCCATCATATTACCTCCCCATTACAATCATTGTAATTACATATATACAATATCAACCTATTAAGTATCCTCCTCCCTTCCTTTCTCTTCCCTTTATGTCTCCTTTTTAACTTACTGGCCTCTGCTACTAAGTATTTTCATTCTCACGCAGAAGCCCAATCATCTGTAGCTAGGATCCACATATGAGAGAGAACATGTGGCGCTTGGCTTTCTGGGCCTGGGTTACCTCACTTAGTATAATCCTTTCCAGGTCCATCCATTTTTCTGCAAATTTCATAACTTCATTTTTCTTTATGGCTGAGTAGAACTCCATTGTATAAATGTGCCACATCTTCATTATCCACTCATCAGTTGAGGGACATCTAGGCTGGTTCCATTTCCCAGCTATTATAAATTGAGCAGCAATAAACGTGGTTGAGCACGTACTTCTAAGGAAATGAGATGAGTCCTTAGGATATATGCCTAGGAGTGCTATAGCTGGGTCATATGGTAGATCAATCTTTAGCTGTTTTAGGAACCTCCACACTGTTTTCCACAATGGCTGGACCAGATTGCATTCCCACCAGCAGTGTGGAAGGGTTCCTTTTTTTCCACATCCCCGCCAACATTTATGATGATTTGTTTTCATGATGGTGGCCAATCTGACAGGAGTGAGATGGAATCTCAATGTAGTTTTAATCTGCATTTCCCTGATGACTAGTGACGTAGAACATTTTTTTAGATGCTTATATGCCATTCGTATTTCTTCCTTTGAGAATGCTCTATTTAGCTCCATAGCCCATTTTTTGATTGGCTTGTTTGATTCCTTAATATTTAACTTTTTGAGTTCTTTGTATATCCTAGAAATTAATCCTCTATCAGATATATAGCTGGCGAAGATTTTTTCCCATTCTGTAGGTTGCCTCTTTGTTTTTTTCACTGTGTCCTTTGCAGTGCAAAATCTTTGTAATTTCATGAGGTCCCAGTGATTAATCTGTGGTTTTATTGCCTGAGCAGTTGGGGTTGTATTCAGAAAGTCTTGCCAAGACCAATATGTTGAAGGGTTTCCCCTACTTTTTCCTCTAGCAGTTTCAGAGTTTCAGGTCTGATGTTAAGGTCTTTAATCCATTTGGACTTAATTCTTGTGCATGGCGAGAGAGAAGAATCTATTTTCATCCTTCTGCAGATATATATCCAGTTTTCAAAACACCATTTGCTGAAGAGGCTGTCTCTTCTCCAATGAGTATTTTTGGCATTTTTATCGAATATCAGGTGGCTATAGCTACTTGGGCTTACATCTGGGTCCTCTATTCTGTTCCACTGATCTACATGTCTGTTTTTGTGCCAGTAGCATTGCACAGTCATTTTTAACTCATCATTTTCAACCACCAGTTCTTGGATTAGTTTCTTCCAAGAAAGTATATTGGGAGCAAGTATTGAAAAAAATTGATTTAATATGATGCGCTATGCCATCATACATTATGTCAACATCACTGAGATCTTACATAAATTTTAAGTCATCTGCTTTTTGTTTCCATGTAGGCTCAGAGGCAGTGAATTGTATATATATGTTTGTGTGTGTATAATACATATAAATGAAAGTTACCAAGATTAATAAAATGATGCAAATGCAATCAAATCTCAGTAACTACATTACTGAATCTTACTTACAACCTAAAATATCTACTAATATCAACACATATACAGCATGAATGATAATGCTCAGAATAAAGTGAGTGGAGTCCTATTTGCTTCTTCCCACCTTCTTGTGAAGATGCTTTCTCTGCATCTTTCAGCCTTTTTTGTAAAGAAACAAAACAAAAAAAAACCTTTTTTTTTTTTTTTTTAATTTGTGAGGGAAGAGAGAGAGAGAATGGGTAGGTACACCACGGTGTCTTGCAACTGAAACAAACTCCAGATGGCTGTGACACTTTGTGCAACTGGCTTTACGTGGGTATCAGCAGGCTTTACAAGCAAGTGTCTTTAATTGCTGAGCCATCTTTCCAGCCCCTCTTTCAGCCTTCTGTTGTCTTCTTCCATTGTTAAGGTTTGAATTATAATTTATTCATTCCATATTTGACTGCAAACTACTCAAGGGTGAAGGTTTAATTTGTGAGATATGGAGCAAGTTTTCTCCTTGTAATTCCCCGAACTTTTCTTTAGTTATTTCTATACATTTTTAAGGTACTCTGCCAGAAAGAAAGCTTGAAAATACAGAGATTTACCATTTTACATTAAAACACTTAGCATTTTACTCCAAAAATTGTGTAATTACTTTACATTGAGCAATGGGCTGTGTCCTTGGCCCCTGAAAGAGTGACCTTTCCAGGAAAGTATGCATGGTGGAGAGAGACTACTTTAGGTGGCGTGACTAAAGTGACAGAAGAAGCCATGCAGTTTCTAATGCAGAGTTTAGGGCTCTCATTCTGCAGGCCACCTGGAGTCAGAAAGGCTTTGAGGCCAACGTATGAAAATGAAGAACTCTTCCCTGCACACTTACACAATTTTCCAGGCAGCAGAAGGAGGCTCAGCAGGAGAGGCAGAGACATGCAGGAGACAGTCTAACAGAGCTCAGGGCTGGCTGGGAGTGGGTGGTGAGCAAGAAGCTAACCCAAGAAGAAAATCAAAGAAGAAGGCCACTGTTTGTGGCTAATCTGGACTAGGCCCAAACAGTGCAGCCTAAAAATCACCATGGAGCTCATACTACAGCCCACGTCACTCAACTGTCACTTTCAACTAAGTTGTTATCTGACCTCAAGAGAGTAATATCCAAATTGCCTATACAGGCCAGTTTCAAGGGACATGATAAGGAGGTAAACTATGCTTCAATTCTTAAAAAGTAACCTGAATTAACATGGTGTTAACCAATCAGTTATTTTCCTTATTGTTCTGGCTCCTTGATCCCTCTGCCCCAACAAGAAAAGTAACTGAAATGATCCAACAGTCTTTTTGGTCTGCTTTCTTTAACCTTTCTCTGTCTACATAGCCAACCTCGTTTTTTTCATGAAGAGTTGTTTGATAAGAGAATTTCAAGTAAAGCCAAAAGAGTTCCTAATCTAAATTGGTTGCAAGTTTTGTCCTTAGACAGACACTACCAACTTGTGTGTCTCTCAGAGACAATTTTCCAGACAAGGGGCACACAGTAGAGAGCAGGGATAAAACTAGGAGGGGAAGGGAGCGGAGCCAGCAGATGGATTAAAACCGGGAGGGGCCTCAGTGAGCCACTGAGATATGCCAAGTCTGGAGGCATCTCCACCTGAGGGTAGACACAGCAGAGGTCAGATAAAAGCTCAAGAAGGAGCAAAAGGTTGGAGGACCAGCTGTAAACCCAGCATTAGGGAAGCTGAGGCAGGAGGATCTCAAGTTCCAGACTAGCCTGAGCTACATAGTGAGGCCCTGCCATGAAAGAAAGGAGAGAGAAGAGGGGAGGGGATGAAGAAAGGAAGGGAAAAAGAGAAAAAAAATAGAGAAGGGAAATATAAAAGGCAAAGGGAAGAGAAAAAAGAAGATAAAACCAAACAGATAGGAAAGAGACAATGGGAAAGAAAGAGGCAAGGAAACAGGGAAAGAAGGAGGAAAGGAGATATTTGGCTATGTGGTTAGTAGAACACACAGTTTGCTTCTGATTTTACACTATTGATGTGCAAGCTAACCAACTAACATTCTTAGAGAAATATATTGTAAGACCCTCAGAACGAGGACCCCACGCTCTGCCCGGAAATGGCGACACCCCAAATCACTCATGAGAAATGGTCTTGATGCAAACAGCAAGAGGATTTTTATTCTAAGCGTGCTGGGGCCCACAGTCGTACACCACGCAGGGGTAGAGGACTGCAGAGCCCCGAATGCAGGAACGGGACAGTTTTTATAGGGTTTCTAACAAAGCCTGTGCATTAGACCAATCATCAGGAGCCCGTGGGGTGTGAGCCAGTCAGTTTGTGCCACTCCATAGTTTCTAAGCTAATTAGTTTAATTTGTTCAAGCCCCTCGTGGACCAATCAGTCTCCTATGACCTTGGAGGTCAGCATTTGCGAAAGTCCTTGGGTGGGAGTAGCAGAGTGTGGTATCAGTCTCCTATGACCTTGGTGGTCTGAGGCAGGCTGCTACAGCTTATAGTGCGGGCTACTAAGGCTTACGGTGCAGGCTATTAGGGCTTATGGTGCAGGCTATTTACAGAAACCAAATAAGTGGTTCACTTCATTACTCATTTCCCATCCTTGAGGGCTATCTCATGCCCTTTTTACCTAGTTTTATATTAGGAGTGGGCTCTGATATAATGAGAAGAGGGATTCTTTACTTGTTTCCAACAGAGAGTAAAGCCTGGAGTTTGAGGTATGCAGGGGCCTGCTTAAGCTCCCTTAGGAGCATGATAGTATATCTGGGCTTCTGAATTCTTGGGCCTTTTAATACAAGATCCCAAATCTATTCTTGGCTTGATACAATCACTAATACCTAAACAACTCAACACTGAAGAGCTTTTTTAAAAAAATTTTTGGGGGCTGGAGAGATGGCTTAGCGGTTAAGCGCTTGCCTGTGAAGCCTAAGGACCCCGGTTCGAGGCTCGGTTCCCCAGGTCCCACGTTAGCCAGATGCACAAGGGGGCGCACGCGTCTGGAGTTCATTTGCAGAGGCTGGAAGCCCTGGCGCGCCCATTCTCTCTCTCTCCCTCTATCTGTCTTTCTCTCTGTGTCTGTCGCTCTCAAATAAATAAAAATAAATAAATAAAAAATTAAAAAAAATTTTGTGCATTTTTATTTATTTATTTGAGAGCGACAGAGAGAGAAAGAGACACAGAGAGAGGGAGAATGGGCGCACCAGGGCTTCCAGCCACTGCAAACGAACTCCAGATGCTTGCGCCCCCTTGTGATCTGGCTAACTGGGTCCTGGAGAATCGAGCCTCGAACCAGGGTCCTTAGGCTTCACAGGCAAGCGCTTAACCGCTAAGCCATCTCTCCAGCCAAGAGTTTATTTTTGACCAGGAAGTCATCCTTACTATTTTTTTTTTTTTTTTTTCTTTTTGAGGTAGGGTTTCACTCTAGTTCATGCTGATTGGAATTCACTCTGTATTCTCAGGGTAGCCTCAAATTCATGGCAGTCCTCCTTCTTCTGCCTCCCAGGTAAATTCCTTAACAACTAAGCAATCACTCCAACGACTTTGGGGCTTTTGAAGTTGGACTGAGTGAATTTTGCATCATGAAATGGTAATGGAACTTTTGGGGGTCAATGGTGCAATGTGGTGGTTTGAATGTGAAATGTCCCCATGGGCTCATGCGCTCAAATATTCAATCTGCAGCTGGTGGTGCTGTTTGGAAAGGTTAAGGAACCTTTAGGAGGTGGAGCCTTGCTGAAGGAAGTAGGTCACTAGGGGTGGGCCTTGAGTTTAGCCCAACTTGCTGTTCTGCTTCCTATCTGCTGCCAAGATTATAGCTTTTGTTTTCTTCTGGTTTTGTTCTTTAAGGTAGGGTCTCAGTCTAGCCCAGGCTGACCTGAATTTGCTATGTAGTCTCAAGCTGGCCTCAAACTCACAAAAATCCACCTACCTTGGCCTCTCGAGTGCTGGGATTGAAAGCATGTGCACCACCTCCAGCCCTAACTATGGCTTCATGTTCCACCTGTCATACCTTTCCAGTCACGATATAATGGGGCTATAAGCTGAATTAAACCCTTTTCCTTCTATCAGCTGCTTATGGAAGTTATTTTGTCCCATAATGTGAAAGTAACTGGTACAACTCTCATTTACTTTTTTCAGATTTGTCTAGGTCATGGAGGGTTGAACTTGGAGTTTCAGGTATATCTAATGATAGTCTTTATGCTTGTATTATTTAATTTCATTGTACCTTAGGCCCTCTGGAGAAGCCTTCTAAATCTTCAGACTTGAGATATTTGTTGGACTAAAAATCTACCATCCTTAACAGTTATTATCTGAGAGTCTTCAATCAACCAAGGCCATGCCATAGTCTGACTCCAATTTGAATATACTTGAATTTATATGTATTTTTAAATGTATAAAACAATTATCATCTGGAACTGTTTATTACAAATGAACATAAGAAGTCTGTCAATTGCTACTGTGACTGAATTGCAGATTTCTAAAATTTGTGTTTGAAGTCTTCACCTCAGTGTCTCAGATGTGATTATTTTTGGATACCGGAGCTTTAAAAAAAGACAATTAAGTTAAAATGAGGTCATTTGAAAGGCCCTAATTGAATCTGATGTCTTTATAGAGACAAGTGATGATACAAACACATCAAAAGGGAAAATCATGAGAGGGAAGTTATAGGAAGATGGCCATCTTCCCGAAGAGAGGGAAGAAAACCCCATAGTGCCATGACCTTAGATTTTCAGCCTTTTGAATTATGAGAAAATAAATTTCTATTGTTTGAGCTACTCAGGTAGTGACAGGCCTTTATGGCAGCCCTAACAAACTAATTCAGTAGGCTTCTAACTATGTGCTGAAAGGGTTGAGACTTTTCTAGTTAGATAAAGTCAATGAAGAAACTCTCCAATACAACTGATTTTGACAATGTGGTTTCACAGATGATATGAATTATACTGTACTTAGGAATAAACAGCCAGAAGTTCAGGGTTATGGCTCTTGTTCAATTGTTAGCAGTTGAAATATATGCGGCTTTAGGCAATCCAACTAAAATTTACTTTATTAATATGTAAAATGTATATAATTACAGTCTCTTCCTTTGTAAAGTATATAATTAATGGAGAATTTTAAAAATCATAAACTCAAAATTCCTAGTCAAGTTGGTATGTATGATTCTGTTACCTGAAGCAGTGTATCCTGGACATTCTCCTTTGTGTATCAGATGCAGAGACTATGGAGCAAGGTAGCAAAAGAGCAGGAAAAGCTCTCACTAGATTATTGGTTTAGTGTGGCATTTTAAAACATACACACACACACACACACACACACACACACACACACACACTAAAAACTAAGATGACTGTTTTCTCACAAAGAGAAATAGCTGGGTTTTAACATCTAAGGTTTCTTAAGACCTGCATTTCCTGAGAAAAGAAGATCCATAGCCATTGAAGAAGAAAATGAACATTTAGTCTACTTATTAAAGATATTGTTTCTGTTTTTGAGGAAGGGTCTCACTGTAGCCCAGGCTGACCTGGGATCTTACTCTGTAGTCTCAGGCTGGCCTTGAACTCACAGAATCCTCCTCACAAAATCCTCCTACCTCTGCCTCTGAGTGCTGGGATTAAAGGCATGCACTACCATGCACAGCCTAAAAAGTTCTTTATGTGCACATGGAACATAAAGCTTGTTAAGTTGAAAATGTAGCAACTTCTCTATAATTTTTTGATAAGATGCCATTTTAGCTAAATCTATTAAATCTTAAATTAGAGATAGACACAAAATAAATATTTCTGCACTAGTTGACTTTCTAGCTAATTGAGTTGAGGAGACCCATCCTCCATGTGGGAAGCACCATTTCATGGCTCAGGTCCTGGACTCGATAAGAACCACCAAGTGAGTTGAGCAACAGCATTTACTACCCTTTGCTTCCTGACTGGATGCAATGTGACATCTGTCCCCTGCTATTGCCACTATGATGGACTAGATCCCCCTAAAACTGCCAACGAAAATAGACCTTTCCTTGAGTTGCTTTTGTCAGGTATTTTACCACAGCAGTGAGAAATATAAGTAATCCAGAAAACTAGAACCAAGGAGTAGAGCTCATGCTGCAATAACCTTATGAGGTTTTTAGGCCTTTGGAACTAATTTGCAACAGGAATGTGGAAGAACTTGGAGCTGTGAGCTGGAGAATCCTAGACTACTAGAGCTTAATAGGCCATTCTGGTAGCAGTGTGAAGACTGCATGCTGAGAGAAATGAAGACAGTGAAGGCCAAGCTCATGAAATTGCAGAGGGGGACAAGGACTCTGTCAGAAACTGGGCTAAGGCAGTCCATGTGATATTCTGGCAATGAATCTGTCTGCACTGTGCTCATGTTCTAAGAACTTGAGTGAGTGAAGCTGAATCCAAAAGAAATGAACTGCTTTGTTTGGCAGAGGAAACCTTAAGAACATGGTAGCATTCGGATGATAGAATAATCACTACTCACTGCTCTTATTCAGAGCTACAGCGACAATGAGCAAAACATGGAGCAAAAAGATATGACAGGAGAAGGGGGGAGAGTAAAGTTATAGGCAAGGGCAGTACCAATAAAGCAGCTCTATTTACTAAAGAAATTATCACTATTGAAAATAAACCTAGTACTCTACCCTGGGACAACAGGAAAGGTGCCCTGAGGGCAAACCCCAACCATCCAGGGCTCCATATTGTGAAATTTCCAAGTCGTTTGAAAGGAGAAGGCTTAAACTGAGAAGGCTGATGAAGGGGTTCCATGCTCAAAAACGACCACAGAGAAGCTGGGCATGGTGGCTCATACCTTTAATCCCAGCACTTGGGAGGACGAGGTAGGAGGATCACCATGAGTTTGAGGCCATCCTGATGACTACAGAGTGAATTCAAGGTCAGCCTGAGTTAGAGTGAGACCCTATCTCAAAACAAACAAACAAACAAACAAACAAACAAACAAACGAACGAAAACAACCACAGAGGCCACTATAGCTCTGGTCTAAGGGGGTGGGGGCAGGCTGCATCCTAAGCTAGGAGCAGAATTTGGTAGCACTGTTCATGCAGCACTGGTTTTGCAGGAATAAAAGATACAAGATTGAGGGGTGTCATGGAGTCTGGCGTTAAGGTTCCAGAACATTGCTGAGGTAAGGCTGTGTGTGTGTGTACATATATCAGGGTCAGAGTCTTTGCAAGGAGGTCCTGGGAGGCCATTGCATGAAGCTATGAAGTCTAAGTTGCAAAGCGACCCTAGGATGTTGGAGATGCAAGGACCATGGGATGTTTGCCAAAGAAAGCTGCCGACAAGGAGTGGAGTGTACCTAGGAGGCTTTGTGTGCTGAAGGCTGCAGAGTTGAGGGGTAGGGCTGCCTGAGCCCTTTGGAGCCCAGATGCCATCATGACCCCCAGATGCCAGACATGAAGCTACAAGATTGGGTTTTCACCCTTATGGGTTTCAGTCTTGCTTTGGTTCAGTCTTTCTTGGCTGTATTCCTATTCCTTCATTTTAGAATAGGAAGGTTTACTCTCCAGCATTATATGTCAGAAGAATATAACTTCCTCATACTTGTGATGCAAAATCCATCGCCCCAACCTCCTGTGTTTTGATTCTATGAAGACTCACAGTTAAGAGTTATTCTTGAGTCTCAAAAGAGACTTTGGAGTTTGAATAGCACTGAGACTATTAAAGGCTATGGATACTTTTGAAATTACACTTAATGCATTTTGTATTATAAAATTTTGTATTATAAAATGGATATAAAATTTTTGGGAACAAGGGTAAGGGCTTTGAGGAAGTATCTATGCCTGAACATTGTGAACCTAGCATGCTCCTTAATGTACGGGGATATTTCTTGAACTAATGGATACAGATTGAACTAAGGTTGATGACAGCCCTGTAGCATCCTGACCATTTAATTCTTACAAAAGGGATTTAGCACATTCAAGTGCAATATTAAATAGCCATGGAGTATAGTTACATGAAACATATTTCAAATTCATACATGAAATCACAGTAACAACCAGATATCTTTTGAATACATAAGCATTATAAGTCAAGAAATGCTTTTACAGAATGGTCAGTATAAAGAATGTCTGATCCAGGGGTGGTGGTGCATGCTTTTAGTCCCAGTACTCAGGTAGCTGAGTTAGAAGGACACCTATGAGTTCAAGGCCATCCTGGGGCTACAGAGTGAGTACCAGGTCAGACTGGGCTAGAGTAAGACCCTGCCTTGAGGAAAAAAATGTCTGATGCTATACACATGTTCATCAGGAAGGAGAAGTTTCTATGTTTTTCTCTGTAGAGAGCCTCTTTGCTATTGCACAGGCTCTTAAAACCTATCGTTTTAGAAAGCTGACTCTTAAAGGCACAAGCAGCCTGTGTAACTGGCTTTTATGAGACAGGAAATAATCAAGAGCAAATGACACCATCTCTATGTCAGCTGTTGACACTTGTCAGATGTGCCAGGTTAAGGAGGAGCTCTCAGATAACACTGAGACTAGCTTGGTATTCAGCTTTAATCTCTGAGGGAGGGCAAAGAGTCTTTAGCATAATTGCATTTGCCTGTCCCAATCTACCAAATTATGATATTAATTTTATGACAAGGAGAAATCTTATACAGATGTATACAAAAGTGTATATTTGCTGGTAGTCTGTCAAATGTATCAGATTGCAATTTTTTTTTTTTTTTTTTACAATTGAAAGGTGACTTAAGGTGTAAATAAAGGCTTTTTAAAACTTGGGACTAGCTGTTATTTAAGATTGAAAATTTGGTCAGGGAGACTTCAAACTTGGTTAAGTGCATATATCTGTAGCTAAAGTTATATATCTGTCTAAGTAAAATTTTTTAAAAAACAAACATTCTAGGATAGCCAAGCAAAACACTTTTTTGATATTCTGAAATTATGGATAAGCTGAGGTATGAGAATTGCTAAAAGTTTGAATCTTGTCTTAAAATAAAAGCCAGGCATCATGGCGCATACATGTAATCCTAGCATCTGGGAGGCAGAAGTAGGAAATGAACTGAAAGCAGAGCCTCAGAGGTACGCATACACCCTTGCTCAAAGCAGCATTATCCATAATATGGAATGGTGGTAACAACCCAAGTGTCCATCAATTGTTGAATAACTCAACACAGTGAGATATACACACAATGGAATCTAATTCATCGTGAGAAAAGCAGCATCTGGCACATGCTACCACATGGATGAACCTTGAAGGCACTATGCCAAGAGAAATATATTAGTCACAAGTTTAAAAAAATACTATGATTTCATTTTATATGAAAGACCTTGTTGTAGCTACCCTCTTGTTGCTGGGACAAAACACTTAATCTGAAGCAGTTTTACAGAAAAGGATTTTATTTCATTTTTTTTTTTTTTTTTTTTTTTTTTGTGAGGTAGGGTCTCACTCTAGTACAGGCTGACCTGGAATTCAATTTGTTCTCTCAGGGTGGCCTTGAACTCACGGCAATCCTCCTACCTCTGCCTCTCAAGTGCTGGGATTAAAGGCATGAGCCACCATGCCTGGCTTCAGCTTACATTAAAATTTTTTTTAAAATTATTTATTTATTTGAGAGGGAGAGAGGGAGAGGGGTGTGGAATGGGTGTGCCAGGGCCCCCAACCATAACAAATGAATTCCAGAAACGTGTGCCACCTTGTGCATCTGGCTTACATGGAACTGGGGAACTGAACCTGGGTTCTTAGGCTTTGTAGGCAAGTGCCTTAAGTGCTAAGCCATCTTTCCAGTCCAGCTTACATTTTTCTTTTTCTTTCTTTCTTTCTTTCTTTCTTTCTTTCTTTCTTTCTTTCTTTCTTTCTTTCTTTCTTTCTTTCTCTCTCTCTCTCTCTCTCTCTCTCTCTCTCTCTCTCTTTCTTTTTTCAGCACTGGGGGAAAAGTAGAATGGGGAATTGTTTAATGGGTACAGTTTCAATTTTTTAGCATAAAAGTATCCTGAAGATGGTGGTGATGGTTGTTTAACAATGTGAATGTAATTAATCTCCCTGAAACCTGTGTCTACATTTCCTTATATGAAAATGTGATTAAAGATGCTGAGATGTAATTATTTTGTATGTCACAGCGGTCTTTAAAAGGAGGCAGACATGTCAAAGCCAGGTGGCAATGTGACTATGGTAATAAAGACTAAACTAATGAACTATGAGACAGGAAATGTTGGGCAGCTTCTAGAAGCAGAAAGAGGCAAGGAATAGATTCTCTCCTAGAGACTTGAGGGGAGCCAGCTTTATTAATGCCTTAATTTTGTTCTGTAAGTTTTATTTCAGACTTCTGGGCTCTGACCTTTGCAAGAGAACAAACTTATTTTGTTATAACATAGACTACTTGTTGGTGATTTGTTATGTAGCAAAAAAGTAATAAATAATGTTAGGAATAGAAATGAAAGATATTATAAAGAAAAAATATTTTTGATGACTGAATGAAGGAGGAGAAGAATTGAGAAGTAAGGTAATCCTAAGCTGAAATTATGAAAGTGGAAGTTTTTGAGGAGAGATGAAATGAACATATTGAGCTGCATTCAAGGATGAGCATCCCAAATCAAATTTTTGTGAACAGCTGATTTGGGGTCTTCACATAAGAATTTTAGGGATAAAGTGCTGCTCCTACACAGCATCATGATGAGCAATGTTTATATTCTATACTTAAAGATCAAGTCACCTCAGATAAAATTCCCTCTCAGGGAGAATGGCCAAGTTGTAAGTCTATTGTATTTTAGTATGGCTGAGCTTATTCAATTCTTGTATGGAAAAATCTGAGCTGGGCATGGTGGCACATGCTTGCTACCCCAGCACTCAGAAAGCTGAGGCAGGAGGAGCGCTTCGAGTTTGAGGCCAGCCAGGGTTACATTGTGTCTTAAAATTTAGTAGTCTTAAAAAATTTGTCTTAAAAATAGACAATGACTATCCCAAAAGCCTCCATTCTGTTTTTAATATAATTTTGTTTATTTATTTGAAAGAGAGAGAGTGAACATAAATGGGTGCACTATGGCTTCTTGTCACTGAAAATGAACTCCAGATGCATGTGCCACTTTGTGCATCTGGCTTTATGTGGGCACTGGAGAGTTGAAACCTGGCTGGCAAGCTTTGCAAGCAAGTGCCTTTAACCTCTGAGCCATCTCCCCAACCTCCAAAGCCTCCATTCTTATTTATGTACTTTTGTGGTGCTAGGGATGGAACCCAGGGCCCTGCAGACTTTGAGCAAGTACTCTATCACTGAGTTATAGCTTCAGCCTACAAAACTCTTCATTCTTTTGCTATGGCTCATTCCTGCCAGCTCCTACTGCTCCTTTCCCCTACAAGGCCCATTTAAAGGACTTCTGCATCTGCAACCAACTTGTTAGGTGGTTTGCTGCAGCTGTTCTGTTGAAGGTTATTTGCTGAAAATAGATCCTTTAAAAATTTTGGCTGTTGGTGTTTTACAGAAATTTTCAGCTAGGTGTCTTAAAGGATTATTGAGAACAAACACTAATAATTCAACAAACAGTTATCCCTGGAAAGTCTATTGAGGGACTAAATGAAATATGAAAATGGTAACTTTTCACTTTTAAAATGCTTATACCCATATATTAATGCTACTATCACTTTTGGTTATAGAAGCTTCCCTTTTCAGATGGTGGTGACCACTAAGGTGACTCAAAACTCACCATAGTGCTGAGAAGTGACAGTGGAGTGTTCAGCACTGAGACAGCTCTGTCAAACCCTCTCCAAGGCTCAGGGAGGCAGAAAGAATTAAAAGAGCCAAAGGAAGGGTAGGACTGCTTACAATGCAGTCTTCCCAACACAAAATGGCCTTGATCTCACAGTGCCTAAAACTACCCACATTTCATAATAGGAGGAAACCATGATAACATCAAAATGAACGAGAGACTGATTGGAAAGGGGAGGGGATTCAATGGAGGGGGATTTGAGAGGGGAAAATGAGAGCAGAGGGAAGGAATTATCATGGTTTTATTGTTTATATTTATGGAAGGCACCAATAAAAAGTTAAAAAATAGTAGCTTCTAATTAGCAGTTACTTTTTGGGTCAGTCTTGGCTATATATAGTTTGAAGTCAGCCTAGAATACATGAGAACCTGCCTTAAAATACAAAATTTAATTAAGTTAATTAAAAGAATGTTCAGTATTGTTAAGTTCAGAAACCAGAGTGAAAAAATTATGCATAGAATAGACCATCTAAAAGACTACATACATATGCATTGGAAAATGCCAAACTATTAAGCTAGACAAACACTCTACCACCAGGCTATATTGCCTGCCCTTGGTGTCAGACTATAAAGAACTAAATGTGGTTTGTGAAGGTACAAGTTATTTTACTTTTGTCTTTTCTTTAACATTAACATGTTTTAATTTAATGAATATATATTCTGAAGAGAAAAACAAATTATTTTATTTTTGTGCAGGTAATAAAATGAACACTATGAGAAAATGACATAAGGAAGTTAAAATGAAACTTAAGGGTACTTCTCTAAGTGAATGAAATTAGATTCTGTAGAGCTGCACAAGGAGGCGCGGGCCTGTAATCCAGGCTGGCCTCAAACTCACAGTGATCCTCCTACTTCTGCCTCCTGAGTGCTGGGATTAAAGGTGTGTGCCACCGTACCTGGCCAGGAAAATGTTTTAACAACTTAAAAGTAAAATAATGGCATATCCCACTGGAATTTTACTTATATCTAGGCTGAAAAAAATTCTCACCAGCCAGTAGAAATTTAAATACCAGTTTATTAGTCTTTTTTTTTTAAATAGTAAAGGGTGGCCCTAACTTCTAGAAATAAACAATATCATTTTTTTCTTATAGAGTTATATTAAGTACATTATATGACATTGTTATTTATCAGTTTTACAGATTTAACCTCCTTGATTACTTCTTCTGGAGTTAAAGACAGTAAAAATCAGTGAAATTGCATGTATGAGAATTGAGGAAATGTTGGGAAAATGTACCATGCTCATTGTAATTTGAACTATATATGGTTACATGAAGTAGCATTTATCATAGAGTGTAGCAATAACAAACCATTATTTGCATATATTTGTCACTTTACAAACTTTGTACCTAGTCTATAAAGCTGTCTAATGGGTATATATACCTTCTTGAAATTTCACACATTTCACTTCAAGTTTTCTAGGGTATAATAAAAATTCAATACATTTCATTTGATTCATATCTAGTAAAATGTCAAAGAAAATGAATTTTCACAAGTAAATTTGTGAAGATTATTTTTCTTTGCATCTAAAGGGTTAAAATAATGTTTGCATTTTGGCAGTTAAAACATCTATGCACCATTTAGGAATATAGCAACAATCTTGGTTGCATTGCCCTGTGGAAAGAGAGAGGAAAATTTCTCTGTGAATCTCAAGGATCACCATTTGATAGGAAGCAGTTTGCCTCATAGACATAAGTCCCTTGATCTTTACCTTGGGGAATGACAAATGCTGTTAAGAATGTGCTTGCAAAGCAGGTGGCTGGTTTCCTCAGAGCAACAGCATCAGCTGCATTTTCAGAGTTTTCTACATGTCTCCAGGATGCAGTGAATAATTTCTCTCAAGAGGATTGGGAATGCCTAGACCTTGGAATTTGTGTAGGAAATATCATGTTGGAATATTACAGTAGTGCTTGTCATATTGGATATAGTCATTATTAAATGCTATTCATGGGATTCAAATGAAAATATGCATTCACATTTTCAGTAGTGAGCTGTCTGTCTGCGGCCATGCCTTCCTTGCCATGATGTCAAAACCATGAGCCAAACTAAACCCTACCTGCCTTAAAAAAAAAGTTCACAGAAAATACTCAAACAAAGAGAGTGTACCTACAGGATTACAGATTGTCACATCATGGGATTTCTGATGTCTTACTGTTTTAAGACTTATTGCTTATCTATAACCTTTTAAGATAGCCCCTGTCAGAGTTTCTCATTGCTGGCACAAAGCATCTGACCAAAAGCAGCTTGTGAGAGGAAAGAGTTTATTTTGGCTTACAGACTAGCATGAGTAGAGGATGGACATCACCTCCTGGCCAACATCAGGTGGGTCAATGGCAGGAGAGTGTGCCAAACACTGGCAAGGGGAAGCTGGCTATAACACCCATAAGCCTACTCCAACAACACACCTCCTCCAGGAAGGCACCAATTACCAAATGACCACCAGCTGGGGATGGATCAGGCATTTAGAACACATGAGTTTATGGGGAAGCACCTAATTCAAACTGCCACAATTTTCTACCAATAAATCTGGTAAGGTTTAAAGTGTGAACAGACCCCATAGCACCAGTCAAAATCATTCAACACAACTTTTCTTAACTATCAGAGATGATAAAAATTTGTTCAAAAGCAAGTTATTTTACAATACTACAGTCTTCTCCTTTTATCCCTTTAAAACTACATTCCTCAGGCAAGATACGGTGTCCACTCAGAGATTAAGGCAAGAGGATCTTGAGTTCAAGGTTGGCTTTAGCCACACAGTTGACCCTGCCTCAAAAATCAATCAAACAAACCATACAGTTCTTACCCCCAACCAAATGGTTCTTTAGTTCCAACTGGACTTGTGTCTTCTGACTTGCCAATCTATTCTGTACCAGAGTGAAAACTGTCTTTGCTTTCATCTTAATTTAATTTATGACTTCTTGGCTTAAATTTCCAAGTACTCATTTCTTCAGATCAGTCATAGTAATATGATGGATTCTATTTCCAGGAAAACAGTTTTTGGAAAAGAGAAAACTTCATGAAAGATTTTACTTCCTCATGACATTAGTGAACGGAATTTCAAGAGATAAGCCAATGCTTAACATACAAGTTTTCACAGAAAAATGTTCAACCATCCAAAACATTCCAAGTTATGGAATGATGGTATTATATTTAAAAATAAGATGATTGAGCCTCATCCAACTGGCATAAGAAAAAAATGTGGAAGAAAACTAAAAATGGAAAGAATAAAGAAAAGAAAATGCAAAAAAATAGCTTCAAGAAAAATAAAGGAATAATCATGATAGGTATAAGCTAACTATACACCATGCATACGCTTTACCTTCCTTGAGAAGAAATATGGTTTTCAAAAGCATGGCTGGCATGGGGTATGCCTGTAAACCCAGCACTCTGAAGTCTGAGGGAGGAAGTTGCCTTGAGTTTGAGGCCAGCCTGGGCTACAGAATGAAACTTTTTTAAAAAAATATTTTATTTATTTATTTGAGAGCGACAGACACAGAGAGAAAGACAGATAGAGGGAGAGAGAGAGAATGGGCGCGCCAGGGCTTCTAGCCTCTGCAAACGAACTCCAGACGCCTGCGCCCCCTTGTGCATCTGGTTAACGTGGGACCTGGGGAACCGAGCCTCGAACTGGGGTCCTTAGGCTTCACAGGCAAGCGCTCAACTGCTAAGCCATCTCTCCAGCCCCAGAATGAAACTTTTTAAAAAAGCTTATCTGAGGGGCTGATGAGATGACTCCATGGTTAAAGGAAATTGCTTGCAAAGCTTAATGGCCTGGGTTCAATTCCCCAGTACCCATGTAAAGCCATATGCATAAAGTGTCACATATATTTGGAGTTTGTTTGCAGTGGCACTATGCTCATTCTCTCACTCTGCTTGTAAATAAACAAATGAAAAAAAAATAAAGGTATATTGAGAGTTGGACCTGATGGCACCCATATGTAACTCCTTTCATCAGGAGGTAGGTGGAGACAGAAGATAGTAAATTCCCACCCAGCCTGGTTTACATAATTAGATCTTATCTTAAAAAATGACCAAGCCAAGGTGTATCCAAGAGACAAAACATCATGCCCTATCTGGTTTTTCCACTGATTTCACCCAGATGTTGTAAGTCTTATCTCATATAAGAGAAAAACAACTATCATTAAGTGGTATCATGAATTCTACCGAAAATGTTCTTCAAATGAAAATAAGCATACATTTTCAGAACTGAGCAGTGAAAGATGGAGGGAATCAGCCCAGGAGCCTGGGCATCATGATTTTGCTACCGGGGTATCTTCAGATCTAGCGATGGAACCACAGTCCCTGCCATCTGCCAAGAGCTATGGGTAGAATTAGACTTTATTAATTCTTCTTCTATACACTTTATCATGGTTAGCAATTATATACTCCTGGCAGCAATGGTTTGAGATTCTTTTTTTTTAAATTAATTTACTTATTTATTAGAGACAGAGAGAGGGAGAGAGGGAGAGAATGAGTGCACCAGGGCCTCCAACCACTGAAAAGGAACTCCAAATGCATGTGTCACCTTGTGCATCTGGCTTCTGTGGGACCTGGAGAATTGAAGCTGGGCTCTTAAGCTTCACAGATGAGGCAACCACTGCTATGGAGACTTGTAGCCACGTTGTGTGGGGCTTTATGTGGATGATGAGGAAGATAGAACTTCCTCTGCCCAGCTGGCAGACTTGCAACCGATTGCCCTCAACTGCTGAGCCAACTCTCTAGTTATACATTTTACTTCTTTTTTTTTTTTTTTTTTTGTTTTTCGAGGTAAGGTCTCACTCTAGCCAGGCTGACCTGGAATTCACTATGGAGTCTCAGGGTGGCCTCGAACTCACGGCGATCCTCCTACCTCTGCCTCCCGAGTGCTGGGATTAAAAGCGTGCGCCACCACACCCGGCAATTTTACTTCTTATGGCTATTGTCTCAGAGGTGTTTTAGTTTGCCTTATTCACCGAAGGGCCACATGCAGCCAATACTGCTTCATCCTCATGATACAGCAATCTTCAAAACTGTTTTCTGCTTGTTCAATGTGTTAGATTCCAAGAGCAGATGACTGCAGCCTTGAGGCGATTTGAATGGCCTTGGGAAGAACTGTCCTGCTCCAAATGCCAGGTTATGAAACTTTATTCTTGTGGGATAACGCAATAGTTTCCCAGTGTGCTGCGTTTCAAATTTAAAGACAGACACATGAAATCACCTTTGCTGGAATGTTTTCTTGAAAAGATGACGAATGAGATAAGGACCAGGCACCGAGAGCACTGGTGACCTTGGGAAGAGAAGAAAGCTTGGAGCTATGGTGCCAGGGTAAATGGAAGGGGACCAATTTTCTTTCCTTTTTTTTTTTTTTTTTTTAAACCTGTTATTGGGTTTTACGCCTTGGAGAATGTCTTTCAGAGTATGATTTAAGATCTGTGCTGACTCTTCATGCACCCAACCCCTTTTCCTCTGCAGCAGCGCTCTCCTCTCTGATCCCCAACACTCCATCAGGGAGCTGGCAGCGCGGACTTTCTTCCTTCCCGCCTCCTGCACTAGCAACCGCGCTGCCCCTACACCCCGCTGCCTCCAGGCGAGGAACCCCGAAGTCTCCGACTTTGCTCAGCCTGGCGCTTTCTCCACCCCCACCCCCACTCCAAAGCTTTTGGTCACCGGTGCATCAGTCAGAACCAGAGTCCAGAAGCTTAAAAAAAAAACAAAAACGAGAAGCACCGCTAGCGAAAAGTCATCTTGCTGCACGCGAATGCCGGGCGTTCTGCAGTTCGACCTCCGAGCACACGCCCGCGCTGCAGTCCCGGTTCCCCAGCCGTGGGTCCTGTCAGCGCGGCCCGCGCCTCCCTCCCCGGCCTGGGCCTCGGCCCTCCTCCGCCCGCCCGCGGGCCCCACCCCTCCGTGCTTCCGCGGCCGCCATTGGTGGACGCTCACCCTCCCAGGGCGCCTATTGGCCGGGCGGGCAGTCCTTCACCGAGCGCATTCCGCCGCCGGCAGGCGTGCGGGGAAACTTCCTTATTATTGTGACGCGGACGAGCCGAGGAGCCCGGCGCCCGGGCGGAGGGGCCGTGACAGCCGGGACCCCGAGCTGCGGCTGGCGGCTGCCCAGGTGCGCGGGGCGGGGGCCGGGCTCCGGGGCGCAGGGCTCCGCAGGGCGGCCGCGGCTCCTCGGCTCTCAGGCTGCCGCTGCGGGGCCTCGCGCGCGCCGGCGTCCCGGAGGGGGACGCGAAGCTTCCCTGGAGCCCGGGCCCCACCGCGGGTGGGGTCGGGACAGTCTCTCGGGCCGCGGTCGTGCTGCCCGCTTCCCGGGTGGAATCGGGGCACCGCAAGTCTGCAGCAGGCTTCCCTCTCCTCCTCCTCCGGTGCCCCAGTTTCAATTGGGGTCACCGGTGACCTCCGCGCCTCGAGGGACTCGGGCGCGCCGTGCGGAACGCGAGCTGGATCCCGAGGCGCCTCGGCTACTCTGCGCCCGGGGTGACAGCGCCGCCGGCACCGCCCACCTGGAGGAGGCCGCGGGGGGCCTCGGGGCGGGGAAGTGTGCACACGTGTGTGTGTGTGTGTGTGTGTGTGTGTGTGTGTGTGTGTGTGTGGACGCCAAAGACCTGCGCGGCAGCCCATGCGGGGCTGCCCGGGGCCGGGGGGAGGGGCTCGTGGAGCCCTTTGTGAGTGTGTGCAGTGGGCTACCAGGACTGGTGCACCGAGAAGGTGTGTGTAAAGCGACCCGAGGGCATCTCCTGCAGTTGTGTATTGATGCTCCGTGCACTGTGGCCCCAGGGATGAGGTTTTGAACTTAGCTGTTCACCTTGCAGTTTCAGGCTGTTTTCTGGTTACATTTGACTCTTGAGTTCAAATCAGCCCCGTTAGGAATTACCTTAAAGTCATAGCTAAGCCTTCCAGGATTCTGCTGAGATTTGTCATACAAGGAGTGCTTTGGGAAAGACTGTTCAAGTGCTCCCTTCCATTTTTATGTGCCTTCTGGCTCTTTCCACAAATAGGAAGCTATTTCTAGAACCTTTCATTTGAAGATTTGATAACATCAAATGAGCTGATTTTTAGTTTTAGACAGAAAAAAGAAATGTGAAATAAAACGAGGATTAGCAGCATTTTAAAATGCAGTGACTAGAAAGAGACTATGGTGTTTTAGTGGGCAGATTATTGCAAAGCTCTCTTTTTGGTATTTTCCTTTTCCTTGGAAAAGGAGGGAGTGGCATTATAAATTGGAGAAGCAAAGTATATGGATTACATATTTTAAGCAAAGCAGATGAGTTACATATTCCATGTCTTTGATCCCAATGGAGGCTGGGAACCTTCTGGAGAAGGTATAATGCAGCAATCAAGGTTAGAAGCCTTCTTGGCAAAACTCCTTTGGCATGAAAAAGAAACACGTCTCACCAGTATCCAGTTCTACGTGTTTTGTAAGTAATTGGGATTTCATTGTTTGGGGGTGGGGGAAGTAGGATTCCAAAATGTTCCAAATGGTGTTGAAACCCTTGGTTATTGCATTACATTCAGAGGGGGCAGATCTAAATTTCTTTTGCATAACCATGTAAGAATGCTTTTAATAAATAATAAAAGCATTACAATCCCTACTAGAGACAAGGCAGTTTTGCAACAGTGTAAAAAATAAAGGTAATGTTCTCCAAATTAAATTGGACTTTCTACATAAGGTAAAAAATGAAGTTATGATACTAGCATTTTCAATTGGGTGACCCTCTGTCACTTGTTTTGCATAATAGAGGATGTGGTAATGAGGAGTGAAATGAGAAAGTCTTAAGAAAGTTGTGGCCAAAAAGCTATAAAGTGAGTGCTAAAGATAAAAGAACCCAAACAAAATTGAATTATTTCCCAATAATTTCTCTTCCTAATTTGTGAGATGTACAGATAATGCTACTATCCCTATCAAATGGCAGGAATTTTGTAAGGTGAAAATGTAGCTCTTGTTCATGGTTAGAGATGATTAATGTCTTCAAGACTGGTTTGAGGTTATATTAACCAAACTCCTGTCTTGATATACAGTGGAAATATTTGTTATTTGATCTTGAGTAATTAAAGATACCCTTACTTTTTTTTTTTTTTGAGTCAAGAGTCTCACTGTGTAGCATAGGCAAGCCTCTAACTCACCATGTTGGCTTTGAACTTGTGGTGATCCTTCTGGCTTCCAGGTGTTGTGTTACAGGGGTGTGCCGCACCCAGCTTTTGCATTTGAAATAATATAACACTTTGCACGTATTGTTTTTATAACTTGCAACTCTCCAAGCTGAGGTGGAACAGCTCTGGCTTCTTGTCCAACTCCCGAGTGTGTCATCTGTGGTGAGTTCACTTAATTCCTGTGAACCTCAGTTTGTTTTTGCTCATCTTGTAAATGGAGATAATATCTAACTCACAGAACTGATTAAGAGGATTAAACAAGATTATGTCATGGCTCAGGCCAATATGGCTGTTTGGAGAGGGACCCTGACAAACCTTAACACTTTCCTTTTGCTTTGAAGTAGTGAAGAAGACAAGGTGAGCCTGGGAAGTAGGGGACGTGTTTTCTGGCTTGTATTTTAACCATTTCCACGTGTGTTTTTGTGTTGTTTTGGTTTTTAAAAATTTTATTTATTCATTTGTATGTTTGTGTGTGTGTGAGCGCGCATGCATGTGCCAGGGCTTCTTGTTGCTGAAACAAATGCCCATTCAGCTTTCTGTGGATGACTGGGGATTTGAGCCCCTCACTGGCAGGCTTTGCAAGCAAACACCTTTAACCCTGAGTCATCTCCCTGGCCTCTCTCTCCCCCCCTTTATTTAAGACAGATTCTCTGTACCTCAGGCTGGAACTCACTATGTCACTCTGCAACTGGGGATGATCTTGAACTCTCAATCTCTCGTCCTCTCTCTCCCAAGTGTTGGGATTACAGGCCATGCCATCATGCCTAGAAATATTTATCAAAGTTATTTGGTGCCAGCTGCCATTACAAAAAGGTTAAGAATCTGTTTCTTGCTTAGAGGTTGGATCAAATGGACTTCTAAAGCCTCTTTAATAAGATGATCCCTTTGAGGATGTCATGCTGCAGCCATTTAAAATGTTCTGAAACTGTACTTATTGGTGTCCAGGGGCATGTGTTTCTGTGTCAATGGACTGGTTTTACCATGTTAGGGTAAAGATTTCTTCTCTCTGCCTCTGCTAAACTAGCTTCTGGTTCCTAGAACACCACCAGTGATTTAGGAGCTCGCTTATTGGGTATAGCTTTGTCTTCAGCTTCTTTCATAACATTAGAGAAAAGCATGTTTCTGTGGATTTGGCTTCTTTCTATTTGAGAAACAGTACAGTGTCATATTGAAGAACATGATCTCTCTGATCTGGTGGATGAAATTTGAATTCTGCCTTTGACTTAGGAAGTTTCCATTGCAGCTACTTATTTACATGTTCCTGGGCAAGTGATTTAGTCTTGCTAATCTTGAGGTTTCTAAAGTGGTTTTGCCAATTTACACTCCCACTAACTGTGTATAATAAGAGATCTGGATGTTATATATCCTTAAGAAAGAGTAGATTGAACAATATAAAGTTAACACAGTTCTAACCCATGGTAGGCTTGCATTCACAATAAATGTTACATTTTCTTTGCTCAAAAACTATCTCTTGTGTCCCTACTATGTGCTAGATAATAAGTCTAATCTTCAGAGATAAGAGAATTGACTAGGAAAGGGCTCAGGCATGGAGCTTTCATGGATAGATCAAATGTAGCATGCTGGTGAGCCATGGCCTTACCAGGAGTCACCACCCTAATTCCAGCCTTTGAGAGGCTGAGACAGGAAGATTGCCACGAATTTGAGGCCAGCCTGAACAATATAGCAAGAGCCTATTAAACAAACAAAACAAAACAAAACAAAACAAAAATGCATCATTGATGGAGGTGTAGCTTAGTGGTACAATACTTGATAGCATCTCAAAGGGCAAGTTCAGTCCCCAGAACAGAAAACCAAATCCAATCTATACCCCTTCCTCTACCATTTTGCTAGGTATAGTGGCTTATGCCTGTAATTCTAGCATTTGAGAGGTCGAAGCAAGAGGATAAGTTGTGAATTAGAGCTCAGGCTGGCCTACATAGTAAATTCCAGGCCAGTGATCTTGTTTCAACCAAACAGCTAGCCATGGTGGCACATGCTTGTAATACCAGCGTTTTGGAAAGTAGAGACAGGAGGACCAGAGTTCAATGCCAGCTTGAGCTATATGTGACCCTGTTTAAAAAACACGCCCCCCCCAACAAAACAAAACAAAACAAAACAAAACAAAACAAAACAAAACAAAACACAAGAGGAAGAAAGGAAGAACAGAAGAGAGAGGGCAGGTCTGCCTCCTTGTCCATTAGCATCCTATACCTGAGGCTGAAATGTTTGTGTTGTACTGTGTCCCTGCTGTGATGTCCACGTCCTTGCCCCTGGTTAAATCTTTTCCAGAAAACAAGCCAGTGAGTTCAAGCTGACTGATGGCACTATCCCCTTTGGTAAAAATAGGATGGTGTGTTTGTATGTGTCACCTGGTACATGTCCCATTTGTGGGTATACACATGCATGAGCATGTACATGCACATTTTCATGTATGTCTTCCATGTGCATGCATCTGTATTCACATGTGTATGAACATGCGAGGCAAGTGCTACACCATGGAACTACATCCCCAGTCCATGCTGGTTATACTGATTCATAGCTTCAGTTGTAAATGGTATCTTATTTTCAGGTCTGCTAAATCAGAGTGGAGAGTCCATTTAGAGTGGAGAACTGCATTATTATTTTTTGATGTTGTATAGGGAATCATTATCCAATGTGGAAAACAACTTTTTGCAAGTTGTGATTGTGGGAATTCTAGTTTTCTCAAATTGGAATTTAGTTCCATGGACACTCTCAAGCCTGTCTGTGTTTCTCTACTCTGCTGAGAACAGGAGACATTAAAGATGAGTAACACCTGGTTCCTGACCTGAAAAGTTACCTGTTTTCACAGGAGACTGGGGTATAGCTGGAGATATGAGAAACACACTGTTTCAACAGGGCTTTCTATATTATGTGTGTTTGCTGACACCACAGACGATTTCAGGTGTCATTCTTCAGGGACTACCTATGTTTTTTAAAGACAGGCCTGTCATTGGTTTAGAGCCCACTAATTGAGCTTTACTGGCTGGCTGTCTAGGCGCAGTGATCTTCCTGTCTCTGCTTCCTTAGCACTGGGATTACATGTGTGGCTACCATGCCCAGCATTTATGTGGATTCTGGGGACCAAACTCAGGTTCTCATATGTGCTTTACTGCCTGAGCTGCCTCTCCAGTCCCTTCCTATTTTTATTGTAAGCTATATTTTATATTTTATTATTTTATTTTTATATTTTATTTTTATTTGAGAGAGAGTGAGAGAGAGGGAGAGAGAAAGAGAGAGGGGTACAGAAATAGGCAGGCAGAGAGAGAAAAAGAGAGAGAGAGAAATAATAGGCATGCCAGGGCCTCCAGCCACTGCAAATGAACTCCAGATGCATCTGCCCCCTTGTGCATCTAGCATAAATGGGTGCTGGGGAGTTGAACCTGGGTCCTTTGGCTTTGCAAGCAAGTGTCTTAACCACTGAGCCATCTCTCCAACCCCTGTAAGCTATTTTTTTTTTCCCAAGGTAGGGTCTCACTCTTGTCCAGGATGACGTGAAATTCACTGTGTAGTCTCAGGGTGGCCTCAAACTCACGGAGATCCTCCTACCTCTGCCTTCTAAGTGCTGGGATTAAAGGCATGTGCCATCATGCCTGGCTCCCTGTAAGCTATTTTTTTTTTAAATATTTTTTTTTGTTCATTTTTTATTTATTTATTTGAGAGGGACAGACACAGAGAGAAAGACAGAGGGAGAGGGAGAGAATGGGCGCGCCAGGGCTTCCAGCCCCTGCAAACGAACTCCAGATGCGTGCGCCCCCTTGTGCATCTGGCTAAACGTGGGATCTGGGGAACCAAGCCTTGAACCGGGGTCCTTAGGCTTCACAGGCAAGCACTTAACCGCTAAGCCATCTCTCCAGCCCAACTATTTTTTAAGTATAAAGTTATATAGGGGGTTAAGAAATATTATAGGACAGAAGCAGAATATAAATCTTGCTATTAAAGCTCCTCTCTATGTCCCTTCTAGACTGTTCACTCTATTTCTGTTGCTTACATAAACATTACCTTGTATTTTAGGTTTATGAGGTGTTTTTTGCTTCATAGTTTTACCCACCACTAATGTATAACAATATATTTGTTACACACGTGATTAAACTTTTAAAAAATGCATCATACTGTAAATTATTTTTTTTTTTTTGTTTATTTTTATTTATTTGAAAGTGACAGGCAGAGAAAGAGGTAGATAGAGAGAGAGAGAGAATGGGCGTGCCAGGGCCTCCAGCCACTGCAAATAAACTCCAGATGCATGTGCCCCCTGTGCATCTGGCTAACGTAGGTCCTGGGGAATTGAACCTTGAACTGGGGTCCTTAGGCTTCACAGGCAAGCGGTTAACGGCTAAGCCATCTCTCTAGCCCTCTGTAAATTCTTTTGTAACTCAAAACTTTATTTTAGTCATTATGTGTGCTTGTGTGTATGAGTGTTAATGTGTATGAGTCAGGCAACACATACGTGTGTGAAGGGCAAAGGACAATCTTGGGTATCAGTTCTTGGCTTGTGTCTCGAGGCAAGGCCTCTTGTCATTCACCTCTGCGTATTTCAGGTTATCTGGTCTGTGGGCTTCTGGGGACTCCCCTGTCTCTGCCTCCCATCTGTTGTGATTACAGATATGTGCTCCTGTGTCCACACTGACATGGGTTCTGGGGATCTGCGTGGCAAATGCTTTACCCAATGAGCCATCCCTCCAGCCCCTCAAAACTGGTTTTATGATTTAATTATACTATTGTTAGTAGGTGGGGTTAATTTATTTTTATTGCTATAGAGAATTATTATAGAGAATTATTTATTGCATGTGATGCAGTTCATGCCTGCCTGCCTGTCTGCCCACCCATCTACTACCCTCCTTTCTTCTTCTGTCTTTTTGTCCATCACTACTTCCCTTTCTCTCTTCCTTCTTGGTTTAATACAGGGTCTCATGTACCCCAGGCTGGCCTTGAACTCCAGATCTTTCTACCTCTACTTCCTAAGTACTGGGATTATGGGTGTGCACCACCGCAACTAGCTGTAAATCTTCATTGTTGATATGGTCTGGAATTCACTATGTAGTCCTTGCTGGCTTCAAGCTCATGGCAATTCTCCTGCTAGATCTCCTGGGTGCGGAGATTTCAGGTATGACCTACTTTTCCCAAATTTTATCTATTTTCTTCCTGATGGACATTTAAAACTTTTTTCTTCTTTTTTCAGGTTCTTCTTTTTTAAGATAGGGGCTCTCTATGTAGCCTAGGCTTGCCTAGAATTCATGATCCTCTTAGTTCAGTGTACTGTAATGTGAATCCATTCCCTGTTTTTTTCTCCCTCTTTTCCACCATGGCTGGAACTGAGGCCTTAGTGATTATACAAAGCATTCTTGCCTCTGCCTTGCATCCTGCCACAGTGATGCCTTACAGACATTCACTACTATACTTGACTTTTGCTTTTTTCTGTTTCTAATATACAGAAATGAAAATTCTTATACATATATTGTAAGACCCCCAGAACGAGGACCCCACGCTCTGCCTGGAAATGGCGACAGCCCAAATCACTCACGAGAAACGGTCTTGATGCAAACAGCAAGAGTATTTTTATTCCAAGCGCGCTGGGGCCCACAGTCATACACCACGCAGGGGTAGAGGACTGCAGAGCCCCGAATGCAGGAACGGGACAGTTTTTATAGGGTTTCTAACAAAGCCTGTGCATTAGACCAATCGTTTTTTAACATCAGGAGCCCGTGGGGTGCCAGCCAGTCAGTTTGTGCCACTCCATAGTTTCTAAGCTAATTAGTTTAATTTGTTCAAGCCCCTTGTGGACCAATCAGTCTCCTATGACCTTGGAGGTCAGCATTTGCGCAGGTCCTTGGTGGGAGTAGCAGAGTGTGGTATCAGTCTCCTATGACCTTGGTGGTCAGCATTTGCGTAGGTCCTTGGGTGGGGGTAGCAGAGTGTGATATCAGTCTCCTATGACCTTGGTGGTCTGAGGCAGGCTGCTATGGCTTATGGTGTGGGCTACTAAGGCTTACGGTGCAGGCTGTTAGGGCTTATGGTGCAGGCTATTTACAGAAACCAAATAAGTGGTTCACTTTATTACTCATTTCCCATCCTTGAGGGCTATCTCATGCCCTTTTTACCTAGTTTTATATTAGGAGCGGGCTCTGATATAATGAGAAGAGGGATTCTTTACTTGCTTTCAACAGAGAGTAAAGCCTGGAGTTTGAGGTATGCAGGGGCCCGCTTAAGCTCCCTTTGGAACATGATAGTATTTCTGGGCTTCTGAATTCTTGGGCCTTTCAATATATTGGTGCCCATGTTCAGCTCATTCAAGACTGTTTCCACCCAGAGATATGCGACAAGATGTGAGCCAGCTTTCTGCTTGTGTCATGCTTTCCCTGCCATGATGAAACTTCCCCTAGAAAACCATAAGCCTGAAATAAACCCTTTCCTCCCATAAGTTCTTACTGGTTGGGTGTTTTGTCCCGGTAATAAGCAGGTAACTGCAGCATGTTCCAAGGTTCCAGGTTTACTTGTCTTTGTATCTCCAGCCCTCAGCAAGTGCAGGAGCACTGTAGATTCTTAGTGAGTTGGACAGGAAGGAAAGTTTCTGTGTACCCACATCCTTACTAGACAATGCCAGTTTGCATTCCCAGGTCATTTACATTTATGAAGTCATTAGCAGTGCATAGAGTTCTGGTCATTCTGGTACTGCCAGACTTTTCAGTTCTCTTTTGAAAGCAGCCCCCAGTTTACACAGACAACAGACCATTCTTTTAGCTTCACAAAGCCTGGCTCCAGGTATTGAGGAAGGCATCACTGTAAGAGGGTGACCAAGGCAGAGGAAGGACTGTTCTTGTGATGGCTGAGAGGGTCAGAGGCCCCAGATCTGTTAAAATTTGTTTGTCCTTTAGGTCACTTCTGTTGGTAGCATTTTTTTTTTTTTTTTTACAGTAAAGCATGTAATTAGAATGAATCTTGTTTTGGAGTTAATTCTGCATTGAGTTTTACCTCCACATTTATTTCAAGCTTGAATGTAGGGAGTGCCTGAAAAGCATCAAAGTCTTGGACATCCCCTTTCTTTCAGCTGAAAAAACCCTTCACAGGTGTCATTCATGTATCTGCCTCTAAGCTTACTTGCAAAGAGGCTTATACCTGTTTTAAAAGAGATTAGAAGTCCTGGCTGAATGCTATTTAGGTTTTGGTGACGTTCAAAGGAATGGGAATAGTTATTAGGTTGCCTTGTACATGATGATTTTAAGATTGGTCAAAGAGATCTAGCCCTCCCTCCACAATTTAAAAGTGTGCGAGTGCGCGCGTGCGCACACACACACACACACACACACACACACACACACAAGAAACTTTCTCCAGAAGCCTTAGCATTCTCTTCATGAAAATTGTGACTGATGATGGAAACACAGCTCATTTGCAGGACACTGCTGGTGCTGATCTCTGTGAGGGAGAGAGTTTAGACACCCCCAGCCTCTTTTGGAGACTGTCCTATCTGCTGCTGTTTCAGTAGAGTACTATGAGTATGAGTCACAGTGACATTTGTTGGTCACTTACTACCATGTGTCTGGCACCCTGTTAGGAACACTTCAACATTTACTGTCTTACCAATTGTCACAGCACTGTCACTCGTCTCCATTTTAGAGAAAGGAAACAGGGTTTGGGTGGTTAAACTTCTTCCAAGCTGTCTAGCTAGTGTGTAGTTAATTCAGGCCTGGAGCTTTATTCCTGTTTTTCCTTTGTTCCCTCCCTTCCAGGTCTCATGTAGCCTTGGTTGGACTCAAACTTGGTATGTAGGCCAGGATGACCTTGTACTTCTGATCCTTCTGCTTCTCTCTTCCAAATGCAGGGATTGCAGGTGTGTGGTCCTGGGTATGCAACCCAGAGCTTTCCTGCATGCTAGGCAAGTAGTAGTCAACATTCCCCACTGTATGAGGGAGGAGTGCTCATAGTGGCAGATTTAACACAAGGAAAACATGGAGGTATGGTGCCTAGGCCCCTTGTTTTGTTTGAGATAGTATCACTATATTGCCTAGGATGGACTCGAACTTATGATTCTCCTGCCTCAGCCTCCTGAGTGCTGCCATTACAGACATGTACAACTGTGGCAGCTTTTGATGCACCTAACTTCTCCTTTGAAAGCTGACTGGTTTCAGGGCTCCTGCTGCCATTTCAGAGTATTATCAGAGTCATATATAGCTTTGTGGCCATGATTCTGGCTGCTTACCTAGAATTGTACTCACGCTGAGCACCTGGAGTTTAGCTGCTTTACAAGGACTGACTCAACAGACTTCCAAAATGTTGATACACTCAGGATGCCAAATTAATAATAAGGATGCCAAGAAGGCTGGGATGTGTCAACTTGTTGGTCACTGTGTTTTGTTGCAGTAGTGGAATTAGCCATGGAAATCGATATATTTTAGATTGCTTGTTAATCAGAGTACCTAAGCAAGTCAAATGGCTGGGGTGAATTTCATGACTGGTGTTGTGGTGTGGGATCAACTCCTCTTCACTATTCAGAAATAATTGCCTAGCAGACCGGATGACCAGGCAGACTGATCACAATCTCTGGACAGTGATGGGGACACATTGGGAACTCTAACCCTTTGGCAATATTTTGTATGATTAGTCATGTCACTTTAGCACCCTCTGGCTCTGGCTCATTTTACTTTTGTCTTCTTTCTCCTTTTTTTTTTTTTCTTTTTGTGGTTTCACTTTCTCCCTGTAAATTGGAGATAATGCTGGCATCTGCCTTATAGGAGATTAATGGATTAATACCTATAAAATACATGGGAAAGTACTAGGCTCAGAATAAGCCCAAATTAAGTCTTACCTACATTATTCTTAATGTTGTAATTATCATCAATTTCTTTTATTGCAATTGAAAGAAACCCAATTCCACAGTCTTAAAGTGAAAGCAGAAATATTTCATGAGCATAAACATAAATATTTAGAGGGCAATTTTATGGGCACAACATACTCAGCCAAACAATATTAGTGGCTTTCCCCTTAGGTTTTTGACCTTCTTAGCCATAGGCATTTTACTAGATTTTCAGTACTAGAAATGAGTTTGCCCATGGGCTGAGCCTCAAATCAATCCAGTCAGAAAGCAGTTGGTATTCCCTATAGGAGTCATGCCACTGTTGTAGCAGTGGGCACAGCTTGCCTGGATGGACAGCTGTGTAGTTCTCAGCTGTTGATAAATTTTCTCCACCAGCAGCATTCATAGTACTTTCTAGCACTGTGACAGCTAGCCAGCAGGAAAGAGACTTCTAGCTCAATTTCAGCTTGATTTTTCAGTGTCCTTCAACCAAAGTGTGTGGTGTGTTAAGTAGCAGAGTTTATGAACCATTTTAAATAGCAAAGCACACAATCTTTTTTTTTTTCCTCATTAATTCAATACTCTAACCAACTGAGCTAACTGGCCAACTAACTACAAAATGATGCTGCTTGTACAGTTATTTGCAGAGAGGAGACAAAGCTATGAAACATTAAAATGAAGAAAGAAATTAGTGTAAATTACAGCAGTTGATCATGTTGGAAAAGTTAAATTACAAATAAATGATGTAATCTTACTATTATACTACCACTCTGCTAGTTTTTTTTTTTATCTTAAATTTCTTACCCTAGTGTTTGTAATTCATCCAAAGAATAATACTTAAGCTAATACTCTTAGACTAGATAGGGTATTAAGCTCTCTTGGGAAGAAGCAAGTTGATAATCAGTTGTACATTTTCATGTCTTTGTGGAAATCCCAAGAGTTCAAAGAGTAAGTTAGTTCACCTTAATGCAGTTGTGAGATTAAATTGTAAATACAAATGAACATCATTGAGAATTGTTAAGAAAGGTTGGGACAATTAACTTTGTTTGGGTTGCAATCCTTAATTTTTTAAACATTTGGGCATGATTTTATGTTGGGAGGAAGAAATTTGTCATCTTAAAATCCAAGTTTGCGTAGAAAAGTTAATTAGCTATCTGCTTTATGTCTTTAGATTCACAGAAATTAGTGAAAATTCTCTCCTATAGATTAGTTGATAAATGTGGCCTGATGTGTTCTGCATAGTGCTAGAATTCATAGCAAGACTTCCATTTATGTGAGGCATTCTTTCTAAAAATTATGTACACCTGTGATTTCTGCAGTCCAGCCTACTTGTAAGTCCTGACACTTTTCTCTTGTACCTGAACTGAATCGCATTATGGGGAGAATAACAGCTTTAAGAAGTATAGTTAAAAATGGATGCTCAATGTTATAAGTAAAACATATATGGAAATGGAAATGTAATCTGAAGGTTCCTAAATTAGTTTTTGGTAAAATTTCCTGTGGGATCCAAATAAAGTGATTTAAGTTCAACGCTACACAGATTAGAGATACACTGTTTGTAGCAGTTACCTTCTTATTGCTGAGACAAAACACCTGCTCAGAAGCAGTTTATAGCAGGAAAGGGTTTATTTTGGTTTAGAAATTCTGGGAGAATTTTCATCATGTTGGGCAAAGCATTGTAGAACAGACATCTGAGGCGTCACATCTTGTCACAGCAGTTTGGGGAAAGCAGTTTGAGTGAACTAGCCATGAATACCTAGTGGGTCTGGTCTAATATTAACATCCTTCCTCCGGAACATACCTCTTCCAGCAAGGCTACCCACCCCCCAACCAAAGGCTCCAGAGTTGGATGTCAGGTATGAGGCTTAATCACAAACACTTGAGTCTCTGGGGGACATTTTACACTCAAACCTCCACATTGTCTTTTTCAAATGTTTAAGAATTCTGAGGGAAGAGGCATATTTAAATTCTTCTGTCATGGCTTTTTAAACTCTTGTTCTCCATATAATCTTCAGCTTTTTGAAAAAAAATATTAAAAATATTTTATTTTTATTTATTAATTTGAGAGAAAGATATAGAAATAGGCAGGTTGAGAGAAAGAGAAAGAACGGGTATGCCAGGGCCTCTAGCCACTGCAGATGAACTCCAGATGTGTGCGCCCTCTTGTGCATCTGGCTTACATGGGTCCTGGGGGGTCGAACCTGGGTCCTTTGGCTTTGGAGGCAAGCACCTTAACCATTAAATCATCTCTCCAGCCCCCCCCCCAATTTTTTTACTTATGTGAGAGAGAGAAAGAGGGAGGAAGAGATGGAGCAAAGGGGTGGGGGTAGAGAAAGGGTGTACCACGGCATCTAGCCATTGCAAACAGATTCCAGATGCATGCACCACATTGTGCATCTTGCTTATATAGGTCCTGGGGAATTGAACCTGGGTCCTTTGGCTTTACAGGCAAGTTACTTAACTGCTAAGTCATCTCTCCAGTCCAATCTTCAGACTCTTTAATCAACATACAAAATAAATGGATTTTATATGAGTATCTCATGTATTTTCATCATAAGGAAGTATTATTTTAAAAATTGATTTCATTTATTTTAATTTCTTTTGCATTTTTAAAAGTTTTTTTTTTTTTTTTTAATTTCTGTTTCTTTCTCTTCTAGGCTACATGACTTTCTGAAGATAAGGAAAATGTTATGTTGGGGGTATTGGTCTCTGGGCCAGCCAGGCATCAGCACCAACCTACAAGGACTTGTGACTGAGCCCCAGGTGTGTGGCTTCATATCGGACAGCAGTGTCAAGGAGGTGGCCTGTGGAGGGAACCACTCAGTGTTCCTGCTGGAGGATGGGGAGGTGTATACATGTGGTCTAAACACCAAGGGGCAGCTGGGCCACGAACGGGAAGGAAACAAGCCGGGTGAGTGCCCTCCTCTTCCTTGATGATCAGGGTGGAAAGATGAATGGCAGCTTTTCTCACCATGCCTTCATCTTCAGGGAGCTCTGACCTTCTAAAGGGGTGCAGATTTCCTTTGTTTGGTTCTACATGTCTAATTCAAGCCAGCAATGGAAAAGTAGACTTTGCCTATTTCATCTTACTGTGCAACATGTAGCCATGCAAGTCAGGGATTGACAGCCTATTTTCCCTTTAGCTATGACATGACTACAACATGATAGCTAAGACATGACTATTTTGTGAACAAGTAATCCTCATACCATTAGTGTCAGAAATTTTCTCCCTATTCATGTCTTTGCTTTGGCATTATACTTTTGTGAAGCATTTGGTGCTAAGTACCATGTGGGGCTGTGTAAGTAGAAAGGTGAGTGAGGTACAGTGATGAGATGGATCCCTTATCCCTCACCGCCAGTACTGTGCAGGGCTGTGTAAGAGGAAGATGAGTGAGGTACAGTGATAAGGAGGCTCTTTGGTCCTCCATGGCCAGTGCTGTCATGGATGTTTGGGTACAATAATTTGACATATGTGCTGGGGTGGAGTGGAGAGGCAGGGAGAGTCATTCTGCTGTTTGGGATGGAGTAGGGAGGATGAGTAGACTTTTGACCCACGTGTGTATTATGTGTGAGGCTGTGTACTCTGAGTGTACCAAGTGATGTGGACAGGAAGGTGTAGCAATTGTATGCTGGGCCTGTTAATGGGGTATGGGAAAGTGCTAGTCTGTTTCTTTAAATTTTCATGCTTTTCATTTATGATAGGTAGTATGCATATTTAAAAGTCTGTCTATTTGGATATTTTCTTCCTACTTTATTATTAAAGTAAAACTTTAATAATAAGTTTGACTTTCAGTGGACACAGTGTAGACTGAAGAGGCACACATGGTAGTGATTGTATTTAAGTGAGTCTCCATGAAGGTGGTAGAAAGACTTTTTTTTTTTTTTAAATTTTTATTAACATTTTCCATGATTATAAAATATATCCCATGGTAATTCCCTCCCTCCCCACCCCCACACTTTCCCGTTTGAAATTCCATTCTCCATCATATTACCTCCCCATTACAATCATTGTAATTATATATATACAATATCAACCTATTAAGTATCCTCCTCCCTTCCTTTCTCCACCCTTTATGTCTCCTTTTCAACTTACTGGCCTCTGCTACTAAGTATTTTCATTCTCACGCAGAAGCCCAGTCATCTGTAGCTAGGATCCACATATGAGAGAGAACATGTGGCGCTTGGCTTTCTGGGCCTGGGTTACCTGACTTAGTATAATACTTTCCAGGTCCATCCATTTTTCTGCAAATTTCATAACTTCATTTTTCTTTACCGCTGAGTAGAACTCCATTGTATAAATGTACCACATCTTCATTATCCACTCATCTGTTGAGGGACATCTAGGCTGCTTCCAATTCCCAGCTATTATAAATTGAGCAGCAATAAACATGGTTGAGCATGTACTTCTAAGGAAATGAGATGAGTCCTTTGGATATATGCCTAGGAGCGCTATAGCTGGGTCATATGGTAGATCAATCTCTAGCTGCTTTAGGAACCTCCACACTGCTTTCCACAATGGCTGGACCAGATTGCATTCCCACCAGCAGTGCAGAAGGGTTCCTTTTTTTCCACATCCCCGCCAACATTTATGATCATTTGTTTTCATGATGGTGGCCAATCTGACAGGAGTGAGATGGAATCTCAATGTAGTTTTAATCTGCATTTCCCTGATGACTAGTGAAGTAGAACATTTTTTTAGATGCTTATATGCCATTCGTATTTCTTCCTTTGAGAACTCTCTATTTAGCTCCATAGCCCATTTTTTGATTGGCTTGTTTGATTCCTTATTATTTAACTTTTTGAGTTCTTTGTATATCCTAGATATTAATCCTCTATCAGATATATAGCTGGCGAAGATTTTTTCCCATTCTGTAGGTTGCCTCTTTGCTTTTTTCACTGTGTCCTTTGCGGTGCAAAATCTTTGTAATTTCATTAGGTCCCAGTGGTTAATCTGTGGTTTTATTGCCTGAGCAATTGGGGTTGTATTCAGAAAGTCTTTGCCAAGACCAATATGTTGAAGGGTTTCCCCTACTTTTTCCTCTAGCAGTTTCAGAGTTTCCGGTCTGATGTTAAGGTCTTTAATCCATTTGGACTTAATTCTTGTGCATGGTGAGAGAGAAGAATCTATTTTCATCCTTCTGCAGATATTTATCCAGTTTTCAAAACACCATTTGCTGAAGAGGCTGTCTCTTCTCCAATGAGTATTTTTGGCATTTTTATCGAATATCAGGTGGCTATAGCTACTTGGGCTTACATCTGGGTCCTCTATTCTCTTCCACTGATCTACATGTCTGTTTTTGTGCCAGTACCATGCTGTTTTTGTTACTATGGCTCTGTAGTATAGGTTAAAATCAGGTATGGTGATACCACCAGCCTCTTTTTTGTTGCTCAGTATTATTTTAGATATTCGAGGTTTTTTGTGATTCCAAATGAATTTTTGGATTGTTTTTTCTATTTCCATGAAGAAAGCCTTTGGAATTTTGATAGGGATTGCATTAAATGTGTAGATTGCTTTAGGTAAGATTGCCATTTTCATGATATTGATTCTTCCAATCCAGGAACAAGGGATGTTTCTCCACTTTCTAGTATCTTCTGCAATTTCTCGCTTGAGTGTTTTAAAGTTCTCATTGTATAAGTTCTTTACTTCCTTGGTTAGGTTTATTCCAAGGTATTTTATTTTTTTTGATGCAATTGTGAATGGGAGTGATTCTCTGATTTCATCCTCTGTGTGTTTGTTGTTAGCATATATGAAGGCTACTGATTTCTGTGTATTTATTTTGTATCCTGCTACATTGCTGTAGGTTTTGATCAGCTCTAACAGCTTGCTAGTAGAGTCTTTAGGGTCCTTTATGTATAGAATCATGTCATCTGCAAATAATGATAACTTGATTTCTTCCTTTCCAATTTGTATCCCTTTTATGTGTGTCTCTTGCCTTATTGCTATGGCTAAGACTTCCAAAACTATATTAAATAAAAGTGGGGACAGTGGACACCCTTGTCTTGTTCCTGATTTTAGTGGAAAAGCTTCCAGTTTTTCCCCATTTAGTAATATGTTGGCTGTAGGCTTGTCATAAATAGCCTTTATTATATTGAGATATGTTCCTTCTATTCCCAGTCTCTGTAGGACTTTTATCATGAAGGGATGTTGGATTTTGTCAAATGCTTTCTCTGCATCTAATGAGATGATCATGTGATTTTTGTCCTTCAACCCGTTTATGTAATGTATTACATTTATAGATTTGCGTATGTTGAACCATCCCTGCATCTCTGGGATAAAGCCTACTTGGTCAGGGTGAATGATCTTTTTGATATTCTCTTGTATTCTGTTTGCCAATATTTTGTTGAGAATTTTTGCATCTATGTTCATGAGGGAGATTGGTCTGTAATTTTCTTTTTTTGTTCTATCTTTGCCTGGTTTTGGTATCAGGGTGATGCTGGCCTCATAGAAGGAGTTTGGTAAAATTCCTTCTTTTTCTATTTCCTGGAAAAACTTTTATAAATGATCTTCTTCCTGGAAAAGATGAAAAACCAAGGACTTTCCTGTTCCTGTTAAAACTCCTAAATGCGCTGTCCTAGCTGTGAGACCATGGTTGCTTGCAGAGAGGTTAAATTGCAGGTCACAGCTCCACAGCCTGTTCTTTCATGGGAAATGTCTACATTTCTGATGGGACTTAGAGATGCCTTAGACCCATTTCACTCGTTATGGCTTTGTTCTCTCTCTGGCCAGCCTTTGTAGAGTGTTTTGGGAATGAGGAAATATCTTTATATTTCCAGTAGAGATGGCAAAGTTGAGATGAACTTTGGAGTCAAGTAATCCCTTTATACTCAAATGAGTAGTATAGCACCCATTGTTTCATACTGGAGTTATTCAGTGTCTGACAGTCCTGCCTTGGGCCTCACAAGCCATGCCCCCCCCACACTTGTGTAGTTCTCAATGCTAGGTCGCAAGTCCTGAATTGTTTCTAGAGTTTCTAGAGAGGCCCAAGCTGAGAGTTTGAGAATTGGGATCTGATTTTTTACCCATGAAGAAATAAAGAGTGTGGCCCAGGGCAAAAGATTCTATTTCTAAGCCTGTTACCTTTTCTGCAAAAGGAAGAGACTTACAGTACAGTTTTGTTGTTTTTATAACCCAGACTGGCTTTGAGCTCACTGTGTAGCTGAGGATGACCTTGAACTCCCAATCCTCCTATCTGTACCTCTAAAAGGCTGGTGTTACAGGTTTGTACCGCCACACCTTGTCCGGTACTGGAGTTCTTAAGGAAGTAGATTCAAATGGAAAAGACTACAAGGTGACTACAGCCTGTGCAAGTTGCCCTCTTTATCATTTCCCTATTGCTTGGCCTCAGCAGGTAGCCTCACTGTACCCTTTTCCTTAGAGCCTGGGGAGGCAGTGGCAGGAGGCTACTGCAACACTAGCAAACATCTATAGGAGGCGCCACAGTGAAAGCATTTGAGTGTAATCCTACATTTCATCAGGGAACTAGTGAAAGCAGTTGAGTCTCTGGATATGAGTGAGCTGTGTAGAGGGGCCATTCTTCTGTTCATCTATTGCCAGGACTGACTGAGCAACTTGAGGTAGAGGAGTGCCAGAAAGGCTTTAAAAGACAGCCAGGAGATCCAGCCATACGTGTGATCTAACTTAGCAACTGTGGAGTTGTACCTTGATGAATAGGGAGATTATGTGGGTGAGTGCCTCCCTCTCTGCCTTAAACTCTTTCATTGATAGGTGTGTTTCAAATATGGGGACCATTTGGGTTTATTTTTGATGAGTGGGAAAAAGAGAATGAGCTTGTTTTCTTTGTGTGCTTATTGAGAACTCTTACTGGGAGAGCTGCCACACAGGAAAAGGAAGTCATGGGGATGTGGATGAGACTTACTGTAGGTAGAGCTCTTGCCTAGCATGAGTAAGGCTCTCTGTGTTCAGTCTCCAGTGGAAGAAGGGGAGTGGGCAGACAGGCTGTGCTGGGAGCCCTTGCTGCCCAGCCTCAGGAGTGTTGCTCAAGCACAGTGGTGCTGGGAGTGAGGTGAAATAAAGTACTTTTCCGAGCAGTGGGTGGTGCTTTTCCTAGACAGGGGTTGGTCTGATATTTCAGCTCCACATCATTGCCCAGGCCACTTGCTTTTGAAATATGGAGGAGACTTAAAAAGTGAGTGTGTGATTATTTCCAGTGAGGCTTTGAGGCTGTGCAGAGAAGTGAGTTTGAGATAGTTCTGTGGGCTTATACTATGTTAAACAGAAATGGAAACTTTTAAGCTTTATTTTTCTGGCTTTTCCTACTGCCCAGGAATGGAATGACATCTACTGGTCAACATCATTGTACTCACTAGACCTATTTGCTGTCAGGGTCCAGCATTGTGGGTGTGGATGTCTAGCACAGGTCTGGAAGGCTCGTTGGTTTGCTTTAAAACCCAAATGGCCCTGGGAACCACTCAGTCTGTGCTGCTGAAGGAAAGGTAGAAGAGGTGGTGAAGATGTCCCAGGATTGAGGTTCTCTACTTTGCCATGTGCCTTAAAATCTTGCCTGCCAGTTTTCAGGTTATTTACCTTACCTTTAAGTACAACTGCATGGCTTCAACTTTTGACACATTCTGTAGATATTCCATAATAATTTTAAGGGTCACAAGGACCCCTTTTTCTCTTACAGAATATCTGACAGTTTCATGTTGCTCTTGATGACTCTGAGGTTCCTATTTTTCCCTCAGCCTGTCATTTTTCTACCTGTCACCTCAGTAATGTGCTTCTGTGACCAAATTCACATGTGCCTCTGTGTGTGATGAGAAGGGGCTATTTCCAGGATGGACTCTTGGTTATATTGGCTTAAATGCTTTCCCAGCTTGTCATGGACATAGATTTCAAGTTCAGGTATATATGTGACTCGTGCTGGGGCCAAGAAAGAAGAGGCCTGGGGATTCACAGACACATTTTCCCATGCAAGTTATTAAAGTTTCATCTACACCCTGTATTAAACTTTTTGAAAGTATTCTGAGGCTGGAGAGATGGCTTAGCAGTTAAAATGCTTGCTTGAAAAGGCAGAGGACCCAGGTTCCATTTCCCAGGACACATGACGCATGTGTCTGGAGTTTGTTTGCAATGGGTAGAGGCCCTGGCATGCCCTTTCTCTCCCTCCCTCTCTCTCTCTCTCTCTCTCTCTCTCTCTCTCTCTCTCTCTCAAATAAATAAAGTAAAATAAAGTAAAAGAATAATAGAAAAGCATTCTGCATGTTTTTTCCCATGTGTCTTTCTTTTCTCTTTCTCTTTCTGATTATCACCCCCTTTGTCCTCTTCCCAGCCAGAGACACTTCTGATGACTAGAGGCTCTGTAGGATTACTACTGACTTCATTATGTTGTTCAAAACATATAATGTCACTAGGACATAGGACTGTAGAGCTGGTGTTTCAAGAAAACTTTTGTGGCCTTTACCCTTTTTTATAAAGTGAGCAAAACTTGGAACTTAATGTATAACTGGTCATTTAGTAAATCTTAAAATCTTTTATTAAGCTAAGTAGAAACTGTTGTTCATATAGAAAAAAAAAATGTAAGGTTTTATTTCAGTTTACTTTACCTCTTTTATTTCCTCTAAGCCACTTGTCAGCTTTTCATTCAGCTGTCAGTTTTCTTCTCATATGTACTCTGATTTCCAACATTGGGATTTTGGCACAAGCTAAACCTTGTGTTTTTGGAGATGTCTGAATTTATGTAAATATCTTCTAGTCTTTCTTCCTGTCTTTATAAGGCAACATCTGTGGTGGGTACAGTCAGTTTAATCTAATTTGACTTTGCTAAACTTTTAAAGATCCTGCATAGATACCCAGGCAACCTTTCATAGCAAACCTCAAGGGCAACAACTTATAAATACATGTCACTCACATTTCTGTGCAACCCTATTTGGTTCATCTAGGCTTTGTGCTTCCTCCTGAGTTAGTTTTTCTCTTTTTTGCAGGTAATTTAATCCCACTCACTCATATTTTGTGTTCAGACTAAGCATTTCTATAATTCCATCACCATACATAAGGGCTCTCCTGCTGTTTGAGAAATGAAGGTTACAAAGCCTCAGTTCTCAAAATTGTGGTTGCTGCTAACTTTGGAAGTAAGGCTTTTAGCTAGCTTTCAGGCTCTAGGACATCTGACGGGTGCAGCAGTTCTGCATTTCAATCAGCTTCTGGTGAAAAGCAAACTAGCGGAAAGGAAACCAAAGAAGTCCTATAATGACTTACTGTTACTGAAGGGCATCACTGTGACATAAAAGACAAGGTGCCATAGGAAATGTTCTGATCACAACTTGGTACTGTTAGTGCCCATTGCTTCCTCATCAGGAGTGGAGGTTTCAGGAGTCTGAACCACTCTTTCAGATGATCGGGATAGCACTAGTAATCAACCCCAGTGGACATCTTGCCTTCTTTGGCAGCTGGGTGGACCACCTTGTTGTTTAGAGGCCTAAGGACCAGGAATAGTTTCAGTTAAAATTTTCATTTTTGGCTGAATGTGGTGATGCACACCTTTAATCCCTGCACTTGGGAGGCAGAGGTAGGAGTATCATTGTGAGTTCCAGGCCAGCCTGAGACTACATAGTGAATACCAGGCCAGCCTGAGCTAGAGTGAGACCCTACCTAGAAAAACAAAACAAAAAACAAAACAAAACAAAACAAAACAAAGCAAAGCAAAGCAAAGCAAAACAAAATGATTATATAATGTTGTAGTCTTCTCTGTGTTAAGGTTCTTAAATGTGCCAGGATGAGCTATTATATCATAGACAGTAAGGTCTAAAATAGGCTAAATTCTTTCTTTTTAAAAGTTTATTTATTTATTGGTAATTTTATACATGTATATAATGTATTTTGAACATAACCCTTCTCATTGCCTTTCCCATCTCTCATTGAACTCCTCCTTCTTTCCAGTTACTACTCCTACTTTTTTTTTGTTTTGTTTTGTTTTTTGAGGTAGCGTCTCACTCTGGCCCAAGGTGACCTGGAATTCACTATGTAGTCTCAGGGTGGCCTCAAACTCACAGTGAGCTTCCTACCTTTGCCTCCTGAGTTCTGGGATTAAAGGCGTGTGCCACCATGCCTGGCTTACTTCTTCTACTTTGATATTGTGTGTTATGTGTATGCATGTGTGTTTTTCTGAGTTTAATTAGGGCGGCTTGCTTGAGCATTATGGAGATTAATTTACCAGAGCACATTCATCTTATGTGTGGCTACACCACTGAAGAGAATATCTGCTGCTTCTTTACCAACCAGTAACTCCACTGGGAGCCTCATGCCCTCCTGCACCACCTATGATGGAATTTGATGGGCTCAATGTTGTGCAGATCTTATGCAGGTAATGACGGTCACTGATAGGTCATGAATACACCAGCCATGTTGTCCAGAGGGCAGCTATCCTCCCCATCCTGTAGCTCTTACAGTATCTCTGCCATCTCATTTACAATGTTCCCTAAGCCTTGGAGGAGGTGATAAAGAAGCCTCACTTAGCACTGAGCATGCAACAATCACTGCTTCTGAGCACTTTGGTGAGTTTCGAGTCTCCTCAATAGTTACTTCCAAATTCAAACAGAAGCTTCTCTAGCCAAAGGTACTGGCAGCACTAATTTATGGGAGAGTGCTGGTGTTACACTTATTTGGCTGAAGCTAGAAATGTCTAAGTGACAAAGTACACTTGGTGCTTTTAGTTTTGTGTTGGTATAAGAAAGTTCTTGAAGCCAGGTAATTTATAAAGTAAAAGGTTTATTAGATTAATAATTCTGTTGGCTGGAACACCCAAACATCTCCATGCTTGTGTCTGGATGGCTGTGTCATAGCATGGTAGGGACAAGGATAGAGAACAGACCATGTGCTAAGGACCCAGAGTATGAGGAGCATTGCTGTATGAAGATGCATTTTCTTGAGAACTGACTCACTGCTGCAAGACCCAGTGTGTGCTGCCAGACCAACATTAATGTACTTATGACAGTAGAGTCCCCTGACCCAACTACCTCCCACTAGATCCCACATCTCAGGGGCTCTGCTGCCTCCGCTCTGCCACAGTGAGGCCAAGCTGCCAGCACATGCGTCATATCCAAACTGTAGAAGAAAGTGAAGACTAGTATAAATCATTTCAATTTAAAACATTAGCTAATAAAACCAGGATAATGAATAAGAGCAGAGACTGCCTGCCTTAGGCTCCTGGCTCTACTGTAGCTCTGTGATTCTGGACAAGTCCTTTCTTTTTCTTCTTCCTTTTGAGGTAGGGTTTCACTGTAGCCCTGACTGACCTGGCACTAACTCTATAGCTCTATTCTGGCCTTGAACTCATGGTGGTCCTCTGACCTTAGCCTCCTGAGTGCTGGATGAAAGGTATGCGCTACTAAGCCTGACTTTCTGAGAGAGTTCTTATCCTCTCTGTGTGTCTATATTTCCTTGGTGGATAATTATCTACTAGAGTTCCACATCAAAAGGTTAGAATATTGCCTGCTAATAAGCACTCAGTTAGTGCTAGGTATTATGGGAGAGTAGTAATTTGTATTAATGCTTTCCATTAACTATTTTTGATCTTGCTATTCTAATATTAACAAAGTAATCAGTTAATTACAAATATGTATCTGTGTAAGTAATTGTTCTGATCACTTTTACAGGTTCCCTTACTGATCTAATGATTGATCTAATGAAGAGTGTGAACATTCAGTGGAGGCAGATAATATAAGCTAGGATTACTAAGGGTGAGGTCATACATTATGTTTATTATATTTAAGTTTTAAAGGACAATGTACTACCTTTATTTTTCCATGTTTAATTCCCAAGAAAAATACCTTTCATCTGATAGGTACTGAACAAAGTCTGATTATACACTTAAGGAGATGTATTTGTCTCTATGCCACAATTAACATTGCCTCATTCATTCTTGTCTAAAATGGCACAGATAGGAAAATCACATTAGGTTATTGTATATATTTGGGCACATTGAGGACTAGTTCACGAAGCTACTGGAAACCCAGAAGCATTTTGACAACTGTTGATCAGGTGGTTTGATCTGGCTGCAGGTTCAGGAAAAAGAGTACAGCTCCTTGACTCAAAAGTCTAGCCAAATTGTGTCAGCAGCTCCACTAGGCTTCCAGTTAACTGTGGTGGACTGGAGATCACTGATTGCGGAAGAAATCATTGGGTGATGGCTCAGCTTGTGGTGTCTTATTTATTTATTTATTTTTGAAAGGCATGTGTCAGTTAGGATGTTTTCAGCTCTGAGTAACAGAACAGCAGGTAGATTGTTCTGAGCAGTGAGTGTACTTTGTCACCTAGGAAGAGGCAGCTTCAGGCTTAGCCAAGTCAGTGACACTCTGGCACTGTCAGGCACCCAGGTATTTCTGGGGCTGGAATTTTAAAAAAACTTTTTTTTGAGAATTTTTATGTCTGTATAAAATGTGTTTTGATCATCATGGTCCCCTTCTATAACTTTTTCCTTTCCCCATACCCTTCCATTAAATCCCTTCCTCCCTCTAGCTAGTTCCTCTACCATTTTGATGTTTATCTTTATCTTATTCTTGCCTTCTTTCTTCATCCATGATGGCATGTTGATGGGGCCAATTTTGTATAGGTAAATGCAGCTGCTGGAAGGTATGAATGCAGTGGCCACCATGGATCCAGAATCCAATGTTCCAGTGTACTCCTCCCCATCCTCTGGCTCTTTCATTTATGGCTGCCTCCTCTTCTGCAGTCTTCCCTGAGCCTTGGTGGGTATGACAGAGATGTATCACTTAATGAGCATTTAACTGTTGCTTCTCCTTAGCAGTTTTGATGAGTTTGAATCTCTCCATGAGTTACTCACTTGCATTTGCAGAAAGAAGCTTCTGTGATCAAAAGTGGTAGCAGTACTGCTATATGAGCACAAACATTTCACAGTGAGGCAGAGATTTAGTCTCCATGTTAGTTCTGTAATTCACAGGTATGGTTATAAGATTTTCTGGGCCCTATTTGAGGCCAGAATGTAGTAGGCTTGTACTTTACCTGACACTCTGCTATATTTTGTGGGCTGCTATGATTGTCCTGTTATCTAAAAGTTTCTCTTATTTTCTCTCCTGTGATGTTATTCTTCTTTGAACCACTGTTAGCTGCTGAGATGAAGACATTTCAATGTCCTCAAACTCTGAGAGGGAACATGCCTTACCTCACACAGGGTCAGCTGTAAGAAGGCCCACAAATGTCTGCTTTCCCGAAAGAGATGTGACTAGCCATTACATGCCAAAGCTGCTGAGAGTTCATTTAAATTGTGCACAAACTTGGAAAACTGTGCTAATTGTTTTCAACGTTAAATATGTAAATCAAAGCAGTAATATAATTCACTCTGACTTAACGAAGAGATAGCAATATGAAGATGGAATAAGTCTAATATTTTATTTTTACTTTTATTAGAGAGAGAGAGGGACAGAAAGAGACAGAATGGGCATGCCAGACCTTCAGCCTGCTGCAAACAAACTTCAGATGCCTGTGCCCCCTTGTGTGCATGTGCAACATTGCATGCTTGTGTCACTGTGTGTCAGAATAGGTGGAACCTGGAGATTTAAACATGAGTCCTTAGGATTCACAGGCAAATGCCTTAAGCACTAAGCCATCTCTCCAGCCCCAGTAAATTTTTTAATTAGTTCATAGGATGCTGAAGAAAAGATGTCCTACAGGCCTAATGAACCTAGCCTTGGTGTAGTGGATTAGCATGCCCTCTATCCCTGGGCATAAGCCTACCCTTTCTCATGCCTGATCATGTAAGAAACAGCTAGTCCCCAATCTTGACTGATGATGACTGCTCCTCTAGAGCATTCTAGAAGAGGATTTATGAATAAATTAGAGACTAGTGAAGAATAAAGGATACAGGTACCCAGCCAATATGAATTCTTTCCTCAATGACCAAGGATAGCAAAAAGCAAAAGCAGCTGATGGAAGCAAAGTTTATTTTGGCTTACAGTCTCAGGAAGAAGCTTCATTATGGCAGGGAAATGAATGTAGAGCTGGACATCACTTCTTGTAACAGCTGGTGGAAAATAGCAACAAGAAAATGAACTGAGCAAGAGTAAGCTCGGCTCTGGAAGGGGGAAGCTGTATTATAACACCCCAAAGTCCAACCCCAGGAACACATCTCCTCCCAAGGCCCCACTTCCCAACCTTCCATCCACTGGGGACCAAGTATTCAAAACAATGAGTTTATGAGAGACATCTGATTCAAACCACCATAATATAGCATTCATCACTAGTGTCATCATTTTTCTCTTCAAAAGAAGGAAGAATGACAGTCAAAATGACTGGTCAGACCTGAGATGCTGTTATGATTAAACCTCAAGGAAAACCCTCATATGCTATAGTCACCAATATCTCTGCTAAAAAGATGTGCCCCATTAGGGTTAACTGGAAGCCTGAGCAGCTTTGGCATGAAATGGCTAGTCACATCTCTTTCAGGCAAGCAGATATTTATGGGCCTTCCTGCAGCTGACCCTGTGTGTACTACATTTGGTTGAAATCAACCAGAAAGAGCTTTGTGACAGGAAAGACTGGAGGGACCCAGAGGCATCCTGGTCTGCGACTCCTTTTCTGTTATAGTTTGTCTCCTTAGTGTCATTACCCTGGGTTGGTCATCATGGAGAAGGCTGAGCCTGGGTCCAGAAGGTGCCGAGCTTCACTTTCCTTTCATTCTGGCTGGTGTCCCCTTTCCTTTATGCAGTCCAGACTCTGGATTTTGTGTTTCTCACTGCTCCGTATAATTTGCATATTTATATCCAATACTAAAGCATGCAGACTTCCTTCATCAGGCTTTATGCAGCCTTGATATCAGGTACAGCCTGGTGATTGCCTGATTAGCCAGGTGTTGATCACAAAGGAAAGTATGTGGAGTAAACATCTGGCAAACACAAAGAGACTCCTAGCTCACTGCAGATTCTAAATTCCAAATGTCTAAAAGACATAAGTCTAAATCATAAAACTAGAGAAATCAGGAAACTGTGTTTAGAACCTTGAGGGTTCAAAGGTGAGACAGGTGGTCCAGAAGCCATAAAATAAAGTGATCTGTGTAGCATATATGTGTATCCATGTAGCATGTATCAGTATTTAATTTCTTTTTATTGTCTAGTACTACTTCACTGTATGGCCATATCACATATTGTTTATATTGCTTACATATTTATCAATCAGGTATTTGAACAGTTTCTACTAAAACTATTATGAATACTTCTGTGAATATTTATGCGTAATTTTTGCTCCTATATGTTTATATTTCTCTAAGAAGCATATGCTTACTTTGGAAATATAATTTATGTTCTATGCTACTATAAACAAATACTGTATAATTTTGAGTGAAACAAAAGATCCTTTTTAGGGAATATTATAGACAAACTGTCAAAAACATAACAGAAACAGATAGTACTACAAACAATGTGGAGACAAACATTAAGTCCAATATCAGAGAAATCCACTTTAGGATAATGACAGTTTTTTAGTCAATGATGACAAAATGATGTACTCAAGACAGGCAATGTGATGTAATTTACATTGTGAAATGATAATTAGTGAGGACATTTTTGTTTTGAGACATGATCTCATTCATGAGCCCAGCCTTTAACTCAGAATCCTTCTCTCTTAGCCTCTGAACTGCTGGAATTAACAAGTGTATGCCACTATGTCTAACCAGTTGTTGCAGTCAGGTTCACATTGCTGGTAGAAATCACCCAACTTGTGGGAAAAAAGAGGTTTATTTTTGCTTATAGACTCGAGGGGGAAGCTCCATGATGGCAGGGAAAACAAAGGCATGAGCAGAGGGTGGACACCACTCTCTGGCCAACATAAGGTGGACAACAGGAGCAGGAGAGTTTGCCAAACACTGGCAAGGGAACACTAGCTATAATACCCATAAGCCCACTGCCAACAATATACTGCCTCCAGGAGGCATTAATTCCCAAATCTCCATTAGCTGGGAACCTAGCATTCAGAACACCTAAGTTTATGAGGGCCACTTGAATCAAACCACCACACCAGTGAAGATATTCACATTTTTAATTTTAATTTCTTTAAAAGGTAATTTTTTTTTTTTGTTTTTTGTTTTTCGAGGTAGGGTCTCACTCTGGTCCAGGCTGACCTGGAATTAACTCTGTAGTCTCAGGGTGGCCTTGAACTCACGGCGATCCTCCTACCTCTGGCCGCCCGAGTGCTGGGATTAAAGGCGTGCGCCACCACGCCCGGCTAAAAGATAATTTTTTACATAGGAGAGTTTTTCTTGTCATTAGAATTTTTGTACTTCATCTATGTTGTGATGTTTATTGTATATACTTGTCAATAATAATCCGTATTATCTTCTTTTTCTACTTGAGTACGTATGTGTGGTATGGTTGGGTGTGTGTTTATATGCATGTTCATGTAGAGGACAGAGATTGATGTGGGGTGTCTTCTTTTATTACTCTCCTCTTTATTTTACGGAGGCAAATCTCACTTGACTCCTGAGCTTCCAGATTGCCTGGGGATCCCCTTTCTCCACCTTCTCAGGACTGAGAATATAGGTGGGTTGTCGTGCTCACGTGCCCTTTGTGAATGCTGGGAATTTGAACTCTGGTCCTCACTCTTGCATATCAAGTGCTTTATCTACTGAGCCATCTCCCCAGTCCTCTCTTAAATCCTTTTAATGTCCGTAAAAACTGGTTTTGTGACATAGGTCATTTGTATCTTTTGTCTGATTCAACTGATTAGAAGTTTGTGTGTGTGTGTGTGTGTGTGTGTGTATGTGTGTGTGTGTGTATGCATATATGTATTTTAAAATATTTATTTATGATAGAGAAAGAAAGAAAGAAAGAAAGAAAGAAAGAAAGAAAGAAAGAAAGAAAGAGAATGGATGGGCGCACCAGAGCCTCTAGGCACTGCAAACAAACTCCAGGTGCATATGTTACCTTGTGCATCTGGCTTTACATGGGTACTAGGGAATTGAACCTGGATTCTTAGGTTTTACAGGGAAGTGTCTTAACCACTGGGCCTAAAGGATGCACTCAGTACCTAAAGGATGCAGTTTGTTATTTGAGTATATTCTTTTTTCTTTTTTTTGTTTTTGAGGTAGGGTCTCATTCTATTCTAAGCTGACCTGGAACTCTCTATGTAGTCCTGACTTGGCCTTGAACTTTCATTATCACTCTAGTTGTATTTTTTTAAAGCAAACTTTAGTTGGATGTGTAATGTTGTTTATTTCAAAATACTTTATAATAATTGCTTTATGATTTTTTTCCTTGATCCCTGGGTTATTTTAGATTGTTTAATACCCAAATATGTGAAAGATTTTGCTGTCATCTTTCGGCTAATATTTTCTACTTTAATTCTTTGGTCAGAGAACATATTTTATAATTTCAGCCCTCTTAAATCTACTGCCATTTTTTAGTACGTTATGCATACAGTTTAAAATAATCAGTAATAAACAATCTGCAGGTTTGCAAATGACCCCTTGTTAAATCGCATTGAACGAAAAGCTTTGAGTAGTGGTAGAAAGTGTGACTAGCAGAGTGAAGTGGTGGAGAAGTCCTTCTGCAGACATGACAAAAGGGACTCAGTGTTGTGAAAGCTATACATGTTCATTGCTTATGATTTGAATACCCATTAATCCCAAAAGGCAAATTAAAAATGCTTTGATTCTGCCACTCCAAAAAATTGTTATAGTTTTGGCTTATATCCTTCTAGTACTTTTTTGTTCATTTTTATTTATTTATTTGAGAGTGACAGAGAGAGAGAGAAAGCGACAGAATGGGCGCGCCAGGGCCTGCAGCCACTGCAAATGAATTCCAGATGCGTGCGCCCCCTTGTGCATCTGGCTAACATGGGTCCTGGGGAATCGAACCTAGAACCAGGTCCTTAGGCTTCACAGGCAAGCACTTAACCACTAAGCCATCTCTCCAGCCTCTTCCAGTATTTTTTTAAAAATTTCATTTATTTGAGAGAGAAAGGGGGGAGGGAGAGGGAGGGAGGAAGGCAGGGAGGGAGGGGGAGAGAGAGAGAAAATATGAATGAATATGGGTGCGGCAGGGCCTCTAGCCACTGAAAACAAACTCAAAACACATGCACCACCTTGTGCATCTGCCTTACATGGGTATTGAGGAATTGAACCTTGGTCCTTAGGCTTTGTAGGCAAGTGCCTTAACCTCTAAGCCATCTCTCCAGCGCCCCACACAACATTTTTTATTTGTTTATTTGAGAGACAGAATGGGCACACTAGCCCTCTTACTGCTGCAAACTCCAGATGCATATGATACATTGTGCACCTGGCTTTACGTGGGTACTGGGAGTCAAACCTGGGCTGTTAGGCTTTGCAAGCAAGTGCCTTTAACTGCTGAGCCATCTCTCCAGCTCCCTGAGTTAGTTCTTGCTGGGCATGGCAGTGCATGTCTATGATTCCAGCACTAGGGAGGCTTGGTTAGGAGGATCACAGTGAGTTTGAAGCCAGGTTAGAATGAGTCCCAGGTTAGCCTGGGCTAGAGTGAGACTTACTGCAGAAAAAAGGTAGTGCTTCAATGTCTTTTATCTATTTATTTATTTATATTCATTAGAGGGAAAAAGGCAGATAGAGAGAGAATGGGTATGCCATAGCCTCTAGCCACTGTAAAGGAACACTAGACACATGCACCACCTTATGCATTGGGCTTACTTGGGTACTGGGGAATTGTGCCTGGGTCCTTAGGCTTTACAGGTAAGTGCCTTAATCACTAATCCATCTCTCCAGCCTGACTTTTTTTTTTTTATTGACAACTTCCATAATTGTAAACAATATCCCATGGTCATTCCCTCCCTCCACCCATTTGCCCCTTTGAAACTCCACTTTCTATCATATCCCCCCCCCCACTCTCAATCAGTCTCTCTTTTATTTTGATGTCATGATTTTTTCCTCCTATCATGATGGTCTTATGTAGGTAGTGTCAGGCACTGTGAGGTCATGGATATATAGGCCATTTTGTGTCTGGAGGAGAACGTTGAAAAAGAGTCCTACCCTTTCTTTGGCTCTTACATTCTTTCTGACACCTCTTCCACAATGGACCCTGAGTTTTTTGGAAGGTGTGATAGAGATTTCAGTGCTGAGAGCTCCTCTGTCATTTCTTCTCAGCACCACAGTGCCTTCTGAGTCATCCCAAAGTCACTGCCATCTGAAAAGAGAAGCTTCTCAAACCAAAAGTGAGAGTAGCATTAATATATGGGTATGAACATTAAGAGAAGTGGTTCCTGGGCAGTTTGGTGAGCATAATATATACATTTAGCTAGACACCAGCAGACGTTACACTCCTAGGGCTTATGACTACCCCTCTTGTAAGTTTTCACTATTAGGGATGTATTCCCTCCCATGGAGTGAGCCTCCAGTCAAATTAGAGGGTGGTTGGTTTTCCCCATAACAGACATGCCACTATTACACCCATTGGCTCATTTGGCCTGGCTTGCAGCATCCACTGTTGAGTATCTTCACTGGTGATTTCTCTGTCTCTCATTGAACGGCATACAGTGTGGCTTTTTCCAGCTGGTTTACAGGGATGAAGTTTTCAGCTCAGCTCCAGTAAGACTTGTCAGTGACCTTGCAGACCAAGTATGTGGAGTCTTCAGCAATAGGGTCTTACCATCTATTCCTGGTGGGAAACCAAGGGCCTCGGCAATGGCTCGTAATGTTTTGGGGGCATCTGGGAAGTTCCTGGCCAACAACTCACTCCTTCCAGTGTTTTTTTAAACATCATTGTAGTTTTTTTTAAATGAGGTCATGTCATAAATATCACTATATAATCTACTGTCTACTTAATATTATATAAAATTTTGTATATAAAATTTTGTATGATGATGTTCATACAGATCTATACACCCATTTTCATTGTTATAGAAATTGAACCAGGGCTTTGTGTATCCTACATGAGGAGTTTGCCATTAATCTCTAATTTCAGCCCTTTTATTAACCTTTTAAGTGACTACATATTTAATTTTATAAAATTTTAATGCATTTAAAATTTTTAAAATAATAGCACTTCAGTGCACATTGTTTCTTTAGGACACATATCTAGAAATACAATTGTTAGATCAAAGGGTATGCATAATTGCTAAAACTTAGGGTGTATTGTCAAAATAATTGCCTTAAAATTTGTACTGATTGGTAATATGCCAGTATTTGGTATATACTTATTTAGGTTGTATAGACTTGATTTGCATCTTAAGTTCAATTTGCCAGTTTTCCCCAAAAGTTAATAAATTTAAATTTATCTCTATATCTTTTGTTTTGTTTTTTTGAGGTAGGGTTTTCCTCTAGTTCAGGCTGACCTGGAATTCACTATGTAGTGTCAGGGTGGCCTCGAACTCACAGCGATCCTCCTACCCCTGCCTCCCGAGTGCTGGGATTAAAGGCATGCGCCACCATGCCCGGATTTATCTCTGGATCTTTTAACAGAAGTTAATTTCTAGATTTTCCATAGTTTAAATAGTAAATGAAAATAGACTTTTTTTTAAAACCTAGTCTCTTTGAAAAGAATTTGGGTGACATTTTGTTATAATTGCAGTAAAACTGGATCAGCTTCTCAGTATGTATTTTGTGATATGGGATAGAGGGCTTTTGGCCCATGATATTGATAATTGTCCAAGGAGGCCAAAGTTTAAAATATTTGAGCTAAGGAAGCAGATAGTGTAACACGCAGTAAAAGATGACAGTGGATTTTACATTCTGGATGAGAATAAATGTTCTATTTATAGTTATTCACATTGTTTCGTAAGTGGACCCTCTTCATCTGTCACTTTCATAATTAATGTTTCTTTTGAAAATGTACTAGTTTCTTCATTTTCCAAATGTCTTTGAGCTTCCTCATTGATAAACTGACCGATTTTGCTTTTCTCCTGTATTAGCATGAATTTTGGCACTGCAAATTGTCTTTGAGGTCTTTGGTAGTCTTTTACTACATCTTAAAACTAGACCCATATATCCTGATTATCCAATATTTTATATATCCAACAGGTACTACCTAGCATTTCTTTAAAGCTTTAGCCTTGTGTGAAGCTGTGAGACAGTTGACCTAAAGCTTCTACTCTAGTTCATGTCTGTTGCAGACAGGCTGTGGTGGTACAGAATGGTACAGCATATAGAGCAGGAAAGACAGGGAAGGATAAGCATCTGAGCTGAGCTTTGGTGGGGGGGATATTAGTGGGTTTTTTTTTTTTTTGCCTGAATTTAAGGATTTTAGTTCTGTTGCAGAGGTCTGAATTCATCAACTGGATGATTTATATAGTGTGCACAATTATTGTGCCGATCTTGTGCAGATAATAGTGTTCCATTCACTCCTATTCATTGTCTGGCTCTTATAGTTTTTCTACTTCTTCTTCTGTGATGTTCCCTCTACCTTAGGGGGGCAACATAGATTTCCATAGGGTTTGTCACTCAACAGTCACTTGTTCTCCACACTTCAGTTGCAAGTCTCTGCAGTAGGTATAGATTTAATATTTAAAGCTAGTATACTTAAAGGGAAAGGCAAAGTGACCCACATGGTGGTAAGGTTTCTATATGTCACTTGAATTTGTAAAATATTTATTAGATCAGATTCTAGAAAAACTTCTGAAGAATGTATGTAATGAGATATAACTAAAAAACATAATCAATAAATTGCTAAATGGAATTGCTAATATGGTATTGGTCCTTAAAGTATTCAAATATTCTTAAAAACCCAAATTCAATTGAAATATTTCTATGTAAAAAATTTTAACAAGTAAAAAAATATTCAGTGAAGAGGAATACAAGATGGTACAGCTATTGTGGAAAATGGTATGTCAGGGTTTTTTTTTTTTTTTTAAATAAAGCTCAACATACCTTATAACACATAAATCCCACTCCATTATTACTCCAGTGACATGAAAACTTTTTCTCATGTAGTAAACTTTTATGTGAATGTCCATGTTTTATTCTGTTTGTAATGACCAAACACTGGGAACAATGCTCTGTGGCAATCCATAAGAATGGACTATCCCTGTCCAATAAAAGAGGTAGAATATTTATAATTTCAGTGAATCTCAGAGGTATGATATTTTGTGAAAGATTCTAGTTTTAGAAGATAAGTGTGTCTGGGGAGATGGACTTAGTGGGTAAGAGTATTGCTGCTCAAGCACAAAGACTTGAGTTTGAGTCCTAGCACCTACATAAAAGATGGGCATGCATGATCATGCATACCTGTGAGCCCAGTATTGAGAGGGGCAGAGGCAGTAGCATCACTGGGTTTCCTTGGTTAGCCAGTATAACTGAAAAAAAATATGGGGAGCTCCGGTGCAATTAGTGTGGCTAGGCACAGTTCTAAGTTCCCTGGGGCCTTGTCCTGAAGTTTCTGGATTCTTATGCCTCTTAAACAGTCAGTTGTACCAGAGGCACATAGGAGGTACCAGAAACAAAGACAGTTTATTAAGGAGAAAGGCACTCCTGAGAATGGGCTAGTGCTCTAGAAAAGACACTCAGAAAGCCCTGGATCATGGGCTTCATGATCCTTTATAGTTTATAAAGGACCTGCCTCAGTCTTTTCTTTTTAGTCACTCATATTCAGTTGTTACATGCATCCAGCATTGGGAAGGAAGGTTTCCAGTCTTATTGTTGGCATTACCTCCTTTTAGATTGTGATCTTGATGTAGTCTTCTCCATGTCCCTATGCTCCTTCCAGTTCTCCCAGAGACCTGTGGTTCCCCCAAAATCTTTGAGGGAACAGGATGATGATCAGTCAATTCTCCATAGCTTCTTCCATGCTCAGGAGGTCACAGTCCCATCCTAACAGGAACCACAATACCCTGTCTTATTCTCTTGGTTGGAGAAGAGGCTTTGGATTGTATTTAGTAGGAGTTGGCTGGACTCCTGATACCATTGCAGTATAGCTTTATATTTTCATATGTCCTAGAAGACATGAAATTTTAATCACAAGATTAAAAATGGAAGTTCGAAGGAAAAGTAACATGATTATGACCAACAGCACCCTGAGAGGGTGGGATCTGGAAAGCCATGGCCATGTCTGTCCCAGGAATGCCATCCTTATGTAGTTTACTCTTGGGGATGGGATCCCTTAGATATTTCAGAATACCCCCATACTGTTATATTTTGAGAATGGGGCAAATATAAAAGAAAGAATTTTAGAAGGAATCTGAAGGTAGAACAGCATGAAGTTGTAGCTATTGAGTATGAACAATGTCAAGAGGAAAACAATGAGGAAAACCATAACATAAGGTAAGGTTATCTGCTGCGGGGTTTATAAGCTGAGCTTCTTTGTATTTGTGCTCAGGTACCTGTGCTTGTCCTCTGTGACATGTTAGTAGCCTATACTCAGGACTTAAAAGGAAAGTCTTTAAGGCCTGAATCATTGTCTTTTTAAAAACAGTCTAGTTTTGTCTGTTTTGTAGTGTTACCAATAATTTCATTGTTTGGGTATGCTGCCATGCAAAGAAGCCAAAAATGAACTAGTTTTTAAGCAGCTATGTGACAGCTATTTTCTTGCCTCCAAGTCTGTTAATACCGTCTCTCTTCAAGGTCATTGTGTTTCCTTAGGAGCTACTTTTTGGACCTTGGAGGAGCCTCATGGCTTCCTTAGTCTTTCTGTACGATTTGTGCCACCTGCTGGGATGGGTGAAGGTCTTGTTAATCATGTGAGTTCTGTTAGAATCATTGAGGATACTTTTCTTGGTTTTGGCCTTCCCTTTGCAGACTGCTAGAGAGGCCAGTTTCTGCAAAAAACATATAGCACAGCCTGAATATCCCCAGAATTGCAGTGGCATACTCAGGAACGGCAGTGACTGAGGCATTCATTGGCATATTGGCTTGACCTGGCTGGGAGGAGATACCAGAAGAGGGATTATATTTCTGCTCTGTCAGTTCTTCAGCCTGAATCAGATGAATGCAGTTGTCTGCGTTTGCAGACCTGACACAGTACTACAAGCTTTGTTGGGGAGGGTGGTTGGTTCCATGTTTGTTTTGTTGGCTGACATGTGACGAGACATGAATTGGTCTGTCTAGGGCATGACCAGACAGGAGTAAATGGTAACTGAAATCTGGACATGTATTTGTGAGGCTCAGCTGCTGTTACAAACAAGGTGAAGAGGATTGCTGTTACCAGATTTGGGGGCAAGAAAATATCTGTCCATATACGGCTGAAAATAGTTAATATTTGGCTACTTTACATGGTACTATAGCCAAAGCATAGAATGATTGGTAACAAGACAAAACGGTGTCTTATCAGAATAATGGAAACTCTTATTAGTGTCATGTTTGGCTTTGTTCTCCCACCCAGGCAGGCTGACTGACCTGTCATGTGAATCAGGCTGGGGTTCAGGTCCAAGGGAAGAGGAAGGCTGCCAAGCCCTGAAACTGGTACAAGGTGGAAATTTGGCTGGAGGGGTAGAGTCTGAGTCACCTGAGAGTTTCTAGCTGAGGCACTTTACACTGGCAGAGCCCGCTTCTCACAAACCAAAAACCAAGGAGTTATGGGGCCTTTGGAAGAAGGCAGTAGAGAAGTGGAAAGTTTTACAGTTAGCCAACCCATTAGAGGAGAAAGTGGAGTGGCTGTTAATGATCCTATTAGGGGGAGTAGAAGCAGAAAGTTTCAGTTTAGAGAGAAAAAACTAGGGGCTGGAGAAATGGTGCAACTGTAAAAGGCACTTGTTTTCAAAACCTGACAGCCTGTGTTTTATTCCCTAGTACCTATGTTTCTTTTTCTTTCAAATAAAAATATTAAAAGAAATAAATCAACAACAACAACAAAAACATCTGCTCTTTTTGTTCTGGGGATTTTCCATTGCAAGATGGAGGCTTTTAGACCTAACATTTCTTGGCCTTGAAAAAATCTTTTCAAAATCCTCTGTGTGTGTTTATGTGCATACAAGTTGGTATACATGTGAGCACACATGGATAAGTGTGGGCATACATGTGGAAGCCAGAGGTTGACACTGAGTGTCCTCCACAGTCACTTTCTACCATATTCTTTTGAGACAGGCTGTTATTGTATCTGAAGCTCACAATTTGGCTAGACTAGTTAGCCAGCAAGCCCAGGAATCATCCTTTCTCTATGCCAGCTTTGGGGTTACAGTCCTGTGCCTGACTTTTCCACGAATACTCATGCCCACTGAACCATCTCCCTACTTCCCTATGGTGATTCTTCTGATGTACTCATATTTAGTGCTTAATTAAAAATGTTTTTCTTGGGCTGGAGAGATGGCTCAGCAGTTAAGATGCTTGCCGGCAATGCCTAATGGCCCATGTTTGATTCCCCAGTATATATCCACATCAAACCAGAGGCATAATGTATCACATGTATCTGGAGTTCTTTGCAGCAGCTAGAGGCCCTGGCATGCCCATTCTCTCTATACTTGCAAATAGATAAATAAATAAGTAAATAAAAATAATTTAAAAAATGGCTTATTATTTGTAATATACATTTAATTTTATTTATTTGACAGAGAGAATGGGTGTGCCAAGGCCTCCAGCTGCTGCAAACAAACTCCAGATGCATATGCCACCTTGTGCATCTGGCTTATGTAGATCCTGGGGAATTGAATTTGGGTCTTTTTGCTTTGCAGGGAAGCACCTTAATCACTAAACCATTCCTCCAGCATGACTTATTGTTTTTAAATATATTTCTACAAGTGGTGTTTGGATCATTTAGCAGGTTGTATCCTCACCTGTCTCCACCTTTGACTCCCTCCCAAAAGTCATCACTTAACTTTTTAAGCCTTTTATTTTGGCATTTACTTCATTTTTTAAAAATGAAAAACATAATGTTACTACTTGATTTTTTTCCATTGTGGAGACTTCCCAGTAGGGGAAATTAGGATTCCTTTTGCATTATATACCTACACTTTCCTTTCCAAATATAAGCCCTAGGGACTCTGTCTTGTAAAGAATCTCCATCTGTTTCTTCCCCACCTAGCAGTAGAAAATGCCCAGAACTGAAATAGGTTGTTTTCCCCTCTCTCAAAACTGAAACTTGGCAGGCACCCAGTAGAGACTGTTTTATGGATGGTGGTAACTAATGGGGAGACCCAAGACTCATGTACATGAAGGTGAAGAGAAGTGGCAGTCATGTGCTCAACAGAGGATGAGACATTTCTATCATACCTACCAGGGCTCAGAGAATATTGCTGATGAGATAGCAACAAAGAATATTAATGCTGCTCTCATTGCTGGCAGAGAAACTCCTCTTTGGATGTGGCTATAGATATTGAGGGAACAAAAAAACAAAACTCATCAAAGTACTGAAAATAAGAGGCTGTTGGGAACTTACTGCCAATGAGATGTATGTATGGTGTCCTCCAAGTCTCAGGGAACATTATAAAAGAGGGTGCGGGGTTGGAGGGAAGCATGTAAGAGCTCCAGAAAGGGGAGGAGTACTTTGGGGCACTGTCTTCTACATATGAACTGACTAGTATCATTACCTCAGTAGATGTCCTTACCTCCACAAGACCTGCACAATATTGAACCCATCAATGTTTTGACAAAATGATGGAAGAGGATAAAAAGAATGAGACATCAAAATAGAAGGGCTATTGGAAAGGGAATGGGGCAGAGTGGAAGAAAGATGGGGAAATGTGGACAAAAGAGAGCAAGGGGAAGGGATTATGATCAAATTATAATATGTTTATGTGTTAAAATTCTCAGTCGGGAGTGGTGCGCACACCTTTAATCCCAGCACTCGGGAGGCAGAGGTAGGAGGATCGCTGTGAGTTCGAGGCCACCTTGAGACTCTTTAGTGAATTCCAGGTCAGTCTGGGCTAGAGTGAGACCCTACCTCAACCCCCCCCACCACCAAAAAAAATTCTCAATAAAAACAAACAAACAAACAGCCCTTAAACCTTCCATTGCCGTTTCCTTTCCTCCTTTTGGGATTAGTTGCCTTCACTTTCTGTACCCACAACCCCATTTCCTTCTATAACTACCCTAGTCTGTAAGATTTCTGGATCCTCTACCAAAGAGCCCCTCCATAGGTGTTTTCTTCAAATAAATCCTGTTCTGTTGTGAAACCACTCTCCAGTAATGTCCTCTCTTTCCTTTCAAAGCAGCCTCAAACCTTACACCAAATAGGCAGGCTTTTAAAACAGTTTGACATTTAGATTGTTAACTATGTAAAGCATTTCCATTTGGCTTTTTTGACTTCATGTACATGATTGTCCTGAAATAGCTTTCTTTCCCCTCTTTTGCTTAGTAGCCCATGCGTTCACTGATAGACTTACAAAACTAATAGCACCATAGGTCTTATCAGCACAGTAATGGAGAGTTCCCTCCTGGAGATACCGTTCCACCTTTGTTTCCGAACCTCACACTGTTGTCTTGAAATTCTTTTAGTCTTCATCCTGTGTAAATTTCCTATTTCATGGATCCTTCTCGTTCCTTTGTTTTGGAGGCATACTTTCTATTCGCTTTCTGAGGGAAGGAATATAATAGGAGTTACAATATTATTTTGACAGCTATATTTACCTGCAAATGATTCTTTTTTGTTTGATTCATAATTGGACATGCATAGAATTCTCAGTTGGACATTGTTTTCTTTCAGAATTGTGAAAGCATGGTTCCATTGTTTCACACATGTCAGTGTTGGCTTCTGAGACTCCTGATGCTGTCCTGATCCCTGCTCTATGTAAATGGCTTTCTTTTCTAGAAACTTTTAGAATATGTTTGGCATTCTGAAATGTTAACGTTAAGTGTTCTGAAGTAGAGAGTTTATTCATTTTCTGGGCATCTAATAGTGTTTTCAACGTGAAACTCATTCCTTCATTTTCATATTCTTTGAAAAAATTTGTTTTGTGCTATCTGCATTCTTTTCTAGAACTCTTTTTTTAAAGATGTTGAAACACTTGCAGTAATCTCTACATGTTTTATTTTCTAGGATATTTCAGTCAAACTCCTAATCCTGAGTGATCGGTTTCTTCAGAGTTTATTTCCTTTTGTGCTGTCTTTTGTCCGATTTAACCTTGTCCAGCTACATAATGGAGTGATATGCTAAAGTGTGAGTAGAGCTGTGGGCTGGTGAGGCTTGTGATAGATAGAGAAGCAAGATGTTTCATTGAGGGACTCACAAGTGTCAGTATCCGTGAGTCTTTTCTTTGGAATAAATTTTTCATTTGTATACATGTACATCCACAGTGAATCGTAATAATTGCACTTGTTTATGAAGTACAGTGATGTTTCAATACATGTATGCAATGTGTAACGATTAGATCAGGGTAATTGGTATGTATTCCTCTTCAGACACTTATTATTTCTTTGTTTTGGAAATGTTAAAATTCCTTTCTGTTAGCTCTTTTGAAAGGTACAACTAATTGTTATCAAATTAACTTCTGTGCTTTGACCCATATACACAAACAAGGAGGGTCCCTGTGGAGGGGGGAGGACAGGGAGGAGGCTAACAATGATATCAACTTGACTATATTCACTAACTACAAAAAAAAAGCCAACAAATTAACTTTTTGTGCTTTAGAACATAATCACTAAGTTATGGAATCAGTCTAGGTGTCTATCCACAGATTAGTGGATAAAGAAAATATGATCTGTATACACACAGTGGAGTTTTATTCAGTCATAAAGAAGAATTAAATTATGTCATGTGTTGGAAATTGAATATAATTGGAGATCATCATAAGTGAAATATGCCAGACTCAGACAGATATTATATGTTCTTGTACTTGTGAATTCTAGACATTTAAAAACATTTTTACTGACAATTTTCATACATGTACATAATGTATTTTGATCATGATCCCCTTCCATTACCTTTTGTTGTCCCCCTTCCTCATCTCCATTCCACTGAATTTTATAGTCTCATGAAATCAGAAAGGAGACTGAGGGGTAGAAACTATCAGGAAAAAAAAAGAGAGGAAAGGAAAGGGAAGAGCATGAGGGGCAAATATGATCAGAATACATTACAAACTTGAAATAAAATGTCTGAAATCTAATGCTATGTATACATACCAACTTAAAAAAAAAGACTCTTGGGGCTGAGACTTATTGGTTAAATATGTTTGCTTACAGAGCCTGATGGCCCAGATTCAATTCCTCAGCACCCATGCAAAGCCAGGTACACAAAGGGAGCATGTGTCTGGAGTTCATCTGCAGTAGCAAGAGGCCTTGGCTTGATTCAACTCATTCTCTTCCAAAAAAGTAAAGAAAGATATAAAAACCCTGTTAAGCCAGGCTTGGTAGTGCACGCCTTTAATCCCAGCACTCAGGAGGCTGAGGTAGGAGGATCACCATGAGTTTGAGGCCACCCTGAGACTACAGAGTGAATTCCAGGTCAGCCTGAGCTAGAGCAAGACCCTAACTCAAAAAACAAAAACCAGACCAAACCAAACCAAAACAGTAAACTGTTAAAACCATACAAGACAAAACAAACAAGCAAACAAAAAAACACAAACATACAAGAAGCTAGGCATGATGGTGCACACCTTTAATCCCAGCACTTGAGAGGCAGAGGCTGGAGGATCACCTTTTGTTTGAGGCCACCCTGAAACTACATAGTGAATTCCAGGTCAGCCTGGGCTAGAGCAAGACCATATCATGAAAAACAAGCAAGCAAACAAACAAACCAAACCAAACCAAAACAAAACAAAAAACAAAAATAAAACCATACAAGAGTGGAGCTCCACTGTGTGTGTGTGTGTGTGTGTGTGTGTTTGTGGGATTCCTGAGATAGGGGCTCTGAATTCACTATAAAGTTAAGTTTGTCCTTGAAGTGATTCTTCCAGGGCTGGTATTACAAATATGTACCACCACACTTGGCTGTGCAGTTTGATTTTGATTAATCTTTTATAAAAGTATTGGCTGTTGGGCTGAACAGATGATTCGGAACTTATGGCACTTGCCTGCAGAATCTAATAACCTGGGTTTGATTCCTCAGATACCTGCATAAAGCCAGAAGCACAAAGTGGTGCATGCATCTGGAGTTTGCAGCAGCTAGAGAGGGGCCTTGGCTGGTGCGTGCTGTCTCTCTTCCCTTGCAAATAAGTAAACAAAAAAGTATTGGTTATTGATAATTTGCTTGACATAGCCAATAGAACTGGTTTAATGTGAAAAATCAGTGTAATAAAATAATGTCAATCACAAAAATAATTGAGACTACAATTATATATTGGTTATAATATAAAATAAAAAATCTTAAGAATGTTGTCCCACTCATATTAGGGGATAAAACTTATTGATTCCATAAGCTTTTGCTGAGGTACAGAGGTGTGTCACTCATATATTTTTAAATATTTTATTTCTCTATCTATTTGAGAGAGGAAGAAGAGACAGACAGGGAATGGGGTGTCAGGGACTCTAGCCACTGCAAACACATGCCAGATGCATGCTCCACCTTGTGTATCTGGCTTACATGGGTACTGGGAAATCAAACTTGGCAGGAAAGCGCCTTGACCACTAGCCATCTCTCCAGCCCTACTCATATTTTAATGCAAACAATAACTTAATAAAAATAAAAACATTTCATAGGGCTGGAGAAATGGCTCTGAGTTAAGTGTGCTTTCTGTGCAAGCATGACAGTCTGAAGGGGCCTTATATAACCTGAGTTCAAATCTCCAGATCCTGTGTAAAACAGCTGACCATAGCCACAAGTGCCTTCAACCCTAGTCCCACAGGAGAGTAGGGACCCAAGAATCATTGGAGTCTGGCAAGCTTTGGAATAAATAAAAGGAAACTCCTGCTCAAAACAGGATTAGGTCAGAGAACAATGTAATGGTTTGCTCTGTGTTTCACACTGACCACAGCAAGTGAGCAACACCCATGCTGCAAGGGTACATATAAGTGCATACTTCACATTACACACATACATGTGCAGATGTGCACACATAAAAATAAATAAAGCCCAAGTAGCTATAGCCACCTGATATTCAATAAAAATGCCAAAAATACTCATTGGAGAAGAGACAGCCTCTTCAGCAAATGGTGTTTTGAAAACTGGATATATATCTGCAGAAGGATGAAAATAGATTCTTTTCTCTCGCCATGCACAAGAATTAAGTCCAAATGGATTAAAGACCGGAAACTCTGAAACTGCTAGAGGAAAAAGTAGGGGAAACCCTTCAACATATTGGTCTTGTCAAAGACTTTCTGAATACAACCCCAATTGCTCAGGCAATAAAACCACAGATTAACCACTGGGACCTAATGAAATTACAAAGATTTTGCACCGCAAAGGACACTGTGAAAAAAGCAAAGAGGCAACCTACAGAATGGGAAAAAATCTTCGCCAGCTATATATCTGATAAAGGATTAATATCTAGGATATACAAAGAACTCAAAAAGTTAAATAATAAGGAATCAAACAAGCCAATCAAAAAATGGGCTATGGAGCTAAATAGAGAGTACTCAAAGGAAGAAATATGAATGGCATATAAGCATCTAAAAAAATGTTCTACGTCACTAGTCATCAGGGAAATGCAGATTAAAACTACATTGAGATTCCATCTCACTCCTGTCAGATTGGCCACCATCATGAAAACAAATGATCATAAATGTTGGCGGGGATGTGGAAAAAAAGGAACCCTTCTGCACTGCTGGTGGGAATGCAATCTGGTCCAATCATTGTGGAAATCAGTGTGGAGGTTCCTAAAGCAGCTAGAGATTGATCTACCATATGACCCAGCTATAGCACTCCTAGGCATATATCCAAAAGACTCATCACATTTCCTTAGAAGTACGTGCTCAACCATGTTTATTGCTGCTCAATTTATAATAGCTGGGAAATGGAACCAGCCTAGATGTCCATCAACAGATGAGTGGATAATGAAGATGTGGCACATTTATACAATGGAGTTCTACTCAGCGGTAAAGAAAAATGAAGTTATGAAATTTGCAGAAAAATGGATGGACCTGGAAAGTATTATACTAAGTAAGGTAACCCAGACCCAGAAAGCCAAGTGCCACATGTTCTCTCTCATATGTGGATCCTAGCTACAGATGATTGGGTTTCTGCGTGAGAATGAAAATACTTAGTAGCAGAGGCCAGTAAGTTAAAAAGGAGACATAAAGGGTAGAGAAAGGAAGAGGGGAGGATACTTAATAGGTTGATATTGTATATATGTAATTACAATGATTGTAATGGGGAGGTAATATGATGGAGAATGGAATTTCAAATGGGAAAGTGTGGGGGTGGGGAGGGAGGGAATTACCATGGGATATATTTTATAATCATGGAAAATGTTAATAAAAATTAAAAAAAAGTAAATAAAATTTTGTAAAGCTAGGAAAGAAAAAGAGTTTTCCTTCAAAACCTGATGAGAATTTCTTTTTCTTTTTTCCTTTTCAACGTAGGGTCTTGCTTTCTGTCCCAGACTAACCTGGAATTCACTGTGTAGTCTCAGGCTGGCCTTGAACTCAACAGTGATCCTCCTACCTCAGCCTCCTGGGATTAAATGCCTGGTAAGAATTTCCTTTCTTTGGCTGATAGCCATTCTAATGGAGCAAGATGATAACTGGTTGTGGGTGTGACTTACATTTTTATCCTGATTAGTGATGCTGAGCTTTGTTTAATGTGATTGTTGAATATTTGTCTTCTTTGGAGAATGTCTATCAGACTACTGTTTTTCAGTTATTTAAAAATATTTTTATTGGGCTGGAGAGATGGCTTAGCGGTTAAGTGCTTGCCTGTGAAGCCCGAGGACCCCGGTTCGAGGCTCGGTTCCCCAGGAACCACATTAGCCAGATGCACAAGGGGGCGCACGCCTCTGGAGTTCCTTTGCAGTGGCTGGAAGCCCTGGCGCGCCTGTTCTCAATCTCTCTCTCTGTCTCTTTCTCTCTCTGTCACTCTCAAATAAATAAAAAATGAACAAAAAATAAAAAATATTTTTATTTATTTATAAGGATGGTGGGGGCAGAGGGAGGAAGAGAGGGATAGGGAGAGAGAGAATTTGTATTGTCACAGTAGGATCTCCTTCCTACAGTCTCCAGATGCATGTACCACTTTGTATATCTGGCTTTGTGTGGGTACTGGGGAATCAAACAGGGCCAATAGATCCTTCAAGCAAGTGTCTTTAACCTGCTGAGCCATCTGCCCAGCCCCATCTGCCAACTTTTTTTTGTTTTGTTTTGTTTTTTTGAAATAGGGTCTCACTCTAGCTCAGGCTGACCTAGAATTCACTCTGTAGTGGTCTCAGAGTGGCCTCAAACTCATGGTGATCCTCCTATCTCAGCCTCCCAAGTGCTGGGATTAAAGGCTTGCACCACCACAACTGGCTCTGCCAACTTTTACTTAATTATTTGTGTGACTTTTTAGTTTCTTATATCATCTAGATATTAATTGCTTTCTGAATGAGTAGTTTACAAATATTTTCTCCTATTCTGTAGATTGACACTTAACTCTGTTAGTTTCTTTTGCTGTACAGAAACTTTAAAATTTGATATTTTATTTGTCAAATTTTGCATTTATCTTTGGGATCATATAAAAAATCTTTGTGCAGACTAGTGTCCTGAAGCATTTGCCCTTCACTTTTAATTTTAGGACTTATATTGTATGTCTTTGATCCATTCTGAGTGGATTGTTGTATATGATGAAAGCTAAGTATCTAGTTTTATTCTCCTGTGTATAGATATTTACTTTTATCAGAACCATTTATTAAAGATACTGTCTTTTATCCAGTGTATATTCTTGGTACCTTAATTGAGAATTAGTTGGGACTTTTGTAGGAGACACTCTCTCTCTCTCTCTGCCCAGAGTGGAACATGGTGTGAACTGCTACATTGCTTTATGACTTAGTCCTGTTTGAACTAGAGTTTTCTTGTACTAATTCCAAGTACAGAATATCACTGCCACTTTGATGGAGATTGGACTAAGCCTGTGGAAGTCATGCTGGATAGAGTTCTTTAGGACTTTGCTCATGCTAGGCAGGTATTCAGTTCTTTAGTTTTTTATTACATACTTTGAAATAGGGTACATTATCCAGGCAGACTTTGAGTTTACTCTGTAGTCCAGAGTGAATCCTCTTATTTTAGCCTCTTAAATAGCTGAGATTACAGGTTTTAGCTACCAGGTCTGACTCCCATTTTCTATTTTTAATGGGTCCTCTTCAATTTCTTCTACTAATGTTTCAAAATTTTTTATTATGCACTTGGCTATATGTTTTCCTAGGCATTTTTATAGCTGTAAATAAGATTGCTTGCTTGATTTCTTTTTATTTAGTTAATTTTTTGAAATTTTTATTGAAAAACTCCATACATTTATTCAATGTACCATGAGTATAATCCCCTCCTACCACCCTGCTTTGTCCCACCTCAAGCATCCACCCTCCAATGCACCCTTTCTTTGATCTATTTTGATGTTATCATTTTTCACCCTCATATTATGCAGGTCTTATGTAGGTAGTGTCAACTACTGTGAGGTCACGAATGCAATGGCCACTTTGTGTCTGGAAGACAGCATTCCAATTCATTTATTAAAATTCATTTATTTCTGCCCTAATATTTATTATTTTGGGATGGGCTTATCCTTGGTATTCTAGTTCCTTGGTTGTATTGTTGAACCTTTTTGAAAATTTTTTAATGTAGGTGCTTATTAGTACAGATTTCTCTGATAATACTTCGGGCAGGGGTGCACTGAGCCAGATGACACTTACAGACTCACATGCAGAGGCCGCAGTGCAGGTGGGGAAGGTGGGTGCCAAACCAGATAACAGGCAGAATGGACAATAATGTTCCTCAATATTTTACAACTTAAAAAGGAATGCTTCCATACTCATTTCATGAAGTATTACTTTGATACCCAAACTGGATAAACTCACAATAACAACAACAAAAAAACCCAAAAGCAAAACCATGACAACCCCCCCAAATACCAGTCTTCCTGATCAACACAAATATAAAAATCCTCAATAAAATAATTGCAAAATGAATTCAGCAGAACAAAAAATCATATATTATGATCAAAGGTGGAGTCATTTCAGGAATGCAAGGATATCTCAACATATCTAAATGAAAAGGTATAATACAATACATAAAATAAATCAAGGACAAAAATCACACAATCATTTCAAAATATACTGCAAAAAACCCTTTGGTAAAATTCAACATCCATTCATAGTACAAGTGCCAAAGAAACCTAGGAATAGAAGGATAATAACTCTGCATAATAAAAATATATACTACAAACCTATGACCTATTTTACACTGAATGGGAAAAAAACAGTAAAATCAGGAATGTGACAAGGGTATCCGTTATTATCATTTATTCTCATTCCTGTTCTATATAGTGCTTAGAATTTCAACCACAGCAATAAGGCAAGAAAAAGAAATAAAGGGAATACAGATAGGAAAAGATGATATCAAATGATATGTATTTGTAGATGATATGATTCTGTACTTAAAAGATCTCAATGACTCCCCCAGATACCTTTAAATCTGATAAATATTTTCTGCAAAGTTGCAGTGTACAAATCAATATAGATAAATAGCTATACTTACTTACCTAGCAGGAACAGTAATCTTTCTCCATTAAAACAACAATTAAATCAAAAAGGAACTAGCAAAACAGTCTCATTCACAATAGTCTCTCCTTTGCATCCCTACGAATAAACCTAACCCAAATGTTAAGATGGTTAATATTGATTGTCCATTTGACAGGATCTATAAGCCCCTATGAGGCAAACCTCTATACATGTCTGGGAGGGAATTTATAGGCTAGGTTAATTGAAGTGGGAAGACTTACACTAAAGGTGGGCAACACTATTTCATGGGCTGGGATCTCAGACTGAGTAAAAAGGAGAGATTGAGCTGGGCACCAGAATTCATTGTTTACTCCTTCCTGACTGTGGGCACAAAGTTCTCTCTTGCTCCTGGTACATGCCTTCTCCACTATGATGTACAGTATCCCTTGGAACTATAAACCATGATAAACCTTTCCTCTTCAAGTTATTTTTGTTAGATATTCTGTCAGGGCAGTGAAAAAATAACTAAGTCAGGTGTGAAAGACCATTATAGTGACAATTATGAAATACTGAAGAAAGAAGTTGAGGAAGATATTAGAAAGTAGAAAATTATCCCATGTTTGTTGATTAGCAGAATAAATGTTATAAAAATGGCCATATTGCCCAAGCTACCTACAGGTATTTACAGTGCATTTCCCATCAATATCCAATTCACAGTCTTGTGGAACTAGAAAAAACAGACCTATGATTCATATGGAAACACCAGACATATCTGAATAGCCATAACAATCTTGAAAAAAAAAGCAGTGCTGGATTATAGCCATAACAATCTTGAAAAAAAAAAAGCAGTGCTGGAGATTTTACAATATTTCATGTCAAGTTGTGTTATTAGAGTGTAATAAGAAAAACTTCCATAGTAGTGGCACAGAAACAGATATGTAGAGTAATGGAATAGAATAGAAGAATCAGAAACAAGTCACATAGCTATATCCATCTGATATTATTAAGGGTACAGAAAACATACACTGGAAAAAAAAGACAACATCTTTAACATCTTTAATAATTGGTTCCTTAGAAAAGTAGATATCAATAAATAGCAATATTGAAATTACAACCCTATCTTCCACCCTTTACAGAAGTTAACTCAGTTTGGGTGTGGTTGCATATGCTTGTAATCCTTGCCCTTGGAAGGTAGAGGCAGGAGGATCAGGACTTCAAGGTCCTTCTCTGCTACATAGCAAGTTTGAGGCTAGCCTAGGCTGCATGAGATTCTGATTCAAAATGAACTAAAAATGGTCAAAGTGTATCAAAGGCCTTACTATATAAGGTCCATATCTTTGCTACTTCTAGAGGAAAACAACATAGGGGAAACACTTTAAGATATAAGCACAGGAAATGATTTCCTAAATGGAACTCCAGTGGTTCAGGAAATAATGAAGCATTAATAAGTGAAATTGTATCTAAATAGAAAACCTTTGTACATCAAAGCAAACAGTTAACAAATATACACCTGACAGAATGGGGAAAACCTTTTCCAGCTGTTCATTTGACCATGAATTAACAGCCATAATACATAAGGATCTCAAAAATATAAATGCCCTAACAACAAATAATAACAACAAATGGACAAATGAGCTTAACAGGAACTTCTCAACAGAAGTAATTCAAGTGGCCAATAAATAAATATAAAGTTTCAACATCTTTAGACATCAGGGAAACGCAATTCAGTTTAACATTGAGACCATCTCACTCTAGTCAAGAATGGCCATCACGAAGAAAAGAAAAAACAAATGTAGTTGAAGATGGACAGGTGCATTTAGATATTGTTGGTAGGAATGTAAATTAGTACAGCTCCTGTGGAGACTCCTTAAAAACTAAAAAATAGATTTTCCATATGATCCATAGGTACCATTATTGGGTGTTATACTACAAGAATAAATGGCAGCATATAATTTCAAAACCTGAATACCTTTAAGTGCAGAAGTATTCTCAATAGCCAAGTCATGAAATCAGCCAAGATACCTACAAGCAGATGAATGGATAATGAAAATGTGGCATGTATACATGATCGAGGGTAGTTTAGCCTTTTAAATGGAATCATGTCATTTGTAAGAATATAGTTAGAAATGGAGATGCTCATGATGACTGAAATAAGCTAGATTCAGAAAGACAAGTAGCTTATGTTTTTTTCTCATGTGGACTCTAATATAAAAAAAAAAAGGGCTGGAGAGATGGCTTAGCGGTTAAGAGCTTGCCTGTGAAGCCTAAGGACCCCGGTTCGAGGCTCGGTTCCTCAGGTCCCACGTTAGCCAGATGCACAAGGGGGTGCACACGTCTGGAGTTTGTTTGCAGAGGCTGGAAGCCCTGGCGTGCCCATTCTCTCTCTCTCTTTCTATCTGTCTTTCTCTCTGTGTCTGTCACTCTCAAATAAATAAATAAAAATAAAAAAAAAACTTAAAAAAAAAACAAACAAGCATGCAAGCAAACTAACAAACTCACAAACCACAAACCACAAACTCCAAGAAAAAAATGACATGAAAATTGAACTAGGCGGGAGGCAGAGGTAGGAGGATCACCGTGAGTTTGAGGCCACCCTGAGACTACATAATGAATTCCAGGTCAGCCTGAGCCAGAGTGAGACCCTACCTCGAAAAACCAAAAAAAAAAAAACAAAAAAAAAACTTCAGGGCATAGTAAGGGGGCCATAAGGAGAGCAGATTAAATATGATCAAAATACCTCATATATTTAGATACCATAGAGACCTATTATTTGTACAATTAATATATAGTAATATAAAATAAATTCCTTAGGTTTACAATCTGTAGAAATATACAAAATTAGTGGTTTGCTTTATAAAATAAAACTGCCTTAGTTAATAATTGTGATGGCTAATCATTATTGTCTATTACCTGGGAGATATTACCTAGAAGACACACCTCTTGCTGTGTCTTGAGGAATTTCCAGAGAGGAAATCTGAGGAGGGATGACCCCACTTTGAATGTGGATGGCATTATACCATAATCTGGGATCCTGGGCTGAATGAAAAAAGAAAGGAAAAACCCAGCTGAGTCCCAGCATTTCCTGATCTCTCCTTCCCAATATGTCACAATGTGAGTAGTTAAAGCTGTATGTGTCCCTGTCACCATGATGAACTGTATCCTCTTACACTACAAGTCAACATAAATCCTTCCCTTATGTTACGTCTCATCTGATATCTGGCCACAACAACAAGAAAGTATATAATATAATTCTGTGCAAGGTTAGCAACATTTTTTTCTGGAGGAGGTACATTTTCTTTCTTTGGTTTCATCTCTTTCAGAACAAATTGGAGCTTTGGCAGATCAGCACATCATTCATGTGGCATGTGGCGAGTCCCACAGTCTGGCTCTTAGTGACCAGGGCCAGCTGTTTTCTTGGGGTGCAGGGAGTGATGGTCAGCTAGGACTCATGACTACTGAGGATTCTGTGGCAGTGCCCAGGTAAGAATCTTGCAAAAAGGAGTCTGGGTCACATGTGCATTGATTCTTGATTTTATTCTATTTATTTTATTGCTATTTCCTTTATAACACTGATAGGCCTTATACCAGTATAGCAGTATAGCACTTGTCACAAATTGTAATTATTTAAAATATGTTTGTCTCAAGTTCAAAAACATGAGTTAGTCAGGAACTATATTTGTTTTCGTAGCCTTGCTACTATCTGAGTTTCTAGCACTTGATACATGTCTGAATAAAATGAGTATTTTTTCACCCTTTACATTTTTTTTTAACCTTCTACTAATGGTCGTAAGTATCAATTATTTTTGAGTATTTAAAAATAGAATTATAGGCTGATTATAATAACATGTTAAATTATATTTAGCATTTCAAATACTCAAAGTTGTAGATTTTTTGGGAGTTGTAGAGTCTCATGTAGTCCATATTGGCCTCTAACTCATTATGTAGCAGAGGCTGGCCTTGAGCCTCTAATCCTCCTCCACCTTCCACCTCCCAAATGCTGAGATTACTGATTTATACCATCATGCCTGGCTGAGATATTCTTTAACACAGAAATATGAGTACAGAGTATTTGAAATTATTGAGTATTTAATTTAAATCTTAAGTGATTTAGCTAAATATTTAATATATGCTCTTTCATTAAGAAAACACCTCAAAATATTTATTTTTATATTTAATTTGATTTTTGGGCAATTTATACATGTATATAATGTCTTTTGATCATGTTCACCTTTGTTACCTCTTCTTGTCCCCTTTCAATACCATTTAGCCCTTACTCCTTTCCAACTAGTATCCCTTCTACTTTAATGTCGAGAGAGTGTGTGTGTGTCCCACTGAGTTTAGTTAGGTTTGCTTACATGAATTTGTGTGAGGAATTATTTACAGGAGCATGAACAACTTTCCAGTGGCTATACCATTGAAGAATATGTGTTCCCCCTTCCTCAGCAACCATATACTACCAATAGCTCCTCAGGGAACAGTGGGGCCTCAAAAGCCCCTTCCCCATTCATGACAGAGTGTTGATAAGCCTAGTGTTATACAGATCTTGTTCAGGTAACCACAGCTTCTGTAAGCTCATGATATGAAAGACAACATTCTACAGCACTCCTTCCCAGTCTCCAACTTTTATATTCTTTCTGTTGTTTATTCTGCAATGCTCCTTCAGTCTTGGAGGGGATGATATAGATATCTCATTTAGGGCTTAGCACTCAACAGTCACTTATTCTCAGCTCTTACAGCTCCTTCAAAAAGAAGATTCTATAACCAAGACTGATAGCATCACTAATCAATGGGCATAAACATCAATGTTTAGAAAGCAGTTTGATGGGCACAATGTATCAAGTTAGCTAAACAACAGTAGTAGCTTCTGCCCAGGACCTATATGATCTCCCTAGTCATAGGCTTTTGGTAAGGTTTACAGTACTAGACATGAATTCCCTCCTACAGAGTAGACTACCAATCAAATTATAAAGTAGTTGGTTACTTCCATAACAGTCACGCCATTATTACACCAATGGACAGTGAGCACATCTTGCCTGGAAAATATCTTAAGTTTTGAAATTTCTGTCAGATGGACTTTTGGGGAGTGGTGTGTTAGTTCAGGATCTTGATGATTAAAGAGGCTATGTTAAAGTCACCTTCTTGTTGCTGGGATAAAGCACTCAACCCAAAGCAGCTGATAGGAGGAAATTTTTTTCTTTTTTTTTACCTTATAGTCTTGAGGGGAAGCTTGTAGGGGAAAGCTGCATGGCATGAGCAATGGCTGGACATCACTTCTGCCACAGCAGGTGGAAAACAGCACCAGAAGAGTGAGCCCAGTTCTGGCAAGGGGAAGCTGACTGTAACACTCCCTACTCAGCCCCAGAAACATACCTCCTCTAGCAAGCCCTACCTCCCAAATTGCTACCAGCTGGGGACTAAGTGTTCAGAACACATGAGTTTATGGGGGCCATCTGATTCAAACCACCACAGGTTGTCATTTTATTTCTTTCATTTAATATTAGTTTTGTTTTGCTCAACAAAAATACCACATATTTCTTATACTAGTTCTTGTCACTTGTCAGTCTTTGTAGTTGTTCTTTAATGTGTGGTTTTAGTTGAAAGCTATGAGTTGTTAATGGCAAGAGAAATGGCTTATCTTAAACTTCAGATTTACCATGAGACCTGGTTCAGTGCAAGTTATTTAATAGGTAGCCTCTTTTCTCTTGCCTATTGTTTTTTTTAATGTGGCATATTTCCTTCTTTTTATTTTTACTGTTAAATTTTTCTTTAGGAGTTTAAGAGTGATTTGCTTCCACTTTCTGATTTTAAACAATGTCTTATACTCATGTCTTTCAAAATTAATTTAACTTGGAAAGGGAGAATGATAGTAAAAAAGAGGGTTATATTAGTTACAGTGTATGTAATACTACAGTTTAGTTACATTGTGTATGATACTAGAACAATGTCCATAATATTAATAACAAAAGTATTTAATTTGTTGATGTCTAGTAGCTCAAGGTTTTCAATGAAAAATCATTTTTAAAGATGAACTGATATATCCTTTAGTTTTCATTAGTTACCTCTAAAGTATGAATGACCTCTGAGGCTTTGATTTTTATATAGTTTTATGTTATAACTTAAATAAATTCACTACTACCTTAGGATGTGTAAAGTCATAGCTTTGAAATCAAACAAATCAAAATTCTATGCTAATGCCAATCTTCTTATTTATAAGTTAAATGACACGGGGCAAATTGTTTAACTTTTAAAAGCATGACTTTTCTAACATAAACATGGGATTATATACTGGGCATATATGGAGTTGTTTAAAAGATAGAATGAGATAAAAAGACAAAACAGTACATATTTGTGTATTTTTAGTGGGAATAGTCCCTCCTCTCCATGACATCAGTGCAATTGATGTTGATCCATTGTGGGAGTACTATGAGGAATTTGAGTGGAAGCTAAACAGAAAAAGAGCCACTGTTGCATAGTAGCTTCTGAAACATTTGGTCCCCTTGGTAGTAATGTATTTTCCAATGTGTAAAAATAGTGAAGTTTTATAAATCATGTGATACACATAGCAACTTGAGTGAATATCTAGTGAATTATTCTGAGAAAGAAAAGCATATCACGAAAGGTTATGTACAGTGTGGTTCCATTTTTGTAACACTATGAAAGCAAAGCTTGAGGACTGGAGAATAGATGAGTGGTTGCTGTAGGCTAGAGATGAGCTATGATGGAATGGAGGGGTGATTATCAAACTGTAACATGAAGAACACTTGATTATGGTGGTTATGGTAACCAACACTGATAATGAAATAAATACATGGATGGTGGTACTGAGAAATTCTTTACCAGCATGCATGGGGTTCTGGTTTCCTTCCACATGGTCACAGATGCAACAAAAAAACTGTCATCGCCAGCAAAACCAACTAACCAACAGACCACCTACCCTTTAGTTTTAATCTTTTTTTTTTTTTTTTTTTTTTAGGTTAGCTTGACAGACTGGTCTTTATGCGCACGTGCGAGAGAGAGAGAGAGAGAGAGAGAAAGAGAGAGAGAGGGAAAGAAAGAGAGAGTGAGAGGGAGAGAGAAAGAGAAAGAATTGGTATGCCAGGGCCTCCAGCCATTGTAATCAAACTCCAGACTTGTGTACCTCCTTGTGTGCATGTTGCAGTCCGGTTCGCATTGCTGAGTAGCTTCTGGGAAAAAGAGGTTTATTTTGGCTCACAGGCTTGAGGGGAAGCTTCACGATGGCAGGGGAAAACGATGGCATGAGCAGAGGGTGGACATCACCCCCTGGCCAACATAAGATGGAACACAGCAACAGGAGGGTGTGCCAAACACTGGCATGGGGAAACTGGCTATAAAGCCCATAAGCCCGCCCCCAACAATACACTCCCTCCAGGAGGCATTAATTCCCAAATCTCCATCAGCTGGGAACCTAGCATTCAGAACACCTAAGTTTATGGGGGACACCTGAATCAAACCACCACATTCCGCCCCTGGCCTCCATAAACTGATATCCATACATGATGTAAAATAGAATGCTTTCAGTCTGACTTTAAAAATCCCCATAGTTTTTATCAATTCCAATGATGTTCATACATCCCCATAGTTCAAGATCTTTTAACTGAGCCGTAATACCAAAAAATAACCTCAAAAAACCCAAAATGGCACAGAATAAATATTCACACTGCAAAAGATGACATTGGGCATAGCGAAGAAACATTCAGCCAATACAAGATTTAAAACAACCAGGACAAACATCAAACTCTGTAGCTTCAAGTCCAGCAACTCTAGCCAGTGACAAATCTTCAAGTCCGATAATTCTAACCAGCAACAAGTCTCTGGCATTCCAATTCCGCCCCTCCAGCTAGGCTACTCACAGTCCTGGAAAACTTCATCGGGGCCGGCAGCTCCTCAGCAGCCATCTCATGGTCCCGGCATCTCCACTGGGTCTCCATTGCAGCCCACGGTTCATCCTCATGGCCCCATGGGGTCTCTATGCAGGCAACCAGCAAACCCACTTCACACTGCCCATGGCCATTTCCAAAACACAAGACCGTGTTGCAAATTCAATGACCCTCTTTCCAGCATTTCTTATACTCCACAATACCAGGTAGGGTGCCAATTTGTTAATCCAGAGGGGAATAAAGCAGACTTTGAAGAACAGGACTCCTTGAGCACTCAGGCCCCTTCAAAAGAGTCTACATTCTTCTTGTTGCCCCAGCGCAGGTCAGCTAGCCCAGTCTCAAAGGTTGTAATCTCTCAGTTGCAGCTGAACGGGCAACAGTTCACCCAAAGATTTTTCTTTCTGTGCCATATCCCTCTGCACACACCAGTTCATTTCTACGCAAAGCAACCCTGCACAACTTCTCAGGACATGGGCACAAAAGCAAGCTTCTCACACAAACTGCTAGCCCAGTCCAGGCAAAGCTTTTTCTCACCCTCATAAGCCAAACCTCACAGTCCATAGTTCTTACTGCCTTCAGGTCTTTCAGCTCTGACCAGATTAGTCCATCAGGCTGTACTTACAGTACTGCAAGGCATCTCTTAGGCCAAGATTTCAACTCCTTCCACATTCCTCTTGAAAATCAGCTACAAAAGGCTGAAGCCACATAGTCAGGTGTCCAGCAGCAATCCCACTCCTCGGTACCACTTTACTGTTGCAGTCCGGTTCGCATTGCTGGTAGAAATCACCCAACCAAGAGTAGCTTCTGGGAAAAAGAGGTTTATTTTGGCTCACAGGCTTGAGGGGAAGCTTCACGATGGCAGGGGAAAACGATGGCATGAGCAGAGGGTGGACATCACCCCCTGGCCAACATAAGATGGAACACAGCAACAGGAGGGTGTGCCAAACACTGGCATGGGGAAACTGGCTATAAAGCCCATAAGCCCGCCCCCAACAATACACTCCCTCCAGGAGGCATTAATTCCCAAATCTCCATCAGCTGGGAACCTAGCATTCAGAACACCTAAGTTTATGGGGGACACCTGAATCAAACCACCACAGTGCATGTGCGACCTTGCATGCTTGTGTATCCTTGTGCATCTAGAGAGTTGAACATGAGTCTTTAGGCTTTGCAGGCAAGTGCCTTAACCACTATACCATCTCTCCATCCCCCCACTTTAGTTTAAAGAAGTAACTTTGTTGGGCAATGAAATAAAATGGATGTCCATGTATCACGTGTTGGGTAGCCATTCACCCATCATAGTCACCTTGGATTGCTTCTATCTGTTGGTTCTTGAGAGTAATGCTGTTATTAATATGAGTATAAAGTTATCTCTTGCAATAGCACTGTTAGTCCATGTGGATGTATACCAAGAAGTAAAATTCCTGGATGATGCCTGTATTATGAAAGCCATTTAGACAGCCATGTTTGTAGGGATCTGTCTTCAGTAGCTTATTCTATTGGTCTGTATGTGGCTAGGAAAACAGAATGTCTCTTCCTTCTCTGTTCTCACACTGCACTTAACACAGAAGCCTTCTGCAAGCATCAGTGGCCCACCAGCCATTGTCCTCTAAGACAATTCAGGTTGTGAGGTCAGTCACTAGGGCTGTTACCCTGCTTAGATGCCAGCCATAAGCTCCAGCTGGCTATAGTTTTGACTGACCAGCCATGAATTGATACTCCTATAATCCCCTTCTTCCTTCAGTCAATATATTTGAGTTGCTTACAGAGATCAGGGAACACTTTGGCTTACCAGTTTATTGTAAAGGATAGAGCTGGAGAGGGGCAGAGGGCAATGTGAAGAAGAATGAGGCTCTATGGGAACTTCAAGTATTCAGCCAGCAGGAAGCTCCTTGACTCCTGTCTTCTTGGTATTTTATGATTACATCAATCCATATATATGATTAATTGTATCCTTGGCCATAGATGATCTAAGAACTTAGCCTTCAGGCTCCTTTGCCCTCCCCAGTGGTTGGGTGTGAACATTCCAGCCCTTTAAATCACAACTTCATAAACAGAGGGTCACAACCCCAAATGGGTGCTGCATAACTGAATGTAGGGAGTGGATCACAACAAATTTGGCAACAGCAAAATGTTTCTGGATGTGTAAAACAAAAAGATAATTCAAAATCAAATATGATGATTTCTGGCAGTGTTTCTGGGGATCTGGGGTTCCCTTTTGTGAGTTCTTAGTCTTGTTAATGAAACAATTTAAAGACTTAATTCAGAAAGTTCAAGGACAATTTTATCAGCATTTAAGAAAAAAAAAAAAACAACACAAGGAAGGGAAGCTATAAATCTTGGAAGCTGCGTGGAGGAGAGTGATGGCTAATAGGAAGAGAGAAAGTCATGCCTTTAGAGTTAGGGTCCAGAACCCAGTAAATTCTGCAGTGGAGAGTGGCACATAGTTGCATTGCAGTGGGGAGTCTTGAGAAAAATAGTAAGAAAACACCGGGCAAGTACCCTAAGGATTTTGTCCAGGATTTAAAACAGAGACAGGGAGAAAAGGGAAACCTGTAGGCAGGGTCAGCAGTGAGGATCTGAGAGCATTTGCATGGAGAAAAGGGTTGGGTCACTATCTCAGTAACAGGATAAATATGCTTCCCACCTCTTAATCAGGTTAGTAGTGGTCTTAATCAGGTTAGTAGTGGTTTTAATCAGGTTAGTGGTGGTCTGTCTTTTAGCTGGGTCATCAACAGGCTTAGTTGGATTAACTGTTAAGGGAAGGGACAATATTTTTTACAGATGTTTTATTTAACTGAGACTATGTATACTAACTGAGCTTCTGTGTGAATCTCCATTTTAAGAAATCCTTTCCTGTTTCAGGTTAATACAAAAGCTGAACCAGCAGACCATATTACAAGTTTCCTGTGGCAACTGGCATTGTTTGGCTCTTGCAGCTGGTAATGTGACCTTAGATATATGCTAATGCTATGTTAATTTTAAAAGCATTTCACTTTTGCAGTGCTATGTCATCTGACTTGAAAGCTTTAACTGCTTACCGTCTGTATGTTGTTGCAAAGTGACAGGGTGGCTTGTCCTTTCTTCCAGACAGGGATGATGAAGGATGCAGACAGTATGGTTGCTCGAGCTCTCACAGGGGAAGATGAATAAGAGGAAGGGCAGTACCCAAGTATTTATAAGAATATAGAGGGGTTTAGTTTGTTTGTTATGAAACAAGAGAAAGCAGCTACCTTTTGGGAGGTGGGGAGCAGCTGTCTTGGTGAGCTCTGCTTGAATGGGTTCTTAACAAAGGAGGTGCAAAGAATTGTCACTCCCTGGGCTATGAGACAATCCACAAAGTTGGTAGAGCAATGTAAGTAATATGCTTTATTAAATGGTATTCAGAAATACAGTAAAGACAGAAACAGTAGACTCTAGGCAGAATAGCACCTGTTAACATGGTTGGGAGCCCCAGGACATAGAAAACTCAATTGAGGGCTGAGTTCAGGCTGTTAAAGTATGTTTGTGCTCTGTGTATCCATAACTGAAAGTGTCCTAGACTGATTGATTGTCTATTGAAAGTTTCTCAGCAATAACCAACCAAACAAACAAAAAACCAAAAAACAAAAAACAAAACACTACTTTTGTATTGAAAGTATGGGGCAGGCCAGTCAGAGAAGCAGTCATTCCTAGCTGCCTCTAACTGCAGCTTTTCTGGCTGAATTCCCAGAGCCTCTGCTGTCCTCTGTCAACTATAAGCTAACTACATAATTCCCAGAAGTGGGGATTTTTTTCCCTGTTTTTTTTTTTTTCCAAGGTAGGGTCTTACCATAACCCAAGCACACCTAGAATTCCTTATGTAATCTCAGGCTGCCCTTGAATTCACAGTGGTCCTCCTATCTTGGCTTCCTGAGTGCTGTAATTAAAGGTATGTATCACTACACCCTCCCTCAGGTTTTTAAAGCTACAGCCTATTCTCAAGCCTCAATTCACCATCAAGCCTCCAGATATATGTAAGGGCAGGATGCAGAGAGTATAAACCAGTGAATCACTACCCTGCTAGAATGGATCTGCATTACATGACGTGCAGATGTTCAGAATAGTCTCGGTTGTTACCATTGCACTGCCTGAAGTTCTGAGCTTCCAAATCCAAGTGTGCTCAGAACCAAGCTGAGCTTGCTTAGAAGGTATAATTAGCCTGTGTAAAACTGAATTTATTTAAACATTGAATAGTTTATATAATTGCTAATAGTTCTTGATGGGCAGTAATATTCAGTTTTTCTCTTTGTGTCATGTCAAGTCATAATTTTTGTTTCCACAGTCTTTCAGTATGAAGTATCTGGTCCCCTTGCTATGGATAGATTTGGTGTCTATGGGACAAGTAACACATTTTCATAATAAGTAGATTGTTTTGTGTATGAAATGTGTATCATTTTTATAATACCAATTGTCTTATAATTTCAGATGGCCAATTCTTCACATGGGGAAAGAACAGCCATGGGCAGTTGGGCCTGGGGATGGAGTTCCCCTCCCAAGCTAGTCCACAGAGGGTACGGTCTCTGGAGGGGATCCCACTGGCACAGGTGGCTGCAGGAGGGGCTCACAGCTTTGCCCTCTCTCTCTCAGGAGCTGTGTTTGGCTGGGGGATGAACAGTGCAGGGCAGCTGGGGCTCAGCGATGAGAAAGGTAGGTAAACTCTTTATGCAGTCTTCAGCTCCAATTCACACTCTGCTTTAACAAGTGTTTATTGTGGATCTACTATGTGCTGACCCTGTACTCGGTACTGAGGGAGAAGTACTGAATGTGACAGGATACCTGGGGCTTAATAGAGACTGTTTTCTAGTAGATGGGTGCAAACAACAAGCCAGTAAATATATAAATTACAGTGTGGCATAGGGCTTGACAGTAAGGTTCCTGTGTACTCAAGGTGAGTAGCAAGGGCTTCTGGAATAACAGTATGTTTGGGGTCAGGTAGGAAGTGAGAAATGTTGATAGATACCTGGGTTAAGAATGAGAAGTGGTAGGAAGGGAACATGAAGAGGAACAGAGATGGAAGTAGCGAGATAGTAAAGGTCCCACTATCAGTGACTCTGTAGGGCAGAGCAAAGACTTGGCCTTCTTTCTCAAGGAGAAGAGAAGACCCTGCCTGAGGGTTTTGAGGTGAAGAGTGTCTAGTTGAATATCTGTGGTTGGGTAAAGGGAAGAAAAGTTTGGAGGTAGTGGCAGTATTTGGGTTTTGGTAGTATTTGAAGATGAGGACACTTAGTTCTTCTGTTCTTAGTGGATGTGTACTTGGAAACATGGGGAAGCTAGGTGCATACAGTTATATGTGTGGGATAGGGGATGGTGAAGAGTTGGGGAGGGGGAAAGCTGTGAGTTAGGATTCAAATATATTGAAACTGAGATCTGTTGGATTTCCAAGTAGAGGTGCAGGCAGGAAGCTGAATATATGAATCAGGAAACCAGTAAGACCTGAAGTTTATGCTATTTGTATGTATTTCATGTCAAAGGCCAATGATAGTGATATCTTTATACTAATTTATTATAGATCGAGAGTCTCCTTGTCATGTGAAGCTCTTAAGGACACAAAAAGTCGTCTATATTAGTTGTGGAGAGGAACACACAGCAGTCCTCACAAAGGTAAGGGGCGTGGAGGATGCTGAAGATGGAGGGCTACAGCAATGATGGTGTTTTGATTATTGCACCTTTATCATCAATATTCTTTTGAACTTTGCTTTCCACAGGAATAGGCTGTTTTGTTGATATGCCTGTGTTTTCCTCTTTGATAATAATTCAGATTCTCTTAGTAGCATTTCAAGATCATTCAATATAAATAACTTAAAAATAGAGGAGATCTGGGCATGATGGCACATGCCTTTAATCTCAGCACTTGGAAGGCTGAGGTAGGAGGATCACTATGAGTTCAAGGTCAGCCTGAGCTGCAGAGTGAGTTCCAGATCAGCATGGCCTAGAGTGAGACCATGATTTAGAAAAAACTCCCCTAAGACAAAAAATACAGAACATTAAAAATAGAGCATAAAGGGGCTGAAGTGATGGCTTAGTAGTTAGTATGACTTAGTAGTATGCCTTCAAAGCATAACAACTCGGGTTTGATTCCCCAGTACTCATATAAAGCCAGATGCACAAAGTGGTGCATGAGTCTGGAATTTGTTTACAGTGATTAGAGGCCCTAGTATACCCATTCTCTGTCTCTCTCTGCTTGCAACTATATAAATAAAATATTAATAAAATAAAAAAGTATATATATATATATATGTATATAGCATACATATATAATAGCATACATCTTTTGTTCTTACAATTCATTGGAATACATAAACAAATAGCAAATTGATGTTTTGAAATTATCAGCCTGTTTCTTTTGCTTCTTAACATTTTAACATGCTAGAAAGAATGAAAATGTATTTCTTTTTTGTGTCATTGTTTTGTGAGATAGGATTTCATATAGCTCAGGCTGGCCTTTTTTACCATGTATCTGATGTTGATCTTAAACTTAAAATAATTTTTACAATTTATAGATGGCATGCATTCTCATTAGCAGTGTTTGTCTATAAAGATGTAATCTTAAGTTCTTTATCCTTTTTTTAACTTAACGATTGTTCTCAAGAAGTGATTTGGGCCTGGTATCAGGTGAGTATAGTCCTGTGTACGGTGATGGGCACTGAGTACGTCAGTTTTAGAAGTGTGTCCTCACATTCAGATAAAGCAGTCACTCTGTATTTGTTCTTTGTCAGAGCGGAGGTGTGTTTACCTTTGGTGCTGGTTCCTGTGGGCAACTTGGACATGACTCCATAAATGATGAGGTTAATCCAAGAAGAGTTCTAGAGCTGATGGGCAGTGAAGTAACTCAGATTGCTTGTGGCAGGTGAGTGCTCCTTAGATCTTCCAACGATGTTCCACTTCATCTCTCTTCTGCCCATTCTTATTTGAGTCAGGGTTTCTTACAGATTTGGGAGATAAGGTTTTTTGTTTTTTTTAACTGAGAACTCCAGTAATTCTCAGATCTCTGTTCCTCTACAGAACTGTAGTTATAGACTTGTGTGGCCACATCCAGTTGGAGATCTTGGGGCACTTGGAATAGTCTTCCAGTCCTCTTTAGGCCCTCATGCTAGCACAGGAAGTGCTTTCTGTGCTGAGCCAATTCCTAAGTCCATTTTAAGAAGTCTTAAGTGCATGACCACCCATGGTGAAATTTAGAGGAAGTCAGGTTGTTGTAGGGTATGTTAAAGAAGAGTTTTAGATAAGTAGAACCAAGGGTACAGTAAGCCTCTTGTAGAGAGTAGGTAGCATAATACAGGGGAGAAGTGAAGAAAGGAATGGGATTGAGTCCTGTGGAACCTCTTGGAAATTGTGTTGCTACTTTTTTTGTATCTCAGAGGCATAACACAGTAGTTCACTTAACTTTCCACAAGTCACGAATTGTGCCCTCCCCATGATCTAGAGTATCAGAGAGAGTTAATGAGGAGAGCCTGCTACCACATAGAGATGGGAACATGGGGAAGCTCTGAAGGGTGCCTCTAGTAATCTTTGTGTTGTACAGAAGTTAAAAGTCAGGGCCTGAGTGTACATCCCTACCAATAGGAATGATGACGATGAGATCATTCTTTTTCCACAGACAACACACTCTAGCCTTTGTGCCTTCTTCTGGACTCATATATGCATTTGGTTGTGGAGCTAGAGGTCAACTAGGAACTGGACACACTTGTAATATTAAGTGTCCATCTCCTGTAAAGGGTTACTGGGCTGCCCATAGTGGCCAGCTTTCAGCTCGAGCAGGTAAGAATGATTTTTAATAGACATAATTATGTTTTAAATCACAAAAATAATTAATATGTATGTGTTAACTTCAAAACTTTTAGATGGAATGAATATGAACAATTTTTGTCTTTCTTAACACACACACACACAAACACAAATCAGAAAATTATTTGAGCACTTAACTTTGTGAAGTTCCATGATTGAATGCCTAGAGAAAAACGAATCATAAAAAGTTAGCTTCAAGGACCTTTTTGGTGGTATGTAAATCTCATCATTACTGGAAACAGTGACATTTAGTGACTGTTTAACAAAATTCAATGCTATGCTTAGCACTCAATAAGCAAACAAGTTACTATGGTTGTCACCTTCTTGTTAGAGGTGCAGGAACTTGAGAGTTAAGTAACTTGCACAAGATCTGTCTTGTTCAAAAGCTTGCACCTTATTACCTCTACTACTCATGTGTTTGGTCATAATATGATGAGACTGCTTTTAATGCTATTGAAAAAATTCTTTTAAAAATACAGAAACAGCAGACTATTAATTTGATTGGGCATCAAATTAACACAGTCGTCCATATAGGGCAATTTCCATCTTAGAACTGGAGAGTTACTAAAAAAGTAAGTATCTCTTAATGATTAGTTTTAATTTTGAATTCTAACCTGACACATTTAGGCCTTGCCTTGGTAACAATTCCAAGTTCTTTGTTGGATTTTTTTTTTTTTCCTTTTGAGAGAAAATCAATTGTTCAATGAGGTCATATAGTGACCCTCAAATCAATCTTCCCTATCAGATGTGAATAAATTTAAGGACAGGAAAGAAATATTTCAATGTTTGTAAACCAAGCATATAGCACAGAGCTGGTATAAGCTTGTCAATCAGTAAATATTTATGGAACAAGCAGATGAGCATCTGAAAATGTAGTAAAACTTAAAAAATAAAACTTTGATTTAGTGGTATTTCCCAAAGCAAAAGAGCAGCTTGGTATTTTTGTTGTCATATGTAAATATTCTTTCCTCTACAGTATTCTCCTCATACTTAGAATATGTGTATTTAACAAATATGCCACTGGATATGATAGCATATCCTATGATACCAGCACTGAGGAGGTTGACGCAATAGGATCATAAGTTCCAAGCCAGCCTGGACTACTTAGCCAGACATTGTCCCAATATGCCTTCCTCGCAAACAGCAACAAATTTAAGAAACTAGAGTGTTTTGTAGTTTAATTTGAAATCATAAGTTCTTGAAATTGAATTATAACCTGATAAGTGGTTATAAATTTATGTTTGGCTATTTGACAGAATGATTTAGGATAAGTTGGCAAACTCCAAATTATTACATAAATACTGTGGTCTTAGGAAACTTTATAGTAGTAATATGAGAGTAGGGAGGAAAGCATCAGGAAGTACTGTGGTTAGTGGAAGTTGGGGTTATGCCTGACAGTGGGGTTTGGAGTTAACTGGGTATAGGGCTGAGAGGGAGTAGGCAACAGTGGTATCGTGAAGTCACATAATTCTGGGACCACCATTCAGTTATGTCCTGGGAGATGCCATTCATGAAAAGTACAGTGTGTATAGGAGATGGGAAGTCATTTAGGGAATTAGAAACAAAGCAGTTTGTCCGTAGAGTGGCTACAAGAGGAAATATGTTGGGAAATACAGCACAAGGAGGAAATGGAGATTCTGATATTGCCATCTACACCCTGAAGGAGCTTTCATTAGAGTGGAATTATTTGTTAGGCCTATGTTACCATTTATTCTAGTGTCCATTTTAGAAGAATAGAAACAAGATTAGGATTCACTGGAAACAGATAAGGTAGAGAATACCATGCTATATATCATCCATTTGCCATCCATCCATTCATGCTGTCTTGTTTTTTTCGAGGCAGGCTCTCACTATAGCATAGGCCGACTCTGTAGCCCAGGTTGCCCCTGAATTCAGGGTGATCCTCCTACTTCAGTCTCCTGAGTATTAGGATTAATGATGTATTTATTTTTAATGGAAGTGGAAGCAGTCCTGGGCAGTAAGTAGGGAAATTTCTTCTTTTAAACATAGATCAGATAGTTAAGCTAACCTAAAACATAATTTGGAATATCAGAAAAGGAGATGAGGAGAAACATCAATTAATGAAGAGTATGCTGTTTGCAATTTTTTTATAGATCGCTTTAAATATCATATTGTTAAGCAAATCTTCTCTGGAGGAGACCAAACTTTTGTACTTTGCTCCAAGTATGAGGTAAATTTTTCTTTTGATTATTACTTTGGGTTAGAATAATGGTGCAGCAATACTTATTTAAGAAATAATTACATAGAAGTAGCATTACTCTTTGTTTCTAACAATTGTATCCTATTAAAGTAAGCAAACTAAACTTCGAAGTAAATTCCATTTGATTCCTTTAATATGCTAATCATTTTCTTGCTATTCTAATGGTAGAATTCTAGTTTATAATTTGAAATTATTTATATCCATATTTGTTCCAAAAGAAATTTAAGGATTTTTAGAGGATTTGTGTATTTTCCTGTATCTTTAAAAATATTTTATGTATTTATTTGTGAGCAGAGAAGAAGAGAAAGAGTAAGAGTGAGTGCATGGGCACACCAGGGCCTCTTGCCTCTGCAAATGAACTCCAGATGTATGTGTCATTTTGTGCACCTGGCCATGGGCACTAAGGAATTGAACCTGAGCTGGCAGGCTTTGCAAGCAAGCACCTTTAACTGTTGAACCACCCCCCCAGCCCTATTTTCCTATCTTCTTTTTCACTATTAAGTACTTACAGCTTCTGGGTATTTGGAACTTAGTGGGCTTGTTTATTTGATGTGGTTCAATATATAATACATAATATATAATAACAGATATCAAACATTTCAGTTTGTTTTATTTATAGTAGCATGCCAAAATTCACTCCTCTTGTCTCCTGCATCAGTGTATCAGATAAACCAGAAGAACATAGTATCTTTCAGGGTTTAAGGTCCAGGGTAGGTCCAAGAATCTAAGACAATTTATTTAGTTCATCCTGTTCTTCCTGGCTACAGACATGTCATTTAGAAAAAGTTCAATAGATTTTTGCAGCCCTGAATCCCCTTTCTGTCCTCTCTTCTTCCCTACACTCCTTTCACGTAACAAATACTTAAGTGGGACAATACAGGGTGCATTAAAGGAACCCTAAGGTAATTATGGTGGCTTTTATGGGGTATTCCCCACAAACTTATGTGTTCTGGATGCTTGATCCCCACCTGGTGGCAGTTTGGGAGGTGGAGCCTTGAAGGAGTAGGCATGTTTCTTGGGGAGGACTTGAAGTTTATTAACCCCTACGTTGCAAGTGTTATTTGTCTCATTCTCCTGCTGCCATTGTCCTCCTGATGTTGGCAAGGAGGTGATGTCCAGTCTCTGCTCTACCTTTTCTCTGCTATTATGAAGCTTCCCCTTGAGACAAAGAAACTAGATTTCTTAGTTTGTAATTCTAGATTCTTGTAGGAAAAGGTCTGGCAAAGCAGCAGCAGCTTGGATGGCTGAGTCTGACAGCAGGTGTGTTCCAGGTCACTTGCTTCAGCCATCTGGCTTCACTTATCTGGTGTGAATTGCTGTTTTGACCTGTTTCAGGTTCTGCTTCAGAATCCATTTCTGTAAGAAATTGACTTGAATAGTGTTGTCCAACTTTTATTTTTCTGTAAAATTCAACATATTCAACATAAAATTTAGTGTCCTTCCTTTTACAAATATAGAATCTGATATATATATATATATATATATATATATATATATACACATACATACATACACACACACACATATACATACATATATATATATATATAGTTGAATTTTAAATTTATTTACAGTGTTAGACATGGAAAATAACATATTGATGAAAAAGAAATAAATTTACAGAGACAGGGTAGGTTAAAGTTGAAGCAACTGGCAAGAGATACTATGCATTCAAAATTTAAGATAACAAAGAAATTAGAAGTTAAAAATAAGATGAAATGTTACTTTAAAAGGCAAACCTCACTGTATATTTATTTATTTATTTTAAATATTTTATTTATTTACTTGAAAGAGAGATGCAGAAATAGGCAGGGAGAGAGAGAGAAAGAATGGGCATGCCAGGGCCTCTAGCCACTTCAGATGAACTCCAGATGCATATGCCCCCTTGTGTATCTGGCTTACATGGGTCCTGGGGAATCGAACCTGAGTCCTTTGGCTTTGTAGGCAAGTGCCTTATCTGCTAGCCCATCCCTCCAGCCATATTTATTTATTTTTGAGACAGGGTCTTGCATTCCTGCCTTGGCTGGCCTGGTGCTTTCTGTCTAGCCCAGGCTTACTTTGAACTCACAGCAGTCCTTCTGCCTCAGCCTGCTTGAGTGCTGTGATTATATGTGTGCACCATCATACTTGTCACCTGTTTCTTTGTAAATTAAAAATGTACACACATTTAGTTAAACGTTAGTCATATGCATCAGTTACTTTCTCATTTCCGTGAACAAATACTTGACCTGAAGTAATTTAGGGTATGAAAGGCTTATTTTGGCATACAGTTTCAGAGGGTAGAGTTCATTATGGCAAGGAAGGCATGGCAAGAAAGGAAAGCTGGCATCATGTTGCAAACAGGGAGCAGGAAGAACAGTAGGTAGGCCAGGTTACAAAACCTCAAGATCCATCTTCCAGTGACCCACCTCCTCCAGCAAGGTTGCACCTCCTACAGGTTGCACTGGCTTCCCAAACAGCGCCACTTTACTGGGGACAAATATTCAAATACATGTGCCTATGGGGGACAGTTTACACTTAAACCACAGCACCATACATGTTTGTTTAGATACAGAGACTGATAATTATATGCTAAGATATTTCCTATGGCTGAAGACAAAGAACAAATGCGTATGTAGCAATAGCCTCCATTTGTATATAATGATGACAGTGTTGGCCTTATGAAGGAAGAAGAGCGGAGAAGAGTTAGCAAGCTAAGTTTCCTTCATCGAAAATCCCCAAGACCAGGAAAGAGGTGTTTCAGATGTTCAATTTTTTTGATTTTGAAATATTTGCATAAACATAATAAAATATCCTGGGGCTAAGACTCAAGTCTAAACATGAAACTCACCTGTGTTTTACATACAACTTACATACATCCGGGAGGTAATAGTTTAAATAATTTTGTACATGAATTAACATTTCATGGTGTGGGATTTTCTACTTGCACTGCCATTATCAGAAGTTTTATATTTTGAAGGATTTCAGATATTTTTTTTTAAATTAAAGATGGTCCACCTGTATCCACATATTCCTTTGCTATATTTGATTCTAGTTCTTGGCAATTCAGTGAGTGTGAATCATAGCCTTACCTTTTTTATTTTTAAATTATGTTCTCTGGAGAGGGCTGAAGAGGGAAGGTGGTTGAAATTGTTAGAAGTAAGTGTGTGTGTGTGTGTGTACACACTTGTGCAGGCATGTACACATGTTTGCCTCAAAGCCTCTTGACACCTATTGAGTCAGCTTCTTGTTGTTGGAACAAGCACCAGACCAGAAGAGGCTTATGGGAGGAAAGGTTTATTTCAAGCTTTCAAATTCAAAGGAGAACACCACCAATGGCAGAAGGAGCTGACTCCTTCCATAGATACAAGCAGAGAGACACCACCAAACAGCTAGAAAACACCAAACAGCAACGAAGAGCCAGAGCTCAAACCACTCCACACACCTAAAGCAAGGTTTCCATATCCACTTTCAAATGTTTCTAAGGGCTGGACTCCAAGATCTGTCCTCAGTGACATACCTCTTCCCCAGTAGGGCTCTGCTCACTGGAGACTCAGGTTTCAAGCCTGAGTCTGTGGAGCCATACATTCAAACTACCACATTCTTTAGACTCATGTCCATTTCATAATGCAAATTGCATCTAGTACAGCTTCAAACCAATAAGTGCAATCAATTTTAAGACTGTTCTAAAGTCTTAAGTCTATTCTGAGATTTAAGACTGTCTCTTAGCTGTGAGTCCTATAAAATCAAAACAAGTTATATGCTTCCAAACACACAATACACAGGATCAACAATTCCATTCCAAAAAGGCATAACAAGCTGAGACTGGACCAATATAAAACCAGTAACTAATAGGCAAACTTCAAACAGTTCAACTCTGACATCCATTACCAGTGATGAAAAGTGTCTGGATTTCTGATTCTGCCCCTTTAGCTTTGCTGAGTAGCCAGGGATAACTTCCATTCCAAGCCACCAGCTGTCCATGGCAAACATTGCACAGTCTTGGTAAATCCAAAACATCTTTGGGTTTCCACTATAAACCACAGTCTATCCTCTCAGTTCTATATAATAGCCTTTTTTTTTTTTTCTTTCTATACAGGGACTTCACCTTACTTCACAATGTTGCATCTTTTCAGCTAGTTCCTGGAACTGATTCTCTTCATACAGTGGCCTTACTGGACCTATATATAGGGATTAAACCCTGTTTCACATGTTGCATTTCAGCAGTGGCTTCTGGAATTATGTGTACCTCATGACCCACTTCCCTGAATTTTTCATGCTTCCAAAACAAACACTACTGTGTGACATAGCTAAATTTGTTAATCCACTGGGAAAATAAATCTTGACCTTGAAGAGCAGGATATGCATTTAGAATTCTCCCTTTAAGTGAATTCATTACAAAGCAAAAGTTTGGCATGGGTGGATCTCATCTTCAGGCATCTTTCCTACTGTCCCAATGAAAAGCAATTGGCCCACCCTTTTTGGTGGAAATCAAATGACAGCTGGAGCGTTAGTAACCTAAACCCAGTCTAAGCACCAGAAACTATAACTTTAACCTGCTAGTTATTTTTTTCCTGTGATGAATCATACATCTTTCAGTACTATACCTTCTGTCAAGCACACCAGTACATTACTTTTAAATTCAACCTTGATCAAACTCTTAGGGCATTGGTGGAAGTACACAGCCAGCATTTCATGCCAGTAGCTAAGTCTCAAAAAGGTTTGTTCCTTCCCCTTTGAAAGTTCATAAACCAAGCCTTCACAGACCACAATTTTCCTAGCATTTAGCATTTTCAAACTCATAAGAATAGTCCACAAAATTTCACTTACCACACTGTAAGGCTTCTCTAGCCCCAATACCAAGTCCTTTCACATTCCTGTAGCACACAAGTTCCAAAAGACCAAAATCCACATGGTCAGGTTCATTGCAGCAACTACCCTGCTTCTCTGGCACCAGTTTTTACAGTTACAACCTTCTGTTGCTGGCATAAAGCACCAACCAAAAACAGCTTATGGGAGGAAAGGGTTTATTTCAGGATTAGAAATTCCAGAGGAACACCACTAATGGTGGAGGAAACTGGGTCACTTCCATACATACATGCAGAAAGATACCATCAAATAGCCATCAATCACAAAGAGCTAGAGTTCAAACTGCTCCGCATAGAGAGGACAGGACTCCAGATCCACCCCCAACCACACCTAAGGGATGGACTCCAATATCTGCCCACAGTGAAATACCTCTTCCCCTATAGGGCTCCACCCACTGGAGACTCAGGTTTCAAGCCCAAGTTTATGGGGCCATACATTCAGACTACCATACTACCTGATGCAGTGCTCTCTCTTTTTCCCTTTTTTTGGCACATTGAACATCGATACAGTGATTCTTGGCCATGGCTGCTTATTAGAATCACCTGGGAACTTTGAAAACTAGAACTTTAGTGTTTCTAACTTACTGGAGAAGAATATGACTTGACCATCAGAATGTTTTAAAAGTTCTCCAGGTGATCCAAAGTTACAGACACAGTCAAGAAAAAATTGAAATAGTACAATTTTTCCCCCTTTGATCTATGTGTAACTAGCAATTATGGAGAGCTAGAGGTGTAGTGCAGTGGTCAAATGTTTGGCCTACCACATGGGAAGTCCTGTGTTGATCCCAGAACCCAAGGGGAAAAATTATGCTTTTTTCTTTCATCTGTGGTTTATTGAACATGATGACAATAGTTTAAAGTCTACATATTTTTTTTTTTGGAAGCTTGTGTTATTTTTGGTGTGCAGTTGCCCCTTTAGATTAAAGAAATAATTGAAATTTACATAGCAATAATGGTTTTAAAACAAAGATGAAAGGAAAGAAAGACTACTGGGTATATGCAGAAGTGTCCATTTTGGCCTAAGAATTTCTTTGATATCATTTGAGATTATTTTTGCCCCTTCATTATATGTCTGTGGTCATTTTAGGAGAATAGTGCAGAGAACCAGATAAGCTGAGGTGTGTTTCAGGTCCTTGCTCTGTAACTCACAACTACAGCAAAGTAACCAGAAAAATTTACTTTGAAAGTTATAGTATATGTATAAGTACAAAAGAGGACAAAATAGTCTATAAATTAATGGTTGGCTAGTTTAATATTCCTTTTCCATTTTTATTAAAGCACTGTTAACTTTTCCTTAGTTCTAGATCATGAACAAATATGAAAATAAGTTGAAAACAAGCAATTTGGGAGAAATGAAAGGACCTGTAATGCTTCTTTCAAACTGTCACTGGATAAATAATGTTTAGTGCTAGACAGGGATTGGGGTTTTCAAGGCCATTCTTGACATCTCTGTCACTTTTTTCATAAATTTGTAAGTATATACTTGGAGATATAAATTAAGAAGCACCAAATTTTCATAAATTATTTGCAATACAGATTATAACTAAACTCTGACTTTTTTTTTTTTTTTTTTTTTTTTTTTTTTTTATCTTTTAGAGGCAGGGCCTCATGTAGCCCAGTCTGGCCTTGAGAACTCACTATGTTGTTGAGGATGACCTTGAACTTCCAATCCTCCTCCCTCTAACTACCAAGTGCTGAGATTACAGGTGTGTGCCACCACACTTGGCTTAAACTGGCTTTTTAAAACAATATATTTTATTAGAGTTTAGTGACCATTATGGCAAGAATCTGATCCTTGATGTTATAGTGACTCAAAGCAAGAGGGAAAGAGTTCTTTAAAAAAGCTTGCATTGAGTTGGTGTTTATAGGAAACAGACTTTGAGGTTTAAAGTTTTGGAGATTGTGCTCTCTGGAAGAACATCTAATCAGGGGTGAAGGAAACAGAAGTTGAACTTCAATTTCCTTGCAATATTCCCATGGAGGGCTCTAAAGCTTGGGTGGTCATTCAGCTAGGCCTGGGCTGAGACCAGGGATCTGAGCTTTTGTAGCATACCTTTCTGACACTGAATATAAAATGGTGAAGCAATGGCAAGGGCAAGAGCAGCCCAGGTGTGAGCTGGCAGAACCAACACTGCCAGCATTGGGGGTGGAGGAGCGAGCGCAGGGGTGGGCATGCGGGTGGAACACTACTGCTTCAACTAGTGAGACAGTGTGGACGGTGCATGAGGGAGGACAGGAGAAAATATCTATGATGTATCACTTCTCTTTTTACTGTTATATTTAATTCTCCAGAATTCTTCTCCTGCTGTTGACTTCAGGACTGTGAACCAAGCGCAATATACCAGTTTAATAAATGATGAAACCTTAGCAGTTTGGAGACAAAAACTCTCAGAACACAACAGTGCAAATACAATCAAGTATGTGGTTGCTTGCCTTCGTACTTTCCAAAGTGTATTGGAGCTTAGTGATGTTCCCTGCTTCCATGTTGAGATTACAAATATAGATGGAGTTTGATGGAATCAATTTTTGAACATTTGTTCAGGGGTTCATCTCAGGCACCAATGACACAGTGAGTTACTCCCCAGTTCTCACACAGCCTGCCTTGAGCAGTGTAGCCCTTAAAATTCTGTCTGAGGTGGCCCTGAGTTGGCCTTTTGGTTGAGAGAATTCTGAAGTATGTTGTATGTCTCCAGTGGATTTCTTCACATTGACGTTCCACAGGATTTTTATTCTTAGAAAGCTGCTACTTCATCAAATCTGAGTAACTACCAGCATTTTGCCATTCATTGATTATTGATATGGTAAATTAGTGTGTGTTTGGGGGGGGTAAGTATAATAGAAATGTGGAGGTTTTATATCAAGTTTATTTTACTTTTAAGATTGTTTTGTGTACATTTTTACATATTTTCGTTGGCTTTCCTCAGTGTTTCCTTTTTTGCCCCCCTGCAGTCTAATTCTTGGGAATGAATAATTCATTCCTGTCTGTGTAATTAAGGTTGTCATTCTAAGAAATGTGCATAATAAATCTTACTTTATGATTGAGATTGTTCTAAGGCAAATAACCAGGATCCTGAACTTTGGAGTCCTTTGTCTAGTAACTTTCTGAGTGAGGTGACCTTGAGAAGAAGCCTGAGCAGCTCTACAGCAGCTCTTATATTCCTTTATCCTTAGGGGCTATGCCAAAGAGATCAAGGTGGAAGGCAAGTGGGAAGAAAGAGGCCTGGGGCTGGTCAGTGGGGGAACTGTGACATTATGTTTTACCAGTGGTTCTATTTTCGTATTTGTAAAATGCAGGGATGGAAGAAATGTTCTATAAAGATCTTATTTTTCACCTACATGCCATGGTAACAAAAATACTTTTGTTCTCCTTCCTAGCTATATACATGTTTTACTATTTTTCCTTCCTCTTTATAGTAAATAAGAGGATCCAACTTCCTGACAAGCAGTTTCATTCTGGGTCCTCAGAAACTAGCTATTTTCACAGCTCCTATATAACATAGGTAATAGAAGTAAATACTCCTTTTTCTAAATTTTAGTTTCTCAGGCAACAAAATAAGAGGAAATGGTTATGTAATTACTAATTTACAAAGATAATTTCTGTGATTGGGAAACAAGAATTCAGCTTCTTTGGTTTTATTTTGTTTTCAATGAATGGTACTGTGAGGATGTCCAAGATGGGTATTAGAAGCAATAATTTTTCTTGTAAGGGTTTTAATACTTTAAAAAATACAACATAACTCATGGAAAACTTTTCTTATCTATTTTGAGATGTGACACAATGTGTCTATAAAGCAAGGCTGCGTTTTCGGAAAGTACTAATAAAACAGATTTGCCTAAGGAGTTTACTAGGTATATGACTAATTTATTGCTGGTACAAAATTATTTGTATCATCTTTTTTTCCATTTTCTTTCTTTTTTTTGAGTAGTGGTGTTGTTCAGATCTTGTCTTCTGCAGCCTGTTGGAATGGAAGTTTTCTGGAAAAAAAGTAAGTTACTTACAGTCTTAGAAAAAACTTACATATATAGCCGGGTGTGGTGGCGCACGCCTTTAATCCCAGCACTTGGGAGGCAGAGGTAGGAGGATCGCCATGAGTTCGAGGCCACCCTGAGACTCCTTAGTGAATTCCAGGTCAGCCTAGGCTACAGTGAGACCCTACCTCAAAAAAAAAAAAGAAAAAAACTTACATATATAAATCCTACCCACCTATATAAATATTGAAGGTTGAGAAAGATTCTGTTCTTCTTGATGGTGGTTAGCCCTAATTCAATGTAAAGCTAACATTTTCATAAAAACTTGAATGGCTAGCAAGGATATCTGAGAGGACAGCATGAAGGATGAGGCAGAGTCATGTCTAGTTGTCAGAGAAGCATATTACCACAGAGAAACTATAACTTTGGAAGAACTGGTATCATTCAAAGTTAGAATTTCAGGATATTCTAAAATGTTACTCCCATCTGATGTGCATGGTTTGTTCTTAATCTTTAAATGATTTCCTTGGTTTCTTTAGTTTGCTTTTCCTCTCTCTCTCTCTTTTTTTTTTTTTATTATTTTTCATGATAAATGAGCTTATGGAGAAGTTTCCAGCAAATTTCAGGGGTTCCTTGGAGTCAGGCCTAGTGCAACTCGTCCAGAAATTATATTTGAGGCTGAACTCCTAGGCAGCAAATAGAACATTTCTTTGCTTGGCCTTATCCCTTCTGTATATCCCCCCTCAGGAACCCGATGCCACAGCTGGATCTTCCCAAAGGTGGGGATCCTCCCATGATTCTAGATCCTGATCTATTCTTAGTGCTTTTCTACGATTTACCAGGCTGACCAGGTTTCAAGATGAGTGTGTTGTGTTACTCATCTTTCTGTTACTGTAACAAATACCTGATATAATTTAAAAAGAGGAAACCATTGTTTTGGCTTATGGTTTCAGCATTTTCATTCCATGGTGAGTTAGCCACATTCCTTTTGGGCTGGTGATGAGGAGTATGTCATAGCAAGAGAGGATGCCAGAAGGAAGCTACTCACCTTATACTGGCTAGAAAGTAAGAGAGACAGGAAGAGGCTAGGGTCCCAATACCCTTTTCAAAAGCATAACCTAAGTGACATGCCTTCTTTACACTTCACCAACTAAAAGTTCTGCCCTTCCCAAAAGTTCCACAGGCTGGGGACCAATCTTCCACACATGAGCCCTTAGCAGATGCTTGTGTTCCAGAGTATAGCTATGAGGAGACTAAACCAAGGAGAGGGTAGAGGGAGAAAAGGGTGAATATGGGAGGAATATGTTCAGTAAAACAGATACTTGCATTAAATATCTTTTGTGATATAGTACCATGTACAAAATGAAACATGTAAAACAATAAAGGGATAGTAGTGCATTAGACTTTAGTTTTGTGTGTGATTCCAAACCCTACCTCTCAACCCACATCTTAGAATTTTTAAGAGGGATAAAATCAGGAGTGGTGATATTACTTTACTTGCCTCTTATGAAAAGGTCCTAGGTTCAATTTCCAACCTTAAAACAGAAACAACAAATAAGATGAATGGCTGGATGGATCAGAGGGGATTTACTGAGGGAGCCGGCCCATATAATTATGGGGAATATTATGGGGAAAATATGCTGTTTGCAAGTTAGGACAGTAGGGGAGCTATTAGTGTCCTGAGTAGTAGTCTAAAGCCTCAACCAAGGAAGCTGGTGGTATAACTCTTAGCCTGGGGCCAAAGGCATTGGAAGCCCAGGGGAGAAGGATTTCTCAGGTCCAAGTCCCAGTGTCTAAAGGCCAGAAACCTGCAGTTCTGATGTCCAAGGCAGGAGAAGGTTGTTCCAGTACCTGGACAGTGAGAGTGCCTTTTCCTCTGCCTTATATTTGGCCCTAAGCCAATTGTACAGTCCTCGCCCACATTGGTTTAGGGGGATCATCTTGACTCAGTCCCCAGGTTCAAATGCTAATTTCATCTGGAAACACAAGCATGCCTAGAAATAGTGCTTTGCCAGCTACTGGGGGATCCTGTAATACAGATAAGTTGACATTGAAAATTAACAGTATATCTCTGGTTGAGTTGTAAGAGATCACTTCAGAAAGGCTTGTTAGAGATTTTCTTTTAATTACATGTAGGTTTTTTGTTTATCTGTTTAGAATTGATGAACATTTTAAAACAAGTCCCAAAATTCCCGGGATTGATCTGAACTCAACAAGGGTTCTATTTGAGAAGTTGATGAACTCTCAGCACTCTGTGATTCTAGAGCAGGTAGGATGTTGTTTGCATATACAAAATGTGTTTTGCATTAAGACATCCATCTTTGAAAAGAAAAGAAGCAATATGAAGACATAATGTACAAATCTTACTTTTGTGAACAGAGTAATTTTGGGAGTTTGGCCTACCTTTTGTTTTCCTTTTGGCTTAAATGTTCTGCAGACATTGACTCTCTAAAATATCAGGTCTGTGTGGGTGGTAATTCTTGTTACGCTTTTTCTTGAATGTGTTCTGTAACCCTGGCCCAGCGCCTGGTTCATGGTTCATGGTTGTTCCATGTACACTGAATAAATAATGGTCAAAAAGCTGCCATTAAATAGCTTATGATTTAGAGATGAGTTAGTAAGATGTCAACTATGTTTGAATTTTTCATTGTTCTTTTCTCTCTTACAGATCTTAAATAGCTTTGAAAGTTGCCTCATTCCCCAGTTGTCAAGTTCACCACCAGATGTTGAAGCAATGAGAATCTATTTAATCTTACCTGAGTTTCCCCTGCTCCAGGATTCCAAGTATTACATAACATTGACTATTCCCTTGGCAATGGCCATTCTGAGGCTGGATACAAACCCTAGCAAAGTATTAGGTGAATTTACTAAACTCCATATTAGTGGTTTTGTGCTTATTTATTATGGCTCTTATTGGATTGGATCTTGGGCTACATACTGCTCAGGCCACATTCACCTGAAGCAGCCTTTCTCTTCCCAACCCCACAGCTGCTGGGAAGAACCAACAGGCACACTTCTGTGACTGCGACTCCCACAAACAGCTAAGCAACCTCTCTAAGTCATTGGGTCCTAAGTGGCCAGTGGCTGTAGACAACCCATCACATATGATGCGTACACAGCAGCTAACCTCCACAGCAACCACTCCTCAAAGAGTGACTTCTCTATCACAGGCCTGAGCCATGTGTGCCCAAGTTCCCCATGTTCTAGTGTCCCCCACATTTTCCAAATCACACATTAACATGATGGTACAAGATCTTTCTACTTCTTCAAAGGAACATCTTCTGTTCCTCTGGGTAGTCTGAAGTCCTCTCCTTTCTGTTCTTCAGACCCTGGCATTGTTTAGCATTCATGAATCTTGTGGCCTCAAGGAACAGTCCAATGCATTTTCTCTGTCTCAAATCTGACCATACAATTGCTATTTATTTATCTCTAACATCTAAACCTTTTTTGTTGTTGCTAACTTCTAGCTAACTCTATATTCAGTTAGGGCAAACAGAACTGTTCTTTAGTCAACGTGAAACAATTCATGACAGATTAATCCTGATTTTGAAATACTCATATTCATCCTTAAGCTACTTTTTTCCCTCCCACATTCACCTGCATTTAATATTGCCTTAAAATTTAGTATCTATCTCTGTCTTTCTTTAATACCTAATTCTGGGGGTGGAACAAAATGAACAGCTTTGGTGATACAGAGAAATCCAGGAAAGGACAGGTGACTTAGTGGGAACTTACAAGTGTTTGTTTTGTGTTTCTTTCTTAGGACAGTTGAGACTACACTGATTTTTGCAGGCTCCGGACACTCTGCTGAGCTAAGAACCTTCTGTTCCTCAGTGAACTGGAGAGTGTCTCACGGGAGCAGCACCTGAGATGTTTTCATTAATCAAGCGCAGAAAGTCTATCACCTGGCTTTGTGTTTTTTCCCTCCCCTGGTAATTTTTTAGGTATTTGTTGCAACTCAGTGATTTCTGTGTTCCAGGTGCCTGGGGATAGTACTTAACTATGATTTCTCACTTCACTGTTGCTTCCACCTTTACACAGGAGTTAAAAGTAGAAACATAATGAAATCATTAGTAATGTGTTCATACTTAATGGTCTTAAGATCATAAGCCTTTAGGCACATATTTTTCAAGTCTTTCTAATAGTCTTGAGTAGAGTGGTGACAGTCTTCAAAAGAATACTATCCAAATTTGAGATTCAAAAATTTTGTAAGTTTTTAGATGACAACACATAATTATCTAATTTTATACGTGGTTTCTTTTTAGTTTCTGAAAAATAAAATTTAAAAGAACACCTCAAAGTCAAAATCCTGATAGGTTTTGGGGTTCACAATGGAGGACCAAGATTGAGGGTTTCTTGGATCTAAGACTTTATTGTAATGGACAGGGAGAAAGGGGACACAATTAGCTAGATAGATAATAGAAATGTATAAATAGATGATAGACAGAACAGAGGGCAGGGCAGAAAGGGGGAATTGTATGCACCTGACACAGAGAGCGGAAAAGAGAAAAAGGAGCAGGGAGAAGGTTTTATGGGAAGGAGGGAAACTGCTCTGTGTGGAAGAGGGCGAAGCCCTGAGTGGTGTGTAGACGTGTGGGTCTGGAGGAAGGTGATCTTTCCTCCTCTCAGCCCAGAGGTATCTTAATTACTATATCAGGAGACAGTCCCAGAGTTCCCAGGTCTAGCATGAGCAGGTGACAGGGGAAAGAAGAGGGATAGGTAGAGAGCTCTGGGACTCTTAACAAATAGGTGCCCATCATACAGACAGAATAGTTGTCAGTATTTGTCCTTTTCATTTGATCCTCCCACTTACTTTTTAATATTTGATGGAATGTATATATATATAGCCTTTTATGTGGGGGAGTGAGAGTGAGAACAAGAGCGAGCAAGTGAGTGTCTGTGCGAGTGACAAATTGGCACACTGGGGCCTTCAGCCACTGCAGTCAAACTCCAGATATACGCGTCACCTTGTATGCATGTGCGACCTTGCACACTTGTGTCATTTTGTGCGTCTGACTTTTATGGGACCTGGAGAGTCAAATATGGGTCTTTAGACTTTCCAGGCAAGCACCTTAACTGTGAAGCTATCTCTCCAGTCCTTCTATTTTTACTGTTCAAAACGTATGTTTATTTATTTGTAAGCAGAGAGATAAAAGAGAAACATACACACACACACACACACACACACACACACACACACACACACACAGACAGGGAGAGAATGGGCACACTAGAGCCTTTAGCCACTGCAAACAAACCCAGATGCATGTGCCACTGTGCATCTGGCTCTACATGGTAATTGAACTGTAGTCATTAGGCTTTGCAGGCAAATGCTTTAACCATTGAGGAGTCTCTCCAGCCCTTGCTGGAATATTTTAAATAAACAAAATCTCATATAATATTTCATTGTTTAAATATCTCAGTATGGCTGACTTTATCTTTAACAAAAAAGCCAGTAGTATAACCTTCTCTGATTATGAAAGCATTGTTTACAGAGAAATATTTAAAAAAAAACTGATTATGCCTCATGAAGGAAGGGAATGGTTTCCATGTTGATCCTCTCCTAGGAGGAGGTTACAGTTGCATTCCTGGTACAGAATTTTACAAGTAGCTGAGAACAGTGTTGTGAGGACATGAATGCTATTTGAGTAATACATGCTTCCTGCCCAGAATATGCATGTGTGGTTCCTCTGTGCAGTTTGGAATTGAAATTTCAGGTTAGCTTTCAGCATGAGTCTTTGAAAAGCATCAAATCAAATATAAAAGAAAGAAAAAAAATTTGGAGATTCTCAAATATCTGCTGCTCTTTTAAGAAAAGTAGTAATGGTTTCTTTTAAAAGTCAGTTTGGGGAAACTGTGTTTTAGTCTGATGTTTACCTTCTGGCCATAGGAGTTTGAGCTAACAGGAAGGAGATGTACAAAATATTGTTCAAGATTATGTGTTAAAGCATCTTCCTTCCCTGCTCTCTCTCTCCCTTCTTCCTCCTCCCTCCCTCTTTCTCTCTTCCTTCCTTCCTTTCTTAGATAACTGGTGGTCTCAAGTATGCCCAAAATATTTCATGAAGCTGGTGAACCTCTATAAAGGTGCAGTTCTTTACCTGCTGAGAGGAAGAAAGACATTCTTAATTCCTGTACTCTTTAACAAGTACATTACAGCAGCTCTCCGGCTCTTGGAGAAGTTATATAAGGTAAGCATAGGAGGAGCTGGTGGGGAGGAGTGAATGGATGCTAGCGTGATGTGTCCTCCTGGAGCTTTCTCTGGGAAGCCATCTTCCTGTTCTTTGCTTTTAATTGTTCTTATTTTGTCCATCATTAGGTAAATCTTAAAGTGAAGCATGTAGAATATGATGCATTTTACATTCCTGAGATTTCCAGTCTCGTAGACATTCAAGAAGACTACCTCATGTGGTTTTTGCATCAAGCAGGGATGGTAAGAATTCATGTAAAGCATATTTCTAAATTTTTTCTAATTGTTTTATACATGTGTATTTTTAAATTTTATTTTTGAAAGTTTTATGCAATGTTCTTTGATCATATTCACCCCTATTACCCTCTCTTATCTCTCTTGTACTTTTCAATCCCTTCTTCCCAGCTAGTCCTCGTATTTCTATGTCATTTTGTTTGTTTGTGCATATTATTGCTTGATGAGCATGGGTGGAGGGTTATTTACTATCATATGGGTGACTTACTACACCACTGAATAAAATATCTCCCCCTTCACTGGCAACCATGAGCCTCTCTTCCATCCACTGAGAAATGTTAATAGGCCCAGTCTTGTGCAGGCAACCATAGCTGCTTTGAACTTACAAGCATAATGTTTATGACATCTTCAGAGGACAGGAGTCCTCCTCATCCTTTGGCTCTTAACATTTTTACTTCCTTCTCTCCCACTATGTTCACTGGGCCTTACAGGAAGTGATATATGTATGTGTCTTGTTTAGGGATAAGCACTCAACAGTGACTTATTCTCTGCACTTCGGCCAGTTGTGAGTTTGTATTAGCTCCCTGCTGCAGAAAGAAGCTTCTTTGACCAAGGCCAAGAGCAGCATAGTCTTCAAAGGCTAGAGGAGTGTGCAGGTGTTGCCCAAGCATAGCTTAAAGTGGTAGCCCTTTTGTTTAGAGTATGTAAGCACACAACATCACATCTGAGCTGGGTAGTTTTTGTCTTTGATGTCTTTGCCATGACTGTCTTCCACACAGTTGGCTTTTGATTCTTGAAACTTGGAAGTGCTTTAGGTAATCATAAATGTCATAAGGAGTCATAAATGAGTACCAGTTACCAACATTAAAAAAAAAATCAGTGTATCTGTGGTTGGGGATGCAACTTAGTTGTAAAGTATGTGCTTTGCATGCTCTAGGCCCTTGGTATGATCTCTGGCTCCATATAAACAAAAGAAAAATGGTATTTAAAGTATTCAAAATAATAAACAAAGTGGAGTGAATGGTGGTTGCCAGGAGAAATATTGAGACAGTGAGAAATGGAGTTGTTATTTAACTAATATATAGTACAGGTTTTCAAGGTGATAAAGCTCTCAAGTTTTGAAGTACAATAGTGTGAAATCTTTTTTTTTTTTTTTTAAGTCCCATGTTTCTCAGCCTGGCCTTGAACTTGCTATATAGCTGAGGATTAACTTGAACTCCTGATCCTCTTGCTTCTACCTTCCAGAGTACTGAAATTAGAAGTATGAGCCACCACACCTGGTTTTTATGTGGTGCTAGGGATCAAACTCAGGACTTAGCACCATACCTGGTTTTATGTAGTGCTAGTGATTGGACCGAGGGCTTCCTGCATGCCTGATAAGCCCTCTACCAACTGAGGCACATCCCCAGCATGTGTGTATATTCTTAACACTGCTGAGCTATACATATAAAAAGAGTAAAGATGGCAAATTTTATGTTCTGCATTTGTTTTTTAACACAACTTTAAAAATCAAGACATGAAAATATTAATTTCCAGCCTTTTATGGAACTTGGAAGATCTGACAACATATCCTGTCTTCCAGCTGGCACCTGCTGTTTGGAGTTTTGTAGCTGATCCTTAGATGAGGTTTCTGTGGCTACCATCCTCACTATAGGCTGACTTATTCACTTGAGGATTGTTTTCTAAATCATATGATGGTTTGCTCATTTTATGTCAGTTGCCTAGCCCCTAGGCTACTTTTGCTTTAGGACTAGTGTGGGAAAATGTCACATATCCTTGGCCCAGCACTCACAGTGTGTTAGTATATAGACTCAATGGACTGTGGATTCCTGTCTGCCACCCAGGCATGGAGGAATTGCTGTTTGATGGCAAACTGGTTTGGGAAATGTGCAAAACTCTTTAGGACCTCCCCCATCTGCAACATATGTGCAAATTTGAGACATGTCATAAAACAGAATGATAATTTGGTTATTATATTTGGTGAAGCTATGTATAATAGATTCATCTGAGATGAGTCCTTTGCCACTTTAGCCAAGTTATCATGAATACTTGGGTGATATTTTCCCTATAGGGTTTTTGTAGGTCAACAGTGGTCTCTAAAGATAAGTCATTTAAATAGGTTTATTTTTAAAAATTATTTATTTATTTATTGAGAGAGAATGGGCATGCCAGGGCCTTTAGTAATTGCATACAAACTCCAGACTCATGTGCCACCCTGAGCATCTGGCTTATGTGGGTCTTAGAGAATTGAACCTGGACATAGATTTCTCAGGCAAGCTCCTTAACCACTAAACCATCTCTATAGCCCTAAATAGGTTTATTTAAGTAAACAGCAAAATCATTTTCTTTGTCAAGTAATAGATGACCAGAGTGATACAAAGTTCTATTTCCTCCTTTAGAAAACTTTTAAAGTGGCACAGGGCTATATTTTTAATAAGATTTTATTATTCTGAAAAGCAAAATACTTTTCAATAAAAAATAGTGTCTAAAAGGGTAGATATGAGGAATATAATGAATTTCAGTCTTAATAAATTACAAAATTATAAAAAAAAGGAGTCTGTTTTCCACCAATTTATGAATAGTAAGGCACTAAAATAAGCCTTAGTAAATTATTTAGGTGAACTACTTTGATTCCAGATAAGAAAATGGAAGCCTGAGAAATTAAGCTATTTTTTTCATTAAGTCACCTAGATATAAAAGCCAGTTTTTGATCTCCGTTTTACCTTTCTATGTCTTGATCCTGAAATACAGTAATTTTAACAAATTCAAATTCTTTTAGACCCTAAAAAGGAGTTTTTTTGTGTTAAAATGTAGATTGTGGTCTCTGAATTAAGGTATTTGAACAACTTTTACCTTTATTTTTTTATTGATTTTTTTCGAGGTAGGGCCTCACTCTAGCCAGGCTGACCTGGAACTCTGTAGTCTCTGTAGTCAAACTTGCAGTGATCTTTCTACCTCTGCTTCCTGAGTGCTGGGCTCTAAGGCATGTACCATGTCTGACTTTTTACCAGTTTTTTTTTTTTTTTCCCCAGTTTTTATAGTTCCTTTCTCTTACCATGCATTTGTTAAGCAAGTATCAGGTCTCAAATAATAGATCTCATCTTTTTTTTCAGTAGTTAAGGCAGCTACTATAGCAAGATTTTTGTGATTTCTGTGAAAGTTTTTCTATTGTATAACATAGAGATCAATTATAAAGTGAAGGTTAAGTTTCTCAATATCTTAGATTTTTCTTAATAGCATTTCATGTATTGTTTTTGATTATTTTTGTTTCTGTAATATAAAAATAGTGACTAATAAATGGATTTGTTGTTAGGTGTTCATGTTGGAACCAAGGAAATAAAGCATATAGCACAGAGCCTGTACTTTATTCAAATCACAGTACTTAGTGAATGATTGTGGCTTTAGACAAGTTACACAATTTCTTTGGGTTCACGTCCTCCTTTGTGAATGAGAATTGTACTAGTATTGTGAGAATTAAATGAGAAGAAACATGGAAAGTTCCTCTAGCAGAGTGTCATGTCTGACGTGTGAGGAGTTCTCTGTAACTATTTTCCACTAGGCACTTCTTGAGTACCTACACATTTCTTGACTATTCACTAAGGGTGGGGTTCTGGTCTAAATATAGTATGTCCCTTTGCTGATTATTTATCTCAGTGCAGAGATTGCACAGAAAAGAAATCAAAAAGGGATGGCATTGCACATGCACACAGAGGGATGGTTCTAAAGTGCTCATGTTAGGAAGGGGCAGTAGTGTTTTGTCTTCCTTGGTGTATGTGGCGTATGAACATGTGTACACATAACTCATGTGTGGAAGGCAAGGAAGGATGTTGGGTCCTCTATTGCTCTTCTGCCATATTTATTTGTGAAAGAGTTGCTCACTGAACCTGGAGCTCACTGAGGAATATATGGAGTGTCTTTCTGTATTGCTCTTCTGCCTTATTTTCTAGAGACAGCCACTGAACCGGTAGCCTGCCATTTTTCAATTAGATTGACTTCCTAGAGAGCCCCAGCAATCCTGTCTCTACTTTCCTCTGCACAGGGGTTACAATGGCTGTGTAGCCACATCTGGCTTTTTTTTAAAATTTAATTTATTAGTTTTCTTTTCAGTAAATATAGGCAGTTTGGTACCATTATTTAGGCTCATCTGTGCCATCTCTTCAACCCAACCATTAGACCCTCCTTGTTAATGAAAATGGGTCGTGCATTGTGGAGTTAGCCCCCAGTTATTGGTATGATAAATGTCTCTGCAAATCATGACCCAACATGTGACTCTGACATTCTTTCCGCCCCCTCTTCTGCAAAATTTCCCTGAGCCATGTTGGGTTCATTTTTGGTCTGCTTCAGTGCTGAGGTGGTGGGGGCCTCTGAGGCTCTGGCTCTCTGATTTGGTAGGAGTTGATTTTTCTCTGCATTGGTCTCCTTCCCCTTTGTGCTGGTATCCGGTTCACCGGAAAACATCACCCTTGCTTATTTCGCCAGTTGTCCTTAGTTTCAGTTGGGCCCCTTTTGAGGTATGTTGGGCAGTTCTCTCCTTAGGATCTGCATCTATCTGGAAAAGAGAAGCAGATTCTCCAACGGAGAGTAAGTTAGCACCCGGAAAATTGAGATAACACTTACTTTTTTGATAGACAGTTTGATAGGTGTAGGCCCTCTTATACCCCGTGATTGATGGTAGCTTGATATTGTAGAGTAGGCTTGTGTTTGGGTATGGTTCTGACTTGTTTCCCAGTTCCAGCTATGGGTCTAGTACCACTGAGTGGATCAGTTAGCCAAATCAAGAGCAATTGGTTCCTCACCATGGCTGTGTACCACTATTGCACTTGTGTGGACATCACATCCGGTTATCTGTTGCTAATTAGGTTAAACAGTGTGTTGCTTGGACAGATCTTGGTCATTTCCCCCAGTCGCCTATGTAGCACCTTCTGGCACTAGACATGCTGACTGTCTGGGGACTGACTCTCTCCTGGCTTCCAGCCATGTCATTCCATTTTATGCGTCAGCTGCGTATGGAGTCTTCAGCAATAGGGTCTTACCACTGGCCTTTGGTGGGTCATCAAGTACTCTGACAGAAGTCTGTCATTGTTTTGGGAAACCTTGTAGGTTTCTCTGATCAAAAGCTCATTGTGGATGGTAGGCCCAAGCTGGAAGTGGGGGTTACAGGTCAGTGTCCACTAAGAAATTGAGGAAAAACATAACTAATATACAAGAGTTAGAGAGGAGAGAGATAGAGGGGAGAGAGAGGGAGGGAAGATGTAGGAGATTTAGGTCAGTCTTGATCCTACTCTCTCCAGTGTCTTGTGGTTCACTCATCTGCAACACCTAACCTGAATCTGCCCAAGATGCCTTATATACCCAGCAAGCACCTCATGGACTAGACAATAAGATGGATGGGAGGGCGGGGAGGGAATCGAAGGGTGGAAAACAGTAATCCGGACCCAAACGGCAATGGTACCATAAAATTCTACTTCCTAAAAGACAGACCAAATGGCTGAACCTTCACTAGACCCTTACAGGAAACACCCACACCTGGCTTTTTATGTGAGTGCTAGGAATCAAACTTAGGTCTTCATGTTTAGGCAGTAAGCATTCTTAACTTACTGAATCATCTTCCCAGCCCCTCATAGTGTTTTATTTTATTTGTTAGTAATCTGCTTTTGTTTTCACTTGAAAACTAAATCCCATGCAGATAGAATATCTTTGTAGGCTCCCATAAGGGCAGCACGGGTAAGGAATTGAGGACACACCCCCTTCAGAAATAAAAGCTGGAGAAATATTGATGATTTTGTTGATGTCAGAGGAGATTTAACCCTGCATCAGTGTTTGGGCTCAGGTACCATGTCATACACATGTATGTTAAAGAGACCTAAGCAGAGGGAGGTGCATGTCTGTTCCAGTTTTGCATGTTTTTGAGCAAATGCTTCATGCCTCAGTCATAGCCACATTTAGAAAATGTTGATTTAGTACATGTATATATATATATATATTTTTTTTTTCTAATTCTTCAGTTCTGTAGCATTTAGTTATTTACTGTTTCTGTTTCATACACTTTAAGAAATGAATTTAGGTTATAGTGAAATGCCATTTCAGGATGGGACACTGAAATGTGGCTGACTGGTCTTTTGAGAGGTTTAAGTTTGTAAGACATTTTTTATTTTTATTTATTTGTGTGTGTGTGTATGTGTAAGAGAGAGAGAAAGAAAGAGGCAGATAGAGAATTAGCATGCCAGTGCCTTTGGCCAGTGCAAACAAACTCTAGATGCATGTGCTACCTTGTATATCTGGCTTATGTGGGTCCTTGGGAATTGAACCTGGGTTCTTTGGCTTTGCAGGCAAGTACTTTAACCACTAAGCCATCTCTTCAACCCAAGACTCAAACATCTGGTTTATGTTGGTCTTTGGGAGTCAAACTTGAGTTCTTTGGCTTTGCAGGCAAGTACCTGATCCTGTAAGCCATCTCTTCAGCCCAAGACTCATTTTTGGAGAGTGGATAGACCTGGGTAAACAGACTTTTTAGAGGCAGTTGCATATCCTCTTTCTAGGATGGAAATAGCAGTAGTGGCAGAAAAATGATTCAAACTATGTCACATAATGCAGAAATGCCAGCCTTAGCAGTTTCTGAAATACAAACTAAACATCAGCAAAGCTGGGTGTGGTGGTGCACACCTTTAATCCCAGCACTTGGGAGACAGAGGTAGGAGGATTTCCATGAGTTCAAGGCCACCATGAGACTGCACAGTGAATTCCAGGTCAGCCTGGACTAGAGTGAGACCATACCTTAAAAACAAAAACAAAAACAAAAACAAAAAAACCTAAAAAAAAATCAGCAAGATTACAAACGCCAAAAACTTGGGCATAACAATTTATACCATATTGACAGACTTTCATCTATAAAGGCAGCTGCATTTGATTAAATAGCTTCCCTCCTTGCCTTCCTTAGAATTGATACCTTGGTTTGCTGGGGCTTTAATATCTTTTTGTCTGCCTTGCTGGCCTTCGAGGGGTGTGTGGACCACCAACTGTGGGCAGATCTTTGGCTCCTCACAGAGGCAGTTCAAAGGTCTTTCCAGTTGGTCCTCCCAACTGAGAATACAATTGCCTCAGCTTTAGTCTTCCATGGCCCTGGCAGAGGTCAGTTTTCCTTCAAAACAGCTCCTTTGCTTTGGGGTGTTTGAAGGGGTAAGGTGAAAGGCTGTACCAGGAAGTCGAAGATACAGAAGGTAGATTTAGTTAAAAGGGGCAAGAAAGGTTTGTGTTGGGGGCTTCAGAGAGGATATGGTGAGGGTCAGGGAATAGGAGTGGGCCTGGAGAGTGCTAAGAGATAGAGAAACATAGAGCTCCTGTTTATGGCTGAAGTAGCTGTGTTACCCCAATAACAATACTAGGACTTAAGAATGCTAGGTTGCCTATGCCTGTGTAAGGCCACAGATTTTTTTAGTCATATATTTTGTTTTCTTATTTTATTGGCTTGAAATAGGATCTTATTCCAGAGTGACCTTGAAATTGCTTTGGTGACCAGACTAGCCTCCTACTTGTGATGATCCTCCTATCTCTGCCACATGTGTGCTTGGATTATAGGTATGTACCACCACATCTAATTTGGTCACTATCATTGATTCCCATCAAGAGATTACTTACTTCTCAATGCACATAGATGTCCATAATATGGTGTTGTAGTTAGCTCTTCAGACAACCATCCAACTAAACACAGGTTATGGGAGAAAGGGATTTATTTCAGGCTTGTAGATACAGGGGAAGTTCCATCAGTGGTGGACGAAGAAGGATCCCTTTCATAAATCCAAGCAGAGATAAATCAACAGCCAGTTCCACAAACAACCAGAGCTCAAATTGCTCTCTCTATACCTATGGGCTGGAATCAAGATCCATCTCAAACATACCTTAGGGCTGGACTCAGATCTGCCCCCAGTGACATGCCTCCTATAGCAGAGATCTTACTGCTAGGGGCTCAGGTAAACTACCACATTCAAACTACTGCAGTGGTACTCCTTCCCCTCTGCCCCCAAGTTATTGAACAGAAAGCCAGCAAGGAGGTTAGGATCTCCCTGTTTTCTCCTGCTCAGTTGGTATTGGGGAAACTCTTAGGATGGTAGTGGGGAGAGAAGCTTATCATTAATTGCATGGAGAGAAGGAAGTTTTAGGGTTCTGTGTCAAGTGTGTATGGTCATAATATGTTTTTTTACCAGTGAAATAGCTCTTGGGGTATGTGTGTGTGTGTGTGTGTGTGTGTGTGTGTGTGTGTGTGTGTAAGAAGGATGTTATCACATTCTGTGGAGGAGCGCATTTTGAATATATGACAGTAGATGCCACTTACTTGACAAAGCACTGGTTGCTCCATTGCATCTCCATGATCAAAACGGTCATTTCAAAACAGCCTTAAGTGAGTACTGGGAAAACTACTCAAGGGCTATTAGTTGCTTTCTTTGTTGCTTTGATCAAATACCTGACAAGAAGCAACTTAGAAGTGGGTTTATTTAGGGTTACAGTTCATCATGGCAGGGAAGTTATGGTAATCAGAACTGGAGGTGACAGGTCCCTTTTCATTCTCATTCAGGAAGCAGAGAGAGATGAATGCTAGTGCTCAGCCCCCTTTGGCCTTTGTTCTTTTTTTTTTTTTTTTAAAGTTTTTACTTTTATTTATTTATTAGAGACCAGGGGCTGGAAAATGGGCATGCCAGACCCTGTAGCCACTGTGTCAGTAAGAACTCCAGACACACGTGCCACCTTGTGCATCTGGCTAACATTGGACCTGCAGAATCGAACCTGGGTCCTTAGCTTTCGAGACATGCACCTTAACTGCTAAGCCATCTCTCCAGTCCCCCTTTCTCCTTTTTGTTCAGTCCAGGATCCACAGCCCTTGGTATGGTGCCATTCCCATTTAGGGTTTGTCTTACTTACATAGCATGGAAACCCCAAAGCAACTGCACCATTGAGAAGTCTCATCCCTTCCTGGCTGACGACCTTCCCCTAAGTCTTTGACTCAAAGGCAGCTACATCATCAAAAAGTTCACCTCAGTATAGGTGATGTCTCATAGAAGCTGTGTCTGTGAAGCACACTGCAGACATAAAGTCAGCTCAGCTGGCAGGAGTCTAAAGCACACTGCAGGATTTAGAGGCAGCTCAATCTGAGAGTCTCATCTCCAAGCCTGTTCTTCCTTTTATCTAGCCTTAGGACAGGCTCTTGTAACCCCTTCCCAATTTGGTGACTTCCTGAGTCTCTGGAACTTCCTTCTTTTCCCTATTAGGAAAGAGTGCTTCTAATTAACATAACCTCAGGGAGTGCATAATGCTGTTTTAGTGAGGCTATTATTGTTTATGTATTTGCAAGGGGAGAGAGAGAGAGAGTGTGTGTGTATGTGTGTGTATAAGTGAGGAAAGGGATAATGGGTCTGCCAGGGTTTTTTGCCACTGCAGATGAGTTCCAGATGCATGCGCCAGTTTGGGCATCTGAGTTTTTGTGGGTTCTGGGAAATCAAACGCAGGCCATAAGGCTTTACAAACAAGCACCTTTAACTGCTGAGCCATCTCCCCAGCCTTGTGTTGTCATTTTTAAGCAATTTCAGTTGTTAAATTCAAAGCAATTTGCTATGTCAGTTAAGAATGAGTCAATTAGCCTGGATTAAGTATTTATGATTCTACACTTGGTCTCAGTTGCCTCTTTGGTTATTGTGTCTCAATCTACAGAAGCATTCTAAGATCCCTAAAGGAACCTCGTTCTAGAGGATTAATAGGGTAGATTTTAATCATTATTACTTTTAAGTTATTTTATTCAAATATGCATAAACATAGATTTTGTATTCACATGGTAAACAATTATAAATTTAATTCAATTTATACATTAAACACACAAAAAAAGACTAAACTCAGTAAAATGCTTTTTGTGCCACATTGACTTGGTATGGTGAGCTAGTAATCAGATGTCCTGCATTGTAATAAGTATGCTCGTGTTAGGCCTGGTGCTAGAATGCTGTCACTGTGTGCCTGGGGTGACTCAGCTTTCTTTGTCTGCTGTGAAACCTCATTTCTGCAGCAAAGCAGGGCTGCATAGGCTTTTCCCTTGGTCATTGTGTATTTATCTGCCAAGGTGACTGCTTTTCTTTTTATGCTTATGCAATTAAGTATTTTCTAGCTGCCAGGGCAATCATGAATGTGTCAATTCTGTGGTAACACGTTTCTATGAAAAGATCATTTGGACTGTGTTTTTATTTTGTTTAGGAAATTATTGAAGACAGCACCCGAGCATTAGGAAACTATTAAAAAACAACAATGCCTCAGAGTTGAGAATAAGTCTATTGCTTTTCTGTGTGACAAATACTGTTATAAATCAACATGATCTGTTTGATTTTTTAAGTATATTTTTATTTATTTGCCAGGAGAGAGAGAATGGGCTGAACTCCAGACACATACACCATTTTGTGCCTCTGGCTTTATGTGGGTATTAGAGAATTGAACCCAGGCTATCAGGTTTTGCAAGCAAGTGCCTTAACTGCTGACTAATTTCTACAGCCCCTGTTTGATGTTTTTGTTTCTATTCCATTCATACTATTTATTATATAACTGTTATGGGCACAGTATGTCAGAAGAGGACATGTTTGTATGTTTCTAAAATGCCAGTTTATTTAACAATAATTAATACACAAGTACAGTAGTTACTATTTTCATTGCTGTGACCTGATACAAAGCAGCTTAAGGGAGAAGGTTTATTCTGGCTCACTATGCAGCTCATCATGTCCATGAAAGCACAGTAGTGAGAGCAGTGGTCCATTGCACAGAGATGGGGACTTCAGTGCTCAGATGTCTTTCTCCTTTTTTTATTTTTTTAAAAAAATTTTTTTGGTTCATTTTTTATTTATTTATTTGAGAGCGACAGACATAGAGAGAAAGACAGAGGGAGAGAGAGAGAATGGGCACGCCAGGGCTTCCAGCCTCTGCAAACGAACTCTAGATGCATGCGCCCCTTGTGCATCTGGCTAACGTGGGACCTGGGGAACCGAGCCTCGAACCGGGGTCCTTAGGCTTCACAGGCGAGCGCTTAACCGCTAAGCCATCTCTCCAGCCCTCTTTCTCCTTTTTGAAACAGAGTATGATGTAACTAAGGATTACCTTGAACTTTTGATTTTCCTACCTCTACCTTTTAGTATTACAGGCATGAATCACCCATCTTATGTGGTCCTGGGGATCAGATATAGTGTTAGGCAAGCACTATCATCTGAGCTATATTCTTAGACTCATTTTCTCCTATGTTATTCAGTCTAGGACTCCACTCCATGGATTGATGTCACTCACATTTGGAGTGGGTCTTTATCCCTGCAGCTCTTACAGATTCACCCAAAGATGTCCGTCTTAGGGAATGCCATATTGACCATGAAGGGTAACTCACAAGTTTACTAAGTAGTCCCAGTTTCTCTTGATAGCTGGCCATTGGTAATCACAGGTTCTTTTAGTCTAATCTTAATTACTAATACTGCTACTCAGATCACACTTTATACTGTGTGTGTGTGTGTGTGTGTGTGTGTGTGTGTGTATTGGGGATGGGAGTGGGTTCAGTGTTCAGAAAGGCCTTACTGGATGGAGGCCAAGACTAATAGCTGCATTGCCAGTGATTAGATTACTGAACCTGGCTGAATTGCTTCTTGTGGCTAGCAGACCTAAGCCACAGAGTTGAGCCAACTTGCAGATCACAGAACCATGGAGTGAGGCACAGGACCTGGTCTGGATTATTGAATGTATGGATGAGTAGATGGATAGATAGGCAGACCAACAGACAGATAACAACTCAGTTGGGCTACATTAAGTAGGAGGAACTGTGCTGAGCTGAAGCCCTGGGAACAGAGATGCAGGAGTTCTCTGCCTGCAAGTCTCTTGATACACAGTAACAGGTGAAAGGGGCCATTGCTATTGCAATATTAGGTGTCTTATTATGGGGTCCAAGTGAAGGTTTTGTACCCTTTATTGGTCTTTTGTGTTCGATAAGTTTTTGGGCTTGGTTTTTCCCATATGGTTTTAATATACCTGTGTGTTCATATGTTCTTGATCTTCTTTGATAAGTTTATAGGTGGTATCTTTTTACTTGTAGGAATAAGTTTTTTATCTTCTATACCTCATGGTTAGTGCTAGACAGGTAGTAGTATCAGTTCAACTGAGACATAGAGCCATCTTGCCTCTGCATTTGCATTCAAACTGGAACCAAATGCTGCTTGAAAAGTGGAGTCACTTTTGGCAAGGCTTGGCTTGAAAACCATTTTTTTTTTGACACAATATAGAGCAACTTAAATCAGGGCACAGCTTGATCTTATTATTATTATTATTATTTGGTTTTTCAAGGTAAGGTTTCACTCTAGTCCAGGCTGACCTGGAATTCACTCTGTATTCTCAGGGTGGCCTCAAACTCACGGTGATCCTCCTACCTCTGCTTCTTGAGTGCTGGGATTAAAGGCGTGCGCCACCACGCCCAGGCACAGCTTGATCTTCATAATAGCATAAAACTTTCCAGAAGAGATTTCTAGTTTTTCCCAGTACAAAAACTATACCTTACCTGTCACATGTGCTTCATTATGTTCTGTTTGTTTACCTCCCTTCCCAAAACTGTATTCACAGAATCACTCACAATTTGATATGGGGTATCTTTTGCAGGCAAAGTACTAACCTCAGTGCTGTCAGGAATGCTTTACTTACTAGGCTTCATTCTAAATATTTATCTTCTCTTTAAGTATGTGTTCAGGAGGTACAACATGTTGACAGAAAAGACGTAATTTACATTATAGGTTGAATTTCTCTAATCTGAAACCCAAGTGCTCCAGAATCTGAAACTTTGCTAGTGCCAACAAGTTACACTTCCAGGTGGAATAGGTTTAGAGAGAAAGCTATTTTTAAAAATATTTTATTTATTTATTTGAGAGAGAGAGAGAAGAGAGGGAGAGAGGAAGGGAGGATATGGGTGTGCCAGGGCCTCCAGACATTGCCTAAAACTCCAGACACATGTGCCACCTTGTGCATCTGGCTTATGTGGGTACTGGAGAACCGAATTCGAGTCCTTAGGCTTCACAGGCAAGTAAGTGCCTTAACTGCTAAGCCATCTCTCCAGCCCGAGAATTCTATGAATGCTGTGAATTATGATGATTTAAAGGTAAATGGCCTTTAAAGATCTTTAATTTTTTTTTTTTTTTGACTGGAGAGATGGCTTAGCAATTAAAAACACTTGCTTGGAAAGCTTGATGGCACTGGTTCTACTCCCAAGTAATTAAGCACTTACTTGCCTGTGCCAACAGGCTCTGGAACACATACTCATATTTTTTCCATGTCTCTCTCAAATAAGTAAATAAAAATATTGAAAATAAAATATTTTTGAGACACATTTTACTCTAGCCCAAACTCTGGCCTCAAACTCATAATCTTCTTACTCAGCAACCACACCCCACTGACATGCTGGCTAATTTTTTTTTAAATTTTTTTGCTCTTTTATTCAATCTGTATCAAAACATCTATTTTATATCAAAATATAGTCAACTATTCCAGTGTTATTCAGCTGATGGCTGGATAGTCAAAATAGACTGTCTGATTTATTATGTATATTTTTCATCTTGGGGGATTAACATTGATGGTTTTGCAATCTGAATAAGAAATGTTTTTCTTTACAGAAGGCTAGAGCATCTATCATACAGGTAAATTTTAAAATTTACTTATATATATTTTCCCACAGTATTCTCTGCAGAATGTTATAATAGTGCCAATAACATGTTTTATTATAGGATGCTGTAACACTTTGTTCCTACCCTTTCATCTTTGATGCCCAAGCGAAGACCAAAATGTTACAGACTGATGCTGAATTACAGATGCAGGTATCATATTTTTTAAATTATCTCCTCTTTTTACTGTTTTTCTCATTCTAGGCATTCCACTGTTATTAGAGAATGTATATGTGGGTGAAATTCCATTATAATTCTTAAAACAGTTATATTTTCAGTAGTTTTTACTGCTTGCTATTTGTTTTTTTTTTCTGAGTCAGGCTTCTTTTACTATTCAAAGAAATGGATTTCACTGTGACATTTTCATACATATATATCAGTATGCTTTGTTCTTTTACCGTTCCGTTACCTTCCTCTTGCTGGTTTCTTCCCTCCCCCATAATGAACCCTTATTCTTTTATGACACATATATTCCATTTACCTTCTTTTACCCTGCCCTCCATTGTATTCACTTTTCCTGGGGAGATGTGAGCAGAATGTCTGTTCACCCCAGATAGAGTGCTGATAGTTGGCTAAGGTAATGGTTATACTGAAATCCATCTTGATGAACTAACAGCTTACTGGGGCTACTTACAGGAATACTGATGAGGGCTTGTTTACAGAAGCACAGGTGACTCAAAGATAGCTGCATCACCAAAAGTTCATGGTGACAACTCAGGGAAGCTGTATCTCTGAAACATACTGAATAACCTGAAGAAAGTTTACTAGTTGAAGAGATTCCTCCCCTCACCTCCAGATGTTTATTGCTTCTGTAACCTTCCAGAGAGACCTTGTGACTTATAAGTTTCATGAACATTTTTATACCTATCAGTTATTTGCTTCATGATTCTCAGGAGCCTTCCTCCTCCTTTCAACAGGGACTGTTTGAATTCCCAGAAACTTGCTATACAACACCTCCTTTAGACCTCTTCTACTCTCATAGTCTCCTTTCTGCTTTCATGTTTTTAATATAAATGTTGATGTTTAAATTTGGATTCATATAGTATATAAAACAACTGTATTTGTTTTTCTGAGTCAGGCTTATTTTGCTTAGCATGATGATCTCTGTAAGCGTCTCAGAGGTCTCTCTGTTTCTGCCTCTTTCTCTCTTACCACTGACCATACTCTAATTTGGTAATTGAGATTTCAAAGAGAATGGTCTACTATCAATGCTAATTGACCAAGCCTTTTTGCACCTGAGCTGAGAGGAAAAACAACTTTCTCCCAGCAACAGGAAACTCCAATCGATCCTCCTCCCACATACCCATGTGGCACAATGTGAGCATCTTCCTCCTTTCCTTCATTTCCCCAGGATTTAAAAATCGCTCCTCCCATTAGGAGGTTATAAATTTCCTTCCACCTTCCTCTTCCACTCGTTAGGTATCCCCTTCCCTCATTCTCTGACTCTCTCAATGGCATTAACTAAACCTTGAGCCCAAGAAACTATCTCAGAGTCTTCTCTTGTGAACCCCAAATCTGATAATCTTCACTTTCATCCATTTTCCTATGAATGTCATAGTTTATTTTTGACAGCTGAATCAAACTCCATTGTGTATATGTATTACATTATTTTCACCCGTTCACCTGTTGATGGACATCTAGGCTGGTTCCATATCTTGGCTATTGTGAATGGTATGCTAAATCTTTCTGTGGTGTAATTGTTATAGTCCACATGAGAGAATTACAGACCGCTACACTTTAAGCTAATTGAGGGTCCTTTTTATTAAGCTAGCGACCAAGAGGGGCTAATGCCAGAAAGAACTCTCAGCCCCAAAGTTCAGGGATATAGCATTTATAAAGACAAAACCCACAAAAAATCATGGCATCATTGTCAGATGTAGGTTAGTGTAACCTTGAAAAAGCCATTATTTTGATTATGCACCTGCAGTTATTTTGGTTATCCATCCTGTTGTTACCTTGGGTTTATACATCTGTGCTATGGTCAGGGTCATGGAAAGCCCTGAATGTGCTGCAGTGCAGACGTCGCTGTCCAGGGGAGTTAGAAGCTAAAACATACCCGAGCAGGCACAAAATGTAGTCAGGGCATACTTAGGACAAGGTGGCATTACCTTAGCTGTTGCATAATTGGAATCTTTCAGATATCTACCAAAAGTTGTGTGGCTAGATAATATTGTTGCAGATTTTGAGAACTATGGAGCCTTTCTTGGCTCTGGGTAGGCTTAGCTTGCTGGGAGTTAGAATGGGCAATACAACTCCCCACGCCTGTGGCTCTCAAGTTCTTTGTGTCTAGGTCATGTGCAGTGGTAAAAGAGGACAGACAAAAGGCATGCAAAGAAGAGTATGCGGACAAGATTTATAGAGATAAAACAAAGCTCTCCACAGAGAAAGCATGACTCAAAAAGAGCTGTTCACTGGCATTTGGGACTTCAGTAGTTTTATAAGTTTGCTCTGAGTTATAACTTATGGAAATCAGGCATCGAACAGGTGCAGATATATTTAAGCACATTCGAAGGTCATTGATTGGTGAAGCAGTAAGGTGAGCTCAAGGGGAGCCCATGAAGACTCTAAGGAAGCTCAGAAATCAGGCATAGAAAGAACAATGGTCAAAGGCTGGTAGTTACCTGATGGTCTGATGAAGCAGTAGCCACCATATTGATGAGTAAGAGTTTTCTTAGAATTTCAACCCCTGGATTGGAACTGCCTTATCATTGTATTAGGGCATCAGGACATATCAATGGGTATTTCTCCTTGAGGGCTGGTGACTCTGATGAAGCTGTCTACATTGTGAGCTGCCTGGCTCCTAATATCTATCCTTCCCCTCTTTTGAAAGGAAGCCCTAACTGCCATTAAGGTAAGGAAGTGACAAATTCTGACTTTTAAAATTGTTTTTATTTATTTATTTGCAAGGAGAGAGAGGGAGAGAAGAAGAGAGAGAATGGGTTCCCCAGGGCCTTTTGCCACTGCAAAGGAGCTCTAGACACAGGCACCACTTTGTGTATCTGGCTTTACATGGTGTTGCAGTCAGCTTTACATTGCTGGGATGAACTTCCAAACCAGGCACAGTTATGGGAGAAAGGGGTTTTATTTGAAGCTTACAGATCCAGGGGAAGTTCCATAATGGCAGAAGAAGCTGATCCCTTTCACAGGTTCATGCAAAGAGAAATATTACCACTAGCACTGGATTATCAAAATATATATAATATAAATATATATAAATAACAATAATATAATATAAATAATAATATATAAATAATATATAATATAAATGTATATATACATACATATATACACACATATATATACATATATATACATGTATGTGTGTGTGTGTGTGTGTGTGTGTATACATACACACACACACACACACACACATATATATATGCAGGGTGTGATGACCTTCATAGGCTACTGTAGCCACTGGAAGATAAGACAGTGGTTTGCATAGAGACCCAAAGGTTTTGGATAAGCCAGGACTGTGCAGACTACCATGGAGCACTGTTGGCTCAGAATGAAAGTCTTCCCTGGCTTTTTAGCCAAGATAGAGGGGTAAAATTATAAAATCCAGAGACTATTGGTCACTGGTTATGATATTGGACTTGAACTGCAGGCGTCTGATGTTTTCATGCTGGTTATTGAATTTGCATTGGTCTAGTCTCTCCTTGTTATGCCTTACAGAAGATAAAATGTTTACTCTGTACCTTTATATATAAAGATATAATTCTAAATCTCAGATGAGACTTGGCACTTTGGAACTGTCTTAAGTTGGTAAAGACTATGGCACCTTTGAAGTTGGATTGAATAAGATTTACAATGTGAAATGGTATGGTGGTTTGCTTCAGGTGTCCCCCATAAACTTTTATACACACACACACAAACACACACATATACTTACACATACATACACACACCACATCTCAGCAGCATCTTCTGGAGCCGGGTGCATTTCATAACCCGTTCCATGCATTTTTCATGCTTCTGGAACCAATGCCAGCTGTGTACCACACAGCCATATTGTTAGTTCAGGAATGAGATGAACTGTGACCTTGAAGAGCAAGTTCCTTCCTTTTGATACCTCCTTTCAATAGTTTTCATTTCTACCATTCAGTCTTTCCTCAGGCATCTTTTCCATTGTTTCACTGTTAAGTAGTTGGGCCATTTTCTTTCTACATGCTAATGAATGTGACAATAGCAGCTTCAGCAACCAGTCTTAGTGCCCCTAATTTTGAATTTGCTTGAGTTTTTCCAACTTTAAATCTTCTTGGTTTCATTTATTTAGACAAGCCCATCAGTTCATTACAGATTTAACCTTGATCAAACTTTCTGGGCATGAGCAGCAGAACACAGCCAGCCCTTATGCCAGTAGGTTCCAACAAAGTTCTCTACAGTCTTTCCTTACACTTAGAGGGTTCATAAGCAAAGCCTCCAAATACAATTCTCTCTGAACTTAAAAATTTCAAATTCTTACCATAATAGTCCATAAAACTTGGTTTACTTCTCTGGAATGCATCTTTAGTTGCAAGCACCAAGTTCATGCCCATTCCACCAAAACAAAAGTTCCAATAGACCAAAATCCACATGGGCAGATTCATTATGCAGACACCCTACTGTCTGGTACAAATTCTGTTATAGTCAATTTCACATAGCTGGGATGAACCTCCAGATCATACACAGTTTATAGGAGGAATGGGATTTATTGAAGCTTACAGATACAGGGGAATTTTTATAATGGCAGAAGAAGCTGGCCTCTTTTCACTGGTCCATACAGAGAGAAATACTATTACCAGCACCATAAACACAAACACATATCAGGACCCCCAGGCAGAGCTCAAACACTCTGCATATCTTTTAAAATTTTTAAAATTTAATTTAACTGATTTATTTATTTGAAAGATGACAGAGAGGGGGGGAGAGGGAGGGAAGGAGGGAGAGAGAGAGGGAGAGAGAAAGAAAAGAAAGAAAAGAATGAAAGAAAGAAAGAAGAAAGAAAGAAAGAGGCAGATAGAGAATGGGCACACTAGGGCCTCTAGACACTGTAAATAAACTCCAGACACATGCCACCTATGCATCTGGCATGGTACTGGGGAACCAAACCTGAGTTTTTAGGCTTTGTAGGCAAGCAACTTAACCACTAAGCAATCTCTTTAGCCCAACTCTGCATATATTTAACTGAAATTCCATATCTATCCCCACACCTTAAGTTTGGGCCCTAGGATCTACCTGGTGACATCTCCTCTAGCCAGGTAGCTGGAAATCCAAAAAGCTTTAATAAAACTCCCAAATCTATCATGCTCTCACACTACCACACATGGGGACTTGGGAATCAAACTCAGGCCAACAGGCTTTTCAAGCAAGTGCCTTAACTGCTGAGCCATCTGTCCAGCCTAACTTCTAACTTCTTTAAACTAAATTGAGTGTAGCTCTGAAAGAGATCTAACTGGAAGCCCTTGATAAGAGGTTTCTTCATGCTGCACACTTTAGCTCTCATCACCATCTGAGTATGAGATAACTTCTTTGACCTCTTCCTTTTGTATCTACAGTAGCACTTACGATGAACACAAATATTGTTGCTATTAAGATAGCTGAGAACAGCATCAGTCTCAAAGAAGCAGAGGTACTGAATGAAGAAATTGTACATCATAACCAGCCAAACAAGCCTCCACATGCATTTTTGTTGTTGCAGTTATCTTCTGGTTGCCAGGACAGAACACCCAACCAGAAGCAGTTCATGGAAGGAAAAGGGTTTATTTTCATAGTCTTGAGGGCAAGGAAAGCATGGCAAGGAAAGCATGGCAGAGCAGAGAGCTGGGAGTCACATCTTGTCAGAGCATCAGGGAGAGAGCAGCAAGAGTGAGCTAGCTAGCATTGGGAAAGGGGTCTGGATTATAAAATCCCACAGTCTCCCCCCGTGACACACCACCCTCCAGCAAGGCTCCACCTTTCAAAGGCTCAACCAGTTGGTAATTAAGTATGAAGCTTAATCACAAACATTCAAGGCTATGGGGGACATTTTACATTCCAACAGTTGTATTACTTGACTAGACTATGTATTTTTCTTCTGTGTCCACAGTAATCTGTACCTTATGAAATACTTTATTTGAAGTTTGGAGCATTTTTTGAGTGTTTTAAAATATATATGTATATATTTTTTGAGAGAGATAGAAACAGAGAGGGGCCGGGGGTGGGGGAGAAGAAGAGTGTATAGATACACCAAGGCCTCCTGCCACTGTAAATGAACTCCAAATGCATGGACGACTTTGTGCATCTGGCTTTACATGAGTACTGGGGAATCAAAATGGTGATGTCAAGCTTTGCAAGCAAATGCCTTTAACCAGTGAGCCATCTCTCCAGCCCATGTTTGGAGTATTTTGAGTGTAATACATTATCCTTTAACTCTAGCTTTTCTTCAGGACAGTTTGATTACATTGCCATAACTTCATGTGAGGTGGTGCTAATTCTAATTATAGGAAAGATTAGTCTTTAATATTTAAATTATTACCTTTTTATGGGTAATTACTTGATATGTCCCACTCTCTCAGTATTGCACCAAATTCCAGATTGAGGAGATAAATTGGCATTTATACTATAGGAAAAAAATAAGAATACTGGGCTTGAGAGATGGCGCAGTGGTTAAGGCACTTGCCTGCGAAGCCTAAGAACTAAAATTTGATTCCTCAGTACCCATGTAAGCCAGATGCATAAATTGACACAGGTTTCTGGAATGAGTTTGCAGTGGCTACAGGCCCTGGTGTACCCATTCTCTTTCCCTCTCTCCTCTCCTTCCCTCCCTCTTTCTCTTTGTCAAAACAAATAAATATTAAAAAAATAAGAGTAGCAAATCATGTTCTAGCAGATATTCCCTTTCTCTTGTACCAAATATTATTAATAGCTGGGGTGAAGACTAGAGGCCAGAAATTTGAAAAGTCTGGGTTCCATTGATTTCGTGCATATAACTGAATTCCATAATCATCTCATAGAGCAGGAAATAGAACTCTAAGTGTCATTCTGGAATGTTGCCTGTGTATCTGCTCCTCATTGGTAGAATGCGAGTGTTATTAGTTTCTTTCCAGCCAGCTAGCTGTACTATACTTACTGTATCTTATGGACTTACCTAATTGAAAGACCTGAGCTGTCAAGATGTAATGTCTTAAATAGTACTCTTGGTTCCTCTAAAAGGGTTTCTCTAAAAGAGACCCTACCTGATGTCTTAGAAGGTAGCTAGCTGTCTGTGGAACCGAAGACTTGTCTTGGAGTTTAGGAATACTGTCACAGGACTGTAGAGTTGAGATTCACACTTGGAAACCTTGTATTAATCCCCTGTCAACAAGAAGGAAAGAATGGTCTAGGTTCCATTCTGTGAACTTCCTTCAGATGTGGCCCAAAGGAGGATTTCCTGTACACATTGTAAAATCTTAAGCTTTGGATGAGTGAAGCAAGCAAAGTCTTGTGCTAAAGATGGACCAAATAGATGAGGACTGTCACTAAGTCTCTGGCAGTACCACCCAAGTCAATTTGTTAGACTAATCCAGTAGATTCTCAAAGGCAAACAAGTATTGTGAGTTATCATCTAGAAGAATGCAAAAGAATGTCTTTTAAATTAAGAATTCTGTGCCAGTTGGTTTCTTCAGGAATTTAAGCTAACAGGGCATATGGGTTAGGTACTTGCATTGGATAGATGAGTAGCAAAGCTTCACTGTTGAGGTGAAGGTCCTGTAGTAGTCTCAATTCTCCAGTAGGTTTTGGACTCCTAGTATATAAGTATTGCATAGACTATACTCCTAGTATATAAGTATTGCACAATAATAACAGGCCCTGAAATCTCAGGTGATTTATTATGGGCTTCAGGCCTTTTCTACCTTCAAGCCTCAATGGATATTATCTTTTTAAAAAATGTTTAATTTTAATTTTTTTGAGGTAGGATCTCACTCTAGCTCAGGCTGGCCTGGATTTCACTATGTAATCTCAGGGTGGCCTCAAACTCACAGAGACCCTCCTACCTTTGCCTCCCAAGTGCTAGGATTAAAGGAATGCACCACCACAGCCAGCTAATTTTAATATTTTTATTATTTGCAAGGAGAGAGAGAGAGAGAGAAAGATAGATAGATAGAGAGAGAGAGAGGGAGGGAGGGAGGGTGGGGGGGGGATAGATAGATAGGTTTCTGCAAAAGGAACGTAGGAGGCTGGGTGTGGTGATGCATGCCTTAATTCCAGCACTCAGGAGGTAAAGGTAGGAGGATTGCTATGAGATCAAGGCCAGCCTGGAACTACAGAGTGGGATACAGGTGAGCCTGTGCCAGAGTGAGACATTTCCTTGAAAAAACAAAACACACACACATGCATGTGCAGAAACTGGGATAGCAGGTTGGGATTCCTTAGATTGATCTGGGTGATTGGAAATTGGCTTAGTTCAGGTTCTGAGTCTTTAAAGATTCAGATTTAACAAGAAGATTGTTGTTCACCCCCAAATCTCAGTGGGATCTCCAAAAAGAGTATTGTGAGTTTATTTTTTTGAATTATTGGCTACTTTTTTTCTACTTTTGACATTTTCAACATGTATATAATATATTTTGGTCTTTCCCCCTAATTGCCTTCTCTTACCCCTCCGCGCCCATTAATATGCTTATTCTTACCCATTAATCTCCATCTTACTTTCATGCCTTTCACCCCTAGAAGGCTCTGGGAACCTTGTGAAAGAGGGGCAGAAAAAATGTAAGAGCAGGTGTGTGGGAACTCTAGACGCGTGCGCCCCCTTGTGCATCTGTAATCTGGATATGACATGGCCATTACACTCATCAGTTCACAGCATCTCTGGTTTCCTTTACAAGAGTGATCCTGTTAATAGTTCAGTCACTCAGGGAAGGATCTATGAAACCCTAGACTCCCCAGATTAATACAGCTTATAGTTGTTGGGGAGAAGTGTAGCCACTAGCAAGTTGTCCATTCCACAGGAAGCAGCCTTCCAACCCATGATCTTGAAAGTAACCCTAATTTAACTGAGTGGCTTACAAAAGGAGGGAGAAACCTGTAGGTTTTGAGAGTGACAGAACCTTTCTTGGCTCTGGGCTGACTTAGCTTGGGAGTTAGAAAGCTGAACACTCAACCATCACTAAAACTTCCCAATCAAATTCTTTGTTTTCCAGTCACATGGAATGGTGAATTAGGACAAAGAATAGGCAAAGAAGGGTATGCAGGCAAAGTTTATTAGAAAGAGATAGAACTAAGTTCCCAGTAGGTGTTGTGTGTGTGTGGGGGGGGCGGGCAGGAGGGGTATAACTCAAAAAAAGTTGCTGGTCGGCACTTGGGATTGCAGCAGCTTTTATAAGTTTAGTCTGAGTGATAATGACTCATTAAATAGGTGCCAGCATGATACTTAAACACATCCAAAGGCCTTTTTCTAAAAAGAATAATTGTTTATTTGAGAGAGAGAGGGAAGCAGATTAGAAAGCAAATGGGTATATTAGGGCCTCTAGCCACTGCAAACAAATTCCAGCTACATATACCACTTTGTACATCTGGCTTTACCTGGGTATTAGGGAATCAAACCTGAGTCCTTTGACTTTGCCAGCAAGCACCTTAACCACTAAGCCATCTCTCCATCCCAGGGACCTTTTCTTTGATTGATGAGATAAAGTGAGATTGCATAGGCTCAAGGTGGGTCTGCCCACATAAGGAAGCTCAAATATCAGGAAGTTGGCAGAACAATGGACAAAGACAAGTGGTCAGCCAGAATCCTCATGCTACTGTTTTGAAGAATAGGACTTTGAGAATTTCAGCCCCCGGACTAGAACTGTCTCACTGTTCTATTAAGTAGGACTTCAGTGCTGTGGAAGTTTGAATGTAAAGTGTCACCTGTAGCCTCATGTGTTGGTGATTAACCCTCATACTTGATCCCCAGCTGATGGCAGTTTTGGGAGGTGGAGCCTTGCTGGAGGAGGTATGTCACTGGAGTTGAGCCTTGAGGTTTGTTATCCCAGCTCTAACCCTAGTACTGAGACTACATTCACCCAGCTATGTGACATATTCGTGCTCATGGCATGTTTTCCCTGCCATGATGGAACTTCCCCTCAAAACCATAAACCTGAAAAAAAAATTCTTTCTTCCCTTAAGCTGCTTTTGCTTGGGTGTTTTGTCCCAGCAATGAGAAGTTAACTACAACCAGGGCAGGTCAATGTTTATCTCTCCTTGAGGGCCTGCGCCCATCTAAACTGCCTACACATGAGCTACCTGGTTCCTAATCTTTAGCAATACAGTTAGTTCTATTTTTAGCTACTTGAGGAACCTCCAAACCGACTGATTTCCATAGTAGTTGTACCAGTTTATGTTCCCATCCATAGTATATAAGGATTCCTGTTTCCCTGCATCCTTACCACCATTTACTGTTTGCCTGCTTGATGCTAGCCATTCTAACTAGGATATAGAATCTCAAGGCAGTTTTCACTTTCATCTCCCTAATGATTATGGATATTGAATATTTTCTCAAATTTTTAAAAAAATTTTCTTGTTCATTTTTATTTATTTATTTGAGAGTGACAGAGAGAGAGGGAGAGAAAGAGACAGATAGAGAGGGACTGGGCGCACCAGGGCTTCCAGCCACTGCAAACGAACTCCAGACATGTGCGCTCCCTTGTGCATCTGGCTAACATGGGTCCTGGGAAATTGAGCCTCAAACCAGGGTCCTTAGGCTTCACAGGCAAGCGCTTAACTGCTAAGCCATCTCTCCAGCCCTTTTCTCAAATATTTTAAAAATATTTTATTTATTTTTATTTGAGAGAAAGGGAGAGATGGGGGAGGGGGGAGGAGGGAAGGAAAGAGAAAGAATGAGAATGAGAATGGGCACATCAGAGCCTGTAGCTACTGCAAACAAACTCCAGACATATATGTCACCTTATGTATCTTATGTATCTGTCTTATGTGGGTACTAGGGAATAAAAACCAAGTCCTTAGGCTTTTCAGAAGAGTGCCTTTACCATTGAGCCATCTTTGTAGCCCACCTTCTCAAATATTTATTAGCCATTTCTATCTCTTCTTTTGAGAACTGTCCCATTTACTGATTGAATGATTATTTTAACTTAGGTTTTAGGGATCTTTATTTATTCTAGGTATTAATTCCATAGATGTATACTTGGGAAAGATGTCTGCCATTTTGTAGGCTTTCTTTTCACTTATGTGTGTAAATATAAGTAACTTGAAAGAGGGAAGAAGGGATAAAATGGAAATTCATTCACCAATCTCTGGTTCCACTTGACTATTCTGTGCTCACAGGAGCTCTGAGTAACTGCTTGGTCTGTGTTGTTCCAGGTGGCAGTTAATGGAGCCAATCTGCAGAATGTCTTCATGCTTCTCACGCTGGAGCCTCTGCTGGCCAGAAGCCCCTTCCTGGTCCTTCATGTCCGCAGGAACAACCTTGTTGGAGATGCCCTAAGAGAACTGAGTATTCATTCTGATATTGACTTGAAAAAGCCTCTCAAAGTGAGTTCTTTCAATATTTTCCTCTAAGTACCTCTGTGGATTTTCATTAAACAGTGACAGCAGCAAAGATCTTGTTAAGATTGTGGAGTGCAGCTATTCATCATTTATTTCATTCATATTACAAGAATCTAATCAACTCCTTTTTGTCAAGTCACCAAACAGAACATCTCACTGTAACATCAGATTAAAATGCTAGTGAGTTACCCGGGAGATTATAGGGCTGTGTCTGCTTCTGCTGTTTTTGATGCACCTGCTTCAGGCTACCCATAATAGACAAAGAGTGAAGCTTCCACTAAATACAACACTTGAGCTATCATCTAGGAAGATTCAGGTGTCAAAGATGTAAGATGAAGTAGGAATGTAAAATTGAAAGGTGAGCGAAATTGTTTGCAAAGCTGTTTGCCTATTAGTATAGGCAAGTTTAGCAACCTGTAATTATTAAGTGAAGAATTATCTCTTTCTGTAGACTGATTATATTTGTAGAACTGTGTACTGTGCTCCCAGGCTTGGCCTGATTCTTGGTATACAGTATTATGAATTAGTTGTTTACAGTTGAATAACTTCTTCAATCACATCATAACTGCTAATTTCAGAAAGGTTTCAGAAATGTAATAGGCAAAAAACTGAACCAATCATTTCATAACATGGTTACCCTTTCCAAAATTTCTAATAAGGTCAGTTGCACAATTATAATCTCAACTACTCAGGAGGCTAAGGTAGGAGAATAGGAAGGCAAGTTTAGGGAGACTTTGTTTCAAACTAAAGTTTAAGAAAAGAACCCTTCCCTAGCATGGTATGAAGCTCTGGTTCAATCCTATCAGTCAGCCTGGTTGTTCTTCCTAGAACTCCTGGGTTATATATATTTCTAAAGTTTTTATTTTTATTTTTATGTATTTATTTGAGAGACAGAGAAAGAGGCAGATAGAGAGTGAGAGAGAATGAGCATGCCAGGGCCTCCAGCCATTCCAAACGAAATCCAGATGCATGCACCACCATGTGCATCTGGCTTACGTGGGTCCTGGGGGATCCAACCTGACTTCCTTTGGCTTTGCAGGCAAGTGCCTTAACTACTAAGCCATCTTTTCAGCCCCTGGGTTATAATTTGATATTGACTTTTTGGCCACTAATTTTTGTCAGTACTTCAGACAGGGCTCTTGCTTTGTAGCATGGTTGAGTTGAGTCTTGGGCATAATCATATCTAGTACCTGACCCCACCTTTGCTCTTGTTCTGAGTAGGCAACTTTGAATATAAACATTAACTCTCCCAAATATTATCTTTAACTCTGGGCCTGAGCTATTATCTGTAAGAGAAGATGATGGTGTTAGCTCTTTGCATAAGGTTGCTTTGAGGACTGTTTTCATAGTTTTTATGTTCAGGCATGTGGTAAATTCAATGTCACTTATGGGATTGCTGTAACTTTCACTGTTAATAGCTGTAGCATGTGTGTTCACAGCCCCTCCTAAAACCTACATCTCTGCTTAGACTGTCTTTCTTCTCACATGTTTCAGTAACTTCAAGAACCCTATGAGAAATTACGCCAGAAATGTGTGCCAGAACATTTCCCTCTCATTTTATATTTATTTGAAAATAAAATGTATTCTCTATTGCTTCCTTTGATCTTTATCTCTTTTTCTTTTCAGACAGGGTAGCCTAGGCTAGACTTGAACTCACTATGTAGGTTAGGCTTCCTGCCTTAGCTTCCTGAGTGCTGGGATATAGGTGTACACCAGTGCCCCACTACTGCTTCCTTTATGTTTGCTGATTCCTTTATGTTTGCCTTAGTGCCCTAAAATATGGGACAGGCTTTTTTTGTACATGGTAAGCTTTTGACCTTCTTTATATCCTAGGGAGTACCCAGCAAGAATTGTGTGCATGTGTAACAGCTTTGCTAAACATTGACGCCCGTAGCACTGGTCAGCAGGTACATGTTGTTCTTATTGCATCAGTATATATTCTATTACATTGTCTTTCTTCCAAGACTCTTCTAAAAAGAGATAAAACCTGCCATTGTTTTCCCTGATGTACTAAGTCCATTTGTATGATTTTTTTAAAAGGTAATCTTTGATGGAGAAGAAGCAGTGGACGCTGGTGGTGTTACAAAGGAATTCTTTCTTTTGCTGTTAAAAGAACTTCTGAATCCCATTTATGGCATGTTTACCTACTATCAAGATTCAAATCTCTTATGGTTTTCAGATACAGTAAGTTAATAGTGTCACAATTAAATAGATTGATTAAACTTCCTTTTTTTTTTATCAGACTGATACCATGATTTCTAACTTTGCAAAGGACATTTAAAATGACAAGTGTATCAAGCCTTTATTTCTATCTCTTGCCAAACCCCCCTAGTGCATCTACTTGGCCATGAGCCCTAGTTCCATTTCTTGTAGGTAAGACCCAGGTCTCAATATCCATAAAAGGCGCAAAAGGAATGGTCTGATAAATAATTGGTTTTAGGATATGAGGGCGATCTGGCTGCAACATCTGTCACCTCATTGATCACCAGGGTTTATTTGGCTGATCTGGCTGGCTAAGTGGGTGTCCCCTTCCACTCTTATCACTCCTTGTGTTTCCCTCCTGAAGCTGAGTGCTCAAACAGGGTGAACTTCCTCAAATAGAGGAGACATGGTATTCAGTCAAGGGTATATGAGTAGCTGCACTCCCCTGCTTCTAGAACCTCCAGACAAGAATTGGTTTTAGTTCTTTTTATTTATTTATTGACAAGTTCCATAATTTTAGACAATGACCCATGGTAATTTCCGCCCTCCCCCCATATTCCCTTTTATAACTCCACTCTTCATCATACACCTTCCCCCTCTTAATCAGTCTCTCTTTTATTTTGATGTTATAATCTTTTTCTCCTATTATGATAGTCTTGTATAGGTAGTGTCAGGCACTGCAAGGTCATGGATATCAAGGCAGGCCATTTTGTGTCTGGAGGAGCACGTTGTAAGGAGTCCTATCCTTCCTTTGGCTCTTACTTTCTTTCTGCCACTTCTTCAGCAATGGACCCTGAGCCTTGAAAGGTGTGATAGATATAGTGTAGTGCTGAGTACTCCTCTTTCACTTCTTCTCAGCACCGTGGTGCCTTCTGAGTCATCCTAAGGTCACTGAAAAGAGAAGGTTCTCTAACCATAAGTGAGAGTAGCATTAATATATAGGTATGAGCATTAAGAGAAGTGGTTCCTGGGCAGTTTGGTGAGCATAGTATATACATTTAGCCAGATACCAGCAGATGTTACACCCCTAGGGCTCATGATTACCCTTCTTGTATGTTTTCAGTATCAGGGATGTATTCCCTCCCATTCCTGTTCTCCATCATGATGCACGATCTAAGTGAAAAGAGAACCCCATGCAGAACTTTGTGTTCACCAACTCTGCCTTGATATCTGTGGTATAGAATAGAGTATGAGGTCAGAAAAAAAATAATAATAACTTCAGATACTAGAAACTTTATTTTGAGATTCCAAGAACACATTCATCTGTGTATCATATATGACACAAGCATTAGTATCTATAGCCTGGCTTCTGTGTGGTGCTGGGTGAGCTTGTCCCATCATGACAGACAGGAAACACAGGCTAGGCTGTAGTGGCCAAGCACAGAATCAGCAAAGATAAGGCCATATGATGCTTAGCAGAAGTATGATGGGATGATCCTTTCTGGCAAATAAATTCTATTCAGAAGGCCTCTAAAATGTTTTCTTTGAAATGTGAATAAAGAATAGGAGGAAGAAAGGAAGAAATTATTTTTATCATGTGTGGAGTTTCAGTAACCAAATATGTCTTTGAATAATGATAGTTACATGTATGCATATGTACAGACATACATTTTATTTTTTACAGTTCAGTAGGGAGCTGAGTTTGAAAAGGTATTGTAGGGTTGGGGTTGTGTTTCAGTGGTAGAGTGCTTACCTAGCATGAACAAGAATCTGAGTTACATCTCCATATCACACACACAAAAACCTTTAATTTTATCCAGCCCACCATTTGTTGCTTTTATTTTTTCTACCAGAGTTTTCACCTTAAATTTTCACTGTTCAAAAAAGAAGTAACTAGCCACATGTGGCAATTTTATCTAAATAAGGATCCATTTGCTTGGTTTTCCTTGTCATATTTCAAGGGCTCAGTAGATACATGGCAGTTTAGTGGCTATCATAAAGGATGGCACAGAACAGCGTTACCTTCTCTACACAGAACTCTCTAGATAGCCTTCAGCTAGCTCAGAGGAGCTGTGGATGCTGACATTGTATCCTGTCTTTTAGGGCTAGTGAAAGGTCAGGGGTGTTTCTCTGCCTCAAAGGATAAATATAAATGCTATCTTCATTCTGTATCAAGGTGTTTTGAGTAAGTGACAGCATGTTTAAAGGCTTCAAGCACTGTATTTCTTTTTAATACATTTGTATGCACCCTAAAAGTGTTTTGTAGAGCACAACTGGTTTCACTTGATTGGCATCACCTGTGGACTAGCTATCTACAACTCTACTGTGGTGGACCTCCACTTCCCATTGGCTCTCTACAAGAAATTACTGAATGTAAAACCCTGCTTGGAAGATTTGAAGGAGCTGTCCCCTACGGAAGGAAGGTACAGAACTGAGAGATGCACATTCTGTGGTAACTGTTCTGATTGCTCTTGGCATAGGGATCAGAGGCTGAAAATGCCATATGCACATGTTCAACTTTATTGAGCAATTTACTCATTTAAGGTATAACTGGTGAGTTTAGTGTATTCAGAGTTGTGTGGCTATCACCATAATAACTTTTAAAATATTCTTGTCAACTGAAAAACCAGTCTGACACTCCTTTATCATGATCCCTCATCATGTCCTCTTCTGTCCTAGAAAAACGCTAAGCAGTTTTCTGGCCCTGTCATTGTACCTATTCTAGGCATTATGGCTTCATTGGTTCTCTATACCTAGGAGTAGGATTGCTCATTCATATAATTCTATACTTAACCTTTTGAGGAACTGCCAGGCTGTTTTCAAAGCTACAAAGTCACAATTCTATGTTACTCTCTTTCTCACTTTTAATCCCCGCTTTTTCTTGAGTTTCTGTGTACTGATTTTTGAGCAGCATAAAATAAAACACATGAAAAGACAGCTTCAGCAGGAATGAACAGCTTTTTATGGGGAAAACGTACAGGGTTTTAAGTTGGAGTAACAGCTGGAGATATAGTCCAATGGGAAAGTGCTTGTCTAGTATTCATGAGGCTCTCGGTTCAACTCTAAAACCATAAAGTAACAAAAAACCATAGGTGAACATAGTGATGAATACCTGTAATCTCAGTAATCAGGAAGTTGAGGAGAAGGATCATAAATTTGAGACCAGTGTGCACTCAGAAATACTAGTAATTTTTGGTCTGGAGAGATGTCTCAGTAGGTAAAGTGCCTGTCTCTCAACTATAAGGACCTGAGTTCAATCCCCAGTGTCTGTATAAAAATGCCAGTTGTGGAGGCAGAGAATGGCATTCTTGAAGACAACATTTGAGGTTGTTCTTTGGCCTATATGTGAATATGTGATCTTGTGCACCACACACACATACATGCAAAAATAGTAAAATGTAATACATACATATATATGAGATATGAGAATAATAGCTTTAGGGCTTGGGGATATGGCTCAGTGGTAGATATTCTTGATCTCTAGCACTAGGAAACAAAGGCCTTAAAGTAGAACAACAGGAGTGGTCTTTAAGACACTTTCTAGAAATGAGATTATGCATTGTCATAATTCATATATGGCATTCTATAGAATACCAGCACTTAGAAGTCATAAATAACTGGGGGTGGGGTGGGGAATGAAACACCAAGAAATTTAGAGGAAATATGAAAAGTGGCAGGTAAAACCAGGCAGTGTTAATTTGGGGGTTGACAAAGAGAATGATAGAGATGACAGAGGTATGTGCTGTTTACTTTCCAAACCTGACTAGGAATGAAATATTGTAAGAAATGATTTTGGCTGGTTTCTTGATAACAATCTTAACTTCCATAGTAGGAGTTTTCATCATCTAGATAGAATTACACAACCAGATTCAGTAGAGAAGAATGTAAATGAGGTATAATTCTAAGAATGTATTCTCTTGGGAGCTGGGATATGAATTGTTGATATAAATACATTTTTAAGAAAAAGTTGTATATCAGTGTTCTTCACTGTGACAGAAGTTTAATATCCTGAAAGGTTTTGACTTCCAAGGATTAATATAACAAAGGGATAGAAAGATGAGTTCTAGATAAGGGACTAAATGCAATACATTTGCCTCATGAAGGCACAAAAGCCTGGTGAAGGAGTGTCTGAGGGTATGTCCATAGATTTGTTTGCAAGTTTGAGGGACCACATGGGAAGATTGTGAAGTGGGCACCATCCAATCACTGCTGCTGTGGGCAGTGAACTGGGGGGAATAATTACGGAGGGCAACTATCCTGTCTCTGAGATCTGGGCAGAATTTCTTGCCTTGGGAAATAGAACTACAGACTTATTGGTTCCTGGATTCCAGGATTTATACCTCAGTGGCCTTCATGCTTTCTTTTTTGGTATGTTTTTTTTCCCACTATTTTAAATTGCTAGCATGATTTTTAAAAACAATTTTCTGTACTTCGTGATTCATCTTTGCATAGTTTCCAAAACTGGAGATAGAATGTAAAGACTTAGACGTTATGTGTCTTATGCAATTTTTTGGCAAGTCTGGCTCCATGAAAATGTGTTGTCTCAACACTGACTTTGTGTATGTATATAGAAATGTTTTAACTTCTTTAGCAAATAGAGTCCTTTTTGTTTATCTGTATTTGTAAAAGACAACATTTCTCAAGATCTTAGTTAGTTCTTTGGGTAACTACATATTTGGTGGTGACCCATTGTGATGTTGGACCCATCTCTTCACAAGATTTAGGTTGTTTTTCACTTCATTTTAGATGGCCACTGTTACAAACCTGGTGTTCATAATTACCAAAAAGAGAGGCTTTTTTTTTTTTTATGCAGTTCACTTACTTGGTCTTTTTTTGTATGAGTATGGTTTATTTGCTTCATAACTGTTACAATGTATAACTGTTGTATATCCCTATTCATGCTTGTAATACATATATATTGCTTGCCTATTTTATTGTGTAAAATAGCCAATTAAATATTGTCATGTGCTTTTATGTTTCTCAAATTCCCCTTTAAGAGTGTAAATAAATGTGTTTTAGGTGGTGGGTTTTTTTTTGTTGTTGTTGTTGCTATTGTTTGCTTGCTATAATACTGAGGATTGAACCAGGAACTGGTGCATGCTAGGTAAGTGCTGTATCACCAAGCTAAAGAGACTCATAAAGAATTTTCAAAATTATTGTTTCTAGAATTATATTTTGGAAGTTTAGACTTTAGCTATTTTAAACACTAAACTTATTTTTTTTTTTTTTAGAGAGAGAGAGAGAGAGAATTGGCATGCCAGGGCCTCACCCACTGCAATAGAACTCTAGATGCTTGCATCACTTAGTGAGCACATGCGACCTTGCACTTGCCTCACCTTTGTGCATCTGACTTACATGGGATCTGGAGAGTCAAACATAGGTCCTTAGGTTTTGCAGGCAGGCACCTTAACCACTAAGCCATTTCTTCATCCTGTTTTAAAACATTAAAGGTTTTGATCTTTCAGGATTTCAACATTTATAATTCTGAAACTTGGAATTATATATTTTAGAATTGTGTGTTTGTCCACCACTAAGATTACTGAATGGATAAGGTGTCTTTGTGGCTTTTTAAAAAATGATATAAGGATTATTTCACTAATGATCATGGGTAAAGCCAGTTTGTAGGTCATTGTAGTACCATATTCTCATACATAATTCCAAGCAATAAATATGTCAAATGTGATTCATCTTCGTTTCCTCATAAATCCAGTCATTATTGTCAGTAGGAAAAGGAAACAATACAGGTCTATTGCTGTATTTCTCTTCAAGGTTTAGGTACACAGCTTTCTGTTGGTCTGAATCTTCGCATTTAGATTTGCTTACAAATGATCTAGACATACAACTGAGGTAAATGCAGCATTGCAGTGTCTAACTTATCTTTCCCCCTTCCTACCATCATCAGGAGTCTTCAAGAGCTTTTAGATTATGCTGGTGAAGATATTGAGGAGACTTTTTGCCTCAATTTCACGGTAAGAATTTCTGTACTTATGATTGTATCTATCTCCTTTATCATGATTATAAATCATAATCAACATTGGTTCTCCAAATCCAGTAACACAAACCAGAAACTTATTTGAATCAAATTATTGCTAAAGAATTAATCATTTTAAAATTATTTATTTGAGAGCAACAGAGAGAGAAAAAGAAGGGGGGAGAGAGAGAATGAGAATGGTCATACCAGGGCCTCCATCCACTGTAAATGAACTCCAGATGCATGCACCACCTTGTGCATCTGGCTTATGTGGGTCCTGGGGAATTGAGCCTCGAACTGGGGTCTTTAAGCTTCACAAGCAAGCGCTTAACTGCTAATCCATCTCTCTAGCCTGAAATTAACCTTCTTTATTTCTGACATACACAAGCTCTTATAGTTCATCTTATTTTCTTCTTGATTCCCTTTTTTGGTAACTTTATAACATAAAAGATGTTTTTTAAAGTGTTGATGTTTTCTGACTAGAACTTTTATTCTCCCCCACATTTTCTGTAATAATAGTCATCGAGTTACATTTGTTCCTAAAGTCTCTCAGTCATTTGTGTTCTGGAAAGGTAAATGGTAAACAAAATTACCACTTCATTTCTTGTTCCACCTTAACTGTAGATCTGCCGAGAAAGCTACGGAGTAATTGAACAGAAAAAGCTGATCCCTGGGGGCGACAAAGTGATTGTGTGCAGAGATAACAGGTTAGTCCTGACCTTTGACATGAAAATAATTTTACAATTATGCGTTTGTCCACCATTAAGATTACTGGTATTTTCTGACAGTTAGACTTTTCAGAAAATGATTGAAGTTACATTTTAATACTTCCACAGAGGAAGTAAGGGCTATAGAGCAAGAATTTGAAGATTGCAATGAGTTTTTAATACTAGAGAAACTTCTAGATTTAGGGGATAACTACATAGCTCCAGATCTACATCTTACTGACTTTGAAACAAAGTAAGTCACTAAGTCACATAAACTGTTCACTTACAGGGGGTGTGTGCATGCGTGCACATTTACATGTGTGTGAGTGGTGTAAGTATGGGTACATGCATGCCACAGCACACGTATGGAGGTTAGAGGACAACTTTCTGAGGTCACTGCTTACCTTCCATCTCATTTGGTGGTAGGGTCACTTACTCATGGCTCCGTTCACAAGGCTAACTGGTCCATGAGCTTCCAGAAAATTATCCTGTCTCCTCTCTTACTAGGCATGCTGAGATATAGAAAGTCATCACAGATTCTAGCTTTATGTGAGGTCTGAGAATCCAAACTTGGGTGCTTACACTTGAGTGACACATGCTTTATCTACTGAGCCATCTCCCTAGCCTTCAGTTTTTAGTTTTCTCATCTATAAAAGATGTGTGTGTGCATGTGTGTGTTATGGAGGTCGGTTCATATATGTGGGCACATGTATATGTACAGGCATGTATAGGGGCCAGAATATAAGCTCAGGTGTTATCCTCATAAATGCCATCCACCTCTTGTTTTGTGTGTGTGTGATGGGTGTGTGCATATATTGGCATGCATATGGAGGTTAGAGGATGACCTCAGATGTTAGTTTTTCCTGTCTACCTTGTTCAGTGCTGTAGATACCAGGTAACTGGCCTACAATCTTCAGAGTATTCTCCTATCTCCAACTCCTATCTTGCAATAAGCACACTGGGATTATAGGCACATGTGTATTTCTGTTTTTGTGTGGGTTCTGGGTATTTGAACTCAGGTTGTCACACTTGCAGAGTAAGTTATTTTACCCACTGATTGATCCACCTCCACAACCCTACCTTTTTTGTCTTTCCTTGTTTTTGAGAAACGATCTCTCATTGGTCTGGAGGTCTCCATTGCAAAGCCACTGAACTACAGGATCCTCCTGTCCTTACCTTCAGTTGTTGGTATTACAGGCATATGCTACCCTACCCAGCATTTTTGTGTGGGTTCTGGGGGTCAAATTTGCATTCTTGTGCTTGTGAGGTCAGCACTTTGCCCACTGAGATATCTCCCCAGCCCTGTAAAATAATGGTTATAATAATTGTTCTGCCTAGCTTGTGGATAATTTAGAGAACAAAGTGAGATAGTTTGAACTCCTAGCATCTAGCACAGAGTCTCTACCTCCTAGCAGAGTGACACCAAAATGCTACAAAATATGTATTGAATGAATAAATCTTATAGAAGTATGTGTATAGGCTGGGGAGATGGCTCAGCACTTAAAGAGTTCTTGTTGCTTAATCATGATGACCTTTTGGCTAGATATTGCCAAGTTTGACTCCCCAGGACCCAGATAAAAGGCTGATTGCCACTGCACACCTTTGTAACCTCAGTCTGTGCAGTCAAAAACTGGAGAATCTCTGGGGTTTGCTGATTGTCAGAAGCTTTAAGCTGAGGGAAAGTCCCCATCTCAAGGAACTATGTGGTTGAGCAATAAGAAAAAGACACCTGACATTCTCGCTGTCCTCCACACACATTATGGGGCACATGTCTATTACATACATGTGCATATACCACACATCACACACACACAAAAGAGTGTACATGGACATGGAGAAATCAACTCAAACTTAGCCTCGATTGATCTTTCATATTATGCTTTCACAGCTGATTGCTTTTATGACCCTAAACATTGTGTGGATTTCTCATGAGTAAATATGCAATTAATTTTGTAACAGATACCAGATGCTTATTCTCCAAATCAATTCAGTTGTGATCAACACTATTGTGTTAGTCCAACTTTTCATTACTATGACAAATGAGTAGAGAGAACTTGTTGAAAATAGGAAAGATTTATTTTGGTTCACAGTTGGCTGGCTCCATTGCCATGGGCCTAAGGTGGTGCGACTGAACATCATAGTAACAGGGTATGGCAGAGGAAAGCTGCTTACCTCATGGCAGCCAGAGAGAAAAGAGCGAGGAAGAGGCCAGGGTTAAGATATACCCCTCAAAGGCCTATCATTGGTGACCTGCTTCCTCCAAATAGGACCCACCACCTAAGATCCCATTAGGTATGAACTCCTGAATGGATGAAGTTAGCACTTTGACCATACAGTCACCTCTTACTGTACCATGTGCTGAGGGCTGTGTCTTCAACACATGAGCCCTTTGGGAGAACAGTTCCTATTTATGCATATATAGCCATAATAACTATCTACATGAACTCAGTATAAGATCTCTTTCCCCTAGGATAGCCTTCCTTCCTTCGCTTCAAATACCCATCTCAAGGCCCAAGTTGTTTGACCTATGCTTCTGGCTAGTTAACCTGTAAATTTTATTTTCTATAACCCCCTTATCAAGATCAAGTAATTTGTTTAGTGGGTCCCATAACTTAGTGAAATGTTTACTTATGTTTAACAATTGATTATAAATAATATTATGATGGATAGCCAGTGTGAGTGCAGTCCCAGTAGGCAGCCAGCAGTCTGAGTAGCCAAGTGGGGCCACAGTGGGAGGGGGAGTGCTTGGAGCAGGGCCAAGGCAACGGGGCTGCAGGGTCTGCTTTGATGAGAGACTTTAGGGTCCTTCCCTTTCTGTATAATTGATAGTCTGGATAATGAAGAGATGGCTGCCAGTGTCCCAGTTGTCCCCCAGGACCTTGGTAGGAGAATCAAAGACGTTACCTGGGGCATTTGTACCATCTCAAAGCTAGATGCTTGGATCCAGAAAAAAAGGGAAGAGCAGCACTGAAGAAGGGCAAGTATTGTTCAGACAAAGAAGAGAACACAGAGAATAAAGTGAAAACAGGAGAGAGAGCCATGCATCGTTAGAATTTTCCAGTGCTGTGCTTGGAACGATGGAACATTCTGGGTCAGTCTCCTCTTTTTGTACTGAGTGTTTATTCCTGTGCTTCAGTCAGTAACAGCCTGGATTGCTGGTGACCCACCGCTCCATGGAGATGTCTGGTCATGGACTTCTTCCTCACCTCCATTTTAGGGCTCTTTGGGTGCTGTTTGTACTTAGCAAAGTTGTGAATGTTGTTTGGTTTCAAGACAGCTGAGCTGGCATTTGAGGTATCAGGACTCATCCATTCCCCAGTGTCAGCAAAATAACTGCTGACATGCTCTTTACCTTTCTGCTGCAGGCTCCTTTCCTTGTCCAGGGCATGTCTGTGAGTCTCTTCCCCATCCATCTTGTTGGTCATCTGGTTAGTCAGCTACATATGTCACTTCTTTACTCACTGTACTTCTTGAGTATCAGTGGTTCAATAAAGGTATTGAAATGCACCAGCTATTGTCAGACAGAAAGGAATCAACCTTACTACTTTGGATTGGCTTGCTTTTGGCTTTCCTCATAGCAGTGCAGTCCTCCTGCATTATCAGTGGCTGCCTATTCTCTATCCTGTTTGCTTTATTCATCATCAGTACCAATAAAGCAAAGACTCCTGGGAAAGCATACCTTTCCAACAGTGCCTTTTCTCCTTGGCGGTGTTCTTAACAGCAGACTATTCCACAAGACAGTCTCCCTGTAGTCAGCCCTGAGCAGCTCAACCCCTGTAGAGAAATTCCCCTCATTGCATCTATCTCCTGTGAAACTGAAGGCTGCTGCAGGCTACTGGGCCCTGTTATGTAAAGGAGATGGGTGGGATTGGATGGAGGCTGCAGAAATTTTGTTCCTTGTTCTCCCCCATCCCCACTCTGCACTGCAAGGCAGGGCCCACTGGGTAAGACCTTCTGCATATTTGCTTCTCTGTGAGGAACTGGAGTCTTTGTCTCTGGTGTACTTAAGGCAGACTCTTCCGCAGACCAGTACTTGGAGTTTTACTACCACCATGAGTCTCAAAAGACCACAGGTTTTCCAGGTTTTTTCTAGCATTTGCCAGCCCAAGTGCCTAGACTGATTTGAATTCTTTGTTTTTCTCCCTGTGCCATTACCCTCCCACCTCTCCATCAGGCCTGCCAGCACCCTGGGATGAATAGGTTTTGTAATTCTGTTGTATTTTTTGAATTTGTTATTGTTTTTCTGTGAAGCATATACATTGGATGTGGAAGGTGAAGGAGAATCTCAGCTGTTCCTGCTGAGTGTCCCTTTCTAGCTATCACTGTCTTGTTTCTTGTAACTCAGGTTAGGTTTTGGTCTCTCTGGCTCTACTGAAAAAATAAAAAAATAAAAAATAAAAATGATAGACCTCACAGCCAGATTGGTTGGGTTCTGAGGAATAATTATTCTTTCTTCCCCTTGAAGGAAAAATAAGTCCTCCCTACCCACTGATACATTTAAAATTCCCCAGCTAGGGGAGGATACCAGTTCTGGATAAGTGCTACTGAATACAAAATGCTTGGAGAATCTGAACTGGTCAACTCTGGAAGATGTAAATTTACTGTGTTTCACTGCTAGGTCTGATTGGTATTTCAAAGGAATATTGGGTTTTACAAATAGGAAATGAAGGGGTAAACTTATTAAACTCATTAACTTGTGATTGGTGATGTTTTGCTGTTATTTTCAAAGACTAAATAGAGGGTGGGAGGGCAGATATCAAAAACTTGTACAATTTAAACTACTGCAATTAATTGTGAGCTATTTTCCCATAAAAATATTATCATGAATACAGAGGAAGAAATGCATAAGGCAAGGTATGGATAAAGTGGAGCTTATAGGCTACCTTCCAGAGACCTCTGAATGTGCTGCTCTCTGGAATTTCTCTGAAACCTGTCCTTTGGGGTTTTATGGAGATTTCCTTACATATCTAATGGTAGTAGGATGGATGGGGAACCCAGCTAGGCCTGTCTGTTCTATTTCTTCTTGGGCTGTCTGTGTAGCATTCCTTTTTCCTATTATGGGATAGAATCCCTTCTGAAATGAGGGTCTTATTATCTACTGTCAGATAAGGTTGGTCAGAGAAAGGTGGGGAAGATCAGAGTTTTTATAACTTTCCTTGGAGAAAGAGTTCAAAACCAGAATCTATAGACAAAAACAAAACAACACACACACCTCAGAACATCACTAGAGTGCTTACTTGCTGAAGAATTTGTAATAGAGGTTACATCTCCCTGAATCATGAAAATATAAGTACTTTTGATTTCCTTCCTTCCCTTTCCCCTAATTCCCTTACTCCCCTCCCCCTCCCTCCTTCCCTCCCTTCTTTCCTTTCTTCCTTCCTTAAGGCAGGGTCTCACTGTATCCCAGGCTGACCTGGAACTCATGCTGTAGCCCCAGACTGGCCTTGAACTCATCACAGTGCCCCTACCTTTGCTTCCCAAGTACTGAGATTAAAGGCCTAGTATGTTTGATTTTTTATATTGTTTTTATTTATTTTATTTTATTTATTTGAGAGTGACAGACAAAGAAGTAGAGAAAGAGAATGGGCACGCCAGGGCCTCCAGCCACTGTAAACAAACTCCAGATGCATGCACCGCCTTGTGCATCTGACTAACGTGGGTCCTGGGGAATTGAGCCTTGAACCGGGGTCCTTAGGCTTCACAGGCAAGCGCTTACCCGCTAAACCAGCTCTCCAGCCCATGATTTTTTTCAGAATGATTCTTAATCCCTGCATTATCTCTGTAGAGGAAAGAAGATATTCATTTTTGTTTACATCTGCATTAAAGCATTGTAATATGCACATACATTAATTCCCATTACAAATACTAGGTGCTTATTATGTACCAGGCATGTTGCAGAGTACAGCAGATGAGTGACTTCTGTCCATCTTTGCATGAGAAACTCAAACTGAGTTGAGAAGGGTCAGTGTACATGAATAGTGTCCATGACTGTCCTTTACCAGTAACAGATTATGGTATATGTTATAAGAGTTACAACCCAAGTACCATGGAACTAGGGGGAGAGGCTAAAAGGTTTGGGCTAGACATTAAAGAATACATATGCAGGAAGGAAACATTTTAGCAGAGGAATAATGTGAGTCAGAACTTTCAGAGTTGACACGTGTTAGAGATTGTTAAATGCTTGTGGGGTGAAACCTAGAACATGAATGGAGGGTGGGTGTGATAGTTTCAGAGTGGAGATTATTAAGGCTTGAGTAGGACTGGGATTAGGACATGGTTGGTGTTTGGTTTTGTGAGTATATGAGAACAAACCATACTGTAACTAAGCAGAGTCCATGGTATGAGGCTGTTGTAGCAGCTCAAGTGAAGAACGGTGAGGGCCAGAACGGAGGTGGTGGCAGTACAGAGTTAATATATGTGAGTGATAAAATCAGCAGTTGCAAGTACCTGACGACGTATGGGTAGTCTGAGGGGGGCTTGTATTGATTATATTGCTGAAGTTTCTAACTTGGACAGCTTATTAATAAGAAATAGAAATAGAAATGAGAAATAGACTATAAAACAGATTTGAGGGAGAAAGGTTCCATTTTGATAGTTGCTTTGAAAAATCTTTATCACACTCAGGAAATTACATTTTTATCAGGAACTTTACATGTACTATATAGCTACAGACAAAACTCACATGGAGTTCACTCTATGAAAGTGATCTGCCATGGTTTTCTTCTATAAGTCTTCCTTTTGAAAAGAAAAAGGATAGAACTGATAAGACTTCTGTTTAACAAAAACTGTGACAGCTTGACTCTAATCCAGGTTGTCTGTCCCTTACCTAAATGCTTGGAATCAGAAGTGCTTCAGGTTTCCAACTTCTCAAATTTGGGGTCTGTATAGACTTTGCAAACTAAGCTTCCCTAGTCTAGAAACCCAAACTCACAAGCTTCATGGGCATACTGTTGTTGGAGCATTTGGAGTTGCTCTCTTGGCATAATAGCACCCAGCTATCAGTAACATAAACTGTCTAGGCTATTTAGGAAGCTTTGTCTTTGGAGAAGTGAGTACCAATACCAGAGTTTGGTGGCATGATGCTGTGATGTACACAGCAAAAATTATGTTGGCTCTAGAGATCTAGTCTTGAATCAAGTACATTTTGCAATCAATACCCTTTTTGATAGGGAGCAAAAAGAAAGTGTCTTTATCTTTGTAATGTTGATATTCTTATTAGCATCACTAGCTTATTTTCAGGACTTACTTCCTTAGTAAGAACAAGTTTATTGTTCCAAAGGTTCTAAAGATATTTTTAGAATTAGGAAATTATGGTAGATTTATAAAGTGAATTTATTGGTTCCAGTTATTTCTCTTTCCTCCTAGTTATATTAATTGCTTTAGAAAACATGTATTCATATAAGTAGGTAGGTATGTAGACAGTTAATGACAGACTACATGTACAGAAGTGATCCTGTAAGATTATAATGGAGTTGAAAAGTTCCTGTCACTTAGTGATGTTACAGCCATCATAACATCACAGTGCAACATGTTACTCATGTCTGTGCTGATGCTGATATAAACGTGCCTACTAAGCTGCTGCCAGTGACATAAAAGAATGGCACATACAGAACATAGTACTTGATAATGATAATAAGCAAGTATACTTTGTAGTTAGCATACTATTATGATGTAGAGTATACCCCTGCTTGCAGAAATGCTTATTGTAAAACAAGTATGCTGTTATACTTGCAACAGCCTCAAATATTTCATCCTCAACTGTATCTAGAGGCCATATCAAGTGAGTGTCCATCTGGACATGTGTAACAACCCAAAAATGAATCACTTATAGGTGTGTTTCATAGACTATATCCCCATAATGCATGATTAATATAGCCTTTAGTTTTTCAAAGGATGTCTTAACTTTTGCATCATCATGATTTCAGACAAGATAATGTGTGTTGGAAACGAATAGTGGGGTAGGCAGGCAGCCTAGGAAGTGGAATTGGAATGTCTCCTACTCTGGAGAGCCATCACTTTGCTACATGGTTTTGTTGCACTAGGTGGAAAAGTGCTATCACTCAGGCACAGGCAGTTCATAGCACAGTCTGGAGTTGAGGCAGTTGCTGTACTTATAATTCCTTTACATGTCTTTATCGAATTATTCCTTAGTCAGCTTTTTTGTCTCTGGCATTTTTGTGTTTGTGTCTCTTACTGAGTTCCAGCTTTTCTTCTCTGCCTTCCCTTTAGCCCCCCCCCCCCCAATAGCTTTCATTGTCTTTATTCAGCAGACATTTCCTTGAATTCATAATTCAGTTGAATCAACAGTTACAAGACAAAATGTGAGACTACACTGAAATGTAACAGTTTACATTGGGAGATAAGCTGTTCTCCTATGCAACCAAAAATTGATAGTGAATGCTAAATTGAGTGATTGGATCTAAAGGCATTCAGGAAAATTAACATGGGCAGATCCATCTGGAAGAACAGATGACAGAGCCAGGTTTGGAAGCCTAAGATTTGGATGCTAGAAAGTAGAGAAGAGGATAAAAAAATTAGAGTAATTGATAAGCCTGAATTGTTATTTCAGGTGAAGAACAGTGAGTTGAGGGATGGGTGTTAGACAAAGGGGTTGCTGGAGGAAACTTTGTTTGGCCACTCATAAATTGGCCAGGGGACTACATTTTAAAAGACTTTGAACATTGGAGGAGTTAGGTTTCTATTAGCAGCAATAATATACACGATAGAAGTGGGCCCATGTCAGATTTCGAATGCAAGTAAGTCCCAGGTTACTTTACTTGGACTTTGAACCGATGGCTCTGTAAATCGAGGTTTCTACACCTTCTTTGGGTGCTTCAGTGGCTTACAACTCAAGGAAACACACAGCTGCCTTTTCCCATCAATGAAGGGTGCAGATGAAAGGATGCCTAGGACAGGATAAGGAGAAGACAGATGCTTTATTCTCTCTAGTTGTCTCTCCTCCAAGAACTTCTATGTGTTCAGAAGCTGTCCAGAAGCTCCCCCAACACCAGCCTTTTGGGGTTTTATGGAGATTTCACTTCATAAGCATGAGAGCATAAGCAAATAGGAAGAAGTGTTAGGGGTTTAAGAGGATATGGTCTAGAGCCAGCACACTGAATGGGAAGCCCCAGCATACCTTTCTGCTCATTCTTCTTGGGCTGTCTGTGTAGCATTCCTTCCTCAAGTATGGGGCAGAACTCCTTTGATGGGGGTCTTGTGACTTACTACATATAGGACAAGGTAGGTTAAAAAAATTATTTTTCTGTGCTGGAGGTAAAACTCTTAGTTTTTGCCAATAGTTCCCTGTTTGGTTTCTTTCTTTTTTATTTTTTGTCAATAGAACCCCTAGGTTTTTGCAATAATCAACATATCAAGACATTTAAACACACATAATAAAAAATATGAATTAGCAATGGTGTTTAGAAACCATTACAGATGTCTGAACATTTAAAATGATTAATTTTATGTTATATGAATTTCACCTCAATAAAAAAGCATTTTTTAACATGTGTACAGTGCAGATGAGACCAAGTATATGAACTGAGTATAAACCTGCAGGCAGGAAAAACTGCTACATAGAGCTTACATACATATTAAACCTCAAGATGCCACAGTTTTCTGTGTCACACTCTTAGAGTCTGCTGCCCTGTTCTCTGCTGCACACTTTATGCATTGCTGGCTAAATTTGGCCTGTCATGGGTTAAAAAGATTTATTTTGCAAAACCATGTCATTATTGTCTGGAAGGGATCGTATCCTGCCAGATGCTAACATGCAGGTTTCATGGCTGGCTGATGAACTATCAGATAAACAGTCCAGGAACCGCAGGGTTAAGAACAGCTCAGTGAGGAAACATGGAAATCACTTGGCTTTTTGTGAGGAGCGTCATAAACATCCCTGAATTCCTGAAGAAGTAGCCAGGGGTGGGGTGGGGGGCTTACAACTGGTAGCTAGAAAACCCTATTTGTAGTCTTTGTATGAAAGAATGATGGATGGCCAGAGTCCACAGCTGAAAACTCATTTCCAGCCTTGACAGAGCCCCACGTCACCTAGTGCTGCGTATGCAAACATGTCTTTCTACTTAGTGTTTCCTTTTTAAAATAGCTGGATGAGGTCCTTTATGTATTTCTTTAAAAGTATTAATTTTATGTGATTTGGGCAAACTATTAAGATTATTAACTGTACCATTCATATTTACATATATTATTCAGTTCTTTGCATTTAAAATTGAATGTGTTTATTATTTCTAGTGAAGATACTCTCATATTTTATTTTTAATGCCTAGAATTAATATTTTATAGACCTGATTTCTAGCCAACCAGTATATAAACTTGTATATAATAGATTTTTAGTTGGCTTTCTTGGGTTTTCTTTATATAAATATTTGTATGCCTATAAAATAAATTTCCCAATACCTTCTGTTAAATAATTTTTGCTTTTTACTAGACCTAGAAAATATTAAATCGCAGTCTATTCCATTTCTGGAGATCAGTGAATGCTGAATTTCAGTTTTTGCTTACTAAAACATTTAAGATAATTGTGACATATGTAACATACTATTTTGATTTTATTTCTGTTGGTCTTGCCATAAAGAAGTCTAGTATCACCTTCGGGTTGTTTGTCGTCACCTGTTGTCATTAGCAACAGGTCAGCGTTGTCCTCCATTTCCTACAAAAGTGCTCAAATCTTGCTTCAGGTAATTTTAACCCTTAAGGGAGGTGGAAGTGATTGACATCTGGTTTTTAATTTCTTTTGTATATTCATAATAGTAAAGTTTTATCATTTCCAAGAGAAAATTTAGACTTTATATGCACGAAACCAAAACAAGATGGCTTCTTGAATTTCCTATATTTGTGATTTAGAACCACAATCTTTGCTAATAATAAGGAATCAAAAACATAAAAATATAATAATGTCTCCCCCTTTCCCTTTAGTAGCAGGAAAGAAGGAGAGTTGAATTTACATCAGTGTCTTCATTCTTCTTCTTATATTAGCTGGAAATGATTCAGCACTTACCATGACAGATAAACTCATTTTTTTTTTAATGGTGGCTATGAGGAAGATGCCAGTCCCACCCCCTTTGATAGATGATGATACAGGCAGTTGGAGATTTTTTTTGAAAATACTGTTTTATTAACACCACAGTGATAAACAACTTTATGCTTATATATTTTATAGAACATTGGCTCACAGATAATTCAAAACGTACAAAGAAGCTAAGGATCTTTATATCACATGTTCTTCTTCAAAATCCTTCCTGTATGCCATTCTGTCATCAAGCAGTAAAATTTAATTATGCACCATTTTATATTTAATATGTCACATTTACAAAGCAAAATAATGAAGGCACAGCTAACACAAGCAAACTTAAATCCTTTCTACTTCGGAGCTAGGGATGGGGGCACACTCTTTAGGTTGGGTCTTCAAGTATTTATTTTTTTCCAAACATTAGCTTCAATGAGGAGTTCTGATTATTTTCACAGTTACATCCTAAAAGCTACGAGGAAAAGACTTCACAAAGGTCAAACTACGTAACACTGGATACACATGCTTTACAGAACTGCTACATTCTACAACTCTTCAAATAAATAATATTTCTGAAATGTTAGGTAACATGATTTCATACTTAAACATTTGGGTATTTTTACGCTTTTGTAAACACACTACAAAGAAAACACATAAACATGAGACTATAACAAATGAATACATATGTTGACAATATTGTACACATTAAACTCTCCCTTTTGGAACCATGTTTCTCATTTTTTCTAACTTGAAATGGCAGTTTCCCTAGCCTCATTAACAGCAGTGTCTGGTCTCCATCGCAGGCTTTCTCCGTGTCATTTCTGCCAAGGGTGGGGGTGAAGCTGATGTCTGGGTGCAAAAGCAAAGTCTTAAAGATGACGTCGTCCTTGGAGTTGTTTTCTCCGCGCTGGGAAATGTCACTACTAAAAAAACTCAAGAATTAAGCATTAAGAGTTCAGTCTTGGCTTGGGCGTCATGGGTAGGGTGTGATGAATGGTTTTAAAGTGACATACTTCCCTCTCTGCTGACACCCTGCGTAAGCCTTAAGTCCAGTCCTTTCTGAAGAGATCAGGAAAAATAATTTTAAGTTTAATCTTTTTAAATATCTTGATATTCTTTGTTCAAAAGAAAAGTCAAATTTGAAATGGGCTAGCCAGAATCTACTTGTGTGAATTTAATTTACTTTAGGAATGTCAGATTTATACTGTATTTTGGTCCAAAACCTGAGCCTCTTAAAGTCCACCACAATGTCAACTAAAAGGGGGATGCTGTTCTCGTCGCCACCTGGTCCGTCTGCTCGTCTACTTCTTGGAGTTGTCGGGCACGGCCGCCCGAGGGTCGTCGTCCCCGGGCCGCGCCGCCGCCCCCCCCGCAGCCTCCTCTTCCTCCTCGTCCTCCTCCTCCTCCTCATACTCCTCCTCCTCCTCCCCCTCCAGGGTCCACGCACAGCCCTCCATCTCGCCCGTGAGCTCCTGGATCTTGGCAAGCAGGGGCTTATAGATCTCGTTATACTTTTTCTCCAGAGCCTGGAACTCCTTGTCAAATTTGGCCTCGATCTTATCACAGCGCTTCTGCAGCTTTTTGAGCGCCAGGACGCGGCACTTCACGGAATTGGGCAGGCTCTCGATAAAGTCATTTTTGGGCTTGGGCGCGTTCTCCGCGGCGCTCTGCGGCTCCTCGGCCGCGGGGGCAGCCGCGCTGTCCCCGTCGCCGGCCGCCTCCGCCTCGCCCCCCTGCGCGCCGCCCTCCATTACCTCGTCCTCGGCCGGGCGCGGCTCCGCGGGGCCCTGCTTCTCGGAGTCAGCCATGGCGCGGTGGTCGGTGGTGGGCTGGCCGGCTTGCCGCAGAGGTCGGAGCTGGCTCGCGGGCTGCTCTCGCTACGGCGCTGCGGCGAGCTCTGCGACGATGGTCCGCTGCGGCAGTGCGCGGTGGGGGCTGCGGGGCTGACGTCGGCCGCGCCCGCCCCGCCCCGCGCGGCAAGCCACTGGCTCCCGGCCGTCAGCTGAGGCTGTGTGCTCACACTGCACCAGTTTTCTCCTGTTGCTACCCTACTGTTGCCTAGCTCTTGAAAAACCTGCCTCGAGACCCCTGCCCCCCACTTCCGCAAAGTCTGCTGCAGTGCCAGCAGGAGCCCGAGGCAGGTTGTCACGACCTGTTTGTGTGCTCCCAGCCCGTTCACTGTGGGCTCCTCTGCTGACTGTGTGGGATGAATCTGCCATGCACCTGTTAGCCTTTGTCTACATCTCACCGTAGTGCTGCTGGCCCACCTTGGTAGTTAGTGGTCTGTCCGCCTTATTCGCTTTGAGTCTGCTCCGATTATGTCTTAACATGCCTCCATATTCATTTGCCCAGAGCAAGAGTAGGGGACAGCAACTCCCTTCCACCACTCTGGAGACCTGTGGAGACGTTTGTGGGCAGAGCGCATCCTGGGCTCACTGAGAATCCATCCAGCCTATTCCCCTGTTGAGCCCTTGTGCGTACTGGCTTATGTCCTGCTGGCAAATAATCTGTACCGGGGACATTGGAAGTAGTTGTGCGGTATTGGGATAGGAAATGACAGAGCTCTGGGGCAGCTTGGTAATGTGTTCTGGAAGTATCCACACAAATGTTTATGGAAAGGAATAAAATTGGAGGAGAGCCTAAGAAAAACAAAGCCATTTAAAGTATGGGACCCAAGAGAAGGAAGTCTTCTAATCCTGCTAGAAGCATGTGTTTAGTCCTGTTCTATCTTAAAAAATATACAGATAAACATGTACACACGCACACACACACAACACACACACACACACACACACACACACACACACACACACACACACACACACAGCATTGTCCCCAGGGAACACCACAGTTTTAGCATCTATTCTTACAGTCTTTCTTGTGATTTATATGAGAGCATTGTATATGTTCTTTTTTATATTTTATTTATTTATTTATTTGACAGAGAAAGAGAGAGAAGGAGGGACAGGGAGGGAGGGGGGGAGAGAGAGAGAGCGCGGGGGCGCGGGTGGGGGTGAGAATGGGCGTGCCAGGACTTCCAGCCACTGAAAACAAACTCCAAAAATGCCCCCTTGGGCGTCTGGCTAACGTGGGTCCTGGGGAATAGAACCTGGTTCCTTTGGCTTTACAGGCAAATGCCTTAACTGCTAAGCTATCCTTCCAGCTCTCTCTCTTTTTTGTTTATTTGTTTGTTTTTGGAGATAGAGTCTTGCTCTAGCTCAGGATGATCTTGAATTAAGTCTCAGGCTTGCCTTCAACTCACAGCAATCTTCCTACCTCAGCCTTCTGAGTGCTGGGATTAAAGAGGTGTGCCATCATGTGAACTAAGATCTGAGACATCAACTTCTTCCTCTCTAGTAACAAAGTGAGTGGGCACTTTAATTTCTTACCTTCTTTAAGCCAGATTGACAGCTTTGTTATTTTATTTATTTATTTTTGAGATCTGGTCTCATGTAGCTCAGGCTGATCTGAAATTGGTGATTGTGAGCTTACAAAATGATTGCATTTGTTAATATTTAAAAGATAAGCCATTGGGCTGCAGAGGTGGGTCAGTGGTCAAGATGCTAGCCTGTAAAGCTTAATGACCTGGGTTTGATTCCCCAGTACGCACTTAAAGGTGGATGCACAAAGTTAGCACATCGTTTTCAGGGGCTGGAAGCCCTGGCATGCCCCTTCTCTCTTTCTTTCTGTCTCTTTTCCCCTATGTGCAAATTATATATATACACACACACATGCGTGCACACACACACACACACACACACACACACACACATTTGAAGTAGGGTCTTGCTCTAGCCCATGCTGACCTGGAATTCACTATGTAGTCTCAGGGTGGCCTTGAACTCATGTGATCCTCCTGCCTCTGCCTCCTAAGCACTGGGATTAAATGTATGCACCACTATGCCTGGCAATATAGATAGATAGATAGACAGACAGACAAACAGACAAACACACATATACAAACACACACATACAAACACACACATATACATATATTTTTAAAAAGATAAGTTATCTACAACAACCTCTTTCAGAACAGCCATCTTTGCGTGGTTGCTTCTGTTGCATCTGCTCTTTTCCCAGTGTTATACTTGATGGCTGGAGCTTTATAATAAAGTCTTGGAATCAGATAGTTAGCCTTCTCACTTGGTCCTTTTTTAGAATGGTTTTGGCTTTTCTAGTTCCTTTGCCTTTGGATATAAATTTCACTATTAGCTTGTCATACGTTTTGTTTGTTGCCTCTCTGTTTGTTTATGAAGTAGGCTCTCTCTTTGGCCCAGGCAGAAGTGGAACTCACTGTGTGGCTTAAGTTGTCCTCAGGTTAACTATGATCCTCCTACCTCAACCACTTAAGTATTGTGGTTAACAGGAGTGAGCTGCCATACCCAGCTTAATACACTTTAAATTCAGACTTCTAAAAAACGTTGGAAAATATATACATGTACATACAAACATACATACACGTATAATTTGAATGGGTTATTGTAGTTTCCCATTGACCTTTGTCACAATGCATAATAACACTAAAAGGTACCCTAAAGAACTTTTTTGTATTCCATACATGCTTTTCATTTCCTCCATTGTGGAGGAGCAGTTAGATTTCACCCTGGCACTCTAGCTCAATCACCCCTGATAACACTGTAATTCCTTTCTTAGCTGGTTGACTCAAGGGCATCAGCAAGTAGCCAGGAGAAGTCTTAGCTTTCAGTTCAATAAGTTGTTTGTTGTTCTGAAGCACCCTTGCTCTGGAAATAAGAATTCTAGGGCAGCAAAGCATAAGGTTAGAGGAAAAGGAAGCAAAACTTTATACTAGTGGTGATGCTGTTTGTTACTGTTCCTGTTTCCACACCTTGATTACTGGACTACATTCATAAATCCTGGCTACAGGAGAACCAGTACCATTTAGTGAATGCTGATTCAGAACATACATAGCTTTCTGGAGAACCTGTCCCATTACTCCATGTTACTGCTACCCAGTTGTTAATGTGTTTGTCTTTAAAAGGCCATTCCACTGTACTATCAAGTCGGCTGTTTCAGAATGACAAAGAACATGGTAAGGGAATTCCTTGGCTGTGACTTGAGCTCCTTGGTCAGAATATCATGATGGTGGATAAGGTGGATAAGCTAGACCATTGGATATAGTACATGAATCATTACATGTTTGCACATGTGACCATTTTTCCTTTCAAGCAAAAATGCACAACTGTATGTACTCCCCAAAGTTCTGCCCATTGTGAAGATTTCCCTTTACCACATTCCTATCTGCTACTAGCACTCTAAGTACAATTGATAGTCTACTGGATCGTAAAGTACACAAGTGGCAGATCAGCCAGTACAGCAGCTTGGACCTATTGGAGAACACTCTACTGTTCTGTGCCCCTCTTAAAATAGCAAGTTTCCAAATCATTTGGTATATGGGCCAGGGTAACACACCCAAGTCCACAGACCATAGAGGGTAAAGTTTATAAAGATTTTAATATAGACCTTAAGTGAAGGAATGAAGGAAGAGATCCTGTCAAACAGGAGGAGTCCCCAGAAGTGTGGAAGTCATCTGGTGACTCTGACTTGGGTCTTTTATGGGAATTTACTGGGTGGGGATTGAGCTAGTTACTTCAGTTTCTATACCAGGTGTTTAGGTACCTTATAATCTTACTTCATCCTGTCAGTTTTTTAGTAAGCGAGAACTGCTTTAGGGAAGAAGAGAAAAGGAAAACTCAGATCCCATGCAGTGTCCTTAGACATCTTATAATCTCATCCACATGCTTATTTCAGGTTTCTAGGGAAAGTGGAACTCCTTTAGGGAAAAAGAGATGAGGAAAAGCCAGATTTGCCCTAACAGACTCAAAAGACATTTCTTGCTTTAACCAGCAGGAGAGACAAATACTGTTCACTTTGGTGGGAGGGACTGTTATCCCAAACTGCCTAACCAGTTTTTATCGCATTCCTTCCTCTGAAGCAGTAACTCCAGCTGCTGTTACAGAATTGGATACAAATCTGTTTTTTATTTTTATTTTTTTCCAGTTGAGTGGATGTGGTGGTTTGAATGTATCTCTTCATAGACTCAGGCATTTTTAATTAAGATTGAACTTGCAACTCATGTCTTCAGCTGGTGGAGCCCTGCTGGGTAGAAGGTGCCATTGGAAGCGGATCTTTTAGTCTAACCCTAAGATGTGTTGAGATCAGCTCTGGCTGCTTGTATTTGCTAGCTTTTTGGTAGTGTCTTTCTGCTTGGACCTATGGAAGTGAGCTAGCTTCTTCCACATTGATGGTGTTTCTCCTGGACTCTGTAAGCCTGAAATAAACCCTTTTTTTCCATCAGTGATTTCTGGTTGGGATATTTGTCCACCAGCATGAAGGTAACTGTAATAATGGGGTTCAATGGGTGTGGTATTTGGGTTACTCATACAGTGGGTCTAAGGGACCCCTAATGTGCATCAGTGGTTTTGACACTCATGTGTATTATGGGAAGGAAGTCTTTGGTTCTTGGATAATGGTGTTGGGGAGAGAGATAAAAGCAAGAACAGTCAGGGAGAAGAGGGCACTGAGCAAATTGTGGATCAGAGGTGTCTTTAGGGTTCCAGTTTTGTAGACCTTCAGGCCTTGTACAGCTATTAAGAGGACCTAGGTAAGTGGTATTAGATTGTTATAAGACTACCTGAGTGTGGACTAACTGTAAAGAATAGGAGATAAAGTAATACAAGGTCCAAAAGTTAACAGAATTCCTATTACTAGAAATAATAGTCATAATTTTCTTTTATTGTGAAGATGTAGAAATCCATTTCTAGAGCTTTCACCAAATGACAGTGTTGTCTGACATGATATGAATCTCTTCTTATAGATCTGATAAAGCAGATGAGGCATTTAGGACAATTATCAGGAATGTATACATAGCATTCAATGTTGATAATGGCATAGGTGCTGCACCAACTGCTGCAAACACATTTAAAGCCACACTGTTTTGTACAGTTGTCCCTGTAATCATTTGAACTACAGAATTAAAAAGGGAAATTCCCTGAGTTGTGTTGCCCAAAGTTCAAACATATTTTACATTTTACTCTCTCATTAATTATGCAAATGTTTTATACCAAGTAGGTAGCCAAAATATAAAACATACATACATACATACATACATACATACATACATACATGTGTGTGTGCGTGCGCGCCCGCATGAGCATGTATGTTTCAGTTACCTTCTCAATACTGTGACAAAACACCCAACCAGAAACAGCTTATTGAGGAGAAAGTCTTTATTTCAGGCTTACAGTTTTGAGGGGAAGCTTCATCATGGTGGAGGAAGCTGGCTTCCTTTATCACATAGCCACAGCAGAGAGAAAACAAATAGCCAAGGTTCAGGTTGACTCAGGTTAGCTCTGAACACATAATAGAGCTGGACTCAGGATCTTCCACCAGTGATACCCTGGTGGAGACTAAGTAGGAAGCTTAATCATAGCTATATGAGGCTATGGGCACATTGACATTCAAACTACCATATTTCAACCCTGGCTCTATAGACTCATGACTACCTCACACTGCAAAATTCCCTCAGTCTAACTTTAGAAGGTCCCCTGTTACAATTGTTTTGCTGTGATAGGGATGAAAGACCCAATCAAAAGCGGCTGGTAGACCAAAAATGAACCCAACATGGCTCAGGGAAATTTTGCGGAAGAGGGGGCGGAAAGAATGTCAGAGTCACATGTTGGGTCATGATTTGCAGAGACATTTATCATACCAATAACTGGGGGCTAACTCTACAATGCACGACCCATTTGCATTAACAAGGAGGGTCTAATGGGAGGGGGTAGATCACAGATGAGCCTAAATAATGGTACCAAACTGCCTGTATTTGTTGAAAAGAAAACTAATAAATTAAATTTAAAAAAAAGGGGCTGGTAGGAATAAAGTTTTTATTTTGGCTTAGAGTGTCATAAGCAGAGGCTAGACATCACCTCCTTATCACAGCATGAAAGTAAGCCCACCATTGCAAAGGGGGTGCTGTCTATTAACACCTATAAGCCTGCCTCCAACAACACCTTCTACAGCAAGGCTCCAATTCCCAAATTATCAGAAGCTGGGGAACTTGCATTCAGAACAGCTGAGTTTATGGAGGACACCTAATTCAAACCACCACATCCCCAAAGTCTTTACCAATCTCAATACTGTTCAGAAGTCCAAAATCTCATCTGAGCACTGTAAAATCAAAACACAGACTACTTATAACATAGAGTAAATATTCCCATTGTAAAAAGAAGGTATAATAAGGTAATGCTGTACCAATTTAAAATTAATAAATAGCAGGGAAAACATCTGTCACAATCTGGGACCCATGATGAATTTCTTTGGATCCAAAAGACTGACAATTTTTGCCCCTTTGCTGTCTGCTTGCTGTCCAGGTGGATCCACCTGAGACAGAGCTAGCAGCTTCCCATGGTAGCCATCTCACAGATCTGGTATCTCCAAACTCTTAATGTCTCTAGTACAACCCATAGTTCATCTGGTTGATCTTCATAGTTCTATACAATGGCCTTACAAGATCTCCATGCAGGGATTTCAACCCTGCCTCATATTGCTGCCTTTTAGTGGCTTCTAGAACTGTGTATACGTCATGATTCTCTTTCCTGAATTTCTCCTGCATTTGCTGCCAAAACTGGCACCAGGTTTGTAAATTCAGGGGGAAATCCTCCTTGAAGAGGAGGATACTCCTTTAGCAGTCTTCCTTTAAGTCCTCTCCTTTCAAAAGAAGTTGCAGTCTTACTAGGTTAAGCCTTACATGGGTTGAATTTTCACCCTCAAAGCATCTTTCCTGTGGTCCAAATGCAAAACAATTGGCTCATGTTTAATGGTGGCAATCTCCTTAACAATTGCCACGTAAGTGATCTAAAACCAGAGCCTGTAACTTTAAATTTTCTTACATTGCTTTATGTGTCAATTCTCTATTTTTTTAAATATCTTTTTGTTTATTCTTCTACCAAGCACACCAATCCATTGCTTTTAAATTCAACTTCATTCAAATTCTTAGGATATGGATAAAATACAGCCAGCATTTCTTCCAGTAGCCTATTTCCAACAAAATTCTTTCTTTCACCTTTAAGACTTCATAATCCAATCCTTCATAGTCTGCAATTTTGTCTGGATTTATGATTTTGAAACTCTCATAAAAATAGTCCATTAGACTCTGCTTACAGCACAGCAAGGCTTCAGCAATCCAAAGTACCAAATTCTTCTATAGTCCTATTGCCAACACATTCCAAATGACCAAAAACTATGTGGTCAGATTCATCACAGCATGAACCCCATTTAAGGTACCAATTTTCAATTGAAGTTAACATCTCATTGCTGGGACAAACACCCAACCAGAAGCAGCTTATGGGAGCAAAGGGTTTATTTCAGGCTTACAGTTTTATTTTATTTATTTATTTAAAAATGAAAGAGAGAGGCACATAGAATGGGTGTACCAGGACCTCTAGCCACTGCAAACAAACTCCAGATGCATGTTTCACCTTGCATACCTTGATTATGTGGGTTCTGGGGAATTGAACCTGGGTCTTTTGGCTTTATAGGCAAACACCTTAATCACTAAGCAATCTCTCTATCCCCAGACATATAGTTTTGAGGGGAAGCTTTATCATGGCTCACTTCATCATACATCCACAGCAAAGAAAATGATAGCAGTCAGAACTTAAGCTGGTTAGAAGACAACTAGGGCTGGACTCAAGATCTGCACATCAGTGACATGCCGCCTCCAGCAGGGTTCCTTGGCAGCCTCATCAGCCAACCTGTTACCCCCTGAAGTTGCATCCAACTCATTTTTATTTCATTTGTAGTACATTACTGCAATCTTAGAGGGAAGAAAGACTTCAGTCAGAATGTCTCTGTTTCCAAATAATGGCATGTGGAAGGAGGACTAGGAAGTCATATTTAGAATTATTATAAATACTAGCTCTATGATCCTGGTTTGGTTCACGTGCCCTGTTACTGTTATAGATAGCTCCCCCATGCAGGGATGAACATCCAAACTAGACAGAGTTTTGGGAAGAAGGGGAGATTTATTACAAGCTCATAGGTCCCTGAGAAGTTCTATCAGTAGTAGAAGAAGCTTGACCACTTTCACAGATCCTGCCAGAGAGAAAAACCATCACCATCCAGCAAAACCAAAAAGCAGCAGAGGGGGGCACACCTCTGGGCTAGAATCAGATATGATCCCCTTTATGACACCTTAGGGCTGGACTCCAGGATCCACCCCCAGTGATAACTCCTCCAGCCAGGTGGCTAGAGACCCAAAGTACAAGCTTAATAAAACACTTTTTTTGCTTTTAAAACCAATACCAGGAATTCAGGACACAGCCATATTCTTAATTCATGGACAAAATAAATCATGACCTTCAAGAGCATGTTCCTTCCTTCAGATCTCCTTTTGAAACAGTTCACATTTCTACCACTCATTCTTTCTACAGGCATCCTTTCTATTGTCTCAATGTAAAGTATTTGGGCCATTTTCCTTGCAATTATGAATGTATTTGACAAAAGGAGTTTCAGTAACCTAAAACCAGTCTCTGTGCTTGTAAATTTATACTTGTTTGAGTTTTTTCAACTTTTAATCTTAAACTTGTCAGCTCCATATCTTTGGCCAAGCACATCAATCCATTAAAAATTTAACCTTGATCAAACTCTCTGGGCATGGGCAGCAGAACACAGCCAGCCCTTATGACAGTAGCCTAGTTCCAATAAAGTTCTGTGTAGCTTTCCTTACTGTTAGAAAATTCATAAGCCAAACCTCCAAACAGTTCTCTCTGCACTTAGCACTTCCAAACTCTCAACAGAATAGTCCATAATGCTTGAAATAATGGATTCACTGCAGAAATATCACTGACTCTCTGGTACTAGTTCTATAGTAGTCAGCTTATCATTGCTGAGCTGAACCTCTAGACCAGGCACAGTTATTAGAGGAAAGAAATTTCTTAGAAACTTTTACATCTAGGGGAAGTTTCATCATGGCAGAAGAAGCTGGCCCCCTCCAAAAGTTCACACACAGAAAGAAAAGCAACTACCACAAGCACTATTGGAGGACATCCATTCAAACTACCATACTGTGAATCCTGTAAAATCAAAAGTTAGATATTGTTGCAGCCAGGTTCACATTGTTGGCAGAAATCACCCAACCAAGAACATCTTTGGGGGAAAAAATGTTTATTTTGACTTACAGACTTGAGGAGAAGCTCCATGATGGCAGGGAAAAACAATGGCATGAGCAGAGGATGGACATCACACCCTGGCCAACATCAGATACACAATAGCAACAGGAGAGTGTGCCAAACACTGGCAAAGGGGAACTTGCTATAGTACCTATAAGCCCACCTCCCAAATACACTGCCTGTAAGAGGAGTTAATTGCCAAATCTCCATCAGCTGGGAAGTTAGCATTCAAAGCACCTAAGTTTATGAGGGACACCTGAATCAAACCAACACATTCTGCCCCTGGCCCCCATAAACTTATAAAGAAAAAAAAAACAAAGTCTTTTAACTGAGTCAAAATACCAAAAATCCCTCTAAAACCCACATGGCTCAAAACAAACACTCACACTGCAAAAGATGTCATTGGGCATAGCAAAGAAATATCCAATCAATACAAGATTTAAGTAGGGCCAACATCAAACTCTGTAGCTCCAAGTCTAACAACTCTAGTCAGTGTCAAATCTCCAAGTCTGATAATTCTAACCAGCAACAAGTCTCTGAAGTTCCAATTCTACCCCTCCAGCTAGGCTACTCACAGTCCTGGAAAACTCTATCCAGGACTGGCAGCCTTCCTCAGCAGCCATCTGATGGTCCTAGCATTTCCACTGAGTCTACACTGCATCCTATGGTCCATCCTCACAACTCCATCGGGTCTCCATGCACACATACAGCAAGCCTGCTTCACACTGTGGCCATTTCCAAAATATAAGACCATGCTGCAAATTCAATTATCCTCTCTTTCCTGCATTTTTGTTTGTTTGTTTTTGTTGCTTATTTTTATTTATTTATTTGAAAGTGACAAATAGAGGGAGAAAGAGGCAGATAGAGAAAGAGAATGGGCACCCCAGGGCCTCCAGCTACTGCAAATTAACTCCAGATGCATGCAGTCCTTTGTGCACCTGGCTCACGTGAGTCCTGGGGAATTAAGCCTTGAACAAGGAGCCTTAGGCTTCACAGGCAAGCACTTAACCACTAAGCCATCTCTCCAGCCCTCCTGCATTTCTTATACTCTATAATACCAGGTGTGGTGGCAATTTGTTAATCTAGGGTAGAATAAAGCAGACTTTGAAAACCAGGACATTCCTTGAGCATTCAGGCCCCTTCAAAAGAGCCTACATTCTTCTTGTTACCCCAATCTCAAAGGTTGTAATTTCAGCTGAATGGGCATTAGTTTCAGCCCAAAGATTTCTTTCTGTGCCATACCCCTCTGAATATACAATATGAAATGTGTATTTCTATGCATTGCAACCTGCACAAGTTCTTAGGACATGGATGTAACAACAAGCCTCTCATACAAACTGCTTCTAGCCTAGGGTAGGCAAAGCCCTTTCTCACCCTCATGAGCCAAGCCTCACAGTTCATGGTTCTTACTGCATTTAGGTCTTTCATCTCTCACCAGAATAGTCCACCAAGCTGTACTTATAGCACTGCAAGGCATCTCTTAGGCCAAGATTTCAAATTCTTCCACATTCTTCTTGAAAATCAGCTCCAAAATGCCAAAGCCACACAGTCAGGTGTCTAACAGCAAATGACACCACTTCTCATACCAACTTTACTATTTCAGTCAGGTTCTTGTTGTTGGCAGAAATCACCCAACCAAGAGCAGCTTTTGGGAAACAAACGGGGGCTTATTTTGGCTTACAGACTCAAAAGGAAGCTCCATGATGGCAGGGGAAAACAATGGCATGAGCAGAGGATGGACATCACCCCCCTGGCCAACATCAGCTGGACAACAGGAACAGGAGAGTTTGCCAAACACTGGTGAGGGGAAATTGGCTGCCCCCAACAATGTACTGCCTTCAGAAGGGGTTAATTCCCCAAATCTCCATCATCTGAGAACCTAGTATTCAGAACACCTAAGCTTATGAGAGACACCTGAATCAAACCACTACATATGCTTTCAACATATAATGGCACAGTGTAAACATTGCCATTGCTAGAAGACATGTGACAAGGAGGGATTGGATCAATACAGAATCAATAACCATCAGTCAATATCCAACATCTGCAGTCAACTCTAACATCTATAATCAGTGATGGTGTTCACTGGATTTCCAATTTCCATCCCTCCAGCTGAGATGAGTAGCCAGGGAAACTTCCATCCTGAGCCAACAGTGTTCCATAGTAGCATTTATATAGTACTGGTATGTCCAACACATCTTCAGCTCTCCACTGTAAACCATGGTCCATCTTATGTTGACCTCACTGGCCTCTAATACAAGGATTCATCCTGCTTCCCATGTCTCATTTCAGCAGTGGCTCTGGGAACCATGTGCACTTCTTGACTCACTTCTGTTCATTTTTCATATTTCCAACAGAGCAACACAACCATTTTGTTAATACAGGGAAGAAATAAATCATGACTTTGAAGAGGAGGTTCCCTTTTCAGGTCATCTCCTTTTAAAAGAGTTTGTATTCATACTCCTTTAGTCTTTCCTGGATGGACATCATCTCAGGTACCTTTCCAGTGTTTCATTGTAAAAGATCCTTAATGGTGGTAATCTGCTTGACAATAACAGCTTCAGTGAGCTAATACCAGTCTCTGTTCCAATAACTTTAAACTTCCTTGAATCTTTCCCACCTTAAGTCATACATCTTTCAGTTCTATTTTTTCTGTCAAGCACATCAGTATATTAGTTTCAAATTCATCCTTGAAAATTTTGCAGAAGAGGGGGTGGAAAGAATGTCAGAGCCACATGTTGTGTCATGATATGCAGAGACATTTGTCCTACCCATAACTGAGGGCGAGCTCCACAATGCATGACCCATATACCTTATCAAGGAGGGGCCAAGGGGAAGGGATAAATCACGGATGAGCCTAATAATGGTGCCAAACTGACTGTATTTTCTGGATACAAAACTAATTAATAATTTTAAAAAAATCACCCTTGATCAAACTCTTAGGGCTAGAGCAAGAGAATGTACCCAGCCTTTATGCTGGTATCCCAGTTCCGACAAAGTTCTCTGCTATATCACCTTCTCTGAATTTCATAAGCCAATACATTTCTTTCTGCACTTAGCATTTTCAAATGCTCACCAAAATAGCCCATAAAATTTTGGCTTGCCACTCTGTACAGGCTTCTGCATTCACAATTACCAAGTCCATACATATGCACATAAGTTCCAAAAGACTAATATCCACATGGTCAGATTCATCTCAGCAAGACCTCACTCTTCTGGCACCAAATTTTTGTAGTGGACAGCTCCACAATACCAGAATGAACACTGAAACCAGTCACAGTTTATGGGAGGAAGGGATTTATTTCAAGTTTTAAGAATCAAGGGAATTCCCATCAATGGTGGAAAAACCTGTCTCCCTTTCACAGATCCAAGCATAGAGAAATACTATCACCAAACCAGGAAATCCAAAAAGCTACTGATGGGAACCCTATTAGAACTCACTCTTCCTACTTGTAGGTAGGAATCAGATTCACCCCCATGACACCTTAGGCCTGGACTCCAGGACAGGCCGTCAGTGAGACCTCCTCCGGCCAGGTGGCTGGAGACCCAAGTTATAAGCTTAATAAAACACCTGAGTCTGTGCAGGACATACATTCAAACTACCATACCTGGTAAGAGCCACCACTTCTACTACTTGAACATAAGTTGCTAGAGGGAGGGGTGCACTTTTAATTCTTAGTGGGTGTGACTACTGTATAGACAGCCCATGTGGGTTACCTGTCCTGTAAAAAGGAAGTTCTCTCTGTAAAAACTCTAGTCTGGATTTCTTCAAGGGTGATTCCTTAAGATCTTTTCAGGACACATAACTCTGAGAAATTTTTTTTTATAATTTTTTTTTTTAATTTATTTGAGAGCGACAGACACAGAGAGAAAGACAGATAGAGGGAGAGAGAGAGAATGGGTGTGCCAGGGCTTCCAGCCTCTGCAAACGAACTCCAGACGCGTGCGCCCCCTTGTGCATCTGGCTAACGTGGGACCTGGGGAACTGAGCCTCGAACTGGGGTCCTTAGGCTTCACAGGCAAGCGCTTAACCACTAAGCCATCTCTCCAGCCCAACTCTGAGAAATTTTTTCTTTACCTCTTCCTCATTCTTCTGGGATGATAGTGGCCTGATTTAGTGAGGTGCAAGTTCTTATTTGAACAGCAGGAGTGCTGTCCAGGAGTGCAGCCAAATATCTTCAGATCAAAATCAGTGAGCTGGATTTTAACTTTGATATCATGAGACATGGTGCTGTCCTTATCATCACATTGCTGATACAAAATACCCAACCAAAATCAGTTTATGGAAGGACAGTTTATTTGTATTATAATCTCAAAGGAAAGCTTCATGATGGCAGGGATAAGATGGTAGAACAAAGGTTGGTCATCAACTCCTTGCCATAGCCTGTGGCAAATAGTAGCAGGAGACTGAGCTTAAATCTAGCAAAGGGGAACTGGCTATAACACCCCTAAGCCCAATTCTAGCAGCATACCTCCTCTAGAAAGGCTCTACCTCCAAATTGACACTAGCTTGGGACCAAGCATTCAAAGCACATGAGCTTATGGGGGAACATCTGATTCAAGCCACTACACATGGTGACATAAACAAACTTATCAACTTTTAAAAATAATTAAATCTGAGTTACCTTCAAAACATATAATTTGTAACATATACATTTTACTTATTTGACATAGAGAAAAAGAGAGCACGTGGACACACCATGCCCTCTTGCAGATGCAAACAAAATCCAGACGCATATGCCACTTTGTGCTAATGACTTTATGTGAGTACTGGGCAATCAAACCTGGGCTGTCAGGCTTTGAAAGCAAGTGCTTTTGAAGCCAAGCCATTGCCTCAGTCTTTCATTTTAGTTTTTAAAAGATTCTTTTAACACATACTTTGAGTAGTGATTTAATTGTAATGTCCCAATAGCTTCAGGTATTTTAAAATATTTTATTTATTTGAGAGAGAGGGAGGGAGGGAGAGAGGAAGGGGAACAGGCAGACAGAGACAGAAAGAGAGTGAGTATGGGTGTCCCAGGGCCCCCTGCCACTGCAAATGGACTTCAGACACATGCACCACTCTGTGCATGGATACTGGGAAATTGAACCTGGGTAGATAGACTTTCAGGCTTAGCAAGCAAGTGTCTTTAACCACTGGGCCCTCTCTCTAGCCCAGCTTCAGGTACTTTTAAAAATATTTTATTTATTCATTTGTAAGGGGGAGGGGAGGGGAGAGAAAGGAAGAAACAGAGAGAGAAAGAAGAAAAGAAAGAAAGGAGTAGAAGGTGTGCTCAGGCCTCCATCCAATGCAGATGAACTCTGGATCCACTTCCTTTATCTGGATTTATGTGTACACTGGGGACCTGGGTTATTAAGCATTGCAGGAGCTACTAAGCCATTTCTCCAGCCCTGCTTCAGCCATTTTTGATTAAGCTTCCTACCTAGTCCCCAGCAGGTGGAGCTCTGCTGGAAGAGGTATGTCACTGAGGGCAGATTTTGAGTCTAGCCCTATGTGTGCTCTGAGTCATTGAGCTCTGGCTGTTGGTTCATTTTCTCTGCTGTGGATCTATGATAAAGTGATGCTTCCCGTGAAATCTGCAAGCCTGAAATAAACCCTTTTGTCACATAGATTGCTTCTGGTCAGGTATTTGTCCCAACCTGGAAAAAGTAACTGTGCCACTTTGCTTAGAAAAATCCTAAATGTATATTCTAGCAAGAGATAACAGCTTTAGTGACCTTGAACAGTGAAATGTCTTATAAGCAGTTAAGGAAAGAAATAAAATAAAGAGTACTTAACATTTTACATGTTAACCCTTTCTACCATAGACATCTTCACCATATATATAAAATACTGATCTCTGTCATCAGACAGTAAGCATGTTTTCAGTTTAATATTCATAATCATAACCTTTAACATGCTTTTGTTTAATTTCAAGGAGAGAGAATAGGTGCACCAGGGTCACTGCAAGTGAACACCAGATGAATTCATTACTCTGTACATCTGGCTTTGTATGGGTACTGGGGAATGGAACCAGGGTTGTTAGTCTTTGCAGATGAGCACCTTAATTGATGAACCATCTCTGAAGCCCTCTTATAACCTTTTTTTTTTTAATTTTTATTAACATTTTCCATGATTATAAAATATATCCCATGGTAATTCCCTCCCTCCCCACCCCCACACTTTCCCGTTTGAAATTCCATTCTCCATCATATTACCTCCCCATTACAATCATTGTAATTACATATATACAATATCAACCTATTAAGTATCCTCCTCCCTTCCTTTCTCCACCCTTTATGTCTCCTTTTCAACTTACTGGCCTCTGCTACTAAGTATTTTCATTCTCACACAGAAGCCCAGTCATCTGTAGCTAGGATCCCCATATGAGAGAGAACATGTGGCGCTTGGCTTTCTGGGCCTGGGTTACCTGACTTAGTATAATACTTTCCAGGTCCATCCATTTTTCTGCAAATTTCATAACTTCATTTTTCTTTACCGCTGAGTAGAACTCCATTGTATAAATGTACCACATCTTCATTATCCACTCATCTGTTGAGGGACATCTAGGCTGGTTCCATTTCCCAGCTATTATAAATTGAGCAGCAATAAACATGGTTGAGCATGTACTTCTAAGGAAATGAGATGAGTCCTTTGGATATATGCCTAGGAGTGCTATAGCTGGGTCATATGGTAGATCAATCTCTAGCTGCTTTAGGAACCTCCACACTGTTTTCCACAATGGCTGGACCAGATTGCATTCCCACCAGCAGTGCAGAAGGGTTCCTTTTTTTCCACATCCCCGCCAACATTTATGATCATTTGTTTTCATGATGGTGGCCAATCTGACAGGAGTGAGATGGAATCTCAATGTAGTTTTAATCTGCATTTCCCTGATGACTAGTGACGTAGAACATTTTTTTAGGTGCTTATATGCCATTCGTATTTCTTCCTTTGAGAACTCTCTATTTAGCTCCTTAGCCCATTTTTTCATTGGCTTGTTTGATTCCTTATTGGTTAACTTTTTGAGTTCTTTGTATATCCTAGATATTAATCCTCTATCAGATATATAGCTGGCGAAGATTTTTTCCCATTCTGTAGGTTGCCTCTTTGCTTTTTTCACTGTGTCCTTTGCGGTGCAAAATCTTTGTAATTTCATTAGGTCCCAGTGGTTAATCTGTGGTTTTATTGCCTGAGCAACTGGTGTTGTATTCAGAAAGTCTTTGCCAAGACCAATATGTTGAAGGGTTTCCCCTACTTTTTCCTCTAGCAGTTTCAAAGTTTCCGGTCTGATGTTAAGGTCTTTAATCCATTGGCGAGAGAGAAGAATCTATTTTCATCCTTCTGCAGATATTTATCCAGTTTTCAAAACACCATTTGCTGAAGAGGCTGTCTCTTCTCCAATGAGTATTTTTGGCATTTTTATCGAATATCAGGTGGCTATAGCTACTTGGGCTTACATCTGGGTCCTCTATTCTGTTCCACTGATCTACATGTCTGTTTTTGTGCCAGTACCATGCTGTTTTTGTTACTATGGCTCTGTAGTATAGGTTAAAATCAGGTATGGTGATACCACCAGCCTCTTTTTTGTTGCTCAGTATTATTTTAGATATTCGAGGTTTTTTGTGATTCCAAATGAATTTTTGGATTGTTTTTTCTATTTCCATGAAGAAAGCCTTTGGAATTTTGATAGGGATTGCATTAAATGTGTAGATTGCTTTAGGTAAGATTGCCATTTTCACGATATTGATTCTTCCAAGCCAGGAACAAGGGATGTTTCTCCACTTTCTAGTGTCTTCTGCAATTTCTCGCTTGAGTGTTTTAAAGTTCTCATTTTATAGATTCTTTACTTCCTTGGTTAGGTTTATTCCAAGGTATTTTATTTTTTTTGATGCAATTGTGAATGGGAGTGATTCTCTGATTTCATCCTCTGTGTGTTTGTTGTTAGCATATACGAAGGCTACTGGTTTCTGTGTATTTATTTTGTATCCTGCTACATTGCTGTAGGTTTTGATCAGCTCTAACAGCTTCCTAGTAGAGTCTTTAGGGTCCTTTATGTATAGAATCATGTCATCTGCAAATAATGATAACTTGATTTCTTCCTTTCCAATTTGTATCCCTTTTATGTGTGTCTCTTGCCTTATTGCTATGGCTAAGACTTCCAAAACTATATTAAATAGAAGTGGAGACAGTGGACACCCTTGTCTTGTTCCTGATTTTAGTGGAAAAGCTTCCAGTTTTTCCCCATTTAGTAATATGTTGGCTGTAGGCTTGTCATAAATAGCCTTTATTATATTGAGATATGTTCCTTCTATTCCCAGTCTCTGTAGGACTTTTATCATGAAGGGATGTTGGATTTTGTCAAATGCTTTCTCTGCATCTAATGAGATGATCATGTGATTTTTGTCCTTCAACCCGTTTATGTAATGTATTACATTTATAGATTTGCATATGTTGAACCATCCCTGCATCTCTGGGATAAAGCCTACTTGGTCAGGGTGAATGATCTTTTTGATATACTCTTGTATTCTGTTTGCCAATATTTTGTTGAGAATTTTTGCATCTATGTTCATGAGGGAGATTGGTCTGTAATTTTCTTTTTTTGTTCTATCTTTGCCTGGTTTTGGTATCAGGGTGATGCTGGCCTCATAGAAGGAGTTTGGTAGGATTCCTTCTTTTTCTATTTCTTGGAAAAGCTTAAGAAGCAATGGTGTTAGCTCTTCCTTAAAAGTCTGGTAAAATTCCGCAGTGAATCCATCCGGGCCTGGGCTTTTTTTAGTTGGGAGATTATTGATAACTGCTTGGATCTCCATGTTTGTTATAGGTCTATTTAAGTGATTAATCTCATTTTGATTTAATTTAGGTAGGTCATATAGATCAAGGAAATCATCCATTTCTTTCAGATTTTCATACTTTGTGGAGTATATGCTTTTATAGTATGTCCCTATAATTTTTTGAATTTCTCTGGAATCTGTTGTGATGTTACCTTGTTCATCTCTGATTTTATTAATTTGTGTCTCTTCTCTCTTTCTTTTGGTCAGATTTGCTAAGGGTTTATCAATCTTGTTTATCCTTTCAAAGAACCAACTCTTTGTTTCATTAATTCTTTGGATTGTTCTTTTTGTTTCTATTTCATTAATTTCTGCCCTAATCTTTATTATTTCTTCCCGTCTACTACTTTTTGGTTTGCCTTGTTCTTCTTTTTCCAAGGCTTTAAGGTGAAGCATTAGGTCGTTTACTTGCAACCTTTCTAATTTCTTAATATAGGCACTTAAGGCTATAAATTTACCTCTTAGAACTGCCTTCATTGTGTCCCAGAGATTTTGGTATGTTGTGTTCTCATTATCATTTGACTCTATAAATTTTTTGATTTCCTTTTTGATTTCTTCATTGACCCACTCATCATTTAGTAGTGTATTGTTTAGTTTCCATGATTTTGTGTATGCTCTATAGCCTTTCTTGCTACTGATTTGTAGTTTAATTCCATTGTGGTCAGATAGAATGCAAGGAATTATTTCTTTTTTACTGAATTTGTTAAGATTTGCTTTGTGTCCTAATATATGGTCTATTTTAGAGAATGTTCCATGTGCTGCTGAAAAGAATGTATATTCTGCAGCCTTTGGGTGAAATGTCCTGTATATATCTGTTAGGTCCATTCCTTCTATGACCTCATTTAGTCCAGATGCCTCTGTGTTTATTCTTTCCCTGGATGACCTGTCAATTGATGAGAGTGGGGTGTTAAAGTCACCCACCACCACTGTGTTTGGTGTTATCTGTGACCTTAGTTCTAATAGTGTTTGTTTGACGAGTTTGGGAGCCCCCATGTTAGGTGCATATATGTTTAGGATTGTAATGTCCTCCTGTTGGAGTGTGCCCTTAATCAATATAAAGTGACCTTCCTTATCTTTCTTGACTAACGTCGGACTAAAGTCTACCCTGTCTGATATTAGGATAGCAACCCCTGCTTGTTTTCTAGGCCCATTTGCTTGAAACACTGTCTTCCAACCTTTCACCCTAAGATAATGTCTATCCTTTGTAGAAAGGTGAGTTTCTTGGAGACAACAAATTGTAGGATCCTGCTTTTTAACCCAGTCTGCAAATCTATGTCTTTTCATTGGGGCATTGAGACCGTTGATATTAAGAGATATTATTGAAAGGTGTGTATTTATGTTTGCCATTTGTGTGTGTGTGTGTGTGTGTGTGTGTGTGTGTGTGTTTCTTGTTCTACCTGTGCTCTCTTCTGTTAACTGGTATTTGAGTATAGCTGGTTTTTTCTAGGTTCCTTATATGTGTGCTTTTCCTTTTGTTCAGCATGGAGGATTCTATCAAGTATTTTCTGTAGAGCTGGTTTTGTCTTCAGATACTCCTTTAACCTGCTTTTGTCATGGAATGTCTTTATTTCTCCATCTATTTGGATGGATAACTTTGCAGGATAAAGTAACCTTGGTTGACAGTTGTTATCTTTCAGAACTTGGAATATATCACTCCAAGCCCTTCTGGCTTTAAAAGTTTGTGTTGAATAATCTGCTGTAATCCTGATGGGCTTGCTTTTGTAGGTAACTTGATTTTTCTCTCTAACTGCTTTCAATATTTTTTCTTTGGTTTGTGTGTTTGGAAGTTTGAGTATAATGTGGCGAGGAGAGGTTCTTTCTGGGTTTTGTCTGGCTGGGGTTCTAAAGGCTTCCTGTATCTGTACTGGCACCTCTTTCCCAATTTGGGGAAAATTTTCCTCTATGATTTTGTTGAAGATGCCTACTATGCCTGTGGAGTGGAGTTCTTCTCCTTCTACTATGCCCTGAATTCTTATATTGGATCTTTTCATAGTGTCCCGAATATCTTGAAATTCCCACTCATACTTTTCTATAAGTTTGTCTTTCTCTTTGTTGGACTGCATTAGGTCTGCCACCTGATCTTCTAGCTTAGATATTCTGTCCTCTCCCTCATCCATCCTACTGGTGAGATTTTCTACAGAGTTTTTTATTTCATTAACTGTGTTCTTCATTGCTAGTAATTCTGACTGGTTTTTCTTTATTATTTCTATTTCCCTATTTATGTCTTGTATTGCCTTCTTTATTTCATTAAATTGGTGTCCTGCCTCTTCTTTGATTCCTTTGATTTCCTCTTTGATTTCCTCTTTGATTTCTTCTTTGATTGTTTTCATGTGTTCTTTGACCTCTTTGAACATATTTATAATTATTCTTTTGAACTCTTTCTCAGGCATTTCCTCTAACTCTTTCTCACTGGAGGACATTTCTGATGCATTAATACTTTTAGGTGGATTTATATCGTCTTGCTTTTTAGTGTTTCTTGTGTTATAATGTATATATTTTTGCATCTTGGATTAAGTTAATGCTTGGATTTTCTAGCTAGCTGTGTATTCTTAGCTGTATCAATTGATTTGATGTACTATATTTTCAGGGTAGGACCTTAAGGTATTAGGTGTGGCTCTTAAGACTCTCAGAGTATCTACAAAGATGTTCTTAGGGGTTGAGTTTCCCTGCTATAGGAGTATTCAAGCAGGCTGAGTGGAATAAAATACTGGTAGATTCTAAAATTTAACTAAACACTGTACACATTCAATCAAAAACAGCCCCGAGTATGTATGCAAGAGTAGTTATTATAATGACCAGATCCTCTATCAACAAAGAGGTTTAGATTTCTGGTCTGTTGAGGTATCCAAGTCAGCTTGTGACCAAGTGAGACCCTTCCCTGGTGCAATCCCAGTTACCTTGGGTGATTGTGGTCTCAGTCAAGTTGCTGCCTGGGTCGTCGGGCTGCTGTTCTGATTTCTGGAGCTGGGCACCTGCTTTTCCTATGGGGCAAACTGAGCCGCTGCTGCTGCCTCTGCTGCTGTCGTAGCTGCCACCACTGGAGCCACCACCACTGCTGAAGCTGCCACTGCCGTGTGCACCGCTGCTGTTCACCCCGAAGCCGCTGCTGCGGGATCTGCCGCCGCTGCCGCTCCTGGGTCCGCTGCTGCTGGGGCCACTGGTACCGGTGCTGGAGCCGCTGAAGTTGCTGCCGAACTCTGCTCCTGCTTGGGTCCTGCTGTCAGCCCAAGTTGGCGTGGCCGGTCCCGGGTCGCTGCTGTGTTCGCTGGAGCTGGGTTCAGGTGGTGGGGGAGGGGAGGGAGCCACGGCTGCTCTGGTTGTATCGCTGTTCCACGTGTGCTTCTACCTCGCGGTCTGCTCTTCCCTCCGTTGCTCGCTGCCGCTCTCCCCTCACGTTTCCCGAGTTGCGGAGAGCGCGGTGTGAGGGGAAAATCCCGCACCTGGCTTGTCCTGCGTCTCGAGCCGAGAGTCCGGCGGCTTTCTGTCGCTCCGCGGCTGCGGCGGGTGGCCGAGCCGCCCCGGAGCCGCTGTTCCCGCCTGTGCAGGCTCTGGATGCTCTGGAACTCTTCTACTTCTCCGCTGCTGCCTCAATTTCCTATACACCTCACTTTTTAGTAAAAGTGTGTATTTTGCTGAGTTTTTTTGGTCTTTTTCCCCCCTAGGCTGCTTTGGCGTGGTACCTACGCCGCCATCTTAACCGGAAGTCCTCTTATAACCTTTTAACAATATACTTTAACTTTCTAATTTTTCCTCTGTCACCATTTCCATTTGGAATATTCTTCTACCTTACAAAGTATAGATTCATCTAAAAACCCTTTCTTTTCTTTTAATCTTCTTTTGTGCTAATTGTATTATTTTGAAACATAGAATCATACATAATGAATCTTAAACACCTAACAGTTGTACTAAGAACAGGTACAATATTTTAACAGTCCTGAGTTCTGTCAAGAAACCCAAATTAATAATGTGTCAAAGAATTGTCAGTACAATGTGCTTGTCAGAACCATCTAAGATTCTATCTTGTAACTGAATCTATAAGGCAATTTAAAAAGAAGCATGATCGAAGTTTGGCATTTTTGTTTACCCCAAGAACGTCTGTGTACTATTGTGTAAGTATGTATAAGCATTTTTCTTTTAAAGCTAGAAGCAGAGAGATACATTATTTTACACATATTGTAAACCCATTTCTAGTCCATTTAGCATCATTTAAAGTGCATCTATAGACACGTGCACATTTTTAGTGGTTCTATCCCTTGGACTGTTTGTTGTTCTCCTTTCCCTTGTCATAGAGCCAGGGGGCCAGTCTGTCCTAGGACAAGGGTTTTGGAGGACACATGAAGTAAACCTGCTTTGTTCTAAAATAATGGAGCTTACCTTCTCTCAAAGCCATGTTTCAACAAATTAAACAACACATAAAAATTTAATAATATAATTTACATTACAGTGATCAAGAAAATGTGAGAGGAACCATACAGAGGGCTAAAAAGTATCTCAATATATTAACCCTTATTTAAAGTCTCAATAGCCTTTGCTTGGCACTTTAAACTATGTCTAATTTTAAAATTATATTAACCTTAACACTTCCCTCTGTTGCCTATTGTTCTCCATTTTCAAATTTATATTCATGTCAGGCTTACATGCAGAAAAAATAACAGGCATTTATTTTTTAAGGTCTTGGGATAAAAAAGATCCCAATGGTAAGGATACAGTCTAGGGGAGCCCGTGTTATAGATACACGCTGCCCATATATTAAGCTCTACTTACAGAATTGTAGGGATTGTCTAGTCCAGTGTTCCAAACTCTTCCTTATTCTGCCCACAACCTGGTTCCAAATGCCCCTATGGTTCCTCAGCTCTGTACCCTTTTATATATTACTTACTATCTCATTGCTCATACCTGACAAGAAATAGCTTAAAAAGAATATGGTTTATTTTGGCCTAATTTCAAAGGATATCTTTTATCTTTGGCATGGAAAGGAGGTTATTGCAATGCTGAGGAGGTACTAGGCTATAATAAAGTTCAAAGCACCTGTTTTCTATCTTCATTTTTTTTTTTTTTTTTTTTTTTTTTTTTTTTTGTTTTTCGAGGTAGGGTCTCACTCTAGCCCAGGCTGACTTGGAATTCACTATGGAGTCTCAGGGTGGCCTCGAACTCACTGCGATCCTCCTACCTCTGCCTCCCGAGTGCTGGGATTAGAGGCCTGCGCCACCACGCCCGGCTCTATCTTCATTCTTCCACTGTGATAATACTATCTACAACAAAAGTGTCTGGAGATAAATCTGCTATGAAAATAGAGCAGCATTTGAGTAAAGGATAATCACTCTTTAAGTATCAATTCTTTTAGTGAGTGAAGGGACACTGATTGTATATCTGTATATAGTGATATATTAGTTATTGTGGGTATAAATGGGGGAGAAAAGAAAAAGAATTTTAAAAGTATAGTGGGGCTAGTTAGTAGTATTAGGCGGATAAATAAGAAGTAGAGGAGGGTAATAAATAGAAGTAGGAAATATAGAGGCAAAATAAGGTGGGGGAAATATTTTGGAGTTTTTTTAAAAGGTAGACAGAAAATAAAGTGATAAATATATGAAATGAGGTAACATAAAACCATTTTTATCTCACAGGAGGTTGAGTTAAAGAAACCTTCAAAACAGGGCAGCCCATGTTTGTTGGAAAAAGAAACAGTAACAAAATAAAAAAGAAAGAAAAAATTAAAAATGACAGAAGGCTGGGCATGGTGGCACACACCTTTAATCCCAGCACTTGGGAGGCAGAGGTAGGAGGATTGCCGTAAATTTGAGGCCACCCTGAGACTCCGTAGTGAATTCCAGGTCAGCCTGAGCTAGAGTGAGACCCTACCTTGAAAAACAAACAAACAAAAATGACAGAAGGGAAGAACAGTGGAGGACTAGGTTGGTCTGCAAAATTCTCTTGGGTCTTATATAAAGAAGAAATAGCTGAAGGGCAAGCTGGGTCAAGATATAGGATATTATAAGTAAGTGGTCTCATTGTTTGATTTCATCTTGAGATTTTTAGTGTTCTTACCTTGGGCCCTAGAGAACTGTCTTGCTGCTGCAAGTTTCTCTGCTTAATTGGATCCCAATTCCTCCTTTAAGGTTTGTTTTTGACTGTGCTCCATATTATTTTTCACCAACAAAATTCTCCTCTTAGTGGTTCTGAGAGCCACACTTGTGTGATGTTCACTAGTGGAGATATTTGACTGCATTGTGAGCTGGAGATGGCTTAACTGGTCTCCATCCAGAAGCCATTGCTGCAGTCAGGTTATGCAGGTAGCTATTTCCCTGCAGTATCTGGAGCACCATTAGAAGCTGGTGTGTCGTTCCTGGCACATGGAACAGTTCTGGGGCAGTGGTCACCAGGGGCCTTTTCTATAAGATTCCCAGTGATGCTGCTTTCATAGATTCCATGGAAGAAGCCCTTAACATTAGTCTGTCAGCATCCCCTATAGCAGTGGTAATGGTGGTGGTCAATAAGTTTGATCATGAGATAAGTTCTCTGGGGGCATAAGCAAGTAAAGTCATATAGACAGGAGAAGCAGTTGGCCAAGCAATCCAGTATTCCTGTTCCCTAAGTAGAATCAGCCACTTATTCAAATGTGGCTTATAAGCTACCATGTTATCTAGTAGTCCAATATCAACCTATTGAAATTTCAAGATACTAAGAATAAAAATTAAAGAACACGTCCTAAAAGAAGAATGCTAAAAGAGGTCTCTGCTTTTTAATGTTTTCATATACATGCTGCTAGGGCTATGTTCCAAGGATGCCAGGCTTCTTCCCAATCTGAAAACAGAACTTGGTAGCATTGCCACTATGATTTTAGAAGTATTAAAGAGTAAGATGTAGGGGTTGTGGAATTGTCACCCTGGTTTTTGAGTACTAGGATACTGTGAGAAGCTACTTCATGAAGCCATAAAAATGAACCATAAGTTGCAATAGAAACCCAAGGATGTTAGAGATGCCAGAACCATGGGTCATCTGCCAAGAAAAGCTGTGGGTTCAGGTTGGGTCTGGCCCATAAGAGAGGCTACAGGCAGTAGAGCTATGAAGCTATGAGCGGTGAAGCTACTGCAGTCCTTTGGACCCGGATGATCCGATGATGACTCCAGATGCCAGACAAGGAATTGCAAGATTTGGAGATTTCCTTTAGGGTTTTTGATCTCACTGTGGTTTGATCATTCCTTGATATGTCTTTATTCTTCCCTTTTGGCTTTGGGATGTTTATTTTGTGCCAATGCATGTTGATGTATATAACTGATTTTTGATGTTATAAAAGCTTACAATTGAGAATTTCTCTGAGTTTCAGAAGACTCTATACTTTTACAGAGTACTGGAACTATTAAATAGTATAAGGATTTTGAAGTTGGACTGAGTAAATTTTGTATTAGATGGTCATGATCCTGTGGGGATAAGGGGTAGAAGATTATGTTTAAAAGTGTGATGTCTGAGTCCAAGTTTACAAGGGGCAAACTTGTGATGGTTAATCTGTGGTTGCCAACTTGACAGGATTTAGAATTATCATGGAAACAAATCTCTGGTCTTGTCTGTGAGGGATTTTCTATATTGGATTAGTTGAGGTGGAAGGACCAACCTTAACTATGGGTAACACCATCCCATTGTCTGGGTTCCTCAACTGCATAAGGAGAAAACATGCTGAGCATAGAACATTCATGTCTCCCTTCTTTTTCCTGCTGATGTGATGATATAATGCTGGCTTCCTGTGCCTGCCATGATTAACTTCCTCTCAAAACTGTAATCCAAAAATGAACCCTCTCCTTTCTTAAGCTTCAGCTGGTTGAGTATCCCACCCATGAGAAAGTACCTGATATAACAGTTTGCTGTGACATGTGTTCACCCATGATGTTTTACCTCACCACAGGTTGAAAAGACCTATAAATAGACCATGTACTGAAACCTCTGAAAGTATCAGCCAAAATAAGACTAATTTTTTATGATTGATATTCTTATTTATTGACAATTTTTATACACAGATATAATGCATTTTGTTCTTAATCTCCTCACATTATCTTCTCTTGGCCCCTCTCCACATACTTCTCTCAATGACCTCCATTTTCTTCCCAAGTAGTCCCTCTTATACTTTGATGTTTGTGTGTGTCTCATTGAGTTTAACTAGGATTGCTTGCATGAGTATGAGTGGGTTGTTACTTACCAGAGCATGCAACTAACCATTGGAGATAGTGTCTCCTCCTTTCCCTGGCAACCATTAATTGCCAACTAGTACTCAGGAGGGGATGGGGCCTCATGACCCCCTCCACCATCCATGATTAAATGCTGATGGTCCCAACTTTGTACATGTTTTGAGCAAGTAGTAATAGTCACTGTGAGGTCATGAATCCAATGACTGTGTCATGTCTTGAATGTAGGGTTCTACTGCACTCCTCCCCATCCTCTGGCTCTTACATTCTTTCCATTTCCTCTTCCTTGAGCCTTAGCAGGAGTAATCTATATGTCTCATTTATCAATGAGCATTCTGGTCACTTATTCTCAGTACTTTGATGAATTTTGAATCTCTGGCCAGGATTTTAAATAACTGACTGTTTTTTTTCTTTTTGCCCCCACTACCAACTAGCACCAACCAGAGAAAAACAAATACATACAACCCTGAGCAGTTGTTGAGGCTGCCACTCTAGTCATCCAGGTCACAGCTTCCTATGCCATTGAACTCTTTGCAGGGTATTCCTGAAGCCTTCCAGTTTTTCACTATGAGGTATTCCCATTCTTCTGCCTGCCTTTGCGTTTCTGTCATATACAGGTAAAAATGGCTAGCTGTTTGACTATAGTAAGTTTTTTCTTTCTTCTTCTTCTTCTTTTTTTTTTTTTTTTTTTTTTTTTTTGGTTTTTCAAGGTAGGGTCTCACACTAAGCCAGGCTGACCTGAAATTCATTATGTTGTCTCAGGCTGGCCTCGAACTCACTGTGGTCCTCCTACCTCTGCCTCCCCAGTGCCGGGATTAAAGGCATGTGCCACCACACCTGGCCCTGTGGTAAGTTTTGATGAAATAGCTTTTGCCTTTCTCATTCTGTTGATCTTTATTTAGCTCCACAGTAGCTATACATGGTCTCTATCATTCCCTAGTTTATCTTCCTACTGCTATGTGTGAGGCTCTAATTTCTCCACAATGTTTCCTTATTTTCAAGCTTATGCTAGTTTGATGGCTTATGTAGTATATCAGCGTTATCTCAATTTGTCTGATTGTTAGGTAGACTGAGCTCTTTTTTAGATCTCTTTCCTTGGATAATAGATTTATAAGAAAGGAGTTATTGCTGGGCATGGTAGCACAAGCCTGTCATTCCAGTACTTGGGAGACTCAGGCAGGAGGATCATAATTTGAGGCCAATGTAGGCCATCTAGAAGATCTATCCAAAGAAAACAATACAAAAAAGAAAGAAGTCCCAGAATTAGAAGTCATTGTCTTGTCCCAAACATGGCCATTGAATTAGGAGACAAGTATTAGAACTTGAAGGTCTCCTGCATCCTAGTAATTATTTCTTGGAATTAAGTGCAAATAGGAAGAAATATTCACTATGGTATTCTTTTATTTATTTATTTTTATTGAGTAAAACATTTGGATACCTCATGTGTTGGTGCCATCATTTCCCTTCCTTCCTCCAGTATTGAGGGCTCTCCTTAATGGGATTGCTGGTATTCACCATGGCATTGTGGGTTATGATTTCTGAGAGTAGCAGTCAGTCATTATAAGTCTGGTGGTGGGGGGGCGGCAGTGCCTCTAGATATTCCCACTTATCTTGTGGCTCTTACTTTCTTTCTGGCCCCTCTTCCACAAAATTCCCTGAGTCTTGGTGGGTGTGCTTTAAGTCTACTTTAGCATTGAGCTCTCAGCAGCTTCTGAATTTCTGCTCTGGGGCCTTTTGAGTATCCTCAGTGTCTTTCTCTATCACCCTGGCACAAGTTTTCAGGCTCTCCATGGAAGCTGCCCTCTTGCTCATCTTGCCAGTTCATCTGAGCCATAGCTGCTATGCTAGGGCTGGTTCATCTGCTGACAGTGAGTCAGTGCTCTATTACTGTCTTATTGATAGATTTTTGGATGTTCTTGGTTCTCGCTATTTTCTGAAAAAGAAAAACAGATTCTGTGATGGAGACTGAGATCAGGATAGGTTAAAGGAGATAAGCATTGTTAATTTAGAGATACTTTGATGGTTGTAGCCTCACTTTTGACCAAAGATTCATGAAAGCTTCTCATTAGAGTCTATAATTTGTTCTCCACAGGATTCTGTCTTGGTCCCCATTTATGAGTAGCTTTCCACTGAGCAGATGTCATAGCCAGTCAGTGAACTATTGGTTACCCACCCAGGCTGTGTGCCAGTATTACATAGATGTGTACATTTTGTCAGGCTGGTTGCTTTCATATCACAGGGTCCCTTGCTTGCTCACAATGTTGTGGGCTATCTTCCACCAGCAGCCCGTGTAGCATTTTTCAGCACTATACAGGGCTAACCATCTGGGAACTGGCTTCCTCACAGATTCAGCCAGGTCTCTCAATATTCTGTGTTGGCAGCATGTGGTGACTTCAGTAATAAAATCTTACTTTTACATCAGGTGGGTAATCATAGGCTTTGACAAAAGCCTGTCTTATTTTAGGGACTTCATAGGTCTCTCTGATCAATGTGGGTTGTAACCAATTTCTTGTACGGGGAGTTATAAGCCAGAGCCAAATATTTTAGGGTTAGGCTTCATCCCACCATCTCTGTTGCAGTTAGGTTCAGCATTGCTGGTAGAAATCACCCAAGATAAGCTTGTGGGAAAAAGAGTTTTATTTTTGCGTACAGGCTTGAGGGGGAAGCTCCATGATGGCAGGGAAAATGATGGCATGAGCAGAGGGTGGACGTCACCCCCTGGCCAACATAGGTGGACAATAGCAACAGGAGAGTGTGGCAAACACTGGCATGGGGAAACTGGCTGTAACACCCATAAGGCTGCCCCCAACAATACACTGCCTCCAGGAAGTGTTAATTCCCAAAATCTCCATCATCTGGGAACCTAGTGTTCAGAACACATTAGTTTATGGGGGATGCCTTAATCAAATCACCATAATCTCCAAAGCCTTTCTTAGCAGATATTCCCTCCATGCTCCTATTGAGGGTTATATGTTTTAGTCTGCTATCCAGGAGGAAGGTTTCTGTGGTATCAATTCATGTTGGATTTGGTTTTGTGTTTATCTCCCCCCTCCTCATTTCCCATCCCCCAAGCCCTGCCATCCCTCTTGTCTGTCCCTAGAGTTATCTGTCAGGTAAACCTGCAACTCTAGCTGTCCTAGGTTAGGAACCACAGATGAGGGAGAACAAGCAGTGTGTGTTTTTCTGTGCTTGTGTGAGTTCTCTTAGTATTAGCTGTTCCAAGTCTATCCATTTTCCTGAAAGTTTTGTAATATCATTTTTCATTACTGCTGAGTAGAATTCCATTGTGTATATGTACATTGTGGTTTTCTTCTTAGTCTGTTAGACACATTTTTTTTTCCTATTGGTCTGTTTTGGGCAAGCTGCCATCCATAAGAATTATGATTTAAAATACACAGAACATAAATATCAGGTGACTTTATTTCTGAAGATAGCAGAAACAGCCTGGAACTATTATAGTATACTTTTGGGGGTAGGTATTTTTTCCTGAACTAAAATCTAAGAGGACTTTCAAAGAGATGACAACTAGAGTGTCTCAGATGAAGTTATATCTAGTTGACCTCTTCTGCCTGGAGCACCGTAGACACATGGTAAAGGCTAAGAATTGAGGAGAAGGGATAAAGTGCTGGTATGCTTTGTGCTACCTGAAAACCTGATGAAATACTGTTCTAATCTCTCTTAACCTCATTATAAATGGTTGTCCTCATAATTAAGTAAGAATTGGAGGTAGCATATTCTGTTTCTCTGATTTCCTGGCAGGCAGGAATTTGTGGATGCTTATGTGAATTACATCTTCCAAATCTCAGTTCATGAGTGGTACACAGCCTTCTCCAGTGGCTTCCTAAAGGTGTGTGGTGGCAAAGTCCTGGAGCTCTTCCAGCCTTCAGAACTGAGGGCCATGATGGTGGGGAACAGCAACTACAACTGGGAGGAACTAGAGGAGGTAAGCTCAAAGGATGCTGTGTTTGATCTCTGGCCAAGCAGCAGCAGCCTGGGCAGATGTGCTCGGGTGGTCGGTTCTCCTTCACAGCATGCTGCAATTGAGTAGGACGTGGGGGCTCTCCTGAAGCTCAGAGATTTAGTATCAATACTCTTTACTATGTGTGGTAAATTTTTATCCTTCTGTCTTACTTGGACAGAGTGCCATCTACAAGGGTGATTACTCAGCCACACATCCCACTGTGAAGCTATTTTGGGAAACATTCCATGAGTTTCCACTGGAAAAGAAGAAGAAGTTTCTCTGTAAGTATTAGGAATTTCAGAGTGATATTTTCCCACATTTTAGTCTTATATATAGTGTAAGATAACATACTTACACTCTAAGTGGTAAAGAGTAATGAATTAACATTTGTTTATAATATGTTAATTAAAAGTATTATTGGTTGTTGATCTATATATGTTGCTTAATGGGAAGATAAAGGGAAAAAAGAAATACTTCATTGATTTTCACCTGCTCTAAAAATAATAGTCATGGTGGTGCACTCCTATAGTTCTAACTACTTGGGAGGCTGAGGTGTGAAGGAGGATCACTTAAGCATAGAAGTTTGAGGTCAGCCTGGGCAATAGTGAGACCTTGTTTCCATTCTAGATAAAAATGAAAATAATGGTTCAAATGATAAGGATTCCTTTAAGTGTTGCATTTCTGATCAACCTCCTTCTCTCTTGAATTCTAGAATATTTTATGGTGTCCATTGTGGGTGAACAGGCACATTTTGATTTATGGAGACTTTGTTGTGATATGATTCACTTAACACACAAGTTGCCCACTTGAAAGAGTGCAACTCTGTGGTTTTTAGTATACACAGAATTATAATAGTATCACAAATCAACTTTGGAATATGTTTATCACCTCAAAAGAAACTCCATATCTAGCTGGGCTGGGTGGCACACGCCTTTAATCCCAGCGCTTGGGAGGCAGAGGTAGGAGGATTGCCATACGTTTGAGGCTACCCTGAGGCTACAGAGTGATTTCCAGGTCATCCTGAGCTAGAGTGAAACAAAAAGCAAAAAAAAAAAAAAAAAAAAAAAAAAAAAAGAAAGAAAGAAACTTCATATCTATTAGCAATCATTCCCCATTTCTTCCCATCTGTGCTTCTTCCTGCTTTTCTGTCTTTCTGGTTTGTCCATCACAGACATTTCCTGTGATTGTTATGATACAGTATGTAGCCCTTTGCAAATGGTTGCATGATATTTGAGTAGGACAATAGCTTTAGAAAGGAGAGTGAAGTTATTTCTCATGAATAAATTCAGCCTTTTAGAAATGGTTCAATCTTTCTGTTTTCACCATTGTTTAATCAGGGTCAGGAATTAGCCCATTAGAACTTTATATCTATCTATCTATCTATCTATCTATCTATCTATCTATCTATCTATCTATCTAACTATCAATCAATCAATCAATCAGTCAATCAATCAAAAATCAGGTCTTGAAAACAAGTGTCTTTTGCTGTATAAGAACAAGCAGATATTAATATTAATGCAAGACTTATCCAGTATTCTCCTGCTCACATGGAACAGAGATGAGGGGGAATGGGGATCCTATACTACAACACTTGAGAAGATCTCCCTTTTCTGCCCAGATCCACTAGCTGATGAGATACAGTAATATATAAGTTAAATGACAGGGTAGGTTTGCCAAGTGGACATATAGGCCTATTATTTTCAAGAAAAGTCTGCTCTTCTGATATTGGGAAATGACTTAGAAAAAGGCATTTCCAGCTAGAGACCATTGGGCTTATGGAATTTTTTCTATTACTTCTGGAGATTTGGCAAGAATACTTATATATAATAACCTGAGAAAATGGCAGAGTATTTAAAATAGCTTCTTTTTAATTTTTTTTTGTTGTTTATTTGCAAGAAGAACAGGACCTTCTGTCATTGCAAATGTGCTCCAGATACATGTGCCACTTTGTACATCTGCTTTACGTGGATACTAGGGAATCAACCCCGGGCCATCAGGCTTTGCAAGCAAGTGCCTTTAACTGCTGAGTCAACTATACAGCCCTGAAATTGCTTCTTAACTGATGATTTAATTGTAATAACTTCTAGCAAGTCAACTATAAGAAAATACTTTGATACTAGGAAATAGGAAAGGACAGCTATCATTTTTGTATATGCATGGGGATTTATTTAGCTATGCCAGGTCACAATGCATATATAAAATGTCAAGTATAATGTACGGTTTCTGGTTTATGGAAAAATATAGGTGAATAGGAACAAATAGATTCTAAGATGAAGCTCAGTAACTCAGCTGGTGATTTCTTAGATATTTGAGCATGAGACCTTGAAGTCACAATGAATTGGGATTTTGCCTAGCTTCTTCTGATGAAAGGCTGTGTTTTCCTAAGTCAATAATTCATTTTCTTTCTGATTTTGTGAAGGCTCATAAAATGTTTTAGGGCATACATTCCATGGAGGCATCTTTTTGTTTGAGAACATGTCTACACACCTATAGTTCTGTTGTTTATACATTGCTAGGTAAATGTACTTGTAATTCCCAGGTGAGCCACAAGGCGTCATGCTTAGAGTACTGCTGATTTTAGCTCTCTGTTTGCAAAGGAGTTAATGCCATTTTCCTTTTTCTGCAGTGTTCCTGACTGGTAGTGACCGGATTCCCATCTATGGCATGGCTAGCCTGCAGATTGTCATCCAGTCCACAGCCTGTGGGGAGGAATACTTGCCTGTGGCCCACACCTGCTACAACCTTCTTGACCTCCCTAAGTATAGTAGCAAAGAGATTCTGAGGGCTAGGCTGACTCAGGCCCTTGACAACTATGAGGGGTTTAGTTTGGCCTGAGGCTCCCAATTTGTCTCAGTGTTCCTTCCTTCCTCTGTGGCCACAGTGAGGCCTATACACAATATCATGGGAAGTGATTTCTATTTTTTTATTGTCTAAGTAAGTTGAGACTTTCAAATTCTTAACATGGTCTATGTGTTTCTGGAGTTGTAAGTAGTGAGCAGCCTTTTTGAAAAAGCAGGGGTTTTAATGTGGTTAAAGTTGGCTTTAGTATGGGAGTTGGTTTTGATTTGTTCTGTTATTTTCAACTAAATAACATGTTCCTTGCACCCATGAACGTGTTGTACTCTGCTAAATAAAATGGCAGTAGATTTGTAAACTTTCATTTCTTATATCTTTCTCAGTCTTGACGTTTCTTCCCAGTGCCTCCTTGTCCTTTACCTAACTAAGCACTCCTCTATAAGAATGATGTGATTAATTTGTCCCTTCCTGTGTTCACATACAGGACACCTCTTTTTTCTGCAGTTTTGAGAACACCTAGTTTGTTGTACTCACTCTAACTAGGAGGAAAGACTTTCTCCAGCTCTCCCAGTTCTAAGAAGCCTGGTCCAGGCCCATTACTGTGGCAGAACTCATAAGAATTTCTAGGCTTTATGAACACATCTTGTTCAAAAGAAATAGTTCTTGAAGAAATAGCTACTTCCATGACTGTGCCCACTTCTTAAGCCTCTTTAAAGATTTGCAGAGCAGTGTCAAGTTGCTGATGAGCCTAATTTTGTCTTATTCTCAGCCATATCCCTTTGACCATGTAATGAATTGACAGGCCTTCTCAGCCTTCTATCTTGCTTGTAGAGGAAGTTGCATTAAGTTTTTAGTCTCTATATTGCCTAAGAAATGTAGAAACGATAAATTTCTTGTCCTTTTAAAATTTATGTCCTCTGCAACTTTCTCTTTTCTCCCTTTTCTTTTTCCCACTTAACTTCCTTCCTTCCCCCCCTTCTCTTCCCCTCTCCCCTCCCTCCCTTCCTTCCTTCTACTTTCCTCTTTTCCTTCCTTCCTTCCTTCTTTGTTTCCTTCTTTCCTTCCTTCCTTCCTCCCTTCCTCCCTCCCTCCCTCCCTCCTCCCCTCCCTCCCTTCCTCCCTTCCACTTTCCTCTCTTTACTTCTTCCTCTTATTTTTACATGACTCGGTTTTCCCTTTTGCTGGTGGATGCATGGTATCTTTAAAAATATTTCTTTTCAAATTTCCACTTATACTTATTTTCCTCTTCCCTAATTATGATTTTAAGACATTCTTTATGGTAGAATTTTTGTTTATCACATTTGAAATGTTTGTTTACAATGATAATAGGGGAATTGTGTTAAATCAAATATATATGTCAAGAATGACTTGCTCAACTTTGCTCATTATGGGATAAGAAAATTCTGCATGATCAAAGAATCCATGTAATCCTAATTTGGAATTCCTAATAACTAGAGAAAAGTCTTATGTATATAAAATGAAGTATTTATGAACTGTGATTCAGCATCAAGTCTTGATGAAGGATTGTAGACTTTTTGTTTTTAAAAGTTACTCCAATTACTAAATTGGTAGTTTTTTCAGTCTTTATAAATACAAGATTTAAAAAAGATATACAATTATATGAAATGTTTATTTTCTATGTGTGTGCATATAGTTCAATATTATGCAATAAATTTGGTGTTTTAACTTAAAACTACTTCTTTATTTTTTTGAATTTCAGGACATTATTATTATACAATAGGGAGGATCTACCCCTTTCCCATCCATCCAAGTTTTAAAATGCCCAGTATGCTTCCAGTAGAAGTATTATGTCATATAGCCAAATAATTGAATGGAAGGTTCAAATATATGTGGTTCTCATCATAAGAAGGTAGAGCCACATGCACTAGAAATGGAGAGTAAAGCAAAGCAGGGTAGGTACAGATGGTATGGAAGATGGGAGCATAGTTAGGTAAGTGTCTGAAATAGTTTGAAAGGAGAATCAGAGAGGATAGAGTGATCGACTAGGACAGGGGAGGAGAAGGTAGATTTGGACCTGAAGTCCAAAGTTTAGCATTAGAACTTTAGTACATAGCTATATAGGCTTTGTTCAGTAATTCAGAAGTGGGATGATGTAACATGATATGGTTGGTGGGAATTTGGAGGAATCAGAATGGGAAGGATGGAAAGACAAAGATAAAAGCTCTGAGTGGTGACGATGGTGGCCCAGACCTAAAACAGAGCATATAAGTAGGAAAGACAGGGAAGCTGGAGTGAGCCAGACCTGCTCATCTGATGACTTGTACATGAATGTGAAAGTCCTAGCCAAAAAGGACTTTTTATAATATGAATATTATATATTGTTTTGACAGATTTAAAAGGTTTCTTAAAATTAGTCAAGAGAACAGCCAGTTTCCAACAGTAAGATATACTCAACAAACATTTTAAAACGTATACATATGTTAAGTTTGAGGGGTAAAATTCCATCATATTTAATTTTGAACAAAAATAGTCAAGTTATTTCAAGTCATCTGAAGTCTCAGAGTCTTTATCCATGAAATAAGGAGATTGGGTGAGATAAACTCAAAGATCCCTTTGAACTCTGAATCTATAATTTCATTAACCAAGAAAAGTACTTGCACATTGAAACACCTAATAAATATGTCAAAGAATCTTATAAAAGTGAAATTCTATGCTGCTTTCAGAGTGCTGTGAATTTTATAGTATATTTTCCATTTTGTCTCTGTTATTGCTTTAGCATGTCACTTTTCAGATCAGCATTTCTGGGTTTGTCTTCCTCCCAACAGATCTTTGGATGAAACTTAGTGTTTCAGTCCCTTATCTATTTAATGAAATTCTTTGTACCCAACTTACCAAAAGGAAATTAAACTGTCAAGGAGAACATAACCAGGCAGTTTAACAAATGATGATAGTATTGCTTACTCTGTGTGAGTATGTCAAAGCCTTATGATGGTTATCTACTATTACTCTATTAATAATCTTGGACTAATACGGCAAATTATGACCCTTGAGCAAAAGTGATATTTGCATTCCTTTAACAATCCATTTGAAGGATTGAAAAAAATAGAATAAGTGACAAAGACTTTATGGCCTGCCTATAAATTCAGACTTATAGGGATTGACATAACAAAGCAGATGAGCTTCCTGGAGTCTTGACAGGAACTTGAGTCATAATTTCATGCTGAACCAGAGAAAGAAAGGGTTTGGGGTAAGAAAATGACTCTTTTTTATTACTAGAGAGATGGCTCAGTGGTTATATATGCTTCCTACACAGGAATGAGGGCCTGATGGAACATGAAACTGCTGGACTTTGAATTTTCAGAGCAGCTGGGCAGCATGGCTACACGTATCTGTAACCCCAGCCCCACAAAGGGGAGACAGAGACCAGGGAATCACCCTGGCCTATGAAATACCTCCAGTATCAAGAGAGACTCCACTCAAAAACAAGCAGAAGAGTAAGGGGATGGGATACCTGTAATTCTGCTCCAGCTACCACAGGTGAGTGCATGGAGCAGCACAAGGGCAAATATACATACATATACCCCCACACCCAAGAAAATGACACTTTATCTAAGATTAACACCCAAAAATGGACATGGAGACTCTGAGTATAGCAATAATCTGTACTAACTTTGTGTATGTGCTATGCCCTGCATCATATTTAATATACACTATCCATTTGCTAACACAGCCCTCCTGGCTCTGCCACTGGTTGGCTGCGGCCTTGAGCAAGTTCTTAAGTTCTTTATGTCTTATTTTCTTCGTGTTTAAAAGGATTAATTACTTTATCATTGCTGTGATTAAATACCTGACCAGAAGCAACATAAGGAAGGAGAGGTGTATTTCTGTTTACTGTTCCAGGTTATGATCCATCATGATGGGGGAAGCATAACAGCAGGCAGTTGGTCGCATTCAGCTGCAGTGAGGAAACAGTGATAAATGCTGCTGCTTGGCTCACTTTTTTTTCTTACTGACTCCAGGACATTATCCCATGGAATGATGCTACCAAAGTTAGGGTGAGTCCTTCTATCTCAATTAACCTAATCTAGAAAACCTCTCACAAACATTCCTAGAGATTTGTTTCTGTGGCAATTCTAAATCACTTCAGAAGTTAATTATCACAAGACTTGTCAACTTGACACTCATATTTAATGCTTTCCATCCTTTGTTCCCATAGGTTCATTATTATCTCATAATTCACAACTCATTCAGGTCAAATTCAAAAGTCCCAGTAGTCTTTTAACAACCCCAGGACTTCAAAAGTATAAATGTGAGTTTTCTGAAGCAGCTCAGGCAATCTCTTAACTGTGAACTGCTATAAAAGCAAAAAAGAGAAATTTAGATAGAATAGCGCAGAGTATTCCCAATCTAAAATGGATGAATTGGTGGCATAGTAAGGAAAGATAAGACCAACAGGTTAACTCCAAATTATACAGTTCAATGTCCAGTATTTGGGACTCATGAAGTAATCATCAGGGCTCATAGAAGCTTGTTCAGATCTACTTACTACCTATAGCACTTATAGCCTCCCTCTTAGGACTGCTCTAGTCCAAATATTCAGCCTTCCTCAGCAGATATCCCATGGTTCTGGCATCTCTAGTATCCTGAGGTCTCCATTGTTACTTGTAGTTCACCTTTTTAGCTTCATTCAGTGACCTTTTAGGGCCTCCTTACAGGAGATGCAAACCTGCCATACATTTCCTGGCCTCAGAGGCTCTCTAGAACTTTGTTGCAAGGCAGCATGACCTATCATTCTTGCATCTGTTATACCTCCAAAACCAGTACCATGGATGACACTGCCAAGTTTTGTTCTCAGCTCAAGATATAGTCTGACTCCCTTCACCCACAGTTCAGGTTGCTTCTGTCTGCCTAGGCAGCTGTTTCCAAGCAGGGAATCCCCATAGCAGCAATCTCATACTCAGGCTTTCTCCTTTCAAATAGGCTGATATTATCACAAGTCAGTACCTTCACTAGGTGTGATCATACCTTCAGAGAACTCTTCTATTGTTCCAGTGCAGTGCAGTAGGTTTCAATTTAAAAAAAAAAATACTTTTATGTATTTATTTGTAGGCAGAGAAACACAGAAAAGAGAGAGCAAGAGAAAAGACATGGAGGGAATATGAATGGGCAACCAGAACTTCTTGCCACTAAAAACAAACTCCTGATGCACCTAGATTTTTTGTGGGTACTGGAGAATTGAATCTAGGAGGTCAGGATTTGCAAGCAGTAACCACTAAGCAATATCTCCAGCCCAGTATTCTGGCCTTCTAAACTCCCACCATACAGACCCATTAACTTTTTCTTATAGTATTCTAGGCCAGAGTTTTAAACTCTTACATGTGCCTCCTACAAAGCAGTTCCAAAATCCTATGAACTACACAGTCAGGTTTATCACAGCAGTGACCCCACTCTTTGTACCATTTTCTTTATTAGCTACTTTCTTACTACAGTGACAATTACTTGACCAGATGCCGCTAAAGGAAGGAAGTAAGGTTTTATTTTGGCTTACAGTTCACGATTATGATCTAGCATGGCAGGGAAGGCCCAGTGGGCAAGAGTTTGAGGCATCTTGTCACATCCAGTCCACAATGAGGAACCAGGGAGTGATGAATGCTGCTGCTCTGCTTGCTTTTTTTTGTTTTCAGTATGGGACCCAAGCTCATGGAATGGTGACACCCAAAACTGGGTGGGTCCTCCTACCTCAGTTAACCTAATAATAGAAAACCCCTCACAGACATTGCCAAAGGTTTGTTTCCATGGCGATAGTAAATTCTTCCAAGGAGACAACCAGAGACTATAAAGGTTAAATGAATTAATTGAAAGCATATAGAAGATTGTATGACACACAGTAAATTGCATGACATATAGTAAAGTCTCAGTAATTATAACTGCCATTGTTATCCCAGATTTTTCACATGAAAATAACTTGATCATTGTCACAAAGTGGTTGGTACCTGGAGTCGACTATTAACCTGGATTATGCCCAACTGCTAGAGATGGACTGCAAATTTGACTTGAGGCTGAACAGTGATCAAATGAAAATAAACATTGTTATGTGCAGGTAACTTCCTTGCTCGATCACACACCTGTAAAGGCATCACTGTGAGTTCTGTGTTTTGCACCAATGTGATAAAGTGTGCAGTTCCTGTGCCCTCTGCAGAAGGACTCAAGTGCTTGAGTATTTCTGGTAGGGACTCTTCTGACATATAGTGATTGGGAGCTAGGCATGATTAATGATTTGCCTTGGGCAGTACACTCCGTCTTTATCCTGCCCAAGATACCAGTGGGTCCTGCTATGACCTGAAAGTTTGTATACCTTTTAAATGCATGTGTTGAAACCTAACCTCTAAGACATTTGACAGGAATTATATTAGGTGGTTATAAATAAATAAATACAAGGACCACATGATAATTTCAGTAGAAGCTGAGAAGGTCTTAGACAAAATAGAGCATTACTTCATAATAAAAATGCTGGAGAGCTCTGGAGGGATGTCTTTGTGGTTAAGGTATTTGTCTGCAAAGTCAAAGAACCCAGATTCAATTCCTCAGGAGCTATGTTAGCCAAATGCACAAGGTGTCACATGTGTTTGGAGTTCGTTTGCAGTGGCTGGAGGCCCTGGTGTGCCCATTCTCTCTCTCCCTCTCTCTTTTCTCCCTTTCCTTTTGTCAAATAAATAAAAAAATTAAAAAAAATAGAGTAGGGGTGGAATGACCACATCTCAGCCTAATAAAATACCTAAGTCCCAAGTTATACTAAATGTGGGAAGGCTCAAAGCATTCCCAGTAAGATCAGGAACAAGACTAGGGTGCCTGCTCTCACCACTGCTCTTCAAAATAGTACTAGAAGTCTTAGCCCAAGCAATAAGACAGCAGAAAGAAAAGGGATACAAATTTGAAAGGAAGAAGTCAAAGTAGCCCTAATCCCAGACAACATGATCGTATACATTAATGACCTGCAAAACTACCAAAAAACTCCTACAGGTGATAAATTTACTTGGCAGGATACAAAATCAACACATAACAATTATTAGCTTTCCTATATGCCAAAGACAAACATAGATAAAAGTCCAGTGAAGCTGTCTCATTTTGCAATAGCCACAAAAAATTAAATACCTCGGAATATCTTTAATCAAGGAAGCAAAAGACCTACACAACAAAAACCTAAAATACTGAAGAAGGAAATTGAGGAGGATACAAGAAGGTGGATAGACCTCATGATCATGGACTGGTGGAATTAATACAGTGAAAATGGTCATTCTAACAAAGCAATACAGAGATTCAATGCAATATCAATAAAAGTTCCAGCATCATTCTTCACCGAGATAGAAAAAATAGTATCAAAATTCATATGGAAATACTGAAGGAAGCTAGAGAAATAGCTTAGCGGTTAAAGCACTTGATGGTAAAGCCAAAGGTCCCAGGTTTGATTTCCCATATGAGGCCAGATGCACAAGGTGGCACAAGTTCACTTGTAGTGGCTAGGAGGCATGTGCCTGGAAGAACAGAAGGTTTCTAGTGTCCAAAACTATCCTCAGCAAAGGAAGTAACTCTGGAGATATCACCATACACAATTTCAAGTCATACTACAAAGCCATAGTAATAAAAAAAAAGATGGCATAAAAAGACATATAGATCAACTGAATTAAAGACCCAAGCCTTAGTTCAAGCAACAGTAGCTACCTGATCTTTGACAATGGAGCCAGCAACACACACTGGAGAAAAGATAGCATTTTCCAACAAATAAGTGTTGCAGAAATTGGAAGACCACAGATAGAAAAAAGAATCTATATCCACTTACCTTACCCTCTACAAAAATCAATAGATGATCTGAAACTCTAAAATGACTGGAAGAAAATTAGGGAGAACACTTAGAGGTATAGGAGTGGGAAAAGACTTCATGAATAAGACCCCAGTAGCCCAAGAAATTAAATAGACAATCACTGGGCTTTCATGAAACTAAAAAGCATTTTTACAGACAGATATAGCATGAGCAGAAACATCAGACAACACGCAGAGTGGGAGAAAAAATTCTTTTACCAGCTTTACTACTGACATAGGTCTAATATTAAGAATCTATAAAGAATTTTTAAAAACTAAGAATAAAAAACATAAAAAATTAGATAACTGAGAAGATAATTCTCACAGAAAAATAGAAATGGCTACTACTCAAAGAAATGTTCAACATTCTTAGCCATCACAGAAATATAAATTAAAGCAAAATTGAGATTCTTCTTTATTCCAGACAGGATGGCAGTCATCAAATGAATCAAATATTGGCAAGGATGTAGGGAAAGAGGAACCCTTATTCACTGTGGGTAGGAGTGAAAAGTTATACAACACTATGGAAATCAGTATGGAGACGCTTTTAAAAGATGGAAATATATCTACCATTTGACCCAGCTATTCTACTCTTAGGCATTTACTATAATGAGTCTACTCTTTACTTTAGAGATACCATGATTATTGGCACTCTATTTACAATAGCTTGGAATTATACTCAATCCAGATACCTATCAACAGATGAATGATGAAGATGTGGTACATATATACAGTGGAATTCTACTCAGCAGCAAGAAAAAATGAAATTTTCAAGAAAATGGATAGGCTTGGATAATATCATCCTAAATGAGGTCATACACCCCAAGAAAGCCAAATGCTGCATGTTTTCTCTCATATGTGATGCCTAAATTGGACCAGCTGAAGAGGAGAGAAAAATTCAGTAAGCATTAGGAATATGGGTATATAAATAGAATAAGACCAGGAAAAAGTGAAAACAGGGAAGAAAAAGAGGAGAGGATACCAGACAAAGTAATATAGGGAAGGAAAATTGGAGGTAAGGAGGAAGGGGCTGAAAAAAGGAAGGGTAGGGAGGGGAACCACACAAAACTAAAGACTAAAGCAGTACATTAGGAGCTTCCCCCTGGAATACCAGTATACAAGATAAAACTCAATTAAGGGAGATGTACAGACCAAAGCAGTATTCCCAACAGGTGGAGAAATATTAAAACCATAAACTCTGGCTTCTGGATCTCAGGATCAGAACTGGGTTACCCTCCATAGTGAGCAGTTGGTCATGGAGATCTGTGAGGTCCCCAAAACAATGTAGGCCATTGCCAAGCACTTGGTTACCCAACAGAGCTAAAAGGTAAGATGTTATTGCTGAAGATAGCACAGGCCACCATCCTAGGACACCAAGAGACCATGTGCAAATCCGTAGGAAAGCCAGTCATCACCTGGAAAATCCTCATGGTGCTGAAAAGTGCACACATAAGCAAATGACCCTGCAAGCTATATAACCCACTAGATGGACAAGAAGCAGACTTTTGTGCAATAGTGGCACACAGCCTTTGTGGGTAACCAACTGCCTTTAGATTAGACACAAGGCCCACTCAGGAGGAGAGAACTCAACTTGTGCTGGTAACAAAGTCAGCACCCCATAGGCAGGAAATTCACAACTCCCAAAGAGAAGCCCCCATTGTTCTCTGAAAAGTTGAGTGGATATCCTCATCAAAATGTCTCTTAAAATTATTTACATATTCCCTCTTAATCAAAATCTGTTTTATTTTACAGATGGCAGGGAATACTGGGGAGATCTAAGATCCCATTGATATGACAAGAAAAGATAGCTCACTGTTCACTATGAGATGTGCCACCTCTACCACATTTACTGGGGTTCAGAAGAAATTGTGGAGGAAGCAACAACTTGAGTAGTGCTACCAATAGTAGTCTGACAACTGCTCCAGGGAAATAGCACCAAATACAAACACAGAGGTGAACTGAAACACTTCAAAACAGAAATAGAGGCTACAGAGAACTCAATACTAAAAACAAATTGCTAACCTACCCAAGGCTCAGGGATTGGTGCAGAAGAGGGGTCCAGCAATTGTAACAGCCACAGGTGGGTAGAAGTATCCTGAGCTTCACCCCACCCAGAAAGTAACATAGGCCATAATTACCTCACAGTGAACACCAAGGACCTTACTCAGGGAAATGGGTTCTGAGGGGATACAAGACTATAACCTATGTTAAAATGTGTGTGTGTGTGTGTGTGTGTGTGTGTGTGTGTGTGTGTGTGTGTATGTGTGTGTGTGTGTCTGGATAGATGGTTTAGCAACCAAGGCACTTGCCTGCAAAGCCAAAGGACCCAGGTTCGAAATGTGTTTGTGTGTGTGTGTATGGCTGGATAGATTGCTTAGCAGCTATCATACTTGCCTGCAAAGGCAAAGGACCCAGGTTCGATTCCCCAGAACCCATGTAAGCCAGCTGTACAAGGTGGCGCATGTGTATGGAGTTCATTTGCAGTGGCTGAAGGTCCTGCACACCTAGTCTGTCTCTCTCTCTTTTTCTCACTTGCGAATGTGTGTGTGTGTGTGTGTGTGTGTGTGTGTGTGTGTGTGTGTGTGTGTCTTTGCCCATGTAATACTACTGGTTTACATGTTACTGTTTTGTGGCTTGTCAATAAAAATATCAATGAGTGCCTTTTGAAAAAAGCTATAACTAACAGCAGCAGCAATAGCACATTTAGTGGGTTCACCCTTGGCTTAAACAAACTTCAAGGATCAGTTTCTTTTTTCCTTAGGTTGCTGCTGGTGGCAGCAAGTCCATTCTTGGCTAAAAATTGCCAAATGTTGGATCTCTTCTCCTAGGCACTGCTATAACTAGCAATTATTCCACCCTTGGGTTTAAAACAAAACCTGAACACCCAAGGGTTAGGTTCCTATCCCTCAGGCTATGCTTCTAGAGACAGCTTGCTCATTTTTGGATAAAAGTCTCCAAGTGTTAGTTTCTATAATTTCAGGGCTGTGTTTGCCAATTGGGTGTTTTTTTTTAAAGAAAACTTTATTTTTTAATAAAAAAATTAAAAGTAATGTAGATTCACAGAGAAACACTAAATATAATACAGAGTTGTTGTATCACTTAGTTTCTTCTATGTTAACATCTGTGATGGTTTGAATAGATGGCCCCCAATATATTCAGGTTTTTTTTTTATTTGTTTGTAGTTTGTATCTGTAGCCAACTGGCTGGAGGCAATGTCACTGGGTGGATCTTAAGGTGTGGTGGTGGGTTTCAGATTTCAATCTAAAGATATGCAAAGTGTGGCTACCTGGAGTTCCTAAAGTGTGTATGTGGCTTTTGGCTTTTTGGCTTGTGCTTCTCTCTGTTTGGTCCTGTGAAGGCAGGCCAGTTTCTTGTGCTATTATGGAACTTCCCCTAGATCTGTAGGCTTCAGTAAATATCCCTTCCTCCATAACTGTGCCTGGTCTGGAAGTTCATCTCATTTAACCTGAAACTGTCTGCTACAACATCTGACTACACTAAGTTTAGTCTTATTAAAACTAAGGAGCCAATACTAAGGAATCACAGTGTCAGAAAACAGATGTGGTCACTGTAAGAGGCCCTGATGTTCAGGGCTTGAGGCCAAATGGGAAAGCAAGGCTACCCATTTTGTTGCCAGGCACTCCAAAGCCATTTGACTTATGGCCTTGATTCCTGTATAGTGCCTTTCTCCATGGCTTCTCGCATATAGGCTAGGTCATGTGAAGTGGAACTTCTTTTCTTCCCCTGAAAAACATAAAAGTAATGGAAGTTGCTCTTTTGGGGGGGGGGGCAGGCAAGGCTCTTCTACAGTAGTTACTTTCTTGTTGCTGGGACAAAATAATCAAAAGCAGTTTATGTGAGGTTTACTTCAGCTTATGGTTTGAGGGGAAGTAGTTTGATTGTACATGTCCTCCAGAGCCTCAGGGGTTGATGATTAAGATTCTTACTTAGTACCCAGCTGGTCTGGGAGTCTTTGCAGGGTAAAGCTTTGCTGGCAAAGGTATATTCCTGGGGAGGGACCTTGGGGTTGAGTAGTTCAGACTTCTGTGTGTTCAGAGATGGGGTGCTCTTGCTGTTGTCTTTACTATGACAAAGTGAATCAATTTCCTCTGCCATGACAAAGGTTCCCCTTATAAGCTTGAAATGAATCCTTTCCTCCCATAAGCTGCATTTATTTGGGTGTTTTGTCCTAGCAATGAGAACATAACAGCTATGGGAAGTTTCTTTCATGATGGAAAAAATATGGTAGAAACAGATAGCCAGTGTCACATCATCACTTGATGTGGGGAATAGAAAAGTTAAAGAACACCAAGCAGCTCTGGAGTGTAACAACACAAGGCCCTCCCACAGTAACATACTTCCTCTAGAAAGGCTCCACATCCTAAAGGCTTCACAAACTTCCTAAGCAGCATCAGCAACCAGGGACCAACTATTCAAACAGATGAGTCTATAGGAGACAGTTTACATTCAAACTGCCACCACCACATTCCGGCTGTGGTCCGTAGACCTTGGCTATATCACGTTGTAAAATGCTTTCAGTCCAACTTTAAATGTCTATGTAATTTTCCCCTTACCAATACTCTTCAAAAGTACAAATCTCATCTGAGGCCAAGGCACTTTCCCAACTATTGAGTCCTGTAAAATCAAAACAGATTGCACACCTCCAACATTTAATGGCACATAGTAAACATTCCAATTCTAAAAGGGTGTCATGGGAGCACATGAAGGAAAGATCACATCAATGCAAGTTTCCAAGCTGAGAGTGGATCCCCCTTAGTCAGTTGGGACGAGGTGTTCTGAGAGAGAAAATCTGGACAACTTACAGAAGGTCTTTTATTATAAATCAGGTATGCAACTAGTTAACCAAATTCAAATGTACATGAAGGAATTGACTGGTTGGTGGGCCCAGGAGGGGAGTGCAGACTCTGAAAGGGCCCACCAACAGGGGGAAAAGACCACGCAAATTAAGGAAGAAGAATGAGAAAGCTGGCACTTATCCCCATCTTGAGTTAGATTGAATCATACTAGAGGTCTAGTCTCACCAGGGCAGAGTAGTTCTGTTTTATGTTTTGATTCTGTGTCTTTAACTGACTACCTGGAAAAGGAGGTTACCTTGCTCCCAGCCTCTATCAGTGTCAGCTGCTTTCTTGTTGCTGGGATAAAATACCCAACCAGGAGAAGCTCATGGAAGCAAGAAGCTTGTTAAGCTTATAATTATTTAATTTAATTTAGTTTGTTTGAGAGAGAGAGAGAGAGAGAGAATATGAGAATGGGCATGCCAGGGCCTCCAGCCACTGCAAATAAACTCCAGAAGCCATGTGCCCCCTTGTACATCTGGCTTACATGGGTCCTTTGGCTTTGCAGGCAATCACCTTAACCACTAAGCATCCCTCCAGCCCTCAGCTTATAATTTTGAAGGGAGTTCCTATCATGGTAGAGAAAACATGGCAGAAGCAGACAGCCAGTGTCATATTGTCACCTGAGCATGGAGGAAGTATGAAAGTAAAAGAGCAGCAAATGGGACTGGACTAGAGCACCTTAAGTCCTGCTCCCAGTGATATACTTCCTTTAGCAAAGCTTCACCTACTAAGGGCTCTGCAAACTTCCTAAACAGTGCTACCAACTGAATACTAAGTATTCATACAGATGAGACTATGAATGACATTTTATGTTAAATAAAACCCGCCACATTCTCTCTAGCTTCAGTGACCCCCATTATGCTCTTCCATGGTATACTAACCCATTCTGGGAATTTAAGTCTCTCCCTGGCTTTGGGACCCCACCATGCTGTTCTGGAATGATGTTAATTGTGCTCCTCATAAAGCTTCACTTCTCACTGGGTTATTCCTTTGAATGCCTCTCTCAGACCCGGCTGCTAGCCCTCTCTACCATCTATCACATAATTGATTCCAAACTTTGGATCTTTATCAGATTTGTCCCTGATGTTTTTGTCCAAAGTCTAATTTAGGATTTAGATTAGCAACATTTAGTTAAGTATTCCCACTGAGAACTTTACCTCCATTTAAGCTACAGCCCAGAGGTTCTGTGTCTTCTGTCCCCTCCCCTCAGCAGTTGTGCCGTAGACAATGGTATAAGGGTAGATGAAAGTCTTAGGATAAGAAGTTTGTTGGACCATTTCTCTGTGCTCTGGGGGCCCATCAACACACAGGTGGCAGCAATGCCTCAGCAAGCAGCACTGGCCTCAGAAGTGGGAGTCTGAACTTTAGGTCTCAGCTGTTGGCAAAAGGTGGCATTTTCCATGGGATGCCATGTCTAATGAGAAGGAAAGCAGAGTTTTTATATTTATACATTTAGCTATCTCTAGGTTTAAAAAGTTAAACTTTATTGCAAGTCTTAGACAACTCTGTGAAGCTCTAAGAGGGGAATTAAGTAGATAGCATTTCCTGTATTTACTTTGCCACTGAATTCCTTGTCTTTTGGCAGGTGTTTCTGGTGGAAGTTGAGGGAATTTGGTATCTTTAATTCCCTCTAGAACAAGAGTTTGAGATTAATAATCAGATGACAGGGAGGAAGATGGGCCACAGGAAGGCAAATGATAGGATAGCAAAATAGATTTGAACTAATATCAAATAGATGAAATGCTTTGCATTAAGGACAAGCATAGAAAAAATAATGTAAAATCAAAGCTAAGAGTTTCATTTATTAATAAATGTATTGCCTCAAGTTTTCTTTGGCTCTTAAAATGAGGCCAAGCAAGTTTCAAACCCTGAGATGCCCATGTTTCCTTTCCTAACTGTAACTTTGTTAACTGCAGTCTCCCTGAGTGGTGAGTGTTCTGGTTTGTAAAAGTCTTGCTGGAACTCAAACTAAGGGCCTCGCCCATGCTAGGAATGTGTTTTGCCAGAATGTTTCATATATTATTGTGGAGCATTGATAAGTTATTGGTGGTTCCAACTATACCCATATGCTGGGGAATGGGATCCTGTAAGGCAGAGCAGAGCTGGTAAAAATGAAGGGATGACGAGAGCAGGTCCACATGTCTTCAGAAAAGGTGAAGTCTCCCAGTTGATTGCATCAAGCAAGTTCTCCAGCAGGAATTGACACAGGCCTACTACTGAGCTTCCCTACAGAGATTCTTGAGAAAGAGGGATTAATAAACTTTATGAGAGAGCCTGTAAAGGATGTAGCAAATGTTGATCTCTGACTCTAAGTCCCTGCTTTGGCCTACTAGCTGGGTGATAGTAGGGACTGCTTTTCCACACACAGCCAGGTATGGATGTGGTTTAACTTTTGTCATGCCCTTGACTGATGCAACGAGATAGCCAAGCTGTGCAGCAAAATAAGTGCTGAAGAGGTGTCTACGCAGTGTGGGCAGACTCCTTAGTGACCCACCAATTAGTCAGTCCAGGCTGTGGTATTGTATTTCCTTCCAAAATCAGAGTGTGCACTCCTTAGTTATGTATAACACCAAGAAAATTAGTTCAAATATCAGCGTTTTTTTCTTCTTTCCCCAGAGTAGTTGGATGCTTGCCGGAGTGTACGGTCACATGCTCTTTAGATCTTTTGAAAGCTGATTTTCCTCAGCCTAATCCCATGGGTGTTAGATACAGTTTATGATAATTATTGATTCACTTCCCACTAGTGTTAAACTTCCTAAGAAACTTAAATTAGAATTGAAATACACAGACCCTTGGAATGGAGCCAAGCCTCAATAGCCAGACTAATCTTTAATAGTCACCTTTTTTTCTGGATTAGGTATAAAAGGAACGCAAAAAGTAGGTATGGGGAAAACCCCATTCTTTGTTGGGTCATCACAGGCCAGTGTTCTTGGGGGCCAAATAGGTAATGGCTGGTTCCCTGAATGGCTGGCCTGACAAACTTTTTTTTGTTAAAAATGGGTTATTGACCTTTCCCTGAGTGTTCTCAGGATCTCAGGGGTGTATAAACTAAGGACCCTCAAGTTCAAGTCACTGGCAGAATGTCTGGAGAAGAGACCTGGAGTTTCCAAATTTCTGGGGTCATAATGATGGGCTCCAGGTCATGAGACAAGGGCACATTCAAGGAGGCTGAAGTCTTTGACTCTGAAAGCTTGCCCTGCTGCTTGCCTGGGAGGTGGTGTCTGCATGTTGTTCCTCCTACAGGTGAGTGGGAGACTGGAAGTGCCCAAGAACTTTCCCATTCTTGTCTTTAGCCCCAGGCTTTGATGAAATACAGTATACTCATTAAACGCTTGCCAAAATCAGAGTAACTTCCCTCCTAAGGGTGCATTTCAGTTTTAGTTGTTAAAAAATACACTTTGAGGCAAATTTCAGGACTTCTAGATGACCTAGCAGTAGATCCAAAGGCCATTTATTCTGTCTTCACCCCACAGAACTTGTATACTCCCTCATTGGTGTCAGCTGCCTTCAGTTTATTGTTCACACATGTCTGGACAAATTTGGACCTCCCAAAAGATTTTGAGAGATGAATACTTAGAGGTGTTTACCCTGCTTCTGTGAGGGAAGGAAATTGGCAAACACTAATCCTTTGGAGAAAACAACACAGGAGTTCTGTGGTGATGTGCTTGAGAATAGTAATAGTCACAAGTTATTTTTCCCCCAGCAGAACTGAGGCATTTTGGGGGTGACAGAGCCCCAGATAGTAAACTAGCTAAAGACAGGAAGTGCTCTGGAGCCTATATTGGGAGAAATGTCCTCCAACCTATAAGGGGGAAGCTGGCTCTTCCTGGTCTCATTTCCCCTAAAGGGGTCCTCATTGCCTCCACCTTAATGGAGACCAGAGATGTAAACAGGGAATCTGGTTTCTAGAAGAGAGAAGCACCAAACACCTGGCATGAGAACTAGACTGGCCAGCTCATCCAGTAATTCCCACAGAAGGCCCCATGGTCTCTAGGCTGGCTTTCCATTTCTGGGAGCCTCTTCTTTGGCAGATCATCTATATGAGCTTTACAAGAAAATCTTTCTGAACTTCTCTATGGTCTGTGGATTTCATTCTTTGAATTCATTAGACCAGGAGGCTACTCAGTGGAAGTTTTGTGTGGCTGTGAATGCCTAGTACCCTATTTGCTGAGTTATAGCCCAGCTATTAGCTGATAAAAGATTTTTCATGCTCAAAGACCACAAAGTCCCATACCAGAATGGGTTAATGTTCCCATGAAACCACATTCAGCTTCTCATCACTAACCTATTATGCTTTGAGGGCCTACAGGATGATGGGGGAAAATGATACCGAGGAATACAATGTCTTTTTTAAGAGCTTCCAATGTGTTTCTCTGCTTTACGATATGAATTTTTTACTTCAGTGCTAACTAAAGCACTAATGGCTTACTATGTAATCACTTGATAGTCATCCAGGTAAATTCCAATTAAAACTCTTCATCAGGATGGTGGTGTGATTATTCTTATTTTTCATATAAAGAAATAGAGAGTATTCAGATCATACAGGCCATCTATCTTCAGTGGGGCCTTAGAACATCAAGTACCATTAGGGTTCTGAATGCTGTCAAGTGGGCTGTCATGTTACTCAGCATGTTAGATCAATTGACAGATGCAATCTGTACCATTCATAAGGGGAAGTTTTGGGGCCAGCAGTGTAGTAGTAGGCATAAATGCATTAGTGACTCTATCTCAGCTACCCTGAGATCCCTGGCTATATTCTGTATTCAACTGTGAGAGGTACTGCTCTCTGCTGTCACTCTCATCTTCCCTTTGCCTAATCTTGTATGGTAATATTCAGTGATTGAGAAGTAAACTTACAGAAAAATCACAGTGTTTCGAATGTCTTACCCAAGTAGTACCCAAAACTACAGAACCAGAAGCATGACTGAAGGATTTCCATACATTTTTGAATTGAACATTTTTTGAGAAATCAAATGCAAATATCAAAAAGATTAGGAATTTCAGAACTTACACCAACATAAAATTTATACACAGGCCCAACAAGAAACCTAGCAGTCGAGGGTCTTGACTCGTTTTGCACTGGGCTGTGCAGGGCAGCTGGACTTTCATGGCGTAAATCTTGTTGCTGGAGAGACGAGTGAGAACCAAGCTGTCAGCCACCTTGCCTCCTGCCAAATTCCTTTTGCCTGCGTGCCAGCCAGGATTCTAAAAATGTATGTGGGAATTCTGACATGGCTGTTACTGAATATGAAATTCTACTGTGTGTGTATAGCTGTGGTGAGCTGACCCAGCTTAGGGATAACTGATATATTTTGTCTTACAAGATGTTGAATCCATTTCTAGAGAAGCAATGGCGAGGCACTGAGAGGGTCTGCATCTCTTCTCCAGTGTGTCCCCATCCACAGATAGATACCATTTCAACATTCTCATTCAGGTAGCCCACCATTCTGACTACAAGTGAAAACGTTGTGATGTCGGTGTGTGAGGGGGATGGAAGGGGGAAACAGCATGAGAGGCACTGTTTTGCCATAGGCTGTAGAAAATATGTGTACTTGGACTTGCATAATTTTCTGGTTCCTCCAAAGAAGCAACATCAAAATAGTGAAGAAAATGGGGGAAGGAGGAGTCACTAAATGCTGCCCGCCACTTTTATTATTTTGGATCTAATGTTACAAAAGTTGACATGTTTCAGTGAGCTTCAGTTTTGGAGGCATGACATTAAATAGAATGTCTTTGTGTCCTTTCGTCAGCTTGGTCTTGTGAATACTGGGTCAGCAGTAGTATAAAGGCCATCCTCTAAGCCTGAATTACTTTTAGTCACTTGGAGTATATATTATGGGTACTTTTGAGGCAGTGTCAGGGACCCCAAAAAGTAAAACAAAGCAATGTTCTTAAGTCTGTGAGGGGGAATTGTTCAGGTGGGTTTATTTTCAGGTAGTCAGTTAGGGATAGGCCTAAGGGGAATTCAAGTGTCTGATCCAGTTCCATCCCTCAGCAACATTGCCCTCTACTCAGATGTGCTGGCTTCTTCTTGAGTCAGGCCCCTGAGTCCATACCAATCATTTCTGTCTCGGAGCTCACCTGAGCCTGAGAGTGAAGCCCACTGGAATACATACTTACTGGGCAGGCAAGGCCCTTTCTTGGCTATTCATCTCTCTTGACACCTGAACCCGCAGGAGGGGCTGGGGGAGGAAACATTTACTTCCTCTTAACATTTTTTCCTAATGTGAAGGTGAAAGTCTTACATCCTTTTGTTCCATTTCCCGAGTGTGTGTGTGTGTGTCCTTCTCACATGGGCCTTTGCCCCCTCCTACCATCTACATGGTAGGAACTCTATACTTCCTCCTCTTTCCTTCTTTTAATAAAGTTTCTCTAAACCTTACCAATGGTCTGTGGATTTTAATTTTTTAAATTCCTAAGATAAGAATCTGAGATACCCCAAATTTATTGGTGTGTTGGCATATACTGATGTACTGGCATGGAACCCCAAGATTCTGGCTTCAAAAGGAGATAATCTGACTCTTATCTCTTTTTCCTTAAAGGTATCCTCACAGCATTCCACCTTGCTGGAGGCCAGAGATGTCAGAAGGCTCTGCTTCCTGTGTGCATCTGTAGCTCTGACCTATACATGCACCTGTTACAAAGAATCACAGTAGGCCAGTGCAGAGACATGTCTATATGGGCACAACCTCTAGACATAAGTGGCTAGAATTACCATGCAGTGTGAGGTGTGTATTTGTTCCTCCTACTTGGAGCACACCATTGTTGGGCACAGGTAAGGGCTCAGGGCCACTGAGGGTTAAAGGGGGCCTGGGCTGCCAGGCATGGCTCAGGGCCCTGCCCAAAGAGGTCGCAGCTGCAACTGGCCTAGACCCAGACAACTTCGGGTCCTGAGGCTGGCAGGAGTGGGGCTACTCCCTCTCTGAGGATGCAGCAGGGCTGGACCCTCATCACCTCAGGCCCCAAGGTGGGTAGGAGTGAGGCCACTCCCTCCCCAGCCTGGACACCTGGATCCTGGTAAGATTTAGGCTCTCCAGAGCCTTGTGACCCCTTGCCACTTGCCAGGCAAGTCCCTATATGTTAATAAGGTTTCAGCCAGCAGCCTTCTGAAAGCCAATCCCCCTGCGACCTGTACCCTATACCTTTTCCTGCCACTACTTAAGACTTTGTGACCCCTTTCCCCGCTCACCCGTGACATCACTACATGGTAATTAGTCATCATCGGGGGCCTTTGTACTAACCAATCCCTTACGACCTGTACCTCTTCCCACTTTTTCACAAATGCTTATAAACCCATTCTCCCTACAAAGAAAGGAGCTGCTCTCCGACGCTGCCTTCATGGTGTTTTTTCCTGTCTCACTCGTGGCCACCCAAGACCCTGCTCCACAGTTGCCTGGCCGCCTCCGGAGCTGGCGAGCAATGGTCCCCTGCGGAACCAGGGCTCCACACACCCTATGGGTCTCCTCCTGCTGCCTGGAGTACACCAGTGTCTATCCCCCTGCCTCTGCTGGGAGAATACCATGTATCTATTCCCCCTCCCCCTGGTTGGAACTGTCATGTGTAACAGTGCTGGTGTGCACAATATGAATAGAAAACAATTTAAAAACATGTTGAATAGGGAGGGGTATTTTCCACAAAATGTTCTTTTTCATGTATTTTTAAGGGTCAAATAGGCAAAGACATGTCAGTGAAGGTGATGAGAGTACGTTTTGGGCTTTGGCAAACACGATCATGTTAGGGAAAATGCTGCTTCTGTATACTGAAAGAGAACATCAAGGAGCACTGGAGCGGACCCCCCCCAAACACACACACACAGGGGAAAGCTGTGTCGGGAAGAACCCTTATAAAACAAAGTAGATCGTAATTAGCTTTTTCCTGTGCAGGTAGTGGCTTATGGAATCCAACCATATTATCCAATCCAGAGTTTATCCAGAGTTCAAATACCTTTTTTTGTTTATTTTTTTGAAGTAGGATTTTACTCTAGCTCAGGCTGACCTAGAATTCACTATGTAGTCTCAGGGTGGCCTGGAACTCATGGCAATCCTCCTACCCCTGTCTCCTAAGTGCTGGGATTAAAGGTGTGCGTCACCACACCCAGCTCAAATACCTTTTGAAAAAAAATTTTTTTTTTTTTGAGGTAGGGTCTCACTCTGGCTCAGGCTGACCTGTAATTCACTATGTAGTCTCAGGGTGGCCTCGAACTCTCAGGGATCCTCCTACCTCTGCCTCCCGAGTGCTGGGATTAAAGGTGTGCACCACCAAGCCCGGCTGAGAACTAAACTTTTAAATGTGATTTTCCTTATAAATTCATGATGAATTCTGGACACTGAGCTCACTTTTCTCTACTTAAAGCTGGGCAATGGCCAGACAAAACTAACAATGGGTATGCAGGCCATTATTTTATTCGGGTAACAACTGGAATTTTATAAGGAAATCCAAGCTCAACACCACATTCACAAATGCCCTCCGGGCTTCCTGGACTGTTTCCTCAAGACATCTCAGTGTCTTATTTATGATACAAACACAACCTAGAGGTATTCACCATGGGTTAATGTCTCACCTGGGAGCAGGCACACCCTGCAAAAGATTCTTCCGCATGACACATGTGTTGCATCAGAATGAGATGAAGCAAAAATTATGCTACTGTTTCAAACAGACATGGCTGATCCCTGTCCTGAAGTGAATAATCTTTTGACTTAGTCAAATGAAACTTTGAAACTGGCTTCCAAGGGGAAGAAATATAATAGTGTACAGTAAATTCCTAAGTAGCAATTAAAAAAAATCTTGCTTTCCAGTTTGAAATCTGATTTTATCTTTTCATGGAAATTTCTCCAAAGTTGGGAGGTCACTGATTCCGCGCTGGCTTCTGTCTAGCAGAGAAGAAGAAACCTCTACGTCTTAAAAAGCTTACAAGCAGACCTTTATCCTAAATATTGTATCTCTGTGTCCTAAAAAGTGACATTTAAACTAAATTATTCCAAGATGAAATGCACTGATATCACACTAAGTATAAACATCTATTTCAATGTTTACTCCAGACTGAACACAGTCAAAGCCAAGTACTCAGGAACTGATGTTCCAGGAAAGCAGCCACATTTCTATGGGAGCATCCTATAAGGCTGATTGACTGTGGAGAAGTTGGAAGGCTTCATGTACACAGCCAAATTATTTTGGACTATCTTAGCCCTGTAATAGCCATTTATCACTCTACTCTGTGTGTGATCCAACATCCCATGACTATTAAGTAAATCCTTTGGAATGTAGGCCCCTTAGCTTCCACCAACCCAAAGGATAATAATGTCATTAGATAGCATCTGAGGTCTATAGCATAGTTTCCTTGTTTTGCTATAACCTGCTCACCTGATATTTCCACCCGTGTATTTGAAAAGTGCCTTGGTTTATCATCTTCTTTTGTTCTGTAACATAAAAACTTTATGAAACTGTTAACATGTTGGAACATGGAATCTGTGTTCCTGAGACATGGTCACTCATATTTGGCTCCCGAATAAGCCATCTCTTATTCTCTTTGAGGTGGAGTGAAATTCCTTCATTATCATACCTATGAAAATTACAAGCTTTGCCATCTTATGATCTTACAAGTTTATTCATGCTTTACCTTTACTTATCATTGTGATTAAATAATCCTTGACATTTATTTTGTTGGCATGTGCTTATTCCCAAGAGAGCAAAGGAAAAACCATAGCCCAGAGCATTCTGTTTGTGGGAAGCCAATTAAGATGCTGTTTCTTGTGCCTGGAGAGGCCAGACTGCAGAAACAGTTGCTGTGGAAACAAGTCTGCCAGAAACCACTGCCTAATATGCCTTTGCAAAAGCTCGGGTGTAAACATGGCTTTACTCTGTTTAATTTGGGCTCCGTTCTATGAAGGGGTATAAAGATTGTGAAGAAAAACACAATATCCCATGTATGACTTGTTTTACTACCTGGCATTTTCTTTTATTGAATCATACAAAGTTCAATAGGTATTCCTGAATAAATTTAGTTCACTTACCTTTGGTTCAAACAATGAATTTCAAATCATCTAGTAACTTCTCACTTGTATGCAGATTTTAAAAGATTTTATAGTATAAACAATACTTTTAAACAGATGTGGCTTACAAGTTAGATGGTAATGTTCTAATTTATATCAGCTTATTTAAGGGAATAATTGCTTATAAAGGACAGGCTAAGCATGTATCTCTTTTTAAAAATACAATTTTTTTGATCTTGTTAAGAGTTTATATTCAGACTTCAAAAATAGAAAACATCTTAAAGTGCATCATTTTCTTTATAATTTCTTGAAATTACAGTGATCTGCAAATGTAAACAGTAGAGCAAAGTATATCAAACTACAATTTTTATGTACATTTAAATTTATAGGCTTATGTACCATCTGGAAATGTGTGCAATAAAACCAGGGTATTTACAACACATTGCTCATGCCTTTATGTGATTATTTTTAAAAGCAAAATTTAAAGAAGTCTTTTCATCCACTCTCAACTGAAAGTTTTCAATTGACAGAGGATAGCTACCCACTTTAGTAACAAAGAAGGTGCTGAAATTCAGTCTGACCAGAGTACTCAAGACTGTTCTTACCACTGCAATGTCTCAGGACAGTCTTCCACCTTTTCTTATTAACATAAAACAACCCTTTAGCAGACAACTTTCTAGACACAGGTCTTCCCTGTTGCCTGTCCCCCTGGCCCTCTGTGAGGCAGAGCCTACTATAACACTCGCCCATCACTGGATGTAGGCCTCGTGCTCTGGCTCACCAAGCTCGAGTGTGACCCAGCTGACTTGCCTCAGCAGGTGAAAAAGAAATGAGGATCTCAAAGTGAAAGCAAGCACACAGAAAAGATGAATTATTTTGGTGCCTTAAATTCCCTGGTCTCATCAAAATATCTAAGATAGACAGCTTTATGACATAGACTTTGAAAAGCCAACATCAAAACTGGTCACACACTAGTATGTCTTTCTTTGTATACATGATCTTGAAAATAGTGTGACTTAGATTCTGCCTTGAGCCAAACTCAGAGAGCTACACGTACCTTTTCCTTAGGGACTTTAGTGCAGATCTACTTTTTCAGAATAATTAAAAATTAAGTATTTAGGAGGCTGAGACCACAGCTCTCAATCTTTCATTATCCTTGTCTACATTTAGGCTAAGAATTAAGCAAGACCCTTTTTTGTCTGGCTAGTGAGACATCAAAATTGAGCTTCAAATAGGTTACCAAAGGCATGCTGGCCATTTTGTATTTGAAGGGAAGTGCAGTCAATGCTCTAGAGACACTTCCAAGGACCTCCACCTGCTGATTTAAAGTTAGCATCAACAGAACTGCTGTTGTCATTGCTTAGTCCTGCAACCAAGTCTGAGTCAGTCTCTGAAGCTCTCTGCACAGTGAGAAGCCTGAAGACACATACCCTCAATGAGGTGACCGCCCTGCCACTATGGGCAGACACAGCTTCCATCTACCTGAGAGCTAAAGGGGAAATTAATCCACAGAGTGGGAAAGGTGCAGCTCAGGGGACAGGTCACTAGAGTGGCCACAGCAGCAAATAGGGTTCTGGTGCATGTTCACATGTCACAGGGTGCAGGGAGAGCACAGATGGCCAGGGTGAGCGAACTCTGCAGAGTTAAGTCCTGAGCTTGGTATTGTCACAGTTAAGAGAATGGTTTCATATTTCTATTATCTCGAGAAGAACAGTGTGTTCTCTGCAGATGGGTGTGCCTGATGTATTTTGTCACTGTCAGTGGCAGTGACACTCCCACTACATGTGCACATGTGCAGGAATCTTGACTTTCCCATTACAAAATTTCCAAGTCAGCTCACATTGTCATCTTCCAAGGCAGGCAATGGAAATAGGAGTCAATCCTGATGATCCAGAGGCAGAATGTGGCCTGCTTTGTACAGCCAGCTCCAAAGGTGCCTTCTGGAGCTATACTATGACTCCTTTTGCACTGCTAGCCCCCTGGCTGGGTGGGGCTGTGCCTTACATGGACTTGGCATCAGTGTCTCTCTTGCTGATGAGCACTTCCAAGAGCCTCAGCTTTGCTTTTATGTGTTTGTATTCATTGTATTCTTCAGCCATTGGAGTGCGGTCTTCCTTCTGGACATTTCTAATGCAAACAAAGAGAAAAGGAGCTGAGGATCATTTCCTATCTGCTCTAGATGATAGCATTCATTAGGCAATTATCATGGGGAAACTATGTTTTATCACCCTGTATCAAAATGGGGCTGAATTTAGACAAGCAGTAAAAACCATTTTTCTCCTTGAAGGCACCAGGTAACTGAAGTATTGTAAAGTTAGTGTAAACTCTTGTAAGATACTTTAAAAGGGTTAGGAATTGCAGAAAATGGCTGGAGAGATGGCTTAGTGGTAAGGTGTTTGCCTGCAAAGCCAAAAGGATCCTGGTTCCATTCTCCAGGACCCATGTAAGCCAGATGCACAAAGGGCACATGCATTTGGAGTTCATTTGCAGTGACTGGAGGCCCTGGCACACCCTTTCTCTCTCTCTCTCTCTAATAAAGAAGTATATTTAAAAAAAGAATTGCAGAAAAATTCCCTCAGTTTTCATATGCTTTCACATTGAGTTCCTATAAACTGAAATCTTTTATTCATTCTTAATATGCTCTAAATTTTACATCTTTTATCCAATGAACCATTAAATTTCAAACTAGCAATTGGCACACCTACAATTTGTAGATGTTTCAAGAATAGGTAGTTAATATTCCCTCTTATAAAATTGCTCTTGCAATCTAGCAGTTGTACACATAATTCTGTTAAGTCCTTATAGTATGACTGAATAATTTTATAAGAAAACTTTTATATGCACCAGTATTAGCTGAAAGCTTATTATGGGCCCATGATCTAGTATAAATCTCACAAAATCTTGACAGGAAGGTACTACTGTCCATTCTTTCAACACATGATGAAATCAAGACTGGGTAGCTGAGTCCTTGCAAAGTGGCTGCTCTGCCATCATTCACTGTGATGCTGTGTCCCACTCATGTTCTACAGAATCTATACATCAGGGCTGGAGAGATGGCTTAGCAGTTAAGGTGCCTTCCTGTGAAGCCTAAGGACCCATGTTTGACTCTCCAGGTCCCACAGAAGCGTGACACAAGCATGCAAGGTTGCACATGTATACAAGGTTTGTTGCACCTGTCTGGAGTTCAACTGCAGTGGCTGGAGGCCCTTTCACTTTCACATATTTACAAACAGGCCAGTCTATTGGGCTTACCTCAAAAAAAATCTATACATCAAACATTTATATATCATGCTTCCCTTTCTTTCACTATGAAGGAATTGTGGGAAAAAGGACAATGTGGGGCTAAATACACTAAACTGATCTCATTTACATTCTACCTTTCTCTAAGGATTTATTTGAGATGGCCCCTTAGTATAGGACAGGGAACAGGGGCCTAGGGAAAAGTACCTGACATCTAGGTCCCATCGTGGCCAGTGGGGTCCATTATACTCCTCAGACATGAAATGCAGCTAGATCTTGTGAAATTTTAAGTCCTTATAGCTCTAAACTTTACAATAGTTCATTTACATCATTTATACTTTTGTAAAACTTGTGAAGGCTACATAACATATAGTTCATGTATAGGATGTTATGCACAGTATGTATAAACAATTATATGAAAAACGATGGATACAGACAAACCACGGTATGCTTAGAAGAAGTGGTGCAGGAGAAACAAATCAAATTAACACATCAACATTAATTTTGATTTGTATTCAGTTATTAATTTGGGGATTACCTCTTATTTATATTTTTGAAATAGCCTGAAATGTACATAGATACAAAAGCAAACATTTACTCATACAGATGACTAAATTTGGAGGAAGTCATTATACAGAAGATCCAATTTAAGAGATCCTAAAAATAAATTCATGTAATATCTAACCCAAACTACAATACAATGCATTTTAAATGTCAAAGTTTATTTTTATGATGCTTCCATTTCCTCAAACTTCATGATATAAATTTCTCACAAGAAACTGCATTTATACAGTTTAAATAATTTGGATGACCACAAAACCAATTTGAGATGATAAAACCTAACTCTATCATGAGTGACCTAGCTTGACTCCTGGTTCTGTTCTTGGCTCTGTGTGTGCAGGAACCTGCAAGCAAAAGATGTCCTCAGGGGCTGGAGAGATGGCTTAGTGGTTAAGCGCTTGCCTGTGAAGCCTAAGGACCCCAGTTCAAGGCTCGATTCCCCAGGACCCACGTTAGCCAGATGAACAAGGGGGCGCATGCGTCTGGAGTTTGTTTGCAGTGGCTGAAGGCCCTGGCGCGCCCATTCTCTCTCTATATCTGCCTCTTTCTGTCTGTCGCTCTCAAATAAATAAATAAAAATAAACAAAAAAATTTAAAAAAAGATGTCCTCAGCAAAATGGTGCAAACAAATGATTAAATTGTGCCTCAAAACTGGAGAAAGACAACCTGTGTGTTGACCATACTCATATATTTGCTGCTCAGATATATTTTTCCTTCAAACTTGGCAATTAGCATGCATGTAGTTTTGTTTTATTTTCTGCAGTGCTAGAACATATGTAGCAAGTGCTCCCCCAATAAGCTACATCCTCAGTACAATCTTTGTTTTTAATCTTTATGATTAAAAGTCAACAAAGATGAAAGCCTCCAAACCCCTATTTCTCTCTCTGAGGTTCCTGAGAAAGAGCTTCCTGTTCTGTCAGCTTGAAATTCAAGCAGCTCATTTGGGATGACACCATGATGTGACCGGTTAGTTTTACATACTAGTTGCACCTGCCTGAGTCAAACACAGCATATCATCTCAGTGAAAATCTCTAAGGACCTAGTTATAGGGCGGCTGAAGAAAAGTGGCACGTAAGAGGCATTCCACAAATCTGACAAGAGGGCTAGAAGTATGCAGCGATGTGGTGAGGAAAGAGAAGAAACTTGTGTATACCTTCCATTTTGTCTGAAAAAGTTGTCTTCAAAATCACGAAGTTTCTTTCGAATCCTTTTCTTTTCTTCTCGCATTTCCTGAAGGTATTCCAAGAGTTCAGGTCTAACAGGAAAGAGACATTTCAATAAAAATTAGTTAAATCTATCTGAATTGTTATAAGTGGAAAGAATGTATTATTTGATAAGGATTATAGAAACAGAGGAAAGCAAATAAATTAAAAACTGCTTGAGGGTCATCAGAAATGGGTGCTGTCTCTCTCAAAAGCCCAAACATGAAAGACAGGTCCAGGTTCTGGAGCACCCTGAGGTTCTTCCTGCTTATGGATTCTGAGGAGATCCCACTGTGCTTTGTCCTATGTTCTTTGAAAGGAGGGTTGGCACCTCTGCTCTGCAGTTATTAAATGATGACCCATGCTATACAGAACCATACAGTGCCAACTGTTCTGGTTGTTTAAGATCTCAAAGGTCCTTCAAATGATATGGGATAAAGTATAAAAGGAAACTCATGGAGGTTTTTAATTTTTGTTATAGTTTTTATATTCTTTTTTCTTTTCCTTTTTGGTAATTATTTATTTATTTGAGACAAAGGAAGAGAGAGAGAATGGGCCATCAGGGCCTTCAGCCATTGCAAACGAGCACCAGACACATGTGCCATCTTGTGCATCTGGCTTACATGGGTCCTGGGGAATCAATCCTGGGTCCTCTGGCTTTGTAGGCAAGTGCCTTAACAGCTAAGCCATCTCTCCAGCCCTCTTTTTGGTTTTTGTGAGGTAGGATCTCTCTAGCCCAGGCTAACCGGGTTTTCATGATGTAATCAGTCTCAGGCTGGCCTTGAACTCATAGCAATCCTCCTACCTCTGCTTCTCAAGTGCTGGAATTTAAGTCATGCACTAACACATCTGGACTGTTCTATACTTTTTTGAGACAAGGTCTCATTTTTCAGCCCTAGACTAGTCTGGAGCTTACTATCTAACCCACGGTGGCCTCATACCCATGGCTCATGGTAATCCTTCTGTTTCAACTTCCTGTGTACAGATATTACAAGTGTGATCCACCATGCCCAGCTCTGATTTTTTTCCCAATCACTGTTTTTTTCTATATACATCTACTCTAAGTAAGTCACTTATTTCTTTACATACAAAGGCTGAAATACTATGCAGTTATTTTCACAGAACCATCAGCACCACAAACAACATACATTGAAGCAGCGTGGAGCTTTGAAAGCTCAGTGTCTTGACTGTATTTTGATGACATTCTGTCATCCACTGGGGAAATAAACTCATCAGCATCATCTTCAAATTGGTCCAGAAAGCAATGAGCACTGAAGTCCGTTTTCAGAGTGACAGTAAAGTCTGGTTTCATGTAGCTGTCATCTTCTGACCCTTCCTCTTCTTCCTGGGGATCATAAGCAACCCCGTCATAGTCTTTGGTTACATTTTAGAGTATGCTTTCATTACAAGTGTCATTCAAAAATCACCTAGTTATCCAGATTCAATACAGCTTCTTTTCTCTTTTATTAAAATGAAGGTACTGTTAGAAAGGCATGAAGGTAAAGTTGGCAAAAGCCAGGTGGTATTTCTGAATGACTTCAGCTGTGCCTCTGGGTCTTCAATCTCTGGCCCATAAATATTAAATGCTTCAGTTATATACTTTTTCAATTTAAGTATTACATTTAAAAATATTTTTATGTATTTTCAAGCACACATACAGAGAGAGAGAGAGAGAGAGAGAGAGGAAGTGGGGGGAGGGAGAGATGAGAGAGAGAATTGGTGCATTAGGGCCTCCATCTGCTGCAAACAAACTCCACATGAATGTACCACTTTGTGCATCTGGCTTTACATGGCTTCTGGGGAATCAAACTCAGGTCATTAGGCTTTGTAGACAAGTGCCTTAACTGCTGTGCCATCTCTCCAGCCCAAATACTACATTTTATTTTTAAATGTATAGACAAACCTGACTTCTTACATGAATAATTCTTAAGTTTTTTTAAATAAGTAGAAGTAGCAATTCTCACCTATGTCATATTTTTTTTTTTCCAAAGCAGGATTTTGCTCTAGTCCAGGCTGATCTGAAACTCACTATATAGTCTCAAGGTGGTCTTGAATTCACAGTAATCCTCCTACCTCTGTCTCCTGAGTGCTGGGATTAAAGGCATGTGCCACCATGCCCAGAAACCTATGCCATTCTTTTTGTTGTTTCTCAAAGTAGAAGTTCACTCTAGTCCAGGCTGACCTAGAATTCACTATACAGTCTGAGGCTGGCCTTGAACTCATAATGATCCTCCTACATCTGTTTCCAGAGTACTGGGATTAAAGGTATGTGCCACCAGGTCTGGCTCCTATGTCATTTTTATGATACTTCACTGATGAAGTTGTGTGTTATAGGCCTAGCTGGGCACAGTGCATGGTGGCTTTCCACTTTTGCCTTCTCTGGATAAGGAAGACTTGGCAGGATCTGACCTGAAGCTCAAGGGAGGCGTCTGTACTGCTGCCCCAGAATGTGGCCAATGACCTCATTGGTACTCAATAAATGTTTGTTTGACAATCTTAACAATTTGGTTTTAAAAGATAGCTAGCATAGACTATTATGAGAATTTAAAAAAGAAAGCCTAAAACAGATACCACATGGTATCATAAAATAAGAACCTGAGGTTTACACATGTGATTTCATTTTTTAAAAGTCTTACCAATTATATCCCAAAGTCGTAAGAGACTCTTCAAGCACTCGTTTGTTTTTCAAATGAACCAAAACAAAATTATGCTTAGTAGCCCTTGAAAATCACAGGAAAAAAAAAAAAGAACTAGCAACAATAGATGTTCAAGTAACACTGTAAATCATAGTATATTCTAGACTAAGCTAATGAATAGTAATATATGAGCAGTTGGGAAGAACCAGGGATCAATTCATTAGTATTGGCTCCTTCACAAAATGATCATGAACATGAGCCAGTTTTCCCTTTCTAAGAAGACTAACACAATATCCATATTTTGATTTAAAAAAAAAGACAGCCTGACTGTCCAAATTTGGTCAGGAAGACACCATGGTGACATGAACCTGGAGGTAAAAGTCTATAGCAGGCTCTTTCTCTTGAAACCATCTTAGTCATTATCTGCCACTCAGACAATGACCTAAAATGCATAGTCTCCACATGTATCAATAATATAAAGTGGGAAGGGGCATGCACTTTGTTGGACTACAGAATCTGTATTTAATCTATTCCATAGAAGTATAAACACTAGCTGGAAAAATTCAAGGTCAGATTAAGTAGGTTAAGACAAAGCCCTCCTGGGGATTACACAAACACAGGGAACACTGTGAACCAATAAGAAGGCAGGGCACGAACAGTGGGTCTCATGGGGTGAATGTGTCCCTCAGGAGGTATTTGGCAATATCTGAAGACAGTTTCAGTTGTCACAACTAGGGAGGCGTGGAGGCATCTAGTGGGTGGAGACCAGAGATGCTGGTAAACATGCTTCAAATGACAGGATAACACCCTACAGCAGCTCTCCTGCTCTAAAGTCAACAGTGTGAGGACAGACAGCTATCTAGTTACTAAAAACCTACAATGAACTGGCAATGGCTGAAGTAGCCAGGATTGAAAAGACCTCAGCTGCACAGGCCAGAGAAGACTGATTCCCAACCGTGGTCCTGGATAAACCATAACTAGAATACATGTAGCTCAAGGTATCACTCACAAGGAACATCGATAAACTGGTGTGTATGCTCATAGCAGAGCCAGGAGGCTTATATGACATGAGGAATAGTGAAAGCTAGGAGAAGAAATTTTCATGGGGTGTGGTGGAGGAGGAGGCAGGCAGTAGGTGCAAAGTCCTCTCAGGAAGATGCTGCATGTATGTACCAAACAGCCAATGCAACTGTGCTGCACAGAATGTAATAAACTATGCCAGCTATGAATACAGTAATTTTCACTGTGATGTTTCAATCTTATCAAACTTACACATTCTGAATTATATAACTGCATTCTCCCTTACCATCAAAACTAATTATGGAACTGGTAAGGTTTTAGCTATTACTGATATTCAGCCCATGTTATGAATAGCACCACTTCCTCATTAGTCTTTTAAGTTTCAGTCTTCAAGATAGAATTTCTTCATCAGAGGAACTTCTGAGCATGTTCCCATAGTGGAGAGGAGAAGTGACTAGGCTTCTGTGGACTGGAATGTCCTCAGAGGTTCAGAACTGGGGCTGGCATTATGTCATGTACTGCTGGGTTCTTCCCAACAGCAATTAAATGCGTTTTAAAGAAACCACTTAGACCCAATCTTCTTATCTCCAAACACACCAAGTTCCAAAAATTATATTAGAATTGTCAAAAATTAGCACCATCCACATACATGCAAATAGGCCTGCCCAACTGGAACAAAATGAACCAAAAGATAACACTATTTATAAAAGCAATGTAATCACTGCAAAATTATTTGATATTTTGACTACAATATGGATCAGTAGCTACAGCCATAATATTCTTGTGAAAAAAAACAAGCTAAAAAAATAGGAAGAACGTCCTTTTAAAATTAAGTGTCATGTTTTGGATATATCCAGAACATATTTTTATCTAGCAACAGCTCTACTTCATGCTGCTACAAGAAGCATAATTCTTCTGTCTACACTTATTCAAATACTCAAACTTCAACTGAGTGGCTAAATTCTTATGTGAAACTACCAGTTTTTTGTCTTACACAAACCTTAAAGTTTTTTTGTTACAAAATGACTCTAGGAGCTTGCTTGAAAGCCTGATGGCCCAGGTTAGAATCCCTAGTACCCACATAAAGCCAAATGTACAAGGTGGTGCATGCACCTGGAGACTGGAGATTGTTTGCAGTGGCAAAAGGCCCTGGCATACCCATTCACATTTTCTCTCTCTTCCTGATTGCAAATAATAAATGAATTTTATTAAAAAATAAAATGGTTCTAATTTTTAAGATCCAATACAGTTTACTGGCCTAGACTTCACAGTACCATGTACAATACAAGTTTTGTTTAATAATATGAACAGAGCACAGTCTGTATTACTGGTAAGAGGTGTGGAGTACCTAGCTTACTCAGGAAAGTGAATTTTACTTTTCTTTTTATCTCCCCCCCCCCTTTTTTTTTTCAAGGTAGGGTCTCACTCTAGCTCAGGCTGACCTGGAATTCACTGTGTGGTCTTACAGTGGCCTGGAACTCATGGAAATCCTCCTACGTCTGCATTCCAAGTGCTGGGATTAAAGGTGTGTGCCACCATGGCCGGCAGGAAAGTGAATTTTCAGTTGGTGTCCCTCAGTAGATTATTTTGAGATAATCATCCTAACTAGAAATCGCTCATTACCCTTGGGTTAGAATATCACAGACCTGATAAGCAGGACCCTTACAAGTTCCTCCTGCTTTGCAATTGACTATTTTCCTCTTTGTACCTAAACAACTCTTTTTAAAGAGATATTTTATTTCTTTTGCAAGCAGGGAGGGACAAAGAGAGGGGGAGAAAAAGTATGATTGCACCAGGGCCTCTTGCCACTGCAAACCAACTCGAGATACATGCACCACTTTGTACAGCTGGCTTTATGTGGGTAGAAGAATTGAACCTGGGTTGTCAGGCTTTGAAAGCAAGCAAATCTACCTAACTCAGCAACTCTTACAAAACAATCATGAGTTTTATAAAATTACCTTTAAAAAATGTCTAGAAGCCTGTGTAAGGCAGCTGAGTTTGTTCAATTATCTGGAACGAAAAACCATAAGAGAAGCTGATCCTAGAAAGGGCCAGTAAGAATCCTAAAGAGACACTATCCACAGGCAGGCCAGTGTCCATTCTAGTGGATAGCCAGTGATAACAAGGACTATCCTGACAATGTGTAATTGCTGCTGGAAAAAAAAAAAGAATCAATGCATCCACTCTGGTGACTGCTGGCCACAGCAACATGTCTTCCTCATAAAGTGAATAAAACCAGTCCTGAGCAACCTGTGAGCCAGGGTAGGAGTGGGAAGGAAGAAAGGGTGAACGTACATGCAAAGCTGTCAAAGCCTGTCTACAAAGCTGTAAGTGTTCATCTCATATATTACCTGGTTATTTTTATTTTCTTTTTTTTAATATGTTTTGTTCATTTTTTATTTATTTATTTGAGAGCAACAGACACAGGGAGAAAGACAGATAGAGGGAGAGAGAGAGAATGGGCGCGCCAGGGCTTCCAGCCACTGCAAACGAACTCCAGATGCGTGCGCCCCCTTGTGCATCTGGCTAACGTGGGACCTGGGGAACCGAGCCTTGAACCGGGGTCCTTAGGCTTCACAGGCAAGCGCTTAACCACTAAGCCATCTCTCCAGCCCTATTTTTATTTTCTATACCTTTATTATGTTTCTTTTTTTTAAGTTAGTCCAATGAGCTAAATTAGGATTTTGAAATCTAGAAAATCCCCCCAGCTGTAGGAAGCAAAGCAAAACAAAAACCAAAAAAAAAAAAAAAACAAAAAACTCATAATCTCTGAAAGTAAAGTAAGGCAAAAACATACAACAACACATAAAAGGAAAAGGGAGAAAAAAAATGAAACTAAGGATATTAGCCAGGCTATCAGGTAAATAAAGGGCAACTGATCAAAGCTGCTTCTGTGTAACTACTGATTTGTAGGGATGCTACAAGAACATCATCCAAGGGTGCCCTCATGCGCCCCTCCACCACTCAGGGCGGGGTGATGCGATTCGGTGTGGGTTGTGTGGGAGTTCTTCACCTGTATCTCCTTGAAGAAGGAAGCAGTTTCACCCTCGATAATTGGCTGCAGCAAAGGGCTTCTCCGCTTGCTGGAGGGGGAACCCTGCGACAGGCGTTAACAAGTAGGTTACATTGTGATCCCCTTTTCCTTTTCCTTTTCCTCTAGCCCTTGACCTTTCTGATCACACTAATATTGATTATGGCCTTTTAGCTGTACTTTCTAACCTTTCCCACCAAATCCAAGTCCCCCAAACCTAAGACAACCAAAGGCCTTTTTCAAGTTGCCACTTCCCTTCAGAGCCTCCCCACCAAAAATCAGAGAAGATATGGTAGAGCAAGAATAGCGCCTGGCTGTGTTAACCATACTCAGAAGAACCCTAAGGAGAAACCACCTTCCCCCACACTGTGCTTCCCAAGCACAGTAACTGTGAGAACATCTTACTACACTCTCCTAAGCAGGGTAGCTCAGGTTCAAGGAGCAATGTGAACTCCACCAAACCTCAGCTGCACAGTCACCCTATTGTAGGGATCCTGAAGGTTCCCTTTGATTAAGTCATTTTATTTATTCATTTATTCTGCAGAAATTTGCAGAAGAGTAGCTTTCTTCAAATACACCAGCCTGAGATCTCTGGATTCTCCGTCGTTCATAGAAACAAACTCACTGTTAAAAGAAATGTTCATGGCATGTCCCAGGCCTAGAAGTGACTGAGGTGATTTGGGGAAGGGCTAGATAAGAGCAGGGACATCAAAGCAAGGTTGTGACTGCTTACGAAGAAAAGCCTGCAGAAGGGATGAGGGCACTGAGTTCCACAGCTTTCCTCAGAGATGCACCAGCACTAACAATCCAGCTGGGGGTGGGAATGCTGAGTCAGGATAAGGAGTTAAGACTTCCCATAGCAGCCACACATGCTCCTGCAAATCCAGGGGCTAAGTGACATCCCAGGATGGTGGTCACGGTGGGCAACTTCACAGCCAGCAGCATCCCTCCCTTTCCTTCCACTCCCTCTGCAGCCCTCACAGCCTCCAAGAGAAGCAGCTTCCCACTGGAGTTGTTTAGAGGGGTCTTCCCAACTTCCAGTGGGAATGATCCCCTAGTAAATGGGGAAAGAGTGTCAGCATAGGGCCCTTGGGGCCGGAGAAGCACTATTTGGGTTAGAGCTTGGCAAAGGCCTATGCCTGGTATTTTGTCTCTGAGGAAAGGATCATGAAGTTGGCCCAGTGCTTGGCAGATAGATGTACAAATGTCTCCAGAAAGGGGGAAAATTCTATCAGGTTCAGATTTGCTCACTGGCAAATGTAGCCTCGGAAATCCTAGATCAAATCATTCCTCAGGCTTATAGGGCACAGATATAAATGGCTGGTTCACTATCAAACTCTGTTCTTTAGCGAGAAAGCAGTTTAGGGCCCTATAAACTTAGCCAGGGCTTATTAAAACAGAAAAGAGGGACTTCACTCACAATGGTGGGGATGGTGTTGGCCCGGGACAAGATTTGTTTGACTAGCCGGTACCGATCATACAGAGGTTTCATAATCTGACGTTCAGTCTTCGTCACCTGAAAAACAACAAGAGAGTTGAGAAGCCTGCTCCCAGAGATCATGCTACTAGCTTTTCAAGAATGCTTTAGGTGTCTGTGGCCTACAATGTAATGCAACTCAAGACCTACCATCCGTACACTTATTTAAACTGAAAATATTTATTCATTGAATATTTAAAGTGCCTCCTTAAACTGCAGATCAGTGGAAATTCATCAGTAGTACTGTTTCTTATAAATCTAAACAACAACTTTTAAGTGCTGAGAACTTGACCTAGGACCTGACACATGTTGGGTCAGTGTTCTACCATCATGTCACATCCCCCACTCACTGTGATTGTTCAAAAGTCTCTGCTTAAAACTCCCCAAGGTTTAAAGTTCCAAAATGATTTATTATTTTGGGGTTCAAGGAAGTAGAAAGCAAGTATTTCTAGTGTAATTCTTATCATGTGATCCTGTAATCAACTTATTCACAAGCCCTTTTCTCCCCATGAAATGGTTTCATTTTAAAAACATGATTCTGGCAAACAGTAGGTGTTCAAGGAACATTTGCTAATAGAATTGATTGCAAGATTCATTCTTGTTTTCCTAAAATCTAGAGATGGCTTAAAAATGCTTAAAAGACTACAGTTAAAAATGCTGAAAAAAATGCAGCACCGAGGATTAAACTCAGATTTCTGGAACAGGATTTGAATCTCTCCATTGCTGTTCCTGCCTGCCCTGGTCATTTCATACCCCGGTCCATCTCCTCTGCTCAGAAATGGCTGTCCCAGTATCTCTGTTTGGAAATTCTGCCATCTCACATCTTATTGTGCCCCAGTCATGAGTCCACTCACCATGCACCTTTTTTTTTTTTTTTTCGAGGTAGGGTCTCACTCTAGCCCAGGCTGACCTGGAATTCACTATTGGGTCTCACGGTGGCCTCAAACTCATGGCAATCCTCCTACCTCTGTCTCCCAAGTGCTGGGATTAAAGGCATGTGCCACCACGCCCAGAACCATGCACCTTTTAATTCCACAAACATTTCTGTATTCTATCTTAACTGCTCACATCTATCTCTTTTAGACTAACCCCTTGGGAGCAGAAGCTTATTTTTACATCCCTAGCAACTATCTCAGTGTCTCAAATAATGCAATCAATTGATAAATATTTGCAACACCAATTGATGAATATTTCAAACCTAAACATGTATGTCCAGTTCACAGGTATGTGTGCATTTCTTTTGGTTATAAAATGAGATAAAGTACATTTTTTTTCAGTTAGCTATTTGTCTTCATGCTATTATCATCTCTTGTGTAATAAGGTGAGAGTTATACAGGTATGGAAGAGCACATGTTATTCAGCCACATTGGTCTTGTCGATCTTTTGGAGCTTTAATTTCAAAGACAATTTTGGATGTTGCTTATTCGGTTATCCTTTGTGGCCTTTGGTGTCTGCCTTTCTCAACATGATCAGTTGTCAAGATAGGATAGGCTACTGCAAATATTATATGGGTTTTCTGTCACTAGCAATAATGGCAACAGCATTACCTTTCATTCCTATTAGCACAATATTGAAGGGTGAGTAGCATGCCGCATGAAATGGAGGTCTGAAATCAGTTACTTCATTATCAATGGTTATCAAGATGCAGAGGGAAGTCAAAAATTATTTTACATGAAATGTCAGGTGTTATTCCTTTGCTATCACATACCTACTACATGTGTTGGTGAGGAGGCTGAACAGTGGGAACTGTCTTTGGCTGCTGGTTAGGGCAGGGCATGTAGAGAACCATTTGGCATTATCACTTAAGGTTAAACACCCAATGTGTCCTGGTAATCCTCCTTTTTTTTTTTTTGAGGTTAGGGTCTCACTCTAGCTCAGGCTGACCTGGATCTCACACTATAGTTCCAGGGTGGCCTTGATCTCACAGTAATCCTCCTACCTCTGCCTCTTGGGATTAAAATGCTTGGATTTAAGTCATACACCACCATACCTGGCTTGCTGGTAAGCATATACCTAATAAATGTGGCCACTGCAGTTCTTTGTATCTCATATTCATGACTGGCAAAATGTAGAACTCAGATTAGAAAACCTTTGGTGATTCATAATTGTTTAAAAATTAATCAAGGGTTTTACTTTTTAAAAATGCTTTCCCTTCTATTTCCTTCTACTCTTATTATTTTTGCTTGTGACTCAAAAAGTTCACTTGCTAATCTATGAAAAGAAATCATGAAGCCCTAATTAGACAACTTCTTGAACCTGCCTTTCTCCTTAGTGAAGGTTTTCTCTTAGCCTCAAATAAAAAACAATTTGGTTGCAATTACCTGAACAGAACTCAAAAGGTGAGTGGTAAATGAAGTGACGTTTACTTTGATGAGAAATATAAAATGATAACAATAAGCTCTAACAGTTAGACAAACCTTATTTTTTTATTTTTTGGCTTTTCAAGGTAGGGTCTCACTCTGGTTCAGGCTGACCTGGAATTCACTATGTAGTCTCAGGGTGGCCTCGAACTCACAGTGATCCTCCTACCTCTGTCTCCCGAGTGCTGGGATTAAAGGCGTGCGCCACCACGCCCGGCTACAAACCTTATTTTTTAAAAGCTAAAACCAAGCATTGGACAGAGTAATGATTTGTCTCAAACAAGCAAAGAAAGAACCTGTCGAGTGACCCAGGTCCAGTTTTCTTTGCATTCACAAGTCAGACATGAATGAAGCAGGATCTTAACAATGTGACGATGGGTTCTTATAACTGTTCTACTCTTGGTCCATTAATTTAGAAAATGGCAACTCTTTCTTCTTCATTGTAAGCTAAAAAAGTAGTACATTTATGTAAAGATCAAAAATCCAAAAGCAACAACCAAAGGATAGTATTGCAATTCTGATGGTCAGGACCATTTAAATCAGAGCTGCAGACTTATCAAAGCCCGTGAATTCTGTGCACCTACTTTCTGAAATATTCGGACCTGGAATGACAGGTTAGCTTTGGAAATACATATATTTGTTGTCCAAGACTACTGTCTAGATAGTATTTAGATATAAGATTCATGAAAATTTTCCAGGTTAAATGAACTGCTCCTCATAGGCTCTTGTGTTTTGAATACTGGGGAGCTGTTGGCAATTTGTAGAGGTGTGCAGCCTTTGGAAGGTGGAGTCTTGCTGGAGGAGGTGTGTTACTAGGAGTAGGCTTTGGTATGATATAGCCCAGCTTCAATCTCAGTAGATCAACTCCCTCTTGCTGTTCCCCCCCATTTGACATGACACAATGTGACACCTTGGCTATCTGTTCTGCTCCGTTTTTCCTGCCATGATGAAACTTACCCTTGAAACTGTAAGTTGAAATAAACCTTTTCCTCCCATAAGCTGCTTTTATTTTCCCTCAGAAATGAGAAACTGCTATAGGATCTAAGATTTAAGAGTTTACTCACTGATTTTCAGACTGGTAATATATCAAGTGACACATGCTTTTCTGTGGGGAGGTTTTATCATGTTCTAGACAGAGGCAGAGAAACCTGGGACCAGGGGTAAAGACTAGGACACTAACATTCCCTAGAGCACAATCCAGATGGGAATAAGGCAAAGTTAAGAAGTAATAGTTAACATTCCTAATTTATCATTATAGTAAAAATTACCTTCTTTCAATTTAAGCATTTAATCTGAAGTGGGTAGCAGAGAGAACATAAAATTATAGTAGAAGTAAAAACTTTAATTTGCTGTGACCCCTAAAGCCACTGTACTGCTCTTCCTCTGTCACCGTATTGAATTTCTGTGACAGCCTATAACAGACATTGATAAAGAAAGCACTGAGGTCCAAGAGGTTACTTAAGCTGCTCCTGGTTTCTGACAGGTGGGGTTCCAAACTAGGCCTGTAATTGAAAGGCTCAGTGCATGTGGCCTTGGTCCAGGTAGAATGAGAACCTGCCCAACTGGGAGCAGTAAATGCTCCAGTCAGTGACGAAGCAGTGAAATTCAGGCCATCTAGAACATAGCTGCATGGTCTTGGGGGCCACAGGTAAGGAAGCCCTTGAAGAAAATTACTCATGTGTCCACCCAAATCTAAACAAAAGGAGTATTCTTTTTTTTTTTTTTTTTTTTTTTTTACAGTACTGAGGGTTTCAATCCAGGATCATGAGGGCACTAGCCAAGCTATACCTACAGTCAAAGCTAAATTCAAGGAGGAAAACAGTGACACTGAAGCATCCTGGTGGCTACAAGCTCTACACTTAGGGTTCTAAGTCTTGTGGAAAGGAGTTCCTCGTGACTGACCGTTGTTCAGCTCTACCTCTGCCAAGTTTGAACACATCAGTAGAAAAGACAAAGTTTCACAATATATTTGTTTTCTGGAATATTTAGTTTGCTTCAGTGCCTTAAAAACATCTGGAACAAAACTTGGCTAAAACATGAACATTATCCCAGAATGCTAGTATTTTTCTACTGTAGGACAGGCCAGCAAAATCAATCATTACCAGTGCCAGCATGTTCACAAAAATCAAACCTGATACATATTCAGAACTAAAACAATCAAGGATGCATTCTGCAGATAATTACTGGGCTCATGCCATATGGCAAGGTTTGTGGCAGTATGCCTTAGTTCACCATTAGGTGAACAACAACCAAAGACCTTAAGACTGTAGGTACAGTTTGCCTAGTGCCCTCATGATCCTGGATTGAAACCCTCAGCACTGTAAAAAAAAAAAAAAGAAGTGAGAGAAAGTTTAGTATACCATTCTAGAAGTCTTTGCTTGTTTTTATTGACTGACTGACTGATTGAGACAAGGTTAGGCTGGCCTGGAACTTACTATGCAGCCAAGGCTGGTCTTGACCTCCTGATCCCCTAGCTTACACCTGCCAAGTGCTGGGATTACAAGTGTGTGATACCACATCCTGGCTTATTTCTTTATTTAAAAGAGCATCATTTAGATGCAAAGATCAAATTCTTTATATAGTTATGAAAGATACTGGAAGAGACCTGTGATTTGTGGCTACATAAAAGTCTAGCTGCTTCCTTATAGCTGCCTTTAGAAATTGGTTTTCTTGGGCTCTTGACAATATTCTGTACAGAGGCATATTAAGAGGAAGAGATAAAAAGGATGTCTGGTTATAAATTCCTCAAGGAAGAGTGAACAAGCCTATGCTACTCCAATGTAAATATCGAATATGCATTTGCTGGAGAACAAATAGCCTCAGGTGCTTCCTGCTGGGATGACAATGCAAAGCCATATTGTGGACGCATCACACTTTTGGTTCTGAGCATGGCTGCAAGTCCTTTAGTAGCACTGGTTGCACTACAGAGTGACTGGGCTTTAAGGCACGTTGTTAAGCTTAATGCCTTTGTTTTGGTTGTGAAAGCATAACTTAGCTACACTTTACAGAGGCAGATCTGGGGCACAGAAGTCTCATCTCCTGGGCTTTGTGCACCCCGTCCTTTCTTTTCCCACCCCCCGTTTTTGCTTGAACAGAACACTGGAGACTTAATTTTAGTCACTAGCTAATTTTCTTTTTTTTTAAGTATTTTTTTTTTCATTTTTTTATTTATTTGAGAGCAACAGACACAGGGAGAAAGACACATAGAGGGAGAGAGAGAGAATAGGCGCGCCAGGGCTTCCAGCCTCTGTAAACGAACTCCAGACGCGTGCGCCCCCCCCCCCTTGTGCATCTGGCTAACGTGGGACCTGGGGAATCGAGCCTCGAACCGGGGTCCTTAGGCTTCACAGGCAAGCGCTTAACCGCTATGCCATCTCTCCAGCCAGTCACTAGCTAATTTTCGTTGGAATGCAATTGAAGCTAACTGTCAACTAAATCAGAACTCTCTACTGGCTAAGCCTTCAAAACACTTGGTTGTGGTTTAAGTATACAGTAAATCTCCTTTCCTCTACAAGTAAAGATAGCAGATATTGAGAAGCCCCATATAATATATGCTATATAGAAAATCTACTCCCAAAGCCAGATAATTGACCTCAATGAGAAAACTCAGTAATCACATACCGGCCGTCCATGAATGCTTTCATAATATAACAGAGCTTTCTGCAGAGCCACTTTCTCATTAGCAATCTGGTCTTTGGTCATATCCTATATAAACACAGGATATAAGAAATGAAAGACAGGATAAACACTTGTGAACATTCCAACTTTTTATTTAGTCAAGCAAATCTAAAGGAAGGTTTGAGAGTCCTAGAAGAGCAGCTCTTCCCAGCTCTATCTCCATGTCACTCAGGAATGAGCTCCTTCTGAGCTCCCACTAGAAATGTGAGAGCACAGCAGATTTGTTACAACTCCCTGGAACACACACATGGCAGCAAAGGCAGGTTTACAACAGGAAAGTGGCCTCAGGGGCATATGGGACTGAACTTAATGACCCAAGTGATTACAGTATAGCTCTGAAGGCTTGTTTATAATCCCTGTAGCTCAGAGAATCATGCAATCATCTATTAACCACAATAAGTTCATTTGGTAATCTATTCAACAGAGCAGTCTGCTTTAAATCTGTAGTCAGAAACCAAAGTATCAGAAATCAAACTGCAGTTTTTACCTGCTTTTCTACACATGTGGAAAGTTTAAAAAGGCATCATTGTGCTCATGAGGATTCACAAGGCATGTCATCTTTTGACCCCCTCCCTTACTTTTGCTTGATTTAATGTTGTAGTAACAGGAGACAATGCAGGAGGGTCTCCTCGCTGACTGGAAACATGTGCTAACAGTCTGCTTATATAACCAAGAGTATTTGCACCCATGGCAGCAGATCTTCATGCAAATGAAGGATTGGTTTTATACCAATCACACAATGCCTCAAGCTCTCCAAGAGCATCCTCTCACCTTAATGTCTTCGGGACGGCTGGATTCCATGCGCTTCTCCTGGAGCCTCTTCTGCACACATTCCAGCGTGGCTTCCACACTGGGCCTCATAGCTTTATCTACCAGATCTTGCTTCTTTTCATCTTCTTTTTCGAGTTGGGAACCGAAACTCTTGGGCAGTGTATTGCTTCGCTGTCGCATCCTGGGGGTTAGGTCCTCTTCGGAGAGCTTTAGTTTTGATTCTTGGTTTAGAAGATTTGGGGATGAAGATTTATGAGAATGGGGTTGTTCAACCGAAATTACTGTGATATCAGTCACTGTTTAGTCATGCCTTTTTTTGTTCAGACAGTACTTAATTATAATGTCAGTGAAAATCCTTAAGCCAATATATAAAACTTGAAATAATGATAATATCTCCCTGAATTATCTGGAATGTTTCTTAAAGCCCCCGTATCTGAGAAAATGTTAGCCTTTTAACCCCCATGCTTTGGCTACATCAGCCTAGAATCAGTCCTTCAGATGGGGTGGATACTTTCTCATGCTCATTCCCCTAGAACATACTGATTTCATATGAGCCATTGGCAACTTTCCTGCTCTGACTTACATATCCCATTTTGAAGTTACTTTACTTTGTATTCCATTTAATTGTTTCTATACTTTCTCTTACATGTCAGGAAGGGGTCAAGCTATTTTCAGATACATGTCTGGGTTGACATATTCTTACACTGTAGCAAATGAACCCTGGATTAAGCAAGTGCTTATGAGTTGTTGAACTGAAGCCATCATCCTGCCAGGAGTGATGTGGGGAAACAAAGAAGCATTGTGTTATTCCCATCCCAGCTGATCTGGCTGTCCTGTGGTTGAGACTCTGGGGAGAGAAGCAGCCACCATCCTGAAGCATGGAGAACACTTGCGAGCACCCTTAGGGCCTGCAACACCTCAGGGATGGCACTCAGAAGGACCCAACAGGATGGATCTGTCCCCTGGCTTGCTGCCTAGAGGTTATGCCACATGTTCAGAATTCCATCTACCTTTAAGCTGTTTCCTGAATTTGGCAAGGTCATTAGTCCACTTTAGAACCTCTGGATTGGCTGCTTTGTCGCTGTGGGAGGGCTGAGAAAAGAAAGTTTAGAATGAATGTTTTGGAATGGGGCAAGGAAAAGATGCAGGACGCAATCAACATCTTTAAGTACATGACAAAGTTGATTCCGATCAGAATAAGAAATTAATCATCACTCAGAGCAAATTCACAAGTGCCAACCCCAACATCCTTTGTGATAACTGGTTATTTCTGATGCTCCAGAGATTTCCTCAGAGGCAAAAAGTGGGCTCTTTATGATCGAGGACTGCTGTGAGGTCCATATCCCCCTTCTATTATTTGTATGGCTCAACTTGTGAGGCTAATGGAGGAGAAAATAGAGGAGTTTATGATGTTCACACTGCAACTACCATGAGAAATGGTTCCTTGCCACCCTTGTGGGGAACACTAAAGATATGGCTGACAGGAGTAGGAACCCAGCACCAATGAGAGATTAGAACATTATGTTTTAAAATATTTATTACAGTGGGGGAAGGAGGGAGAAGAGGCACACAGAGAGACAGAACAGGTACGCCAGGGTCCCTAGACACTGCAAATGAACTCCAGATATACTTACTACCTTGTGCATCTGGCTTATGTGGGTACTAGGGAATCAAAAGGGCCTTACACTAAGCAATCCCTCCAGCTCCTAGACCATTATTTCGAATTAGGTTTTAGCCCAAGTGAAATTCCTCTTGACTTTTGTCACCTCTGTTGTTCTGATGTACCAGGGGAAGAAGAGGACTCTGTGGAGGCACTTACTCTGTACTTCCTCTCTTCTTCAAATCTGTCCTCAAATTTTCGGATCTTCTTCTTAAGGCTCTGGATCCTTCGGGTGAGCTGCACAGGCGTCAAGTCCTCTTGCTCATCATCATAGGACCCGAGGGAGGAGCTTCTCCTCCTGTGACAGGTATGACTAGGGTCACAAACAGCTGCTGACTGCTGAGGGTTTTGGGCAAGATGGAATGTGTGTGGCATAGAGGGAAAACAGCCTCTGTCCTTTGGAACAAGAGGAAGCTGATGGATTCATTATCTGACACTGAGCTTTTTTTTATTTGGATATTCCAACTATTAAATTTAGGTTAGTTCTCATTCACATTTATGATTACCACAAGCCTCTGAAATTGACTGAAAACCTGAAAGTTAAATGTGACAGAGCTTTGGAAAGGAGTGCTAACAGAAATTCAACTTGGGGCATTGCAGTTGGGCACAATGAATTGGAAGACTGAACAAGACAGGTATACTGGGATGTGCCCCTCCACAACTTAATTGATACAAAGCTGCTAGCCATCAGTGCCATGCCCATCATCTTTGCTGTAAGGGTAATGCAGTTGCCTATCAGCAACAAAGAAACACCTACCTCATGAAAGAATGGGAATTTGGGGGAGAAGGAGGCACTTCTGTGTCATCCAGGTACTGCCTGCTCTGCCCATAGGCATAGAACCGAGGGGAGAGCATAGGGTCACTGTCTTCATCCAGAAACTGGTGAATCAGGCGCCCAGCCTGTGGGGAGAGGTGGGCCTCATTCGAATCCACACTTTCCCGCTGCCAGGAGAAGGCGGGGAGGGGCTCTGGAAAATAATGATGGTGAGAGGTCAGCACTGTTCCCAGAGTGTCACAGGCCTCCCAAGTGTGCTAGGAAGCTACGTGTGCTTCTTCATTTCAGATCCAAGGTCTAGACTAGGCACACTACACCTAACTGAAATCCCAAACTGATGGCTACTGGCTATTTCTCTCCATTCTCACTTGTTTTCAAAGAAGAATTTTCTAGGGTTTTCTTGCCAAACAGCCTTAGAAGAGTATTGGATTGTGTATACTTCAAACCTCCCCAGGAGGTGAGTATGCAAACTTTCCTTGTGAGAGTATTGCTGAAAGAAAAGCAGAGGATCAGGAAGAGCTTGGACCATGACTGTTCCTCACTGAAACAACCAAGGAACCACATGAGACTGTGAGAGCCTATCTATGGGGTGGGTCTCAACTGCCATTTAGGTAATTTGGCAAGCTTTTTCCTGTGTGTCTGTTTAGCATTAAGGGATTAACATGTTTCTGATGCATACTTTTCACTAGTAATTTCAGAAGCTATTCAAGATCACATTGTTAGGGGAGGAAGCATCAAAAATTTGTGAGAAGAGAAAAAAGACCATCTCACAGAGGAAAATTTTTAGACAATGTATAAGAGAAAATATCCAGATTTTGGAAGGGAAGAGTATGATGTCATTTCTATTTACTGCAAGATTCTCCTTAATATTATAATTCCTCTCCTTATTAAAAATCATGCCTAAGCCAGGCGTGGTGGCACACACCTTTAATCCCAGCACTTGGGAGGCAGAGGTAGGAGGATTGCCATGAGTTCGAGGCCACCCTGAGATTACATAGTAAATTCCAGGTCAGCCTGAGCTAGAGTGAAACCCTACCTCGAAAAACTAAAAAACAAAAATGAAAACAAAAGTCATGCCTAAAAGATTTCAGAGCAGATCTCAGATGATACACACTATTCCAGTTTCAATACTGTGCATTAAAATAGTTATGCTGTGAGTGCTGCTTTCATGGCAAGCCTGACAACCCACACCAGGGAGATGGTGATAGACACTGAATGTATCAAAGCAGGACTCCATAAATTGCTGAGAGCTTAACACTCTAAAGCAGACTTATAACACACCCACCACGTCTTAGGGAACACTGCAGAAGAGGAGGTAGAAGACTGTAGGAGGGATAGCAGCACAGGTGCAAGGGAGTATCCAGAGCATTGCCCTCCCCGACAATGACTGGCTGCTGCTCTCATAACTCATACCCCACAACCCCATGGTCAGTACCAGGAATCCCACTGAGGAGGCCCTCAGTGGAATTGGGTAGGGAGGAGAGGAATGGGACCAATACATATTTGTCCATACATCATAATTTCAAATTAATAAAAATTTAAAAAATAGTTATGCTAAAATCCATCTATGTGTTAGTGATTTACATAAGAGTAGAACTTATCCATATTCTTAAATTCTGGTACTCTGACAAGTTAGAGCATAGAACAGTTGGTAGCTCCGTCAGCTAGGAAACTAGAAAATGTATAAAATTACCTGAAGTAAGTATATATCAGCTTTTTGTCTAGAAAGAGCCGGTTATAATCCTAGAATGTTAGCTCTAAAAGCAACTTAATTTATAATCCAACCTCATGGCTTCTCTCCCCTTCTACACATTAGAGCAATCAATGAAAACCTGAGTAACTGAGTAACTACCAACTGACGGTCCTTACCCTACCCCATTAAGTAGAATATGAAGGCCAAGACAAGACAGACAGACAGACACACACACACACACACACACACACACACACACACACACACACCAATACACACACTCACTTTTAAAAGCTATCCAAGTGATTCAAGTGTCTGAATAATTGTCATATTTGAGAACTATTGGTTCTACCCAGCTGGTAACAGATAAAGCAACTACAATTCAAAGAGGTTAAGAGCACACACCTCATCAGTTGGGGCTACTCTCTCAAGTCCCCTATGTTCTAAGTCAGTGGTTCCAGTTAGTGTGTGTCAGGGTTTCAATAACAGTGATGACCACCTGACATTCTGGAAGACCCCACAGCATAAGAGGCAGATAAGTACAATAATTTTAAAATAACTTAAAGAGAACAGTTTATGGGTCTACAAAATTTAAACCCATGTTATCTGGGAACAAAGATACTATGAATATTCTGAAAAATTAAAATGTTTAAGAAAGAAAAATCTTGTCTATTGAGGTGCAAAAGTGAATATGCTACGAGATACATGTAAAGCTGCAGACCAGCAGGCAGAATCTCATCTTCTGCATTGACATTAGCAGTCTGTTCCTGCTAACTGGCAGGGTTCAGATATGAGAGGCTCAGGTCTGTCAACATTAAAGGATGAAGCATGCATGAGAGGAAGAGGGAGAGTGGGAAGTAATCCCTAGGGGAATAAAAAAATGAAAACATTAAGTTGCATAAAATTAAGCTGTTAAATTGACCCAGACTGCTTCTTGTATTTCCTATGTAAGCAAAATTTCCTTTAAGGATAAAACTAGCTGAGCCAGGGTAAAGAAAGAGTTAAGGTGACCTGAACAGCACTGTAACCAGCAATAACCTCACCACAGATTGGCAAAGAAACACAAGGGCAGGGAACTTGATGGGACACAGGGCTGTGACTAAACAAAGTCTGATATTGATATTGGCATGAGAGTGTGCTAGTTAGTTTGATACTTTCATTCATGAGAGAAAGGGGTGGGGAAGAGAGAGAGAAGGTATTACCTTATAAAGGTATTACTTATAATCCAAAGTCATTAATTTGTCTGAACCTAGTAGTATATGTCTTTTTTTTTTTTTTTTTTGACTTAGGGGCTCACTATAGCCCAGGCTGAACTGAAATTCACTATGGAGTCTCAGGGTGGCCTTGAACTCATGGCAATCTTACCAACTCTGCTTCCCAAGTGCTGGGATTAAAGGTGTGTACCACCATGCCTAGCCTAGTAGAAAATGTCTTTGAAAATAGTTCTGCTCATCTGTACATATTTAATCATTTGGTATCTGTGTATAAAGCATTTTGCAAGGTGTTTCCCTAATCAAATAAATCTCCAGTAAAAAATAAATTGTGGGGCTCGAGAGATGGCTTAGCAGTTAAGTGCTTGCCTGTGAGGCCTAAGGACTTCTGTTCGAGGATTGATTCCTCAGGACCCACGTAAGCCAGATACACAAGGTGGCATGTGCACCTGGAGTTTGTTTGCAGTGGCTGTCACACATCCATCCTCTCTCTCTTTTTCTCTTTCTCTCTCTCTCTGCCTGTCATTCTCAAACAAATAAATAAAAGTAAGCAAAAAAAAAATTGTGATTGTGAATTCATTATTGTAGTAAACTTTAGTTAGAGGTAAATGGTGAAGCACAAGTCCTTGGTACATGGGCTCCTATGGTTCCAACACTGAAAACATTAAAACACCATTCTAATAAAAAACATTTATCACAGATGATCTCTGATAATTTGTGAGTGGGGCCTGGGGGCTAATATAGGGCTGTCTATTGGGTTTCTTGTTCAACACAGCTTCTTCTGTGGCTCTGTGCTGACCAGTCATTCAACAAGAAGAAGAATAAATGTGGCCTTTTTCTAGAGTCAGTAGTGGTGTACAGGCCATACAAAGGCTGAAGAAATTTTTGTGTTTATATAGGTAGGATGAATGAATTAATGTATTTAAAAATGAGAAATGTGGGCTGGAGAGATGGCTTAGAAGTAAATGTACTTGCCTGTGAAGCCTAAGGACCCAGGTTTGATTCCCCAGAACCCAGGTGTGGTGGTTTGAAAAGATGGCCCCCAATATATTCAGTTGTTTATTTGCTTGTAGTTTGCATTTGCAGCATCCTGGATGGAGGCAGTGTCACTGGGTGGATCTTAAGGTATGATGGTGGTTTCAGAATTCAATCTAAAGATACGCAAAGTGTGCCTAGCTGGAGTTCCTGAAGTGTGTTGTGGCTTTTGACCCTTAGGCTTGTACTTCTCTCTCTCTGCTTGGGCCTGTGAAGGCTGGCCAGCTTCTTCTGCCATTATGGAACTTCCCCTGGATCAGGAAAGTTTTAATAAATATCCCTTCCTCCATAACTGTGCTTGGTCTGGAAATTCATCTCAGTGAGCCTGAAGCTGTCTGCTACACCAGGTAAGCCAGATACACATAGTGGTGTATGCATCTGTAGTCCATTTGTAGTGGCTAGAGGCCCTGGTGCACCCATGATCTCTCTATCTCTCTGTGTCTGTCTCATAAATAAATAAAATATTTTTAAAAATTAGAAATGTGAAGCCATTGTGAACTTAAACTTTAGAAAGTAAAAGGAATATTTCATTGTTGTTCTATAGGAAGAAGTAAAAAATTTCTAATCTTTGCAACATGAAATGCATGCATTATTTTTCTCCTTTTGATCTATTTACTGTTGTTTTATGTAGCTATAAAATTTAAGGACCTTATTTAAGGTAGTCATAAAATGACATGTCATATATAATTCAATATAACTAAAAAATTAACACAACCAACTATTTCTACATTTTAGATTGAAATGATCTAAAAATACAAGGCTAGTTCACATTAATAACAGTGACACACAGGATGTCCTACCGCACTACCTTGCTAGGGAGTCAGCTTTCACTGGACATTCCCAATGGTTAGTTTGAAGAATAATTTATATTTTAGCTAGTAACTCTCGAACATTGAAACAGACAAGGATAATGCAACAGAAACTATGTGAGGCTTGGCTATGGATTTTCATCCTAAAGCACAATGTAAAACAAGTACATTTTCATATGTAAACCAGAATTCATTGGGTATAGTCACAATGAACTCTGGACAGAATTATGACATATTTTTTCCATTAAAATAATTTATTCAGGTCAGCTAATATCATATAGCTGGTCAGAAATAACAGAGAAAAAGCTGTATTCCTACTATCTAAGCTATCTTAGTAAGAACAGGTCTGAAGTGAGTTCTAATTCATACACCACAGTGCTCATGGAAATGAAAAGGTTTTGTAGGAAGAGAGGGTATAGCTGAGCAGTGCTAATACAGTCAAATGTGTCAGTGATACTATCCACTTTAGCTGGCTGGGCCCATTTGCAGGATAAAACAGGTCTTTAAATGACTTATTTCAAAGAAATGTTTGCAGAATTAAGGGAGATGATGTGTTCCACATTTCATTTCCAGCTGCATCACTTGGGGCCATCACTGCCTGCCACGATGCCATAGCCTCAGCTGTGCTCTCAGGTTATCTGCACATCTCAGACTGAGAAACATGAAGGCCCCACTAGGCTCCTTGCTGGGGAGAGCCTGTCATAATTTTGTTTACTGTTCCAAAATTCAACCTTAGAAAAATGGTAGTCTTATTAAATAGTCTTGCAAACTATCAGATTTATAAGCAGTCAGCTTTATCCCTCCCCAATGTCATACTTAAAGTGCATGTATCTTCTTTACCCTTATCTGCAAAGTTAATAAGCAGGTCCTCAAGAACTCTGCTTCAATCATTGATAGCAGTATGGAACAGGGCAGAGCTGAGGAAATCAACCAATGAGAACAATGCTATTCAAGTTGACTTTGATCCATGGACTCACCCATTTACATGCAGTTGCTTAACCAGTTACTTATTCACTACCTGACCTGTCTTCTATCTCTTGCATGTCTCAGAGAATGTTATCACCAAGGGTTGTCAGAGGCTCAGCTGGTGACTTTTCAAGTATAGTCTTTCCCAGTTCAGGGTTAAGCACTCCACCAAAGAAAGAATGGAGGTCGGTGTGAATAGGCATTCTTGGCCATTAATGATTCCAATTCTTTCCAGAACCATTCACTGTCATTGGGTAGAGCTAGGTTCTGCTTTCAAGGTTTTTACTCCCCCCGCTTCATACTTAAAAGGTATTTATGAAAGATAACACCTGTAACCCATAGTGCCTATTATGTGGAACACTGCAGATGTAATTTCATTTAATCCTTGCAACATGCTAAGTAGATGCTATCATATCTATTATTCACTATTATCTGCTGTTGTTAAACCTGCTGAAGGATGAGGAACTCAAGCAAAACACAAACAGGCTTCTTCCCATGTGACTGGAGAGCTGACCAAGCAGCAGAGCCAGGATTTAAACCCCAAGGCTGCTCTTAACCACTCAGGTCAACTGGAATGCCTATCTAGCATAGCTGAGGGTGTCAGTTAGCAAGGAGGAGACACTTTCACTTCTGCATGATGGGCAGCTTTCCAGGATTATTATTTTTATTTATTTATTTGCAAACAGAGAGAGAGAGAGAGTGACAAGACAGACAGACCCAGAGAAAATGGGCATGCCAAGACCTGTTGTTTTTTGAAGCAAGCCCAACAAACTGGCCCTTTTTTTATGAGAGCAAGAGCACGAGAGAGAGAAAGAGAGAGAGCAAGAAATTGGTGTGCCAGGGCCTCCAGCAATTGTAATAGAACTACAGATGCATGCACATGTGCTACCATGTGCTTTTGCATAACCTTGTGTGTCTGGCTTACATGGGACCTGGAGAGACAAACATGGGTCATTAAGCTTCACAAGCACGTGCCTTATCCACTAAGCAATCTCTCCAGCCCCTTTCCAGGATTATTTAAAAGAACTTATTTTCAAAATTATTGTCTATGTTAAGAATGAGATAAAGTATTTTATGGCCTTCTAAACATGCCCTTTTGGCTGGGCATGGTGGTGCATGCCTCTGATCCCAGAACTCAAGAAGCTAGGAGGACTTTGAGTTAAAGGCCAGTCTGGGTTACATAGTGAGACCTTGTCTCTAAAACTAAGTACCCACTTTCAGTGTTAGGGGTTTTATTATGTTTTGGTTTTTATTTATTTTATTTTAAAAACATTTTATTTATATTTATTTTATTTATTCAAGAGAGAGAGAGAGAGAGTGAGAGAGAGAGAGAGGGAGGGAGGGAGGGAGGGAGGGAGGGAGGGAGATATAAAACAGAGGGCATGCCAGGGCCTGTAGCCACTGAAAATGAATTCCAGATGCATGCGCTACCTGGTGCATCTGGCTTATGTGGGTCCTGGAGAATTGAACTTAGGTCCTTTGGCTTTGCATGCAACACATTAACCCCTAAGAAATTTATCAAGCCCTTGTTGTTTTTGTGTTGAGACAGTCTTACTTGGTAGGCCCAGCAAGCCTTGAACTTGTGGTGATCCTCCTGTTTCAGCCCCCTCAATGTTGGGACTACCACACCCAGCTCAAAGTAACCCTTTAAAATTAATTTCACCAGGAAAAATTCAAGAGGGTAGTTGAATGTTTAAATCTCAGTGCTTCCACAAATGATGTCCTCCAATAAACACGGATTAGCCTCTTAGGAACATTTTAATTATGCAGTTCTAAAGAGCTTTCAATATCAGAATAGCACATTTGATTTGTGTATTCATTTAACCTTGGAGAATGGAAACTTTAACAATAAAAAGAATAAAGCCACAAGAGATGACAATGTGCTTTAAAATATAGCTTTATATAATAAAAAAGTGATGACATGGCTGGTTAAATGCCTGTGATGATGATAAGACTGGCTCTGCACTCACTTTTTGAGGGCTTCACTGTGCAATTTATGGAATCTACTTACTACTTTCAAACCCTTTTGTTTTTTCCTTGATCCTAGGACCAGAACATCATCTGCAGATGGAGCACACACTGCAGGGGTTCCCACCCACAGGCTTTTCACCATGCTACCTCAGCTGAGAGTCCACAGTTATAGTCAGTGTGGACAGTGCATGGTGCAGATACAGGGAGCAGGCAAGGAAACCAGCATGCTTCCTCCACATAGAGGCCTTCACAGGCCCTGGAGACTGACTGATGGATGCTGCTTCATGTGGTTTTGGTAATCATTTTCACCTGTATCTTTTGTTGCCCTGGTTTCACAAGTTCAACTTAAACTAGTATAAAGTTTATTCCCTACTAGAAAGTCACCATTTTGTACTGAAGCTATAGATAAGGCGATATTTTATACATCACACTTATTGCTTTCATTTAACCTAGCTTTATGCACTAATTCCCTTAGTGCATGACTACACTTACGGCTCTATTCCTGCTGTAATGAAACTTGGAAAACCAAAATATGTAATTTATAAAAGGTAAGTAAGAGTAGTAACCAAGTGATCAAAATGGCCTTGAAATAAATCCATGTAGATTTTAAAGATGAGCAAATTCGACAACAGATGCAAATGCGATTGGCAAACAGAAATCACAGCAAGCTGCATCGGTCACAGGCAACACAGTTCAGACTCCCAAGATGATTCAGAATGGAATGACTTTTGTTCCAAGGACCATTTCTAAATGCATTTTATTATACTCTTAATTGCTAAGCCATCTCACCAACCCAATAATGCAATAGTTTTAGGGAAACTATGAATTAGCCTTCAACCATTCTAAAGAGAATGTTCAGTTTTATTTTAGCTTAAGTCTATTTTAAGAGAGATTTTGATCAAAATACATAATATACATGTATAAAATTGTCAAAATAAAAAATGTAAAAGCACAGGAAGATTTTAAATTTATGATCAATCAAGAGAAAATAATCCAACTGGACCGATTTCATGAGGATGTGTAATAGGAGGAAAATGTGGCTTAATTTGAGGTTGGCTCCAAGTCCTGGTTTTTGTCTAACAGCTTTATGGTAAACATTTTTACTGAAGCCCACATATGGGAAGTATTTCATTACCTGACTATTTTCTTTGTTTGGGCAGCAAGAGCTACACTGACAGGCTTTGGGGTGGGGAAATGCAGGTGGTTTGCAATGTTTGGATTGAAAAGGTGTGCGATTATTTCAAAGGAGGCAAAAGTAAAAAAGAAACCAAATGATATCTAGGAATATATCATTTAACAATGAAGCATGCCAACGAGGCATTTTTTTTCCTCAGTGAATAGTGTAAGCTGGGATGATCTGACAAAATTTAAGATCCACTGCCTAGTTACATGAAAGTAAGTAGAACAGGAGTCTTGGATTATAGGAGGGAGAACAAGAATAGAACTAGTCTGTTTCAATAAAGCTCTAGATGCCAGGAGCAGGGAGAAGTCAACTCTTTCACGTTGTGACCTATTCAAATTGCCTTTGATCCTTGGTTGAAGGAAAGGGAGTGGGTAGACAAGGAAATTAACATACTGGATGGATTTTCAGATTTTTGATAGTTGTGACTCTCTGTAAATCAATGTTAAGCCAAGATGTTGTGCTGAAATCTGGAGCTCTCTCTCTCCCTGACTGCAGAGGCAGAATGACCCAGGTTTGGGTGCCGACACAGAGATAAGGAGAGCGGTGGGGTTAAATTGCTGCAGTAGCCTCCACGAAGTAGCTTTGACAAGGCTAACTTATTTCCCAAAGTAAATTTCTAGCATTTTTACCAAATTTCTTTAGGAAAACCAATCTAAAAATAGTGTTAACAGTTTTTCAGTAAAAATTACTTTTATTCAATGTTTTCTTGTTTGTTAACCTATTTTTAAAAATCTTTAAAAATCAAACATGAGAAAATCAAACTAAAACATCTTTCCTGAAAAACAGCAAGGTTTACTGCAGGTGGTGGGTGGCTGGCAAAGAGGCAGTGAGGGAGGAAATCCCAACTGCATTCTGCTTGGTTGGGACAGCTAGCAGGAACAGCTATGCATAGCAGTAGTCCTCTGAGTTAAAAGAAATAAACAGGACTGCAAGGTGACAGGATGACAAGGGTAAGTACGTTTCCTTTCTTAGATTGCAAGTACCTTTGGCAACACTGAAGATACATTCCTATGCAAGCTAAAGGATTTTCAGTCATTTACAAATGTAGTTTCTTCTGCATGTAGAGCTTTCACTCTCACCCACTCCGGCATTCTATCACATGCCTCATATATACTTATCTATATATGCTTTTCCTGCACAAAGTCACCCAACTAGTAGGTGACCACCTACCTTCCCAGCTCTTCTCATCACATAATGCTGTCAGGTCCAACTGGGACACCTCGGAGACAAAGCTCTCCTGCTGGTCACTGGTCTCTGGATTCCTCTGTTGTTTGGTATCAGATATACTGGGATGGTCCTGAATCTTCATGGTGGAGCTCTGAAATAATATCACAATATTTCCTAATAGCTACTGTTCACCAAAACCCTCCAAACACCTGCAGCAACTCCATGCTTTCTGGATGCAGCCTCCCAAGCCACAGCTATGAATGCTCCCGGCACAGAAATTCAAACCATGGCTCAAGCCCCTCAGGGCACTATCGGGCCACCCTTAAGCAAAAAGCCACTGTCCATCTGTGTGCCTTTAACTTTTCTTTGGGGAAAGAGGCAAGCCGATTTCCTTTGGCTCCTCCTCCTCCTCTGGATAACTGCAGGCAGCTGACAGTCTTGAGTGATCACTGACTGAGGCCGGGAAGGCGGGACAGGAGTTCATTTCTTAAAGGAGCATGGCTCACCAGATGGTAAACACAACAAAAAGCTGGCTGTGGTTGCTAAAGCCACAGCAGCAACATGGTGTGGTCTTCCAGGCTTCTCTCTGGGTAAATAGTCCTTCCTGCAAGGAGCAGGAACCGAGGGTGGGCACGCTGCCACACAGCTCTGCCACCCTGCAGGCTTGGCTCAATAAAGTGGGGCTAGCTAGGTTTCCTGTGGCTGTTTTCTCCCAGAGTTGGGGGAGAATAGACTATTTATGGAGGCGCTCTGGGTATTAAAGCATTGTTGCGCAAAATCAAACAGCACGGGGTTTGGCATTTCATCCTCGTTAGCAGCAAGGAATAGACTCTGGAAATGAGCCAAAATCACACTGGGAGTATGCTTTTTCTGAGTAAAAGGCCAAGAGCTGGCAAGTCAGTAATGCATAATTTATATCTCACAAATATGCAACTGTCACTTGTTTTTCTACCACTCATCTACACTGAATATTAAATACTGTATTTGGTGGCACCTATACCAGCATAGGACATCTGATGGAATGGAAAACCCTCCGAACAGGATGACATTTAGGCTAGATGCTTTAAAAAAAAATATAGCACTAAAATTAATTCTTTTTCTCTGAATTTGTCTTTTTTTACACCTTGCTCTTTTGACAGATTGTGAAATAAGTCACTGGGAATCTTCCTACTTTCATAAAATTATAAATAACTGTTTTAAAGTGTTAGTCATATTGTACTTCTCAATAGTACTATACAAAATATTTATCTATTTATTTGAGAGAGAGAGAGAGATACAGAAATAGGCAGGTAGAGAGAGACAGAATGGGCGTGCCAGGGCCTCCAGCGACTGCAAATGAACTCCAGATGCCTGTGGCACCCTGTGCATCTGGCTTACATGGGTCCTAGGAGTAGAACTTGGGTCCTTTGGCTTTGCAGATAAGCACCTTATCCACTAAGCAATCTCTCCCACCCTGTACAAAATATTTTTGAGGGTAAACATTTACTTATTTAACATTTCATTATTTATTTGCAAAGAGAGAGAGAGAATGGGCATGCCAGGGCCTCCTGCCAGTACAAATAAACTCCAGATGCATGCACCACTTTGTGCATCTGGCTTTATGTGGGTACTAAGGAATTCTAACCTGGGCCATGAGGCTTAGCAATCAAGTGCCTTTACTTGTTGAGCCATCTCTGCAGCTTCATAAATATTTACTTTTAGCTGTATTATCCTTAATTGAAAAAACAAAGATCACTTGGATGTTATAAGTGATTCATTAATGTAGGAGAAATGTTACTTTTAAAACACTATTTTGTGACTTTCAGCTACTCTTAATACCTATCTGGCCCACTTTAAAATCACCAGGGGAGTAAGTAGTGATTTTTCTATTATATTTCCATGAAGTGATCTATGAAGACCAGCATTTTCTTCACATTAAGGACAAAATGACACATTAACCAGTGCATGATGACTATACTAGAGTCACACAAAAATGCCATAGAAATCTCAAGCTTCAAGACACTTTAACATATTGTCTGTCTATTGCCAAACAGAAACAAAAACTAAAACAGAAGATGAATGTATGTCACAAAAGTGACCATATATATATACACATATACACATACATATATATATGTGTGTGTGTGTGTGTGTGTGTGTATATGTGTGTGTGTGTATGTGCATACACACACACACACACACACACACACACACACACACATATATAAATTTATATTTACCTTAAATTGAATCCTAGGTAGACAAGAGTTGAAAGCTCTAATCTGGCACTTACATTTTAAAAAGTTTCATGGTCTACCAACTGTGTGCAAACACATGTGGGTGTGCATGCCTACATGCATGTGTGTGTGTATGTGTGTGAGAGAGAGAAGAGAAAGAGAACATTCATATAATAAATATTTCTTTTCTTTTTTTTTTTTTTTTTGAGGTAGGGTCTCACTGTGGCTCAGGCTGACCTGGAATTCACTATGTAATCTCAGTGTGGCCTCAAACTCTCAGTGATCCCTCCTACCTCTGCCTCCCAAATTCTGGGATTAAAGGCGTGTGCCACCACGCCCAGCTAAATAAGTATTTCTTAATAAAAGTTGTTTATAGATCAAAATAATTTTTTTAATTTTTAATTTTTTCATTTTACTTATTTGGGGGGAGGAACACAGAGAATGGGCATGTCAGGGCCTTCAGACCCTGCAACTAAATTCCAGATGCATGTATCCCCTTGTGCGTCTGGCTTACGTGGGTCCTGGGGAGTTGACCCTGGGTTCTTTGGCTTTGCAGGCAAATACCTAAACCACTAAGCTATCTCTTGAGCCCAGATCAAAATGGTGCCCTGGATGAATTGATTTCTTTCAATGAATGTGTTTCCTAATCTTTCAAATGGTATCAATGGTTCAAATATTATAAAGTTTTGTGAAGACCCGAGATGATCACCAAATGAGCTGGTGCCTGAAGCATGAGAGACATGCATGTGGAAACCACCATTCTCTCTCCTGCTATGTGGCACCATTATGAAGATTCATGAGCAAAAGGTTGCCAGGCCCCATAACTGTTCGCAAGAGGACTGGGAGACACAGTAGTGGACTGGATTTGAGGGAAAATGTGCTCCAACAAAGGACAGAAAAAAAACTTAAAGTTGTTATGAAAACATGCCAGCAAATAGAGCCATCAGTGTGTCTACCATGCATCAGCCACAGCAACCAGGAGTTGGGGACAGATAGGCGGGATAGGAAGGTGGTGGAGGAGAGCACTTCATAGAGAAGGAAGGGGAGGAGCGAGTGTGAAGGGAAGAATGTGTCACCTTGGCCACAGTGAGAGAAGAGCTTTAGGGTTCCAGCTCCTAGGGTGGTTATGGGGGATGGCAGACAAAGCAGCAGAAGCAAGACTGAAAGTCCCCATGTGCTGGGCTAAGCAGCCTAGAATGATGTACTATATAAATATGCCACAGTGCTGCTTACCACAGGGGATAGAAATACAAAACTAAAATCAACTCATTAATTCATTCAAGAAATGATTCTTTAGTAGCTTACATGTGCTACACATCTTTTTAGACAGTGCAAAATATTGCAATGGACAAAATAATGAGTCTCATATGACAGGGATGTAGAAAAAACCTGAGATCGCTATGAAAATAAAGCAAGGAAAGAGGGATGCTAGTGGTAACGGTGGAGGTGTCTTCTTTTACATTAAATAGCCAGGGAAGGCCTCTCTTACAAAATGATATATAAGCAGAGGTATGGAAGTAGTGGTTTAAGGATAGCAAAGAGGTCAATGTATCTGAATCCAGTAAGGGTAATCAGGCCACCACTAATGAGCAGTTATGATGTGTGCCATGCTGTCCATAACAAGATATTCTCTACAGTGAAATACAGGCTAACTTGCATGAGCATCTAGACTTTCTGGCTGGCTGGCTGGCTGGCTCTTAGAAACACAGCAGTGGATGCCATTCCTTCTCCCTATACCTACATGGGCTTTCACAACCACAGCACAGTCAGCATAGGAAGCACTATGAGCTTATGTGGAATACATGTAAATGTACAACTTTACTCCATCACGCTTGGCTCCCATCCATCTCTGAGGTTGCTATTTCATTTGCACACTGGTCTTACTTAGAAGCCTGAGTCCCAGTTTTTGCCCTTGTTGGTGTATGAACATGACAGGTTCTCTTGTCCTGGGGATGCACAATGGGATACAATGATTTACTGTGCACATGGTAGCCAAGGATTCAGGCTCTGCAGCTGAGACACTGGGCAACAAACTGCTATTCCTGACGTTGTCTTAGGTGAGATACCTCGCCAGGTGAGCCTATATTCTCTAGCAATGCTTATTACAGACACAGCAAACAGTGTCTAATTGCTTATACATTTCTCCTCTTAGATCATTCAGGTTAACATGTCAAGGGCAGTCTCAAGTGAAAAAAATGTTTTCAGTTTAAACTTTTGTTGTTTACACATCCTGTATCTTGTGTTAAATCCAAAAATTAATCGCACAATATTAAACTCAGAGATCCGTTATGTTGTAATGGCATGCACCAAAACCTAGTCAAAGTGCTGTATCCCTACATTAAACCTGTGTGCAATGAAATAAGCTATTTGGCTGATAGAGAACATAGTATGCTAGGCAGATAAAGATGGGTTTGAGAGGCAGAGGCCTGAGTTTAAATGCCAGTTTTGCTAAAGACCTTTGGTGGTTGAATCTTGGTTTCTTTTTCTCTATAGGAATGAGACTTCATAGGATTGTTTTGAGGAATGAATGACAAAAACATATGAACAGGTCACCCATAGTAAGGGTGAAAGAAATTCTATTTCCATTTGTACCCTCCCTCCTTTAACTGTTCACACATTCATTTGGCAAGTAGTTACTGAACATATGCCATGTCCCAGGCACCAGAATTCAGTATAGAAGATATACTGAATATACACATATCAGCCTCATGTATAGTACAAAGGAAAGACATAGGATATTAGAGAGCCAATATGAGAACTCAACTCACCTAATGGCCTCAGGTGGTATTAAAGATGTAGGTCAGGAATTATTAACTTAAGTCTATCAGTCTAGTTATTGCCAAGACTTTCCCCTCTCCAGCTATGCCTATCTTTTTCTATCCTCAGATTTTATTGATCTACTCATTTTCCTGGCTTTAAGCAGTTGAGAAATTTTGCTCCATTCTTTCTCCCTCCCTGCATAGAATCTGGACAAGTGGCTAATAGTTTATTAGAATGAGGAATGACAACCCCAAGGACGATGCTGGGCAATGCAGTTTGCATAGCAAAACCAGTGTTCAGTGGAGAACCACAGGGGACCATAAACAGTTGCTCTTGGCCTGACAATAAAGGAGGGTGAACACAGTAATTTTCCAAAATTCATGGAGGCCAGGAAACCTCCACATCCTTTGCTGGTTACTGATGGTGCTTTAGAAATTTGTACTTCAGGGCAAGAACTTGAGACCCTGTGAGAACTTACTTAATTCTGAGTCTTAATAGGAAAGCCTAAACTTTTTCCTCTTTTCTTTTCCTTCTTTTATTTACTTGTTTTTTGTAGCAGAAGAAGGAAAAGAGAAATAGTCTTTTGCTTATGATGAGTAATATCCTGTTTGTTATCAAAGGTATGCTTCTAATCTCTCTTAAGCAGTGGGCTTAGAAAGCATAAAGAATGTACAAATATCTTGAAAGAATTTAACCCTATATTGACCTTGTGATCTCTCATATAATATAATGTCCTTCCATATAGTGATTGTCACATCTTTTGCTTCCTTGACATAAATCCATTGCTAGTTTATTATTTATATGAAGTATAAAATATTTTCACCATAGAAAATCATTTAGCTTATCAGAGGCTTCTGAAGTGTAAGATACATAGTCTACTGCAAGCATAACTTTGAAAACATCTTCAGTAAAGTATTTTAAAATATAGACATTGCAAGTGAAGGAATGCCCTACCTATCACTGGAATACTTGCAATGGTTAACTGAGTTTCATAATGAAAGAACAAACAATTTAGACTCCCAGTGCTCAGGAAACATGTGCAAACCTCTTTTGCTGGTTATACTGTTATATGTAGCCCAGACAGAATAATTTTTTGTTACCTTACACAAAAATATCAATCAACTGGTTCAAAAAATTTCTTTTCAAGGTAGGGTTTCACTCTACTACAGGTTGACCTAGAATTCACTATGTAGTCTCAGGGTGGCCTTGCACTCACAATGATCCTCCTACCTCTGCTTCCAGAGTGCTGGGATTAAAGGCATGTGCCACCACACCTGGCTCAAAGATTTTAATTTAAACCCAGAAACACTGCAAGTGCTAAGAAAAAACATAGTGGAAAAATGTATAGGTATAGACAAGAAAGTTTGGACAGAATGCAAACCAGATAGGCAATAGTCTCAAGAATTGACAGTGAACATAACATTAAAAGCCTCTGCACAACAAACTATTAACACAGTGAACAGATGGCCTGCTGAACGGGAGAAATCCACTGCCAATGACACTTTGGACAGGGTCTTAATATGCAGAATATTTAAAGAACTGCAAAAGGTAAACACACACTAAAAACTACCAATCAACAAATGGATCAATGACCTGAACAGACAGTTCTCAAAGACAAAATATAAATGACCAAAACAAATATTTTAAAAGTGTTCAACATCTTTAACCATCAAAGAAATGTAAACTAAAACTCCTTTGAGATTCCATTTCATCTTTGTCAGAATGGCTAGCATCCAGAAAACACATGATAACAAATGCCAATGAGGGTATGGGGAAAGAAGAACTCTACTTACTGTTGGTAAGAGTGCAAACTGGCACAGTCACTATGGAAATCAGTGTGGAGGTTTTTAAGAAAAGTAGAAATAGAACTACCATATGACCCAGATATATCACTCCTGGGCATATACCCAAATGACTCTATATCCTACTAAAGAGACTCTTGAACATCTATGTTCATTTCTGCACTATTTGCAATAGCAAGAAAATAGAACCAGCCTAGATGTCCATAAACTGATGGACAGTGAAAATGTGGTACATATATACAATGGAGTTTTATTCAGCCATAAAGAAAAATGACATTCTTAAATTTACAGGAACTTTATATGATAGGAAAACATATTAAGTGAGGTAACCCAGGCCCAGACAGACAAATACTTCATGTTTCTACTCATATGTGATTCTTAGCTTCTAAATGTTAGATATGTGTGTCTAGGTAGGAGTAAATATGAGAAAAGGCCAAAAAACTACAAAGGCACCCTCAAGTCACTTTTGTGCTTACATTCAACTTTGACAAGCAGACCTTCTAAAAGTACCTGCCTGCTGGCCTGTCCCTGTAAGGAACAGCTATGAAACTGAGGGTCATTGTTCCTCATTCTCATGGAAATTTCAATCCCACCTCAGCAGCACTTAACATTGTCTGTCATCTTATATGGATTCTGATAGTTTATAAGAATTATTATAAAGGATATTAGTGGGAACAAAAATCTGTCTAACTGGAAAATGACAGAGCAAAAATGATCATACCCATTAATGGTGGACATGCAAATGCGGCGCCTCAACCTGATGCTTAGGAGACTTGAAACAAAATACTAGTTAATACGCGTTCTAGAGAAGGCAACAAAAGTTGAGACTATTTTTTATTTCTGAGATTGAGGGATTATTGCTGTTTTGCCATAAAACTAAATTATTATTTGACTGATAACAGAAGTTTTAAGAAGTGCTACATGTATATGTTAAAAAATAAGTGTGAGGCAGAATGGCTCAAGCCTATAATCCTAGCGCTTGGGAGCCTGAGGCAGGAGGACTGCTGTGCATGTGAGGCAAGCCTGGGCTACAGAGTGAGTGTCAAATCAGCCTGGACTACTGGGATAGACTGAGACACTGCCTCAAAAGAATGAAACAAAGAAATGACAACAAAGAAGTCACAACACATGGAAGCAAGGGAAAGACAGATATGCATGGCTATGCTGTTTATAAGAGTTCTGGAGATTGAAATTCAGGTGGGCTCAGGCCCCCTCATGCCATCAAGCTTGTTCAGGAAGGAAGCACATTTAACCACTGTTAACTGCTGAGCTGTTAGTTTACATTTCTTTGATAGCTAAAGATGTTGAACACTTTAAAAATATTTGTTTTGGTCATTTATATTTTGTCTTTGAGAACTGTTCAGGTCATTGATCCATTTGTTGATTGGTAGTTTTTAGTGTGTGTTTACCTTTTGTAGTTCTTTAAGCACACTTAACCATGTCTGCAAGCCCACAATCACACTTTTGTTAGCTACTCACCTCGTAATGCTGAGTGTCTCGGCCATCTCTTTCATTTTCTTTGCTATGAATAACAGCAAGAAAAACAAATAATATAAGTTGTCCATTTATTTTATAATACCTTTTATTTGCTCATATTATCATTTTTAATATTTTATTTATTTGAGAGACAGAGAGAGAGAAAGAGAAAGAAAGAGGCAGATAGAGAGAATGGGCATGCCAGGGCATTTAGCCACTGCAAACAAACTCCAAATGCATGCACCCCCTTGTGCACCTGGCTTACATGGGTCCTGGGGAATTGAACCAGGGTCCTTAGGCTTTTCAGGCAAATGCCTTAACTGCTAAGCCATTTCACCAGCCCTCCATAATATCATTTTTAAAGTTAACTGAGTATATCTAAACCAAATTCTTACAAAATTTAAAAACAAAATCCAGAAAATTAAAATTAAACAATTAGAAGCAAACTCAAACATGGATATGATCATTTGCCTTTAGTAGTACTCTGATTTTCTATTCCAGGCATTTTTCCTGCAATATAGTATTGTTGGTCAACATTTAGTCCTTTATTTCTAGTCATTTTAAGTTCTTATAACTCACAGTTTTTAAAAAAATATTTATTTATTTGCAAGCAGAGAAAGACAGAGAGAAGAAAGACAGAGAGAATGAGAATGTGTGTGTCAGGGCCTCCAGCCACTGCAAATGAACTCCAGATGCATACACCACTTTGTGCATCTGATTTTAGATGGGTACTGGGGAAATGAACCCAGGTTGTAAGGCTTTACCAGCAGGCACCTTGACCATTGATAAATCTCTTCAGCCCTCACATTGTTTTAAAAATGAAAAAAAAATTGTTGAAAATATGTGAGAAGAAATTCTAAAATTACCTTTCATGGGACCTTAGTTCAACTTCATCAGGTTCCAGCCTTCCATGCAATTGTGTGGAACTGAGACCTTCCATATTCTATAACACAACAATTGTTAGTCTCTATAAAATTATCATAGGATATGTAATACAGTAAAATAATTATTTATGTTGGTTTGGCCAACTTGTCTAGAAAGTTTGATCTTGGGCTCTATCAATGAATAGGAAGAAAGGGAGGCAGTATAATGTAATAATTGGGATGGCAGTCCTGGCGTTAGGATGTATGGCTTAGCATTCTACCTGTTGTAATTGCCCACTACATGACTACTTGTGCTTCAATTTCCTTATGTAGAAAATGACTATGGCAACATTACTTTACATAGAGTACATGAAAGGGTTACACAGAACAACACTTATTAGGCATAAGAAAAATGCTTGTTATATTTAATGACTGCTAATTATTATTTCTAAAGCTATGAAATATTGAAAATACTGCACTATTTGTCCAGAGTTAAGTGTCCCAGGACATGGAAAGATAGGTTGCCATTGGGATAGCTGAGCATCAGTTTACTAACTTAGATGATATATATAGGGGATTTTAGAATGGATTTCAGAAATTTAAAAAAAAACTATAAAAATGTTCACTTATACCTATTCCTTTAAAATTTGTTTTGCAACAACTCCCTACAAATAGCTTCTTTTATTCAGCCCAGTCATAATGGCTTATACAGATCTGAGAGTCACCTTCCTAATAAAGAGTGACAAAGAATCTTTCATAGATTATCCAAATCTTTAGTGTAAGATCTAGTGCAATAGTTATTAGATTTCCCTAAAGCTCTGAAACATGAGTTCCCAGGGAAAGCACAATCCTCTCTCATTATTATATCATGTTCATACAGTGTCAGTGAAATGAGACACTTAAAATAGTATGTAAACAAGTATTTCAAACAAAGTAAATGTTTTTTAAGTTAAAGTGAAGAAATATTCAGAAAGAATAAGGGGTAGAAAGTAAACCCATGGAAGTGACATTACAGAGTTTGAGATACTTCATAATAATAACATAGAAATTTAAAGATACCCAAGATTTAGACAACTTATTTTTTTGTGGTGCTGGGAATTAAACCCATTGCTGGATCCTTGCTCAGCAAATACTCTATTCCTGATTATTTTGCTTGACTATGGAAATTTGTTTATCCTAAATAGAAGGAACCAAAATATACTGATGAATGCTGTGAGAATTATAGAATAAAGTTGTATTACATAACAGAAAGCTTTGCAACAGGGGCATACTTATGCATAAAAAGTAGTTGTAAGATTGAGAGTTAAGATATGAACCAACCATGCCAATTCTCTCCAATGTTTTGATCATGAAGTAATGTTATATCTTGACAAAGGCCTTCTCTATATCTATCAAAATAATCATGTGGCTTTTGTGTTTAACCTTGTTTATGTGGTGTATTACATTGAGAGTCAGTCCCCAGTCAGTCAGCATGTCTAGTGCCAGAAGGTGCTACATGGGCGACTATGGGAAAATGACTAATATCTGTCCAAGCAACTCATGGTCTAACCTACTTAGCAGCAAATAACCTTTCATGATGCTCACACAAGTGCAACAGTGGTACACAGCCATGATGGGAAACCAAATGTTCTTGATTTGGTTAACTGATCCCCTCAGTGGTATGGGACCCATAGCTGGAACTGGGGAAACAAGTCAGAACCATATCCAAACATAAGCCCACTCTCCATTATCAAGCTACCACCAATCGTGGGCTACAAGAGGGCCTGCACCTATTAAATTCTCTATAGAAAAGTAAGGGTTATCTCATTTGTAGGGTGCTAACTTTACTCTCCATTGGAGAATCTGCTTCTCTTTTTCAGATAGACATAGATCCTAAGGAGAGAGCCACCCCATCATACCTCAAAAGGGTCCTGGCTGAAACTACGAACAATTGGCGAAACAAGCAAGGGTGCTATTTTCTTGGTGAAGTGGGTACCAGCACAAGGGTGAAGGAGATCAACACAGAGAAAAATCAACTCCTACCAAATCAAATTTCCAGAGACCCAGAGGCCCCCCAACACCTCAATACTGGAGCAGACCAAAAATGAACCCAACATGGCTCAGGGAAATTTTGCAGAAGAGGGGGTGGAAAGAATGTCAGAGCCACATGCTGGGTCATGATATGCAGAGACATTTATCCTACCCGTAACTGTGGGCTAACTCCACAATGCACGACCCATATACCTCAACAAGGAGGGGCTAGGGAGAGGGGGTAGGACATGGATGAGCCTAACAATGGAACCAAATTGACTGTATTCAGTGAGTACTAAACTAATTAATAAAAAAATTAAAGAAAAAAATATGTGAGAGTTTAAAAGATCTCTGGGACTAAATTAACTTTTCCAACTCTCTCCTACCTCTGTTAATATCTGAAGGCAGTTATGCTCATGACTATGTCATGACCAATGCAAAGAAAATCCTCATACATATCTTTCGATGTTGATCTGTTAAGTTTAAAATTCTCTCTCAAACAAAATAGAGCAAAACCAAAACAACCAAACCCCACAAAAACCAAACAAACATCCAAGGAGCTGAGTTTTTTTTATTTGTAATCCATAAAAGACAACTTTCACTAGTGTTCAATATTTCTCTCTAAAGCTTTTCTGTAATTCCTGTTGTCACACTGGTTTTCCACACATTTGAGGTTATTGAATATTCATGAACTGGGGTGACAAGAACAGCATGCCAACATACACTGTACCTTTGCTGAGGGTACTGAGTTGTGCCTAGGCCTTTTGGGAATAAGGAACTTCTGAAAAACCATTTCCATTTGGGAAAGTATTGCAGACTGTTTTCAGAATTAACCTGAGAAGGGTGTAAAGATTTACATGTACATAAAACTACCTGTTTTCAAAGAGCATAAAGCATTTTATAAATTCTAAATTCCATCATGTGTTTGGACTCTAGGGCTTAGGGGGGAAAGATCAAGACAAACAGATTAGCAATTGTTCAGTTAATTGAAATGGGAGAAAGGAAAAATCTAACATATAGGTCAAAATAATGCTGAAACAAATAGTGTTCCCACTGACACATGTTTCTGAGCCTTCATATGTAACCTAGTTGCTAATAGTACCACATACCCTATAAAAATATTTACTCAACGCCTTTTGGATGTTTCAGATGGTTTTATATCTCAGATATACCCCTAGGTTTGTTACTAATTTATATACATATTTATTAAATTTGATTTAAAATAATTATATAAATTACTTACTGTATTAACTTTTAATTATTCTATAGTTTGAGTTTTAAAATATAATAGTTTTTTTAAGCAGCAAAGGACAGATCAGGACTTTATGTATAATTTAATGTAAGAAAAGCCTAGATTCTTTCTTCAATTGTGATTTAAAACCTGATAAAGATTTGTTTGTAATCCATAAAATTCTGACTTGTACAAGTCTTCCTTTCAAAACACAGTTTCACAGTGACATATTTATATTAATAATTTAGGGGTATGAGGAGGAACTGAATTTTGAAAACTACCTTCCTCAATTACAAATTTAATCTAAAAGAACAAATGCTTTGATAATGCTGGCTTTAGTCTAGAGGATTTATTTGTCATTCTTTTTCCTGTGTCTGATTGGTATTGAAAGCTAGATTCAAAACTTGTTTGGCCACAGGATATAGCACTTGGAGAAAAATCCAATTTGCCTTCTAAAACTGTAAAATGCTGACAAAACCTTTATAGAGGACAAGGGGGAAAAAAGCCATCTCTTCACAAACAAACCTGTCACCTTGAAGGTCACCACACTGCTGCTAGGGAAAATAGGTTAATTATTCTAACCTTGAGTGGTAGAAAAGGAGACTGTGACACAGTCTCATTAAGAAAGGATCAATGGCAGACTTGAATTCCTTTCTGAACCTTTGTCCATTTTATGTTTTTTTTTTCCCACTTAAAACTATATAAGCTAAAACTATACAAAGCTAACTATATAGCAATTTCCTCAGCAATTGAAATATTCCCTCCTGGAGGGACACAGGGGGCTCAGGAGATTCAGAAGGTCAACAAGTTTAGGAGAAATGACACTTAAAAGGTCATAAAAGCACTCCCCAAGGTCACAGGATCTGTAAACAACTGATGAGGGGCAAACTGACCAGTGGTATGTAGCAATTTTCTCTGATTTGGAATATTCCTTGGGGAAGGAGGGGAGGAGGGAGTCTCAGGAGACTCAGGTGGTCAGATCTTGGAAAGCTGAAACTAAAAAGGTTATAGGACCCTTTCCTAAGGATATATAAAGTGTAAACAACTGCTCTGAGGGGAGACTCCAACCAGCCAAGCAGCCTGGAAGTCCTGTGGTGAGGGTGAGCTCCAGACATAGCTTCCATGAAGCATCACCTGAATGGGGTGGGCTTTTTGGCAATGCAGCTGCTTTTGAATCATCCATGCTCGTGTAAGCAACCTCTCACCCAGTTCTGTAAGTAACCCTAGCAAGCTCACTGCTTTGTGCAAATGGGTTTTGGTGCAACTGTGCTTTGATCTGTTGTCTGAGCCCTATCTGTGGTGAATAGACATGTGTTTGCATCTTCCCAGAGAAAAGTTTCCTGCAATATTAATCCATATTAAAAGAAAACCACTGGTATCACAAAGAGCAGTTGGCTCTCCCCAAACCTATTCTTTCTTCCAGAGTCATTAAACCACACTGCCTTTTCTATCCTGTCTTGTGATTGGATACGAGTTTTCTAGTGAGATGTGAGATGTGATATATGTGGCTTCCAGGCCTGGCTGATTAAACCCGCCTAGTTATATCTTTTGAAGCTTGTTCCCTCTTCCTGTGAGCTGTAATGGAGAAGAAAATCACCAGGGTGCTCTGGAAGCACCTTGCTGAAGACAGCTGAGTGGCAGCTGCTCTGGGTCCCTGGAATACTTCAAGGAGCGCACCCTCTGCTCCCAGCCTGGACTTAGGCTGTGATTGTCACACTTACTGCCTTTTAGTCACTGAGCCTGGGCTTTGTGTGTTCATTAGGTTGCCCTAAAAACCTTGTAGCCATTCGTTCACTTGTTTTTAGCTCAGTTTTCACTAACTGCTGAGCTATGCTGTACAAAGCCAAGCAGGTACAGACACCAGGGTGAATGAAGACTCAGCTACCTGGCCTTCCACCCTAACTCTTACAGTCTGGATGTTGTTCCCACTATACTTTGTTACAGTGTTTATAATCCTTCCATTTTTTATTATAGGTTCTAGCTGGGCTGTGAGGCTAAACATTAGTTGTCATAACACATACTTCAGATGCTAGTATGCTTTTTCTGTATGTAATAGTACAAAAAGGAAAGGACTCACAGATGTTTGTATAACATAGTGAGATTTATTTTAAAAATACAGGACAGATTGAGAGGCCAAAATCAACAGAGTTAAAAACAACAACAACAAAAATGTATAAACAGAACATTAGACGAACATGAGACACTTTACGAAGACCAAACATTTGAAACATGGATAAGAAGGGAAAGAACTTCAGGTCAAGGGAAAAAATATCTTCAACAAAGTTATAAAAGAACCCAGCACTTAGGAAGCAGAGGTAGGAGGATCACTAGGAGTTTGATAACAGCCTGGGATTACAGAGTGTGTGCTAGGTCAGCCTGGTTAGAGTGAGATCCTACCTAGAAAGCCCCTCCAAAAAATTATAGAAGAAAAATTTCAAAACCTTACAAAAGAGAGGCCCATCCAAATACAGGAAGTATACAAAATGCCAAATAAACAGGGTCAGAAAAGAAATCCCCCACGTCATATTATAGTTAATATACTAAACAAAGAAAACAGAGTTCTAAAAGCTACAAGAGATAAACAGCTCAGTTTTTACAAAGGTAAACCTGTAAGAATAACATCTGATTTGTTATCTAAAAGCCAGATGGGCTTGGTTGGAATGAAGTATTTCAAATATTGAATGACTATAGCTGCCAACCCAAACTACTATATCCAGCAAAATTATCTCTCAGAAGCATAAAGAAAAGTTTTCCATAAAAAGCCAGCTTTATGAATGTATGAGTACTAAGCCAGCCCTACAGAAAATAGTGGATGGAATACTTCATACTAAAGAGAAGAATAAATATGTTCAAGAGGTTACAGGAAGGAAAAATTAATCAAAACTAGAATAGTTGTTAAAGCAAATAAAGATCAAGAAAGCACCAAGCTACACCAAATCGTCAACATAACTTATAGTTTTTAGTAACTATGCTAAATACCAATGGACTAACTTCCTACTCAAAAAAAACAGAGAATGAGAAAACAGAATCCATCCTTTTGCTGTATTTAAGAAATTCACCTTACTGTCAAAGACAGACACCACCTTAGGGTGAAAGGATGTAAAAATATATTCCAAGCAAGAAATAGGAAACAATCAGTATAAATATACTGTTATCTGATAAAACAGACTTTAAACCAAAAGTAATTAAAACAGATAAAGCAGGCCACTTTATACTCATCAAAGGAACAACTCCATAAGAAGATACCACAATTCTAAACATACACACACCAAATGCAGGTGCACCAGATTTTATAAAGCAAAATCTACTAGACATTAAATAAGGCATAACTCCCAGCATAATAATAGTGGGCAACTTTAGTATTCTACTATAGTAAATAGACAGATTATATAAATAGAAAATAAACAAACAATGGAGCTAAATGACAACATAGATTGATTGGACTTAACAGACATCTACAGAGCACTCCGTCCAAACTCTACAGAATGCACATTCTTCTCAGCAACTCACTAGATTATATATTAGGACACAAAGCAAATGTCCACAAATTTAGAAAACTTGACATAACTTGTAGTGTATCTGACCACAATGCAATGAAGCTAGAAACAACAAGAGAGAAACAACAGAAAATACACAAACTCCTGGACAGTCAACAATACACTATTGAACAAGGAATGAGTCATTGAAGAAATAAAGAAGGCAATAAAAGAAATCCTAGAACTGAATGAGAATGAAAACCAACAGGCTAACACCTATGGGACACAGTGGAGGCATCACTCTCTACCAAAAACACTCCACTGGTTTCTCATCTGACCTAGAGTCAAAGTTGTCCTTCTAATGGTGTATGTGGATGTAGCTAAAATACTTACTTTACTTTGAACTCTCTTTTTATTATGACAGTGTCTATGATTATTTGGGAACCTTTGCACCTATGGATCTTCTGTTTGGCATTTCACTACTTTAGGTCTTTACACAGGTCAGATTGCTGGGGAGCTCTTCTCTGACATCTGTACTATATGCTTGCATCCCCTATCTCTTATAATTCCTGTTATCATCCCCTGCTTTATGTTTCTTCCCAGTAGTTAGCACGATCTCATATACTTTATGCTTTAATTTTTTATCTTGATTTTTGTCTGTTTCTTCCATTAGAATGTGATCTCCATGAAGGTAGGTGTATTTTTTCAATTTTTCTCACTGCTGTGTCCTTAGGATCTAAACTGTTTTCCAGATCATAGAAGGGCTCTTGATTATATGTGATTTTATTTTACGATGTGTGTATGTGTGTGTATTGAGTGAGGTGTACATGAGTGTGCATGTAGAGCCCAGGTAAGTGTCATTCTTCAGGAATTCCATCCATCTTTTTTTTTTTTTTTTTTTTAACAAGGTCTTTCATGGGCTTGAAGCTTGTCCCATCTCTTCCTTATTGTTTTTTTTTCAAATTTTTTTAATTAAAAAAATTTTTTTTGTTCATTTTTTAAAAAATTTATTTATTTATTTATTTGAGAGTGACAGACACAGAGAGAACGACAGATAGAGGGAGAGAGAAAGAATGGGCGCGCCAGGGCCTCCAGCCTCTGCAAACGAACTCCAGACGCGTGCGCCCCCTTGTGCATCTGGCTAACGTGGGACCTGGGGAACTGAGCCTTGAACGGGGTCCTTAGGCTTCACAGGCAAGTGCTTAACCGCTAGGCCATCTCTCTCCAGCCTCATTTTTATTTATTTATTGGAGAGTGACAGAGAGAGAGAGAGAAAGAGAGAGAAGGGCGCACCAAGGCTTCCAGCCACTGCAAACAAACTCCAGATGTGTGCGCCCCCTTGTGCATCTGGCTAACGTGGGTCCTGGGGAATCCAGCCTTGAACTGGGGTTCTTAGGCTTCACAGGCAAGCGCTTAACCGCTAAGCCATCTCTCCAGCCCTTTTTTCAAATTTTTATTAACAACTTTCTTGATTATAAAAAATATTCCATGGTAATACCCTCCCTCTCCCCGCTTTCCCCTTTGAAACTCCATTCTCCATCATACCCCTTCCCCATCTCAATCAGTCTCTCTTTTATTTTGATGTCATGATCTTTTCCTCCTCTTACGATGGTCTTGTGTAGGTAGTATCAGGCACTGTGAGGTCATGGATATCCAGGCCATTTTGTGTCTGGGAGGCAAATGCTTTATCCACTGAGTCATCTCCCAAACCTGAAGTTATTTTTTTTTAAATCATTTTAGTTTTTATTGACTTATGTATGTAGGGGAGGAGTGCATCAGGGCCTCTTGCTACCATAAACTCCAGATATATGTGCCACTTTTTGCATCTGGCCTTACAGACCTGGCCTGGACCAACAGACTTTGTAAGCAAATACCATTATCTGCTAAGAAAACTTCCCAGTATCCCCTGGAAGTTATTTTATTTTCAATTTTTATTTATTTATTTTATTTATTTTTTTAAAATTATTTATTTATTTATTTGAGAGTGACAGACACAGAGAGAAAGACAGATAGAGGGAGAGAGAGAGAATGGGCGCGCCAGGGCTTCCAGCCTCTGCAAACGAACTCCAGACGCGTGCGCCCCCTTGTGCATCTGGCTAACGTGGGACCTGGGGAACCGAGCCTTGAACCGGGGTCCTTAGGCTTCACAGGCAAGCGCTTAACTGCTAAACCATCTCTCCAGCCCAATTTTTATTTTTTTAAATTTAATGAATTAATTTATTTGCATGTCTGATGTATGTGTGTGTAGGGGGGTGCAGGGGCTATTGCTCTTGTGGAGATCACATTCTAATGGAAGAAACAGGCAAAAATCAAGATAAATAATTAAAGCATGAAGTATATGAGATTGTGATAACAACTGGGAAGAAAAATAAAGCAGGGGATGATAACAGGAATTATAAGAGATAGGGAATGCCAGACACTTGTGCCACTTTTGTGCCTGGCTTTATGTGGCTGGCCTAGGAATTGAATCTGGGCTGGCAAGCTTTGCAAGCAAATGCCTTTAACTGCTGAACCACCTTCCTAGCCCCAGTTATATTTTAATAGCTTACTCTTTAGGGCTGGAGATATAGCTTGGTGGTAGTTTATGTAAATGCTTAGCACATGTGAGACCTGGCTTCAATCTGTAGTAATACACATGATGTAGTTTTCCAAAGAAAGAAAGATCATCAGTGTTAAAAATATAGTTAATGTGCAATGATTCCAAAATTTAAATTCTTTTTTTTTCTTTACATTGGGAACTTTATCAGACACAAGTCTGAGGAGAATGACTATTTCTGTCCATTCAGATCAATTCTTTCTAGAAACAAGATATCAATACAGGTGGAGTGGGGTGAGCATTTGAATCTGTGTGTACTTCCTTAGGGGAAAATCAAGAAGCTTTTCCAAGCACATACAGGAACTGACAAAGGGGAAAGGGACAGCCTGTGACTTTGCTGCATTCATAAAAACCTTACCATGCAGCTACAATGACGTAAGGGAGAGCAGGGAACCTGCACACTCAGTGAAAAGATGCTCCAGTTTCCCTTCTACAAAAGATGCTAGTTCTGAGAGATTGTACACTTCTCTCTTCAAGTTTTTAAAAATAATTTTACTTTAAAACTAAAAGGAAAAAGATAGAATTAGAGTACAGATTGTGATTTTGATTTTTCAGAGAAACTGAAGCATAAATAAGAGAATAGGGCTGGAGAGATGGCATTAGAGGTTAAGGTTTATGCCTGTCTGCAAAGCCTAATGACCCAAGTTCAATTCACCAGTACCCACATAAGCCAGATGCATGTGTCTGGAATTTGTTTGCAATGGCCAGAGGCCATGGAAGGCCCATTTTTTCTCTCTCATTCTCTCACAAATAAATAAATAAATAATTTTTTTGATATGATATTCTTTTTCTATGTATTTTTCTTTCACCCTGTTTTATGTTCATTCATTACTTTTCTACATATTAATACAGACAAGAATAAATAAATGGAAGAAAGTAAGGAAAAGTACTTTATGAAAAATTCTCTTCAAAAAATTAAATGTAGGGCTGGAAAGACGGCTTAGTGGTTAAGGCATTTGTCTGTGAAGCCTAAGGACTCATGTTTGACTCTCCAGGTCCCACACAAGCCAGACACTAAAGTGATACAAGCTTACATGGGAGCATGTGTGTCTGGAGTTTGACTGCAGTGGCTTGAGGCCCTGATACTCCAATATTCATTCTCTCTCTCACTCCTGCTCTTGCTGTCCCTCTCTTATTAAAAAAAAAAAAAAAAAGAAAGAAAAGAAAAAAGAAAAGAAAAAGAAAAAAGACCAGTCTCAGGCTTGCCTCAAAAGAACTTTAAATGGAAAAATGCTTAAAATGAGAAAAAAAAAATGTAGCAATTTAAAAACATGGCAACAGGGCTGGAGAGATGAGTCATCAGCTAAAGTTCTTGCCTGCAAAGCCAAAGGATCCAGGTCTGATTCCCCAGGACAAATGTAAAGCCAGATGTAGAAGATGGTGCATGTGTCTGCAGTCTGTTTGCGGTGGCTGGAGGCCCCAGCTCAACCATTCTCTCTGTCACTCTTCCTCTTTCTCTTCTCTCAAATAAATAAATAAACAAAATATTTAAAAAGCCATGGCAGTCAAAGTATGCCCCAAAAGGAAAAATACATTATAAAAATTTTATTCAAAATCAAATATAAAAATACTCAAAATGAGAAAAAATATAACAATTAAAAACATAGCAACAAAAGTGTGCCCCTCATGTTCTTGTGCAAGGTCATATTTCTCTGCCTTCATCTTTACATCTATTAAACGGAAAGACAAATACATACCCCTAGTGGCTCTAATTCAGTTCTCTCAGAACTCCTACAATTTTGCGACAGTTACTTTTTATTTTTCTTTTTCACTTTTTTTTCTTTTCACAATTTTTATTAACATTTTCCATGATTATAAAAAATATCCCATGGTAATACCCCTCCCACTTTCCCCTTTGAAATTCCATTCTCCATCATATTACCTCCCCATTACTTTTTCTTTTTTAACCAAGTAAAGAGATCATTCTTAAAAAGCTACAAGTTAAAAGAATATAAATATTCACTTACCAGAATCCCATCTTGATTTTCATTGAGCTCAGACAGTTTAGAGCTGGATTTCTGACGTTTAGGCTTGTTCCTTTCCCCAACATAATCAGAAGGATTTTCGTGTAATTTATCTACTTCCTGAGTATTCCAAATACATTCATCTAAGTTGTTGAAGCCAGAAGGAATATTTTCTTTATTGATAAATCCCCTTGAATTGAAGACAAAATGATTTAATTTCATTTTCAAAGAGAAAGGAGTCACTTTATAATACTCCTATCATATCATATCCTACACACAGGAAGTCTGAAGAAGGCCAGGAATTTCAGTTTACATCTTTGACCCACATCAGTAGAGTGTCACTCCTGAGGCTGTTGTGCAAACAAATTACATTGAAAGAGATGTGACTCCTAGAGGCAAACTTACAAGGGTAGTGTAACACCTTTTATAGTTTACCAAAGGTAATTTGCATTCAAAAGGAAGAATAATGCAATTTTATTATGAAATTTCCCATTGTTTGTATATTGTCATGGCTGGAGCAGTTACACAAGTGCTCTATCACTGATCTATATCCCTACACACATACACACACACACACACACACACATACACACATAAATTTTAATTAAAATTTTTAATTAAAAATTCTTATAGTATATGGAGAAAAAAATCTGAAAAGGAAATATCTTCTCCAGAATGAAAATACTGATTTCTCAAATGATAGACATTTCAACATTATAGAATGCTTTAATGTTTTTATTTTTAAAAAACATTTATTTTTATTTGTTTATTAGAAACAGAGAGACAGGGAGAGAGAAATAGAGAAAGGGAGTGTGTGAGAATGGGTGTGCCAGGGTCTCTAGCCACTGCAAATGAACTCCAGACACATGCACCTCCATATACATCTGGCTTACGTGGGACCTGGAGAATCGAATCTGGGTCCTCAGGCTGCATAGGCATGCGTCTTAACTGCTAAGCCATCCCTCTAACACATGTGCCACCATATGCATCTGGCTTACATGGGACCTGGAGAATCAGACCTGGGTCTTTAGGCTGCACATTAACTGCTAAGCCATCTCTCTAGCCCTAATGTTTTTATTTTTAGTATGTTTGCAGTATATGTGGTATGTATGTGTATGGTTTATGGACACGTGGGTGCACATGCATGTGTCCCATATGCACATATGTAGAATCCTAACACAGACATCAGATGATCTCTTCCACCACATCTTTTTAAACCTTATTTCCCTAAGAGAGTGTCTCACTGAAGTTGGAGCTTGTTACCAGCCTCAGTGATCCTCCTGTCTCCTTCTCCACACCTCTGGAGTTAGAGGCAGGTGTGGCCATGCCAGCTTTTTAATATGGGTGCTGGCAGCTGAAGTCAGGTCCTCATGCTTGTACAGCAAGTGCTCTTTCATACCTGCTGAGTCATCTCCCCAGCTCAAAATACTTTAATATCTAAATCTCGCTGAATTAGATAATCTTGTTAGAAACTAATTGCATTATAAAAAGCACTTTAACTGAAATATGGATTTTCTATTTCCCTGTAGGGATTCTAAAATATAAGGTCATTAGAATTAGAAATGTTGGGCTGCAGAGACTACCTAGTGGTTAAGGCACTTGTTTGCAAAGCCAAAGGACCCAGGTTCAATTCCCCAGGACCCACATAAGCCAGATGCACAGGGTGGCACATGCACCTGGAGTTCGTCTGCAGTGGCTGGAGGCCCTGGCATACCCATTCTCTCTCTCTATCAGAATCTCTCTCAAATAAAAAAGAAAAAGGAAAATAAATACAAATGTCATAATAATAGTATTTAATTTATTTAGAGTCTCAAAAACATAGTATTTTAAACATTCCTCTAAGAGATTTTCACAGAACTAAATTACTTGCCAAACTTTAAAAACTATAACATGGATAAAATCAAACCACAAACATGGCTTGGTAAAAAAGAAATGAATGAGATCTCAAGGCAGGACTGAGTTAATGTTCTTCTCCAACTCCTTAATATGTATCTTGAAATAAAGGCTCTTAGAACAGTAAAAATAGGTATCATTTTACTGTCAGTTCAACCACATCCTCAAATGAAAGACAACATTAAATATTTATTCTGCAATATAAATTCATACTTTTAGGAATGCAGAGAAAATCATGAATGAAATACTATAATAATATTATCAAAGTTATTACTATTTTAAGCAACTTCTAATATGGAAAATATACATATATATTAAAGTTATATAAAAGATTTATGTACATTTAAAAGAAATGCCCTAACTATAACCTAGTTGGAGGCAGAAGGGAAAGCTAACAGGGACTTGTTCACAAGCATACATACACCCTTGTGCACACATACCTGACCTCCGTACTCAAGAGCACACACAGCCTTCTGAGTGAGGGAAGCTATGGGACTTGGTAGAAAGCTCAAAATTACTTGTTTAACCACTTCACTTCTGTATTCTTATCACTCCACATACTTTTACAAGCTACTGGAGTACGCATGTGCCTATGAACTTGCCTATGTACTTTGTGCTTGCAAACCATTATAGATTGCTCTGTGTGTTTCCTCAAAATCCCCATAAATCAGTTACTTCCTCATTGCTGGGTCAAAACACTGTACTAGAAGCATCTTAGGGAAAGAAAACACTTATTTTGGTTTATAATTTTTTAAAATAATTTTTGTTCATTATTTATTTATTTATTTGAGAGTGACAGATAGAGAAAAAGGCAGATAGAGATAGAGAGATAGAGATAGAGAGAGAGAGAATGGGCGTGCCAGGGCCCTCAGCCCCTGCAAACAAACTCCAGCCCCCTTGTGCATCTGGCTAACGTGGGTCCTGTAGAATTGAGCCTCGAACTGGGATCCTTAGGCTTCATGGGCAAGCGCTTAACTGTGAAGCCATCTCTCCAGCCCTTGTTTATAATTTTTTAAAATATTTACTTAAGAGAGAGAGAGAATGGGGGGGGGATATGAATGAATGTGCCAGGGCCACCAGCCACTGTAAATGAATTCCAGATGCATGCACCACCATGTGCATTTGACTAACATGGATCCTCAGGAATCAAACCTGGGTCCTTCCTTAGGTTTCACCAGGCAAGTGCCTTAATCACTATACCATCTCTCCATCCCAGTTTATAATTTTTGAGGGGAATTTTCATGTAGTGTTGTTGTAGTCAGGTTTAGCACTGCTGGTAGAAATCACCCAACCAAGAGCAGCTTGTGGGAAAAAGAGGTTTATTTTGGCTTGCAGGCTCAAGGGGAAGCTCCATGATGGCAGGGGACAACGATGGCTTGAGCAGAGAGTGGACATCCTCCCCTGGCTAACATAAGGTGGACAATAGCAACAGGAGAGTGTGCCAAACACTGGCATAGGGAAACTGGCTATAACACCCACAAGCCTGCCCTCAACAATACACTCCCTCTAGGAGGCACTGATTCCCAAATCTCCAGCATCTGGGAACCTAGCATTCAGAACACCTAAGTTTATAGGGACACCTGAATCAAACCACTACATTCTGCCTCTGGCCCCCATAAACTGATAACCATACATGATGTAAAATACAATGCATTCAGTATGAGTTTAAGAGTCCCATAGTTTTTATCAATTCCAATGAAGTTCATGCCTTCCATAGTCCAAGGTCTTTTAACTGAGCCATAATACAAAAAAAAAATGCCCAAAACCTATAATGGCACAGACTAAACATTCACACTGTAGAAGATGGCATTGGGCATAGCAAAGAAACATTCAGCCAATACAAGATTTAAAACAACCAGGGCAAACATCAAACTGTAACTCCAAGTTCAGCAACTCTAGCCAGTGACAAATCTCCAAGTCCGATAATTCTAACCAGTAACAAGTCTCTGGAGTTCCAAGTCCACCCCTCCAACTAGGCTACCCACAGTCCTGGAAACTTCATGGGGCCGGCAGTTTTCCTTAGCAGCCATCTAATGGTCCTGGCATTTTCACTGGGTCTCCACTGCAATCCACGGTCAATCCTCATGGCCCCATGTGGCCTCCATGCAAGCTATCAGCAAACCTGCTTCACACTGCCCATGGCCATTTCCAAAACACAAGATCATGTTGCAAACTCAATGGCCCTCTTGTTCCTGCATTTCTTGCACTCCACAATACCAGGTAGGGTGCCAATTTGTTAATCCAGGGGGGAATAAAGCAGACTTTGAAGAACAGGTCACTCCTTGAGTACCCAGGCCCCTTCAAAAGAGTCTACATTCTTCTTGTTGTCCCAGCGCAGGTCAGCTAGCCCAGTCTCAAAGGTTGTAATCTCTCAGTTGCAGCTGAATGGGCAACAGTTTACCCAAAGATTTTTCTTTCTGTGCCATATCCCTCTGCTCGCACCAGTTCATTTCTATGCAGAGCAACCCTGCACAACTTCTCAGGACACAGGCATAACATCAGGCTTCCCACACAAACTGCTAGCCCAGTCCAAGCAAAGCCCTTTCTCACCCTTATAAGCCAAACCTCACAGTCCATAGTTCTTATTGCATTCAGGTCTTTCAACTCTGACCAGAATGGTCTATCAAGCTATATTTATAGCACTGCAAGATGTCTCTTAGGCTAAGGTTTCAAATCCTTCCACATTCCTCTTGAAAATCAGCTCCAAAAGACAAAGCCCCACAGGCACATGTCTAGTAGAAACCCCACTTCTGGTACCACTGTACTGTTGCAGTCAGGTTCACATTGCTGGTTGAAATCACCCAACCAACAACATCTTGTGGGAAAAAGAGGTGTACTTTGGTTTACAGGCTCAAGGGGAAACTCCACGATGGCAGGGGAAAATGATGGCATGAGCAGAGGGGTGGACATCAACCCATGGACAATAGCAACAAGAGAGTGTGCCAAACACTAGCATAGGGAATGGCTATAACACCCATAAGCCCACCCCCAACAATATACTCTCTCTAGGTGGCATTAATTCCCAAATCTCCATCAGCTGGGAACCTAGCTTCATAACACTTAAGTTCATGGGGGACACCTGAATCAAACCACCACAAGTGTGAAAGCATGGCAGGAGCAAAAAGCTGCCTCACATCAGGACGGATGAAGGAAAGAGAGAGGGAGAAAGAGAGAGAGAAATGTTAATACTCAGTTATTGTTTTCTTTTTATATACAGGCCAGGACCCTCAGCCCATGGAATGTTCCACCTACAATTAGGGTGGGTCTTGGTACCTCAGTAAATCTTATATAGATAATTCCTAATAGACATTCCAAGATACCTATTTCCAAGGTGATTCTAAATTCTTTCAAGTTGCCAACTGGAGATAAATCATCACACCCCATTTTGAAGCCCTAACACCTCTTGTGCCAACAATGGAAGCCAAAGCTAAATGACACCATCAGAGCAGTGCCCTTATCCAATGTGACTGTCTTTCTGAGAAGAGACAGATATCAGGAAAGCATGTACACAGAAGGAAGGCTCTGTGAGGGTGCAGTGAGCAGACAGTCATCTGCAAGCTGAGATCATGGGCCTTGCCAGAATCGAGTCCTGCTGTATCTTGACTTTGGACATTTAGTCTCTGGAATTGTGAACAAATAAATGTCCCTTGTTTAAATCACCCAATCTGTGTACTTTGTTAGTGGCAGCACAAGCCAACTGATATAAAAGCTGAAAAATATTTTAAAAAATCAAATAGGAGGGCTAAAGAGATGGCTTAGCAGTTAAGGCTTTTGCCTGTGGAGTCTAAGACCCATGCTCAATCTCCAGATCCCACGTAAGCCAGACACAAAGGTGAGGCAAGCTGAAGGTTGCATATACCCACTAGATGGCACAAGTGTCTGAAATTCAAATGCAGTGGCTGAGGCCCTGGTGTGCCTTTAACCACTAAGCCATCTCTCCAGCTATAAAAAAGAGTACTTTTAAAAAACATATTACAAAGAGACTGTCACAATCAAACTCCATATTCCATTAACCTGGCAGATTTTTTAAAAATAAATGAATTAGAATGAAACTTTTTATACAATTTATACAATAAATACATTCTTTAAACATCTACCTTTTTTTTCCTTTTTCTTTTGTTCTTTTGTTTGTTTTTGGTTTTTGAAGGCATGGCCTCATTGTAGCCCAGGCTGACCTGGAACTCACTATGTAGTCTCAGGATGGCCTCAAACTCACAGTGATCCTCCTACCTCTGCCTCCTGAGTGCTGGGATTAAAGGTGTGTGACACCACGCTTGTTTTAAACATCTACATTTTTATTGCAGCAAATGATTATTTGAATTTAACTGTATTTTCTTATATATTTGACAAACAGTAAATCATATGCACCAAAGTGAACAGAATTGTTCCATGATGCTTTAATTAGATTTTACTGACTGCTCTAATTCATCTAAGGTAAGGACATCATTAGCTTTATTTTTTATTTTTTGTTTTTCAAGGTAAGGTCTTGCCCTAATCCCTGGCTGACCTGGAATACACTATGTAGTCTCAGAGTGGCCTCAAACTAACAGTGATCCTCCTACTTCTGCCTCCCAAGAGCTGGGATTAAAGACATGCACCACCATGCCCAGCTTAGCTTTAAATTATTAACTTGTTGCAACTCCAAGTTGTGAGGACTAAAATAATAGAATAAAACAAATGGATGTTTTTGTAAAGTAATTTTCAAATATTCTATAAGGCTACTAGCTTTGAATAAAATATTATAAAGTCTAGGTTAATTGTTCCTTGTTTTTTTTAAAGCAAAGCCTCATGAAAATCTTAGATAAATGAATCAATTATATATAATTATCTCTGAGTAACACATTTAGTATAAAGCTATGATTCTTGATGTTCTCACAATTTATGTAATGTTAATGGCTGTTCTGGGGATACCAGACATGATTTAGCTTTGTGTTTTCTTTTGTTGTTGTTATATGTATCTGTGTTGGGAGGTAGCTTATTATACCACTGTAAATCAGTCATACAGGAAGGGGAGATAGTGTGTCTTCCCCGCTACCTTTACTTTGTAGAGGCCCTGATTGCTTTTGCAGGGTAGTTGCCATGTTCCTGGCTAGAGGCATTAGGGGTATCCTCCACTTCCTTTGCTACAGTGGGGCACTGATTAATACAGAAGGGAATTTTCCTTACATTTGTAACCAAACCTTCTTTTCTTAACTTTTGTTTTTATTGACAATTTATATGCATATAAGGATGTATTTTGATCACAACCCCCTTCCATTAACTTCTCACATCAGCCTCCTCCAGTTAAGCGCTGCTTCTTTCCAACCCTCTTCTACTTTGATGTTTTAGCTTTTGCTTGTGTGTGAGATTCACTGAATTTAATTAGGGTTGCCTGCATGACAATTGGTGAGAGATTATGTGCCAGAGCATGTGCAATGGACCAGTGACTGCATTGAAGGAAATAGTTTCCCTTTCCCCAGCAACCATTAACTGCCAATAGCTCTGTAGGGAGGGATCACTACCTAGAGCTGAATGTTGATGGGTCCTGAGGACCCAGCATTTCAAAGTCCTTGAACAGATGAAGGCCCAAAGAAGGTTCTGACATCAAAGTGGAGATGTTGGAAGAATCAGCAGCTAGAAAGGCATGCCAAGTGAGAAGACTAGAGGAAGGAAAAGAATGGAGCAGGAGGGGATAGAGATTTCTGGACTAGCAAAGGCCAGAAACAGAGATGACCCAGTATCCAGGTCAGGGAAGGAAGGAATAGAAGCAAATTAGTACCTCTGGGGACTTGGGAGATTAATGACCTTGTTCTTTAAAGATCTAAAAAGCTGAGAGAAGCATACAATGTGTGTTTGGAGCTGAAGAAGTACTGTTCAGACTTGATTGTGGCCCAGCCTGTCAGGTGAGATGGGCAGAAATCTTGTGACCAGGAAGGTGATGCAAATGAGGAACACATGACAAGGACCACAAACCAAGGGAACATTATGGTGAGATGTGGTCAGTTACCTAAGCCATATAGAATAACCCAGGAGTGTAAAAATACTTGTATCCCAAGATTCTTGTAACCAGCATAGGGCAGAATGAGTAGTCATGGGAATACCAGAGAAGAAACATTAAGAATAAGCTAGAGCTTCATGCATATCCACAGATGACCAGTTGGGCACCAGCCTTCTCCATTTCCTTTGGGTCCCATGATGTTGCTAGTTAAATGCAGTCAGGATAATATATGCAAGAAACATTCCTACACTTGGGAAACTATTTAAATTCTGCAGGACAGGTTGCCCTATATTTTTAATATTTCTTGTCCTTTTTGGCCCCTGCCCATGTTTTACCTTATCTCCGTTGTGCCACATCTGCCACTACCAAGCACCCGCCCACCGTCACCATTGTCAGGTCACTGTCTTCCCACAGGCACTGTCATGCTTGCTGCCACTTCCAGCCTCCACATGTTAACCCTCTGTCCAAACAAACAGGGCAGCAAGCGGGACGCCACAACACGGTGCAGCCACTTTGAAAAAGGTAAATGTTGCTATATAGTACTTAGCAAATAAAAAGGAAGCAGAAGAACTGTGTTTGAGTAATTAATACACATACTACAATAAAACATAGCCAGAACACAAACTAATTATAATCTCAAATGCTTATATTCATCTGTCAGTAGCTGACATCAACTGTGAACATATCTATTAGCATTTTGTCAGCATTCAGCAAAAAGACTAGTTTATTAGCCAAGACTTTCCCTTTATATTGATTTGGTTAAGTACTGAAACATACTCTAATACTTGGGTTTTTTTTTTTTAGTGCAAAAAAGACTGAACTTTAAGCTTAGATTTCTTTTTTTTTTTTTTTTTTTTTTTGGTTTTTCCAAGTAGGGTCTCACTCTAGCTCAGGCTGACCTGGAATTCTCTATGTAGACAAAGGGTGGCCTTGAACTCACAAAGATCCTCCTACCTCTGCCTCTCTAGTGCTGGGATTAACAGCGTGTGCCACCATGCCCGGCTTTAAATTCTTAACTATAATATAGTTTTTATATTTTCTTTCAAATATATATTTATTTTTATTTGAGAGACAGGAGGTGGCAGATAGATACAGAATGGACATGCCAGGGCCTCTAGACACTGCAAACGAACTCCAGGTGCATGCAACATTTTCTGCATCTGGCTTCAAATGGGTATTGGAGAATCCAATTTGAGTCCTTAGGTTTCTCAAGCATGCACCTTAACTGCTAAGTCATTTCTCCAGACCCCTATTTTCTTTTTAAATTAACGTGTCAGGGGGGCAAGCATTCTATTGTGCATGGGTGAAGGTGAGAGGTCAACTTTGAGGAATCTGTGTTCCACTTTCTTTAAGACAGGGCCTCTTGCCTTTGCAGACAAATGGCCAGACTACAGGTGCATCAGGCTAGCTAGCGTGCAGGCTTCAGATTCTCCTAGATCTGCCTCCCATTGTTGTATGCACTGGAATCACCGATGGAGGTGCCACTTTGCATATAGTTCTACCTAGTTGCTGGGGGATTGATCATAAGTCATCAGGCTCTGTGAGCAAGCACTTTTATCCATTGAGCCATCTCCCTAACACCAGTGTTTCTATTTTCTAACAGAATATTACAATTACTTCTTGTCACCGGGGATGTAATACAAGTTTTCAAAAGTAATGCATATTCTACTTGTAAAATCAGTATATACATCTAAATGGTATACAGCAGAGAGTTTATTTACACAATTTATCTTTTTTGTCTTTATTTAACCAAAAACTAGTTCCTTGTTTTTCTTTTCATAAAAATTTTGATGTACATTATGAGTCCAGGTGGAAAAGAATGTTTGGAACTAGGATCTGGTTTTAGTTTTGGACATTTAATAAGGAGCTCAAAACAGCAACTGCACAGAAGCTAAACACTACCAAGGAAAAACAAACTGGGACCATCTAGGGGAAAACTATGGGAATAGTCTGTCATCAGCATAAAATTATCTTTCTTGGCAACTTAAGTCTTGATGCTCAAATCATACAAATGACTGTTGTACATCTGTGTTTTGCCTAATTGCTTTTTAAAGATTTTAAAGTTAAGCAATGTTATAGTAAATAATTAAAGCTTTACTTCTTTTGATGAGAATTAAGTTAAACCTTTTTTAAAAAATATTTTATTTTTATTTATTTATCTTAGAGATGAAGAGAGTCAGAGTGAGAAGGAGAAAGACAGAGCACGGGAATGGGCATATCAGGGCCTCCAGCCACTGCAAAAAATTCCAAATGCATGTGCCACCTTGTGCATCTGGCTCATGTGGGTACTGGGGAATGGAACTGAGGTCCTTTGGCTTTGCAGGCAAATGCCTTAACCACTAAGCCATCTCTCCAGCCCCAAGTTCACCCTTTTTTTACACTAACAATCAAGTGTTAGAATATTACAGAGTATGTTCTAGATTTAACCAAATCAATATAAAGGGAAAACCTTGGCTAATAAATTGTTAGTCAACTTAATGCTGACAAGCAAACCACCTCTGAGCAGGTGTAGATGACTTTGTCCTCTTATGGGTCAGGATTTGTCTAAATAAAACATTCAACAGGAATAAAAGATGACTTCTCACAACATTCCAGACATGTAGATAAATCTGACAAATTTACTAAGTCATGTATAAATTTTGGCTAAGTATACAATCATCAAAACTAGAACTCTAGTTTTAATCATAATACTAAAGTGGGGGAGGAACAAAAGGTGTGACAATAACATAATGATGAATCTATGTGTGTATTCTAAAAGAGAAAATTCAAGCAATAAGATGCAGTAATAACTTACTTGTCTTTGCCATGCAGAACATCATCCTGTTCCTTAGGTTGCCATAGTAGTGGCCTGGTGGGTGTGGAAGAAGATGCTAATGATGGTCCAGATTCAGAATCCTCAGAACTTTGACTTCCAGAGCTACTGACATCAAAAAGATGCTGTTCTACTGCGGACCTGATGGTTCTTTCTAAGAGTCTGGTTACAAAAAAACAAGACAAAACAAATACATGATGCTGAGTCAAGCCATCAAGGTTATTGATGATTTCCTTTAAAAGTTTTCTCTATTTCCAGTGGTATTTCATGAGCAAAGGCATAGTATTAATTTATGATGTATTAATCTAAAATATTTGTGTCTGGGCTGGAGAGATGGCTTAGCAGTTAAGGTGTTTCATTCCCTAGGATCCATGTTAGCCAGATGCACAATGTGGCATATGCATCTAGAGTTCATTTGCAGTGGCTGGAGACCCTGGAATGCCCATTCTCTCTCTCAAGTAGATAAATAAATAACTAAATAAATAACAATTTTAAATATAAAATATCTGTGTCATGCAATTAAAAATAAGCCAAACTGAGTAAGTTTCATCAATTTGTTAGATGTACATCCCATCTTGGTGAGTCTGCAATTACTGAAATGCTCACAGCAAGTAAAGCACAGCTGTGAGGAGGAGTTCAGGAAATAAGAGTCATTTAATATAAGGCTGAATGAGGAAAGATTTTTATTTAAATTGTAGAATAATAGATTTATTCCAACAAGGGCAAGTTTCCTCCAAATTTCAAACACATCCTTCAGAGGAAAATACAGTGATTTACACGGAAAACTGACATAAATGTTTTAGGATATCTACTGCACTTTAAAAGATCTCTTTAAGGGCTGGAGAGATGGCTTAGTGGTTAAGCACTTGCCTGTGAAGCCTCAGGACCCCAGTTTGAGGCTCCATTCCCCAGAACCCACGTTAGCCAGATACACAAGGGGACGCATGTGTCTGGAGTTCGTTTGCAGTGGCTGGAGGCCCTGGCATGCCCATTCTCTTTCTCTCTCTCTCTCTTTATCTGCCTCTTTCTCTCTCTGTCTGTTGTTCTCAAATTAATAAATAAAAATAAACAAAAAAATTTCAAATCTCTTTAAGATAAAATTATATAGCGAACAATTGTTTTTGGAGGAAAAAAGCAGCACTGGAACAAATGGCTCGGCAGTGGCATGTACGTCCTGCACAAGCATGAGGGCCTGAGGAGGCCTGGGAAAGTGCTCAGTTTCAATCCCCATGATCCACATAAACAGCTGGTGTAGCCACATATCTGTAACCCCAGCCTCACAGACACCAGAGCATCTCGAGAGCTCACCAAATAGCTCTGGGATCAGTAAGAGTCTCTGGCTCAAATACTAATAGGTACAAAACAGTAGTGTGAGACAACTTAATGCTTCACTTGGGCCACTTCAGGTGACTACACAAGGTGCCACCAAGGTTCTTACATCTGCATACACCACACACAGCACTTGCGTACATTTCATATATATACACATATACACGCATACCATGCACATACTATATTACATATACATGTAAGTAAAAATTTCACAAACTCAGCTTACCAGGAAATTTGCAATTTATTACAACACAGCATGATGCTGCCAAATCTCTAATCAATTAAAACTGATTTTATAAAATCGAAACAAGCTGAGTATGGTGGCTCACACCAAGAGTCCCAGTAGGAGGTAGGAGGATCACCATCAGTTTGAGGCCAGTCTGGGCTAGAGTAAGACTTGCTTCAACAAAAATTGAAGCTGGATTCATGCAAACATATTGCAAAATATATTACTCAAGTTGGAAGGGTAGTTTTACTTTGTTCAACCTGAGGAAAACGGGTAAGCACAGAGGGTCAAAATTTCATTTTTCCCCTACTAATAACAATCTGCCTTTCTCTTAGGAGCTTGTTTGGAGATTTTAGCAGGGGAGCACAGGAAGACCAGTTTCCTGTAATCGGGGCAGGTTGTCCTCTTCCATCCAGAATGCAACTTCAAGAGGGAGGGCACACGGAGCAGTGAGGGAGAAAGGGGACAGCCGCCTAGCCTGCCAGAATAGCTGAACCAATTCTGGCGATCAACGGGATGATAAATGTCACAGCCAGGTTGCCCTCACATCATGCTTTTCCCTTAGACACATAGTATCACTTCTGTAGAATCTTTGTGTATGTGAACAATCAACTACGATATCATTTATTCTGACTAAGCTGACATAGTACATTGTTAACTTGCTTGTAGTCCTTAAAGCATGCTTTTCTTCACTTATAAAAGACTCGTAGGTTTCTTGAACATCAAGACTGAAAAGTACCATTCTCTAAAGTAAGATATATATATTTTTTGTTTTCTTTTGCTTTTGAGACAGGGTCTTACTGTGTAGTATGTGCTGGCCTCAACTTGCACTACCCTTCAGAGTTTTGGGATTACAGCTGTGCCACCATGCTTGGAATCATCAAATAGGTTTTTTTTTTTAAATTTTTTTTTTATTTTTATTTATTTATTTGAGAGAGAGAGAGAGAGAGAGAGAGAGAGAGAGAGAGAGAGAGAGAGATAAAGAAATAGGCAGGTAGACAGAGAGAATGGGCACGCCAGGGTTTCCAGCCACTGCAAATGAACTCCAGATGCGTGCATCCCCTTGTGCATCTGGCTAACGTGGGTCCTGGGGAGTCGAGCCTCGAACTGGGGTCCTTAGGCTTCACAGTCAAGTGCTTAACCGCTAAGCCATATCTCCAGCCCCATCAAATAGGTTTTAAGAACTTTAATAATTTGAGATTTTCCAAACACAGTTTTTTGGAATAAACTGATAGTTATTTCATTCAAATGCTTCTAAAGTATTTTAAGACAAAGAACAAGTATAGTATAAGTAGGCATTGCAATTATTATGTTTTATTATATTTACCTGGGTCTCCAATGATTCAAGATTATCTAACAGCAGCACTGAGGAATGTCAGTTAGTTAACCTATGCATGTAAGCCACCTCTATGCAAGGAAAAGATTATTAGGAAACAAACAAGGCAAGAACATGAACATGTCAGGCTTGGGACAATTCTGGAATCTTTAGGGTTGGTAAAGCTAAGGAAAGTCAGTACTGCCTCTTGTTTCCTCACCTAAAAAGGAAATAAACTCCAAATCCATCCACTGCGATGCAAATCCATCCCAATTAGTGCTTATTTTAATCCTCTTTCTATCACATCACACCCTACCCACATTCTTGCTTGATTCTTGCCAAAGGAAGACGCTGTAGAAAGGCCTGTTCACGATGTAGTCAGAAAAAGACAGGCAGGGTGACAGAAAGGTTTTGAGGCCAGAGGTTATTCATCTAGTCACTGTAAAAACATTAAGTTAGTGCCTAGTATCTATCAGACACATTTCTTGGTGCCTGGGAGATAGCAGTGGAGCCATTCACCCTTGCGGGACAGAGCAAACAAATGCAGCAGTGTGACATCACATGGATGGATGGGGGTGTGGGGGGGGTCTCTAAAACATCTAGTAAAAGGCTGGAGAGAGAGCATTGGTTCTTAGGAAGAGAACAAGGGATGGAATTAGACCAAGAGAAAGCTCAGAAGTAACACCCAAGTAACGGTTCTGCAGCAGAAGTCAGTTTGGGGCTTAGATTTTTCCAGGTACAGAGTCTGTTTCCCAAAGAATGGTAAGTAATGTGGTCAGAAAGGCAAGCAAGGGCAGAAAGCCAGAGTTCAGATTTAGTCTGAGTGCAAGTGGAAGCCTTTGGAGGGCAAGAGGCATGTGTCCAACTTAATTAATGAGACACCTCCAATGTCCTCTGGATAAAGACTTGCTGCCACTGCTGATTTGCTTTCTTTTCTGTATTCTTATAATAAAAAGACTGTAACTCTGGAAAGGCAGAACCAGGGTTTATCTGACACCAGAAAACTAACACTGTGGTTGGTACACTCCTGGAACTCAATAAATATAGTCTCAAGAAAATGAACAAAGGAGGAAGAAAAGTTATGCTTAACACTTTAATCTTTAATTACATTCCCTGCTTCAAGAAGCCTCCCAGAGCTCATAGAATGCTTTGCAAATATTAATTGGCTCTACCATTATTTTAATGCCATAAACAAAAAGCTAGTTATGCTGAACATGGTCACATACATGTAATCCCAGCAGTTGGCACAGGCAGGAGGACTGTGAGTTCAAGGCCAGCCTAGTATACACAGACTAAAACAAACCAACCAACCAACCAACAAAAAACTAAGTTGGTAAAGGTTTACATGGAGGGGGACACATGTGATCACACCCATACACAGAAACTTAAGATGGGACACATGTTGTCCTTTTTGTATACTATCAGTTTAAAAATTACTGGTTATTATTATCTTAATCTTCCAATACTATACAACATTAGAATGACTTTTTGTTTAATAAAAAGGCAAAAAATCCCCAAATTATGAAACCCCCACACAAATAACTTACTCTCCATTTGTTGAAACATTGTTGACTTGGGATACATGAGCACTGTGGAAAAGAAACAAAAGACAAAGAAAGTCACGTTGGCTGAAGGACGGGAAGTGGCTGGGTTGCTTTTCAATATTCAATCATTGCAAACATGCTGAAGTATACACCATATGATTTCCAACACATGGATATGCTGCTTGGATTCATCTGTTTTTTTTTTTTTCTCCCATGTAGGACTGTATCTCATTACTTTCAATTCAGGATCCATGGCTTTAGGGGATTACTTTCTTTCATCATACATCTCTTACCACTGCCTCATGTACATCATCACAGAGGTGATCAGTGAGGACACTTTTGCATCAGGTAGATTTCTTTAGTGAAAATTGTAGCTCTTGATCATGGCTACAGATAGGAAAAACACAAAATTATACTATTGTGTGAAAGAAAACTGACTTGGATTAGGTAAGAAATGAAAAAAATAAATAGAATAAATATATGGCTAAGTAAAAGCACTCAGACTTACTAAATACTGAATGTATTTCAGACCCTGTGCTCAGTGCATTTTGCAGATTTCTCTCATTTACTGTTTACAATATCGCTGGGAAGTGGGTGGCATCTTCAGATGAGGAAGTCAGACCATGTAACAAGCCATGGCTCTGGAACCAATACAGAGTCAGATAAATGGGCACTGAGCTAGGCATATTTTAGCTCTGAATCCAAGCTCTTTACCACTACACAACATGAGTTTTCAAACCCTTCTACCTTCTACTCAAAGAAAAACTTCCTGGAGTCATTTCTACATGCTTCCAGTTTCTCCTCTGCCTCAAGATGCCTGTTATCATTAGTGGTTCCCAGACTCCATAACCAACAATAAATCCTTTACTGCTATCTTTAGCTGGAACAGGCAGTCTCCACTCTTGATGTTTTGTGGCTAGCCCTTTGCAAATCCAACACTGAATAATCAACATTTACAGTCCCCAGTACAGTTACACAATCTTGGTTTTGGGATCAAGGGGCAATGTGGATAATGGCTAGGGAAAGCCTACAAATGGAATGAAAGTCAGATGTTCTAGCTGTTCAGAAACATTCCTAAGACAAACCACTAACCAGTTAGGAACCTTGCCATCCCAGAAGGAAGGGATGTATTTCCTCTCCTCCCTTCTGTACACTTTTGACCTATTGTTCTTTTTGCTCGTTAAAAGCAGGCATATATATGTGTGTGTGTATACATATATATATGTATTTGTAGTCCCAGGATTAAAATAAAAGGCTTCACACATGCTGGGCTGTGACCTGTCACTGGGCACTGGACTAGTGCCCCAGTTCCAGTCTTATTCATTTCGTTTTTCAGTGATGAGAGAGGCAAACAGTGAGAAAGAAAAAGACAAGAAATTATAACAAAGCGGTTTCCAGATTCCTAACCCTTAAGTGCTTTGAAACTCCCCAAGACTTGTTCAGAAGGTCTAGAAGACAGGGAGGGATTAAAGATCTCATTTGCATACCGCTCAAGTGCTTTACCACAGAACTGCACTTTAAAATAACTTCTTCAGTCATTCTGAGCTATTATTGGCTTGTAGAAGGTTTTTAATCCTTGCAACTAGAGTTTTTCAAAACTTTATGTATCATGGTAATTATTTTTAAACATTGTAATTTAAGTAATGAAAAATGGCATGCTAATCTTAATGAATAGAAGTCATATAAATTGTCATTGCTAGAAGAAAATGATTTGAGCCATCTAAATCAGTTATAGAATCTTATGCAAAAGTAAATATGAGTAAGTAGCAACAAAACCAAATATGTTAAATCTTGTAACTTTTTACTAGTACATTTATTTCATCTTAGATCTGTAACAAATTTTTATTTTTGGTGTTTTTAAATGGTACTTTGTAATTTCTAGCTTATGTAACTTGTCTGTAATTTCATATTTTTAAGGAATTATAAGGACAGAGTATTTCCATTGGAACTCAGTAAAGAAGAGATTCTGGTCTTGGCCCTGTGTTGACTGTTGAAACTGCAATAGACTGTTGATTAATTAGTTAGGCTGATCTGGGTTGGTTTCTTCATACAGAAAATAAAAGGCTTGGCTAGTGACTTCTGTGGTTTTCATTGAGCTCTAAAAGTTTATAACCCCATCTCAGACTAAAATTTATTACCCTAAATTTTAAGTCATTACAAGCCTGTAACTTCAGATTTAGTTTCATGACATAGTGCCAGTAAAATTTTTGATTTATTAGATGCTAAAGAGCTGGGGTCAAGAATCCAGCCCCCTCCACAATTCGGTGGAATGTGCTTAACAATTCACCAATACCAAAGTATCTAAGATGATTTAATGACAGCAATAAGTTCTGTTTCCACAGCTATACTTGGGTGATTCAAGGAGGAGATTCTAAAGCATTGATATAAAAAATGCCCTAAGTAAACACCTAAACTGGAAGATAATAGGTTCTTTCATCTACACAAAGCTTTTTAAAATTCTTTTCACAGAAATAGGAATAATGTAGTTATTCAGAGTATTTTACTGATTTGCTACAAAATGTCCTTGTTTATTATGAACATGTATATATAAAACACCTCACTTCCTAATGTTGAAAGAACAGATACTGAAAGCTGAAAGTAACCAGCTCATGTATAAAGCCAAGCTGATTGTTTGGTGATTACGTAATTGAATATACTACTAGAATGGTCATTTAAACTACAGTCTAAGCCTACAGTGAAATATATTCTAAGGTATACTTAAACATCTTTAGCCTTTATTTCTATTAGCAAAACCCAAACTATATTTCCTTAAGCTAAATGTGCTCAGCAATATTAACTTCTAAAATCTGCATGTGGATGAAGATGCACAGATTCCGGCTGGCAAGTCATTCTTTAGTTAGATCTCTTAGTTTGAAATAAAGAAGCATACATGCAAAAAGAAGGAACTTTCATGTCTAGAAAACCAGAAATCCTTTAAAAAAAAAAAGCATGCATTCTCTGTGCTTTTTCATGTCAGTATGTTCTCTTCTGTGGCATACATTATTACTGTTGTACTAGAAACCATGTGGTCTAAGAAAATGATCATATCTCTTTAGAATGTAATATATACATTTACTTATTTTAAATGAGTAGGAACTAAAAGAACAATTGTGTGATATTTGCTTAAGCCTGAGGATCATGTAACTCATCATCAAATATAGTGAAACTCAAGTTTCTCGATTGAATAAAATACAGTGATTTTAGTATTATTAAAGCCACAAAGACTAGCTGGAGAGATAACTCAGTCAGTAAAGTGTTTGTGCTTCAAGCATGAAGACATGGTACACAAGTACCACTCCTTTCTATTCTCAAGTTCTTATATACTTTCTACTATCTCTTCACAACTGCGGTTCCCTGAGCCTTAGTGAGTGTGATAGAGATAGGACATTTAGCACTGAGCCTTAACTGTTGCTTCTTTGCACTTTGACGAGTTTAACTCTTTCCCAACTGTCACCACCATCTGAGAAAAGAAGCTTCTGTGATCACAAGCAAGAGCAGTACAATTATAAAACCACAAGCATAACTATTTGGAGGGCAATTTGATGGGCACAAAATATCCATTTAGCAAATCAACAGTAGTAGCTTTCCCCCTAGCGTCTATGACTTTCCACACCATAGGCCTTTGTGTAGCTTTTATACCAGGCATGAATTCCATGCTACAGAGCTGGCCTCAGATCCAATCAGAGAATAGTTGGTTACTCACATAATAATCATGCCACCATTACACCAGTAGGCTCATTATGCCTAAGTGGCCAGTTGAATAGTTTGCAGGACCCATTATTTGTTAAAACTGTTAATGACTTTTTCCTGCAGCAGCCTGCATAGCACTTTCTAGCACTACAGCAGCTAACTGGCAGAGAGAAGGCTTCTAGCTCAGTGCCAGCTTGGTTTTTTAATGTCTAGCAACCAACACACATAATATATTCAGCAGTAGGGCCTTACATCCTAGTTGTGGTAGAGAACCAAGAGCATTGGCAGTAGCTTGTATTGTGTGCAGACCTCATGGGCCTCCCTGAGAAACTCACTGGGAAGTTTCCCACCCCCGGCACTGGCATTTTCTTGTAAGAGCCTATGGTTTGCATTTTAATTTGTAATTATCTTAGCAAAAAAGTAAGTTTTCATATGTTTTATTCGTATCTTCTGTAGTTTTAGTTAAACTTCCTCCACCCCTCTTCTCTTCCCTTTCCCTGACTTCCAGTCCTTAGATCATTCCATACCAAGTATTCTGTCCCTTTACTTTACATATCTACTAACTCTGCTGATTAAGCCCTTCCCCCTTTTCCCCCCTTATGTCTTCTTTTTATCTTCTTGGCCTCCAGGACTGACTCTTACTCCATCTTACATACAAATCTAAAAATTCAATGATAGGATCTATATATGAGAAAGAATATGAGACATTTGCCTTTTTATTCCTAGGTTACCTCACTTACTATAGTATTCTCAGATCCATCTATTTTCCTAACAATTTCATTTTGTTTTTCTTTACATCTAAATAAAATTCTGTATGTACCACATCTCCATTATCCATTCACCAGAATAGAAAGGAGTGTTTGGGGACATTTTAATCTGGGCATGTGGTGGCAGCTGCATTCGTGACTTTGCCATAGCTATTTTTTATCTGTACAATATAGGGCCCATCAACATGCTGACATGGATGATAAAGGAAGGCCAAAAGAAAAAGAAAGACATTATAGTAGAAGAGGAAGACTGAGTGTAGGGAGGAAAGATTACACTGGGAAGGATAGGGGGACAGGAGAGAGTAATGGGAGAGGACTATGATCAAAATACATCATGTACATATATATAACCGTCAATTAAAAAAACAAGAAGTATAAAAGAGAGCTGGTTGAGAAACAGCATTCACTGCCCTCTCTTTCCTGATTATGGATACAATGTGGCCAGCTACCTCAAGTTCCTGCTGCCATGCCTCCCCCACAATGATGGATGTATTGTATTGCCTGTAATTGCGGGCCTCCAACCCCTCCCCCCCCCACAGAAAAAAGACAGAAAAAATTGGGCTGAGTGAGACACCAATAAACACTAAGGAGACTCAGAACTCAAAACAAACTATTAACAATTGAAATTCATGAAACAAAATGAAAGCAAATCATAAATATACAAATTCTAGCATGGACCCTGGCCATGGGAGCTTGAAGGTAGATTAAGTGAGGTGATAGCAGGGAGAAAACTGGAGATAAAGAACCCTAGTTCCAGTGGAAACTAACCCCCAAAATCAAACCCCAGGTTTGTAGACATTGAGGACCCAGAGCTAGCAACAGATCCCTGCCAGATCTGACTGGATGCCAGGCAAAGACTGCTGACACCACCTGGCTGAGTGTGGCATGGAAGAATACCAAGAGCAAGTCTCTTTGATGTGTTAATCTGATCAGTTGAGTTTGGGGGCTCCTGTGTGGATTCTGGCCTAGAGTATGAAAGAGACCAGGGCTTGGACATCGTTGCCAAGAATGTTCTCCACCTACCATGTGCAGGCACATGTTTGTTTTCCTGCAACCTTATTAAAGGTTTGGCACAACCAGCCCTCCCTTTCATTTCCCTAATCATTTCAACAGAGCTGGTTAATCCCTAGCTAGCAATCTGGGGAACAATGACACCTACTGTTTGAGCTGCTCTAACTGCAATAAACTTGACACAGAATAATGGCAGCTGTTGATGTATAACTATTATCGCTTTCCTTTACAAAGAAAGACAAACAGCTCTCTGTTGAGTTTGGTTAAGCTAGAGAAGTACTGCAATTAGAAAAGATAAGACCCCACAATGCACGACCCATATACCTCAACAAGGAGGGGCCAATGGGAAGGGGGTAGGTCATGGGTGAGCCTAATAATGGTACCAAACTGCCTGTACTTGAAGAATAGAAAACTAATTAAAAAAAAAAAAGATAAGATAAGAACTGTTGTCATAGAAGACATCTGATTTGGGTCTCTGGATCACATTGGTCTCAATAACAGTCCTACCTTATTCACAGGAGACCAATAGGGGGCTCGGCAGGACTAGGAAGTGAACATCAACATTACAGAAACAAGAAACAGAAATTCTACCAGGTGAACAGTGGAGCAAGGTAACAAAAGACGTGGCCTCTCTGGGTCCTGTGTCTGTACCCTGCCCTCTCCTCTGGCCACAGTGAGAACCTGAGGTAACTGGTGCACTGCAGTTTCTGCTCCTGTGCGGCCTGGCTGCCTCCACTCCCACTTCCTGAGTGCCCTGCCTTTATGGATCGTATCTACTTTCCTCTCTTTGAGACGAGAGGCCTGCTTTGCTCCTATCTTCTGTTCCAATCCATTTCCTCAGAAGACTGCCCACTCCCAAATTTGTAACCCCTGAGGTTTGCTGTTTTACCTTATGCTGATCTTTCAGAATTAATCACCAAAATGAATTCCCTACTAGCACCTGTCCATCCTCCTTGTTGGTAGATCTATATGTTAGATACCTATTTCAGCAAGCTTCCTCTTGAGAAAAGCCAGGCCAGTCAACACCACTAAAATACAACACAGGACATTACTCCTAGCTGGGACAAAAAGTAGTGTGCAAGTACCAATGACTTTTTGCTTTATAGAAGACAAATAATGTTACTTTGAATTTAAAGGGGGTCAGTGTAGTTGATCGTGTTAAAAAACCACTATGAATTTGAGTCTTGATAGCATGAATCAGAAACATTCCCCCTGGTTAGAAATGTACAAGATATAACCCTTAATAAGGGGAGGGGGTATTGTCCAGGCAGAAGTGCCCTGTAAAAGGTGGACAAGGCTTAGTCCTAAAACCATGGGCTCTTACAAATGCCAGGACAGGACTGAATTACCCCTCATAGTGAGCAGTTGGTCAGGGAGATCAGTGAGGTCCCTAAAGCAGTATCTCCTTTTAAACTTTTATTTTATTTTGTTTGATTTACTTATGAGAGAAACAGAGGGAGTGAAAATGGGCATGTGAGGGCCTCTTGCCTATGCAAACAAACTCCAAATACATGTAACACCTTGTGCATCTGACTTTACATGGGTACTGAGGAATTGAACCCAGCCCTTCAGGCTTTGCAAACAAATGCCTTTAACTGCTGAGACATTTCCCTAGATTGTACTCTCTCCCTCTCTCCTTTTTGAGCCCTGCCTCAATAGACTCTTTTTTTTTTTTTTTGGTTTTTCAAGGTAGGGTCTCACTCTGGCTCAGGATGACCTGGAATTCACTATGGAGTCTCAGGGTAGCCTCGAACTCATGGTGATCCTCCTACCTCTATCTCCTGAGCACTGGGATTAAAGGCATGCGCCACCATGCCTGGCTTTTAAGTTTTTTAAAATTTTTTTTCGTTTTTTATTTTTATTTATTTGACAGTGACACAGAGAGAGGAAGAGGCAGATAGAGAGAGAGAGAGAGAGAGAGAGAGAGAGAGAGAGAGAATGGGCACGCCAGGGCTCCGGCCCCTGCAAGCGAACTCCAGACGCATGTGCCCCCCCTTGTGCATCTGGCTAACGTGGGTCCTGGTAATCGAGCCTTGAACTGGGGTCCTTAGGCTTCCCAGGCAAGCAGCTTAACCACTAAGCCATCTCTCCAACTCTCAATAGACTATTTAAAAAATTTTTTATTTATTTATTTATTTGAGAGTGACAGACACAGAGAGAAAGACAGAGAGAGAGAGAGAGGAGAATGGGCACGCCAGGGCCTCCAGCCACTGCAAACGAACTCCAGACGTGTGCGCCCCCTTGTGCATCTGGCTAACATGGGACCTGGGGAACCGAGCCTCGAACCAGGGTCCTTAGGCTTCACAGGCAAGCGCTTAACTGCTAAGTCATCTTTCCAGCCTATCAATAGACTCTTAAGTAATAAGAGCGAGGAAAAAAAATGGAAGAGGCAGAGGCTGGGGACAGGACTCAGTGGAAAAAGCTCTTGCTGTGCAGGCATTAGGAGCTGAGTTTGAATCTCCAGAACCCACATAAGTTGCCAGACTCAGGGCCTGGGAAGATGACTCAGTGATTAAAGGTGCTTGCTTGCAAAGCCTGCTAGCCTGGGTTCAATTCCTAAGCCACCCATGGAAGCTGGATGCAAAATGAGTCACAAGTATCTGATATTTGTTTGCAGCAGCAAGAGGCTCTGATGTGCCCCTATCCCCCTCCCCTACCAAACACATGCAAATATATCTGTATCTGTATCTGTATCTGTATCTGTATCTGTATCTGTATCTGTATCTGTATCTATATCTATATCTATATCTATATCTACCTCTCTACCTCTATCTACCTCTCTACCTCTCTCTACCTCCATCCATCCATCCATCCATCCATCCATCCATCCATCCATCCATCCATCTATCTATCTTAAATGACACTCTGTAGCAGGTGCCTGTAATCTCCATCCACATACAGTGAAAAGGGAGATGGAGACAGAAAATCTCCCAGAAACTCTCAAGCCAGCTAGCCTGGTAAATGGAGTAGTGAACAGTGAGAAACCCTGCCTCAGACAAGGTGGAGGGAGGGATGGACATCGGAGATTGTCCTCTGACCTCCATATGCACATCACAGTGAAGGAAAACTAAGAGGAAGCTAGCTTCTTTTAGGAAGCTTCAGTTAGGAAGTCAAGCCCAGAGAAAATCAATGACACCTCACCCTGGCATAAATGGAACTCTTGGCAGGAATGGAACTCTTGTTTGATCAGGAATCATCTATAATAGATACAGTGACCCCTGCTGTCCATACTATAGCATGCTACCTAGATAGACAGTCTTCCCCACCTAGGTGGGCTGGCCCTGACATCTGCCCCTTCAAATCTACAAATCAATCAGGTCTTCCCTTTGCATACCTGAATCTGATTGAAAGAATATATTTTCTGTCTTTAATTTAAAAAATATTTTATTTATTTCTTTGAGAGTGGGCCAGATACACACAGAGAGAATGGGCATGTCAGGGCCTCCAGCCACTGCAAATGAACCCCAGGTGCATGCGCCACCTTGTACATCTGACTTACGTGGGTAATGGGGAATCCAACCTGGGTCCTTAGGCTTCACGGGCAAACACTTTACCCTCTAACTGCTAAGACATGTCTCCAGGCCAAGAAAGAATATATTTTCAATCAACTATGAAGGCTGTTTTTAAATTTTGTTTTCCTGCTTTTCTCTCTTTCTGTTCTGTGATCTCTGCTTGGAGAGACTTAAATATGGCTTCTCCCCTTCCTCCCCCACAGCCTAGCTGGGTAGAAGTCCAGCAGGGTACGGTTTATGCTTTCCACTTTGGGGTAATACCTCAGTTTAATTATATGCATGATTTTCCTCTGGCCTCTGAACCTACCGTGTGGTATTTCCCTTACACTCTAGATTTAGTGCGTAGGAATCTCCTCTGAACTCTGGGCCTGCTACCTGTGCAATTTCTCTAAACTTGGGGTAACCATGAATATAACTCTCTTTGCTACTTATCTCTCATCTGAATTTCTTGGTCTCTACTTTGGTATTTTTTCTCCTGCTATTCTTCCTTAAGCTACCACCACTTGCCCTCTTAACTTTCTTCCTTTGGGAAGCTCAGGGCAGATGCTGTGTGTCTATTCTAAATCTCTCTGCATTAGTACATAGGTTCTATTTTCCATGTGTTTATGGCTCTGCCCCAGCCATTTCTCTTAGATGAATCTCAAGGACTGTGCCATGTTTTCCACATGAGCATACATGAATCTCATGGACTATGCTATGTTTTCCACATGAGCACGTGTTCCCTACTTTCCATGTGCTTATGTCTCTGTTCTAGACATCTTCCTAAATTTCATTTTTTTGTTATTTTTATTTATTTATTTGAGAGTGAGAGAGAGGGAGAGAATGGGCGCGCCAGGGCTTCCAGCCACTGCAAACAAACTCCAGACGTGTGTGGCCCCTTGTGCATCTGGCTAACGTGGATCCTGGGGAATCGAGCCTCGAACCGGGGTCCTTAGGCTTCACAGGCAAGCGCTTAACCACTAAGCCATCTCTCCAGCCCCTAAATTCCTTTTTTTTTTTTTTTTTGGCTTTTTGAGGTAGGGTCTCATTCTGGTCCAGGCTGACCTGGAATTCACTATGTAGTCTCAGGGTAGCCTTGAACTCATGGCAATCCTCCTACCTCTGCCTCCCGAGTGCTGGGATTAAAGGCATGCACCACCATGCCCGGCCTAAATTCCATTTTTTAAAATAACCCCACAACTTGTAAATTCTCACCAAATAAACTTAATTATTTATCCTTCTTTAGTCCATTTTTATAAATTCTTTGTCAAAAATACAATGGGACCCAAAATTGAGCCATATGCACAAAGAGGCACATGCATCTTGAGTTTGTTTGCAGTGGCAAGAAGCCCTGGTACACCTGTTCTTCCTCCCTCCTTTCTCTCTGCTTGAAAATATAGAAAATTTATACTTATTTATTTAATGCAGAGGGACAGAGGGAGAGAGACAGAGACAGAATGGGCGCTCCAAGGCCTCTAGCCACTGCAAACAAACTCCAAATGCATGCCCCACGATGTGCATCTGGCTTGCGTGGGACCTGGAAAATTGAACCTAGGTGCTTAGACTTTGTGGGCAAGCACCTTAACCACTAAACAATTTCTCCAGCCCAAGAAAAAATAGTTTTTAAAGTTATTCCTTTTTTTCTTACTAGAGGTGTCACAAAAATATGCACTAATTTATAAATTTCTCAGTAGTAGACGTGCTATATTTCTAGTTCAAGGTATGTAGAACTTAATCATAATTAACAATCAGGTTTTCTCTCTTCTACTTAAATACTTTATGGCAGCAGCAGAAGAAAATTCTATTTCAAACTAACCATGCAAACAACTTTAGGGGGAAAGGCCCATGTTTTATCTGTAGTCTCTCAGTTTCATGTTAAGTGGTAATAAAAACTTAAAATAATGTGTACCAAACTAATCCTTACAGAATTAAAAAAGCTATCATATACTGTTACGCAGAGAAAGAAACTAGTTTTGAATTTTTAACTTCAAGCTAAATAATTACAATTTTTGCTTTTTCTGGAACAGCTCCATTTAATCTTAATTTCCATCATCTAGAAACATTTTTCTACTGCAAATGTAGAATAATATGTACATTCATTCTTTATTCCTGAATTTATCACATTTATATTTTTATGACTCAATACTGAATAGGTCAAGTAGTTTGTATTAAAGGGTTACTAAATACATTATGAATTTTCTTTTGCTCCACTTTCATTTGCTTTTATTCTTCAAATTCAGAATCTCTATTGAAAGACATTATTAGTAAAATATTATCATCTGAGTAATGAAAAACAGTTTTATTTTCACACTGTGAAACATCATTATGTGTCTTTGAAGATGTAAGCCCATTTTCTCTATCTACCTTAAAGATAGTAAATGTAAAATAAAATTCATTACTATGTGAAAGACAGATTGATGTTACTGAGAATAATACAATTAAGACAGTCAAAGAATAGCTCTCTTTAGCTGACATAACTCAGTGGCATAGTTGCTCATGTTCTATAAAACTTTCCCTTAACAGATAATAATCATTTGTTTGCTCTTACTGTGCACATGTACATAACGCATGCCAGAGTCAGAGACAGCATCCTCACACACTCACAACTGTGTAACTAAGGCAGCTTATGAAGTAGAATATACTGATTTGGTTTTAGGGAAACTAGGATTTAGGGGAAAAAAATGGACCACCATGTTGTCACAAACTGAAACCTCAAATTTTCTCTTTCTAACCACAAGTGATTAAGCAAGTGCTCTGTAAGTTGCCACAGGGCAGAAAACTACTGAAAAGCAGCTACTTGGTGGAGCCTGATATCCTATGACACATTACGGAACTGTTGGTGGTTGGAGTGCAGTTTGACTCCAACTCTGGGATGAGTGTAACAAATTAGATCCAAACTAAATAAACAATAATAAACAAATTACATAACATACACTCAGACATTTCCTTTAAAAAGTAGACTTCAGAATGAAAGAAGGACTTAAATCTGTCAACATCTTCAGTTTATGTGGCTGTGCAACACTGAAAAACGTTATTTGCTGAGTTTTTGAAGTGGGAGGGTAGTCAAAAAAGAAACACATCCAGGAAAACTTAGTTTTAGCTTATATTTTAGTTGATGGTTTAAGCAAGAAAAGAAAAGCACAATACAGTGAAGAGAGTGCAGCAAATGCAAGAGAGGGAAATGGTCCTATCTAACATGTACTCTGAATTCTGTTAACATGTTCTATTCTTCTGGTATTACAAATTTAGGAAAATAATCCTGGATCCATAAAGTTGTTCAATACTTTATTATTCTGCTATCACACAGAAAATTAATGAACATAATCTAAAGCTTTTTAGGGTCCTGATGATTGTCTTTTCCACTCCCACCTACCTATACTTATAAATTAGGGGTGTGTGTGTGTGTGTGTGTGTGTGTGTGTACACACACACATACATGCAGTGCTGGGGAGTGAACCCAGGGCCTTGCTAATTCAAAGTATGCATTCTCACTGTGCTGTATTCCCAGGCAGTTTTGAAAATTAACATTAAAAATATTTTCAAACCAAAGTGGAAATAACACATCATAAACAATACAAAAAAGGGCTCAGTTCAGTACAGGATAGGGACTGGGGATATAGCTCAGTTGGTAGAATTCTTTCCTAGCATGCACAATGCTTTGGGTTTGATTCCCAGCACTACATAAAACCAGGTATGGTGGTTCATGCCATCACTCAGGAGGTGGAGGCATGAGAATCAGAAGTTCAAGATCATTCTCAGGTGTATATATAGAGTTCAAGGGCCAGCCTAGATACATGAGACCCTTTCAAGAAAAAGGACAGAGGAGACAGACAGAGAGAGGTATAAACCCAAGAATCCTCAACCCTCCTCCATTTCCTATAGTAGATAAAAAGAAAATCAAATAAATACCTCAAATAGAAAGGTGACAAGGGTCTTTCATCTTCCTGTGAACTAAAAGGGAAATAAATTATGAATTAATATAATTTCTGTTAATAGAGCATGTCAATTTTAGTAACACTTGGTTCTTCCTGTCACAAATTTTGACAGGTAGATCTGTGGATCTCATGATGGATTCAAGTAAACAAAAAACTTTCCATAGGACCCAAAGTCAATTACTCTTCAAAGGAGACTATATTTCCAGGTGATACTAAGGCCAACGTAATTTACATTAAACCTTCAAGAAACTTTTTACTACCTTATCCTACAAGCCCAATTCAAATGTTTATATATTACACATAATCCTTCAAAATCCTTACAGACACAATTATCTCAGCAAGTTAATTGCAGCTTATTTACATGATGATGAAACATTCTTGTTAAATACGAACCACTTTAGAGTGGCTCCTAGCAACAAAAAGCACACCTGTAGGCAGCATACATGCTCTGTGTTCCACAGTTGCTCTATTAACATCGCCCACTGTGAGGAACAGGAAAGGATATAATGGAAATGACCAATATAGCCTAAGTTCCTCAGGCAAAACAGAAATAATACAAAGTTAAATATAAAAGGTATTTAATTTAAAAATGTAATTATATGCTATAATTTTCCCTTATTTAACATGTTTTTCTAGTAAGTTATATCAAAAGTTACAGTAAGTTTCTCACTTACTTATTCATTTTCTTAAAACAGAATTTTCTAAAAACAGAAATATTTGGTTCAACTGGCAATGTTCAACTGGAAGTCAAACATAATCTTACTACAGAATGATAATGTCACACATGCAGGAAACACACACACACACACACACACACACACACACACACACCCCTACCCTGTCCTAGGAACCGAAAAAAAAAAGCATTCTAGCTAGAATAATGTGCATAAAATATGACACACTATCATTATTTTATTTTTATTTATTTTCAATCAGAGATAAATAGAAGACACAAACACTCACACACAAAGAAAGAGAGAGAGAGAGAGAGGCTGAGACAGAGACACACACAGAGACAGAGAGAGAGAGAGAGAATGGGCACACTAAGGCCTTCAGCCACTGCAAATGAATGAACTTCAGGTGCATGCACCACTGTTTATCTGGCTACACCTGGTACTGGGGAATCAAATCTGGGTCATTAGGCTTTTCAGGTAAGTGTTTTAATTGCTGAGCCATCTTTCTAGGCCCAGACACACTATTTTTTAATTTCCTATAATTCTAGTTTACACTTTTCAATATTGTATAGATGTTCTAATGCCCATGTTGCCCAAGCTATTAATGTTCATATCTAGCTGTGCTCCTTCTTCCCAAGTGAGTGGTGACGGATCAGCTTCTTCACAGGCTAATGTGCATGAATTGAGGGCAAAGCTGCACAGTTAGGCTGAGTGTAAGAATCAGAGGCAAGGACATCTGGGGACTATGTAAGTGCCCTGAAATTAAGCCACATGAAGAAGTGTTATTGCAGGAAGTTACTAAGTTAACCTGGCATAAGACTGGAAACCATTCGAAAACACTTAAAATAATTGTCAAAGGTTGGAGAAATGGTTTAGTGGTTAAAGCATTTGCCTACAAAGCCAAAGGACCCAGGTGTGATTCCCCAGGACTCACATATGCACAAGGGGCACATGCACCTGGTGTTCGTTTGCAGTGGTTTGAGGCTCTCGTGTACCCATTATCTCTGTCTCCCTTCTCTATGTTTGAAAATAAATAAAATCAAATTAAAAACTATTATAAAAATATTAGGTTTGGGTTTGCTTCCTAATCAAGGGTCCCATGTCAGAAAGTAGTAATCACAGGGCCAGGAAGATGGCTCAGCGGGTAATGTGCTCACGGTGCAAGTGTGAGCACCTGAGGCTTAATCCCCAGAACTCAATTAAAAGCTGGACCCTGTGCAGGTGTCTGCAATCCCAGCACATCCACAATGAGAAGGGAGACCAGAGACAGGAGACTTGCCAGGAAGCTTGTGGGCCAGCTAGCCTGGCCTATGCAGTGGTGAACAATGGATATTCTGCTTCAAGCAAGGAGGAAAGGAAGAATCACACCCCAAGTTGTCCTCTGACTTCCACATGTGTTCTGTGACATGCGCATACACAAACAAAACAAAGTACTAATTATAGCCAATACTGAACCAAAAAAGCCAGCACTAAGAACCTGTAGTAATTGGGAAAAATTCCCCTATGTGTTGTAAAATGAGGGTCTTATTGAAGGACTCAGGAGAATACTAGCTTCTTTTAGACAGCTTCAGTTAGGGACAGGAACCTAAAGAGAACCAAAAGATGCCGCCCTGCCTTGGCAGAAATGGAACTCATGTCTGATCCAGTTTTATCCACAATGGCTGCAGCACCCCTTGCTGCCTCTACAGTCTAGCACACTACCTACATGGGCTGGCCTTTGGTACCAGCCTCTCTGAATCTACAAACCAATTAGGGTTTCCCTTTACATAACTCAGTCTGATGAAAGAATACATTTTCTATCAACTACAGAGTCTTGTCTGTGCTGTTACCACCTCTCTGCCCTGTGATCTCTGTCTGGACACATGGGAGTATGGCTTTCATCCATGCAACCTGGCTGGACAGCAGTTTTCTGCTTGCCACTGCTTTATGCTTTGGGGTAACTTCTCACTTTAGTTACATGTATAATTTCCCTCTGATCTCTGAATCTACCACCTGTGTATTTCCTTCACCCTTTAGGTCTACCACATGGGGGAATTTCTTCTAAACTCTGGGCCTGCTACCTGTGCAATTTTTCTAAACTCAGGGAGCCATGGGTGTAACTCTCCTTACTACCCATTTCTCATCGAAATGTTCTGGTCTCTGCCTTGGTACTCTCTCTCCTATTCATCTCTTAATCATCACAACTCACTCTTAACTTTCTTCCATGGGAAGGCTCAAAAGGATGCTGTGCCTTCCACAAGTGTGTGTGTTTCTTCTAAATCTCTCTACATAAGCTCCTAGATCTTCTATCCCACATGCTTGTGGCTCTGCTCCATCCTCTTCCTCCATTTCTCTTAAGTGAACTTCATAAATTATGCTGTGCCTTCCACACAAGTGCGTATTTCTTCTAAATCCCTCTGCATAAGCTCCTAGACCCTATCTTCCACGTGCTTCTGACTTTGCTCCAACCTTTTCTTAGACTCCAACTTCCCTTTAAAAAAACTCTGAAATTTATGATTTCTCCCTAAAAAACCTTAGTAATTCATAATTTATTTTTCTCGAACATATTTTTACCAATTATTTGTTAAAAATAGGATAAGGGCTGGGTGTGGTGGTGCACGCCTTTAATCCCAGCACTCGAGAGGCAGAGGTAGGAGGATCGCCATGAGTTCGAGGCCACCCTGAGACTCCATAGTGAATTCCAGGTCAGCCTGGGCTAGAGTGAGATCCTACCTTGAAAAACCAAAAGAAAAACCAAAAAAAAAAAAAAAATAGGATAAGGACCTAAAACTGGGGTTCAAAACTTTGGAAGATCCCTACTGAACCCCCAAATCCTGCATCAGTATGACTTTCTTTGATGACGTCTTAACTCCAACATGAAACAAGTTGAGTGAAAATGAATATGCTTACTATAGTGTACTTTGCTGGGCAATAAATTAATATTTTTGAGTTTTTTGGTATGATGAGCTTCTGGGAGACTATTTAAACCATGTAGGGCTTTGACATAGCTATCCTTGTGATTTGGTTCATGGTTTTTTTTTTTTTTTGTGGTGTGTGCTAAATTACTTTGTAGGAAACAGAGGCAATCTTTTCTTCCTTTACACCTCCTCTACCTCACACATTTATTTCTTAGGATTGTGGCCCAAGCACCAACATTCATTACCCCACTTAGGTCCTCACAGATTCACCCTGCACTTGCCCCTTGCTTTTTCATTTATTCTGATGGGAAAAGCAGACTCAGTGGGGACATAACACATTCAGGAAACATAGCTAGTAATACGTAAATTTTTCATCTTGTGACATCATTTTGGTTGTTCATTATCTTCTCAATTTTAGTCCATTAAGGTAAGTCCTCATGTCTATTACGCATTCCAGCAACCCTCACTGAAGTTGTGTGGACTTCACAGACTTGTCTCATGCTTCTTTCTCTTGCAGCCCTGCATGGTTAGTCAGAGTTCATCCATAATGTAGTATGGTTTGGCTGTTACAAGGTGGTTATTAAAATGTACTACCAGTATGTCAGGGATGTCTCTGGATGGAAGCATATGTCTCACTCATAAGCAAGCATGTCTGTAGGCTGAATTTACACAGAGAAAATTCATCAATGAAATACAAAATTAGAAACTGAGTTTGGAAGCAAGAGCCTTTTAATCTCTGAGCCATCTCCTGAATTTGGATATATTTGTGAATTCTGACCAGTTTTAAGTGTTATAAAACAGAAAAGAAAGCATTGAAATTTACGTAAAATGAAACAGATTCTGTAATTATATGGCATAAATAATTAGTATACAAGTTAGCAATCTGTGGATGGAATCCCAGAACAAGAATTATATTTGAAAAGAAAACGAGGGAGGCTGGGGATGTGGCTAAGTTGGTAGAGTGCATGCCAAGCCTGCAAGAATCCCTGGATTTGATGCCCAAGATCCCATAAAGGAGGCGTAGTAGCATATGAGATCCCAGCACTAGGGAGATAGAAGTGGGAGAACTAGAAGTTCAAGATCATTCATGGCTATGCAGAAATGCAAGGTTAGCCTTGGATATGAGATATCCCATCAACAGGAGGAACAGAGAGAGAAAGACAGGATAAACAGATCTATTTTGGTAGGTAATTAGCAATTTTTTTCATTAAGTACCATTGTGTGAGATGTAATTACATAATTCTGACAAAAATTGTAAATCTGAAACAACTAAAATTGACTTTAAATGGATGAAATTGATTACCTTTGAAAATAAAATAACCATACTGATTTTTAAAATATTTATTTGTGAAGACAGAGGAAGACAATGAATGAGTGTCAGGGCCTCTTGCTGCTGCAAATAGACTCCAGACTCATGCACCACTTTGTGCATCTAGATTTATGTGGGTACTTTGGGATTGAACCCTGGCCAGTAGGCTTTGCAAACAAATGCCTTTAACTGGTGAGTCCTCCCCCATCCCCCAACTGTACTGTTTTTTTAAAGGAACTTTTATGGCAAAAATGACCAAGGACAATTTTGTCCAATGGTATTAAACTAAACTTTTTTATTTTTTTACAAAATTGACAGATCAGAATGGAAAACATTTGAATAGATAGCTGTCAAAATAGACATTGTCATTATTTTTAAATAAGTTTACATACACACACACACACACACACACACATATGCAATGTGGGAGGCAGAGAGAGAGAGAGGGAGGGAGGGAGGGAGAAAGAGAGAGACTGGGACCGATAGATGGAACAGATCATGGGTACACCGGGGTTTCTTTGTTCCACAAATGAACTCCAGATGCATGTACTACTCTGTGCATCTAGCTTTGCCTGGGTACTGGGGAGTCAGGCTGAAGCTGGTAGCCTTTGCAAGCAGGCACTTTTTTCTTAATATTTTATTTATTTATTTATTGATTGATTGATTTATAAAAGGGGGGAAGGAAGGAGGGGGTGACAATGGGTGTGCCAGGGCCTCTAGCCACTGCAACAAGCTCCAGACGCATGTGCCACCACGTGCATCTGGCTTACATGGTTTCTGGGGAATGGAACCTGGATTCTAAGGCTTCACAGGCAAGCACCTAAATCCCTAAGGCATCTCTTCAGCCGCAAGCAAGCACTTTACAGTGAGAGATTTCGACCAGCACAATTGTGTGACATAATCAGATATCCTCAGATACTTGGTATTATATTTTCTTAAGAACTGCTACTGGAAGAACATTAAGCACAGATTTGAATACCAGTATACATCTAAGAAGCTACAATTGAAAATGGTAAGAACCTGTATATTAGGGTTTTAGCAGGGTCATATTGTATTTATTAAAATGGCTAAATATTACTGATTACATATAAATAAACGGCAGCTAGACTTAAGAGTCACATATGAGCTGCATTACTTTATACGCCTAGTGCTAGAGAATGCAATGCCTAATTATTTCATTAGACAACAAGCTAACTGGAAACATGATTATTTTATGTGTAAGGAGACCCAAGTACTGTTGGAAGAATTCCTAGAGGGTATTCATAAAAGATCTCCAATTATTAGATCAAAACATCATTCCATTCAATTTTCTTTCAATTTTCCTCACAAATGGACATTAATTCAACTTTCTAAGCTGGCAAAAGTAATTTCCATATTTAGCTCCACCTTCTAAATAACTGCTTAATTGAGTTAAAGTAGAATAGTTTGTGTCTACTAGGTACTCAAAAGTACCGAAAAATAAGTAAATGTTAAAGATTGGGTTCCATTCATTGATGAGGGAAACCATGTACAAGGGCTTAAAACAAACAAACAAAAAACACCGAAAGGAAAGATAGCAAAGCAGAGCGGGGCAAGTAGGAGCGAAGTGTTATGTCGGCACTTTTTTTTCATGAACTCAGACTTTTTCCTCCCATAGTACATAAAGTGCTGAAGGAGGAATTTCTTAGGCAAGTTTTTGTGGAGAATGGGAAGTGGAGCTAGCAAGGCCTTTCCTGCCTTCCTCTAAAGCATAAAGGACCACCCGGGCACTTCCACTTTTGCCCAGGTCGTATGCCAGGGGATGTGAGGTGGCACCTGTGCTCAGCAGCTGCTTGGGTTTCCCATTCAGGAACTTTGAAAAATGCAAAAATATACAACATTCTTCATTTTTTGGAAAGCAAATGTAAGTTTCAGGTCAGAACTGGAGAGAAGGCTCGGGGTTAAGGCGCTTGCCTGCAAAGCCTAAGGACCAGGGCTCCATTCTCCAGTACCAGTAAGCAAGCCAGATGAATGAGGTGGCACATGCTTCTGGAGTTTGTTTGCAGTGGATAGAGACCCTGATGTGCCCATTTTCTCTATCTGCTTCCCTCTCTCACTCTCTCTCTCAAAAATAAAATATATTTTTTTAAAGTTTCATGTCAGTTCATAGCTAAATGTTTGTGGCTGTCAACTGGAGGAGGAGGAGAGTTACAATGCTTTCTCATAAGTCCAAGCAGTTCCTTTGCAGTTTTGTTCCTGTGTTGTTACTACAGATGAAATATCTATCCCATACAACACACTGTCCTTCAAGAAAAAAAATCTAAAAATCTAAAAAAAATCTAAAGTTCTCTGACCAGAGGAGAACTGAAAAGATAGGATGCTTGGCTAAGACTCACGGGGTATTATTTGGGGAGTAAAACATAGAGAAAAGTGACTCCAAATATCTTTTATTACAGTAAAATTGGAAAATATCCACCCTTGTCTGTCTGTCTGTCTGTCTGTCTGTCTGTCTATCTATCTATCTATCTATCTATCTATCTATCTATCTATCTATCTATCTATCTATCTATTTGTTCAAGGTAGGGTTTCACTCTAGTCCAGGCTGACCTGGAATTCACTATGTAGTCTCAGGGTAGCCTCAAACTCATGGCGATCCTCCTACCTCTGCCTCCCGAGGGCCGGGATTAAAGGTGTATGCCATCATGCCTGGCTCTACTCCTGTCATATTTATTTATTTAATATTGTTGCATTGCAGACTGAACCCAAGGATTGACACATGCTAGGTGAGTATTCCACCCCTAAGCTACAAACCTAGGGGATATCTGCCACCTTATTGATACTTAGTGGAAAAGAGAAATAACTCATTATGCACTGTATGCATTGCCCTCTAAATCCACACTGAAGTCCAATCCCTTGAGCTTCAGGATTTAACCCTCCTTGGAAACTGGACGCGTACATGCTGAGCAAGTGGAAATGAAGTCATTAAGTCTTGAGTCAATGTGATTTAAATCCTGGAAATGTGGACAGCGAGGCAGAAACACCTGGGGAAGAGGCATGTAAGGTTCCCAGCAGAACAGCACTGCGGTGAGGGGACCTAGAGAACTTCACTGCCTCGTTGCTGCTAGTCAAAGCAGCTGGCCACATACCGTGACTTCACATTTGCTTCCAGAACCTAGACTACACATTTATGTCACTCCAAGATACTGGGGTTGGAGTATTTATTATAACAGACTCAGTAAACTGATATAACATCTATCACAATTTTTTTTTCAAATTCAGAAATAAGCTGCTGCCTAATTTACCTCCATCATGCAAAAAGCTATGCTATGAAAGTTCACGTGTAGAAATACTAAGCCTAGAATCAACAGCCTATATTAACATGGGGATTTGATTTCCAGAGCCATACTCTAAGCCCCACTGAAGCTCTCATTTCAGTGAGTTTATACTCATAATTCATACACACAGTGTTTTAAGAACTTCAGATTATATTAATTGGAAACACAATACATATGTATCATCACAGTTCACACACATAAAATGGATGCAAATTAGACCAAATGAGTCACTTTGCTTGGACATTTTATATTTTGAGGTAGTATATTCACTAAAATTAAAGATAATGCTGGTCCCAACTTGATAACTGGCTTTATAATCACCAACTAGTCATGGCCCACAGGTGAGACACACTGTTCGAATATGCTAAATCCTTCTCTGTGTGGCTTATTTGTGTGATACACTATCAGTGAGGCTTGCTCAATTAAGATCTGCTCCTTTAGGACTCAGAGAAGTCATCTTCGTTGTTGGTCCCTTGGCTTGAAACAGCTGTTAGCCAAAACAGCGCAGATTTTATTGAATCTGGATGGCACAGGAAAGCAGAGAGAAAACTGGTCCAGGTATTTCCGACAGTAGGAATGATGACATAGTTGTGGAAAGCCACTGGAAGGTGACAGAATGTTTCTATACCTCTTAAATATTCTCCACTGGTTCACATGAGATGGTGTGCTGAGAATGTAACTCAAGAGATGGTAAAGGAGACCCTTCTGTTTCCTTGATGACTGAGACATTATTACCAGGGCCGCCTTGTAAATGCACAGAACTTTTTATTACCTTTGAAGTGAACAAGAGATCACTTGATTCTAATTTAATCCCACCTGCTAGTCACACCTCAGGGTGCAATGAAGCACTGCTAAAGAAACTGAGTGTGAGTGAATACATCTGCATGTGAGGGAAGAGAAGAATACTTTATTTATTTGTAATTTTTTTGTTTATTTTTATTTATTTATTTGAGACCAACAGACAGAGAGAAAGAGGCAAATATGTGTGTGTGTGTGTGTGTGTGTGTATATATATATATATATATATATACACACACAGAGAGAGAGAGAGAGGGAAAGAGAAAGAAAATGGGTGTATCAGGGCCTCCAGCCACTGCAAACAAACTCCAGATGTATGCACCCCCGTGAGCATCTGGCTAATGTGGGTCCTGGGGAATAGAGCCTCAAAGTGGGGTCCTTAGGCTTCACAGGCAAGTGCTTCAATGTTAAACCATCTCTCCAGCCAGAGGAGGAGCATACTTTATATGCAGGGGTGGGTAGGGGAGAGTTTATCTTCCATTTCCTCTGTATCCCTTCTTACAGTGAGGAGGTGCAAAGTAAACCATGACTACTTGATGATGGGTTAACAATGTACTTCCTCTGGGACACTGGGCTGAGACATGTTTAGAAGCCACAGAATGGGATCTGCTCCTCTGTTATTTATATCCTATCAACAAGTCAAATGCTTTCCTTAAAGCACTTCATCCCTTACTAGTTACCAGACTGCACAGACTCTGTCTCCATGCCTCTTGCATCTCCCCTTTCCAGTCACACTGCAACACTCTTTGTTTGACAGGTGCCACACTCTGTTCCCATTGTCCACACTGGTTCTCTCTCAGCTTCTCCTGCTTCCCCATTGTATTTGTGGTAAAATCCTGATGCTGAAACTTGGACTCTGAACCCCTTTCCCCTTAGTCCTCCAGACCACAGCAGGCCCATCACTGCTCTTTGCAATCCTCTCCCTTTGTACACAGTGTCTTTTCACCTCTCTCTGGTAAACACTTCATCTTTCAAGTGTAATCTAATCTAGGAAGCCATTGCCAGCACCCTGGAGAGGCTTCTCCCAGTCCAGGCTCTGAAATACTGTTCACAGCTACATTGGAGTGCTCAGCACATGAGGGTGCAACTTGAGTCCAGAGGCTGCCTCACCTGTGGACCTGACTTTATACTTCCAGCTCTCCCCAAGCCAGTGGCTCTCAAGGTACTTCCCCAGCCAAAGGCTTTGAAGATCTTATCTATTATTAACAAAGAATTGAAAAACATAGACATGGGGAAGGGTGAATTATGAAGGGTATTTGAAAATTTTTTTAAATTTGCCATTATTTATTTGAGATAGAGAGAAACAGTCAGAGAGAGAGGGAGAGAGGGAGAGAGAAAAAGAGAGAGAGAATGGGCGTGCCAGGGCCTCCAGCCACTGCAAACAAACTCCAGATGCTTGCACCCCTTGTGCATCTGGCTAACGTGGGTCCTGGGGAATAGAACCTGGGTCCTTTGGCTTTGGAGGCAAGCACCTTAAACCACTAAGCCATTTCTCCAGCCCCATGAAGGATATTTTTAAGAGAGTAAAAATAAAAGGGAAGAGAAGCAGAAAAGTTCCTTAGCTAAGATGGGGTTCCCCCTCGAGGCTGGGAGGGATCCCCATAGGGAAAACTCATGAGGCAACTTGAATCAGGTGTTTTTATAAGTTAGGCAACCAATTAGGATGAACCTCATTGCCAAATTCAAATGTATATTGGTTAGCCACTGGGCTCAGGAAGAGCGCAAAAACTCAGAAGGGCCGGCCAAGCCTGGGAAAAATTAAAGAGGAGGAATCAGGAAGCTGTTCTTATCGCAAGCTTGATAAATCAGAAGGAAGTTCTCTTCCAGTCTCACCAGGGTAGGGTGACATCTATGTTCTTTGGGGTCTGCACCCCTAAAACTGGATACCTGCAAAAGAAAGCTGCTTGCTCCTAACGTTTATTACCATGTATTGAAAATCCTGCATGTGGCCAGCAAATGGCACCTGAAGAGAATCAACACCAAGATTCTGCTGAATGTTTCTATCTGTTAAATATATCAACAACATACACCGCTTATGATTTGTGAATTGATTTAGACAACTAGGACATTCATGAGTCTCTATAAACTGATTATTTTAAATAATCTTGCTCTTTTCTATTCAAAACTTGGGATTGCAACTGAGCTCAGTGTTTCCTTCCATCTTAAGAAAACAGCTGCACAATTAATTAGAGGATGGAGTGCTGTCATTATGCCTGTAATGTAAACACTGTACCCCGTGGTGTGCAGAGAATCCAGAAAGGATATGCTCAGGCAAGGTGATCTGTACCTGTTTGTTCTGGCTTGAAAATAGGAAAAGAAAATGATCTCACCTCATTGTGAACAGTTATTTGGAGCCTAAAGAAATTTTTGGTTTAGTTTCAAAATTATTTTCAATGAATCTGGAAGACTTCATTTGTCTTTGAAACCTTGTTCAGGAAAGTGCTAGTTATTACTATAGACAGAGCAAGAGTCCTCAGTGAAGAAGTCATTTAGAATACAAACTAGAGTAGCAACTTTCTTTGGAGCACTGAACTTAGTGGAGAAGAAAATATTTTTAGAACATTAGTCAATAAGTTCAAATAAGCAACTGAAACAACTAGGTGTTTATCTACATAAGGGAAGAAGGAAATAGTAAATAATACTTTACTAACTTCTTTCAACATTACCTTTACTACAAAATTTTGATGGTTTGTTAACAGTTTTAATTTAATGTATATATAATTTCTCCAGTGGTTAACTCTGGATGTGGGGATTTTGACGGAGGTAATAATGTGAAGAAGGAGATTCCCCCCTTTCCCCCCCACTGGTAGAGAAGGCCTACACAGGGACACAGCTCTAGGCTTGTGTGCACAGTTGCTGTGCTTGTGCTGGGAGAGTGAATAGACTTGACATTGACAAGTGCTTATTCTGAAAATGTTTTGTTGAGTGTGTACTACTTATTAGAACCTATGACAATTGCCAAAGATAGACAGACTCATGAGATACAGCCCTAACTCTTGAAGAATTTACCAGAAACCTGAAATTTGATGGTTATTATGAGAAAGGAAGAGGTAATTATTATAGCTCAACATAGGTCAGGCTTCTATGCATATACATATACACATTTATACATATACACATTATCTCATTCAGTGCTCAAAGATGTCATAAGGAAAGTATTAGTAACCAGATTTTTCAAATAAGAAAATCAAGTTCAAGAAAGGCTAATTGTGAAGGCCTCAGCTATGTACAGAGTTGAAATCCCCCAGGTCTGTCTGAAGCACCAGGTTCGCTCTCTGCTGCAGCACGCAGGCCGGCAGGCTTGGTCAAATCCCAAGGAGTGAATTCTGAGGGTCACACATGCAGTACTGAGAAAACAATGATTATAGACATGTGGTGAACTATTCCCACATGCTTTGGAAGCCCGGGGAAATAGCATGGCATGGAGGTTGTTGAGCAATGAAAAGCAGCAGTAGCCACCAGGGACAGAAGGAAGGAAGAATCACTTACAAAAATACCACACGGGGCACGCATGGTCTGCTCTGGCCAGAATTTGGTTTCTAATTTTAGTTTCAAGGGTTACTTCAACCTTGACAGTGAAATCACATTCTTTCCAGTATTATTTTGCTAACAGCAAAATACTTATGCATTTAATTTATGCACCATTTGAAGCCTTTATTTTTTCCTATCATTCTAATTCTATAAGTTTAATGTGATCTGAATAAAGCAGCAGAGATCTTCATTTTTATTTCTGGTAAGGCCAAGCCTTCTGAGTTTCATTTCACAGAAGTATAGCCTGTTTTTACTGACCCAGTTATTCAAGGTTTTGGTTTTCCTTAACCCTTCCCCCTCATTATTTTTTATTTCTCTTTTTATATCTTTCTGTGTGGATGTAATATACGTGTGCACACGTGTGTGCTTGCATGAACATATGCCAAGGCATGTATGTGGAGGTCACAAGACAACCTCTGATGTCAGTTCCTTACCTCCCATCTTATGTACCAGATGGCCTATAAGCTTCTAGGGAATTCTATCTCCACTTCCCATCTCCCTATAGAACCTCTGGGGTTACAGATGCACACTACCACACTTGGAGTTTTGTGGGTTCTAGGAAACCAAAGTCATATTCTTACACTTGCAATGCAAGTGCTTTTCGCATTGAACCATTTCCCTAGCCCTGTTTCTGTATTTCTTTACAGCAAGTACTTTACTTTTACAAATAAACTTTTAAGGCTTTCATTCGTCTTATTTTTACTGTAAAAACATTCTCACTGCATCTTTCTCAAGTTTGAGCTAAAATTAACTTCTACTTTTGGCTTCAGGATGATTTTGCAAGGGCTATACAGCAAGATTTCTACTTCGGTTTTGGTATAGATTGTAGTTCAAGGGCCAAGAAGCCATTATTTTTTGTTTTTGGAATGCACTTATTTGATGGTTATAACAATACTATTAATTTTAGAGCTCATCTCAAAATGAGAGTTTTGAAATTTGAAGGGATTTTAAATTTGGAACCATGTAGGCAAATCTCTACCAGAAAAAGACAGGGTTCACAAGACAGCTATTAAGAATTTAGACTTATTTATTTTGCATGCCAGGGTATCTTGTCCTACAAATGAATGCTGTCTGGTTTTATGTGGGTGGCTAGGGAATTGAACTCAGGGTGGCAGGCTTTGTAAGCAAGTACCTTTACTGGGCTATTTCTCCAGTCCTTTCATTTGGAATTTTAAGTCATATTTATATATACTTTGTCACAGTGAGTTCATCTGTCATATTTTTTAATTAATTAATTAATTTTTTAAAAATTTTATTTATTTTATTTATTTATTTGAGAGCGACAGACACAGAGAGAAAGACAGATAGAGGGAGAGAGAAAGAATGGGCGCACCAGGGCTTCCAGCCTCTGCAAACGAACTCCAGACACGTGCGCCCCCTTGTGCATCTGGCTAACAAGGGACCTGGGGAACCGAGCCTCGAACTGGGGTCCTTAGGCTTCACAGGCAAGTGCTTAACCGCTAAGCCATCTCTCCAGCCCCATCTGTCATATTTTTATGTCTAAAATGAATAGCATAATTTCCTTCAGTGTACACCTATTGTTTTGTACCATATGAAAACATTTATTGTAATATGGAAATTCCAAGGTATTCATTAGGAATCCAGTTTTGTCTATCAAAGTCTATCAAAGGGAATGAAAAAGGACTGAATGTATTGCTGCTTCTAATATTTTCTATATAAAGAAGTGCTTACTAGTATTTATAACAAAACATTTCTCAAAATACCGAGCAATTGCTACTTCCATGAGGAATAAGAGAATTCGAGTATCTTTCATTCACAATTAACTCTTTTGAATAAATCTTTGCCTTATGAAAACACAACAAAATAAAAATAATTCCAGATGACTATACAACAAACTTTTAAACATCATCACTATGTAACATAGAAAGAAGTAGAAAAGGGGAACTTCAAATTCTAATCAGTGCATAAAACCAAAAATTTTACTTTTCAAAAATTACCTTAGTGGTTACAATACTTGTGGGAAATTAATTAAAAACTTCTTCCTTTTTCTCAAGTGACATACCAAATAGTATACAATATAAATTTATTTTTCCTTTGTATGACATACTTATATAATAATTATTAGTGAATAAATTATTTGCAATATTTTGGCATGGGAATATTCCTAGTAATTGTAATAGAAAGCTTTGAAATTATGTGCAAAACTGTTCAGATAGGCTCCCTAACATTTATTTTTAGTCTCTATGTCAACTAATATTTATTGAGCACCTATTATATATCTAACATATGTGAGCATCTTAGGCTGTCCAGAGTCCTTTCCGGTCTCTGATGTCTCAGTACAGTGAGTGTCTGTCTATTCAGTAGGGTACCACACAATGAGAACAGGGCAAAGAATTCACTTCCCTCTGTTGGTTAGCTAGTGTGTCTCTGTTGGATCACAGACTTCCCCACTAATGAGGTCTGCTATTAATCTCAAGTATTATTATTATTTATGGTTGTAAAATGTTTTCCATTTGTGTTTGTGTGTGTGTGTGTGTGTGTATCTAGGCAGTTATTTTGCTTCCTGGAATTAACCATGTGGGAAATGAAAGTGGTAACTTAGATTATTTCTAAGGAGTTATTTGTCTCTAAAGTGGAATCTACATTTTTATAATTCTCCAAGGCTAATTATGCATATGTTTATGGCAACATTATTCATAATGATAAAACCCCATATGTCCATTAACTAAGGGATAGGCAAAATTTGATATATCTATAAGTTAGAATATTACTTACTACCTGTTATGATATGAAGCTTGAAAACATCACACTAAGGGAAAGAAACCAGTCACAAGAGATTGTATGTAATAGGATTAAGATCATTCTATTTATAGAAAAATTCAGAAGTGACAAAATTATAGAACCTGAAAGGCTATTAGAGATATTCTAGTACGGAGGTGACAGCTGGGGAGTTGACAGCTTAAAAAAATAAGAGTTTCTTTCTAAGTCATAAAATATTCTTCAATTGATGGCTGTACAACTAAGAACAGACTTAAAAACTTATTGAATTAAATTGTATGATATGAAAATCATATATCAATAAACTGATCAAAAAGATTTTTCAGTCTTTTATTTTTCTAGTTCTTCTTAAGGCAAGAATAATCAGTATACTAAGTTTCTCCATAGTACAATTTGTTTCTTTGGCAATTCATTCTGATTACCATGTACAAATAGAAGGATTAGAGGAATAAAATAAGGTGAAAGGAAACCTCATATTCATTAACTCCAAACTTCTTCACATCAATGTTTGGGATGGTGTAACCTCATTCTAAGGATGGACCAGCAGGTGGTCAGGGCCTGGTTTGTTTTCTAATGGCAAGTAAACTACACTGCCACTGCTTTCCCACAGTGCTTGCCAAATGCCTAATACCTCCATCTTTTCAATGGGACATGATCTCTTTAAAACTTAAAATATCCTCCCCTTAGTTTGTATTACCTTCTTTATTTGGAGTCATTAGCTCCACAGGTAATGCACTATCAGGTGAGAACAGAGCCCATAAAGACCTTGTTCACTGTCAATTTCTTGTTACTACTAAGAGTAGGCTAAATGGGTGATGAAAAACAAATTGATATATGATAAATCATATAGGCTTGAAATGAGTTTTTAACTCCCTCCTATATTGTATTGGTAGAGGGAGAGGGGGGAGCAGTACCACCAGAGAGCCAACAAGTTAGGAATGACAGGGATTTAAAGAATTCACTTTAGTAAAGAATTAACTACCACAAACAGCAGAGGGCTCTCTAACACCACACAGAAGCTCACAAGCAGGCTCCACAGGACTTGGCTTTTCATTGATTATTTCCCAGTGTTTATGTACTTACAAAAGGATACCCTAAAGACAAATACTTAGGGTAGCCATATGAATTATGTTGATAGAAGTTTCAGCAATGTTTTCAGATGCTACTCACTAGCACATGCTAATTAGTCACATTGGTTTAAGTTTTCTTTGAAGTCCACTGCAATTTATAATTACTATGTGTTTTACCACCACAAAATTTTATTTGGTAACACATATTTAATATCATGATTTTTTGGATGAAGTGATGAAAAGGATAATCACCTAGACATTGTCATTAAGTTTGTTAGCTAAACAGAAAAGATTAGATGAATGGAGATACATCAAAACCAGAGGAAGCTACATTAACCAATAGTTGGTGCTCAAGGCTTCAGTCTCCACCATTATCCTCTGTGGAGATAAATTAAGTTAGGGGTTATTTGGAAAGTTCACATAGAAAAATCAAAATAGTGAAATGAAAGTTGAATTTTGTCATGGACTATGTTAGACTGCCCCAATCATATCTACATACAACAGGGATCACTACCACAAAGCCATGGCATTGCAGGGGGAAAACCCACCAATATAATATGAAACATACAAAGAGCCTCAGCTAGCCTGGGCTAGAAGTGATAAAATATACTATGTCTTTGGTGACTGAAGATATTAGTTCCATTAGAAAAAATTCATTTCAATTCTTGACAGTTCCTCACTTTATTTCTCTCATGTCATTTCAAGGAACTTTTCCAAATAGGGAAAGTATCATACAAGTGTTTTACCTTAGTTTGATTGTTTTCATTTACAAGCAGAAAGAGAGAGAGGGAGAGAGAATGAGTGAGCAAGAGAGGAAGGAATGAGAACATCAGGGCCTCTTGCCACTACAAGAGAACTCCACATGCATGTGCCATTTTGTGTGTCGCTTTATGTGGCTGTCAGGCTTTTCAAGCAAGTGACTTTAACCACTGATCAATCTTTTCATCCCTCAAGTGTGTTGTTTTGTCATTAACTCTAAGAATTATGTAAATGTTTTAGTATTTTAAAAAAGACAATCTAACCGTCTCATAGATATTAAGTAAAGTCTCATTTTAAATTCAAGTCCTTTGATGTGGACTGTAAGAAACGAGTACATTTTAAATACTCGGTCTCTTGCAAGGATCATGAATTTCTACATAGTCAAGTCCATGCTGGAAACTGCAAATCAAATTCAGTGATACACAGATAGAAAAAGAAATTATAGTGGACCAAAGTTTTTACTTCATTCTTACTTTTCAACCTCATTAATTATTATGTCAGTTGCAGATTAGCAGTAACAAAATATCTACAACTTTTCACAGTAGGTAAAGAAAGGCTAAAAAGTCATCTATGGAAATTATAAGTTAGGCAGATATCATATCTCATGTGTACCTTACAAGAAAACCAGACACGACGAAGTGAAATAGAGAGTAAGGTAACAGTAGACATCTAGGCACAGCCCTATTATTATGCTGATCATGCTTGGTATTACTGAATCACCTGCTGGTATTGCAAGTGTCTAGAAATGATTCAGCATCCATACTAGTGCATGACAAAGCAGAACTGTATCTTAATTACCTTGAGATTGCTGGCAGATAAATATTTGGTAGAAGAGGAAATATTAAGCAATGTTGTGAGTTTTGTTTTAACAGGTCAAACTGAAAAATATCCTCCCATAAGATCACAATACTAAATATGCTACATGGGGCTTTCAAGAAGTATGGGATAAGGTTCCTGCACATACCAGCTGTCAAGAGCTTTATATGAGCTTTAATCATTAACTAGAATTTCTATCTATACTTCTCCTAAGTGTGGGCCATTTGTATCATAAAGTTCTAATTTTAGAGGGATTGTTAAAATGCTAATACTCCCCTTGCTAATTTTATATTTGGATTTAATTCATCTAGGGAAGGGGGACAGCAGCAAAGATTTTCTTTTAAAAATAAAATTCTTCAGGTAATTCTTGTTTGTAAAATATTTTTATTTATTTATTTGAGACAAAAAGAAAGAGAGTCCAGAGAGTGATGGGCGTGCCAGGGCCTCCTGCCACTGTAAACAAACTCTGGACACACGTGCCACTTTGTACATCTGCCTTTATGTGAGTACTCAGGAACTGAATCCAGGGCCAGCAGGCTTTGCAAGTAACCACCTTTAGCCACTGAGCTATTTTCCCAGCTCCAAAAATGTATTTTGGTCACAATCCTCTCTCCCACTTCATTTACACTGAATCTTTTCAAATAACTATCTTCTTCTTCTTAGCAAGTATTATATTACCAAGTTTAGGAATAGCCAATATTTTTTTTATCTGAAATACAATCTCCTTAAGACCCTTAAGAATTGTAAATAAAAAATTTCCCAACATTTCTGTGAAATTAATATAGAAAAAATATAGATGTCAATAAACCACCTCCTTCTACCTTAAATTATTAACTTTTGAAAAGGAATTCTTTGGACGCTCACATCAAGTTCCTATTTCTTGTCAGTACAGCAAAGCAAAACAATTATACTGTTTATATCAGTCAATCTTTATAAAACTTTTTATATAAATAAACAATGTATTTTCTGTCCTATTTTTATTTGTTAAAATATAAACATATTGACGGCATGATTTTTAACATAAAATGATCTTGTCTAGTTTGTTTTCAAGAAACTACTGCCTGAATTTTTTTAAAAAAGTAACTTTACGTATAAACTCTCTAAGAGAATCCTCTATGTGGAATCAAGTGCCACTGTACATAAAGCAAAGTTTTAGTTAAAATATGATCAAATGATTTAGCGAAAGTAATCTTTTGAAATTATAAGCTGTGACCTTGGGCAACTCTGACTTTCTGCATGCCTTAATTTTCCAATGGTGAAATCTGAGGAATGGATTGTCGTTACTAAAGTGCTGTCCAGCTTAACATTCCAGAGTGCATTATTCACTGATACTTCATGAACTGGGGTTCTCAACAAACTTACCTTTCTACTGATTGAGGGCTTGCACCCAATTCAAATTAGTCTTAATGAGCAGGACCAGGCATCTTACAGGGCAATCTTTTTCAAGGTGACATCTGGTTTATAAGCCTACCTAGAATTATTCAAGGTAAAAGATTACTTTTAACCCCTTTCCCTATTAGTGTACTTAATGATGGAAAATCCTTGTCCAGAAAGGAAGGGATGGGTCTTAGGATGCACTTTTGAAAGGTCTTTGGCACACGCTGACATCGTCTAAAACAGCCCTATGAAAACTGCTGCGGAACACATTAGTTTTTCTTATAAACCCGCTGAATTATCCCTAACTCGGTTTCTTTTCAGATTTCAGGAGTATTACCTTAATTTCACTTTCACTCAAAGGACGAAGTAGCTGAATACAATAATCAAAAGCAACTGGCGACAGTGACAGTCAGTAGAAGAGCAAGCTATTTCAACTTTTCCAGTCGTTAGGAAGGACCTCAGACCACCTAGGAAATGATGCGAGGTGCTGCAAGGTACCTGGTTTCTATCCCACTCAAAGAAGGTCAGCATGAGGCAGAACGAGAGCGCCCGTTACCTTTGCAGAGGCATGATTTCACAAGCCATCGTGGATGGAGCGAAGGCCCGCAGGGGACCGACCCGGGCGGGTGCCCCGAGCTGCGGCTGCACCAGGTTCCGCGGCGGCCCAGCCGCAGCCCGCAGCCTCCTCCGCGCCTCTGCGCCCGCCGCGTCCACTCTGACCTTTTGTTCGGGAAGCAGTGAGCCGCCGGCCAATCAGAGCGGCCGCCGCGGGCGAACGGCGCCGCTCGCCGCCTCCCTCCGCCCGCTCCGGGCCTCCGCGGGCTTCCGAGTCCCGGTAACTTGAAACTTTCCTGCGAGCAGTTCCACTGCCCAGCTTGTCAGTCTGCGGGAAGCGACCAATAACTGCGGCGGAGCAGCCTGCCAGCAAGGAAACGCGTTCGTCCAGCAAACGCACCGCGCCGAGCTGAAGCGTGTATTTTTGGCAGAAGGCAAGAACCCGGCTCCACCCTTTCTTCCTGAACAAAACAAGACAACACACAGGAGCCTTGGAAGGCTCCAGACTTTTCTAGAAGGAAGGCATGCTTCCACACCCTTTGCCTAGCCCACACTTTCTGCGGATGCTTGTTTACACGGTGCTGGTTAGTAGTCACTAGTGACATCACTCAAGGGACATGGCTTTCATTTTGGGGGAGGACCCTGCCCCACCATGGTTCAAGTTCTTAAGAGACCTGCATGGACGTTACTTCAGCTTATTATTCCTGAATGTCATTTGTGGCAAACAATGTATTTGTTACACATTTTGTTTCCTACTGTAATCGTCAATTGAATTTTTGGAACGTATTATTTTTCTACTTTTATTGCTCAGATACCAATTTTTCCACAAGGTCTCTCATATAATTTATTGTCATCCCTTATAATTTCTTCTTTGGTATGGAATACTAGGGTATTACTTATAGAAATATAATTGTCAATCCATAGGTTTCATATAGTGCAACGACACTACCAGAAATATGCTGACCTATGATTTCTTTCATATCACTAGACTTTCAAGGAGTTACATCACAACAGACCATTTCTTCTAGTAGAAGACAGGATAGAGGGCCAGCGTCATGACATTCAGAGCTGGTAACTCCATAAATGTCTCCTCCTCTCTAGCTTTCCCCAGAATTTTTAAAGACTTCTCAAAAATGTGAATGTCAGTCACAAGGTCCTATTAGAAGATGCCTATTTTATTATTATCATATCTGTTAACAAGATATTTTTGTTGCCCAACTAAATCATCTATCATGTTTATGAAAACTGATTATTTACCTTAAACTATGTTCAAATGTTATGATAGACAATAACTGAAGTCAGTCTTTTAAAGCAACAGAAGTCAATCTAAGTTCAAATTTTATTGAAATTGAAATTGTCATTTTTTTCTATCTTTGATACCCATTTGCAAAATTTATTCCTAAATCCTTTTTTAAAATTTTATTTATTTATTAGAGAGAGGTAGATACAGAGAATGGGTGCGCCAGGACCTTCAGCCAATGCAAATGAACTCCAGAAGCATGTGCCACCTTGTGCATCTGGCTAATGTAGGTCCTGGGGACTCAAACCTTGGTCCTTTAGCTTTGCAGGTAAACACCTTAACAGCTAAGCCATCCCTCCAGCCCTGTCTCCTTTCTTTTTAGTGTTTTTTTTTTTTTAATTATTATTGAGAGAGAGGGAGGGAGGGAGGGAGCGTGTGCATATGAGAATAAGGGCATGTCAGGGACTCTAGCCAATGCAAACAAACTCTAGACACATGTGCCACTATATGCAGCTGGCTGACCTGGGTTCTGAAGAATTGAACTTAGGTCCTTAGACTTCCTTAACAGCTAAGCCATCTCTATAGCCCTCTTTTCTTTCCTCTTCTCTTTTTTCCTTTCTTTCTCTGTTGAGATAGTGTCTCATGTAGCTTAGGTTGACCTCAAATTGATTATGCAGCCCAGACTCTGAACTCCTTATCCTCCTAATAGCCCCTTCCAATGCTCTTTTGCACACTAAAGTGAAAACTCTTGGTTAGATCTCCTCCTCCTCTTGACGTTTCTGAAACACCCACTTATCATTTTCTGAAAATCTTTGCATTTCTGTGTTCTTTCCTAGGATTTCTCCAACCCTGCCTGATCACTATTCTCCTTTCATTTCATTTGTCAATTCCAAACCCGACATCATCAGGTTATTCAATAAACCCTGCTCTACAATTCAGCCCCTGGGACTGGCTTCTGACTGCTGACAGTGTGAGCACTGAGGTGGCTTTCAGGAAGCAGTGGGGTCACATATGTAAAACACACAGAGTAGAGTAGGTCAAAGTACAAGTGTTCACTAATTTTTAACACCTTAATCAGCACATCCAGTTCTTGGATTATCTGATCTCCAGCTTCTCCTCCTCTTGGTCCTTCTTGTTAATGATGTCATTATTCTATTTATGAATTGCATTAAAATTGTGAGGTATCTTTACTTTTGCCTTTAACCCAGTCTGTTCATTGCTCTTTCATCTTTGTCTAGTATGTCTATCTAGGTCATCTGTTCCAGTATGATAATCTTTCCTCCTCCAGTCTCATTTTTCCAATGCCTACATTCCATTATCAGAGTGAGTTGTGTGTGGACTGTGACCATGAAATGCTCACTAATTCAAAACCTCACCAGCTCCCAACAACCTCTTGCTTGAGCTTCAAAGATTTTAGTATGGCATTTAGGAACCTCTACTGATTAATTTGCCTCTCTAGTTCAGCTGTCTATTGCAGGAAAACTTCAGCCATACTGGGTCACTATTTTCAAATCTGTTTTGAAATTTTTTTTCTCTCATACTGTTCCTTCAGTTAGGAATATTCTCCCATTCCATTCTCTCATGGCAAATTTATACTCATACTTCAAGAATGGCTTACTTGGAATCACTGCCTTGCTCCTATGAACTTATGCAGCTCTTTGCAACTATTATGATATTTGTCCCACCCACAGTTTGATCATTAATTAAGTCTACACGTTATATTCTTTTAGGAAGGTAAATACTCCACAAAAAGAACTCTTGTCTTTTCTGCAGCATTTACTCACTATGTGCTGAATGAATTACTAGATAATTAATTATGTTACTGATTCCAAAGTATAGTTACTTGGGTTAGATTTAACTTTAGCAATCCATATTACTACATACATTTTAACATCTTTGTTAGAGTTAAGAGAAACCAAAACTCTCATGACAGTCAATAATTGACAAGAGGGCTGGAGAGATAGCTGAGCATTTAGTAGCTATCCTGTGCAAGCAAGAGGACTTGAGAAAGGCTGAGAGATGCTTCAGTTTCATCTCTAGTACACACATAAACAGCTGGCCAGGAGCATCCATAACCCCAGGACCCAAGAATCACAGGAACTCATGGAAAAAAAAAACCCCATAAGCATCAGAACCACTAAGAGACTACAGATCAAATAATATGGGACAGAAGATGGATGGAACTGGACACCTGATGTTCTGGTCACTCCAAGCAAGTGCACCCCATCATGGGTTAATCCATGGGATGCTGCATCAGCATATATGCATGCATACACCACACACATATGCCACAATCCCCTATACTACATTATACAAACAAAAAAAGTTTGACAAGAATAAACTAGATGGGCTGCACATGTTTGTGCAGTGACAGAGATGTAATAAGATTTGATATGAAACTTGTAAAAATCTTTCAAGCATTCTCTATTACTCAATTTCTTTTAAGGTGTTTGCCTCTCTATAAAACATTGCTTACAGATTTCCAATTTTCTTACATAATGTTTTCAGACTCCAAGAGCTTGGCAATCTCTGTGTTTGCTCTTGTATTATCAAGAACAACAATTGTTTCAACAATGAGTGGCTTTATTTGCTTTCATTTCAACATCCATTAAAAACAATCAAGAAACCAAGAACATTTTTTGGCTGTATTAGGTTATTTTCAGATAGCATTTCAAAATAAGGTTTAGTTGTTTTCCAAGATGTAATACCTTAAAATAAGTTCTTTCTTGGAAGGTTAGTAAGAAGATGTTTCTCAGGCAGAGTTGTTCCAAATATTTTTTCTGAGATAAGGTCTCACTCTAGCCTAGGCTGACCTGGAATTCACATTGTAATCTAAGAGTGGCTTCAAACTCATGATGGTACTCCTACCTCAGCCTTCCAAGTGCTGGGATTAAAGGCGTGCACCACCATGCCTGAAGCTTATTTTATTTTTTTATTTATGAGAGAGAAAAAATTGGTGCACCAGGAACCTGTGCACATATGTCACTTTGTGCATCTGGTTTATGTGGGTTCTGGGGAGTCAAACTTGGGCCCCTTGGCTTCGCAGCCAAGCACCTTAATTGCTAAGCCATCTCTCCATCCACTTAATATTTTATTTTATTTTAATTAATTAATTTGAGAGAAAGAGAGAGAGAGAGAAGGAGGGAGAGAAGGAGGAGGAGGAAGAGGGGGGAGGGAGGGGGAATGGTCACACCAGGACCACTAGTCACTGCAAATAAACTCCAGATGCATGTATCATCTTGTGCATCTGCTTATATGAGTACTAGGGAATTGAACCTGGGTCTTTAGGCTTCACAGGTAAGCACCTTAACTACTAAGCCATATCTCCAGCCTCCTTGTGTATATTTTTAATTAAATTAGTTCTCCAATAATTTGTGTTAGAACACTACTGAGTTTTTGGATTTATCACAGGACAATATCATCATCAACACTACCAGCAGCAGCATTAACAAAATATCAAAAGGTAAGAGGAAATGGAGTGATGGTATAGGTAAGGCAACTAATACTTACTGAGAACTTATGTTGTGCTTGTTGTAATAGATGTGGAAATGAAGTACTAACGTGAACACTGACATGGAACCTATAGTAGACAGTTCCACAATGCTGAGATGAACATCTAACCAAACACAATTTACAGATGCAAGGGAGGTTTCATCAATGGTGGAACAATGTGGGCTCCTTTCACAGGTCCAAGCAGAGAGAAAAGCCACCAACAGCCAGCAAAACCCAAAAAGCAGCAAGCAGGGACTTACCAGAGCGCATACCTTTGGGCTGGAATATCTGCCTCCAGTGACCTGCCCCCTGTATCAGGCATTGCCTGCTAGGGACTGAAACTGTAAACTCAATTTTGATAAAACACTTGAGTCTGTGGAGCCATAAATTCAAACTACCACAGAACCAGTATCTAAATGCTAATATCTACAGTTTATTCACAATTCAAAATCCTTCAAGATAATGAAGTATCAAACTAACCTACACACATTTATCTATCCATCCTTCTGCCCACCTATCTATGTACTATGAATTTGCTATAGGAAAAAAAGTACTTTATCACTTGGTTTCTATTTAGATATTAAATAAAGGTCAAATAGTCTTATAATGGCTTATCCATCATAAACACATACCTGGTCCACAGTAGATCTCTTCTGTTTCTCTGAGTCAATATTGTGTGGGGGGGGCATGTGAGTCTCTTATGTGTGTGTATGTTAGAGAGAGCGAGAGAGAGAGAGAGAGAGAGAGAGAGAGAGAGGGAGGGAGGGAGGGAGGGAGGGAGGGAGGGAGGGAGGGAGAGAGAGAGAGAGAGAGAGAGAGAGAGAGAGAGAGAGAGAGAGAATGTGTATAAAAGCCAGTAAGTAAGTATTGTATTAGGGGAAGGATGTTATTGGGTAAAAATGAAGTGAAATAGAAAGATGGAAGCAAAACAAGATGGAAAATCACAATTTAGATTATATTTTTGCATCAAGGAGACTGCTCAGTGTTTAAAGGCACTTGCTTGCAAAGTCTGCCAGCCCACATTCAATCTTCCAGTACCCACATAAAGCTAAATGCACAAAGTGGTACATGCAGCAGCAATAGGCCCAAGTGTGCCCATTCTCTGTCTGTGACTCTCTGCAAATAAAAAAACTTAAATTGTATTTTTAATTGCATTTCCCTTATGAAACATAACTTGGAAGTGGTAGGACGTCTATGAGTTGTTTTATGTAAAGAATCCAGTGTAATACTTACCTGGCATAGGAAATACCATGATCAATAATCCAGTGTATTTCTTATAATATTTGAAAGACTTTATAAAAGACTTATTTTAGAAAAGAAAATAAATGGTACAGACAGGCTCATGCTAACAGGAATAAGAATTCTAGATAGGTAAGTTATCTTCTTTAGAAATAGTGATAAAAGTATGCTTACTCTACTCAAATAAAATATAGTATAAAAATAAACATAATTAGAATTTCTACTCATTTATTAATTACATTCATTTATCAGAAGATTGCTAAAATAGCCCCACAGGGACGGGAATTATATAAATGTTTTCCCAAAGACCTACCTCTTTAATTTTAATGATATAGCTTGCTTTTAAAACTGAGAAAAGAGTTACTACATTAGATTATATCTGAGGAGGCATGTTGGATGCTCAGATGGCCCATAGAGTTCATTCCCTAGAGTCTAGAATCCAAAGAAGATGCCATTGAGGGTGAACAGGAAAGATGCTGACATAGAGCCAGGCCTTCGATGCTGAGAATGCCGCTCAGACTGCTCAACCTCATCCTGCTAACTGACTAATCATCACAAGTGTAGGAAGTGGAATTCAGAACAGAAGGATTAAGGACTGGTGTCAAAAGATAAGTGGTGGTAACTCCTAGCACATGAAATAGCAGAGTTATATAGGATTCAGGCAGAAGTATTCTCAATATATCCATTAAAAGGTTAAAAATAAATTTTTGGTATAACTTACAATTTTTTCCCCTAAGTTTTCTGGGACCAGGAAAAATCCACTGTGTTGCCAGATGGAATTGCAGTGCTCATTGCCAGTGAGTGCTTTGAGCATATTTTTCCTGGAATGGGACTCCTTGGCTATGCATGACTTTCTCTAAATGTTCCCTAGGGGTCTAGATAATAGTGTTTCTGTCTCACAAAACAAACAGCGGCTGCTACATCTGTGATCAGCTGCTTCAAATTGTCCCAGTGACCCTTTACTACAATAAATGGTATTTTCTGGCAGAGGAGACTCCTCTAAACAATTACTTAGTATAATATTATCATTGACTGGATGATTGTCTATAAGATAAATTCTGTGTGTTTCTAGGACATGATAAATGGAGCAAAGACATAACATCTCTTACTGTCAGTGTACTGGTTGTAAAATTATCTGGACCAGGCTAGAGTTCAAAAAACGATGGAAACTTTCTACCAAATGGTCTGGGGATCCAATTTGTTCCTGTTCTTAAGATCTCAGTTTTGATGAGGACAATATGTGGCTGGTGGTCTCCCCTAGTTGGGCAGTCATCGTGTAGCACTGGACAATCAATGGAACCTCGTGACTCATCAGATAGGCTCCATCAGATACTGACCTTATTGAGTCAGGGGGCTCCAGCAACTGCCTGTATGAGCCAGCAAGACATTACCATCTAGAGTTTGGGTTCTTCTTTTCCACCAATTACAGAGCTTCTCCATTCTTGTCTTGTTCTCCTTCAATTGGCCATTTGATGTAGATTTGGCCAATTCTGGCTTTCAGTTGGATGTAAAGCATACAGAAGGTTAGGTTTATCACAAATGGACTGGTGTCTGTCCCTAGATTTTTGTTCTCTGGTACAGAAGAAAGTTGGGTCTCTTATATCATTGTTGGCTAAGAAAATTTCTGAATAAGACCATTTAGGGACTTAGCTTGTTTTGAAACATGTAAGAGATTTATGGGAAATTTTGTTTTGAAGACATCTTATTTTGGAAAATTAAAAAAAAAAAACTTAGAGAAAATTTATGTATCCATGCCTGTGCCCTCTGTTTCCTCCCCCTTCCTGCTCCTCAGGCGTTCTGGCATCATCTACTATCTTATAGTCAATTGGCTGGCCAAGCTATGGAGCAGAGAAAACTTAGGAGTGTCTTTAGTTTTCTGCAGGATGACACTGAGCCTAGAATGTTTTGGCTTTTATATTTTGATATTTACACATTTTTTAAAGGCCTCTCACTATTTCAACTCTCTCCTGTATATTTCATATCTATACATGTCTCCAAGTTTAATGAAATTTGTGTAACTTACCCAGGCCTTCTACAACATGTTTAAACCTTTTACTTTTGTCCTCATCTAGCTTTTAATCATTTAACCTTAGGAAAAAAATCATATTATCTAAAAATCTTTTTTTACTAGGCATTTGTCCTCATGCTTATCTCTTTTTCAACTTTTTCTTTTGTGCCTGTCTTCTCTTACTTGTTTCTTTTCTAAACCTATGCATGCATTTTCAATCTCTCTCTGTTTTAATCTCTTCCTTTCTCTTATCTGTCATTGAGGAGGAGTTGAACATCTTTCAGCATTGAATTGAGACTACCAGGAGACTCTTCAGAATGGGCCAGCCCCAAACATGTAGTTAGGCCAGACCAAGCACCTATTCTTTTGAATATTTTCTTCTTTTATCTCATTGACTTTTGAATAATATTTCACCTATGATATTTATAGTAATTTATATGAAACATGTTTCATAAGAAGCACCCTGTTAAAAGTCATAAAACAAATTTTATATACAAGTGACATGAAAACACAGGACATCAGGATAATGAAAAACAGTTTGGTTAATCTAAAATTTGTACTTTTAATGGCATGACTAGTCTCAGAAAAATTAAATCTTAAAGACTAAGCAGGTACTAATAGTGATACTTTATTTTTCTTTGTATCTAGGAAAGTGGTTGGTGTGGGAGGGTGGCTTCTGTGGCCCTGAAAGCTGAGGCACATCACAACCAGAGCAGGGAGCCTGTTCAGCCCTTGGGTGTATCTTCCCATGCAGGAACATGTTAGACTCAGGCCAAGTCTGCATTGCGTACTGACTGCTGTGGCAGCTGGAGACATACCAGGTGCTTCCTCTTGTGTTTGGCACCCATGGAAAGAAGAAAATCAAACTTAGAATAATCCCCAAAAGAAAACAAATTACAATTTATGTTTCCCCTTATCTTTAAGAAGCAGGTTTCTCAGAGGGGGGAAAGGATTGCAGAGAGTCAAAAATAATCAAATAGGGCTGGAGGAATGGCTTAGCAGTTAAAGCGTTTGCCTGCAAAGCCAAAGAACCCAGGTTCGATTTCCCCAGGACCCACATTAGCCAGATGCACAAAAGTAGGTGCACACATCTGTAGTTCATTTGCAGTGGCTAGAGGCCCTGACACACCTATTCTCTCTCTCCTTCTTTCTCTCTCAAATAAATAAATAATAATCTGTTGTAACTCTATAAGAAAACAAATAAACAAACAAACACATCAGATGCATAGGTGACCCAGAGGCAGAAGCATCAGCCACAAAATTTTAGCCCATTTAGGCTGATGGCGCAATGAAAGCTGCTCCATCAAGTTCCTTGCTTATTCTGGAAGTTTCCCTTTTGTCTTGATCCTACTGGTAACCTCCATTTGGTAGCCCGAGTCTTGGGCTCTGTGTGCCTAGTTCAGCAATACTGGCATAGCTAGTAGTATCCAGAATGTGTTTTAGCTTTTATTTCTGATTTTTTCAGTTTCCCCCCTCACATAAACTTTTTGGGACTTTCTCAAATATTCTTCTAGATTTTTGTCTTTCTCACTTTCAATCTTTTTTAATCTTCTGGGTATATCTGGGAAACTATTAGTTAAAAAGTATAATTTTAACATCCCTTGTCTTGAGGGATCATTTATATATTTAAAAGAAACTGGGGATGGAAAGATGGCTTAGTGGTTAAGGCACTTTCTGCAAAGCCAAAAGATCTCAGTTTGCTTCCTTAGCATCCATGTAAGCCAGATGTACAAGGTGGCACATATATCTGGCATTTGTTTGTAGTGACTGGAAGCCCTGGTGCACCTGTTCTCTCCCTTTCTCTTTTTCTGCCTCTTTCTCTGAAACAAATAGATAGATAGATAGATAGATAGATAGATAAATAAAAACATTAAAAAAAAGAAACTGATACAACCAGTCTTCAGATCTGACCCAAATTTTTGGCCAAAGAAACTGGTGTTTTAACCATGAATTTCTGGTCCAGATATAGGAGCACTATTTAGTTATGTATTGTTTCTTCCCACTATTCAGGGACTCTTCTTCCATTATTGTAGCACAATCCTCGAAAGGATATTGTCACTGTCATTTTGTTCCCCCTTCCTCATTATCTTAGGAGGAAGCCTTGTTTCCCATCCCTATCCTATGGTTTATAACTCCCCTATCAGAGGTTGCTCACACTTTACTTGAATCACCTCTTCCTCTCATGAAAGTCTGCATTTGCTTGACCGTAATTACATGTCTCAGTCACATCCACATAACCTCTGGGGTATCCTGAGCACCACAGTAGTACTATGAACTCAACTCTTCTTACCTTGATCAATGAAGGAAGTTACCTGGTCACTACAGTGCTTGGCTTAGGGCACTTTCCCCCTGCACTGACAATTTACTTCTGATGCTGGGTTTCCACTTATTCCAAGGCTGAGAGACGTTTCCCACACTCAGGGCTGTTTTAACAAAGCAGTAGAGTGCACCTTGCCTTGCAGAGGGTCAGTTCTCAATGTTCCTGGTCATGGAGACATTCTAGATGAGCCCTCATAATTGTAATCATAATGGTAATCATACATGAGCATAGGGCCCAAGAATGACTACACAATCCAAAGCGCATAGCTTGTAGAGTTCAGGTAAGCAGGCCATACCTGCAGGAAGTCTGCTGGGGTTTTGTTGGGCCTTGAGAAGCCTGGGCATGAGGCATAGTGGAACTTCCTGAGCCTAGCTAAAGTTTGGTGATCTGCCTCCGGCCAGCTACGCCAAATGGCTTCTGGCCTGCTACTTCTGCATAGGAGTTGGAATTCCCACGCACACGCTTGGGACCAATCATCTCAAAGGTTGTGGTTTACTATTGGTCCTTACCTCTCCCTTCCCTACCCCCATCCTAAAGTCCCCATCTTCATTCTCAACATTATATAGGCAACCACGTATAACAATAAAGCAAGTTCCTGCTTCGACAAGACTCCCGACTCAGTGTGGTTTTTCTCCGGTGACTAGGAGAGGTTCTGAGTCATCCGAAGTTCATCCCTTCCTCCTCAACACATTGGGAACCAGCAGGCCTGGTCCCTCCTCAGCACTACCTACCCACTGGGGAGGAACCCGGCATCTGGTGCCTAATGTGGGGCTCCAGGAACCCAACAGACTAGTGCTCCATGTGAGGCATTCTTGTTGAGGAGGTTAATTGGTATACATGTGCGAGTGAGTGTACCCTCATAAGTTATGAGGCAGTCTTCATATTTAATGTGCTAAACTTTGCTTCTATAACCTGTACTTGCTTGTCAACATCTCTTCATTCTCTTTCTCTTGCCTTCCACTTTTGGTCCTGGCAAGCTGCATGTGCGGCTTTTGTATTTCTAAATGGGTCCTGGCAAGCTGCATCTGCAGTTTTTGTATTTCTGAATGGGTCATATGTCCCTAGTGGACACACTGTGGCTTTTGACCTTTAGGCTTATGTTTCTCTCTCTCTCCCCCCCTCCCTCTCTCTCTCTCTCTCTCCTTGGGCCTGTGAAGGCAGGCCAGCTTTTTCTGCCATTATGAAACTACCCCTGGATCTGTAGGCTTCAATAAATATCCCTTCTATAACTGTACCTGGTCTGGAAGTTTATCTCAGCAAACCTGAAGCTGTCTGATACAGGACTTGGTACCAAGAAGCAGACTGAGATGAACCTGACCATGTGGATGTTGATCTTTTAGAACCCTTGATTTGGAGGAATAGGTATGGACTTGGTGCTTGCAACTGAAGGTGTCTTCTGGAGTGATAAGCAAATTTTATGGACTATTCTGATGAGAATCTGAGAATGCTAAGTGCAGACAACATTGAACTTCGAGGCTTGGCTTATGAGCTTTCTAAGAAAAAGGAAAGACTACAGAGGACTTTGTTGGAACTGGGCTACTGGCATAAGGGCTGGCTGCATCCTGTTGCCCAGGCCCAGAGAGTTTAATCAAGGTTAAATTTATAATGGTCTGATGTGCATATATTGGAAAGAATTTTCAGGTTAAACCTAAATGCCATGACTAAAGTTAGAGATTTCAACTGTTTACAGACTCTTAAGGATACTCTAAAAGTTTTATATAGGGACATAGTCTTAATCTAAATTCATCTTACATTAGACACAGGTGATGCCTATGCTAGGTGGGTCACAAAGTCATAAGTACAGCAGTAATTAGAGGTTTAACCAGGTTAAACATAGACAAGAGTCTATCACCTTGTGTTTTGCAAATGGGTAAATTTGCTATGTAAAAACAAACAACTTCAGAATGGGATAAGAAATGTCAGGATGCTTATCTCTCTGCTCTGTAATTTCATTTTACTCTTGCTTTCCAACATATGCTACTTAAATTCATGGAAAGCTGGACTCTACAATACAGATTAAAACCCCCTTCATCTCAGACCCCATATAAGTTTAAGCCATGTGTCCCCCAGACTCTAAGTAGAGACAAAATGGCCAATTGTCTCTGACAAAGAAAAAGGAGTAGAGCATATAACTGTGGTTCTCTTTAGTTCTTCTCTTTTGAACACCTAAAGTCACATCTGTTAGATAAAGCTTCTCACTAGACAAAATGTTAAATAGGTAAACTGAGTCAAGGTATTTGACCAGGTTATAAACTCCTTACATAAGATAAGCCTCAGACTTACCTTATGTGTATATCAGGGGAAGGGCCCCTTCATTAAAACATTTAATTGGATTAAATCTAATGTTTACTTGATGCCAAGGTTTTAATCAATGGAGAAACTGAGTCTTATGTTAAGACCTCAATCATTAACAGGTCACTGATGCTAATTTGTTATGATTTAAGAGTTATAAAACTTGCTTTAAGTAAAGTAAATTAGGTTCCTCTTTTCATCAAGGTTTTAACTATTAAGATAAAGGCTCACATAGAAGTGGTTATTTTCCAAAGGTGAAGTACTCATACCTAAAAACATTATAACTTTAAAAATAGCTTCTATCTTATTCATGCTAATTCTACTGAATGGTCATAACTAGGCTTAATCACTTAGGTTTAAGTAATTTAATTTCAATAATGATAACTTTCATCTTCCTGGGGTATGGTAGGATAGCTTGCTTAAGCTTTATCAACTTTAAGTCATGGGTGAAACATAAAATTGTTTTATATTAATAAAAGTTTCTGTGAGCTGGGCGTGGTGGCGCACACCTTTAATCCCCGCACTTGGGAGGCAGAGGGCAGAGGATCACCATGAGTTTGAGGCCACCTTGAGACTACATAGTGAATTCCAGGTCAGCCTGAACTAGAAAAACCGAAAAAAACAAAAACAAAACAAAACAAAAACCCCAAAAGTTTCAATGGTACATAAAATCAGTAACTATCAAGCTTAAGTCAAAATCATGGGTTGTCAAATAATGTTTTTTCTTTCAAAAAGATTTATCAAGGGTTATATTAAAATTTAGCTAGCTGTTTTGGTTTAAAAACAATTATTAAACTCTATGGTTCTGTTTCCAATGTTCTCTGGGTGCCAACACAGGTATCTAAACTAATCAGAGATGTTTTCAAACACAGGTGCTAAAAATTTCTAGGGTAAATGAGTTAGTCTATAAATCAATTGGTACTGTTTTCAAGACTGGTGACAGGTTCTGCCTATGTTTATAAATGTTAAATATTTAAAATGTGAGACATTTATAAGTATTAGATATTTAAAATATGAGATATGTCTACTTTCTATACCTCATATATAATATAAGGCTTATAATACCATAGTACAAGTAAAAATTTAAAAATAGAATAATCAGACTCTCAAGTCTCAATTACAAAAACAAAAGGGGGAATCCTTACTCCCACACAACCAACTAAAAAGGCATTATTTACCCTAAATATTTTAAATTTTTCTAAAGAAGATAAACAATTATCCCTTTTTCAAAAACACTGGTCCTCATCCATTACCTACAGTTTTATCTGGGTAAGATGGAGGGACCCATTGACCGGGGCCTGGAGCTGGCTTTGCCTCTGATCTGGGCCTCCCTGGCTGCTTGCAGTACAGTTGCCCATATGACCTTAAAAAATTGCTCAGCTACCTTCACCATCCCATCCAGCTTTTCCCAGTGTTTCCTCTGGAACTTGCATTTGGGCCCCACCTTCTCCTAATAATTCCAGTATAGATGTGGAGTACATTCATCCTTCCTTATGTACTTTTAACACAACTGAGCTCAGTGCTCAACACTGCCCAACTTCTGGAATGGTTTGTTTGTGGAGGCGGGATGGCCTATAACTTTCTGTCTACCAATTGGATGGGCCTTATGTGCTCCAGCCAACTTAATCCCAGATGTATATATCATTCCTGGAAGCTAGATTCCCTGGCTGAGGTAGTCCTACAAAACAGGAGGGGACTAGACCTACTAGTGGCCAAAAAGGGAGGCATATGCTTGTTTTTATAGGAAAAATGCTGCTTTTATGCCAATGAATTGGGAATCATCCAGGACAATATTAAGAGGCTCCAGGAAGACTTGGAGAGGAAGTGGCAGGGCCTCAGATGACCCACTGCCACCTCCTCTGCCCACCATGTGACCAATGATGGGTAAGATCTCAGACTGATTGAGACAACCTAAGACAGGCCATGGAGTGGGTTCTCAGCAAGCTAAACACATGGTACCGAGTGATGGGTAAGATCCCTAGAGGGGGACAACCTAAGACAGGGGCCATGGTGACTAATGCTCCTACAAAAACAAAAGGGGGAGATGTTGGGCCTTCAGAGGCCCGGGTATGAGGCCTAGTGGAACTTTCTGAGCCTAGCTAAAGTTTGGTGATCTGCCTTGGGCCAGCTACACCTAATGGCTTCTGGCTTGCTACTTCCGCATAGGAGTTGGAATTCCCATGCGCGTGCTTGGAACCAATCATCTCAAAGGTCATGGTTTACTATTGGCCCTTGCCTTCCCCCCACCCCTGTCCTAAAATCCCCGCCTTCTTTCCCAACATTATATAGGCAACCTCCTGTAACAATAAAGGGAGTTCCTGCTTAGAGAAGACTTCCGACTCAGTGTGGTTTTTCTCCGGTGACTAGGAGAGGTCCTGAGTTGTCCAATGTTCATCCCTTCCTCCTCAACCCCTTGGGAGGAACCAGTGTGCCTGATCCCTCCTCAGCACTACCTACTGGCCAGAGAGGAGCCAGGCAGGGTTTTAGACTCCAACAGGAGGCTCTTGTGTTCATTTGACCCCACATTCTTATATGATTGGCTAAAATATAAAAATGATGCTGTTTCTTGGGTAAACTTAAAGGAAGGGAAGATTTAGGGGCCTTTTATCAAATGTAGAAATCCAACCTTTTGTTTCAAGGGTATCTGACTCTTTTGGTCTCAAAGATGGCTGACTTACAAAGGAGGGTTTTCTCAAGAATGACATCCTTCCAGAATTGAGTTTCTGTCATTTTTACCTTTTGACAGAAAAGATAGCACATTTTTCTCTCTCATATTCCTCATATGATTGTGTCCAATTAGTGTTATTCATGTACAGATCATTATTAGAGTTCACAACTAAACAAAGTCTTTTTCTCATTGAAATTTAGTGAGGAAATATATAAGGTACATAAAATAAATTGCAAATACATTAGAAAATAAACTGTGCATACATATAAATAGCCAAAGCTAATAAAACTACTGCCCATTTAGGCATTACAATTATTCACTATTCAAATAAAGAAGGTGGTGGAAGGATTGCTTAGAGGTTAAGGTACTTACTTGCCTGCAAAGCCAAAGGACTCACTTTTAATTCCCCAAGACCAGATGCACAAAGTAGCTCATGCATCTAGAGTTTGTTTGCAGTGGCTGAAGCCCTGGTGCACCCATTCTCTCTCTTAAATAAATACATAAATAAAATAAGGGCTGAAGATATGGCTTAGTGGTTAAGACTCTTGCCTGTGAATCTGAGGACCAAGGTTTGATTCCCTAGTATCCATGTAAGCCAGATGCACTTGGTATCACATGTGCCTAGAGTTTCTTTGCAGTGATTAGATGCTCTGGAGCACCTATTCTCTCTCCCTGTCTCTCTTTCTCTCTCTCCATCTTTTTTATCTCTCTTAAATAAATAATTTTAAAATAAAGAAAATATAGAAGGCATTTTATTATATATAGCATAACATTGTAATTTATATCTCGGGCACATCAAATAAAATAGAAAAAAACTATGTTGAAAACTAATTATATTCCATCACTCTCCTTGATTATACTTCAAGAAGACAATTTAAAAGCATAATGAATCCATTCAACAACTACAAGTGCCTCCTAGACTGATAGACTCCAAATCACTCATAGAAAACAGATATGTAGTAAGGAATGAGGCCTACAATGTGAATGAATGCCTACTTTCTTCATAAGGAAAATCTGAATGGGATGTTACTCTCTCTTTTCCCTGTGCACTGGTCCATTGCAAGTGTCTATTATTTTTTTTCTCCTTTACCCTCCAGTCCCCCATCATATTTACATTCCTATTTCTCCTCTACATTATAGTACTTTTTTTCTAATAGGTTTGACTGACTTTTTTTTTTTTTTTCACTCCAAGTTCAGACTGTAGTGAAATGACCTTCCTTATACTACTTTAATTATACTAAAGAGGTTCTGATTACTCCTCATTGCCTATAAAATAATGTGAAGTTGTATAACAATTCATTTATTTACCCTTATTCACCTACTCCTTTTCAGCTACTCATATTGTAAACAGAATTAGTGAGAAGGCTTTTGTCAGAAATTGGACCCAGTCCTCACGCATGTTACACAAGTGCTCAACTATGTTACCAGCCCCCTAAAGAAAGTTAGAAAAAAATGGTAAAATTGAAGTGTGGAGTCCAGGGAAATGTCAAAATTTGAGTGATCAGAGCAGTTATAGTAAAGGGCCAATTTTGTTGAATGGATAAATAAATATTTGTATTTTAACAATGAAAATAATGAGTAAAATAACAGAGGTTCTCACATTTAAAAGCAATTAAAGTTAACTACTGAAAAATATTTAACTATATATTTAGCTTATGTGAAATAGTTTATCTAAGACTTTAGTGTACTTGTCAGGGGACCTACTGGTGACCAAGAACAGATTAGAAAGTTGTATGTATAGATACTGTTAAGTAGCCTGTTGAGTCTTGAACCTTGGGGCCTTCTTCAACTCTGCATTTCTATAAACCTTAGGTATAAAGCCCAAGGAGTAGAGATATCTCAGAAAATATTGGCTTTATACAGGAACAAGGTGTCTGTAGGGTCACATTTACAGTATCCCTTTCATAAGGTAAATTTAAAATATCCATCACTTAATGGGAGCTGCTAAAATAACCTTGAAAAACTAGTGGAACGGCTAGAATATTTGGCAATTTTTCAAGTTAAATTGTATATAATATGGCTGTGAATCTTATTTTAGTGCATAAATCTTTTGGAGGAAGAGAGAGAGAAAGAGAGAGAGAGGCATATTACAAGACTACTTGTTACTGCAAAGGCACTCCAGATGCATGCTCCACTTTGTGCATTTTGCTTTATGTGGTTACTGAGGAATTGAACTTGGGCCAGCCTTTGAACTGTGACTCTAGGTAACAGGGAGTGAAACACTATAGGGAGCAAGTGCATGTTTAGGAAGTAACTGGAGTACCCTTCATGAGGTACAAACAGAATAGTTAACTACCTGGCTAGACTTCAGAAATGAAAATTATATATACTAGCTGGTGTTTATAGGTTAAGTCACTTGAAAAACAGTGAGTAGAGCTACTGTTAAGTATTGGTTAGTTACTAATATTGTCCATAGTTTGATTATAATGAGTTATATTATTGTAATACATTGGTCAGCATGACATATTCTTTGGCAAATATCATAGGGCACAAACATTCTGCCACTAGTATGAATGTTGCAAAATGATAACATAAGCCTTGCAGATAACAATGGGGTTTTCTATATAAATGATTAGCAGATTATTGGTAGAAAAGTGCTGAAATGCAAGATTACATGAGCAGTGAGAGGGTATAGCTGTTCCATCTTCTCTGAACCTCCAAGAATGTGCAGAAGAGGATTTCCCCTGGGTTAGAACATTTCATAAATTCCAAAAGATAAAACATGGACACACATATTTTTGTTATTTTAGGATCTGACATAATCTGTGAGAAGTCAGCTAGAATGGCACTGGAACCTAAATCCATACTGGGCACATGTGAGGACACAACCGCGATAACAGCTGTGGCAGTGCTAGAGTTAATGCCTTTGGCTAAGGCCATGGATGGGATGCAAACCAAAGACACAGGTGTTTTTCTTCAGGGATTCATGCAAGGCTAGAGAGAAATAATCATAATTAGAAGATCTATATTTAATCTCAGGCAACTTGAATAACTCACTGAACTCAATAAATATTTGTGAAATGAATAACTTTCCTAGACTCATGACTTCCTCACCCATTACTCTTCAGACCTGAGATTCTTTTGTACAGAACTACCTGAAAAACTTGTATTATAACTTAAAGGAGTTAGTAAAATGTTTGGAGAAAAGATCTAGATAAAGTCTGATAGATGAAGTGATCTTAACTCACATCTGATCAGGAGTGAGGTAATTTTAAATTTCAGGGTCTCCAGAAGAGGAGTCATAAGGACGAATACAGAGAATGAGATTGTCAAAGAGCATCCTGGAATTGGCTGGCTGTGGGTGGATCATGAGGTGAGGGTCAAGGGAAGAGCTGTGTTATCTCAGGGACTGGGAGAACACATTTTCCAGTCAAAGTGACTAAAGAGTCAGCCTCAAAAGAGAACAGAGCCAGACACCACCACATGGAGTCAGAAGCTGAAGATAGAGAAACGGGAATCTGGCAGGCTGGTGAAGTGGAGGAAATATAGTAATTAACTAACCACATGGTGATGGAGGCTGAAATTAGGACTGAGATCATGAGGGGAAAATAGGGAAAGGACATTGGGTACACTGAAGAAGAAACACAGGCAGGAGTCGGTGAGTGATGGTAAGAAAAGTCCGAGACTGGCAGCTGGGAGAATGAAATCCATAGCAGAGTTGAGAAGGAAAGCTGAAGAAATGACTGTGAAGATGGCTGGCCGGCACTGAGGAATGGGTCTGAGTGGAGGTCACAGACACTGATTTGAAAAGTATTCTGTGACATTAAATTCTCCAAGGAAAGGGAGCAGAGGAGCAGCAGAAAGCAACTAGGAAGGAGACTTCGAAAACCCTGAGTTTTATAGTGGGAAGGAAAGGGAAGGAACATCACACTAGGAGGAAGCAAGGAAGAAAATGAGAGATTTCAAGATCATGTGAAGCACCATGGTTCAGTCAGCATGATGACAGATATAAAAGGGGCCATGGAGATGGCTTTGTGCACAAGGCACTTGCTGCACAAATGTGAAGACAAGTGGGTGTTTGGGACCCTAGAACCCATGTAGAAGTCAGACTCTGCAGTGGGTATCTACCAGTAATCCCATCTTGCCTGGTGAAATGGGAGACAGTGTTAGGAGAATCTTCCAGAAACTTCTGGTCCAAATAGCATGGTAAATGCAGGGGTGAACAAGAGATCCTGTGGAAGGTAAAGACTGACATGTGGGGTTGTCCACACACACACATACACACACACACACACACACACACACACACACACACACTCTGACATGTGTGCGCATGTACACAGGTTTTTTTTTTTTTAAAGTAAAAAACTATGGGGCTGGAGAGATGTCTTAGTGGTTAAGGCATTTGCCTACAAAGCCAAAGGATCCTAGATTGATTCTCCAGAACCCACATAAGCCTGATGCACAAGGTGTCGCATTCATCTGGAGTTTGTTTGCAGTGGCTGGAGGCTGTGGTGTACCCATTCTCTTTCTTTTTCTCTCCCTTTCTCTCTCTCTCTCAAATAAATAAATAAAAAATTAAAAGTAAAATAGTCTGAAATATATTCCTGTGTAAAACTATAAATGTCCAAGAGATTATTTAGTTAAATCCGTAATAGCAGTCATCTCTGGGGGAGAGAGGAGAGAACAGGACAGTGGAGTAAGGAAGTCATCAGGAATTTTGGTTCCGTTAAGATATTATTTTGCATTTTTATACATTTGCTCATTTGATTATTTCAACAGAAATATGAAAACCATATATGACTAAATGAATAGGAAGTTTTAGAGGCCTAGAGAAGTAATGTCTCATCTCTATACATGAGCCAGCAGAGGTTAGATGTTCCTTTGCAGTGATGTTGAAGAGTGCCTATGATAGATGAAAAGTTCAAGGTAACATGTAGTGTCTTGTTTATTTTCAAACTTCTGTAAGAATGTTATTTACATTGAATAATTAGAATGTTAAAATTTTGTAGCACATAAAGTCTAGAGAATGTGAAAAGACCAATACTTAAAGAGAAGAAGGACTCAGTAAAATACAGTTTGAAAAGAAAAAAGTATGTATTTCCTAAGTAAAACATACTGGAGGGCCGGAGAGATGGCTTAGCAGTTCAGTATGCTTCCTGTGCAAGTCTGACACTCTGAGGACAGCCTGAGAATATCCAAATCAAAATCTTTAGATTCTACATAAAGCAGCTGGGTGTGGCCATGCATGTCTGTAACCTGAGTCCTGCAGGGGAGTAGAGACCCTAGAATCTTCAGACCCTAGCAAGTTCTGCAATGAGTAGGAGACTTTCACTCTGAACATATTTGAAATATAAGTGAGGATGTTTGAACTCTGTATTCTTCACCTTAGGCAAATAATTGATGCACTGATAGATATTTACTTACTGTTATTACAGAAGACAAAATCATCTTAATTGCCCTATGTTACATACTTCTTTTATGTAAGAGCCAAGTAAAAAAATTTCATTAAAGGTCAAGGTGTCTACAGGTGTCTGACCTTGAAAGCACACTATAAGCTTCCACTCACACTGTGTGCTAAAGACATTTTCCCAGAGTGATCAAGCTCACCTCCATCCTACAAAAAGCAGCTGATGCCTTTGCTCATGAACAGCGGTCTTAGGGCTCTTTCTCTTTCTCCCTCTCTCTCTTTCTCTATGTGTGTGTGTACACTATGTGTGAAAACACTGTGTTTTCTTTGTTTCCAGGTCTGACTGAAATACTGATCATGCTGGAATTCTTCCAGGATGAAAAAACAAAGATCTCTTCTACTGCTCTCCCCTCATGAGTCACCTTTCAGGAGGACTTGACCTTTATTCATGTCACTGGGCTATGGTATATTTGGAGCATGAAGGAACAAATTCTCTCAACACGAAATAAATACAACTGTCTCTGCTGATAGTATTTACTTATTACAATGGTGCTACTTTAGCAATTTTTAATCAAGTAACTTCTGCCAAAGCAACTATTCTTGGCTTTCCTTTAAAAACAAAACAAACAAATGTTTGTTTTTTAAGTTATTTTGTTGTCTGTGTTGACACTGTTACACACCCAGACTTGATGCTTGGTGCTTTACCATTCAGCCACTCTGCTGGGTCTCTCTCCTCTGCATTTGCATAGCAGTGTTATTAATGCATGGTTTACCCATTTTCAGTATACTATTTAATGATTTTTTTTTAACTGATGTTACAAAGTGATATGACCACCACTGTAAATCAGTTTCAGGATATTATTGTCCTTCTAAGAACAATCTTCAGGGATCCCCAAATCCCTGTTTCCATGCCCTAGCCCCAGACAATCAGAAACTGCCTTTCTTTTTTCTATAAATCTGTCCTTTTCTGGACATTTCATATAACTGGGATCATATAATATATGATCTATTAAGTCTTCACCCTGACAGAATAAGCTGAAGATAGGACTAACATGACAACCTTTTTTTCTAGTTTCTAAAATTTTTAAATATTGAAAGTAGATGTGTTAGTAACTTTTATAATTGCTATGACAAAATACCTGACAAAAGTAACCCAAGGGCTGGAGAGATGACTTAGCAGTTAAGGAACTTGCCTGTGAAGCATAAGTACCCATGTTTGACTCCCCAGAGCCCACATAAGCCAGACGCATAAGGTAATGTATGCACAGGTTACACATGTATACAAGGTGGCACACAACTTAAACTGTAGTGACTGGAGGCCCAGGGGCATCAATTCTCTCTCTCACTCTAACTCATAAAAAAAGGCCAGTCTATTGGACTTCCCTCAAAATAAAAAGCAACTCAAGGAAAACACAGTTACTTTGGCTCACAGTATGGGGTAAGGTACATCGTGGTGGGGAAGACATGGTGGCAGGAGCATGAAGGATCCGGTCACATTACATCATAGTTCAGAGACAGAGAGACATGAGCAGTGGCACTCAACTCACTTTCTGTTTTATTCAGTCTAAGGCTACAGCCCAAATTAGAGTGGGTCTTCCCATCTCAATTAACTCAGTCACAAACTCTTTCATAGACATGTTCAGAGATCTGTCTTCTATGTGATTTTATAATCAATCAAGTTGAAATCATAGTTAGCTATCACAGTAGTTAATCATATACTTTAGTAATGGATTTACTTATTTCACTGTTAAAATGGATAGTAAAATAGACATCCCATGGAGCCTCAAATAATTTTAACACCTCAAACTACTTTCAGGATAGGGTATTACTACATACCCCACATTGGCCTTGAATTTATGATCCTCCTGCATCAGCCTCCTGAACACTGGCATTATAGACACCAGAAAAAAAATTTTAAATTGTCTCATGCAGTGCTTAACACCTACAGTTTAGTTTTTGGGATGACTTTCATTATCACATTAATTAATTAATGTGTATGGGGGTTATGCCATGGAATGTATGTGGTGGTCAAAGGACAGCTTCAAGGTGTTGTGCTCCATCCTCTGAGACAGGGTCTTTTGCCACTGCAAACAGTCTTGAAGACTACAAACTTTAGGCTCCAACATCCATTGTGGTAGATGTATTGCGATCACAGGTGCATGCACAACTTTGCATCCAGTTTTATGTGGGCACTAGAGAATGGAACCTGGGCCAGCCAGCTTTGCAAGCAAGTGCCTTTAACTGCTATGCCATCTCCCCAGCCCTCCTCCAGTATCTTTAAGACACATAAGAATACCTTGCTTAGTGAAGACTGGGATGTCTCAGTTTTGCTCCACATGACATACCAATCCAATCACCCAATTCCTGTCACAACCTTTAAATCCTGGTTCATAGCACTCACCCAGGGAAGGACAGGCATGCACTCCTTTTAGACAGACCTCTACTGTGGATTTGGTAGGCCATACATTGCTATTACAAGAAGAATTCTTTCTTCATTTCATGAATTGTTGTCTTGGTTTGAGGTGACATAGACAGATTAATGCTTTCACTGACTTCCACTAAGCACTTTTGTCTATGGCTATGAAATAAGTACAAATCAGAACATACCATGGAATTCTAATATAATCAAAAATCATAAGATTTTTCTCTTGCAGCCACTCTATGAGAGAAAGCTTGCAAGAGAAGTGAAAAATGAGGGTTGTTTATGTAATTACATCTTCAATGATAACTTTAAACATTTATAGAAAGACAAAAATAAAGCTTATTCATCAAATAAGTTTCAAGATAGAGCTGAGTATGGTGGCACATACCTTTTATCCCAGCACTTGGGAGGCAGAGGTAGGAGGATCACCCTGAGCTCGAGGCCACCCTGAGACTACATAGTGAATTCCAGGTCAGCTCGGGCTAGAGTGGAACCCTACCTGAAAAACCAAAAAACAACAAACAAAACAATGAACACTCCATATTAAAGCACCACCATAGCAGTTATTATTGCCTGTTGTGACAATTCTATTGCATAAAAATGTACAAACAAAAATTGATTATTTATGTCTCATATTGGTGGACATTTGTTTCACATCATCTAGGTATATATAACATCACTTTAAAAAAATCTGTATGCTAAAAGTTTCATTAAACTTAAAAAGAAACAAAAAAGCTTCAAGATATAAAATGACAAACATATAAAATGACTATTCCTTGGATTCTCAACCATTGTAAAATGTGTCAATCCTTTATGTATTTGTTTTCATGACATGAGATTAAGTATAACATTTGAAACAAATAAGAATAAAAACTAAGTGAGTCTATCTGGAAAAATACTGCAATGAGGTATAAAGTCATAAATTTATGTTATCTAAAACAACTGCTAGACTAGAATCACCTGTCAAAAGCTCTAAAAATCAACCTTTACTCCATTATTGAAAAAAAAAAAAATCACAGGATACTTCACCATTCAGGAAGGGTTTTTGTTTGCTTTACTTTTTTTTGTTGTTGTTGGTTTTGGTGATTGCTGAACATAAAACTTCTGTGAATAAATGTGTGAATTTAATAAACATGAATTAATAACTGCAAAAATGATCTCAGGACAAATGAAAGAATAGATGATGGTGAGTTCCCCTTACCTTCTTTTCAAACAGTTTTTTTAAAATCTCAATACAGGGCTAGGGAGATGGCTCAGTGCTTAAGGCACTTGCCTGCAAAGCCCAAGGATTTGAGTTTGATTACCCAGAACCCATGTAAAGCCAGATGCACAAGGTGGCGCATGCGTCTGGAATTTGTTTGCATTGCCTAGAGGCCCTAAGGTGCCCGTTCTTTCTCTCTCTCTCTCAAACAAATAATTTTAAAAAATCTCAATACAAGGAAAAGCTCAGCTTAAACGCTTCTTGACAATTCTTTGAAAAAGAGTTGGTCAGCCAAAGCAGGTATGACATGTAAGAGTAGAGATAAAACAATGTCATCGGGCTACGGAGATGGCTCAGTGGCTAAAGGCGCTAGCTTGCAAAGTCTGGTGGCTGGGGTCTCATTCCTCAGTACTCACATAAAGCCAGGTGCACTACTAAGTGATGCATGCATCTGGAGTTCATTTTCAGTGGCAGGATGCTCTGGGGCTCCCGTACTCACTTTCTCTGTGTGCTCCTTTCTTTCTGTCTCTGTCTATCTCATAAATAAATAAATAATTAAAAAAAACAATGTTCTCATAAACACTGTACAATCTTTAAAATTAGGGCAACTAATAAACTGTTAAGAATAAAAGTGGGGAATCTTTAGAGAAAGTGGTATAAGTGATTTTGTGCATAGACAAACACTCAACCATATTCATGTTTCTTTTTTATTTTTAATTTGAAATGTATGAAACTAGTGGAAAACTTGTTCTAGCATAAATTCAAATCAAAACAACTTCATAAATGCATTGTTGAGCAGTAAAAATTATCAAAAAAACTTATTCTGTGATTTTAAAGACATACAATGATTTAAAATTTGTTTTTAGTGACTTTAATCATTTTTTGACATTTGTAGATGAAATTGATATGTGAATGTGTTATAGAAGATAGTACATCAAGAGCAAAGAGGAAAATTTTGCAGATTCAAAAGGCCAATGGCAGGCAGGTTGTTGAACACATTTCTGAGTGACAGTGGTACCAAGTTATGGTGCAGAGAATGTAGGTCTAGAGAAGGTTGCCTGGCTGTGCTTCAAAAGTCAATCTCATAAATACAGATATGCATTTGTTTTAACTGGGCTATATCACAGTGACCAGAGAAACAAATGGCAGTTAGACCAATGGCTAGCTGGACATTCTCTCCATGATCTTCTATCTTGGTTTGCTTTTTGATGTAAAGTTCATTCTTCAAACTCAAAGCTCATTTCTTGTTACTTCTAAAGCAGGAGTCATTTTCTCATTTTATGATTGGATAGACAGCAATAATACAAACATTTGAATTTTTAGTTTTATTATTTAGCAGAAGGCATTTTTGGCATAATTCTTTACACAACAATTAGTAGACAATATCTACACAACCTCTTATCACCAGCCACTTTGATCTTGGTTTTAAACCAGAGAAGAAAACTTTAAAAAGGCCTACCATAATGTTTTGTTGCTGAGCCCCTTATTTGTGTGTGTGTGTGTGCACATGCATGCAATAGATGTGAGGTGGTACAAGTGTGTGTAGGTGTGGTACCCTATACATACATGAAGGCCAGAGGTGAACATTGGGGTGTCACACTCCATTGTTCATCTGCTTATTTTCCTTGAGACAGAATCACTTCGCTGATCAAGCTTGCCATTTATGGAAGCCCAGTGATTTTCCCGTCTCTGCTCCCCACAGGTCTAGGGTAACAGATGTGTGTAACCCATCCAGGTATTTATGTGGATCTGGGTATTCAAGCTCAGTATTTAAGTTTCTGGAGCTGAGCACCTAAAGCTTACTTAAGATTTTTAGAAATATTTGATTTACTATTTGCAAGCCGAGAGGGGGGAATGGGTACACCAGGCCTCCTGGCTGCTGCAAACAAACTCCTGATGATGTGCCACACTGTATATCTGGCTTTATGTGGGCACTGGAGAATTGAACCTGGACCATCAGGCTTTGGAAACAAGTACCTTTAACTGATGAGTCATCTCTCCAGCCCTTATTTGTGATTTTTATTAGTTGGCCATTTCACAGTTTGGGGTACATAATGGGTACCTGGCAAATACATCTTTAATAAAAATTATTGAATTTTTCATTCACATTTTTTCTGCCACCTCAAGCACAACATGTATGACTTTCCAATCTGTACTAGATCTCAGTAAAGATCAATAGTCATCAGAAGAAGCAACACTAACTGCCTCCAAAGCCTCCCCTTCACTGTGTCTGCACACTGATGAGGACTGTTTCCTAATGAGCCAGGTCTTCATGGCTCTTATTAAGCTCCCTGTCCTGCTCATACTTCACTACTTCCTGTCAACTGTGGAATAAGGCTGGGCCTACTGCCTCAGTGATTCGCCCCAGGCGGAACTTCTTCTGGAGGCTCTTTCCTTGACCTTTAGACTCCAAATTTCAGCTGAGTTTTTCCCTCACTCCTCAAACTGAAATGATCTTTGTGGCAGTTTTATTAACCTGCTGTGGAATTTTAATACTTCTAAAGCTGACATCCTCATCCTCATGGGCCCTTTTCTCACGTACCTCGTCAGTGGTTTACCATTAGAATGTCAGGTTCATACAAAGGGACTGCTGAGCCGATATTTGCCCTAATCTGGGTTCCTGCAACCGGAGAGTTCAATGAATGAAGGACTGAATGCACAGGGCCTGGTGTTCAAGGTTCTAGATGATTCTGCTTCTCTGTACTTTTCCTAACTGGGCCTATGGACAATACTTTTCCTTTCTCTCTAAGCTGTCATAGTCTTTTAGAGTTAGCTCTAAGTCCATCTTTTCTGTAAGGCAATCAAAGCTCCACACTCCTTAACTATATTACTTTTCTTTTGAATGACAGCATTTAAGATTTCTCTTAGAGCTCTCTAACACTTGTAACAGATGCTTTTCATTTTAGAAGTATATTACAAATTGTAATAAAAGATAAATTTTAAAGAAAAAAGTATATGTTAGGAGTAAACGAATTCAGATACTATTATTCTTATTATTTATTTTTATTATTATTTTAAGAAAGTCTCAGGGCTGAAGAGATGACTCAGCTGTTAAAGGCACTTGCTTGTGAAGCCAAATGGGCTGGGTCTAGTTTCCCAGCACCCATGTTAAGCCATATGCACAAAGAAGGGCCTGCATCTCGAGTTCATTTGCAGTGACAAGAGGCTCTAGGGCTCCCATTCTTACTTCCTTTCTCTCAAATAATTTTTTTTAAAAAGACAAGTTTCATGCTTTTTCCTTTCAGCACATGAGAAAAATTTGCTTTCAAGGACAATATGTAATATAATGGCTTATCAACAATATTTAAAATCAATTTATAACAGGTAAGTCAACTCTGGTACTTTTAATGACAGGTAATGTTTGCCACTGAACATGCTATGAAAAGACATCCAAAAAGTAACTTCAATTTTAACTGTAAATTTAGCACAAAATATTGGCAAACAATACAATAATATATCAGAAAGACTACTTACCCCAACCAGGTAGCCTTTATCCCAGAGATGCAGGGATGGTTCAACAAATGCAAATTGATAAATGTAATACACTATATAAATGGTCTGAAGGACAAATATCACATGATTATCTGAATAGATGCAGAAAAGGCATTTGACAAAATCCAACATCATTTCATGGTAAAAGTATTACAGAAACTGGGAATAGAAGGAACATATCTCAACATAATAAAAGCTATCTATGACAAACCCTCAGCCAGCATAATACTAAGTGGGGAAAAACTTGACGCTTTTCTACTAAATCTAGGAACAAGACAAGGGTTTCTACTATCACCACTTTTATTTAATATTAGTACTGGAAGTATTAGCGATAGCAATAAGGCAAGAGACATTCATAAAAGGGAAACAAATTGGAAAGGAAGAGATCAAATTATCACTATTTGCAGATAAAATGTTCCTATAAATAAAGGGCCCCAAATACTCTACCAGCAAACTGTTAGAGCTGATAAACACTTTTAGTAATGTAGCAGGATACAAAATAAACACACAGAAATCAGAGCTTTCCTATATATTAACAACAAACATGCAGAGGATGAAATCAGGGCATCTATCCCATTCACGATTACCTCAAAAAATAATAAAGTACTTTGGAATAAATTTAACCAAGGAAGTGAAGGATCTCTGCAATGAGAACTTTAAACTACTCAAGCAAGAAATTGCAGAAGACACAAGGAAATGGAAAGAAATCTCATGTTCTTGGATTGGAAGAATTAATATCGTGAAAATGTCAATCTTACCAAAAGCAATCTACACAATTAATGCGATTCCCATTAAAATTCCAATGGCCTTCTTCACAGGATTAGAAAAAAAAACTACTAAAATTCATTTGCAAGCACAAAAAACCTCGAATAGCCAAAACAATTCTGAGCAACAAAAATGAGGCTGGTGGTATCACCATACCCAATTTTAAGCTATATTACAAAGCCATAGTAACAAAAACAGCATGGTACTGGCACAAAGGCAGACATGTAGATCAATGGAACAGAGCAAAGGATCCAGATGTTAATCCAGGCAGATACAGCCATCTGATTTTTGACAAAAATGTCAAAAATATTCGTTGTAGAAAAGACAACCTCTTTAACAAGTGGTGCCAGGAAAACTAGATATCTATATGTAGAAGGATGAAAATAGATCCTTGTCTCTCTCCATGCACAAGAATCAAGTCCAAGTACATTAGGGACCTTAATATCAGACCTGAAACTTTGAAATTGCTAGAGAAAAGGATGGAAAACCCTTCAACATATTGGAATAGGCAATGATGTTCTGAATTTAACCTCAATTGCTCAGAAAATAAAACCATTAATCAACCACTGGGATCTCATAAAATTACAGAGCTTTTGTACAAAAAGGACATTGTGAATAGAACAAAGAGAAAATTTTTTCCAGCTATACTTTTGACATAGGAATAATATTCAGAATATACAAAGAACTCAAAAAACAAAATGATAAGCAATCTAACAACCCAATTAAAAAAATGGGCTATGGAACTAAATAGAGAGTTTTCATATAAACATCTAAAAAAGTGTTTTACACCCTTAGCCATCAGGGAAATGCAAACTTAAACTACTTTGAGGTTCCATTTCACTCTTGTCAGAATGGATACCATCAAGAAAATACATGAGGGGCTGGAGAGATGGCTTAGCAGGTAAGCACTTGCCTGTGAGTCCAAGGACCCCAGTTTGAGGTTCGATTCCCCAGGACCCACGTAAGCCAGATGCACAAGGTGGCACATGCATCTGGAGTTCGTTTGCAGTGCCTGGAGGCCCTGGCATGCCATTCTCTCTCTCTCACTGCCTCTTTCTCTCTCTTCCTGTCTGTTGATCTCAAATTAATAAATAAAAATAAACAAAAATATTTTTTAAAAAGAAATGAAAACAAATGTTGGTGAGAATGTTGAAAAGGGGAACCCTTCTATACTGTTGGTGGGAATGAAATCTGGTACAACCATTGTGGAAATCAGTGTGGAGGTTCCTTAGACAGATCAAAATAGATTTACCATATGATCCAGCTATAGCACTCCTAGGCATATATCCTAATGCCTCTTCTCACTACCTTAGAGATACTTATACAACCATGTTTATTGCTTCTCTATTCACAATAGCTAGGAAACGGAATCAGCCTAGATGTCCCTCCAAAGATGAATGGATAATCAAGATGTGATACATTTACACAATAGAGTTCAGTTCAGTGGTAAAGAAAAATGAAATTATGAAATTTGCAGGGAAATGGACGGATCTGGAAAGGATTATACTAAGGGAGGTAACCCAGGCCCAGAAAGCCAAATGTCACCTGTTCTTTTTCATGTGTGGATCCTAGCTATAAATGTATAGACTTATGTGTGAGCTGGAACCAAAAATTGGTCACAAGGACCAGTAAGCTAGAAAAAGGCTGTAAGGGAGGGAGGACAGGGAAGGTTGTAACCTATTTTTTGAATAATGACACATCCAGAAGCCATAGCTTGTTACTAGAAAATTCTCAGTGCCAGGGATGGGATACCTTCCAGTGAGTTGTTGGCCAGGGAGGTCCCTGCTGCTTCCAAAACATTACTGGCTATTGCCAATGCCCTTGGTTTCCTATGAAAAAGAGATGGCAAGACCCTATTTCTGAATCCTTAAAATGCCTGAGTGGCAAGGTCACTGAGAGTTCAAGCTGGAGCTGAGCTGAAAACTTCCTTCCTGTAGACCAGCCAACTAAAAGCTGGAAAAAGCTGCACTGCATGCAGCTCCTATACACTATGAGCCTCAAGTTTGGCCAGACAGGTCAACTGACTAAACCAGTGCAATAGTGGCATGTTTGCTCAGGGGGAAACCAACTGCTCTAATTAGACTGAAGACCCACTCTATGGGAGGGAATAAAACAAATTGGAAAGGAAGAGATCAAATTATCACTATTTGCAAATAATATGTTCCTATAAATAAAGGGCCCAGAATACCCTACCAGTAAACTGTTAGAGCTGATAAACACTAAAAACCTAATCAAAAGCCTATGGCAGGAGTGGTATGATCCTTAGGGGTATAAGGCCTGTTCTTGTCTGGATAAATGTATGTATTATTCTCACCAAATTTCCCTGAAAGTACTATATTTAATGTTCATATTCATATTCACATGGTGCTGAGAAGAAGGGACAGAGAAGTGTCCAGCACTGAAACATCTCTATCACACCCTTCAAGGCTCAGTGTCCATTTCAGAAGAAATGGCAAAAAGGATGTAAGAGCCAAAGGAAGGGCACCACTCCTTATAATGCAACTGTCCAGACAAAAATTGGTCTTAATATCCATGACCTCACAGTGCCTAGCAGTACCATCACAAGACCCTCATAATAGGAGAAAAAGATGATGATATATATATAAAAAAAGAGAGAATGGAGAGAGGGAGGGAATATGATGGAGAGTGGTGTTGGAAAGCAGAAAGTGGGGGAGGGGGAGAAATCTCATGGTTTGTTGTCTATAAGTATAGAAGTTGTCAATAAAAAAGGGGAAAAATAAATAGGTGATGAAATAAAGATAATTTATTCAAATATACTGATAACACCCCAGAAAAACACCAAACTAAGTATGGAATTTAAAATTTGTATAAAATTATGTTAAAAGGGTATGAGGAAGAGGAGATACCAACATTTGCAAGAGTAACTTTGAAATCATACTCCATACCCTGCCCTGGGATGATGGCATAAGTTGTTCTAATGCCCTTCCATCTTTAACAGTCACTTTATACAATGAGAAAAAATGACAATGTATCATACCAGCCACCTGGAGTTAATAAACCGTTGGGAAAATTCGGAAAAAGGCTTCACTAGAGTTTGGATCTAGGATGTTTTCTGAAGGCCAACCATCAGAAGCCTGGCCCTCAGTTTGGTGCTAGAATGTTGTCAGGAATTTCTATGAAGTGGGGCTTTGCAGGAAATATTGGGTAAATGGGAAACTATGGAACATTGCACTCTCTCTCTCTCTCTCATCTATCTATCATCTATCTATCTATCTATCTATCTATCTATCTATCTATCTATTATCTATCTATGTATCTATCTATTTCTGGCCATTGTGAGGTAAGGAGCTTGCTCCTCCATGCACTTCCTCATGGGCCAAATGGTCATGGACTGAATTCTCTGAACTGCATACCCAAAGAAATCTTCTTTCTTTTAAAATTACCTTTAAGTATTTTCCTACAGTAACAGTTGACTGACATAGGCTGAGGACCACAGAAACTTGTCCAGAAACATACTACTTACTACTCACAGGCAAAATAAAAAGACTTTACTGCAAGTTTCTCTCATCATCTTCTTACTCCTCTCTTCTTAATTTTTTACTCTTTGTGCACAGTCTCACTGTGTTGCCTAGGTTGGTCTACAATTCCTGAGATGAAGTGATCCTCTTAGCTCAGCATTCCAAGTTACGTGGAACTACAGGCATGTACCACTGTTCTGAGCTTGTAATTCTCCATTGTATGGCAAAGAATAGTCCAATAAACATTTAACCGAGGTACTAAATAGGAAAAACACAACAATTTTACTTCTGTTAAATCTATAGAAACATGGGAAACACATGTGTCAAATGAATATCAGGCATACTAAATTCTCAAAGTACATCTAAAGTTATGTTCCCACCAACTCCAAAGGCTCTGAATTTAGAACAGAAAGAGTGCATGTCAATCTGCTATTCTTTTCCTAATAAGTGTATAAAAAAAACCATGATGTCAGGATGGTAGGAAAAATTCAGATGCTTGAGCCAGTTGTTCTTGTTAACACTAGAAGCTTTTTCTTGTCTCTCTGATTTTTCTCGTGTTTATCCTTACATATACAGTGTCATCTTTTTATTACTGGCCCCTCACCACTCATCTAAAGCCAAATCCAATTCAAATTTCCTTGTAAGCTAAGGTAACTTCACTGAACACTGAATGTCTTTCACTAACCTCAGGTCTTGATCTTTTCTAGTTCTTAATTCTCCTAACAGCAATGCAATCTAACTTTGACCACATTCTTCCTGATAGTATGTTCCTAGTTTATCAAAATATTTGCCTAGATCACCTTTTTTCTTTTGTAAGTAAAATGGAATACATTTTTCATGTATAGCATAGTTTTGAAGTGTTTAAATGTTGTGAAATGGCTAATTTGAGCTCATTAACAGATATATTACTCATCTTTTTTGTACAAAGAACAGTTAAAATCTACTTTCTTAGTAAGGATCAAGAATACCAAGATTACATTTTAGAATAAATATTCAGATAAACATCAAAAGAACATGAAAGTAAAAATTTATATTATTGTATATTTAACAAGATGGCTCATTTGTATGTGGCGGTTTTTCCTAAAAGTAGATATGAAAAAAATCAATAAAACAGAGAAAGCACTAAGCTTTCAAACTAGTTAGCTCAAAATCTTACATGTTGACTTATTTCTGTCAGTATTAACACAAATATAAAAGTAGGTGTTTGGTACCCCTTCATGGTGTTAAAATAAGATGACATTTTATATTCAGTGATAATTTTGGATTAAAACTACCATTCAACAATTTATACAAGGGTAAAATATTCTAGAATAAAAAATAATTAATACGAAGATTATTATATTCTGTTAGTTTACATTAAAATAATCATTGTAATGCAAGTAACTGAGAACTCAGTTACACCAGTAACACCAGCAGTTACACATTATGCCCAGGTATGAAGATCTAATTTCTACGGAAACAATGCAGATATGTTCTTTAAAATATTTTTATTATGTTATTTTGAGTACAGAATACTTTAAGCAGCATTCTCTGTTCAGACATTTTCCTTTATTTTTTATGAGAGAAAGAAAGCACGAGGGGGAGGGGGGAGAATTGGTATGCTAAGGCCTTCAGCCACTGAAATCCAATTCCAGATGCATGTACTACCTTATGTGTATGTGCAACTTTGCCCATGCATCACCTTGTGCATCTGGCTTACATGAGATATAGGGAGTTAAACATGGGTCCTTAGGCTTCATGTGCAAGTGCCTTAACCACTTAGCAATCTCTCTAGCACCAGAACTACGAACTTTAACATATTACATAGCAAAGTACTACAAACAACTGGTCTTGTATGTGGAAAATCTCACTGACAGCTTGTGAATGGAAAGAAATAAGGAGCTTAGAAACAAATACCATAGAAATAAACTGTTCTTGCTACATTCAAAGGAAGGCAAGTTTTCACAGATGACTACTCTCTGCCTGAAGATGTACTTTGAGCTAGGGATTTTCATAACATAAATTATGAACATAGGAACAGTCAAAATAGTATGATAAAATTTTAACAATCTGTTTCATGGATATAATTAATTTTACTTTAAATGCATTGACGTTCAGAAAAAGAAATGTAAACTTTGTGTACTTCAGCTGATTGAGTTTTTAGGGAACAGATGATTTGAGGGAAAATAAATTAGCATGATCGTCAGCCCTGTAAAAATGTCAGAAGGGGTGGATTAATTTTCAATTCTCAGGGTCCTTCTCAGGTTCTATAGTTCATGGGGGATATGTTCTGCCTTAGATGTGGCCCTCAGTGCTCTTCATTCCCAGGAAACACGGGACCAGCAGTCAAGGCCATCATTGCAAGTAGGCCTGCTATTATAGTATGATCTCTGAGCACCATCTCTCCTTGCCCCAATTTTGTCTATAGACAGTTTGGGTTGTCATGATGGGCTGAGAGTGTGTGCTGGTGACTTTAGTGAGTAGAGGTCAAGGGTACAATTCAATTCCCACAATGCCCAGGGAAGCCTGCTTCCTGATAGAGTGACCTGGTCCGAAATGTAGTGGTACTGAGGCTGAGAAGCCTTGTTTTATAGGGAACAAGCAGCAGGAGGAAGCCTGTGTTGAACTAGTCTCTCCTTTTATATACTTTGCTCCTGGATTCATCTTCCTTTTGGGACTGTGACATGTTTAGACAAATGGATGCAGACCAGACATAGGTTAAGCAGAAGTGGACCAAAGCAGCCATTTGGGCTGGGTAGAGTGGCTCTTGCCTGTAATCCCAGGATATGGGAGGCTGATGCAGGATGGTTGTCATAAATTAAGTTCAAGGCCAGAATGAGATCTTGTCTCAGAAAGAGGCCATTCAGAATGCCCTGTCTAGGTCAGGATCACTAGTGCCTCCATGATTTTCACTAAACACAGAATACAAGAGGACCAAGAGACCCATGGCAATAAGGAATGAACAGTGACACAGCTCAACCAGTGCCTTCTGCTGAACTCCAGGCTGTAGGAGAAAGACAGCCAAGGGCCAGGCATGCATCCTAATGAGTAAGGGACAGCACTCTTCTTTCACCAGAGTTATAACTGAGCTTCACTGGTTCACACTACATTTGATTCCCCACCCCCTTTTTAAGTCATTTCTTTATATAGTCAATCAGCAACTTTTTAACTTGAAGGTAAAATATATAAACTCCTGTAACTCATTTGTTAAAAAAGACTTTATAAGAATCCTGCCATTGGCTAATTGAGATAAGGATCTAGGTATATTCTGGATGATTTATGTGTACAACTAACATATAAATAATCATAGGAATTTGAAAAGGATTACATTCCATGCATATCTTTGCAGGCACACAGTAACTCAAACTGCAGCAAACTTGAGCTACTTTAATATTTAAGGTGCCACAGGAATAGAAGCAAAGACAAATGTCTTTTGAGGATGAAAAATTAGAAAACATTCTCTTATATTCTGGTGCTTCTACTGTTATAAACATTTATTGAGCACTGACTTTGTGCTCAAAATACCAGCTATGCTGCCAAGAATTTTACATAAACTTACCCATTTCATTCTTGCCACAATCTAGGGAGACAATTATTACCATTTCAAAGACAAGGAAACAGTTAGAAAAAGTTCAAACTATTTTTTCTGCTGGGTAACTGAGAGCTGTAGTTAAAGCCCACATAGGCCTCAACCCCTGGACTTACCTACTAGTCTATATATTTAAGTGCTAAATGTTAGAATTGCAAGAAGAAATTACATTTTTAGAAGAAAGGCATGTGATCTCCCATACTGCAAGTCATTGTCTTCTTTTCTGTCTTTCTTTTCTGGGATTACTACTTAGAACTTTCTTTTCTCTAGGTTTATTTTCATTATACCTACTGAATCATTCTAGGAGAAAAAATGTGTTAATCTATTTTTATTAGTAGTAGTATAAAATTTTATGCATTTGAAATAACTAAATATAATATGCAAGCTATGGCATATCTCTATAATGACCATGATTCAGGCATTACAATAGCTATAGTTTTGGTGAAAACATGATATTATTTTCCCATAATACATTACAAGCTCAGCAAGTAAAAATACACAATGGATAGGGTAAATGCCTCCATGAGCTGGGATCATCACCAGACACATCAAGGTCAAAAAACAAATTCCAGGGGCTGGAGAGATGGCTTAGCACTAAGGCACCTGCCTGTGAAGCCTAAGGACCCTGGTTTGAGCCTTGATTCCCCAGTACCCACATAAGCCAGAGCATCTGGAGTTTGTTTGCAGTGGCAGGAGGCCCTGGTGTGCCCATTCTCTCTCTTTCTATCTGCCTCATTCTCTCTCTTTATCTCTCAAATAAATAAAAAATGTTTTAAAAAAATTCTGTCATAGTCAACACCACAAATATTTTAGGATGATCTTTTCTTTGAGAACTGAACAAGGAATACAGCAGAAACTATTACTGTGGAATAACACACTTATTTATCCTGATCAATTAATGTGACCTAATACAAAGGAAATAATAATGCCCCTCAAACTTAGTTTATGAACATCACCCTCACATAAATCTTTCATTGTTATAATAACCTCTATCCTTCAGAAATGTGGACAGCACCTGAGTGCCTGTGTGACTGAGGCTGAGGGTGGCAAATAAGTCACAAGATTTTGTTTCCTGAACCCCTTGCCTTTGTGGGGTGAAAGGTTTTACAATTATTGTCAATGTATTTCCAGAAAAGCAATACGTACATGAAGCCAATGGAGGGAAATTTACAATAACAATTCAGTGAGCTATCATGAGGTAATATTATTACCAAGCAATGCTTAAGGGTTGTACTTAATAAATTGCCAATGTCTCAAGAGTCATCCAAATCACCATGCTGCTATGCTTGCATCCTGAAAGGCCACAGCTCTATGTACAAATTTCCTTGGATCTAATAGTTACCAGTAGCTACTGTGAGAGAATAAAATGGCATGGAATTATACATTAGGTTCAAATGGTGAAAGAAGGCTGAGATAGGAAAGAAAGGATCAGAATTGATTTTTAACATTTAATAAAGTTCCATATCCTTTTCTCTCTACCTGTTGCTCACATAAAAAGCAGGAGTGTTAGTTAATTTATGGTTGTTACCTTGATAAGATAACAAATCTTTTGTTAATGTCTCTAAGTGTTTTTCTTGATTTGGTTAATTGAGGTGGGAAAATCCACCTAACTGTGGGTGGCATCACTCTACGGACTGGGGTCCTGGTAAGTCACAGCCTCCTGGGCTGACACTGTGATGAACTAGAGCCCACTGCTGGCTTGCTTTCCCCATGGTGAAACCTCCCCTCAAAACTGAAAGCTGAGCCAGGCATGGTGGCACATGCCTTTAATTTCAGTACTCAGCAGGCTGAGGTAGGAGGATCATTGCGATTTTGAGGCTAATCTGAGGGTCCTACCTTGAAAAACAAACAAATGAATAAATAAAAAAAAAAACACCAAAACAAAACAACTGTAAGAAAGTAAACTCTTTCTTTCTCTAAGTTGCTTCTGGTCAGGTATTTCACAACAACAAAAAATCACAGACACAGAAAGTTTGTATCATTGCTGTAATAAACCTGACCATGTGACTCATAAATCTTTGGAACTGGTTTATGGGAGGAATGTAGAAAATTTTGCAACTTTCAGCTAAAGAATCCTGACAGTGTTATAAATAGAACTTAACTGTCCATACTGGTGGGAGTTTGGAAAACCAAAATGTCAAGAAGAACATGGACAGTGGAGGCCCAGCTAATGAGGTTTCAGAGGAGAACAAGGACTGTATCAGGAACTAAGATAGAGGTAGTTTGCATTATATGCTATCAAACTGTATGCATTCTACCCATTTTCTGAGAACTTGATTGATGTTGAACTCAAGCACAATGGGCTAGGTTATTTGGCAGAGAACATTTCAAGAATAGTATTCAGGATGATGATAAGAAGGCAGCTATAATTGTTAGAGATCAGCACCACTGTAGAGAAACCACCTGTATGGTGCTGGCAAAATAGTAAGGTGCACCAAGAGAAGAACATTACCTTATCAGAGGCTCTATCTTATGAAGACCCAAAATAATCTGAGGGAATAAAGCCTAAACTGAGGGGGTTCCCTGCTAGAACACAACAGCCTAGGGTAGTCTTTTGCCAGAGTCAGCATGGAAGGCATACAGAGGATGCTCCAGCTTGTCAAATAGGGCTAGGCTACATTCAAATAATCATAAACACAAGAGCCATATGACCAGTTCAATTGATGCAGAGAAGGCCTTTGACAAAATACAACATCACTTCATGATTTAAACACTGATGAAAACTAGGCATGGAAGGATTATATCTCAACATAATAAAGGCTATATACAGAGCACCTAAAAACCCAAGTCATACTTAATGGGGAAAGTTTAAAGGAATTCTCATTAAGATTGGAAACAAGGGCTGGAGGAATGGCTTAGCAGTTAAGGTATTTGCCTACAAAGCCAAAGGACCCTGGTTTGATACCTCAGGATCCACGTTAGCCAGATGCACAAGAGGGCACAAGCATCTGGAATTTGCTTGCAGTGGCTGGAGGCCCTGGTGCATCCATTCTCTCTCTCCTTCTCTGTCAAATAAATAAATAAATAATTTTTTAAAAAAGATTTGGAACAAGATGAGGCACCCACTGTTACCACTGCTTCTTTGATATAGTATTAGAAGTCCTAGTCCAAGCAATAAGACAGAAGAAAAATATTAAAAGTGATACAAATCGGAAAGGAAGAAGTCAAACTTGCCATATTTGTAGATGATATGATCCTATACATAAGTAACCCAAAAGACCCTACCATAAAACTTCTAAAGGTGATAAATGCCTTCAGCAAAGAGGCAGGGTACAAAATCAACATATAAAAATCAGTAACCTTCCTATAGAAATATACTGACAAATATGCAAATATGCTGACAAAGAAGTAAGCAGAGCTATCATGTTTTCAACACACATACACACACACACAAATTAAATACCTTGGAGTAATCTTAACCAATGATGTCAAAGACCTATATAATGAAAACATAAAAACTCTAATGAATTCAAGGAAGACATGAAAAGATGGAAGGATCTTCTATGCTTCTGGATAGGTTGAATTAATGTGAATATAGCAGTCCTACCAAAGCAATATACTGATTCAATGCCATACCATTAAAAATACCAATACCATTCTTCACAGAGATAGAACAAATAATATCAAAATTCATATGGAATGGAAGAAGGTCACAGATATTCAAAACTATCCTTAGCAAAAGAAACACCTCTTAAGGTATCACCATACCTGATCTAAAGCTATACTACAAAGCCATAGTAACAAAATCAGTATGGTACTGGTATAAAAACAGACATATAGACCAATGGAACAGAACTGAAGATTCAGCCCTTTGTTTAAGAAGTTATAGCTACTTGACCTTTGATTAAAGGAGCCAACAACATAGACTGGAGAAAAGACAATATCTTTAAGAAATAGTGCTGACAAATTGGATAAACACATGTAGAAAAATGAAAGTAGACACAATCCTCTCACGACGCACAAAATAATCAACTCCAAATGGATTAAAACCTCAATAGAAGACCTGAAACTCTCTACTGTCTGAAAAAACAAACAAACAAACAAACAAACAGGGAGAACTCTGCATGATATAAGAATAGGGAAACACTTCCTAAACACTACCTCTGTAGCCCAGAAAAGTAAACAATCACTAAATCGGTGGGATCTTCTGAAGCTAAAAAGCTTTTGTACAGGATACTATAAACAGAGCCAACAGACTACCCACAGAAGGGGAGAAAGTCCTTGCCAGCTATACCGCTGATAGAGGTCTATATCTAGAACCTAGAAAAAACTCAAAAAAACTATTCAATAAAGACATCAGTACATCTACTTCATCTACTACTTGGCCCCAGGGCAGAGCCATCTGTCCTGGGTGTGGGATCCAGGAAGTCCTATCCCTCAGATGCTGTTCACAGGTAAATTTCCTCATGGAGTCGGGTGAGGCCTGTGGTCAATATTGACAGAAGCCTATTTTGTGTTTTCTAGAGTTACTGGTCCAATTCCCTAACTTCAGATTTTATAGCAGGAAAAAGTCAATCATAAAATAACTCTTTGGCCTGTGTGATCTAGGCATTTACACATCATACTTTAACCAAATTCAATTCATTAGTAATACAAAATTTGTCTCTAATATTTTCATTATTTATTTCAAATTAATCATGTAATTTCAAATGCAATCTTTTGGCTTCAACTTCTTACTAAGTTAGAGGGTGGGATGCCACAGAGAGATGGAGCCTTAAAGTATTCTTTGTAACTTGCTGAGAGAGGCTACTGAAAGTCCGTGGGGCATTAGTAGTGACTCGACCAAGCCAAGGTTTAATGTACACATATACTTTGAATGGTTAAAGTCAATTACTTCCCAGGCTCAGATAATGGGTTTGAGAATTTAAAAAAAATCTTAGAATAATATGTAACATTTATGCAAAGTTTCAAAATTTCAGGAATTAAGTAACTTTTCTTTGTAATTTTTGAAAACAAATATGAAGATAAAAGGTAAACAATATTAACTAATTGAATGATTTGATCTCAGCTAGTCATGCAAGCTTTATGTTTACACAAAAAGATCTTAGGTAGAGAATTAAGAAATTTGATGGTTAGTCAGCTATTTAATTTTAGAGTCAAAGTGGTGGAGCAGTTTGCTTCATTTGACATTTCAGAAATAAAGACCGGAGGCCCAGAGAATTGAAATAATGTGCCCAAGATTATACAATGAGAGAAAGAGAAAATTATTAGAACTCCCCTCAAAATTCCTTTCTCTTCACCAAAGTGGGGTTGAGAAATGAAGTAATGATTGTAAAATCTATGGCAAATGGAAAGACTACATGTAGCTCAGGGAGGGTTTTTTGGTACATACAGAACAGATGGCTAGCTGGTAAGGCCGCAGCACCTGGGGCCATGAGCACCATGCAAACACAGAATTTTAAGTGAACACTCCTGGGCCTCTAGAAACCCTGTGTAATCTAAGTACAAGCCCTGCTCTTTTATAGAGAGCTTATTTCAAATAAATAAGTTTCTATATTATTGGCTTTTTTTGGGGGGGAGGTTATGCTATATAAGAAAACATAATCCTAATTAATTTAAGCTTTTGTATAAATACCATTTTATAACTGAAGCCTTTTCTGACCTGTATAATAAGTATCAAGGTACTATTTCCACTCATCATTGCATGACCTTGGTGTGTTTATCTCCAATGCATACCATACCATCTGAAACACTGTATTTACTCATGTTTATTAGTGTTTTTTCCCACCAATCTGGGGGCACAGACTTGGATTCCTGTTGCAAACATGACAGGAGAGAGGGCAAGGAAGTGCATGCCCACCCTTAAAGGAAATCACAGCTGCTGACTTTGTTCAAAACCTAGTCACATGGTGACACCACTTGAAGTGTGGGCTTACAGTTATGTGAAAAGCCCCTATCCAGAAATCTAGTCCTGTGGTGCCTAGTAGGAGAGGGAGGCTCAATCTTACGGGTCTCTGAGTAATGCTGACCACAAACTGCAAAGAAATCAAGGCGTGTCTCAGGTAACTGTCTAGAGAGGAGAGAGGGACAAAGACACAGAGATAAAAGACCTGGGCTGAACATGGCCATGTCCTGTATGAGTCTGTGGAGCAGTGTGGTTGAGGCCACCTGTGTGAGAGAACAATGTAAGAGGCAGGCCAGGAAAGCAGCAGGAGTCAGTCTGTAGACTTACAGGCTTCTTGGTGACTTTGGCTTTCCCCCTGAAGTCTCCCTTGTGGATGCTGAACAGGAAAATGACTTGCCCTTTCACTGTGAAAGGAACCTTACAGCTGCTTTGAGTGAGGGGTAAGTGTGGCAGCAAAGAAACCAGCTAGGAAGTGACTAAGATGGTTGTAGCTCTGACCAAAGAAAGATAGAAGAGATGAGGGTTTGATATGTTTTATAGGTGGTGTCCACAGGGTTTGCTTATGGTTTAGATGGTGCTATGGAGAAGGTTGGAGTAAGGGGTGACTACTATGTGGCTGGAACATGAAAAGGTCTGACCTCTGTTATAGAGCAGAAAACACAGCAGGAGACACAGTGGGGAGTCAGGATGTTAGCTTTGGACATTGTGATGGTTCTTTGTCAATTTGATATAGACTTAGAATCACCTAAGAGACACACCTTTTGGAGTACCTGAAGGCATTTCTAGAGAGGCTTACCTGAGGAGGAAAGACTAACTCTTAGTATGGGTAGAACCAACCCGTGGGTTGGGTTCCTAGGCTGAACAAAAGAGGGAGAGGGAGACATCCTCATGTGTGCCAGCATTCACTTCCCTGCTTCCTGACCCAATTTGCCCTCATGTGAAAAGCAATGCCTTCTTGGCCACGATGGACTGTACCTTTACAAACTTTAATCACAAATAAATCTTCTCCATAAGTTGTTTTATGTGATGTATTTCATCATACCAACAGAAAAGTAACCCCTACACAGGTACAAAATCAAAGTTGAGGCACCTTGGGGCTAGGTAGGTGTCTCAGTGGCAGTGCTTGCCTAGCATGTGACACTCAGCACTAAAAAGATAAAATTAACAACAAAAACAAGAGGCCAAAGGCCTGGACTGTAAATACATAAGTGCATTTATATGGAAAATGGCCACATGTAGATGGTGTTTAAAAACCAAGGTAAGTGGGATAAGAAGGCACAAAATTTAAGAGGATATGGGAAAGAAAAGTAGTCTCTTAGACCTGAGTCTAGTTAAAGTCTCTTGCCAGCTGAAAGTCAAGAATTCCAGCACAATTAAAATTTAGTCTGAAAGTTTCCTATGCAGTGACAACATTCCTTTTACATACAGATATTTAAAATAACAGTGTTAAGATAGCAATGAACTCTGTGCTTAAGATCTTCAAGTATAGCATGATTCTTTTTCCCAGAGATAAACCTAAAAGTTTCTGGAAATCTCACAAACAGGACTATAAATTTAAGTTTTGTTTACTGCTGAAAGGCTTTACTCCTGCACATGACCCTTGTTCCCTGTGATTTTACCTTCTCAGTCTGTAGCACTAGCCGACATGCCTCAAGATCCACCCCATCATGTCATGTACCAAAAAGATAATTAAACAAAAAGAAAAAAAACCTTTGCAATTTAACTTCAGAAACCACCAAAATCATGCATATGGGTACTGTTGAGACACTTTAGCACAGCACTCTCTTAAGAAGTCCACACCAGGCTGAGGAGACAGTTTGGTAGTTAAAAGTGCTTGCTTGCAAAACCTGCCAGCCTGGGTTCAATTCCTCAGTAGCCACATAAAGCCCAATGCAAAAAGTGGCACAAGCATCTGGTGTTCATTTGCAGCAGAAAAAAGACCCTAGGGGGCATGCACACATATACAAATATGTTTGGTGGGCGTGTGACATGTTTTTCCTAAGTGTCCTTCTATTTATACTTAAAACTATGTTACAATATTTTCTTAATATTTTGTTCACTTTTTATTTATTTATTTGAGAGTGACAGACACAGAGAGAAAGACAGATAGAGGGAGAGAGAGAGAATGGGTACGCCAGGGCTTCCAGCCACTGCAAATGAGCTCCAGACGCGTGCGCCCTCTTGTGCATCTGGCTAACGTGGGACCTGGGGAACCGAGCCTCGAACCGGGGTCCTTAGGCTTCACAGGCAAGCGCTTAACCGCTAAGCCATCTCTCTAGCCCCAATATTTTCTTAATAAACTTCCACTATGTCTCATACTAACTCATTTTGAAATTCATTTCTGTGGCACAGTGGAGAACCCCAGCTCTAGTTTTCTGAGAACTCTTGGGTGGCTATAGCCAGCACCACAGAGCTCTATCTCCTGTCCTTGCTGCTCCCGCCACCAAAGTAATTAAAAGGTCACTTAGGGAGTGACTGTTCATAGAAAAGGGATTGCCAGAGCACTCCAAGGTTTTGATCCACCTAAGGAAAATGAAGAGTTGAAGGGTAGAGGGAAGTGGGAGGAAGAACCCTGACATGCAACAGGGAAGGATTTCAAAGAGACAATATGCAGTTTCCATATGAAACATGTCCACATAAACACCTGTATGACTCAAAATGGTCCAAACTAGAAACCACTTGCAGATCCACGGGCTGGTTTCAAGATAGGCAGGACGTGGAAGGTATCCATGAGCAAGGGCAGCCAGTCCTTGGTGTGGGGCAGGAGGAAAGGGGAGAACACTGGACACAGACTCGGGTGGTAGATGAAAGTGAGGGCGCCACCGCTCTCTTGATGCTTTCAGTGAAACAGAAATGAGGTCATCTTTCAGCATTAAAGAGGGAAGGGGGGATGGGGAAGGTTTAGGGAGAAAGAGAAGGAATGGCAGAGCTCTTCACACGGAAGCAGGAAAGGAGGGCTGTGGGGAATGGTGGGCTGCCCAGTGACACCAGTACACTTTTGAGGCTGGGCAACAGCCACATGTGACCTCAGCTTAGCTGCCAGGGTTTCTCCAGGTGCTGGGCAGGCAAACCAGGAACAGGCAGATATGACAGGACACTGGGATCTTTAATATGGCAATGTTAGCGTCTTTATCCTTCCCTTGGAAAGGCTTGTTTACCTCATGCACGAGTGATCCTTAAATGTGACATATTCATCTTTGTGTTGTCCCCTGCCTGAACATCTTTGCCACAAAAAAGTGATTTATGAATGTCTTATATTTTTCTTATAAAAATTTATTAATTTCTTTGTTAGTTTTTCTTTCCTTTCCCCAGTGACCCTAATGACCCTAAACATATGGCTGGTGAATCACTTGCTCTGATCTACCTACAAATTATATGCTATAAAACTATAATTAGTTTTTCCTTACAGGTTTCTTTATATTTAAATGGAATGAAATAATATGTCCCAAAAGTAATTACATTCCCTTTTCTGAGCACTAATTAAAAGTCCATAATAGCACCAAACATGAAAACATCTTTTCATAATGTCATTCATGTGGTTTTAAAAACATTACTTACTTTTCTCCATGTAAATATGGGAGGAGAACAAGGCAGACTACATTTTGCCAAAGAAATAAAAGTTCTCTGCCTAGGGAAAGGCAAGGACACTCAAGGCATTTCCCATTGCCTGGCAGTATCTGAGCCACTTCTTCTGGAAACCTAGACATCACTCTTTCATCTGTGATCACGAATAGTAACTGCATTGATCATCTGACCAGTGATGGATAAGTCTGTTAGTGAGGGCACATGGGGTGTGGAGCACCATGCCACATCCATGGAGGGATGCAGTCATGGAAGGTCCTGAAGGCACAGTTCTCAGCACACTTGTCTGCATGCTCTAGTCAGGGTGTGTGCGCTCCAAGCATGACTGCCAAAACATGATGAAAGGGATAAAGCAAATGCTGCTTGTTTGCAATCCAAGCTTCCTTCTCATGTAGGCTTTACTATAAACAAGGAAAGTTGATGGAATGTTTTGTACTCCTTTTGCCAAACTCTGAAACTAACCAACTGTGGTCCTCAAATCCCCCTGGAAATTGTAGGGCTTGAAGTCAGTGAGGTCTCTATTGAGGTGGCCTCTTCGACCAGTTATATGATTTTATAGAATTCACATCCTCAGTGGATCCAAAATTTTCACTGGCATAAATGCAAGTGAACACTTCACAACATACTTCTTTAGAGGCAAGAACCTGCCTTTGAATACTCTCTCTCTCTCTCTCTCTCTCTCTCTCTCTCTCTCTCTCTCTCCCTGCTGCTAGATCCATGATGTGAAGACCTGTGTTTTAAAATTATATCTTTAATAAGTTGTTCGGAAAATTAGTGGGATAATTCATTTATCATTACAGCACAAAATAGGTTGGGCATATAATAAATGACAGAAGTGAGAGCTATTGACTTTAATAATTAATAAAAATAATAAATGTACATAAAACTTAGGGAGGCATGTCACTAGCACCACACTGTGCTATAGCACATTTTGAATTTGGAAATTTGATTAAATAAGCATTTACTAAATAATTGTGATATAATGAGCTTTGGGCTAGGCCATGGCATCTTGAAGAATACTGTGTGTAGTTTAAAGGAAGTGGCTGGTTTAGCAGGGACACATACTTTTGAACTTCTTTTTCTAATAGTAATCATAGTTGTAGTAATAGATATTTGTTGAGTGTTTACTACATGGCAGGCCTAACATTTAAACACTATGAACATTTTTTTCTCATTTTCAATGAAAAACAACAATCATATGAAATAGGCACTATGATTTGTGTATATATATATGGAAGAACAAAGGTAAAGAGAGTTTAAGGCCCTTGCTCAAAGTCATCCAGGTAGAAACCTAACCTCTGAGTGGTGACAATATGATACAGAGATGATAATCTTATGCCATACTGACTCTTATGCTTTTAAAAACACCTAAGAGCAACTGATATGTACTGGATACTTCCCACCCTTGAGTCACTAAAGATACACAGGAGAATAAATCAGACCTGAGTTTTCAGGATGAAGCTGGAGGGCTGGGTTGGAGTCAGACTGTTACAGGTGGCCTAGACTGTGCTAAAGGATTGCCTTGTGGGCAGCAAAGCATTGCCTAATAGTTCCCCTGCCCACAGTGTAGAGGAATGACTTGAATGATAGCAGTATATTTTTTTGAGTGAAAATTACTCTATATTCTAGTCTGTTCACAAAATACAATACTTGAGAGTACATATGCACATACTTTATCTTCTAACTTTGATACCCATTAAATAGAGATTTTTCTCTATTTTTTAAGCCAGGCACCAATTACTGGTTGCCTATATAATGCCATATCAGTCTGAATATCCTAAATCTGGAGTTAGATTGAATTTCCAAGGTGACACTTCTTGTTGCCCCAGGGGTGTATCAAGAGAAACAAACAAGTGTGCTGTTTTCCTGATGAACCGGATACCAGCACAAGGGAGAAGGAGACCAACACAGAGAAAAATCAACTCCTACCAAATCAGAGAGCCAGAGCCTCAGAGGCCCCCGATAACTCAGTATTGAAGCAGACCAAAAATGACCCAACATGGCTCAGGGAAATTTTGCGGAAGAGGGGGCGGAAAGAATGTCAGAGCCACATGTTGGGTCATGATATGCAGAGACATTTATCGTACCAATAACTGTGGGCTAACCCCACGATGCACGACCCATATACCTCAACAAGGAGGGGCCAATGGGGAGGGGGTAGGTCACGGATGAGCCTAATAATGGTACCAAACTGCCTGCATTTGCTGAATACAAAACTAATAAAAAAAAAGAGAAAAAAAATCAAATCGAGCTGTATTTAAGAGCAAAAAGTAAACAAATAACAAAAATAATACATTGTGATAAGAGAATTAGAGATAAAAATAAGTTATTCATTCATTAAACAAACAAGGCCTATGCTAGTGAGACATAGAGTAGCTCACTGTCTTGTCCTGAAAGAGCTTGAGCCCAGCTGAAAGGCAGGTGGAGCAGTGATGAAAGTTAGCTGGCTCAGAACACAATAGAAGTGATCACTTCCAATGAGGGAGACTGACCAGAAGAATTTAAAAAGGAGGTCATTTGTATGATTAGCTAGGGTTTGATGTTTGGATGTAGATGTAGGTTCAGATATATTTTCTTAGTCTTTTATCTAAGTCAGACATTTCCTTGGGAGTGGTCAGATCATGGTTTAAAGCATTTCAATGCATTTGTGATGTGTTAGCAAAAAATTATATTCATGTTTGTGTGCCAGCTGACTTCTTTTAAGAAAGAGAAAAGTTAAAAATAAACACAGTAGGGCTGGAGCGATGGCTTAGTGGTTAAGGCACTTGCCTGCAAAACCTAAGGACCCAGGTTCAATTTCTCAGGATCCACTTAAGCCAGAAGAACAAAGTGGTGCATGCATCTGGAGTTTGCTTGCAGTGACTAGAGGCCCTGGAACACCCATTTTGTCTCTATATTGTCTCTCTGTGTATCTGCTGCTCTCTCTCTTGCAAATGAATAAATAAAATATTTTTAAAAACAATAAAAGTAAACTATTTTTCCTCTGTTTTTCTGTTATTTTATTATTATTATTATTATTACTAGTTTTCTATTCAGCAAATACAGGCAGTTTGGTACCATTATTAGGCTCATCCGTGACCTACCTCCTCCCCATTGGCCCCTCCTTGTTGAGGTATATGGGTCGTGCATTGTGGAGTTAGCCCACAGTTACTGGTACAATAAATGTCTCTGCATATCATGACCCAACATATGGCTCTGACATTCTTTCCGCCCCCTCTTCCGCAAAATTTCCGTGAGCCATGTTGGGTTCATTTTTGGTCTGCTTCAGTAATGAGGTGTTGGGGGCCTCTGGGGCTCTGGCTCTCTGATTTGGTAGGAGTTGATTTTTCTTTATGTTGGTCTCCTTCTCCCTTGTGCTGGTATCCGGTTCATCAGGAAAACAGCACACTTGCTTGCCTCGCCAATTTTCCTTAGTTTCAGTGGGTCCCTTTTGAGGTGGCTCTCTCCTTAGGATCTATGTCTATCTGAAAAAGAGAAGCAGATTCTCTAACGGAGAGTATGTTAGCTCCAGGACAAATGAAATAACCCTTACTTTTTTTTTTATAGAGAGTTTAATAGGTGTAGGCCCTCTTGTAGCCCATGATTGATAGTAGCTTGATATTAGAGAGAGGGCTTATGTTTGGATATGATCCTGACTTGTTTCCCAGCTCCAGCTATGGGTCCTGTACCACTGAGGGGATCATTTAGCCAAATCAAGGGCAGTTGGTTCCCCACCATGGCTATGTGCCACTATTGCACTTGTGTGGGCATCACAACCAGTTATTTGTTGCTAATTAGGTTAGACCATGAGTTGCTTGGACAGATATTGGTCATTTTCCCCAGTCACCTATGTAGCACCTTCTGGCACTAGACATGCTGACTGTCTGGAGACTGACTCTCTCCTGGCTTCCAGCCATGCTGTTCCATTTTACGTGTCACCTGCATATGGTGTCTTCAGCAATAGGGTCTTACCACTAACCTGGGTCATCAAGTACTCTGACAGAAATCTGTCATTCTTTTAGGAAACCTTGTAGGTTTCTCTGATCAAAAGCTCATTGTAGATGATAGCCCCATGCTGGTACTGGGAGTTACAGGTCAGTGCCCACTAAGAAAATGAGGAAAAATATAGCTAATATAAAAGAGTTAGAGAGGAGAGAAGGAGAGAGGGAGAGGGAGAGGGAGAGGGAGGGAAGATGTAGAAGGTTTAGGTTAGACTTGATCCTACCCTCTCCAGTGTCTTGTGGTTCAGGTGTTTCCTGCAATGGTCTGGTGAAGGTTCAACCATTTGGTCTGCCATTTAGGAAGTAGAATTTTATGGTACCATTGCCATTTGGGTCTAGATTAGTGTTTCCCACCCCTTCAATGCCCTCCCCTCCCTCCCCATCCATCCTAGTGTCTAGTCCATGAGATCTTGCTGGGTATGTAAGGTATCTTGGGTAGATTCAGGTTAGGTGCTGTAAATGAGTGAGACTATGTGGTGATTTTGTTTCTGTGATTGGGTAAGTTCACTGAGAATGATCTGTTCCAGGTTCACCCATTTTTCCTCACATTTCCTTGTGTCATTTTTTTCTTACTGCTGTGTAGAATTCCATTGTGTAGATATACCACATCTTTTTTTAACTATAAGTAAGTAATCAAATATAAACAGTAAGTACTAAAACTATGAGGACAAAAAAAAATCTCTTTATGAGTAAATAGGTAGTCTAGTCTCCTTAATATCTGTAGCCATTAAGTGACTAGAGAATAGCATAAATATTTCAAAAGAGTAACCAACAACTTGTGCTAATTATCAGAAAAAGAATTCAAGTACAGCCAGTCAGAGAAAATAAAATATCCATGAAGAAATATATTTGCAATACTTTAATTTTGATTAGATCAATACATGATGAAAACAACAAAACAGAAAAGGAAAGAAATCAAAGTATAACAAATTTTTGAAAACCTACTTTTTATATCCACATTATTTTGTTGAAATCTGTTCCTAGTAGAAACTTTGGTTGAGAAATGACTTGCTCTACAAGTGATTCAACAAATGGTAACATTAAGGAGGAGCCACTATGATTTTTTAACTACAAGTGTGGTTCTGCTAGGAATAATTACAAGAAAAATATCAAACAATGGGGAAATGTAATTGTCAAGTAAAAATATAAATTCATCTGCCTACAGGTAGTACAAAATTTATACTTTATATATATTTTATAGTTACTCTGTAAGTATTAGGTTGGCAATATAGTTGTAAACTAAGCCCAAAGGAGTACAAAAACAAGTAAACAAAAATTAATCATATAAATTATGAGTTTTAGTACCTGGTAATGGTAAAAGGAAATGAAGAACATGTCATAATGAGCATCAGGCATTCACATTGATCTATGGCAATTGTGTTGTCTACATTAGGAATTGGTAAACACTTTCTTGATGGGGTGATATGGTAAATACTTTGGCTTTATAGTTTATGATTGCTACTATAGCTATTCCCTCTGTCATTGTGCTGTAAAAGTATCACAATATTCAAACAAATGAGCATGAGTGTGCTCCAGAAAAACCTTTACAAATTGTGATATATTGCACTGGGACTATGTGCCATAATTTACCGGCCTCTCTTGTATCATTCATTTCTTTCAGATTTTAAAAAATATTTTTTGTTTATTTTTATTTATTTGAGAGTGACAAACAGAGAGAAGGAAGCAGATAGATAGAGAATGGGCACTCCAGGGCCTGCAGTCACTTCAAATGAACTACAGATGCATGGGCCACCTGTGCATCTGGCTTAAGTGGTTCCTGGAGAGTTGAGCCTTGAACTGAGGTCCTTAGGCTTCACAGACAAGCGCTTAACCATTAAGCCATCTGTCCAGCCCTGTCCGTTTTTATAGATCCAACTAATCAATCATCCAAGGCCATCCTTGTGCATAAAACTTGATAATAAATTACTTAGAATTGTATTTAATTTCACTCATTTTAAACAGAATAAGCCTTTAAAATATCATCATGAATGCATAATTCATAATGTGTTTACTTCACAATAATTAAAAAAACACAATACATTCTCACTCATACTGAAAAATAGGAAAATAGCATCCCAATCAGACAGAAATTAAGATCCATTATGCTGGTAATCATTTTTCTCATCCTGCCTCATGTTGACTACAGTGTAACTGGAGCTCTCTATACTATTGATGGGAATACCAATAATAGACCAGTTTTGTAAAGTGATACAACTAAAAATGTATGGTGGCCTTAATAGCTCAGTCCTAGCTATGTGTCCCGATATGACATAGAGATATATTCTTCTGAGCCTCTGGTCACATTTTGTCAATTTTGTTTATATGTGTTTCTGTTTGAAGACAGCTTTATATGTGTGTTCATTTATTGATACTGAATTCACCACCAGCTACACTATAACCCTTGCCTGAATGACGCTTCTCTGAAACTCATCTTCTCTATGAGGGGCATGGCATCTGCCTGTGCCAAGAGGCAGTGCACAGCCCCTCAGCATTACACTGGGCCGTGACTTAAATTTGTGAAATTGTTAACCAAAAGCCCCAAATTAAAGAAGCCATGCCTTAATAGACCATGACAAATATATTTGTTTACATTATAAGACCCAAAATAAAGAATTTGAGAGTTTGACTTTTTTGAATTGGACTTTTGCTGGGAATATGCACCATGGAGGCCTCAAATTTGTAACCTTCTCTTCTCTGTTCATGGTCACAAGTAATAGCTAACAGCATCATGAATATCAATTAATCCTTTAAGCAAGATTTTCCCAAGTCTACTAACAGAACATTCTCTCCTGAACTTCCCTCCCTTTTTTCATACTGTTCCTGATGCAAAGCAACCAGAACCTTTTCCAACACTCAGATTCCATCTTGTCTACTCAGTACATACGAATTTGAGTAAGAAAACTTGAAAATATGAAACCACAAACAAGGACCATTTTTCTCTCTATCTGCATGTATCATCATACATGTATTTTAAAAAGTATTGAAGAGGGCTGGAGAGATGGCTTAGCAGTAAAGCGCTTGCCTGTGAAGCCTAAGGACCCCGGTTCGAGGCTTAGTTCCCCAGGTCCCACGTTAGCCAGATGCACAAGGGGGCGCACATGTCTGGAGTTCATTTGCAGTGGCTGGAAGCCCTGGCACGCCCATTCCCTCTCTCTCCCTCTATCTGTCTTTCTCTCTGTGTCTGTTGCTCTCAAATAAATAAATAAAAACAAATTAAAAAAAAGTATTGAGGGCTGGAGAGATGGCTTAGCGGTTAAGCGTTTGCCTGTGAAGCCTAAGGACCCCGGTTCGAGGCTCGGTTCCCCAGGTCCCACGTTAGCCAGATGCACAAGGGGGCACACGCATCTGGAGTTCGTTTGCAGAGGCTGGAAGCCCTGGCGCGCCCATTCCCTCTCTCTCCCTCTATCTGTCTTTCTCTCTGTGTCTGTCGCTCTCAAATAAATAAATAAATAAAATTAAAAAAAAAAGTATTGAAGATAAAATAAGTTGGAGGAGATATATAGTAAAATATTTTAAATTAATTTATACATAATCTTAGGAATATACAAAGATATAATAAAAGTATAATATGAGTAGAATTATATGGCTCAGTTTTAGGGTATGGATATTGTTGCAGTCAGTTTCACATTGCTGTCAGAAATCATCCAACCAAGAGCAGCTATTGGGAAAAAGGGGTTAATTTTGGCTTACAGACTCTAGGGGAAACTCCAGGATAACAGGGGAAACCGATGGCATGAGCAGAGGGTGGATACTACCTCCTGACCAACAACAGGTAGACAATAGGAACAGGAGAGTGTGCCAAATACTGACAAGGGGAAACTGACTTTAATACTCATAAGCCCACCCCCAACAATACACTGCCCCCAGGAGGCATCAATTCCCAAATCTCCATCAGCTGGGAACACCTAAGTTTATGGGGGACACCTGAATCAAACCACCACAGGTATGCAAGAAAAACGCTAAGCACATCAATCGTGCAATTGCAAACTAATGGCTCCTAAAGCAATGCATAGCAGAAATTTTCTTGACACCTCTATTTCTTGATACTAAAAGAAACATAAACGCCTACACTTTATTTTATTAAAAATCACTTGTAAGTTTTGCAAAAGAGTAATTTTGCTAAACTGCTTAAAGTAATAAACTGGTTATCTTGCCTTTGTTTTCTCTTCCTTGTTGACCCTGTCTCTAACCTATTGCAGAGCTTGCCATTTCTCCATGAGCCTCAGTAAATCTGCAGTCTCTGCTCCCCAGGAGACCGGGGCAACAGACATGTGTGGCCATGCTCAGCTGTTCATATGGGTGCTGAGAGAACTGAACTTAAGCAGCTTCACACCTCCTAAGGCCCTCATGCTTGCACACTTAAACACTGAGCCATCTTTCCAACTCAAGGACATGAATTTTTATATCCTTTTAACTAGTGAATTTGCATTTGTCATCCTAAGACAATAATGCTAAGAAATGACACTTTTGCTAAAACAGGTTAGTAAACAACACTGACAAGAATAAATAATATGATAGCATTAGGAACATCTGTAAAAGAAATATTATGTAATGATGATCACTGTTAATAAGCTTAGACTAACAAGAAGTGGTGATTGTAATATATTATTGGCAAAAAGGAAGAAAATAAAATGCTTGTAAAATATGAATGTATTTTGTTCAAGAACTGAGACAGCGTCTACCTGTACATCTCAGGCTGGCCTCAAATTCATAATCCTCCTGCCTCAGCCTCCCCACTGCTAGGGTTACAGGTGTGCTTTACCATGCAGGGCTCCCATTAATATTTAGTGAGACAAATGTATGAATTTCAGTCCTTCTCTTAACACCTTTTGTATAATCCCTTCCCCATCTACTTGAATTATAGCTTATATTTCCCACCCTTTATGATGTACTCAGAAGTTAACATGATCATTCACAGAGGGACAAATAGTGTAACTTACTCTTGTTTTAGTTGAATGAAAAAATACTGTACTTTCTGAAATTTTTCTGGCTCAATCTCTTCTGGTGAGTGATATATTTTAACCAAAATAGTTGGTATTATCCGGAGCTTCTATTTCTATGAAAAGACTATGAGTATTTAAGTATATCTTAAATACAATGAGGGGCTGGAGAGATGGATCAGTGGTTAAGGTGCTTGCCTGCTTACCTAAGGTCCTGGTTTCACTTCTCTAGTATCCATGTAGAGCCTGATGCATAAAGTGACACTTGCATCTGGATTTTGTTTGCAATGGCTAGAGGCCCTGACATGCTCATTCTCTCTGTCTCTTTCTGTCTGCTTCTTTCTCTCCCTCTCTCTCATAGATAAATGAAGTAAAATTATACCACTTAAAAATAAGAAAATGAGGAATACCAGCAAAGTTTTTCTTTACTTTGTAGATGTACACGTTCTTTTTCTAACTTTTTTTTTTTTTTTTTGAGGTAGGGTCTCACTCTAGCTCAGGCTGACCTGGAATTCACTTTGTAGTCTCAGGGTGGCTTTGAACTCACAGTGATCCTCCTACCTCTGCCTGGGATTAAAGGCATGCACTACCACACCCGTTTTTTCTTTTTAATCTTAAAAATGTTTTTTTTTAAATTTTTATTTATTTTAGAAAGATATATAGAGAAAGAGGCAGATGTAGAGAGGGAGAGAGAGAGAATGAGTGCATCAGGGCCTCCAGCCGCTGCAAACGAACTCCAGTTGCATGTTCCACCTTGTGCATCTGGCTTATATGTAGGTCCTGAGGAATTGAACCTTGGTAGTTTGCTTTTGCAGGCAAGTGCCTTAACCACTAAGCCATCTCTCCAGCCCCATACATTGATTCTTTATTGCCTCTAATATGTCTTAAATAGGAAGCACAGTTATTTCAATAAGTCAGTTTAAAGATGTCAAGTTATATTTTACAAGAAAAACTTTTTTTTAATTTAAATTCATTTTTTAAACATTTGAAACATTTGAAAACAGTAAACTTGAACATTCAAAACACTGGTTTGGGGGATTTAGGACTGCAAGAGTTATGTCAACTTTTAGTGACTGCTTTAAGAGTCATATCCAGCAATTATTTTCTACTTCATTCCCATAACTTCTGGGTATGAGAGCCTACAGTAGATTTTACACATGCATCTGACAGTGTGTGGCACTAAGTAAACATATTTCATAAGGAACAAAAAGTACAAACTAATGGAGCCTGATGACATGAAACTTAATATGTAATGTTTTATAAAAGTAACCACATTGTAGGTTTTAGATTTCTAGTCTATCCAATTCTAGTCTATTTAGCCTATAACATCAACGGCTTGGAAGGTTAGCCTGATACAGTCCTGTATTGTCAATGATATCATTCACATACAATGGTGTTAAGAGTACACAATGGGAATACAAAATACAAAATCAATCTGATGCCTTACACATAAAATTTATTTCAAGTTGGTAACACTGTCAATAGCTACTGTTATAGAAGAAAGTATCTGTTATTAAAAACTAGTGCAGTCAAAAACAGACATGTAGATCAGCGGAACAGAATAGAGGACCCAGATGTAAGCCCAGGTAGCTATAGCCACCTGATATTCAATAAAAATGCCAAAAATACTCATTGGAGAAGAGACAGCCTCTTCAGCAAATGGTGTTTTGAAAACTGGATATATATCTGCAGAAGGATGAAAATAGATTCTTCTCTCTCACCATGCACAAAAATTAAGTCCAAATGGATTAAAGACCTTAACATCAGACCTGAAACTCTGAAACTGCTAGAGGAAAAAGTAGGGGAAACCCTTCAACATATTGGTCTTGGCAAAGACTTTCTGAATACAACCCCAATTGCTCAGGCAATAAAACCACAGATTAATCACTGGGACCTCATGAAATTACAAAGACTTTGCACTGCAAAGGACACAGTGAAAAAAGCAAAGAGGCAACCTACAGAATGGGAAAAAATCTTCGCCAGCTATATATCTGATAAAGGATTAATATCTAGGTTATACAAAGAACTCAAAAAGTTAAATAATAAGGAATCAAACAAGCCAGTCAAAAAATGGGCTATGGAGCTAAATAGAGAGTTCTCAAAGGAAGAAATACGAATGGCATATAAGCAGCTAAAAAAATGTTCTACGTCACTAGTCATCAGGGAAATGCAGATTAAAACTACATTGAGATTCCATCTCACTCTTGTCAGATTGGCCACCATCATGAAAACAAATGATCATAAATGTTGGCGGGGATGTGGAAAAAGAGGAACCCTTCTACACTGCTGGTGGGAATGCAATCTGGTCCAGCCATTGTGGAAAACAATGTGGAGGTTCCTAAAACAGCTAAAGATTGATCTACCAAATGACCCAGCTATAGCACTCCTAGGCATATATCCAAAGGACTCATCTCATTTCCTTAGAAGTACGTGCTCAACCATGTTTATTGCTGCTCAATTTATAATAGCTGGGAAATGGAACCAGCCTAGATGTCCATCAACAGATCAGTGGATAATGAAGATGTGGTACATTTATACAATGGAGTTCTACTCAGCGGTAAAGAAAAATGAAGTTATGAAATTTGCAGAAAAATGGATGGATCTGGAAAGTATTATACTAAGTGAGGTAACCCAGGCCCAGAAAGCCAAGCGCCACATGTTCTCTCTCATATGTGGATCCTAGCTACAGATGATTGGGCTTCTGAGTGAGAATGAAAATACTTAGTAGCAGAGGCCAGTAAGGTAAAAAGGAGACATAAAAGGTAGAGAAAGGAAGGGAGGAGGATACTTAATAGGTTGATATTGTATATATGTAATTACAATGATTGTAATGGGGAGGTAATATGATGGAGAATGGAATTTCAAATGGGAAAGTGTGGGGGTGGGGAGGGAAGGAATTACCATGGGATATATTTTATAATCATGGAAAATGTTAATAAAAATTAAAAACAAAACACAAAACAAAAAAAAAAACTAGTGCAGAGCTTTTGCACTTAAGAAAAGACCTGGGTTATAAGCTAGAAGGAAAATAAGAATGAATACAACCTTCATTAAGCCCTACATTCTTCCTAAGTCTCTGCAAGTATAATCTATCACATTCGCTCCTCTGTCAGCCTGGACCCCTGAGTGACCAGGACAAACTGACCCTTTGCCAATCTAAATTGGACAGGTAGCATGAGTAGGAAAAAAATGTTAAGATCTTGGGGTGGGGTCTTTACTGCTGAAGGATCCCACAGACTTTCAAGAAAGACAGAAGTCGCTTCTGTCATTCAGTGTTGAGGGCTCAATGAACTAACATGAAAATGATTTTCAACATCTGACATACAGAAAAGACTCACTGATGACACCTCCCTATCATACTATAAATTCTCTTCTATCCATTAGAATACTGAGATCACATTCTATGGTGTTCCTTAGGACACATTACTAGTAGGAGACACAGTTGCTTCTGTATGTCTCCAGAGCCAAAGGCCTGTCTGTTCTCAGCCTCCCTGCTCTCCGTAAAAGGAAAGCAAAAACTCCAGTGGTCGCTGTCCTTTTGATGTTCCTTTTTGTTACTGTTCTAAAACCACTCTTAGGCAGGAGGATAAATTTCAGTTTATCCAGTTATTTGCTCAATAACTTATTACACAGGAGGGAAATCTTTTCAAAAATTATTTTTAAATTGGCATATCAAGTATTTGGTCTTATTGGAGCATTTTCAAACACAATTTGTTTTAGTTGATTCCCCTCCCATTTCATTCCCTCCACCTCCTGTCTTCTTTCTGCTTTCATGTCTCACATACAGGAAGGCAATTTTAATAATCCCTCCATAATCTGGTTGTAACCTGTCTTTCATAATTTATTTAATATTCATTTCACAAACTTTCTAGTAACACTCTCTGGTATAAACAGTGATCAAAGAAGGCTACCAGTTTGTACTTTCAGGCTTTGCTTAGGCCAGGGTCACTGAAATCCTTCCTTTGTCCTATGCACTATTATTTTGATTTTGGGGACAAGATGCCACAATGTGGCTCAGGCTGGTCACAAACTCCTGCTTCAGCCTCCTGAGAACTGGTATTACAGGTTTGCTCTACCACATTATCCTCCAATTCTTCCTTTAAACAATTTTAATTTCAGTTCCATCTCCCCTAAAAGGCCAACCCTAATCAGTTTAATAGCACATATCTGTTCCACTTAGGTGAGACATAATTTCATATGATTGTGTGATATGTCTGTATTGCAGGGATTCAAAGCTTGGAAATGGCACTTTGCTGAATTCCTTGCAGTAGGGGTCTGACTTCCCATGAGATATGTAAGGCAGAGGAAGACAGAATGCTACTTTGGGAGTTATAACTAGCATGTGGACCTCAGTAAAAACAGAGATTAGAGGTAGATTATGGTTTTACGCCTTTGAGGGAATTTACCATCCATCCATCTCACTGAAACCACAATCAACCAACCAGTCCTCACCATTACAAGGAGAAAACATGAGCCTAGACTGAAGAAGTTTTTGCTGTTCAAGACTTCACACAAACCCTGAGTCATCCAACTTTCCGGAACAGGTCAGGGCACAGAGCAAGAAGGTGATTCTCAGAAGGCAACTGCAGTGGTCAGAGAAAATAGACAATGGGTTTCCTTGCAGAAAGCAGAATGTAGGACTAGTCAAAGGATCTACTCTCCTGTGTCACGCATGTGTATGCTCTGGACTGTGAATGGGATTCAGTGTGTGGCATACTGTCCCTCTGCAAAGGGATGTGCGCATGGAGGGAGTCAAGACATTTGTTTTTCATTTCATACATTCCCGGAGCAAGAGGGAATAGTTATGCTTACCCAGAAATGCCAGAGCTTGAGAAAGCTGTAATGACTGGTTGTTTCTTTGGAAATTCACCTGGGAGTATGTGTGTAGTGACAAGAAAATTATTATATTTTTTATAAAATGAAAGAGAAAAAAATGTGTTTGGTGAGCAGAAGGGTGTACTGTGGCAATAACAAAGCTATGTATTGCTCAACTCCTGTTTCATTTCCTCTTCCTGGGCACACAGAATGACAATTCCCAGTCTCCCATGAACACTTCTGACTGCTGAAATGAGAGTAAATAAGACAAGTGCCACAAGTGCCCTTTCTGTGCCAAAAGAATCAAGTTCCGATGAGCTCCTCACAGGCTAGTCCTCCCTTTTCCTTCTTTCTCATCTGAATGGTGATGTTGAGAGATGAAGGCAGTCTGCGACCTCAATCACTGCCCAGAGGCTTGTTGCCAAGGAATCTTGACCCACCTGAACCAGGCTACCAGATGACTGGGAAATGTGGCCAATGATATTACAGTGACACTTTTGTTATAGCTTTCTTTCAACTTTGGTCCTAATTGGAGAGAGAACAAGTGAGCAGAAATCTGGACAAAAGAGGCTAGTGAGACCTTTCATGTGAGGGAGGGATCAGAGCAGGCAGGTGATTTTTTTTGCTTGCTAAATCAGGTGGTGAACCTAAAGGTGGCTCACAGACCAAAAAATGCATGGAGTGCAAGTGATGCCTCTGTGTCCATTGGCCCTTTCAATCCAGTTCCTGAAGGGAACAGAGGCCTTGCTTCCTGGCACTGGATCAGTGTGATGAAACGTCTAAACTGAGAATCAGCTTTGATGTGGTTATCACAGTAGGCTAAAATGCATAGGAGGAAATGATACAGGCATAGGAGAGGTCAGGGGTTAGGTATCTAAACCCAGCTTTTAGCAGGCAGGATACCCAGGCCCAGTACTCTGGGCTGGCAAAATACTGCATTCCATGGCATCTGTCACTTAGAAACTTCTTTTGGTACCTGCTTTTCTTTGGCCTCAGGTGATAGCTGTTTACAAAGGAGACTCAGCTCAGAAACAGGAGTACAATGAGCAAACCTAAAACACCAAGACAGCATCTCCAAATGTTGAAAAATTCTATAATCCTCTATTAATTTTTTAAAAACAATTATTTTTATTTGCCAGGGGAGAGAGAGGGAGGGAGAGAGAGAGAAAGGTGTGCCAGAGTCTCTAGCTGCTGCAAACTAATTCCAGATGTATGAGCCACCTTGTGCATCTGGCTTTACATAGATGCTGGGGAATTGAACCTGGGTCCTTAGGCTTTGCAAGCAAGTCTTAACCACTAAGTCATCTCCCCAGCCCTTCTATTAATTTTTTATTGACAACTTCTATTCTTACAGACAATAAACCATATTTCCCTCCAATCCCACACATTCCCCTTCAGTCTCTGCTCTCCATCAGATCCCCTCCCTCTCTCCATTAGTCTCTCTTTTATTTTGATGCCATCATCTCTTTCTCCTATTTCTAGATACTGAGAGGTCATGGAAATTGAGGTCAATTTCTGTCTGGACAGTTGCATTGTAAGGGATGGAGCCCTTCATTTGCCTGTTACATTCTATCTGACACCTCTTCCACAATGGACCCTGAGCCTTGAAGGGTGGTGTGAGATAGTTCAGTTCTGGACACCATTCTGTGCCTTCTCCTCAGTACTATGTTACCTTTTGGGTCATCCCAGTGGTCATCACCATCAGAAAAGAGAAGCTTCTCTAACCAGAAGTGAGAGTATCATTAATATATGAATATGAACTTTAAGTGTAGTGCTCTCAGGGCAGTTTGGTGAGCATAATACATACATTTGGTCAGACAAAGGCCGGCTTTATACCCTTAAGGATCATGACCTCCCTTGCCAAAGGCTTTTGATTAGATTTTCAGTACCAGGCATGTATTCCCCCCCATAGAGCAGGCCTTCAGTGCAATTAGAGAGCAGCTGGTTTTCCCCAGAGCACACATGCCACTATTGCACTCGTTCAGTCATTTGGCCTGTCTGACAAAACTTGAGGCTTCCAGTGTCCACTGTTTTCACCACTGATAACTTCTGTCTCCCATAAGGCTGCATGCAGTGCTGCCTTTTCCAGCTTTAGTTGGCTGGGCTACAGGGAGAAGGTTTTCTGCTCATCACCAGCTTGATTCCTCAGTGACTTTGCCACTCAGGCATGTAAAGTATTCAGCAATAGGTTCTTACCATCTCTTTCTCAGGGGAAACCAAGATCCTTGGCAATAGACTGTGATGTTTTGGAGACATCAAGGACCTCCCTGGCCAACAACTCACTGTAAGGTATCCAATCCCTGGCACTGAAAATTTTCTAGTAACAATCTATGGCTTCTGAATGTGCCATTATTCAAAAAAGTAGGTTCTCATATGTCTTATTCAGAATATCTTGAATTTTGATTGACCCTACTCTCTGCCTTTCTTTTACACAATCTCTTCCCCTGGCCTTAGGCCTTTCCCCTCTTTGTAATCTGTTCTTCTACTTGCATATATACAATACCATCCCCTTAAGTTCTTCCCTCCCTCCCCTTCCTTATAGCTTTTTTCTAGCTTACTGGCCTCTGCTACTGATTTTTGGTTCCAGCTTACATAAAAGTCTATACACTTGTAGCTAGGATCCACATTTGAGAGAGAACATGTGACATTTGACTTTCTGAGCCTGGGTTACCTCACTTAGTATAATCCTTTCCAGATCCAACCATTTCCCTGAAAATTTCCTAATGTTATTTTTTCTTTACCACTGAATTGAACTCCATTGTGTAAATGTACCACATCTTTATTATCCATTCATCTGCTGAAGGACATCTAGGCTGGTTCTATTTCCTAGCTGTTGTGAATAGAACAGCAATAAACATGGTTGTGCAAGTATCTCTAAGGTAGTGAGAAGAGTCATTAGGATATATGCCTAGGAGTGCTATAGCTGGATCATATGGTAAATCTATTTTGATCTGTCTCAAGAACCTCCACACTGATTTCCACAATGGCTGTAGCAGATTACATTCCCACCAACACTGTAGAAGGATTCCCCTTTTTCTGCAACCTTTCCAACATTTATTGCCATTTGTTATCTTTATGGTACCCATTCTCTGGTATCTGTTGTAGTGGTGCCTTTTCCATCTCTAATTTTATTAATTTTTGTATCTTCTCTATTCTGGTCAGATTTGCTAGGGATTTATCAATCTTGTTTATCTTTGCAAAGAACCAACTCTTTGTTTCGTTGAGTCTTTTTTTTTTTTTTTTTGGTTTCTATTTCATTAATTTCTGCCCTTATCTTTATTATTTCTTCTCCTCTACTGATTTTTGGTTTGCCTTGTTCTTTTTCCAAGGCCTTAAGGTGAAGCATTAAATTGTTGTGAACTCTCTAGTTTCTCAATATAGGCACTTAGAGCTATAAATTTCCCCCTAAGGACTGCCTTCATTGTTTCCCAAAGGTTTCAAAGTTTTTGGTATGGTATAGTATAATCATCATTTGATTGTATGAATTTATTGATTTTCTTTTTGATTTCTTCAATGACCCATTCATCATTCAATAGTGTGCTGTTTATTCCCCATGAATTTGTGTATGTGCTGTAGTTTTTTTTTTTTTTTTTTTTGTTATTGTTGTTGTTGTTGATTTGCAGTTTAATTCCATTGTGGTCATATACAGTATGAGAGATTATTTCACTTTTCCTGTATTTGTTAAAATTTTCTTTGTGTCATAATATATGGTCTATTTTGGAGGATGTTTCATATGTTGCTGAGAAAAATGTATATTCTGTAGCATTTGGAAGGAATGTTCTGTAGACATCTGCTAGGTCCATTTGTTCCATGACATCATTTAATGCAGATGTCTCTCTGTTTACTTTTGCTGAGATGACCTGTCCACTGATGAGAGTAGGGTATTTAAGTCACCCACTACAATTGTGTTTGGTATTATCTGTGACCTTAAGTCTAATAGTGTTTGTTTGATGAAACTGGGAGCCGCATGTCAGGTACATATACATTTAGGATTGTAATGTCCTCTTGTTGGAGTGTTCCTTTAATCAGTATAAAGTGACCTTTATCTTTCCTCAATAATGTTGGTTTGAAGTCTTCTATCAGATATTAGGATAGCAACCCCTGCTTGTTTCTTAGGCCTATTTGCTTGAAATATTGTTTTCCATCCTTTCATCCTAAAACACTCTCTACCTTTTATTGAGAGATGAGTTTCCTGGAGGCAACAAATGGCAGGATCTGGCCTTTTAATTGTCTGCAAGCCTATGCCTTTTTATTTTATTTTATTGTTTTTTTTTTTAAACCTATGACTTTTTGTTGGGACATTGAGGCCATCAAGATTAAGAGTTACTATGGAAAAGATATATTTATTTTGCCATTATTCTTGTTTTGTAGTGTTTTCTGTTTTCCCTTCACTCACTTGTTTTAACTGTTATTTGAGTATGGTTTATTTTTTCCTATTTCCTCTTGATGTGTTCTGCTTTCTCTTCAAGTATTTTTGGTAGAGCTGGTTTAGTTGTCATGCATTCCTTTAGCCCATTTTTGTTATGGAATGCCCTTATTGCTCTATCAGTTTAGATAGATAGCTTTGCCGGATAAAGTAATCTTGGTTGACAGATGTTACCTTTCATAACTTGGAATACATCATTCTAAGCCCTCCTGGATTTTAAAGTTTGTGTTGAGTAATCTGATGTTATTTTAATGGGCTTAACTTTGTAGGTGACTTGCTTTTTCTAATGGCTTTCAATATATTTTGTTTTATTTGTGTGTTTAGTAGTTTCATTATAGCAGGGAAAGGAAAGGTTCTTTCCAGGTTTTGTCTGATTGGTGTTCTAAAAGCTTCTTATATCGGCATTGGTATTTCTTTCCCAATTTGGAGAAAAAAATTTCTTCTAGGATTTTGTTGAAAACACCTACTAAGCCTCTGGGTTGAAATTCTCCTTCTACTATACCCTGAATTCTTATGTTTGATCTTTTCGTAGTGTCCCAGATACCTTGCAATTCCCATTCATACCTTCCTATTAGCTTGTCTTTCTCTTTGTTGGACTGTATTAGGTCTGCCACCTGGTCTTCTAGTTTAGATATTCTGTTCTCTCCTTCATCCATTTTATTAGTGAGACTTTCCACATGGCTTTTTATTTGAGTGACTGCATTCTTCATAGCTAGAATTTCAGCCCCCCGCTTTTTTTTCAGTATTTCTGTTTCCTTACTCATGTTTTGTAATGACCTCCTTATTTCATTAAACTCATTTCCTGTGTTCTATTTCAGGAGTTTGTTTTCTTTTTTAATTCCTTTGTTTTCTTCTTTGATTCCTTTCATTTCTTCTTTGATTTCTTGGAGTATATATACAATCATTTGTTTTGAAATCTTTGGCAGGCATTTCATCTAATACAGTCTCATTGGTGATCATTTCTGATGGATTTATAATTTTTGGTGGGATTGTATTGTCTTGATTATTTGTGTTTCTTGTATTATAATGTAGCAAGTTTTGCATTGTGAATTGATTTGATGCTTGGGTTTTCTACTTATCCATAGTGTTCTTAGATGGTGATCTACCTTTATATGCTTTCAGGATGTGAGTTAAAGTTGCCAGGTGTAGCTCTTATATCCTAATCCAACTGCAGAAGTAATCCTAGGTGTTGAGTTTGCTTGCTAAGCAAGAATTCTAGTGGACTGGGTGGAACAATTTACTGGCAAATTCTAAACTGCAACTGAGCAATATACACATTCAATAAAAACCAGCACAGAGTATGCAATTGCGGGGTTTTAAACAAAAATATAATCTTATAAAGCCAAAATATGTAAGGGTGTGTGTTGTTCTACACCCTTAATCTTGTCAGTGGGGAGGTAGAGATTTCTGTTCTGAATTGGGTTCCAGGTCAGCCTGGATCTGAATTAAACCCTGGCCCCAATAAAGACAAAAGCAAAAGACAAAGGCCCTATAAATCTGAAAGTAACAAAGGCAACAATAATCAACCTCAAAACACAGCTTCTTTGAAAAATGGTAAAGCCAACTAAAAATATATAACCATAACCTGCCCTGACATGGAAAGAGAGATTAGCTCTTCCAGTGCAGACCTATGTACCTTTTTTTTTTTTTTTTTTTTTTTTTTTTTTTGTCAGTTGGCCTTGTTACCTTGTGGGATAGCTTCCAATCTCACCAATGGTGAGTGCCCACCTGGATCCCTCCATGTTGTGCTGTGGAACTGGAGCTCTGATCAGCTGTGGTGGCTGCGCTGCCACGGGGGGCTCAATGCTAGCATTCCGTGGTTCTGATGGCGGGGGCATGGAAGAGTGCAGATGCCTGGAGTTGCTCGCATGTATCGCCTGTATCCCTTTGGGTAGCTCCTTAGTTAATCTCAGCTATTTTTCCTTCAGATTTCTTGACTTTGCAAGGAGGCTGATGAGGTTGGAAAATCCCCTTGTTTGGTCTCTGCTGATGCCCCTCTGCTGATGCCTGGCAGGCTGTGTGGATCTGGGGCCACAAGCACCTCAGGGGGGTTCTGGCTGTTTTCCTCCTGTCTGATGGATCTTGGTCTCCCCTGCTTCTCTGCTGTGTCTATAAAGAACCTATACACCTTCACTTTTTAGAAGAGTGTATTTTGCTCTGGTTTTGCTTACATCCCTCCCTAGGTTGGTTTGGCATAGCTCTTATGCCACCATCTTACCCAGAATCCCTTCTATTAATTTTTGACAGCACATATGTTAAAGAAGATTATAGAACCCAGAAAAAAAATACTACCAAGTAATTCAATTATTTTATAGAGATCCAGAAACTTCCAGAATTTATTTTCAAACAGGCTCCTGACAATTTGAAAAACCAAATAAATACACTTATAATAGAAACTTTGTCACAGTTATAACTCTGTTCATACATAATAAAGTATTTTTAATATTATCCCATGAACATGAAGATATAGAGTTGCGAGAGAGTTCTTACAGAAGTATATAAGGCAAAATAATAAAAAAGAGGATTGTGTATATAAGCACCTACAAAGGACATGGAAAATACATAGTTTTTACTTCTATTAAAATATGGTAGGGCTGGAGAGATGGCTCAGAGGCTAAGGCGCTTTCCAGTGAAGCTTAATAATGGCTTGGATTCTAATCCCCAGTTTCCATGTAAAGCCAGATGCACAAAGTGGCACAGGCATCTGGAGTTCATTTGCAGCAGCTGGAGGTCCTAGCATGCCCATTCTTTCTGTCTGTTTCTCTTTCTCTCTGCTTGAAAATAAATAAATGAATAATACATTAAAATATTGTACAATTTCTATGTCATGAAATAATAAACACATTCAGATATATAAAACATGGGGCAGAACAAATAGTGAAATTATATAAAGAAAAATCTCCCTAAGAACATTGAAGAAAAATACAAACTTAGACGTAAGTATCTTAAATCCAAGATGTTATATATTTGATGGCTACTGAATAATTTGAAAGGAAAATTATAATAACTTTTACTAGATACAAGAGAAAAATTCCATTACTACAAGCCACACATATTGACTCTCATCAGTTTCAAGTGAAATGAGAGAAATATTTGATTCATATTTTTATTCTCAAACACTAGTGAGCTATATTATGCACCTGCCATTATTAAAATATTATTAAAATCAAAAGAGAAAAGAGGGAGGGAGGGAAAGGGGGAAATGCCATGAACCTAAAGGCAGCTTTCTAATGTCCAAAGAAACACTTTGTAAACCAACAGGCTTTTTAGGTAACAGAAAAGACAATCAGAGAATTCTAAACCTTCTTATCACATCACATACAAACTATTAAAAACATTATGTCTAAGGAGGAAAAGCTGACCAACAGTAGGAAGAATGCTCTGGGACATGTACCACGGCTGCCAAAGTCAGGGACCCATTTGCTTAGAATGCCAGGTTCAATTGCCAGAACTAGAAAATGAAAAACAAAAGTTAATTACTCTCTTTTGATCATAATTCACTTTTTAGGTATATCAAATTATCATATTATACCTCAAAATACTTACAAATATGTATGAAAGTGAAAAACACAAAAGAAAGCATTTTTTAAATGGAAAGTGATACACTTTACTCATCCTTGAAATGTGACATATATTTCTTTTCTAAGGGTACCACAGCACCCCAAAAGAGTGGTCCCCATCTAGGGAAAAATTTCTGTGATATGAATAATATATACCTAAGAAAAGAAAATAATAGCACTCAGACTTCAATAAAATGGGAAGAGCAATGCAGTAGGATAATCACCAAATTTGAAACAGGTTCACTGAACAGAGTAATAAATTAGACAAATGTCTCACAAGCCTAATCAAGGCAAAAAGAAAAGACTCTATAGGACAACATTGGAAATGAGTAACTAAGGTAGCTTTCAAAAACTAGAACACTGACATATTTTATGCTTTGCTTAATTATTTAAAACAGATACATTTTGTAGGAGGTATAACTAATCAAAACAAATTCATGATAGGAAACAGTAATAGACTTCTAACCATTATCTAACCTGAATCCCTAGTTAAAAATCAGCATATAAAAAAACAAATGGAATATAGGTCAAAAAAGAAACATCAACATATCTTATATCAGACACAGTTTTATGAGTATGTTATGACAAATACTGAAAGAAATGATAATTCTAATCTTAACTTGTTTCATATTTTAGAAAAGGGACTTAACCAACCCATTTTATTAGACTACTGTAAGAGTTTACCAAAAGTAGAAAGAATAAAACATATTTATAAATAATAATATTAAGATGCTAAATAAAGTATCAAATATCCAAAAAATTCAAGAATTTTAGAAATGTCTATCAAGGCCAGGATCAGAATTGGTTTATTCCCATGAAACAGAATTGGTTTAGATTTAAAAATACTATCAATAAATCTCACAGTAAAAAAGGAGAAAAATAAAACTACAACAATTTTGATAGATGCAGAAGAAAACATTTGATAGGACTTAAATAAAAACAGAATTATAAGAGAATCTCCTAGGTTTGTAAGACATATATAACATGTAGCTACAGCAAATGTCATGAGCCTGATAATATAGATTGGTGAAAAGACATTGACACTATGTGCTTATGCACTTTCTTGCTTGGAGAACCTGCTTTTTACAGATGGCAGGGAACACCAGATGTAGTTGTTTGAATGTGAACCTATGTCCACATTAGCTAGCAGTATTTTTGGTTAAATTTGCCACTTAAGTTTCCAGTAGCCTGCTGGAGGAGGTGTCACTGGGGAAGGATGTTTTTGTCTAGCCATAATGTGTGTCAAGAGCCAGTTGGAGCTCTGACTATTGGTGTCTGCTGGATGGTTGGTGGCATCTCTCTGCTATGCATCTATGGAAGTGAGCCAGATTCTTCTACCATGAATGGTATTTTCTCTAGATTTTGTAAGTCTAAAGCCTTTTCCTTCCACAAGATGCTTCTTGTTTGTGTTTGTCTCAGTAACCATCCCCAGATCTACACTGCAAACCATGATGTGTGGTCTCCACATAGGGACTTCAACTCTGTGTTTCCCACCCTACCTCTCAGCATCAGCTTCTGAAACCAGTTCATCTTCATGCAATGGCCTTACTGGCCCTCCATGCAGGGATCTCAACCCTGCTTCACTTTGCCACATCTTGGTGGTTTCCAGAACCACGAGCACTTCATGACCTGCTTTCCTAATTTTTACATGTCTCCAAAATCATTACCAGACATGTGGCATAACCAGGGATGGGGAATATATCTTGATCATGAAGATCTGGGGATGTTTTGGATGTACCAGGGCTATGAAATGGCTATCATGTAGAATTGCTGGCTTGGGATGTTTCTCCAGGCTGTGACTGGCACACTGAAGAAGCAGAACTGAAAATCCAGAGACTTTCATCACTGGTTATGGATGGTTGATTTGAACTGAAGATGTCTGATATTTACCTGCTGGTTACTGGTTCTGCATTGGTCCATTCTCTCCTTGATATTCTTTTATACAATGGGCATGTTTTCTTTGTGCCATATGTGTTGAAAGCATATAACTTGTGTTTTAGCCTTACAGAGCTCACAGTTAAGAGACAGTCTTAAATCTCAGATGACACTTTTGAGCAACATTAAAGTTGATAAAGACTACGGGGACCAGGGGCAGAAAGTGGTGGTTTGAATGTGAATGTATGTCCCCAAATAGCCTGAGGTATTTTTTTAAATTTATATTTGTTTATTTTTATTTATTTATTTGAGAGTGACAGAGACAGAAAGAGGGAGAGAGAGAGAGAGAGAGAGAGAGAGAGAGAGAGAGAGAGAGAGAGAGGAGAGTGGGCGTGTAAGGCTTCAAACGAACTCCAAATGCATGCGCCCCCTTGTGCATCTGGCTAATGTGGGTCCTGGGGAATTGAGCCTTGAACTGGGGTCCTTCGACTTCACAGGCAAGCACTTAGCCACTAAGCCATCTCTCCAGCCCAGCCTGGGGTCTTTTTAATTAAGCTTGCAACTTTAGTCTCCAGCAGCCTACTGGAGGTGGTATTGCTGGGGGTGGATCTTTCAGTCCAGCCCTAGTGTGTGTGAACCAGTTTGGACTCTGGCTATTGGTGCTTGCTGGCTGGTTGCTGGTGCCTCTCTGCTATGCATCTATGGAAGTGAACTAGCTTCTTTCACCATTGATGGCACTACCCATAGATTCTGTAAGCCTGAAATAAATCCTTTCTTCCCATAGCTGCTTCTAGTTGGATGTTTGTCCCAGCAACAAGAAAGTAACTGCAACATCAGGGAGACTCAAGGCCCATCAGAATTACAAAAAAGCCAAGAGTCTAGCACTGGATGATGAGATATCTCTATACACACCATCCAGCAGTGAAATGAATACACAGCATGCTAAAATATGATTTTATGGAGGGTCAGGGGGATGCACTCTAGTGCATAGTGCTATGACTTTGGTGTTCTGATCAGCTGTGCTGGATGCCCTGCTGGAGGCTGAATGCATTCTCTGGAGGGTTGTGATGCTGTTGGGTGGGGGATGGGAGAGTGCAGGAAGCCTGGAGTTGTACTGGAACTGCTCAGCTGGTCCTGCTTGTGTCCTCTTCATCAGCTCCTCCAGATAATGTCTGCTGTCTCCCCTTCAGGTTTCTTGACTGCGCGGAGTCTGATGATGTTGAAGATCACCTTGTTTGGTCTCTCCTCCTGCAACTGGGCACCAGGTGGCCATGTGAATCTGCATAGATTGGGTCTGGGTACACAAGCACCTCAGTGAGAATATGGCCATTTTCCTCCTTTTTTAACAGATCTTAGTCTCTCCTTCTCTGCAGTGGCTGACGGAAACCTATACACTTTCACTTTTCAGATGAAGAGTGTATTTTGCTGTGGTTTTGCTTAACTCTATCCCTAGGCTAGATTGGCATGACTCCTATGCAGCCATCTTATCCAGAAGTCCCATTCTCTATTTTTTTATAAGATAACATACAAAACAAATATGAAAACATTATGGTACACATGACAGAAATATATGATTCCTAGATTCACCTTAATAAAATTAATTTGAAACTTTATTATTATTTGAGATGTAAAACTCAACATAAAAGATCACTGGTGAAGTTTCTTATGTAGGTCTACAGCCAATAATTTTCTATTTTTTTGAGAGCTAAACAGCAGAGAAGGAGGAGTCCTTACAGATGGAAACATCTTTTTAAAAATTTTAAGTCAAAGCTTTATATTCTTTTATTCAGTTCCTATATTTTATTTTTGAAAACTAGGGACACTCTTTTAAATACCTGGTGAGAATCCAGATTTAAAGACTTATCAGGCTCATCACATGCAGCGAAAGGTTAGAAGTAAGTCAACTTTTTATAATTTGAACCCAAAATGTACTGCTTTGCGAGTAGCACTCCCACGGTGTTTCCAGTTGCTCCTTTATGAAGAAGAGAGTGGTTAGAAGCTGGGAGTGGTAGTTCATGCCTTTAATCCCAGAACATGGGAAGCAGAGGTAGAAGGATCTCTGAGAGTTCGAGGCTACCCTAAGAGTATATAGTGTATTCCAGGTCAGCCTACGCTAGAGTGAAACCCTATCTCGAAAAACCAAATAAATAAATAAATAAACTCTAAAAAATAATATTCTTTCAACTTCAAAAATTATTAACACATGTGGTATAGTGACTTTGTATCAATAAGTTAGAACTAGTCCAAAATATTCAAAATGGCTAAGCATGATGTAACAACATATGGAATATTGTAGTTATTAATAATATACATTAAATTAGGACAGTGTCTTATTCTTCATTGATGTAAGCTATCACTATGATTTACACAAAGTTTAAGCATGTAAACTCGGTTGATACATATAACACAAAGAGGAATAATATTAATTAGAAACCAATTAGGAAAGTAGCATCAGTAAAAACAGCATAAGATATATGCATATATTTAACAATTACTTTCAAATAACTTAGAGGTAAAATTCAAGGCTTATTAAGTTGCTCTATTTGTACATTGAAAATAAGTTAGAGTGCCACTAAATGCTCTCATATTTCTAACTTTCTGGTTTATGTTGGCTATAAGTATGACACTAAAAACATTTTTTAAAATACAACTATAAGAGCTAATGCCATCACTGAAGAGAATCTCCTGAAATCATTTATTGTCCTTGAAATCACTAACCTGTCTAAATAACCGTAACAGAGTAGTTGTTTCTGCTCTACAACTATGTACTTACCAACTACATTATCTTCCCACTCATTTTTCAGTTAATGCAATATACATTCTAAAGGAAACAACTATGGAAGCACTAGGAGAATTTACAACTATAATGTGTTTGCAATCTTAATTTTTACTGTTTTTGATCCACTCATCAAAATTAGGAAGAAAATAGTACTGTTTCCTTCCTTCAATTCGCTGGTCCCTCCTCATGGTTTATACTCTGACAATGAGTACGGGTTGTGAGGGTTATTACAGCCAGAAAACCTGTGATTATTAGACTTGTCTCTTGCAAAGTGACTGTATCAGGTTTGCAGGATCTGTGTCTTCTTATCTGAAGGTCTAGTTGATGTTTTCTTCTGTGTCATCTACTCCACTCATTGCATCTGTAGGTGGCACAGTATTGGGCATGCAGCAGTTATATGAGTATGCCCTTGGCTTGTAGGTCTGGTGATCATTTATTATCCCATAAGTCATGACGCTGTAGAAGAAGTATTTATTTTAAAATCTTGGATTCAAACCAAGAAGTGGCTTTCCTATCCCAGAAAGAGAAACTCAATCCTTCCCCTTGCTGAACAGCCAAGACAACAGGTGACAGACATAATATACATGGGGACCAATGGCTTACATGAGGAGGTGACTCCAGAGCTAATGGACACAGGGCATTTCTGGATTACTATTTCATATCTCTAGTCCACTCAGGGATCAGAAATACTTAGCTGTCCAAGGCAAATACAGCTGTAACTAGAGATGTCTGAGAAAGACAGAAGTGGAGGCCAAATGGAGTAACATTAAAAACATGACTACATATTCTCCCCATAGCTCATGATGTCACTATAGAAAGGATATATTACCCATATTTTGGAGGTGTTCTTAATATAAGCTCTCAAATACCACATTAAAAGAAAACATTGGTGACATAATTATTGCCTTAATAACTACTTTCCCTCACGTGTTCCAGCTTATTTCTGAGATCAGAAATTGTAGAGATAATAATTACCACTGAACTAAGCAGAGACATATTTTCTTATTAAAATCAAATGCTAGACTACAAAGAGATTAAAGTCACAAATAAAAGCTTAATAGATAAGGAGAGAATAACTTCTCTATTAAATAAGCTCATTATAAATCATCCCGTAAGGTAGATGGCGGGAGTACTGTAAGTACACATTAATTAATCTGTATATATATATATATATATATATATATATATATATGTATATGTATATATATATATAATCTAATTTATATATATAATCCAATTTATATATCAAAAATCTAATTTATATATCTAAAATCAAGTAGGATTAATTTAATGAAAATGACAGAATTCTTTCAGCTTCAAGAAAATTTTTCACTGAGGAAGTGATTCACCTAGGGTCACATTATCTTAAAGGAACTATACCATTATAAATAAATAGTAAACAAATGTTACCTAAAAATGTTTTCATATTATACATTAGTTTTCACTGTAATTTTATACATACATCATTAACAACAAAAGTTTTAAATGAATAATGGGTATTTCTCCTATACATGCAAATTAACAATGTGTAAGTTTGCATGCACAAATTTTGTAGTGAAAAATGCAAATGGGGGCTGGAGAAATGGCTTAGTGGTTCAGGTGCTTGCCTGAAGAGCCAAAGGACCCAGGTTTGATTCTCCAGGACCCACATAAGCCAGATGCCCCAGGGGCACATACATCTGGAGTTCATTTGCAGTGCTAAGGCCCTGGCATGCCCATTCTCTCTCTGTCCACTTCTCTCTCTCTTTCTCTGCTTGCAAATAAATAAATGAAAAAGATTAAAAAACATACAAATGGTATAGTTTGAATCTAGAAAGGAAAGCATAATAGAGAGTTCAAATAATTTTCTATAAAAGGTAAAGTAGATTATGAACTATTGCCATAAATATGACATTAAACATGGGTTATTATTTCAATTGATTTAACCTTTGTGATTAAAATAAAGTGAGGATAATTCTATTAAATTTTGCCAACATTAAACTCATGAAGGTTTGGAGAACATTTTGTCTTAGAACTGGAAATAATAGCTCTATGAATATTACCATGGCCAGTTAGGACTATTACATATTAACTAATAAGCAGAAGTTCTACCGAAAAGGGCAGAAAACAGGTTAGGAAAGTAAGGGCCTACTCGATTAATACAATCCTCTTCTGTGTAAACAGATTGTAACATTCATGTGAGACGTTTTTGGTTAAAGATGTGTGTGTGTGTGTGTGTATGTTTGTGGGCATACATGAGGAGGCTAGAGTACAACCTCAGTTGTCAGCCCTAACCTTTCCCCTGGTTTGAGGCAGGGCCTCTCATTGTTCACTGCTTCATTCACCAGGCTAGTTGGCTAGCAAACTTCTGGAAAATTCTCCTGTCTGTACCTTCTTTCCCTCTGCAGGCATGTTAGTATTACAAAGCCTGCTATAGCCCAGCCTTTGTGTGAATTCTGGGAACCCTAACTCACGTACTCATGCTTGAGAAGCAAGTGTTTTATACACTGAGCCCTAAAAGTTTTTCTATGGCAAAACAATAATGTGCATTTTGTGTTTTTCTTAATAACATTTTATACAATAGAGTTTACTCCATCATTTCTATACAATCTTTATTTTTTTCTCATTAAAACTATATTTAATATCTCACCTTTAAATCTGGAAAAATCAGTAAGATTATTTCTACTTTGAGCAAGAAAAAAATTATAACTGGACACTTTACTTTTCCTTCAAGAAAAGAAAATATTTCCTGTAGATTTCTATCATGCTTAGAAATGCCTTAAAAATGTCTTTACACTTAGATACAAAGTGGCCACTCATCTGTAATCTCAATGCACTTACAGCAATGGGAGGCAGAGTCAGGAGAATCCCAGAGCTTGTGGACCAGCTAACTGGCCTTCCCAATAGTAAAAAGTCAACGAGAGAGCATGTCTCAAAGTCGTAGAAAGAGAGGACCTACCCCCTGAGGCTGTCCTCTCATCTCCACATGCAAGTCATGGCATGTGTGTACCCAGACACACACGTGAATCATACACATATATCCATATACACACAAATGTGTGAAAATGTATTTGCTTTTGACTGTTTCCTGTGCTAAAAGCTGTAAAGGGCAGAAGCAGCAACAGAAGTAAAAACATTTACTATAAATTACAACTTTAGGTGCCCTGAGGTTTTTTTCTGGGGTGATAAATAGGATCTTGACTAAATGTACTAAATGAAAGTACTCTTTCAGGGATGGAGAGATGGCTTATCAGATAAGGCACTTTCCTGTAAAGCCAAAGGACCCAGTTTCAATTCCCTTGGGCCCACATAAACTATATGCACAAGGTGGTACATGTGTCTGCAGTTCATTTGCAGTGGCTGGAGGCCCTAGTGTGCCTATTTTCTCTCTATCTGCCAATCTCTCTCTCTAAAAAAATAAATAAAAACATTTTCTAAAGAAAAGAAAGTACTCTTCCATCTTGCAACTTCTTCCATAAAAAAGAAATGTAGGTGCTGAGGAGATGGTTCAGTAAGTAAAATGTCTTGAAAACATGAGGAGCTGAGCTTGGCTTCCCAGTGTACATGTAGAAAACCGGGGCATAGCAGTATATATGTGTAATCCTAGCATTGAAAAGGATCCCTGGGGCTTGCTGGCCAGCTAGCCTAGCTGAATCAGTGAGCTTTAGGTTCAGTGAGACAGCCTGTGTCAAAACAAAGAGGGTCAGGGCTGGAGAGATGGCTTAGAGGTTAAGTGCTTGTCTGTGAAGCCTCAGTAAGAACCAGTGTTCAAGGCTCAATTCCACAGGACCCATGTAAACCAGATGCACAAGGTGGCACATGTGTCTGGAGTTCACTTGCAGTGGCTGGAGACCCTGCTGTGCCCATTCTCTCCCTCTCTCTGCCTGTTTCTCTCTCTGCCAGTCACTCTGAACAAACACATTTTTAAAAAAGGCAGAAGAGATCCAATAGCAATATCTGGTCTCCATACATACACACACACATGCATATACAACAGCACACACCTGTGCACCCACACACATACAAATGTGCATGTAGCATACACAAACATGTGAGAAAACCTTAAAATTTTGAAGTAGTTCAAGAAATTCAAGTAATTGAGGTTGAGGTAGAAGAGGATGAAGACTCACTAACTCACCTTCCCTTTTGGAGATGGCTGGCCTCAAAAACACAGAGATCCTCCTACTTCGGACTCCTTCAGAGGGTTGGGATTAAAGACATGCACCAACTACTTTTCCTTTATTTGTCACATTATAACAGTGACAAATAAGAAGGTGATAGAGAGGTGTGAAACATACAGGATTTATACATTCAGAGCTGATCAGTAACAATTTTTTTTATACACTATTATGGCTAATTCTCACATAAGCTTCCATTTATAGCCTCATCTCCTTTGTTCAGACATGAAAAGTTAATTTTCTAAGACAACAACCAACAAACTTAAGACCTTAAAATTTTCCACACTATCTTTTACAGACAGGCTTATGTTAAATTCCTTCAGATAATTTAGCAAGCCACTATTGAATATTGATAGCAAAAAATATCTGGAGATTGTTTCCAAAATTACTAAACTTCTAAGTCATTGTTTCACATCAAAACAAAATTTACATTCTCCCTAAATTAATAATTCTTGTCCCGTTTAAATTATGCTGACTTCTCTCTCTCTCTCTCTCTCCTTTTTTTTTTCTTTTTTCTTTTTTTGGTTTTCTGTGGTAGGGTCTCACTGTATCCCAGGCTGATCTGGAATTCACTCTGTAGTCTCAGGGTGGCCTTGAACTCACAGCAATCCTCCTACCTCTGCCTCCCGAGTGCTGGGATTAAAGGTGTGCGCCACCACACCTGTCCTATGCTGACTTCTCTGTATGCTGGAGAATCTATGCTTTTTCAGATGGTAGTGAGAACGGAGGAGATAAACCCCTCACACTTCTGCCAAGCCACAGCTGAAACCAAAGAGGAACTGGGGAGACAAGAATGTGTTCTGCTTCCATGCTGAACCTGATAATCAGTGCCAGGGTAAAGGATACAGACCCCGAGGATACTCAACACCTACCAAACAGAGATCCAGAGGCTCCTAAGAGTTCATCACTGAAGTAGACTTAAAACTCATCTGCCATGGTTCAGGGAATTTTGTCAAAGTGGGCCAGATATATTGTAAGAGCCACAGGTTGAGCAACCATGCCCAGATGCATTCCCTCTCCCCACCCAAAAATATAACTGTTTGCTGCTCCCACAATGCATAGCAGCCCCAGAGGGAATACCTTCAACCCCACTGAGGAGGGTCCCCAGTAGAATGGTGGCAGGGACAAGGGAAAAGAAGGTACCAACACATGATGTATCCATATGAAATGTTGTTAGGAATAATGAAAAACATAAAAATTACAAAAACAATAGTAGAGATTACACGAAGATAGCTCTGATGGGCTTGCACAGATTTAATGCTTATTTCTATATGATTAACAAATGACATAATTTCATGTTTTTGCAACAACCCATAACCTCATTTCTAAATAACCATGAACTTGCACAAGTTTTCCTTGTCCATCTTCTTCTTCAGCATACATGACATTTAAAACCTCTATGTTGTGAAAATAGAATTTTGAAGCCTAAAGAGTTTTGTTTTGAAGTCGTCTAGTAGAGCTTTCTAATTTTAGAGGCTGGGAACTGGTATCATGAGGTTTTAGGTCCACAATCCCAGAGGCAGTGTCAACACCCATGTTTAGTCCACAGGGCTGGACTGCACCTGTCCTGGCGAACAGCATATTCCCAGACTCTTAAGGAGCCCTTCTCAGCTGGGGTGCTGCCAGTACTCACAGCTGCTTGGGGCCTCATGTACAGCCTGGTGTAAGGGCTCCAGGGCACACGCCTGAGATCTCACAACTAAGTGTGCGTTCCAGTCTTGCTCTTTCGTATCAGTTACAACATGGGATGGTGGTGTGTGGTGGCTGACTGAACCCATTTTCACTGTTTTTTTTTTTTTTTTTTATATTTTTCAAGGTAGGTTCTCTCTGGCCCAGGCTGATTTGGAATTCACTATGTAGTCTCAGGCTGGCCGCAAACTCACAGCAATCCTCCTACCTCTGCCTCTGAAGTGCTGGGATTAAAAGCATGTGCCATGACACCTGGCTCCTATTCTCACTTTTGACTCACTGTGAGAGGATAAATTGCATCCAGCATGGCCTGTAGACAAGCAAAGTGATTAGCTGTATAGTCCATTACAGAACTTGACTACACCTGGGTAAAATATGCTTGATCCTTGGACCCCCTTTAACATTAATGGCATGTGAAGGCTAGGATGTGATGAGAAGAAACAGGGCTGGCAGTTAAGGAAGTTAGTAGAACAGTTAACCTTCGTTTATGCTTATAGATCTTGGGTATAAGCTAATATAGTATTTTTATATTTTATTAATACTATTTCCCTCCATGTCTCTATGAATTATGAGTACAGCTATGACAGCTAGATTATTTTTCAAATAATACTGTGAAAGCATTTTCTCTAAGCTTTTCTTAATTTGAAACATTACCTTCCGAACTGTTTGAATTGTTTGTTGTCTGTTCTATGGTGTTAAGTACTGATAAAGAGGAAAAGCCAAGTTTGGAAGATAGAGCATTGAGTCCGTGTATCTATAGGTACTTGACCAACCACTCCTAGTTTTCTACCTTAAGCAGGCACTTGGACAACCATTTTAACTTCTTGGACCTCATTCAATTCTGAGATCTATAAAACAAAGGGACTGGATTAGAGGAGATCACAGAATCCTGTTTTAATGTTCAAGATTTTTAGGAAGAAGCAGTATATTTTGACAAGAAGGCAAGCTGTTCAGAAATGCACTTGCAATGCCATTCCTACCCCAAAACAGTTTCCTTCATCCATGTAGCCACAGCAAGCCAGGAGGTTATCTTGTCACAGGACACATGGGCCCAAATGGCCATCTTGAAAGGCCGATGTTACTTATTGTTGTGCAGAAAAGTGAAATAACTCAACTTGTAGCTTAAGTAAAATATTGGTAATAGCATAATGCATTATTTTAAAACCTAGAGCTAACTGAAATATTATAACATAAAAAATTTAAAAATCATGTATTTCTGACATGTTAACACATATTTATTGAAGAGAATTGTTATCTTCTGCCTACATAAAAAGTCACACACAGATATTCACTGTAGCATTATTAAAAAACCAGAAGTGGCAATAATTCCAACATCTTTCAGCTGATGAATAGATAAACACAAGCTATATAGCCACACAATGGAACTTACTCTGCTACACAAAGCAATGAAGTGCTGGTACCTACTACAACATGGATTAACCTTCAAAACATTATACCAAGTGGGAAGTCAGACACATGGTGAGACCACCTATATGAAATATTGAGAATAGGCTAATGCACAGTGACAGAAAGCAGATTAGTGGTTTTCATGGGCCAGAAGAAACCTGGAACATGGAGTGACTATGAGTAGATTTAGCTCATGTGAGGTTTCTTTCTGGGGTGATAAAAATTTTCTGAAATTAAGTAATCATGTTGGTTGCACAACTTTATGAACATACTAAAAAAACAATAATCTGTAAACTTTAAAAGGTTAAATTTTATGCTATGTGAATTATATCTATGTTTTTTATAAAGTCACTTAAAGCAACCCTCCATACTCCTAGCAAGGGGAATAAACTGGAATTATGCTCAAACTCATACCTTAAAAGTGCTTTTTGAAGAGGTTTGAAAGGAAGTTCTTTCTGATTTTAAGTGTCAAAATGTCTGTGCACATTAAAATTTTTTCAACAAACATTAACAGAACCTGCTATAGGCAGCAGTCCAATGCTGGGCAGTGGAGAATGGAAAATAAGTTATCAGACAGGGCACATATGTTAGGGTTCAATGAGACTTGACTGAACAGACTGCACACTCTAGTGACTTTTGTGCAACCACCACTTGCTTAAACCAGCTGTGTCACAGTATTATGAAAACATTACTTAACAACAGTTCAAGAGGAAAAAAAAATATCTTGTTTATCATGGCTTTTCTGACCTTACCATTCAACAACACATGACACTGAAAAACAGAACAGCACTCCCTGTTCTTTATCCCAGCACACAGCCACTCTGCCCTTCCCTGCCTCTGCTCCATCTCACTCAGGCTCCACTCAAACTCACTGAAGAAGACCTCTGCCCAGGATGCACTACCCGATTGACCACCACTACTCTCCCTCCCTTGCTGCTTCCTGTCCCCTCCCCATTTCACAGTTCTCTGTATCCCTTAAAACAATTCTCTTTTAAAGTTATACTCATTGGTTTTGATTCTTCATTGTCTATGTCACTCTGTGAGTGGATGTGGTCAAAGAGGCTTTTTATGAACAAACCCATCTAAAGTTGCTCTCCTGGACTATCTTCTTCCCTTAGTAACATGATTTATTTCAAACACAGTGACTATTTAAATTTATAATGCATTTTATTTTATAATTTATTTGTTTATTGTCTATCACTCCCAGTAGAATTTATGAGTCATGAGGGCAATGATCTGTGACAAATGACAAACGACAGATGTATCCCAGCATCCAGTACGTATCTACTAAGTATTTGTTGAATGAAAAATAAAACAAGGCCAACTTCTCCATTTTTCTTCTGTTTTAGTAATTGCGTGTGTGTTGGGGGGGGGGTTCAAGGTAGGGCCTTACTCTAGCCCAGGCTGACTTGGAAGTCACTGTGAAGTCTTAGGTTGACCTCAAAGTTATGGTGCTCCTCCTACCTCTGCCTCTCACATGCTGACATTAAAGATGTGTGCCCCACACCCGGCATTTCTCTCCTTTTTAATACAAATTTGTCACTGGCATAGAAATTTGGTAGACTTGCCATGATATTGGGAATCAGATGGTAACACATTTTCATGTTGTTAGGATAATGAAATGATGGATGACAGCAGATGAAAGAGAAACTATACTAGGATAAGAAGGTGTTATTTGGTATGTTGGGGCCAAACAATGATTGGACCAGATTTGGTGAGCTAAAGAATAAATGAGAGGAGGAAACTCTATGATGATTGCAGACTGCTGTGCTGAAATGACAATTCGCTAGGACACCTCATGCCCCAGGCTTCCTTCAGGAAAGATAAAGGCTATTTTAATGGTTTTAATGAGTCCCTCGATCTCATGTGTGGGAGACCTAATTCCCAATGAAATAATGTTATGAATGGGGACTTCCATTACATATCTCTACTCACAGACTTCTTTCAATAAACCTTCATTTTCCTATGTAATATTGCATCCCTAAGCACCACGGATGGTAAGGCCTAATCTTGGTTTGATCTTTTTATATAATCTATCATCAAATGACATAGTAATTTTCATTATTGTTCAATGTTTGTGTCCCCCTCTAAAAGGTATATACCACGAGGTCAGGGCTAGTGTTTGTTTATTCACTCTATGCTATTTTTCTCAGTTAGTGACTGTGGATGGGTTATACAGTAGATATTCAATAAAAAGATGCCTGTTGAATACTTCACTAGACTAATGATTCAGAAGCAACCTCCTGACTCTTCTTTTCTTTACTCTGCCCTCCCACCTGGTTGCAGGTTAATTTTTCTAGTTTGTGACTCCAGTTCACATCACTCTTTCCTTGAGAAGCTTTTGTCATTTCTCTCCTGCCATCAGGCTCTTCATTGCGCACTTTTATCTACCTCAAGTATGCAGTATCACCTGGATCACTTACTGCTTTGCTAATTTTCTCATTCCCTAGCATTAACCTTAGATGTTTAAAGGACTTTTCAATCTTTTCTGTCTCATGACAGCACCACAGTGGACAAATAACATTTTCTTTTTCATGTACAGTATTCACTCTTCCTTCTCTGAAGGGATATTCTTCCTTCTTTTTCTTGGATACAGTGTCAACCAAAACATATCTCTGATCAGCAGTTGGGCAATGTTTTTCCAAGGACATCCACATACCAACCTGGTACCAGTTCCCTTTAATTTCTATCAGGAATGTAAACTCTCCAGCACTAAGAACAGCTGAAGTCAACTTGTCTCGGTGTCAGCTCCCTGATGAGGCTGTCATGTCTTGCAATGCCTGCTACCCACTGCCCTGCAGCTGCCCAGCTAACGACCTTTGGGAAGTACAGGTTATCAATTTTGCTTTCAAGTCCATGAACTGTCCTTGCACAAAGTTCCTATATTTTTAATTCTTCAGTTTGATTTTAGCCAGTGTTGTAGTTGTCTTCACATTGCTGGGATAAACTTCCAAATCAGACACCGTTTATGGGAGGAGTAAGATTTATTTCAGGCTTCCAGATTCATGGAAAGTTCCATAATGGTGGAAACAGTTGACTCCCTTTCTTTTTTGGGGGGCAGAGGGAGGTTGGTGACCAGTCATCAACAGAGAGGTTTTTCTTTTTCCCTTTCGTAAATCTAAGCAGAGACATACAAAACCACACAGCACCACAAGCAAGGACAAACAAGCAGCAAGACATCAAAAGACTGGGAGCAAGCAGCCAGAGCTCCAACTGCTCTCTGCATGCTTTTAGGCTAGAAATCAGATCTGCCTGAGTGACGCCTCCTCTAGCCAGGAGGCTAAGACAAGCTTTTTAATAGAAACACCTGAGCCTAATACTAAAATTTGCACAGCTAGAGTTGGCTTTTTGTTTACAACATAAGAACTTTAAGTTATATAAAGATTTACCATTGTGTCTGTGGGTACTCAGTAGAAAATTATGAATTTAAATTTTTCAACAAGGATGAAAATAAAAAGAAAATAAGTCAGTCATGGTGGTGGATGCATTTAATCCCAGAACTTGGGTGGCAGAGGTATCCCTTATATAGTAGCTCTCACATGCCTGGCATTCTTCTAAGTGTTTGCTATACACTTACTTATTTGGTCATCACAAGAACTCTTTTACACTTCTAGTTTTACACATAAGAAAACTGATGTCCAGAAAGCTGTAAGAACCGTATCCAAAGTTAAAAAAATAAAAACTAAAAAAACCTAAATGAGTAGAAGTATTGTAGCTTGAAGCTAGGCAGTCTATCTATAGCACTCTGCTGAGAGCAGCATGTGAAACTATTTCTCTAAAACAGTCCACCCGGATTAATGACATCAAGAAATACTATGGTAACTGTGGCGCTTTGATTCAGGTGCCCCCCCCCCATAAACTTAGGTGTTCTGAATGCTAGGTTCGCAGCTGATGGAGATTTTGGAATTAACACCTCTTAAAGGCAGTGTACTGATGGAGGTGGGTTTATGGCTATCATAGCCAGTGTCCCCTTGTCCGTGTTTGGTACACTCTCCTGTTCCTGTTGTCTACTTGATAGTTGGTCAGGATGTGGTGTAAATCCTGTGTTCATGCCATCACTTTCCCCTGCCATCATGGAACTTTCCCCTTGAACCTGTAAGCCAAAATAAACCTCCCCCCCCCCCACACAAGTTGCTTTGGGGTGGATGATTTATACCAGCAGTACAAACATAACTGCAACAGTAAAGTTGGTACTGAGGAGTGGGATTGCTGCTAGGCACCTGCCTGTGTGGCTATGGCCTTTTGAAGTTGATTTTCAAGAGGAATGTGGAAAGATTTGAAACCTTGGCCTAAGAGACACCTTACAGTGCTATAAGTACAGCTTGATGGACTATTCTGGTCAGAGTTGCAAGACCTGAATGCAATAAGAACTATGGGCTATGAGGTTTGGCTTATGAGGGTGAGAGAAAGCTTTACTTGGACTGGGCTAGAAGCACTTAGTGTGAGGGGCTTGCTGTTATGCTCATGTCCTGAGACAGGGTTGCAGTGCGTAGAAACAGACTGGCATGTGCAGAGGGATATGGCACAGAGAACACAAAATCTTTGGGTGAACTGTTGCCCATTCAGCTGCAATTAAGAGATTACAACCTTTGAGATTGGGTCAGCTGACCTTCACTGGTACAACAGGAAGAATGTAGACTCTTTTGAAAGGGCCTGAGTGCTCAAGGATGTCCTGTTTTTCAGACTATGCTTTATTCCTCCCTTAATTAACAACTGGCACCCTCTATGGTATTGTGGAGTATAAGAAATGCAGTAAGGAGATGGCCATTGAATTTGCAACACAGTCTTGTGTTTTGGAAATGGCCATGGGCAGTGTGAAGCAGGTTTGGTGGATGCCTGCTTAGAGACCTGATGGAGCTGTAAAGATGAACTGTGGGTTGCAGTGAAGACCCAGTGGAGATGCCAGGATCACGAGATGGCTGTTAAGGAGAGCTGCTGGCCCTGGATGAAGTTTTCCAAAATTGTGAGATTGAATCGGAACTCCTGAGAGACTTGTTGCTGATAAGAATTATCGGACTTGGAGATTTGTCATTGGATAGAGTTGTTGGACTTGTAGTTACAGAGTTTGATGTTTGCCCTGGTTGTTTTAAATCTTGCATTTGTTGAATATTTCTTTGCTATACCCAATGCCATCCTTTGCAGTGTCAATGTTTATTTTGTGCCTTCATACTAGATAGATAGATAGATAGATAGATAGATAGATAGATAGATAGATAGATAGGATGTTTTGGTATCATGGCTCAGTTAAAAGATCTTGGATTATGGGAATGTTTGAACATCATTTGAATTGATAAGGACTATGAAAACTTTAAAAGTTGGACTGAGCTGGGCGTGGTGGCGCATGCCTTTAATCCCAGCACTTGGGAGGCAGAGGTAGGAGGATCGCCATGAGTTTGAGGCTACCCTGAGACTCCCTAGTGAGTTCCAGGTCAGCCTGGGCTCGAGTGCGAACCTATCTCGAAAAAACAAACCAAAAAAAGTTGGACAGAATGCATTGCATTTTACATCATGAATGGTTATCAGTTTATGGTGGCCAGGGATGGAATGTGGTGTTTTGATTCAGGTGTCCCCCATAAACTTAGGTGTTCTGAATGCTAGGTTCCCAACTGATGGAGATTTTGGAATTAATGCCTCTTGGAGGCAGTGTATTGTTGGGGGCAGGCTTATTGGTATTATAGCCAGTGTCCCCTTGCCAGTATTTGGCATACTCTTTTGTTGCTATTGTCCACCTTATGTTGCCCAGGCGGTGATGTCCATCATTTTTCTTGTCATCATGGAGTGCTTCCCTTGAGCATGTAAGTGAAAATAAACTTCTTTTTTCCCCCTCAAAAGTGCACTTGATTGGATGATTGCTACCAGCAATGTGAACCTGACTGCAACAGTAACCCAAAAGAAAACTAGAGCAGTACAACTAACATAAGTCATAATCACAAATATATACTGAAATTCAAAAAAAATTAAAATTTTATGAGTCTGTAATGCTGCCAACTGTGTTGAGGTAAATTATTTTAAAACTTTTTAATGTTCATTTGTTCCCTAGTCTTTTAAATTATTTTAATATTTTATTTATTATTTATCTGAGGGGGATGACAAAGAGAATGAGTATGGGCACACCATGGCTTCCTACCACTGCAAACAAAACAAAACAAAACAAAACCCCTCCAGACACATGTGCCACTTAGTGCAGCTGGCTGTATGTGGATACTAGGGAATTGAACAAGGTCATTAGGGTTTGCAAGCAAGCACCATTAACAGTCATCTCTCCAGCCCACTATTTTCTGGACACACGCTCTCTCTCTTTCTATATATATCTTTATATCTATCTATCTATCTTTATATATCTATATATCTATTTATCTATATATATATATAAGTATATATATACTTATATATATACTTAGTGTATATATATATATGTATACTTATTTGCAAAAATTGAGAGAGAGAGAGAGAGAGAGAGAGAGCAAGGACCTTTGGCCACTGCAAACGAACTTCAGGTGAGTGGGCTACTTTGTGCATGTGACTTTACATGGATACTGGGGAATTGAACCCGGGTTGTTAGGTTTTGCAGGCAAGCACCTAACTGCTGAGCCTTCTGTCTAGCCCTTCCTAGTCTTTTGATGTGAGTATTTCTTTGAGAATGGCCAGTCATGTGCAATTCCAACTTTTCTTGTTAAAAGTACAACAGAATACCTGACTGGATGACCTATAAACAATGGAAGTTTATCTCACTCACAGTTCTGGAGACTTGGAAGTCCAAGGGCATGGTAGCAGCATCTGGTGAGGGCCTTCATGTGAGCATGAGTGAGACAGAGGAAATTAGAATCAGCCTCATCCCATTACCAGCAACCCATTCCCTGGATACCTCACTCCTAAGGTAACAAAGTCCTAAGGGACTGCCAGCCTTCACAGCAGTCACCTTCCAAGGGTCCCACCTCTATGCACTGTTATAATGATAATTATATTTCAATATGAGCTTGACAGAGGACATTTAAATCTTAATCAAAAGGAATGCAGATAATTGACTCATCTTGCAGATGATGTAGGTATGTCACCAAGGAAACTTACTGTACACATAAGAAGCATTTTAAAATTAGAAACATCACTCAGGCCCAGTGTACTTCCTTGACCTTCCCGAATGGAATCTGAATTGATTGTCATTTAAACAAATGTACTGCAAATTACTGGGGATTTTGAGTATGAATAACTAAATAAGTGTTTTAGAAGACACAAGAGTTATGAGTTGGTTTACAACTTTTACACAAAAGCCAATGTGAAACTAAATGTGACATAATGCTTTTACCCTTGAAAGACTTACAATGCAATACAAGAGAAATACCCACTTAGGGAAGAATGTGAGACTTGTTTTAACAGGAGGCAGAAATAGTCACAAAACAATACAGGGGAGGGGGCAAGATGAGCTGAAGGGGCTGCAAAGAGCAAGCAGCATTGAGTAGTCTTAGATGCACTTCATCAGCACAGCCCAGAGCAGACAGGGCCATAAGGACTGTGGGCAAGTGGGTGGCTTAGCAGAGGGTGTAGGTGGGGGTGGAGGTGATATGCTGTGCTGACATTAAGCTTCTTACAGGGCTCAGAAGCTTATATTTAAGGAAACTGTAAAACACACTCTAGAATTCTTCCAACCAAGGAGAAGAGGGCCTTGAAATTTACAACCCATACTCCTGTGTTGTGGTTTAAGGTTGACACTGGAGGCAGATGATATTCAAGGTACCACTGACTCCACAGAAAAATAACTGTCATTCTAGGAGATCAAGTAAAGAAAATAGCAGACATTCAGTTGTGTAGCAAATAAAATTAACCTTTTCAAATCTATAAATGAGCTGGAGAGATGGCTTAGCGGTTCAGGCATTTGCCTGCAAAGCCAAAGGACCCAGGTTTAACTTCCCAGAACCCATCCCTATAAGCCAGATGTACAAATGAACGCATGTGCCTGGAGTTAGTTTGCAGTGAGTGGAGGCCCATTCTCTTATCTGTCTCTTTCTCTCTCCTTCTTTCTTTCTCTCTGTATCTCTCTCTAATAAATAAATAAAAATAAACTTTTAAAAGAGAAAATATATAAGTATTTGCTCAGATTTACTGAGCATGTCTGGTTTGTCAAATATCCAGTGTATTTAAAGTAGACAACTCCTGAAATGCCACTTCCAAAGTACAAGCATCTCACTATAAACAGTTTAAAGGTTACAAAGCATAGAAGTGTTCTTATAAGCAAAAGTAATTTAGCCTGTCTTCTGTTAAGTTCTCTTCCTAATAGGAAAGAAGGAATTTAAGATAAGATTAATTTGTTCTAATAGCTCCTGAGCAGATATGACTTTCTAGTGTTTATTTGATTTTTAGTGTATCATAAAACAAAATGTCTAGAGAGAAGAAATTAACAGTAATCCAAACTATAAATATATAGCTATGATCTAAAACTTGGAGCCATTAGACTACTGTAAGCTAATCAATAACTTCTATTTTTAATTCTTAATGCTTTATACTTCTTGATAATCTGACTGTTTTACACTACTATAAACAGTCAATTTGGCATATGCAAGCAAATAACATTATATCATGCTCTTTTATCTTTGTTTTTTGTAAATAATTATTTGATTTTCCAATGTTCAAATTCAGTACATAGCTAAAACTTAAAACATACCATCTAAAGAGAGATCTGATCTGAAGAAATGAATGAATTAGTTATAATTTAATGCTACCTGAGTTTAGAGGTGCTCACAATGATAACATAGATTTTAGTGGATACAAATGGTTGTTCTTGCTATATTTTTATCATGTAAGAGACAATATAGCTATATTTTTATCATGTAAGAGACAATATAGACAGATTATTGTCAAGCAACAACAACAAAAGAAACAAATATCTTTATTTTTTTCTATTATTATTCTTCTGCTTTTCAGAAATTCCAAGTATTCCTGAGGGCCTGAAAAAGATATCAAGAGTAGTGAAAACTTATGAGAACTGGAGTCAATATAAAAGCTGGGTAAGGTGGCTCATGTTTGTAATCTCAGCACCCAGGAGGTACAGGAAGAAGGATCAGGAGTTCAAGGTCATCCTTAGCACATAGTGAGTTTAAGACCAGCATGAGTTATACTCACACACACAAAAATAAACAAACCCCCAAACCTAAAACAACAACAAAGATCAGAATATAAGTACATCTGACTCTGAGTTGTTACAATATGTAATTTTTCAATAAATAATGTATAAATGTTAATGGCATTGATGGTTCCATTTGGACCCCACAGATTTTGATTACTTCTGACTTGTCCCCAATCAGTATTTTCTTTTTTAATATTTATTTTATTTACCATGAGAGAGACAGAGAGAGAGAGATTGAGAGAGAGAGAGAGAGAGAGAGAGAGAGAGAGAGAGAGAGAGAGGGAGAATGGGTGTGCCAGGGCCCCAGCCACTGCAAATGAACTCCAGACACATGTGCTACTTTGTGCATCTGGCTTACATGAGTCCTGGAGAATTGAACCTAGGTTATTAGGCTTCATAGGCAAGTGCCTTAACTGCTAAGCCATCTCTCCAGCCCAGTATTTTCTTTTGAGTTCCAAACCCAGCTCTCTCATTTGCTACTATGTATACTTGAACAACTTACTCCTTTAGGTTTCCTCATCTGCAGGTGGGTAAAGATACTATTATAGATTAGGTATAAAATGTTCCTCACAGACCCATGTGTTTGAACACTTGGTCACCAGCTGGTGATGCTGTTTTGAGATGTTGTGGAATCTTTAGGGGTTGGGGTCTACTTTGAAGAAATGGGTCACTGAAAGGAGAGTCTTCATTTTTATAGTTCTCCTTCTGTTCCTGACCTGTGAAAATACAACAAGCTGTGTAATAAGCTCCCACTGCCACAAATAAGAGCCTGATAGAAAACAATGTCCTAGGGAAGTATTTTCTAAAGTTCACCCATACTACATGGCCCTTGTGGGTTCATTCCAAAGAGTTAAGCCACACTTCCAACTGGCAGCTGAACTTGCCATCACTGTCCAGTACTGATTTTGCAGGCATACAAGAAAATTCAAGTGATGAGTTCATGGAGGCTTGTGATAGCATTCCAGAAAGCTTTTAAAGCTGGGGAGTATGTGAAAGGATCTGATTTTCTATAAGGAGGCCCTGAGAGGCCCCTGTGTGAAGCTGTGATGACCCCAGGATGCTGGTGATACCAAAATCTGTGGATGTTTATGATGAAAGTTGCAGGCACCATCAAGATACAGGGGTAGAGCTGGCCCAAGAGAGGCCACATATACTGTGGGCAACAGAGTTGGTCAGGCTGGCTGTCCAACCTCACTGGGGCTCAGATGATGCTCTCACCAGCCCCAGATGCTAGATGCTGAGCTGCAGGAATTGCTGGGGTTTGGTCTGATCTTTCCTTGTTATGCCTCATTCCTCTTTTTATAAAAAACATTTCTATTAATTATTTATTTGCAAGGAGTGAGAGAGAGAATATGAATGAGAATGAATGGGTGTGACAGGACCTCCGGCCCCTGCAAACAACTCCAGACACATGCATCACTTTCTGCATCTGGCTTTATTTGGGTGCTAGGGAATTGAACCTGGGCTGTCAAGCTTTGCAAGAAAGTACCTTTAACTGCTGAACCATCTCCCCAGCCTCCATTTCTCTAATTTTGGTGGAAGGATAATGTAATTGCTTTTGTGATTTTTTTTTTGTTGTTGTTGTTATTGTTTTGGTTTTTCAAAGTAGGGTCTTGCTCTAGTCCAAGCTGACCTAGAATTCACTATGTAGTCTCAGGGTGACCTCAAACTCAGCAATCCTCCTACCTCTACCTTCTGAGTGCTGTGATGAAAGGCATGCGCCACCACACCTCGCTGATTCTTTTGTAATTTTATGTTGGCTTATAGTCAAAGGGTGTCTTGAGTCTTAGAAGTAACTTTGGACTTTTAAAACTTACTGGAACTTTAAGACTGTGGGGACTTTTGTAGTTGGACTGAGCATTTTGCAATATAAGATAGCCATGAGCCTATGGGGTTCCGAGATGAAATATTATGGTCTGTATAAAATGTTCCCCATAGGATTATGTGTATAAACATTTGATCCCCAGCTGGTAGCCCTGATTTGGAAGACTATGGAGCCTTTAGGAAGTGGAACACTCCTGGAGGAAGTGGGTCAGTGTGGACAAGGTTCTCTAGCTCCTAACTCATGGAGGAGTAACCAGCTATGCTATATTGCCACAGCTGGAGACCCAGACACCATTAACCTGTGAGCTAAAATAAATCCTTCTTCCCCTATACTGCTTCTTGTAGGATAGTTGGTCACAACAAGAAGAACGGTAACTAATACAGATCCCTTATTTCATAGGGTTATTGTGATAAATATATGAAATTATACACACAGAAGAACTTCATATAATATAAAGAGGTTGCAGACTCCTGTTTCCTGTTTCCCTTCTGTTCCTCCATGATTTTGTTTTTTGTAGACTATAAGTAACCCTAGAGTCATTCACTTGCTTATTTTCTGGACCCTCAGCAAATACTTTGTAATATGCTTTGAATTTAGTAGTTTTGCATTTAGTAAGAAAGAAGTGAGCAAATATTTGTTGAAGCTAATTGTGCTTATGCTGTGTCCTTAAGTGAAAATAGAGAACTTACAATGCTTTGAGTATGAAAAAAGATGGTAAATGGCTTGGGAAATTTACACATCAGTTTATGTGGTGAGTTTGGCTCGACATAAATAAAACTGACCTTTTAAAGAACCTTGTCATAATATATTAATAAGTGAGTACTTCCTTTACACTAATTAATATAGTGACCATTCTAGTATTTTGCATCTGTTCAGAACTTTTTTAAATGACTGTTTTGAGAGTTGCCTTATGAGTCACATCAGAAAACCAATATGATTATTTTACAGCCAGATTTCAATTTTAAAATCCCAAGTTAATATGTAATTGCCACTCCCCAACTTATTAATGTGTTGTGGCTCTAAAATAACTACTGGTTATTTTCCATAACCAAATACAGCTATAAAGTACAAAGATTTTCTGGTGCACTGATATGTAGACAAATATTGTCTATTAATTACATGTGTTCTAAAGTCAGTTTCAAAATTCCCAAAGATAGAATGGGCATCAGCCACAATGCCCAATAAGGACAACTTACAAACAGTTTATATATCTGGAATAGGGTTCTTCTCATCCAGATACTCCTCAGGCAGATATTTACCAGTGTGGTATACTACTTGAGAGAGAGAGGCTACATAAACACTACTAAATTTATTTAGATACCATTTATATACAAAATGGACAATTATGCAGACAATGCCCATAGTCTTCCTCTCAACCCAGGTGTCTACATCCTCCAGTTAGTCATTCATTTCATAAGTACAATCTCAATTTCAGCATTTCTCCAAGTAGCTAGACCTCCATGACCATTAACACAGCCCTTTTGCCCTGTTCACATCCCCATTTTTTCTAGCTTGCTTGCTCATCTCCTCTCATTTCAAACATTCTTCAACCTAATAGAGGTATGTAGTGCCTCTTGTTTTGCTGCCCCTGCATATCCAATTTACCTCCCCTTCCCTTGTTCTTCCCATCACCATCATTTCCTACCTGAACTATTATGCTAAACTCCCTAGGGGACCCTTGCTTCTGCTTATCCTCCCAAGAGTCCAGTTAAAGCATTAATAGTAATAATAATAATAAAGAAAGTGTGTGTGGTGAATGCATGTGTGTGTACAGATGAGTGTACCCCATACATATGTATGAGGAGGCCAGAGGAAAACAATGGGTGTCATTCTCATATTTCTCATCTGCTTGTTTTCTTGAGACAAAGTCTTTCCCTCACCCCACAGCTGCTGTCCATCAGTGAGACTCAATGATTCTCCAACCTTGACTTCCCAAGGACTCAGGTTACAGATGTGCATGGCCACTTCCAGCTCTTGAAATGGGTTCTGAGGAGTTGAATTTTGTGTTCTATGGCTCAAGAAGTTCTCCTGTTCAACTGGAAAACTCTCTTTGCTGTTGAGCCATCTTCCCAGGCCAAGAGTCTGAATTTTATACTTTTAGAAAAGAAGGTAAAAAAAAGGAAAAACAGTAAGAATAGCAAAAGATGTGTTTACTTAAAGCAGTGATTTCTTTATGATCACTTAATTTTAAGCAACATTCTAATGCTAATGAGAGGGAGCGTATGGCAGACTTAGAGGTGGAAGAACAGTTTGAAATTGTGTGGCCATAATAAGGGTTGTTCCAGACCAGTGGAGCGGTCCGCGGTCAACCATTTTTTTCTTTCTTTCTTTTTTATTTTTTTTTAAATTATTTTTCATTTTTTGAGGCAGGGTCTCACTCAAGCTCAAGCTAAATATATAGGGTAGCATATGGATCCTGTCAGGAAAAAGAAAGAAGTTAAGAATGAAACTAAAGAATTTTAGATCAACAGGAGTTAACTAAAAGTCTAAACATTGTGTTTACCTGCCTGAAGGCTAGATCTGAAACTTGCATTAGGAGAGCAGCAATCATATTCTTCGTCTACCTGAGACATTTGTTTGGGGGTTCTGACAGCTTACCCACTTTTGTGCTCTGTACTGATCCTCTATTCTCCGCCAGGCTTAACCCTTCTCATGAACAGAGTTCAAGACCAGCACTTTTATATGTTTTAACAGTTGCAATTTTCCTTGTACAATGAGTAATTTCCCATTGGCACAGTTCAGCAATTATCAGTACTTTATCAAGACTTTTGTGCTTAAAGGATCATATTTGTCTATCAAAATTATAGCTTACTTTATTGTGAGTTCTAATAAAGAGGTATGAATAAAAAGTGCTTCTCTGAGTTTTAACTGCAGCAAAGTCAATGGCATTCTTATGTTTAAAAAGAGATCATTTGCAAAGTACTATAGACAGCAGAGGGACAAATTTACGGGATTGTGTTTTCTATTTGAAAGATGCTTTTTTTTTTTTTTTTTTTCCTGAAGGAAAGCTGAAGTTTCTTTATTTTACTTCTTGTTCTGAACCAGTAACTTTTTTCCTTCCGTTACTGTATTTCTATGAATGTAGGTTACATCGGATATTCTCAGTTATCTCACTTTGCCACTTTATTAGAGCACTGCTTTTACCTCCCCTCAAATTTCAGCTTACAGTTCTATCAGTTTGGCAAGGTGCATGCTAAGTACATTTCTTTCATCACTCAGGAGCTCACTCTATGCTCCCCAGGAAGCCTTCTGCATTGATAGTACAAGTCCTCCTTCAGAAACCCTACAGTGACCCCTCTTTTCCTGCTTTGGAAGGGTGCTATTTGACTCCCACTGCTTTGTTCTTCTTCAGAGTCATGGCCTCTGCTGAAAGAACACATTATCATGTGTTCACCCCTTCTAATGCCAAAGCCAGGGACCCCACTTTCCTTGCTCAGCACATATGAATAAGCAAGAGAATGCAATGGTCTGTAAATCTGAGGAGATTCAGGAAATTTTCCACATCAGATTCATCATAATTGATCTCAATATACATAAGAAATAATAAGATGCTTTTTTCTTTTCCTTTTGCTAAAGGCTTTAGTCTGGAAGTTTCTCCTCTAATTCTCAAATGGAGGTTCTTTGAGACCTACATGCATTTATCCAAGTGTAAATAAAGTTATAAATTATCAGTCCATATATACAAAATGAACATAGTCTTGTCAAACACTCCTTTTAGGTCTTTATAATATTGTCCTTTACTGATGACAGTTATCAAGAACTTAATATATAAGATTTAAAAATCTAAGGTTGAGCTTGAAAGTGTGCCAGACCAAGAGAGACAAAAGGCAGAGTAATGTTGCCCTCAGGAATGTGAACCTGTGGAGTAAGCTATATTTCCATGAATACAGCCATCTCATATATCTGCTGTGGCATGAGACTTCTATAAGGAGGGCAGTGTGACCAACTGACAGAGCCCAGGCTCATTTTAGAGGGATACACACCAACTTAGTAAGCATCTAATAGAGAGAATAGATTTCATAAGAATTCAACACACTTAAGTATGACAGCCTAATCATATAATATGGAATTTTTAAAATTTTTATTAACATTTTCCATGATTATAAAATATATCCCATGGTAATTCCCTCCCTCCCCACCCCCACACTTTCCCATTTGAAATTCCATTCTCCATCATATTACCTCCCCATTACAATCATTGTAATTACATATATACAATATCAACCTATTAAGTATCCTCCTCCCTTCCTTTCTCTACCCTTTATGTCTCCTTTTTACCTTACTGGCCTCTGCTACTAAGTATTTTCATTCTCACGCAGAATAATATGGAATTTTTATAAAAGCAATTTAATTAAAATTTTCCATCAGAGTTACAGCAATATTGAAAATGAAACACCAAAATTACTTACTTTTACTAAGATAAGCTTAGCCAATTTTTGGCAGCTTTATTATTTTCGGTATACTCTGCTTCAAACAGGGTATTATAATTTTCTAGGGTTTTGCCATTATACTATTACAAAGGTTTTGTTTTTTCATGATGTCAAGCCCAATTGTCACACTAGAAGCAGAGAAAAAATTGGAAGGAATTATTTAGTAAAAATAAGAATTTCAGCATATCTGATACAGACTTATATATTCACATTTCCTGAGTGATTAACCTTAAAAAAGCACATGGATTTTTCAACAAGCTCTATGGTAATGTACATGACATTGTTAGGTCAGCTAGTGAGTTCCAAAGAGACTCAGTAGCTTGTGCACTGAGGAAAGTCAGGCTGTCCAGGAAGAAGATATGCTATTGTAGACAGCTTTGCATTGCAGGCAGAAAACACTCCACCAAGAGCAACTTTTGGGAGGAAAGTATTTATTTTGGCTTATAGACTCAAGAGGAAGCTCCATGATGGCAGGGGAAAATGATGGCATGTGCAAAGGGTGGACATAATCACCTGACCAACAATTGGATGGACAACGGCATCAGGAGAGTATGCCAGACACTTGCAAGGGGAAGCTAACTGTAATACCCATAAGCCCACCCCCAACAATACACTACGTCTAGGAGGCTCCAATTCCCAAATTGCCACCAGATACAGAACACCTAAATTTATGGGGGGCACCCTGATCACACACCCACATTCTGCCCTTGGCCCCCAGAAACTGATAACCATTCATGATGTAAAATGTACTGCATTCAATCCATCTCTAAAAGTCCAGTTTTTATCAGTCTTAGTGATGTCCAAACAACCCCATAGTCCAAGATCTTTTAACTGTATTATGATACAAAATACCACAAAACTTAATGGCACAGAATAAACAAATATTCACACTCAAAACATGGCATTGAGCATAGCAAAGGAATATTTAACCAATACAAGATTTCAAAAACAGGGCAAATATCAAACTCTGCATCTCTAAGGCTGACAACTCTAAGTCAGTGACAAATCTCCAAGTTCAATAATTCTAACCAGTGACAAGTCTCTGGAGTTCCAATTCTACCCCACCAGCTTCGCTGCTCATAGCCCAAAGTATACTCAATCTGGTGCCAGAAGCTCTCCTTGGCAGCAACCCCATAGTCCTGGCATCTCCATTGGGATTCCATTGCAACCCATGGTTTATCCACATGGCTCCATCAGATCTCTACTCAGGTAAACCAATAAGCCTGCTTCACACTGCCCATGGCCAACAAAACCATCTTGCAAAATCATTCCTGCATTTGGACTACTCCATAGTACAAGGTGGGCTACCAATTTGTTAACCCAGGGGGAGGGGAATAAATGTGACTTTATTTATAAGGAGCAGGATACTCCTTAAAATTTCAGGTCCTGCTGGGCATGGTGGCGCACGCCTTTAATCCCAGCACTTGGGAGGCAGAGGTAGGATTGCCATGAGTTCAAGGCCACCCTGAGACTCCACAGTGAATTCCAGGTCTGCCTGGACTAGATTGAGACCCTACCTCGAAAAACCAATATATATATATATATATATTTTCATGTCCCTTACTTCAAAAGAGTCTGAGTTCTTCCTGTTGACCAAATGCAGATCATGTGACACAATCTCAATAATTATGATGTCTCAAAATAATTACATTTGAAAAGGCAGCAGTACTGACCCAAAGGTTTTATTTATTTCTGTACCATATCCCTATGCTCACAACAGTCCATTTCTATGCAAAGAAATCCTGCACAAGTTCTCAGGACACTGGCCCAAAGAATAAAATCAGTATCATTAGGACAAAAATGATCACCAGATGTAGAGGGGACACAGGAGAATTTTCCAGAAGCTTATGGTGAGTGCAATAAAGAGCAACAGCAGATTTCTCAGTGGAATCCCTGAAAGCCAGAAGAGCCTGGAATGTAACACTTCAAAGTCTAAAAAACTATGGTATCCAACTGAAGCTACTCTACCCTCATAATAGATGGTCAAAGGAAAAATTTCCATGAAAAAAGTAAACTCTGTGATTACATGCAGACAAACCCAAACCAACAGAAATAGTTCAGGGAATACTCCACACAAAAGAGTTAATCAACCAATCTAAAGAGTCTACAAGAAGATCACAATAACAAAAACTAGACCAGGCTCAAAAAAGTACAAAACATAAGAAAGCCCAAACCCCATAAAGCATCCCATCATGACAGGGATTAAATTGAACATCACAGTTATAACCTTAAACATTAATGGTCTTAACTCACCCTTCAAAAGACACAAGTTAACAGAGTGGATCAAAAAAATGGACCCTTCTATCTGCTGTCTTCAAGACACCCACCTTGCCACTAAAGACTGACATATCCTCAGAGTTAAAGGATGGAAAATGTTATTCCAAGAAATAGAAATAAGAAACAAGTGGATGTTGCTACATTAATATCTGATATAATAGACTTCAAACCAAAAGTAATAAAAGAGGAAAAGGAAATACTTCTTACTCATCAAAATATTGATCCAACATAAGGACATCAAAATCATAAATTTATATGTGCCAAACACAGGTGCACCATAGGTTATAAAACAAAACATACTTAACAATAAAAAAGAAATAAACGCCAACACCAACACAGTCATGGACTTCAATACTCCACTATCATCTATAGACAGATCATTCAAACATAAAATCAACAAGGAAATAATAGAGCTCAACAACATTATAGACCTAATGGACATCTATAGATCTTGTCATCCCAATGCTATAGAATACACATTCTTCTCAGTGGTCCATGGAACCTTCTCCAAAATAGGTCACATATTAGGCTATAAAGCATGCCTCCATAAATTCAGGAAAATTGACATAACTTCCTGTATTAGATAAGACCACAATGATTTAAAGTTACAAATCAATAAGAGACACATCAGAAACTCCATCAGTTCCTGAAGACTGATGAATGGGTTGTCGAAAAAAATCAAAAAATTGATTGTAAAATTTCTAGAATTGAAGGATAATAAAAACACAACTTACCAAAACTTATAAGACACAATAAAGGCAGCTCTAAGGGGAAAATTTGTAGCACTAAATGCCTTCATAACAAAGATGGAGAGATCCCAAGTTAATAACCTAACCACACACCTAAAGGCACTGGAAAAACAAGAAGAATCCAACCTAGAGGGCTCCAGATGGAAAGAAATAATCAAAATCAGAGCAGAAATTAATGAATTGGAAACTAAAAAAGGAATTACGAAAATCAATGAAACAAAGACTTCATTCTTTGAAGAAATAAACAGGATTTATAAACCCTTGGACAATTTAATCAAATGAAGAAAAGCTAAGTCTAAAATTAACAAAATTGGAAATGAAAAGGGAGAGGTCACAACAGACATCAATGAGATTGGAAGAATCATCAGGTTATATTTCCAAAACCTCGATTCCACAAAATTGTATAATCTGGAAGAAATGGATGAATTCCTAGATACATGCCACTTACTAAAACTAAACTCAGAGCAGATTCATCTAGTAAACAAATATATTACATTCATTGAAATTGTAAGGTAATCAAAAACCTCCCCCCAAAGAAAAGTCCAGGACCGGATGGCTTAGCCAAATTCTATCAAAACTTTACTAAGGAACTAAACCAATTTTTCTCTAACTGTTTAACTTAATAATGAACATGGAATCTTCCACAACTCCTTTTATGAAGTTGGGATCACTTTAATACCCAAACCAGATACAAGAAAAGAAAACTATAGTCCTATTTCACTAATGAACTTAGATGTAAAGATCCTGAACAAAATCCTCATGATCCAAACTTAACAACACATCAAAAGCATGATCCACCTTGATTAAGCAGGATTCTTTCCAGGGTTGCAGTGATGGTTCAACATACAGAAATTGTTCAACACAATACATCACATAAATATACTTAATCACAAGAACCACATCATGATTTCAACAAATACAGAGAAGGCCTTTTACAAAATAAATCAGTTCAAACTCAAAGCACAAGAGAGAATGGGCATAGATAGTTTATATCTAAACACAATAAAATCATGTATAAAGCACCTAAAACCCAAATAATACTTAATGGGGAAAGACTCAAGGAGTTGTCATTGAGATGGAAAACAAGACAGAGGTGTCTACTTTCTCCATTGCTCTTTAACTTAGTACTAGAAGTCCTAGTCCAAGCAATAAGACAGGAGACAAAAAGGATACAAATGGGAGAGGAAGAAGTCAAATTAGCTCTATTTGCAGTTGGCATGATCCTATGCATAAGTGACCTTAAAGTCTCAATTTAAAAACTTCTAAAGTTGCTTAATTTGTTCAGCAATGTGGCAGAATACAACATCACACACAAAAGTCAGTAGCCTTTTTATATGCAAAGGACAAATATACAGAGAAAAAAATTGGTGAGGCTGTTCCATTTTCAATACTCCCCTCCCCACAAATTAAATAGCTTGGAATAACTCTAACCAAGGATTTGAAACATTAACAAAAAAAGAAAGAAAGAAATTGGAGATGACTTGAGGAGATGCAAAGACCTCCCATATACCTGGATAGGTAGAATTGATATTGTTAAAATGGCAATTCTACCAAAAGAAGTATACAGATTTAGCACAATACCAATAAAAAATCAGCATCATTCTTCACAGAGATAGAAAAAAAATGATCTCAAAATTCATATGGAATGGCAGCAGGCCTCAGTTATCCAAACATATCCTCGGGTGTTGGGGGGGAACACCTCTGGAGGCATCACCATACCTGATTTAAAACTATATTATAAAGCCAGAGTGACACAAACAGCATGGAACTGGCATTAAAAACAGAATCTTAGACCAATGAAACAGAATTGAAGACCCAGACCTTAGGTCAAGTAACTATAGCTACTTTATCTTTGACAAAGGTGTCAATGATGTATACTGGACAAAAGACAGCAACTTCAACAAATGGTGCCAGACAAATTGGATAAACCCATGTAGGAAACATGAAGCTAGACCCACTCATCTCACCATACACAGAAATTAAGGCCAAGTGAATTAAAGACCTCAATATAAGACCTGAACTATTCAACTACTGGAATTAAAAATAGGAGGAACTCTCCATGATATAGGAGTGGTGAAGGGCTTCATGAACAATACCCCAGTATCCAAGGAAATTAATCAATCTCTCAATTAATGGGATCTCATGAAACTAAAATGCATTTTTTTTTTTTACAAACATAAGGTTAGCAGAGCCAATAGATTACCCACAGAGTGGGAGAAAATTTTTGCCATCTATGCCACTGAGAGAGTCCTAATATCTAAAATCTACAGAGAACTAAAAAATCTCAACAATAAATCATCAAACAACCCACTGAAAAATGGGGTAAAGAACTGAATAGGGAGTTCTAAGAGGAAGAAATACAAATGGATAACGCCCACTTAAGAAAATGTTCAACATCCTTAACCATCAGGGAAATGCAAATTAGGATAACTATGAGATTCCACCTTGTTCAAGTAAGGATGGTGTTGCAGTCAGGTTTGTATCACTGTCAGAAAACAAGTGACCAAGAGCCACTTGTGGGAATAAAAGGTTTATTGTGGCTTACAGACTCGAGGGGAAGCTCCATGATGGCAGGGGAAACCCATGACATGAGCATGGACATCAACTCCTAGCCAACATCAGATGGACAAAAAGCAACAGAAGACTGTGTCAAACACTGACAAGAGGAACCTGGCTATGACACCCATGAGCCTGCCTCCAACAATACACTGCCTCCAGGAGGTGTTAATTCTCAAATCACCCTCAGCTGGAAACCTAGCACTCAGACTATTTAAGTTTATGGGGGACACCTTAATCAAACCACCACAGATAGCAATCATTGAAAAATAAAATGACAACGAATGTTGGCAAGGATATGGGGAAAGAGCAACCCTCATTCACTGATGGTAGGATTACAAAATTTTATAACAACTATGGAAATCAATATGGAGATTCCTAAAAAGGTGAATATAGAACTACCAGTAGACCCAGTTATTCCTTTACTGGGCATTTACCCTAATTGCTCCACACTTCACTACAGAGATATTTTCTCAGCCATATTTAAAGCTGCTCAATTCATAATAGCTAAGAACTGAAATCAAACCAGGATCCCATCATTGGACGAATGGATAAGGAAGTTGTGGTACATATACATAATGAATTTCTACTCAGCAGTAAGAAAAAAGTGATACAATTAAATTTGTAGAGAAATGGATTGACTTAGAACAAATCAGACTCAATGAACACACACAATCACATGAAGACAAATGCCGCATGTTCTCACTCATCTGATGTTCCTAACCTGGCTCAGCTTGAGTTACTGTGATACCAGATAGACAACTTGAGGCCCAGACAATAGAAATGGAAGAGTCTGGGGGGGAAGGAAAGGTGAGGTTTGGGGAAAATAAGGACGAAACTCAACCCAAAATGAACTGGTACCATACAAACCTTTCTCTCAGAAGGTGGACTAAATACCCCTCAATATGAGTACAGGGGTAGTTCCCAAAAAGAAGGGCCCTTGAGAGGGTGGGATGAAGCATAACCTTAAAACACTTTGGCTCTGACTTGTAACTCTCAGTACTAGAAATAGGTGCTACCCACACTGAGCTGTTGATCAGAAACACCCATGACTTCTCCAAAATAAGACAGGCTTCTGTCAAAGCACTTGATTACCCACCTGAGGTAAAAGGTAAGACTTTATTGCTGAAGACACCATATGCTGCCAGCACAGGACATAGAAACACCTGGCTGGAATCTGGGAGAGGCTGCCCCCAGACAGTTAGCACATCTAGTGCTAGAAAATGCCACATGAGTTACTGGGGGAAAGTGGCCAACAACAGTGTGAGAAAGCAGGGGTCTAAGCTACTTAGAAGCCACCAGCCTGACAAGAAGTACACACCAGTCTAATTGTAGCACAGGGCATTGTTGGGTAACCAATGGCTTTCTGATTGGCTAAGAGACCTGCTCAGTGGAAATGAACCCATATCTGGAACTGAGAACAGGTCTGAATCGTATGGAGACAAATATTATGCTCTCCAATGTCAAGCTCCCACTAATCTTTGGCTAAAAGAAGGCCTAAATCCATCAAACTCTTCCTAAATTAATAACACTTATCCAATTTAACCTATTCTGGCCTTATTCTCCACTAGAGAATCTATTTTTCTTTTTCAGAAGGTAGTGAGATCCAAAGAGATAAACCATCCCTTGCATCTCAGACAAGGCTCAGGCAAAGCCATAAAGGAACTGGTGAGACAAGCAAGAATGCTGCTTCCATGGTGAGCCTGGCAAGCAGTGCCAGGGTGAAGGAGACAGATGCTGAGGATATTCAGCACATACCAAAGCAGATATCCAGAGGATCCTAAGAGCTCCTCACTGAAGTAGTCTTAAAACACACCCACCAAGGCTTATGGAATTTTGTGGAAGAGGGAGTAGAAAAATTGTAAGAGTCACAGGTTGTGAAGTCATACCCAGAGGCACGGCTTCCACCCAATAACTGACTTCTGCTCCCACAGTGAATAACCCACAACCTCATCGGGAATACCAGCAACCCCACTGAGGAGGGCCCTCTGCAGAATGGAGCCAAAGAGGAGGGAAAAGATAGCACTAACACATGATATATCCATACAAAGGATGTTCTTAATAATTTTTTAAAAAGAGCAGAAAAAAGAACAACAGCAGAGCAAGAATTCAGAGAGATAAATACTACTTCAAATGAGGTGGAAAGGTGAGGGAAGACCCAAAATTTGTTTTCTGACATCTACACACATGTTCTGGCAACACATACACACACACACACACATACACACCATTTTTAACAAATGAATCAAGGCATCATCTGGGCCATTCTTCTTAATTAGCATCTAGAAGAATCTTGACCTTGACTTTCATCACTTATTGTGGCTGCCATCATCCCAAAGTGTGGTTGTTATCACACTAATCTTTGATAAAGACAAACACTTCCAAATTCTCTGCTCTGTCTTCTAATATATCTCTCTTCTCTGTGTATCTAATCTCCCTTTGCCATTCTTTAATAAGTATATTTACCATTGTATTTAGAGCCCACATAGGTTATCTATGGTAATTCTGTCAACTTAAGGTCCCTAGCTTCTAAAAGTTCTGAGTATTGGACTTTTCACATACTAGGCAAATTAGCAAATGATCTATCACTGAGCCAAGTCACCAGCCCACAATATCCCTATCCATTAATCTCACCTCTCTCTCTCTCTCTCTCCCTCTCTCTGTCTCTGTCTCTCTCTCTCTCTCTCTCACACACACACACACACACACACTTAACTATTATCTATGTATCTATCCATCTATCACTCATCTATATAAACTTTGTGTTGCAGTCCGGTTCTCATTGCTGTTAGAAATCACCCGACCAAGAGCAGCTTCTGGGAAAAACAGATTTATTTTGGCTTACAGGCTCAAGGGGAAGCTCCACGATGGCAGGGGAAAACGATGGCATGAGCAGAAGGTGGACATCACCCCTTGGCCAACATAAGATGGAACACAGCAACAGGAGGGTGTGCCAAACACTGGCATGGGGAAACTGGCTATAAAGCCCATAAGCCCGCCCCCAACAATACACTCCCTCCAGGAGGCATTAATTCCCAAATATCCATCAGCTGGGAACCTAGCATTCAGAACACCTAAGTGTTTTGGGGACACCTGAATCAAACCACCACATTCCGCCCCTGGCCCCCATAAACTGATATCCATACATGATGTAAAATACAATGCATTCAGGCTGACTTTAAAAGTCCCCATAATTTTTATCAATTCCAATGATGTTCATACATCCCCATAATTCATGATCTCTTTTTTAAAAATTTTTATTTATTTATTTATTTGAGAGTGACAGACACAGAGAGAAAGACAGATAGAGGGAGAGAGAGAGAATGGGCGCGCCAGGGCTTCCAGCCTCTGCAAACGAACTCCAGACGCGTGCGCCCCCTTGTGCATCTGGCTAACATGGGACCTGGGGAACCGAGCCTCGAACCGGGGTCCTTAGGCTTCACAGGCAAGCGCTTAACCGCTAAGCCATCTCTCCAGCCCTAGTTCATGATCTTTTAACTGAGCCGAAATACCAAAAAATAACCTCAAAAAACCCATAATGGCACAGAAGAAATATTCACACTGCAATAGATGGCATTGGGCATAGCAAAGAAACATTTAACCAATACAAGATTTAAAACAACCAGGGCAAATATCAAACTCTGTAGCTTCAAGTCCAGCAACTCTAGCCAGTGACAAATCTCCAAGACTGATCATTCTAACCAGCAACAAGTCTCTGGCATTCCAATTCCGCCCCTCCAGCTAGGCTACTCACAGTCCTGGGAAACTTCATTGGGGCCGGCAGCTCCTTGGCAGCCATCTCATGGTCCCGGCATCTCCACTGGGTCTCCACTGCAAGCCACGGTTCATCCTCATGGCCCCATGGGGTCTCTATGCAGGCAACCAGCAAACTCGCTTCACACTGCCCATGGCCATTTCCAAAACACAAGACCGTGTTGCAAACTCAATGACCCTCTTTCCAGCATTTCTTATACTCCACGATACCAGGTAGGGTGCCAATTTGTTAATCCAGAGGGGATTAAAGCAGACTTTGAAGAATAGGACTCCTTGAGCACTCAGGCCCCTTCAAAAGAGTCTACATTCTTCTTGTTGCCCCAGTGCAGGTCAGCTAGCCCAGTCTCAAAGGTTGTAATCTCTCAGTTGCAGCTGAACAGGCAACAACAGTTCATCCAAAGATTTTTCTTTCTGTGCCATATCCCTCTGCACACACCAGTTCATTTCTATGCAAAGCAACCCTGCACAACTTCTCAGGACATGGGCATAAGAGCAAGCTTCTCATACAAACTGCTAGCCCAGTCCAGGCACAGCTCTTTCTCACCCTCATAAGCCAAACCTCACAGTCCATAGTTCTTACTGCCTTCAGGTCTTTCAGCTCTGACCAGAATAGTCCATCAAGCTGTACTTACAGCACTGCAAGGCATCTCTTAGGCCAAGGCTTCAACTCCTTCCACATTCCTCTTGAAAATCAGCTCCAAAAGGCCGAAACCACATAGTCAGGTGTCTAGCAGCAATCCCACTCCTCGGTACCACTTTACTGTTGCAGTCAGGTTCTCAATGCTGTTAGAAATCACCCGACCAAGAGCAGCTTCTGGGAAAAAGAGATTTATTTTGGCTTACAGGCTTGAGGGGAAGCTCCACGAAGGCAGGGGAAAACGATGGTATGAGCAGAAGGTGGACATCACCCCCTGGCCAATATAAGATGGACCACAGCAACAGGAGGGTGTGCCAAACACTGGCATGGGGAAACTGGCTATAAAGCCCATAAGCCCGCCCCCAACAATACACTCCCTCCAGGAGGCATTAATTCCCAAATATCCATCAGCTGGGAACCTAGCATTCAGAACACCTAAGTTTATGGGGGACACCTGAATCAAACCACCACACTTTGTGTGTGTCACATATATGTGTGTGTTTGTGTGAGTCTGGGTGTGGTGGTTTGAATATGTGGCCTCAAAGAATCTGACTTTTTTTTTTATGAGTCCTAGGGATGTAACATCTGCTGGTGTCTGGCCAAATGTATATACTATGCTCACCAAACTGCCCAGTAAGCACTTCTCTTAATATTCATAACCATATGTTAATGCTACTCTCACTTTTGGTTAGAGAAGCTTCTCTTTTCAGGTGGCAGTGACCTTGGGATGACTCATAAGGCAACATGGTGCTGAGAAGAAGTGACCGAGGAGTGCTCCGCACTGAAATATCTCAATCACATCTTCCATGGCTTAGGGTCCATTGCAGAAGAGGTAGTGGAAAGAACATAAGACCCAAAGGAAGGGTAGGACTCCTTACAATGTGCTCCTCCAGACACAAAATGGCCTGAATATCCATGACTTCAAAGTGCCTGACACTACCTACACAAGACCATCATAATGGGAAGAAAGGATCATGACATCAAAGTAAAAAGGAGATTGATTTAGAGGGGGTGGGGATATGATGGAGAGTGGTGTTTGAAAGGGGAAAGTGGGGGGAGGTGGAGGGAGGGAATTACCCATGGGATATTATTTACAATTATGAAAGTTGCCAATAAAAATGAATAAAAAGATTGAGCTTGCAACATGAGTCTCCAGAAGGTAGAGTCCTGTTTATGACACTGGGGCATATCTGGTAGTCCAGTCCCAAGGTGTTTGTTGCAGTCCGGTTCGCATTGCTGGTAGAAATCACCCAACCAAGAGCAGCTTCTGGAAAAAGAGATTTATTTTGGCTTACAGGCTCGAGGGGAAGCTCCACCATGGCAGGGGAAAATGATCGCATGAGCAGAGGGTGGACAACACCCCCTGGCCAACATAAGGTGGATCACAGCAACAGGAGGGTGCGCCAAACACTGGCATGGGGAAACTGGCTATAAAGCCCATAACCCGCCCCCAACAATACACTCCCTCCAGGAGGCATTAATTCACAAATATCCATCAGCTGGGAACCTAGCATTCAGAACACCTAAGTTTATGGGGGACACCTGAATCAAACCACCACATTCCGCCCATGGCCCCCATAAACTAATATCAATACATGATGTAAAATACAATGCATTCAGTCTGACTTTAAAAGTCCCCATAGTTTTTATCAATCCCAATGATGTTCATACATCCCCATAGTCCAAGATCTTTTAACTGAGCAGTAATACCAAAAAATAACCTCAAAAAACCCATAATGGGACAGAATAAATATTCACAATGCAAAAGATGGCATTGGGCATAGCAAAGAAACATTTAACCAATACAAGATTTAAAACAACCAGGGCAAATATCAAACTCTGTAGCTTCAAGTCCAGCAACTCTAGCCAGTGACAAATCTCCAAGTCCAATAATTCTAACCAACAACAAGTCTCTGGCATTCCAATTCTGCCCCTCCAGCTAGGCTACTCACAGTCCTGAGAAACTTCATCAGGGCTGGCAGCTCCTCGGCAGCCATCTCATGGTCCTGGCATCTCCACTGGGTCTCCACTGCAAGCCACGGTTCATCCTCATGGCCCCATGGGGTCTCTATGCAGGCAACCAGCAAACCCGCTTCACACTGCCCATGGCCATTTCCAAAACACAAGACCGTGTTGCAAACTCAATGACCCTCTTTCCATCATTTCTTATACTCCATGATACAAGGTAGGGTGCCAATTTGTTAATCCAGGGGGGAATAAAGACACTCCTTGAGCACTCAGGCCCCTTCAAAAGAGTCTATATTCTTCTTATTGCCCCAGCGCAGATCAGCTAGCTCAGTCTCAAAGGTTGTAATCTCTCAGTTGCAGCTGAACAGGCAACAACAGTTCATCCAAAGATTTTTCTTTCTGTGCCATATCCCTCTGCACACACCAGTTCATTTCTATGCAAAGCAACCCTGCACAACTTCTCAAGACATGGGCACAAGAGCAAGCTTCTCACACACACTGCTAGCCCAGTCCAGGCAAAGCTTTTTCTCACCCTCATAAGCCAAACCTCACAGTCCATAGTTCTTACTGCCTTCAGGTCTTTCAGCTCTGACCAGGATAGACCATCAAGCTGTACTTACAGCACTGCAAGGCATCTCTTAGGCCAAGGCTTCAACTCCTTCCACATCCTCTTGAAAATCAGCTCCAAAAGGCCGAAACCACATAGTCAGGTGTCTAGCAGCAATCCCACTCCTCGGTACCACTTTCCTGTTGCAGTCCGGTTCGCATTGCTGGTAGAAATCACCCAACAAAGGGCAGCTTCTAGGAAAAAGAGATTTATTTTGGCTTACAGGCTCAAGGGGAAGCTCCACAATGGCAGGGGAAAACGATGGCATGAGCAGAGGGTGGACATCACCCCCTGGCCAACAGAAGTTGGACCACAGCAACAGGAGGGTGTGCCAAACACTGGCACGGGGAAATTGGCTATAAAGCCCATAAGCCTGCCCCCAACAATACACACCCTCCAGGAGGCATTAATTCCCAAATATCCATCAGCTGGGAACCTAGCATTCAGAACACCTAAGTTTATGGGGGACACCTGAATCAAACCACCACAGTGTTCAAAGAGCTCAGGCTGTTTAAGTTTGCTGGATGTTGGCTTTTCTCTGTCTGCTATGATGATGTATGATGAAGCAATCAAGTTTCTTCTGCCATTGATGATGTGCCTCTGGATTCTGTAAGCCTGAAGTAAACCCTTTCCTCCTATATGCTGCATCTGTTCAGGTGTTTGTCTAACAATGTGAAGGTAATTGCAACAGTAAAGTTTGTATGGAGAAGTGGGGTTGTTGTTGCATGTATGTTGGAGGAATGTGGAAAGATTTGGTATTTTGGAATGGAGAAGTGCTTGCAGTGCTATAAGTAGAGTTCGGTGAACTATTCTATTCTGGTGAGAGTTTGATAGTGCTAATGGTAGAGAGAACTGTATCCTGTGAAGGCTTGGCTTATGAAGTTTTTCTTTTCTAAAAGTAGGGTCTGACTTTAGCTCATGTTGACCTCAAATTCACTCTGTATTCTCAGGCTTACCTTGAACTCACAGTGATCCTCCTACCTCAGCCTTCTGAGTGCTGGGATTAAAGGCTTGCACCACCATGACCTCATGAACTTTTAAAGGAGGAGAGATGTGTTTTGGAACTAGGTTACTGGTAAAAAGGCTAGATGTGGTCTCTACCCATGCCCAGAGAGTTTGATCAAGGTTGAATTTAAAAAATAATGAACCGATGTGTTGATGAAGGTATAGAACAGGAAGATATGAAAAATGTATGGTTTAGTCACTGATATAATTCAAACAAGTTTAGAGTTAACGACACAGAGACTGGTTTTAGTTTACTGAAACTGCATTACCTTAGTTGATTACCACCATCAAGGGTGGACCAACTGTTTTGCTCTGAGACAGTGGAAAAGATGCTCAAGGGTGAAATCCACCCACAGAAGGGTCAAATGAGTAAGAATAGAAATTATTTTTCAAGGAGGTGATCTGAAGAAAGAATTCTAAAATACCCTGCTCTACAAGGTCAGGGTTTATTTCTTCCTGGATTTAAAAATTTGGCTATGTTGCTGGGTGTGGTGGCACACACCTTTAATTCCAGCATTTGGGAGGCAGAGGTAGGAGGAATGCTGTGAGTTCGAGGCCACCCTGAGACTCCATAGTGAATTCCAGGTCAGCCTGGGCTAGAGTGAGACCCTACCTTGAAAAACCAAAAAAAAAAAAAAAAAAAAAAAAAAAATTGGCTATGCTGCTTACCTGGTAATAGTTTTGGAAGCATGACAAATGCTGGAAAGAAAGTTTCAATGGATGTGGAACATGGCTCCAGAATCTATGGCATATGAAGAGGGTAGAAATCTTTATATGGAGGACAAGTAAGGCCATCTTATGAAGGTGGACTGGAACCACTTCTGAGACGTGATGTGGGAAATGGGTGGAAATCCCTGTAGTGGAGGATAAGTAAGGCCATTGTATAGAGCTCTAAAGATGAGCCATTCTTTGCAGCATAGACTCAAAAATGTTGTGAATGTACCAGGACTGTGGAACAGCTACAATGTACAGCTATTCTGTCAGTCCAGCAGGAAGGGTAGAACTAGAATCCAAAGACTTTTGTCACTGCTTATGGATATTAGACTTGAACTACAGATGGTTAATGTTGACCTTCTGTTTATTATTTGCATTTCCAGTCTCTCCTTGATGTGCATTTTTACAACAGAAATGTTTACTCTGTGCCATTGTGTGTTGGAAGTAATAATTTGTGTTTTGATCTTATAGGACTCACAGTTAAGAGACAGTCTTAAATCTCAGATGAGACTTGGGACTTTTGAACAGTGTTAAAGTTGGTAAAGATTATGGGGACCTTTGGAGTTGGGCTGTGTGCAATTTGCATTGTGAGATGGTCATGAGTATTCTAAAGAAAGTCTAAGAGAAAAATGAAAGAGAACACCGGACTTGATCTTTACAGACATGAACGACCCATATACCTCAACAAGGAGGGGCCAATAGGGAAGGGGTAGTTCACGGATGAGCCTAATAATGGTACCAAACTGCCTGTACTTGAAGAATTGAAAACTAATAAAAAAAATAAAAATAAACTGTTTATTGAGAGAAAAAGCAAGGGAATGCAGCCTTTTGGCAGAATGAAGGCTGAAGCAACAAGTTAGGTTGTAGTTCAGACTTATAAGGAGGATCCTAAGGAAAACATACTGAATTCGCTGCAGTTGCAAAGGAAGTAGATGAGGCACCAAAGTTATTTGCTTAGAAAAAGCTTTGTAGCAGAACTTTTTAGGGAGAATACCCCACCAGGCAGTTTCTGAGCTGAATGTCTCTCTTCTTTATGGTTTTCTAATCTTAAGATTGGTTATTAATTCTTTGGTTCCTCTAGTTTTCAGGGAAGGCTATTAACCCTTCAGTCCAGACTCTGGAAGGATAAAAACAGATTGGGGAGAACTGGGGGTGAGTGGGGCATTTAGGGGAGGACTGTGTGAGTTGGAACAGGGGTGAAGAGCTCTCTCAGACTACTTCCTGCTGGTGGGGGGATCAGCAGATCTGTTGGGGCATCCTACTCGGTCCTGTGGAGGTTGAATGTCCAGGGGTTGATATCCAGTGGCCATAAAGAAATCAGTGACTGGGCTGGAGAGATGGCTTAGCAGTTAAGCGCTTGCCTGTGAAGCCTAAGGACCCCGGTTCGAGGCTCGGTTCCCCAGGTCCCACTTTAGCCAGATGCACAAGGGGGCGCACGTGTCTGGAGTTCGTTTGCAGAGGCTGGAAGCCCTGGCGCGCCCATTCTCTCTCTCTCCCTCTATCTGTCTTTCTCTCTGTGTCTGTCGCTCTCAAATAAATAAATAAATTAAAAATCTAAAAAAAAAAAAAAAAAAAAAGAAATCAGTGACTCACTGTAAGTGAAGATGTATATTCTGTCTTGGAGGAATTTAGTGAGGCATCTGAGTATGCAAGGACCAAAAAGGAGAATTAGTAGAATCATAACAATGGGGCCCAGTAAAGGGCTTAATCATGGAAACCATTGCCCTAAATCTGACCAAAAGTTGCTCTAACGAATTCTTTTAATTTCTTGCTTGATTTTATCTATCTATTGTTAAATAATATTAGAATTATCTGTAATGTTGAAACAGCACATCCCAGAGAATTGCTGTCATCCAACATGATGTTTTAATAATAGGAAACCAATAACAGCTCTATTTTGTAATATTGAGATCCAGAGTTATTTCATTTCTTAGTTAAGTTCTGCCAGAACTTGTGCAGTGAAATTAGCAGTCTTACTGAAAACACAGGCCAGTTTGGAGACCTCCTTTTGTATTCCTGTCACAAGGCCTGGAATGGAAAGAATCAAGGCTGATGTAATGGCTACCTGCTTTGAATTTAATAAGATTAAATCTTCATCACAATTGGTGGGTACCCTGTGATAATTCACTGGGGAGTGGTTGTGGAAGATAAGAAGGGAAGGATACACCCAATAGAACAGATTCCAGAGAATTTGTCAGGAAGGGCTTGGTAGGTTGCTTGGTTGCAGAGGAAGGCCCATCCCTTAGGTAGATGTTTGCCAGAAGGCAAAGAAACATTCCTTTCAATAGAACAATTAAGAGTTGTATACTTATGAGAAGTTGAAAGAAGGGTACAGTTGATGCATAAGCAGTGCCATTGGATAGTGTTGCAGTCTGGTTTGCATTGCTGGTAGAAATCACTCAACCAAGAGCAGCTTGTGGGCAAAAAGAGGTTTACTTTGGCTTACAGGCTCCAGGGCATGGAAAATGATGACATGAGCAGAGGGTGGACATCACCCCCTGGCCAACATAAGGTGGACTATAGCAATAGAAGAGTGTGGCAAATACTGTCATGAGGAAACTAGCTATAACAACCACAATCCTACCCCCAACAATACACCATCTCCAGGAGGCTTTAATTTCTAATTGCCATCAGCTGGGGAACGTAGCATCCAGAACACCTAAGTTCATGGGAGACACCTGAATAAAATCACCACATTCTGCCTCTGGCCCCCATAAACTGATATCCATACATGAAGCAAAATAAATGCATTTAGCCCAACATAAAGGCCCCATAGTTTTCATCAATCCCAATGATGTTCAAACATTCCCATAGTCCAAGATCTTTTAGCTGAGCCACAATAGCAAAAAAATCCCCCCCAAACCCACAATAGCACAGAATAAACACTGCAAAAGATGGCATTCAGCATAGCAAAGAAATATTCATCCAATACAAGATTTAAATGGGACAAACACCAAACTCTCTAACTCCAAGTCCAACAACTCTAACCAATGACAAGTCTCCAAATCTAATAATTCTAAATATCAACAAGTCTTAGGAGTTCAACTCCATCCCTCCATATAGGTTACTCAGAGTCCTGAAAACTTTATCTGGGGCCAGTAGCTCTCCTTGGCAGCCAGATTGTGGTCCTGGCATCTCCACTGGGTCTCCACTGCAATCCAATGGTCATCTTCATGGCCCCATGGGGTCGTCATGCAGACATCCAGCAAATCTCCTTCACACTGTCCATGGCCATTTCCAAAACACAAAACCATGTTGCAAACTCAATGACCTTCTCTTTTCTGCATTTCTTATATTCCATAATGTCAGGTAGGGTGCCAATTTTATAATCCAGGGGGGAATAAAGCAGATTTTGACAAACAGGACACTCCTTGAGCACTCAGGCCCCTTCAAAAGAGTCTGTGTTATTCCTGTAGCCCCAGTGCAGGTCAGCTAGCCCAATCTCAAAGGTTGTAATAATCTCTCAGTTGCAGCTGAATGGGCAGAAGTTCATCCATTTTTTTTTTTCCTTTGCCATATCCCTCTGCTCACAACAATTCATTTCCATGCAAAGCAACCATGCACAACTTCTCAGGACATGGGCATGATAGCAAACTTCTCACACAAACTGCTAGCCCAGTCCAGGCAAAGCTCTTTCTTGCCCTCAAAGCCAAACCTCACAGTCTATAGTTCTTACTGTACTCAGGTCTTGCAGCTCTAACCAGAATAATCCATCAAGCTATACTTATAGCACTGCAAGCCATCTCTTAGGCAAAGTTTCAAATACTTCCACATTCCTCTTGAAAATCAGCTCCAAAAGACCAAAGTCACACGGTCAGGTGTCTAGGAGCAATCCCACTCCTCGGTACCACTTTACTATTGCAGTCAGGTTCGCATTGCTTGTAGAAATCACCTCACCAAGAACAGCTTGTGGGAAACAAGAGGTTGATTTTGGCTTACAGACTAGAGGGGAAAGCTCCATGATGGCATGTAAAATGATGACATGAGCAGAGAGTAGACATCACCCCCTGGCCAACATCAGGTCAACCATAGCAACAGGAGAGTGTGCCAAACACTGGAATGGGGAAATTAGCTATAATACCCAGGAGCTCACCCCCAACAATACAGTGCCTCCAAGAGGCTTTAATTTCCAAATGTCATCAGCTTGGGAACCTAGCATCCAGAACATCTGTTTATGGGAGACACCTGAATAAAACCACCACAGATAGAGAGATTGGGAATTCTCACTCAAGATGGAGCACAGGATATTCTTATGTTATAATTTTGTCCCCAGTGACACTAACATAGTTATTATATCTGACAGACAGGCCCATAAGGTTATTAGTTAATAGTTTATGGACTGAGCTTCCTTCATGTAAAAATGTTTCGTTCCTGAGTTTTGTTCCTGAAAAAAAGGATGTTTGCTCATTGTGTCAACAGCCAATTGTATCCAGAAGTTTCGAGTATTCCAGGACTCTAGAAAGCTCATGGAAATACTTACATTCAAGGTAGCCTTTGAGTAAACTGTGTCTGAAAGGGATACCATTTTAAGTTTAATACAAGATTATAGCCCTGTGCCTTGAGGGTTAGCAAGAGTTTTATATGTACCATAGTTTATGTTATCTTTTTAGATTGATCTGTGAGATTTTTTTCATGGGCCCTTCATGTTACCTTGGTAAAATATTTCTTGGCCATCCCAATATCATTTAATAGGGCTAATAATGATGTTATGAGCATATATAGAGCATATTTTCTTTGGGAAGAGTTGGAAATGGGTGGAGTAAGGTAGAAAGAGTAAGGTGAATAGAAGTTGGGGTGACATTTTATGATTAGAATGATAATAAAAATATGACCATAAAGGAGGGTGAGGCCTGCTTTTGCAGTGTAGGACTAGAGAGAGGGTATTGCTGTGATTAGTCCAATGGTAAGGATTGCAGCAAGGACAAGAGGAAGGATGGTGCAGAGCATGAGCAGTCCCTGCAAAGGGCAAAATGAAGGGTACGAGTGAAGAATTCAATCTGATGGGGCTGGAAAGACAAAAGTGCCCTGTAACCAAAGGATTTCAGTAGCCTTGAGTAGCTAATCAAAGATGTGGAAGGGCCATGGTATTAACCATATGTCCTCTAGCAGGTCAGTTAGGAAAAGGTGAAACTGATGAAGGTTAAGCATTCAGTGGACCTGGAAAAGGAAACATAAGGTTAATTATGGTCTTGGTTGTTTCTTCAGGGATTGATGAGAGATGAGAAGTTTTGAGTTTGGTGTGATTTAGGAGGGTAACGGAGTAGGAGGAAGGTGTTTTCTTGAGGCCTGTTCGATCAAACCAAGGAGCAAAATTTTGAAGTTTGGCCACCATGGAGGTGAGGAGTATGACTTTATAATGTCTTTGCCATTTAGGTTGCAAGGAAGAGGGAGTGTTAGGAGAAATATAAACTTGTCCCCTACTTGGACAGAGGGAAGAGGAACATTAGGGATAGGTTTGGGGAGGTTTGAATCAACAGTCTTCCCTAGCTCTGCCCTGAGAGAAGAAAGAAAGTCTTGGGCAAGAGTAGGGGTTAGATTACAATTTGTAGGATGAATTCCAGGGGGAATGATGGGTCTGCCATACATTAATTCAAATAGGCTGATGTTAGTTGGTTTTCAGGGGAGGGCACAGAGATGAAGGAGAGCTAAGGGTAGGAGTTTGGTCCAGTCTGATATTAGTTCTAGTGTTACTTTAGTTAAAGATTCCTTTGAGGGGGCAATTGGCCCTTTCAATGTTCCCAGAAGATTGGTGGTGGAAGGGAATATGAAACTTCCAAGATATATGAAGGGTTGCGGCTACATATTGGGTGACAGAAGAAATAAAGTCTGACCCATTATCAGATTGCAGGGAGGAGGGTAAAACAAATCAGGGAATCAGTCAGTAAGGAGAAATATAGCAACTGTTGAGGCCCTTTTGTTAGTTGTGGGGAAAGTTTCTATCCACCATGAAAAGGTATCAATAAAGACCAAGAGATATCCATAGTGTTTGACAGAGGGCATGTGAGTAAAATTTGTCTGCCAGTCCATGGCAGGAGAGGTTCCCCTCATTTGATGAGTTGGGAATTCGGGGGGGAGGGTTGTATATTAGAGTTTGGATTAGTTTTTTTTTTTTTTTTTTTTTAACAAATAGAGCAAGAAGCTGTTAAGTTTCAGAGAAAATGTTTGTCTTCAGAAGTGAGACTATATGAGCCCTGAAAAAAGGAAAGCAAAGTTTATCAGCTGGATGGAACAGGGAGTGTAGGTATGACAGCATTTTCTTAGTGGGTGGGCTAGCAGTGCTATGAGTCTTATTATGGGCTAGTAAAAAAAGTGCAGTTCCCAGAGAGAGAGAGAAGGAGAGTGTCAGCCAGTTTTAAAGAGTGCTGTGGGTAAGCAGAAGCCATTTGGTGGGTGCGAGTGTCTGCCTGGTTATTGAGAATGAAAATGTACTGTTTCTCTTGTTGGTGGACTTTGCAGTGAATGATAGCAGCTTGGGTGGGTAGCAGGGCTGAGTCTAGGAGTTCTTGGACAAGAGATGAGTTGATGATGGGGGACCCCTTTTGTGTAAGGAAGCTTCTCTCTCTCTCTAAATCAGAATATTTGAATGTATGATGTTGTATGCACATTTGGAATCTGAATAGATGTTCACCTGGTGAGTGGTTACTCTAGTGAGAGCTTTGGTTAAATCAATAAGTTCAGCTTGTTGTGAAGTAGTATGTGGAGTCAGGGACATGGCTTTTATGATTTGTGGGTGTTGAGGATCACCCTGGAGGATGGCATAGCCTTCTGTAAAGTGTTCCTGTTTGAGGGTGCCTGTCACCAATGAACAAGTCAGGGGCATCAGGTCAGGGGGAGTAGCGAATATGCATGAATGGGTTCAGAGAGCAATGTAGAATATGTGTACAGATGTCAATGGGACTATCAGATAATGCAGAGGAGTGTGTGGCAGGTAAGAGTAGCAGGATTCAGAGGGGCGATTGTTCACAAAAGAGATTGGGATCAAGAAGGTCGGCATGGAGAATTTGGACATGGGAAGAGGGTAAAGAGAGAAAGCCTTGGTGATTCAGGAGGTCTTTTAGAGAGTGAGGGGCGAGGATATGAACAGGACTATGGAGGGATATTTTGTTAGCCTCAGGGACAAAAAGGGTAACTGCTGCAAGTGTTTGGAGACAAGGGGGCCATCCCCATGTTTCCCTACCTAATTGTTTGGAAAGATAGGCTAGGGGCAAAAAGTGTCACCTCCTTTTTGGCAGAGAATGGCTAAGGGTTGTCCCTGGTTGACATGTAAGAAAAGAAAAAAATGCTTATTAATGTCAGAGAGGGGTATGTAAATGGAAACCTTAAGTGTGGATAGGAGCTCTCTGCCAAGGAGAGGGAGTGGACATTGAGACATGACAATAAACTGGTGGGTGAAATTTAGGTCCCCAAATTGGCAGAGAACAGGTGGGGCGTAGCAGGAGTTATGGGGGTTCCTTGAAACTCCTGTAATGAGGATTGTTATGGGGAGTGTGTTCCCCTACCAGGACATAAGTAAATAATAGGATGCCCCACTATCTAAGATGAAAGAGATCTCTTCACCAGCCACTATGCCTTTTACTCTGAGTTCCAGTGAGCTGGGTGTTAATTCAGCTGGGGGCCAGGAAACTTGGGCCCTGCCATTGAAGTAGGGCATGAAAATAGGATTTGGCATGGTTGCCAAGGGAGCTACCTGGGAGGCTAGTTGGAAAATCCATTTTCCAGTGTTCCCATTGTCCACAGATTGGACATACCCTGGAAGGGGGCTGAGATAGAGGGTGAAGGCTGTGGCTGGGACCAGTGTAAGGTGGCAGCCAAGAATTGAAAGTCTGTCTGGTGCTCTTTCCTATCCCATTCCCAATCTCGCTCTCTCTTTTCTGGCCTCCTCCTTTCTACCATTAAAGACTTTAAAAGCCAGGTCAAATAATTCTTTTTTGGGGATGGTCATAGGTTCCTTTTTAAGTCTTGGAGTTCATGTCTTATGTCGGGCACAGACTGTCCCTAAAAGTGATCATGAAGTAGTAAGGTGCCTTCACGGGATTTTACATCTACATTAGTGAACTTGGTTATAGCCTCAGATAGGCAGTTGAGGAAAAGAGCTAGGTTTTCAGTGGGTGCCTGGGTAATTTCTTTAAGTTTTTCAAAATTAGTTCTACCATGGGCATTTTGGTGCATCCCTTCAGCTAGACAGGTTGCTATATGTTGGAGGCCTTTGGAACCTGAACCTATTGTTTGGTGGTCCCAATTTGGTTCTAGTAAAGGGACAGCCTCAACCCCAAGAGGGGATTGGGGGCTCTGTTGACTTAGCCTATCAGCATGGGTCTTGGCTGCCTTCCAAATGGGTTCCCTTTCATCAGGGGTAAGGGCTAAATTTAAAATGCGAGAAACATCATTCCAAGTGAGAGAATAGATTTGGATGAGTCTAATGAAGTGAATACTATAATGGAGAGGATTTTCTGAAAAAAATCCCAATTTTTGTTCAATTGAGTCCATTTCATTGAGAGTGAAAGGAATGTGGACATGAGTAGGTTCATCTGTTGGCACTACCTCACATAAAGGAAACATGCCAAATCGCCCTGTTGGATTTCCCTATCATCTAGTGTGGGGTGGAGAGGGGAGAGGAGAAAAGGGAGAGTGGAGAGGTGAGAAGGGAGAGGTAAGAGGGAAGGAGGAAGGGAGTGTTTGGTATTATCAGGATCATCCTTTTTGGGAGCTTCAGGGGGCTGGGGTGAGGGACAGAGGAGCAGAGGGTAACTGGGGAGAAGCAGGTGCAAGAGGGGCATTGAGTGGGGGCCGAAGGGGTGAGGAAGGGGGAGTTTCAAGATGCTGATGTCAAAGAGCAGGAGGAGCAGAATGGGGGTGGGGGAATGGTATGGAGGGAGTTCATCTGCTGGGTCGAAAGAAGGTGAATCTTTTGAGGACTTCCATTTGGGGAAGATTTTAAAGGGTTTTTGGTGACAGAGAAGAATTTGGCCAGTAGAACAAGAAGTACAAAGGGAAGGGCGGGAGTGGAGGGCAAAGAAGTCCTGAAGGTAAGGAACCTCGGACCACTTGCCTTGTATGAAATTCTATACAGCAATAAGAAAAAAATGACACAATGAAATTTAAGGAAAAATAGTTGAACCTGGAACAGATCATTCTCAGTGAACTTACCCAATCACAGAACCAAAATCGCCACATAGTCTCACTCATCTACAGCACCTAACCTGAATCTACCCAAGATACCTTACATATCCAGCAAGCATCTCGTGGACTAGACACTAGGATGGATGGGGAGGGAGGGGAGGGCATTGAAGGGGCGAGAAACACAAATCTAGACCCAAACGGCAATGGTACCATAAAATTCTACTTCCTAAAAGGCAGGCCAAGTGGCTGAATCTTCACCAGGCCCTTACAGGGAGCTTATGAACCACAAGACAATAGAGAGGGTAGGATCAAGGCTAAACTTAATCTTCTACATCTTCCCTCCCTCCCTCCCTCCCTCTCCCTCTCTCTCTCTTTCTCTCTTCTATATTAGTTATCTTTTTCCTTATTTTCTTAGTGGGCACTGACCTGTAACTCCCAGTACCAGCATGGGGCTATCATCCACAATGAGCATTGGATCAGAGAAACCTACAAGGTTTCCTAAAAGACAGACAGATTTCTATCAGAGTACTTGATGACCCACCAAAGGTTAGTGGTAAGACCCTACTGCTGAAGACACTTTATGTGGTTGACATGTAAAATGGAACGGCATGGCTGGAAGTTGGAGGAGTCAGTCCCCAGACAGTCAGCGTGTCTAGTGCCAGAAGGTGCTACATGGGCAACTGGTGGAAAATGACCAATATCTGTCCAAGAAACTCATGGTCTAACCTACTTAGCAGCAAATACCCTGTTGTGATGCCCACACAAGTGCAATAGGGGCACACATCCATGGTGGGGAACCAACTGCAATTGATTTGGCTAACTGATCCCCTCAGTGGTACGAGACCCATAGCTGGAGCTGGGAAACAAGTCAGAACCATATCCAAACATTAGCCCACTCTCCAATAACAGGCTACCATCAATCATGGGCTACAAGAGGGCCTACACCTATTAAATGCTCTATGAAAAAAAGTAAGTGTTATCTCAATTTTCTGGGTGCTAACTTACTCTCCGTTGGAGAATCTGCTTCTCTTTTTCAGATAGATATAGATCCTAAGGAGAGAGCCACCCCATCATACCTCAGAAGGGCCCCAGTTGAAACTAAGAAAAATTGGTGAAACAAGCAAGTGTGCAGTTTTCTGATGAACTGGATACCAGCACAAGGGAGAAGGAGATCAACATAGAGAAAAATCAACTCCTACCAAATCAGAGAGCCAGAGCCTCAGAGGCCCCCAATAACTCATCAATGAAGCAGACCAAAAATGAACCCAACATGGCTCAGGGAAATTTTGCAGAAGAATGGGCGGAAAGAATGTCAGAGCCACATGTTGGGTCATGATATGCAGAGACATTTATCTTACCTATAACGGTGGGCTAACTCCACAATGCACGACCCATATACCTCAACAAGGAGGGGCCAATGGGGAAGGGGTAGGTCAAGGTCATGGATGAGCCTAATAATGGTACCAAACTGACTGTATTTGCTGAATACAAACATAATTAATTAAAAAAAATTAAAGAATATTAAAACCAAAAGTACCAATTTCAGGCCAGTGGTGGCCACTATCTAAAGAATATTATGGCCAAATTTGAACAGAGAGTCAGAGTAATTTGGCAGGCTCCATCCTTGAGACAAGCCAGTGGAGTATCTTTTGGAACAGATAATTTAGAGGCAATTTTGGAGGACAAGGGCTAGAGTGGCCAATGCCAACACCAGGGACATCTTCCAGGCTTAGGGAGGGCAAACAAAACCCAAGAATTAGGAGCATCCTCACACTCATAATGCTTGGCGTGTCCAGTGGAATGATATATGGGAGGCTCCTGGAGTCTCTGATTGTCCATGGACCAAAAAGTGAGAAACTCCCAGAGTTTCTAAGGTCTGGGCTGGAGCACCTCCATTACAGACCAAGAAGGAATACCTTGTCCTGAAGTAATTTGATGAAGGTGTGGATGCAACAGATCACACAGCGAGAGGCCTCTTATCTGGAGTTCAAAAGTCTGGCAGGAAAGGGGAGGGAGATGGAGAGAGAGATATAACCTGGTGACTTACCCAAAGGGCTGTTGGAGACTCAGCTGAGCTCAGAGAGGGATTTTGGACATTCACCAGGGAGTAGTCCTGGTCAGTACTCCTCAGTTTCCACAGATGAGCTGCTAGAGCTCACACAATCTGAGGGTCAGAGTGAGAGGGAAAAGAGAAGGAAGCTTCCAGGTTTCAAGCTGGGTTTACACAGAGCACCAATAAAGCTCCCTGAGCTACAAGGCCAAATGGAACTTGCACCGCTCACATAGACAAAAGCCACAAAAGACCAGAGGTCTCACATCAGATTGGTGACTGTTTAGTCCAAACAGTGAGCTCAGTGAGTGTGCTCCCAAAGGAGTGAGACACTGGCAGGGAGGTGGGGAAGAGGACAGGGAAAGAAAAAAGGGAGGGTGTGCGGCCTGAAAGCCCCAGAGGGATCTAAGTCACAGCACCAAAATGTAAGGAAAGTGGAAGAGAAAAGCGAAAGAGAACACAGGACATGTTCTCTACATATAAGACCGTTTATTGAGAGAAACAGTGAGAGACAGCAGCCTTTCTGCAGAACGAAGGCTGAAGCACCAAGTCAGGCTGGGGTTCAAATTTATAAGGAGGATCCTAAGGCAAACATACTGAATTAGGTGCAGGTCCAAGGGAAGTAGATAAGGCATCAAAGTTATTTGCTCAGAATAGGCTTTGTAGCAGAACTGTTTAGGGAGGCTATCCCACCAGGCAGATTCTGAGCTGAATATGTCTGTCCTTTATGGCTTTCTAATCTTAAGGTTAGTTATTAACTTTTTAGTTATTAGCTGTTTAGTTTCCTCTAGGGGTAGAATGTGGTGGCTTGAATATATGGCCCCATACACTGAAGAATTTTTTATAAGATTGAGCTTGCAATTTGAGTCCATCAATGGGAGGAGTCCTGCTTATGTCACTGGGGGAAGATCTGGTAGTCCAGCCCTCAAGTGTGTAAAGAGCCAGTTTGAGCTCTGGCTGTTGGCTTTTCTTTCTATGCCATGCAGAATGTCGCATGCCAGCTGTTTCCACCATTGCTAGTGTTCTTCTGGATTCTGGAAACCTGAAATAAATCCTTTCCTCTCATAAGCTGCTTCTGTTTGGATGTTTTTCCAGCAGCATAAAGGTAACTGCAACTCTGTGTGTGTGTGTGTGTGTGTGTGTGTGTGTGTGTGTGTGTGTGTGCGCGCGCGCACTCATGCGCATCTTGCTTTGCTGCATGTGTGGAGTTCAGACAACTTCAAATGTGAATTCTTGCCTTTCACTTTGTTTGAGACAGCTCTCTTATTGTTCACTACTGGGATGCTAGGCTAGCTGGTCCATGAGCTTTTGGGGATACTCTTATCTCTGCCTTGGCTACTCATGACTTCCACCATTAGTTGTCTCTGAGTACTTGTTGTGTGAATGTCTACGAATAAAACCCACAAACCATACAGGGTGTTGTTCAGAAAGATTCTATTAGAGTTTATAGCAACAGAGCCTAGAGAAGGAAAGAAGGCAGAGCCCCTGTTCTAAGGTAGGAGGGGAAAGCTTGCCTAGCTTTTTTGACTGGATCTTTATGGAATTTTACTGGATGGGGGCTAAGTTGGTCAGTCTCATCCTCAGGCCATTTCTCCAGGTCCTTCACCAAGTTCCTAGGGAAGGAGGTACTCCTTCAGGGATAAGGAAAGAGAAGGATCATATTATCTCTTGCAGGGCTTCTCTTTCAAGGAGGTTTCTCGCCATATAGGCACTTTCAGTTTACTTTCAGAAGCCTTGTTTACCCTAAATTCATCTGGTTGTCAGGTTTGTTTTCTGTATGTGCCTGGAGTTCATTTATAGTGGCTGGAGTCCCTGGCACAACCATTATCTCCTTCCTTCCCTCTCTCTTTTTCTCCCCCCCCCCCACCTCTTTCTCTATCTCACATAAATAAAATAAACTTAAAAAAATAAGAGGCAGAAACGAGTTTAAAGATAAAGCAGGGGAAAGTCTACTTGAAACCAAAATTAAGGAGGTAGAGAAATACAGACTCCTCACATGAGGAGGAGATTCCATAGCTGTAGATCCACTGCCTGTGTGGACGCCAGGCTTTTGAAAGAGGGAATCCCTCTCTGCAGTCTATGATTACTCAGCTAAAATAAAGATGAAGGTACTGGTTTGTTCATATTGTACCCAGCACCATACATGTTCCACACAAGCCACTTAAGGAAAATGTCCACATATCTTTTTTTTTATGGTTTTTTTTTTTGTTGTTTGTTTTTTTGAGATAGGGTCTCACTATAGCCCAGGCTGACCTGGAATTCACTATGGAGTCAGTCTCAGGGTGGCCTCGAACTCATAGCAATTCTCCTACCTCTGCCTCCCTAGTGCTGGGATTAAAGGTGTGCACCACCACGCCTGGCTAACCACATATCTTTTATTCTCAGGGAAGAAAAAGTAAGAAGTGAGCTCTCATCTCCACTGTCTTTCATTACCATTTTGGAACACTTCATTAAGAGAATATTGCTGCCTAACAAGGGCCCTTTTCCCTATACATACACCTAGCCAAAGAAACTATTTATCTCCTATAGTACTATCTCATTTGAGTCATCTTCACAAAACCATATCCCCAGTCCCAAGATTCTTATATTAATCATGCTTTCACAGAGGCTTTTTTTTCATATAAGGTAACATTTATAAGTTACATTGACTAAGATGTCTTTGAGAGACATTATTTATTCTACTAGACCATCTGTGGTATATGCCCTAAACTGTCTCCTAATGGGTTACACCCTTGCATAATGCCCTTTCTCTGGATGCTATGGCTAACTTAATCTAGCTAATAGAATTTGTCATTCACATGACTATGTTACATTCAATAAGACTCAGTTTTTGTAGACCAGAGTGAAGGATTATCTCACTGGCTTTCAAGAAACAAGCTGTCATGCTGTTAGAAGGCTGAGGAGGACCTGCAGTCATAGCAATGGCAGGGGGAGGGAGCTATAAGGACCTTGGGTGCTTTCTATAAAAGCCCAGTGAGAAGCAGGGTCCTTAGTTGTACAAAGAAATGAATTCTACTAGCAATCTGAGGGGTCTTAGAAGCCAACTGTTTCCCAGAAGAACCCATGTTTGTAGATGAAAATGAAGTATTACCTTGATTTTAGCATCAGGAGACCAAGAGCAGAGGACCCAGGTAAGCAATGAACCCATTTCTGACCTATAGGTGCAGAGAACAAACACCTGAGTGGCATAGCTATTTCTTCTTAATTGAAATGCTCTTCATGGAGAAGGGAGGCTCCAAGACTCAGGAAGTAAATGAAACTTGAAAGGTTCAAGAAGCTCTGGAAACTCACAAGATTCACAAAACCCAAAGATTCCTGGAACTCCTGAAAGGTAACTGCAACTCTGTGTGTGTGTGTGTGTGTGTGTGTGTGTGTGTGTGTGTGCGCGCATGCGTGCGCGCTCATGTGCACCTTGCTTTGCTGCATGTGTGGAGGTCAGACAACTTCAAATATGAATTCTTGCCTTTCACTTTGTTTGAGACAGCTCTCTTACTGTTCACTACTGTGGATGCTAGGCTAGCTGGTCGGCAAGACTTTGGGGATACCCTTATCTCTGCCTTGGCTACTTATGACTTCCTGAAATTTTTATGTTTATTTTTTATGTGAGTACTGGGGATTAAACTCATGTTCTCATGTTTTCAAAATCTCTGAGCGATTGCTGAAGAGATGAAACTCTCCAATTAACTGAGATTCTTGTAAGTCATACAGTGAGCCCCAGTGGTAAGTAAGCAGTAACTCATGCTGCGGTGGGATTTTGGTGATGCAGTTGGCTTGAATCATCCATACTCCTATAAATTACCCCAATACAATCACTGGTTCAGTAAGATAGACTTGGTGGAATTGTTTTTTGGTCTGTAATTAGTATCTTATTTGATGAATAAATGTTTGCTTATGGGTCCCCAGGAAAAGTCACTATGTTAGTAGCTACAGAAACAAGGAGGATCTTGGAACAAATTCATTTTAACACTCCTTCAAAAGTGCAATTTTGGGGCTGGAGGGATGGCTTAGCAGTTAAGGCATTTGCCTGCAAAGCCAAAGGACCCAGGTTCGATTCTCCAGGACCCAAGTTAGCCAGGTGCACAAGGGGCCCCACGTGTTTGGGGTTCATTTGCAGTGGCTGGAGGCCCTGGCGTGCCCATTCTCTCTCTCTCTCTCTCTCTCCTTCCTTCTTTCTCTGGCAAATAAATTTAAAAAGTATTAAAAATTGCAATTTTCCTATGGTCACAAACTGTATTAGTTACTTTACTCATAGCTGGGGCAAAATGCCAGAGCAGAAGAAACTCCAAGAAGGAAAGGGCTTATTCTGGCTTACAGTTTGTAGGGTATACATTCTATCATGCCAGGGAAAACATGGTAGCAGGAGAAGGTGGCCTGTTATCACATTGAATTCATAGCCAGGAAACAGAAAACAAACAGGAAGTTGGGCTGGGCAATTACCTTTCAAGCCCTACACCACCGAGACCCACTTCCTCCAACATGGGTCTACCCCACCCCACCACGTAGATTCCACATCCTTTTCCAAGAGCACCATCAACCCAGGACTTCAAGTTCAAACATATGAGCTCATTCAAATCATAACCAACATAAAAACTTGAGAACTACTTTTCTGAAAGAGGATGGCAGTCAAGCAGGATAGATGTAAACGGAAGAGCCGCTTGTGTCCAGGCAGAACTGCTCACTAGACAGGAAGAGTGGGGAGAAAAGATGAGCTTGCAGGAACCTCTGAGTAGATAAAAAGCTGTTATTCTTCTGAAAATCTGGCTGGGCTGCATTTTGCTTTGCATTCTCTCCTAGCCAGTGTAGATTAACAAATGATAAGAATATGTTGGAAGTGACCAGTGAGTTCTGGTTCTTGCTAAACACCTTGGAGGCAGAACATTGACTTCAGGTAAAAGTGCATGAGAGAACCTTCCCATAATTTAAAAAAAAAAAAAGTATATTAAATGTATTTAATGGCATCCTTCCCACTATCTTTTCTTTTTTTCTTAGAACTTCTACTGAGCATGTTCAGTGTATATTAATCTTGAATTGGGGATGTTCCATGCCAAACCCAGCATCCCATATGAGCATGTATAGGCCCCCTAAGAGAATTTCCATTCTTCTTTGTTTGGGGGGAATATTGTTTTAGAAATGACCCCCATGCTCTCTGTCGCTGATGCAGGAAGTAAACCTTTCTCTACCCTTACATCTTGGTTGTGCTTACATTGGCTTTTCACCCACTAAGATGAAAACCCTTTCCATTTGTTTGAGTTCACCTGTATTTGTGGTGATTTATTATGAAACAATAGAAAATTAATTCAGGGTTTGATATCTAAAAGTGGGGTGCTGCTTGGGTGACTAGTTTAAAGTGTATGAGTAGCTTTGGAGCTGGCTCTTGGATGCAGACTAGAATCATTTGGATGACTACAAGGAAAGGTACAATGTGTGAACAAGTTGCTAATGGAAACACAAGCCTGCCTTAAGGACACCAGGGTTCAGTGTTCAGGACTCAGGAGGAAATGAGGAAAGTGATATCATGTCCCATTATTCTTTCAGTCAAACCAGATGGACTATAGGCATCTAAAGCATTGCCCCTCTGCCATTCTAGTATGAGCTAAGGATAGAAAATTGACTTTTTGGGGGGAGCAGGAAGTTTCAAGGTAGGGTCTCACTCTAGCTCATGCTGACCTGGAATTCACAATGTAGCCTCAGGGTGGCCTCGAACTCATGGTGAACCTCCTACATCTGCCTCTTGAGTGCTGAGATTAAAGGCATGCGCCACCATGCCCAGCTTGAAAATTGACTATTTTTAAAAGAAAAAATATAGATATAGTGTGTGTGTGGTGTACATATGAGTGTTAAACATTCACAAAACTCACAAAGTTGTGGAAAAAAACTGTAGAAGACACATCGCTTTCATTAAATTTGAAGGGTGCCTCAGAAGGCAGAAGCAAGAATTCATAGGAGGCAGGACTATAAATATTCAAAAGAGATAGGTGTACCCACCCCCTTGAGCATCAGACTATTGAAACAATGGTCCCCAAAGAACTATAATTTTCATAGGAAACATCCATAAGGAAGTTAATCAGGACATCCATAAGTTCTTCCAGTGGGCATTTACAATTTGGGAATTTAATTCATCCTTCACAACTTGGATTAATGTTGTTGTGATTGATTTTTAGCACCACATTATGTCCTGACTAAGGTCTATACCATTACTGATTAAATGTGATCTAATAACAGGCAAATATATGTGGCTTTGACAAGATGAACAATTTTTCATTGAAGGGGCTAAGGAAAGAAGGTTGTAGGTGAGGATGAAAATGAAACCTCAACATCTGCACCTTCATAACCATTGAGGATGGCCATGTGCATTGTCTGTTAGTAAAAGGGCATCAGTCCTAACTCTTTCTTCTCAAAGTACTTTTTCACTTAGGCTCAAGCACTGGTCAAACCACTTCATAAACACGATAGCTGTCACCTGCATTTTTGAATACTGTTGCCATTACACAGGTAGATAATTTTTTTGAAAGAGTGTAGGCTCTTTGCTCTGTAAAGGACAGCTGCTTCTCGTACATGCCCTGCAGTACTGCCACATGCAGCCAGTTATCCCCTTGTCCCCATTACACATTACAGCTCTCTTTGACATACCTAGATTGCCAACAGCATAACTCTTACACCCTAGGGATATCCTTAAGTAAAATAAAGGTTATTCTAACAAATGTCTGTGATTGACACCTTATACAATGACTGAAACAGCTACTAGATGACTGACAAGTAGGCAGCACATAGAGTGTCAATATGCTACATATACAGATGATTCATGTTCTTAGTGGGTCTTGGTGGAATCAAGCAGAACGGCATGAGACTGTATCACATTACTCAGAATAGTGGGCAGTTAAAAACAAATGTATTTATTTTGGGAATTTTCTATTTAACATTTTCAGAACATAGATGGCCATGGGTGTCTAGTTTTACCATGGGAAATGGGACTGTGGGTAAAGGGGGGACTATGATAAATGTTATATACCACTAATGACAAAGCTTAAGAAATAAAGAGTAAGGAGATACTTTAATTGTACCCTCTCTTTGGACTGCCATTACTTGCTGAGTTAATGGCCCTAGAATAGGATTGCTCACTTGGCTGGAATGTACTCCTCTTATAATCTGATCAAATCGCAAGTCTGATCCATGTGAATTCCATGCAAATATTATGTCCTTAACTTAATGTTTTGCAATTAAAATGGCTGACATGCTGGGACATTTCCCCTTATGTAGTTCCTTGCCAAAAGGAAAGAATTAAAAATAGAAAAAAAATGTGTTATTCAAAGCAATTTTTCAAGGCTAGGTTTAAGCCAAAAGGTATAAAAGTTACTTAATTTGGCCATCCTGTCTCTGAATCTATTGTGACTTACATCTATCTAAGTGTTATAGATGAGAAACCAGAAGATTTTTTAAAAGATAACATTCAGTAGTTAAGTCCCTAATGTTTCTTAGAATTAAGGTGAGGCAGTAGAAACTAACATTTCCAGAATTGTTTTTGTATCTGGCCCTGCCCTCGGCAATGTCACTTCATAAGAAGTACTAAGGTTGTTGTTTCTGGGTATTTGGTTTTTTTTTTTTTTTTGTATGCCAGCGCATATATATTCCCTCACATAACAGATTTTTATAAAAGGTATGAATTATTAATCCAACTGCTGAACTTTTCCTTCTTATACCACTAATAAAACAACTGAATAATAATATTTTAGATATAATAAAAGCCACTTCATTTTTCAGATATTTTCAAATATATAGGTGTTTGATATGACTATAACAATCATCTGGGCAAGTAAGTTTTAAAATTTGTTTCTAGAAAACTGAGAATGTTTCAATCATTTTAGGTTCATGATTTCAACTGAAATAGTCAAGAAGTTGTAGCTGACTATTATTAATGATAAGTATTAGTAAATCTGCAGTAATGAATTCATAGCAATGATGTCTAAAAGCATGTGGAAATTAAAATACCATTATTGTTATTTGAGCTCTCAAGTGTTTGCCATATTATATTACAGTAAAACATTTCCTAGCCAGGTGCTATGACACATACCTATAACCCCGGCACTTTGGAGGCTGAGGTAGGAGGGTCAGTGAATTTGCGGCCAACTTGAGCTATAGAGTGAGTATCAGGTCAGTCTGAGTCTAGAGTGAGATCCTATCTCAAAACCAAAGGAAACAATACACTCCATTTCCTTGTATGTCACATAGACAAATTCTTGAAATGAGTGTTCCCATTTAAAATCTGAGTGCAAGTATCCATGACTCCTATTCATTTTCATATGTGCATCAGGATGTTCCTGTTGGTAACTCAGATGTGTGGTGACAAATCCTTACCTCTATGACTGTAATCCAAAGAGTCACTGATTCCATGATGGTCTTTAGCTCTGGTTGAAGCATGGAGACTAGAACCAACTAGGGCACATGCAGAGTTTCAAGCATACTGCAGTATTCAAAGGAGCTGGACTATGGCAAGAAACCTCATAAAGGAATGGGGGTTCTTGCAAGGAAAATATACATTCAACCCTTTGCTTTGTTGGACAGCAGCAGATGCAAGGGGCTCAGAGCCAGAGCAAGTGTGTTCCTCGGATGCTTCTGCTGGGCTTCACCATCCCCTGGGCACCAAACCTTTCTGGATACCTCACTTTCAAAGCCCAGATCATTTAAAAATTTATTTGGAAGTATATATGTGTGTGTATGTGAGGAAATCTATGGGCATGCCATGATCTCTTGTTGGTTGCTGCTAATGAGTCCCTGTCTGCCTTTATGGGAGTGGCTGGGAAACGAACACAGGCCAGCAAGATTTGCAAGCAAATGCCTTTTACCATGAAGTCATCTCTTAACATGAATGTTGGTGCTCCCTAATCCAGTGAGTTACAAGTAGAAACAACTACCTTTGATCTAGACAAACGCTGAGATACTAAATGACTAGAATATTCCAAACTGGCTCAAGAAACACTGGCAAAGGTAATGAAGTCAATACCAAGAAACATTTGTTTTTCACCAAAAACTCAGCCTGCAATGCTACTTAAAATAAATGAAAATGTGGATGAATCCTTCTTGCTATGGTAGCAACCCATTTTAAAAATCAATGAGGTTGTATAAATAGTATTTATAAAAACAATAGGAATTGAACTCAGTGCCTAAAAATATTTATAATAGTTTAGAAGGAACTGTGTTCATATCATGCCAAGTGTCATGCTTGCTGACTACATTTTAGCTATATAATCTGGCAAGAATATTATTAAAAATATGGTGAAAATGAAATGTTCATCTTACTCTTATTTTGTTCTGTAACATATATAGGTACGTAAAGTTTACTTTATATCTTAGTCCACTGAATATCATCCAAAAATTTAAAGTTCAGCTTCTTGCTTCTTTTTTAATAACTGTAGCAAAAATAACATAAATTTATCACCTTTACCATGTGTGTGTAGAGTATATGCGTGGTATATGCATGCATGCATGCATATAGGTGCACATGTACCATGCATGACTGCAACATTGCGTGAGTGCAATAGCTAGAGGAGATGTTCACTATGGCTAATCTGTGTATTTCCTAGAGACAGGGAACCTCCCTCAACAAAGAGCTACTGTCTGTCAGTGAGCCCCAGGGATTCTCCAGTCTCTGCCCTCCATTCTTGGGTTACAGATGTGTCTGTCCATACCCAGCCTTGTGTGTGGTTTCTACGGTGTCAAGCTGGGCAGCCTGAAGCCTGAGAAGCAGATATGCTTAAGCCGCAAGCACTCCTAACTACTGAGCCATCTCCCCAGTCCCGCCCTCACCATTTTTAAGCAGATGCTTTAGTAGTTTCAAATACATTCACATTGCTATAAGTCATGTCTCCAAAACAATTTCATCTTGCAAAAAATAATCTACACCAATTAAATATTTCTCTTTTCTCTCTCCTCCTAGCTCCTTAAAATCACTATTCTTTGTTTTTCTGAATTTTTACTACTGCAGATACCTCTTAATTGTTCCATACAGTACTTATCTTTTCTGACTAGCTTTTCACTAAAATAATGTCTACACTATAACATGCTGCAGGACAGCCTTTGTTTTTAAGGCTAAATAATAGTACACTATGTGCACACAATGTTTTGTTTGTCAGTTCATCCACTGATGCTACCACCTCCTGGCTATGGTGCCTTGGCTCTTCTTACATGAAGTGTTAGATAGAAATCAGAAGGATAAAAAGAATGGAATAAGAACAAGACATAAATTCTAAAGTGATCCTTTATTTATTCAAAGTACCAAAATGTTTGGAAATGATAAGATGTACTGATGCTGTTTACTTCTGGAAAAAAATAAAAACATAAAATACCAGACTCCCTGAATATTGTTGGTCTAAGCCAAGATGGAACTTGAGAGAATCCAAAGTAAGCAACTTAACTTGAAAACATATAATACTGTGTGGGGTCTTAGATGTTGCTTTGTTCTTTAGTCAATGCGCATTGTTCAACTTCAAGAATAGCCACTTATTTTGTCAGCAACAAAAATGGAAGTTATTAGGTAACCACAAACTTATTTTCTTCTTTAGAGCAGCCCAAAGATACCATCAAGTTCTATTAAAGAATATCAAAGCAGAAAGTTAGAGGCTACTGAGAATGCAATGAACAGGTCTGCCATGGCTCAGGGAATATTGTGGAAGAGGGGGAAGAAAGATTGTAGTAGCTTATGAAAAAAACATTTGCTGAGCACATACAGCTGTTAGTCAATATACTTTGGTTCATGATCTGATTGAATCTTTACAAAAATCCTAGGAGGAAGCTCCCATTGTCACAGTCTCTATTAAAACACATGGAAACACAGCTGGGGCTGAGTTCAGAAGTGGATACTACTTAGCCTGCAGAAGGCCCTGGGTTGAACCTGCAATACCACAAGGGGAAAGTCTTAAGGAGCCATTATGCAAAAAGGGAAGAAACCAGACGCAATGGATTATAAATTGTATGGTTTCATTTATATAGAAAGTCCAAAAAGGAAAAAAAAAATCATAGAGAAGGAAGAGAACTGACTGGTTGCCTGAGGACTGGGTTAAAACAATAAATGGTTTGGAGATTTCATTCTGCCTATCACAATTTCTTTTCTAAGCAAGTTATAAACTCGGAGCCAAATCGTGGAAATTTGAGTACAAGTTTGCTTCCGCAATGTCTATGGACTTCCACTATACACATTAGAACTGTCCTGGGCCACATCAAGAAGTCCCAAACAGCTTGGGCACTGGCCTCTCCACACACACAGGACACTTGGAAAGTTGAGTTTCAAGAATGCTGATTTCGAGAGCCCATCTCACCCCAAGTGGCCTTGGGGTCCCAGAGGAGATGCTGGCAACTGACAAGGATGGAGTATGCTGCACTAAAAAGCAAAAGCAACCTCTCCTGTAGGAAACAAACTAAAATGTTCGGGAAATCTTTAGGAAAATCAGTTGTCAACTACTTTCTTTCTGCTCCTTGTTTTCTGCTTTTTAAAAATAAACCCAGCATAATTGTCAACATCCCAAGAAGAGTCAGTTTTACAATGAGAAAAACAGTATAATTATTTTGTCCTAGTCTGAATGAGATACAACTGAATATGTAAGTGTTCATCTCCATAATAACACAAAGAGAAAAAAGAGAGATGAAAAGCAGTCTGCCCAAATCATCACCCACAATCTCTTGGTTTCCTGCCACTGCCAGAGCAGCATGTGCTTCCAAGAAAGAAAATAAATGAGTGCAAAACAATAAACAGCATTGTCTTTCCTACAGTAAGAGATCCTCACATGAGTCATAAGTTAAGTATCTGGATATTCTCATGAAGAGACTAGGATGAAGAACAGAGGCTGTATTAAGCACCTAGAGCTACCCAACTCCAAATGAGATTCCCATTTTCCTTGTCAGCCATGGAATGGTCTTTCACATGGCTAAAACTCAAAATTCCTACAAACTAGAATTGGGAGTGGAAGATGTAGAAGGAAAGAGTAAGGAGAAAAAATAAAGCTGAACAAAACAGGCAAAAGTATAACACACACACATACAAAGAGGGCAATAGAGGGTAAGACTGAATTGGTGATGTGATGGTCAGCTAACTAACATGAGGATAGGAGTTGGGAACAGGATAGAGATACAGAGAGATAAATTGGGTGGAGATACAGGATTTGCAAACTGACTGGCCTGATATTTTGCTTTGGTCTGGACTTTCTCAGCTCCTGGATTTGTGACTCCTCCACTGAGAATTCCTTTCTTTCCTTGGATGGGCAGTTCAATTCATTTGTAGTCTTAGTTCTGAGGTCAGGCCACTGCAAAGAGCTGCTAATTTCCCTTTCTCTGGAAACTGTGGGTGTGGAAAGTTCTCTGCTTACTTCATGCTAGAGAGTTATCTTTTTGCATTGAAGCCCTTTCTCCAGAGTCTGGAGATGGTCCTTTTCTCCTTGGGACTGTGGTCAGATGTGAGGAGGGGGCCTGTGTGTGTGCTAGAATCCTCATAATTTTCCATTTCCAGCCCTCTCACCTGGTACTTGTCTGAACTCTCCTGGGGACCTTCCAATTCCACATCTGTGATTACAGTAGCACTGGTCACTGGAGTCCTCAGGTAGTTTCTTCTGTATAGGAGAACTTGGAGCTGTGCTCAGGGCATACTACAGATCTCTTTCTGCTGTTATATGGAAAATATGTTTTATGCTTTTAACATGAAATTGTTCTCCTTTTATATCCAAAATACATAGTTTTGTCTTTTCATGGTGTCCTGAAGATCTTGTATTTACTGTTCATACAGTGACAGCATAAGTACTCACTTTGGCTCCCTCTGAGTCATTTTCAGAATATTCAAGCAAAATAGGTAGCTTATTTATCAAAAAGCTAAAATCTATAACAGTCCTTCAAATGTTTCAATAAACTTATGAAAAACTACTTTTCTAAAAGGAAAAAAAAATATCATTGTCCTTGACTGAAAGTTCCAGTTTCTCAACTTTGTCATCTAGTCTTGACATTCTGTCCTCTCTGATCCATTCTATTAGTAAGACTCTATACTGAGCTTTTTTTTTTTTTTTTAAGAAAGCGAGAGAGACAGAGAGAGAGAGAGAGGAAACAGAGAGAATTGGTGTGCCTGGGCCTCAGCCTATTCAATGGAACCCCAGATGCTTGTGTCACCTAGTGTGCATGTGCAACTTTACTCTTGCCTCACCACTGAGCATCTGGCTTACATGAGATCTGGAGAGTAGAACATGATTCCTTAAGTTTTGCAGACAAATACCTTAACTGCTAAGCAATCTCTGAAACTCCTCTACTGAGCTTTTTATTTGAGCTATTCTGATTTTCAATTCCAGCATTTTAGTATGTTTTTCTTCATATTTCTATCTGTATTGAATTTTATTTTAATATTTGATATTAACTTCCTTATTGCAAATTCAGCTGTCTCTTTTCACTTGAAACTAATTCAGTTTATTCATGTTTTCTTTGATTTCCTTGAATATATTTATAATTATTATTTTGAAATCTTGAAACTTTTTCTAAGTCAACCTCTGAGAACCATTCCTCTCAGATTAATAGTCTTTGAAAACATGTTTTCTTAGTTTTACCTACTAAAGGTTTTGTAGTGGAACTTGCACATCAGGAATTACATCATTTGAAGAGCTATTTGCTTATTTTTTCAGGGAAAAGGATTTCATTTTCAAGGATTTGTACAGATAATAGAGAATTAAAAATGTATTGCAACTATGAAGCAGAAATAAAATCATTTTGCTTGAAGTACAAGTATTATGGCGATTCCAGTTTGAATCTGAGACAATATTATTATTTCATATCTTCTCCCAGAGGAACAATTTATAATTTTTATCCAAAAATACATGCGATATCAACAAAAATAGTGAGTAAAATAAAACAAAATTCTATTTACCCACCTACAGCATGCCAAGAAATTAAGTAAGCAGTGCATTTGAATTTTCCTATAAATTACATCTACTTTATGCACCTTTTTTAGGAACATTCTAATAGGAAAGCATCTCAAAACAACTCAACAGCTTAGGACAAGAAGGCTTGTCTAAAGTCAGATTTTACTTTAATGGATAATTCACTTGAATATCTATGCCAATTTTCCTTATTATAATTATAAACCTATATCTTAAAAACATTTTTATTTATTTATTTATTTGAGAGAGATAAAGAGGGGGAGAGAGAGTGAATGGGCATGCCAGGGCTTCCAGACATTGCAAATGGATTTCATATACATGTGCCACCTTGTGCATCTGGCTTATGTGGCTCCTGGGGAATTGAATTGAGGTTCTTTGGCTTTCCAGGCAAGTGCCTTAACTGCTAAGCCATCTCTTCAGCCCTAGACATGTTTTATTTTAACAGAGAAGTTGTAGGCATTGTAAGTGCAGTAGCTGACTCCTTTGTTGCCATAAGGAGAAGGGAATGGAGAAATCTTTCCTTTTTTCTCTTTTTCTTATAGCAAACAGCAAAAAAAGAAAAATTTCCTGAGCCAATGAAATAATACTGCAATATATTAAAATTTTATAGTTGTTCAAAAATATAAATAACAACTAAAAATTCTCATAACCCACACTTATTTTTATCTTTATAACATGCCCAAAGTTTTATCTGTATAAACTTTGTCTCTCAAAATACAAAGGAAAGGAACACTAACAAACTTATTCTATGAAGCCAGTACTAGCACCTGATACCAAAACTGAATAGGGACACAAGAAATATGAAAACTATTGAACAGTTTTGCTGGTGACAAATGGTTCCTCTGAGAGAATGTTTTAGTGGTAGAGATTTATCTGGCAGATATTTATGGAACACCGGGTCCAAATACTGCAGAATACACGTTCTTCTCAGCAGCCCAAGGAACTTTCTCTAAAATAGGTCACAAGCCTTAGCAAATATAGGAAATCTGAAATAATGCCTTGTATTCTGTCTGACTACAATACAATAATGATACAAATTAACAACACAGAAGACTACAGAAAATACACAAATTCCTGGAGGTTAAATGACACACCCATAGAATAATGAATGGACCAGATAGGAAATCAAAAAGTGAATACAAAATGTCCTAGAATGGAATGAAAAGGAAAACACAACATACTAAAACCAATGAGATACGATAAAGGCATTCCTACAAGAGAATCTTATAGCTCTAAGTGCCTACATTATAAAAAATAGAAGATCTAAAAAAAAAAGTTATTAACCCAAAGGCCATGGAAAGAACAAGAACTAACAGAACCCAAAAGTACCAGAGGAAAAGAAATGATTAACATCAGGGCAGAAATCAGTGAATAGAAATTAAATTAATCCATTAAACAGAGTTGGTTAGTTACACAGATCAATGAGATTGACAAACCTTTCACCAAATTAGCTAAAACATACAGAGAGAAGATATAAAAGATATAAAAGACAAATTAACAGACACCAATAAAATTGACAGAATCATAAGGACATGCCTTTCAGGCCTGAGGAAATGGCTCAGCAGTTAAAAGGGATTGCTTTCAAAGCCTGCTGGCTTCCTCAGAATGAGCCCCCATCACCAATGTAAAGCCAGGCCAAAAGCACGGAAGAAGGGGCCCTGGAACACCCACTACACACGTGAGAACAAATAAATACAATTTTAAAACCTATGTCTACCAATATCACAGATGAACACAGATTCAAAAATTCTTGATAAACACTTGCAAACTGAATTCAAGAACATATCAAAACCATAATTCACCCAAAACAAGTCACTTTTATTGCAGAGATGCAGTGATGGTTCCATGTATGCAAATCAATAAAATCTCACCAAAAATTATAAATCCATCACCAATGAACCCAGGGGGACTGTTTTAAATGAAATGCCTGACAAAGATTACAAAAACGATTTTATATTCAAAGAAATCAAAGAAGTCAAAGGAATAAAAGAAGAAAACAAACTCCTGAAGAACACAGGAAACAAACAAACTTAATGAAATAAGGAGACCATTACAAGACATGAGCAAGGAAACAGAAATAATGAAAAAATACCAATCAGAAATACTACAAATGAAAAAGAGTGGAAGTCAAATAGAAAACTGTAGAAAGTCTCACCAATGGGATGGATCAAGGAAAGGTAAAATACCTAAACTAGAAGACCATGTGGCAGATCTAACAAAGTTCAACAAAGAGAAAAACAAACTCATAGGAAGGCATGAAGGGGAATTTCAATATGAAGAGATCAAACATAAAAATTCAGGGCATAGTAGAAGGAGAAGGATTTCACTCCAAAGGCATAACAGTATTTTCTACAAAATCATAGAAAAAAACTTTCCCTAAGTAGAGAAAGTGATGCTGATACAGACACAGGAAGCAATAGAATATAAAACACAAAATCAGGAAAAAACCTCTCATCATCATATTATAATTAGACCACAAAATACACAAACCAAAGAAAATATATTGAAAGCAGTTAGAGAAAAAAAAATCAACAAAGGTAAACCCATCCAGATTACAATAGATTACTCACCACAAACTTTAAAAACCAGAAGGGTTTGGAATGATGTATTCCAAGTCCAGAATGATAACAAGTGTCAACCAAGATTATTATCCTGCAAAGCTATCCATTCAGATAGATGGAGAAATAAGGACATTCCACAACAAAAGCAGGCTAAAGGAATATATAAAGTCTAACCCAACTATGCAGAATATACTTGATATGATCCTCTATGCTGAAGAGAAACACACACACACACACACACACACACACACACACACACACACACACATAAGGAACCTGGAAAATAAAACAGACTCAACTACTAATAATACAAGACAGCAAAGGTAAAACTGGAAGAACTACAAAACAAAAAAAAATGAAAAGAATAAATAATAACTTTCAATAATAGCTCTTAATATCAACAGCCTCAATGCCCCAACCAAAGGACACAAGTCTGCACAGTGGGTTAAAAAGCGAGATCCAAGCCAGGTGCAGTTGCATGCGACTTTAATCCCGGGACTTGGGAGGCAGAGGTGGAAGGATTGCCATGAGTTCAAGGCTACCCTGAGATTCCATAGTGAATTCCAGGTCAGCCTGGACTACAGTGAAACCATATCTTGAAAAACCAAAAAAAAAAAAAAAAAAAAAAGCAGTATCCTTCTATTTGTTGCCTCCAATAAACTTACCTTTCCACAAAAGATGGACACTATCTCACTATCTTAGGATGAAAGGTTGGAAAATAGTGCTTCAAGCAAATGGGCCTAGAAAACAAGCAGGTGTCACTGACCTAATATCTGACATGGTAAACTTCAGATCAACATTAATTAGGAAAGATAAGGAAGGTCATTTTATATTGATTAAAGGCACACTCCAACAGAAGGACATTACAATCTTAAACATATATGCACCTAACATGGAGGATCCCAGATTCATGAAGAAAAACACTACTAGAACTAAGGTCACAGATAACAATAAACACAGTTGTCGTGGGTGACTTCAATACTCCACTCTCATCAATTGACAAGTCATCCTGGAAAAAGTAAGCAGAGATGCATCTGGATTAAATGAAGTCATAGAACAAATGGACCTAACACATATCCAGTGACTATATCACCCAAATGATACAGAATACACATTCTTTTCAGCAGCACATGGAACATTGTCTAAAATAAACAATATGTAAGGACACAAAACAAATCTTAACAAGTACAGGAAAATTTAAATAATTCCTTGCACTCTATCTGATCAACAGCACAAATCAACAGCACAAAAAGTTATAGAGCATACACAAAATCATGGAAACTAAACAATACACTACTCAATGATGAATGAGTCAATGAAGAAATCAAGAAGGAAATAACAAAAAACATAGAATCAAATGATAATGAGAACACAACATACCAAAAGCTTTGAGACACAATGAAGGTAGTCCTATGAGGGAAATTTATAGCACTAAGTGCCTATATTAAAATTATAAAGGTCATAAGTAAAGAACTTAATACTCCACCTTAAGGCCTTGGAAAAAGAAGAACAAGGCAAACCAAACATCAGTAGAAGGGAAGAAACAATAAAGATTAGGACAGAAATTAATGAAATATAAACAAAAAATACATAGAATCAATAAAGCAAAGAGTTGGTTCTTTGAAAGCATAAACTAGGTTGATAAACACTTAGCAAATTTGACCAAAAGTAAAAGAGAAAAGATAAAACTTAATAAAATTAGAGATGAAAAAGGCACCATTACAACAGACACAAGAGAAATTCAGAAAGTCACAGGGACATACTTTAAGCACATATATTCCACTAAGTTTGAAAATCTGAAAGAAATGGATGATTTCCTTGATTTATGTGACCTACCAAAATTAAATCAAGATGAAATTAGACACCCAAATTGACCTACAACAAGTACAGAGATCCAAGCAGTTATGAAAAATCTCCCAATTAAAAACAGCCCAGGCCCAGATGGATTCACTGGTGAATTTTACCAGACCTTCATGGACGAATTAATACCAATGCTTCTCAAACTTTTCCATACAATAGAAAAGGAAGGAATCCTACCAAACTCCTTCTATGAAGCCAGCATCACCCTGAAACCAAAACCACTCAAAGATAGAACAACAACAAAAAAGTACAGACCAATCTCCCTCACGAATATAGATGCAAAAATTCTCAACAAAATATTGGCAAACAGAATACAAGAATATATGAGAAAGATCAAAGACCAAGTAGGCTTTATCACAGAGATGCAGGGATGGTTCAATATACACAGACAGATAAGTGCAATACATTATATAAATTGATTGAAGGACAAAAATGGCAAGATAATTTCATTAGATGCAAAAAAAAAAAAAAGCATTTGACAAAATCCAACATCCCTTCATTATAAAAGTCCTACAGAAAATGGGAATAGAAGAAACACATATCAACAAAATAAAGGGTCTTTATGCCAAACCTATAGCCAACATAATACTAGATGGAGAAAAACTTGAAGCTTTTCCACTTAAACCAGGAACAAGACAAGGGTATCCATTGTCCCCACTTTTATTTAATATAGTACTGGAAATCTTAGCCATAGCAATAAGGCAAGAGACACACATAAAAGGGATACAAACTGGAAAGGAAGAGATCAAATTATCATTATTTGCAGATGATATGATTCTATACATAAAGGACCCTAAAGACTCTACCAGCAAATGGTTAGAGCTGATACATTCTTATAGCAATGTAGCCAGATGCAAAATAAACACACAGAAATCAGTAGCCTTCCTATATGTTAACAGAAAACATGCTGAGGATGTAATCAATCACTTCCATTCACAGCTGCATCAAAAAAATAAAGTACCTGGGAATAAACCTAACCAAGGAAGTGAAGAATCTCTACAATGCAAACGTTAAAACTCTCATGTGAGAAATTGCAGAAGACACCAGGAAATGGAAAGACATCCCATGTTCTTGGATTGGAAGAAACAATATTATGAAAATATCAATGTTATCAAAAGTGATCTACATATTTAATGTAATCCCCATTAAAGTTCCAATGGCATTCTCACAGAAATAGAAAAAAAAAAAAAAAACAATTCTAAAACTCATTTGGAAGCACAAAAAATTCTCAAATATCTAAAACCATTTTGAGCAACAAAAATAAGGCTGGTTCTATCACCATACTTGATTTTAATGTATATTACAGAGCCATAGTAACAAAATACAGCATGGTACTGGCACAAAAACAGACCCAGAATAAAAACAGAATAGATGATCCAGATGTAAGTCCAGGTAGCTACAGCCACCTGATGTTTGACAAAAATGCCAAATATATTCATTGGAGAAAAGACAGCCTCTTAAACAAATGGTGCTGTGAAAATTGGATATCTATCTGTAGAAGGATGAAAATAGATCCTTATTTTTCTCCATGCAAAAGAATTAAGTCTAAATGGATCAAACACCTTAATATCAGACCTAAAACTCTCAAACTCCTAGAGGAAAAAGTAGGAGAAAACCTTCAATATATGGGTATAGACAAAGACATTCTGAATATAACCCCAGTTGTTCAGGGAAAAAACCAATGGTCAACACCTAAGACCTCATGAAATTACAAAGCTTTTGTACAGCAAAGGAAATTGTGAAGAGAGCAAAGAGGCAACCTCCTACAGAATGGTAGAAAATCTGCCAGATATGCATCTGACAGAGGATTAATATCCAGGATATACAAAGAACTCAACAAACTAAATAATAAGAAATAAAACATTACAATACAAAAATGGCATATGGATCTAAATAGAGAGTTCTCAAAAGAAGAAATACAGATGGCATGTAAGCATCTAAAAGTGTTCTACATCCTTAGCCATCAGTGAAAGGCAAATTAAAACTACTTTGAGATTCCATCTCACTCCTGTCAGAATGGCTACCATCATGAAAACAAATGACAATAAATGCTGACGAGGATGCAGAAAAAAAGGAATGCTTCTATGCTGTTGGTGGGAATGTAATCTGGTATAGCTATTGTAAAAATCAGTGTGGAGGTTCCTGAGACAGCTAAAAACAGATTTATTATATGACCCAGCTATAGCACTTCTGGCCATATATCTTAAGACTCGTCTCACTACCTTACAGATATTTGCTCAACCATGTTTATTGCTACTCTATTCATAATAGGCAGGAAATGGAACCAGCCTAGATGTCCCTCAGCTGTTGAGTGGATAATGAAGATGTGGCACATTTACACAATGGAGTTATACTCAGCAGTAAACAAAAATGAAATTATGAAATTTGGAGGAAAATGGATGGATATGGAAAGGATTATAGTTAGTGGGGTAACCCATGCCCAGAAAATCCAATCATCACATGTTCTCTCTCATATGTGGTTCCTAGCTACAAATGATTGGACTTCTATGTGAGTTGGAATAAAACCCAGTAGCAGAGTCCAGTAAGCTAGAAAGGGAATATAAAGTTAATAGAAAGGGAGGGAGGGGGGACTTAATATGATGTTATCATATATATGTAAGTATAACAGATTAATAGTGGTGGAAAGGCCTAAGTGAGATCAGGGGAAGAGATTGAGTAAAGGAAAGGTGGGGTAGTACTAATCAAAATCTAAGAGGGTACTAATAAATCATATGGAAACCTACTTTTTTGGACAATGGTGTACCCAAAAGCCATATATTGTTACTAAAAAAGTTTTTACTGCCAGAGATGGGATACCCTCCAGTGAGCTTTTGGCAAGGGAGGTCTCTGATGCCCCCCCAAAATATTACAGGCCATTGCTGAGGCTCTTGGTTTCCCACCAGGAATAGATGGTAAGAGCCTATTGCTGAAGACTCCACATAAATGGGCTGCCAGGTCACTGAGAAATGCTGCTGGAGCTGCGCTAAAAATCCTCTGTAAACAAGCTCAAAGTAGTGCATGCATCTGGCATTCAGGCAAGAAGTCTGGTGTGCACATAATCTTTCTGTCTCTCCTAACAAAAATTAAATAATAAATAAGTAAAGGAGGAAGGAAGGAAGGCCTTAGGATAAGTTTAAATATCCCTTCATTATTAAAAAATATTAATGTAGAGACTATGGACTGGGGAATATATTTCTCAAAAAAGTTACCTATAATTAACCTTTATCCAATATCATACTAAATGGAGAAAAACTTGAAGCATTCTCACTAACATCTGGAATAGCACAAGGAAGTATATTTTCTCCACTGCTACTTAATGTAAGGTTTGATGTCTTAGCTGAAGCAATAAGATTAGAGTAATAAATAAAGGGGATACAAATAGTAAAGGAAGAAATCAAATTATCTTTATTTGCAGATGAGATGATTCTACATTTAAGATACACTAAGATTCTACCAGAAAGCTTCTAGAGCTGTGAGGTATCAAAGTGGTAAGATACAGTTCCATTCAAAATAGCCACAAAAATTAGAAATACGGGCTGGAGAGATGGCTTAGTGGTTAAGCGCTTGCCTGTGAAGCCTAAGGACCCCGGTTCGAGGCTCAGTTCCCCAGGTCCCACGTTAGCCAGATGCACAAGGGGGCGCACGTGTTTGGAGTTCGTTTGCAGAGGCTGGAAGCCCTGGTGCACCCATGCTCTCTCTCTCCCTCTATCTGTCTTTCTCTCTGTGTCTGTTGCTCTCAAATAAATAAATAAATAATTAATTAAAAAAATAAATAAAAGGAATATTTTTAAAAAAAAAGAAAAATTAGAAATACTTCAGAATAGTCCTAACTAAGGATATGAAAGACTCTAAAATGAATGCTTTGACACACTTAAGAAAGATATTGAGAGGCTGGAGAAATTGCTTAGTGGTTGAGGCATTTGCCTGCAAAGGCACAGGGCCTTGGTTCAATTCCCCAGGACCCATGTAAGCCAGATGCACAAGGTGGCACATGCCTCTGGAGTTCGTTTTCAGTGGCTAGAGGTCCTGGTGTGCCCATTCTCTATCTGTCTGTCTGCCTCTCTCTCTCTCTCAAATAAATAAACAGATATATAAAAAAGAAAGATATTAGAAAGAACCTGGGCATTCTGGTGCTTGCCTTTAATCCCAGCACTCAGGAGGCCAAGGTAGGAGGATTGCTGAGTGTCTGAGGCCACCCTGAGACTACATAGTGCATTCCAGATCAGTATGGGCTAGAGTGAGACCTTACCTTGAAAATCAAAAGCCCCCCCCACAAAAAATTAAAGATACTAGAAAATGAAAATAGCTCTTATGCTCATGGGTCAGAAAATTAATATAGTGAAAATGGCCATCTTGCCCAAGGCAATCTACAAATCCAATAGAATCCCTATCAAAATTCCAGTACCATTATTCACAGAAATATAGAAAAATCCTAAAATTCATATGGGAACAAAATAGTGCCCCACATAGTCAAAAGACTTCTTAGAAAAATGCTAGAGTTATCACTATACCTGATTTTACACTATACAAGCGAGTCATAGTAATAAAAACAGCATGGCACAAAAAAGACATGTAGATCAATGGAATTGATTTATTTATGAGAGACAGACAGAGAGAGGGGGGGGTGAATGGCCATACCATGACCTCTTTCTACTGTAAGATAATCCAGATCAAGCACTACATTATGTATCTATGTTTACACTGATAACAGGGAATCAAACCTGAGCTTGTAAGCTTTGCAAGAAAGCACGTTTAGTGGTTGAGTCATCTCCCTAGCCAAGACACCTGATTTTTAAAAAGATTTTTATTTATTCATTTGCAAAGAGAGTGGGGGTCATGCTAGGGCCTCTAGCTGCTGCAAACAAACTCCAGATGCATGTACCACTTTGTGTATTTGGCTTTATATGGGTGCTAAGGATTAGAACCAGGTTTCTAGGATTTGCAGGCAAGTGCCTTTACTGCTGAGCCATCTCTCCAGCCTCCACCCGATTTTGACAAACAATGCAAAAAATACCCTTTTAGAGAAAAGATAGCATCTTCAACAAAAGGTCCTAGGGTAAATAGATATCTACACATAGAAGAATGTAGTTAGACACTTACATCTCACTCTGTATAAAAATCCACTCTAAATGGACCAAAAGCCTCAACATAGGAGAAACCCTGAAATGACTTGAGGAAAAACTAGGAAAATCTTTCAAAATATAGGCATAGAGAAGTACTTTCTTAAGAACACACTAGCTTCCCAGGAAATATGACAATTAATACATGGGATGTTATGAAACTAAAAAAAAAACAAAAAACAAAAAACAAAAAACTATTGTATAACTTAGGAAACCAATAATTGAGTGAAGATGCAGCCTACATAAAGGGAGAGTGGGTTGTGTGGAGATCTTTGATATGAACATTGACTGCCCTGATTGCTGGATTTCATCTGGAGTTTCACATTTCTCCCCTGGCTGGGAAGCTGCTGGGAGTTCCTGTGTGCTGGACAGTCCTATTCTCCCTCTTTCCTTTGGATGATCAGATTACCAGTGTTGTCCCAGTCTCTGGGCAGTGCTTCACTGAGTTCCAGGTCCCTCTGCAGGGCCTGAAGCAGCTCCAGAAGTCTGTGGACTAGTCTTCTTAGCAATATTGTTACAAGCTTTTAATGGAGTCTGTGCTAAGCTGAGGAGTCACTTCCTTGCTTGGTCAACTCAGCTTGGCTAGGCTGTGGGGAAGTGGGGCCAGCGAGGGCCCTTGGCTGAGCAGGTCTAGCTGCTCTGGGTGCTGGTGTATGGGGGAGGAAAGGTCATGAGATGATGCCTGGTGGTTCCCTTTTAAATTTTTATTAGCATTTTCCATGATTATAAAAAAATATCCCATGGTAATTCCCTCCCTCCTAAATTTTCTTCCAGTAGTATTCGAGTTTCTGGTCTAATATTGAGGTCTTTGATCCATTTGGATTTGAGTGTAGTATATGGGGAAGTGTGTGGATCAAGTTTCAGTTTCCTGCATGTGGTTATCCAGTTTGTCCAGCACCATTTGTTGAAGATGCTGTCTTATTTCCAGCCTATATTGTTGGGCCTTTGTCGAATATCAAGTAGCTGTAGTTGCTTGACCCAAAGTCCGGGTCCTCAAGTCTATTCCATTGGTCTATACTCCTGTTTTTATGCCAGTACCATGATGTTTTTATTACTATGACCTTGTAATATAGCTTCAGATCAGGTATGGTGATGCCACCAGAGGTATTTCTTTTGCTGAGGTTATGTTTGGATATGCGAGGCCTTCTGCCTTTCCATATGAAATTTGAGATCATTTTTTTCTATATCTGTGAAGAATACTCTAGGGATTTTAATTGGAATCATGTTAAATCTATATATTGCCTTTGGTAGGATTGCCATCTTCATGATGTTAATTCTGCCTATCCAGGAGCATGGGAGGTCTTTGTGACCCAATATATGGTCTATTTTGGAGAATGTTCCATGGGCTGCTGAGAAGAACGTGTAGTCTGTGGATTTGGGATGGAAAGTTCCGTAGACGTCTATTAGGTCTAAGTGCTCTATGGTTTTGTTGAGCTCTCTTACTTCCCTGTTGAGTTTCTGTTTGGATGATCTGTCTATTACTGATAATGGTGTATTGAAGTCCCCAGCTATGATTGTGTTAGTGGTTATTTCAGTTTTATTGTCAAGTAGGTTTTGTTTTATGAACTGTGGTGCCCCTGTGTTTGGTGCATACAGATTTATGATTGTAATATTGACTTGATAGATCATTCCCTTGATAAGTAGGAAGTAGCCTTCTTTGTCTTTTTTGATTATTTTTGGTTTGAAGTCTATTTTATCTGATATTAATATAGCTACACCTGCTTGCTTCTTATTCCACTTTGCTTGGAATATTGTTTTCCACCCTTTGACCCTGAGGAGGTGTCTGTCTTTAATGGTAAGGTGGGTTTCTTGAAGGCAACAGATTGAGGGGTCTAATTTTTTGATCCATCCTGTTAGCTTGTGTCTCTTGATGGGTTAATTAAGGCCATTAATATTTAGGGTAATGACTGTGAGATTTGATTTGATCCCTGCCATATTGTGGTGGTAGATGTGTGTTGGTGTTTTCTTGGGCTTTGACCTTTTTGTGCCTACTCTGGGATTGGTTGTTGTGATCTGCTTCTTGTAGGCATTTGAGTTTGGTTATTTGTTTCCTCTCTGTGGAGAATTTCCTGAAATACTCTCTGTAGGTTTGGTTTTGTGTTCACATAATTGTAAAGCTGAGTTTTGTCATGGAAAATTTTTCTTTCACCATCTATTATGAGGGATTCTTTTGCTGGGTAGAGTAGTTTGGGTTGGAAGCCATAGGTTCTTAGACTTTGGAGAGTTTCATTCCAGGCCCTTCTAGCTTTCAGAGTTTCCATTGAGAAATCTGAAGTAATTCTGAAGGGGTTACCTTTGAAAGTGGTGTGCTGTTTTTCCCTAGCTGCTTTTAGGATTTTTTCTTTGGTGTCAATGTTTAGAGTCTTAATGATAATATGTCTTAGAGAGTTTCTCCTTTGGTCCAGTCTGTTTGGAGTTCTGTTGGCTTCTTGTATCTTGATGGGCCTTTCTTTTCAGAGACTTCAATTATTTTGTTAAATAAGTTCTCTGTGCCTTTGGTCTGGAATTCTTCTCCTTCTGGTATTCCAATGATTCTGATATCAAGAATTGCTATTATTTTAAACACACATAGTCACAAGGATGTAGAGAAAAAAAGAACTCTTGTTTGTTTTTGTTTTGTTCAGGACTGGAACTTAAACCCAGGACCTCATGCATTGAAAGGCCAGTGCACTACCAGCAAGCTACATCACCCACCCGTCAGACTCCTGTACACTGCTGATTGGAGTATAAACTTTGGAGAACAGTATGGAGGACCTTCATAAAACTAAAATTAGATCTTCTATGTTATCTAGCTATCCCACTTCTGGGTGTATAACCACAGAAATGAAGTTAAGTGTATAAAAGAGATACCTGTAAACGCACTTTTTTTTTTTTTAATTTATGATTTTTTTTTAATTTAATTTATTAGTTTTCTTTTCAGTAAATACAGGCAGTTTGGTACCATTATTTAGGCTCATCTGTGATCTACCCCCTCCCATTAGACCCTCCTTATTATTGAAAATGGGTCGTGCATTGTGGAGTTAGCCCCCAGTTATTAGTATGATAAATGTCTCTGAAAATCATGACCCAACATGTAACTCTGACATTCTTTCCGCCCCCTCTTCCGCAAGATTTCCCTGAGCCATGTTGGGTTCATTTTTGGTCTGCTTCAGTGCTGAGGTGTTGGGGGCCTCTGAGGCTCTGGCTCTCTGATTTGGTAGGAGTTGATTTTTCTCTGCGTTGATCTCCTTCCCCTTTGTGCTGGTATCCAGTTCACAGGAAAACATCACCCTTGCTTATTTCGCCAGTTGTCCTTAGTTTCAGTTGGGCCCCTTCTGAGGTATGTTGGGGCAGCTCTCTTCTTAGGATCTGCATCTATCTGGAAAAGAGAAGCAGATTCTCCAACGGAGAGTGAGTTAGCACCCAGAAAATTGAGATAACACTTACTTTTTTGATAGACAGTTTGATAGGTGTAGGCCCTCTTATACCCCGTGATTGATGGTAGCTTGATATTGTAGAGTGGGCTTGTGTTTGGGTATGGTTCTGACTTGTTTCCCAGCTCCAGCTAAGGGTCTAGTACCACTTAGTGGATCAGTTAGCCAAATCAAGAGCAATTGATTCCTCACCATGGCTGTGTACCACTATTGCACTTGTATGGGTATCACATCCGGTTAATTGTTGCTACTTAGGTTAAACAATGTGTTGCTTGGACAGATCTTGGTCACTTCCCCCAGTCGCCTATGTAGCGCCTTCTGGCACTAGACACGCTGACTGTCTGGGGACTGACTCTCTCCTGGCTTCCAGCCATGTCATTCCATTTTACGTGTCAGCTGCGTATGGAGTCTTCAGCAATAGGGTCTTACCACTGGCCTTTGGTGGGTCATCAATTACTCTGACAGAAGTCTGTCATTGTTTTGGGAAACCTTGTAGGTTTCTTTGATCAAAAGCTCATTGTGGATTGTAGGCCCAAGCTGGAAGTGGGGGTTACAGGTCAGTGTCCACTAAGAAATTGAGGAAAAAGATAACTAATATACAAGAGTTAGAGAGAAGAGAGATAGAGGGGAGAGGGGGAGAGGGAGGGAGGGAAGATGTAGGAGATTTAGGTCAGTCTTGATCCTACCCTCTCCAGTGTCTTGTGGTTCAGGTGTTTCCTGTAAGGGACTAGTGAAGGTTCAGTCATTTGGTCTGTCTTTTAGGAAGTAGAATTTTATGGTACCATTGCCGTTTGGGTCCGTATTACTGTTTTCCACCCTTTGATTCCCTCCCCGCCCTCCCATCCATCTTATTGTCTAGTCCATGAGGTACTTGCTGGGTATGTAAGGCATCTTGGGCAAATTCAGGTTAGGTGTTGCAGATGAGTGAGACTATGTGTCGATTTTTTTTTTGTGATTGGGTAAGTTCGCTGAGAATGATCTGTTCCAGGTTCAACCATTTTTCCTCAAATTTCTTTATGTCATTTTTTCTTACTGCTGTATAGAATTCCATTGTGTAGATATACCACATCTTTGTTATCCATTCTTCTAATGATGGACATCTGGGTTGATTCCAGCTTTTAGCTATTACGAATTGAGCTGCTACAAACATGGTTGAGCAAATCTCTCTGGCTTTTGGTTTGAAGGTTTTAGGGTACATGCCCAGTAATGGTATAACTGGGTCTGTTGGTATTTCTATAGTCAGCTTTTTCAGGAGTCTCCATATTGCTTTCCAAAGTGGTTGTACCATCCTGCATTCCCACCAACAGTGAATGAGTGTCCCTGCTTCTCCACATCCTCGCCAGCATTTATTTTCATTTGACCTTTTGATGTTGGCTATCCTTATTGGGGTAAGGTGGAATCTCATAGTTGTTTTAATTTGCATTTCTCTGATGATTAGGGATGATGAACATTTTCTTAGGTGTGTGTTTGCCATTTGTATCTCTTCCTCTGTGAATTGCCTGTTTAACTCTGTGCCCCATTTTGTGAGTGGGGTATTTGTCTTCTTATTGTTTAGACTTTTGAGTTCTTTGTAAATTCTAGAGATAAGGCCTCTATCAGTTGGATAACCTGCAAATATTTTCTCCCACTCTGTGGGTATTCTATTGGCTTTGTTTATTATATGCTTATCTGTAAAGAAACTCTTCAGCTTCATATGATGCCAATGGTTGAGTGACTGTTTAAGAACTTGAGCCACTGGGGTTTTATTCAGGAAGTCTTTTCCCATTCCTATATCATGGAAAGTACTTCCTAAATTTTCTTCCAGTAGTTTTCGAGTTTCTGGTCTTATGTTGAGGTCTTTGATCCATTTGGATTTGAGTGTTGTGCATGGTGAAATGTGTGGATCAAGTTTTAGTTTCCTGCATGTGGTTATCCAGTTTGTCCAGCACCATTTGTTGAAGATGCTATCTTTTTTCCAGTCTATATTGTTTGGGCCTTTGTCGAATATCAAGTAGCTATAGTTGATTGGCCCAAAATCCGGGTCCTCAAGTCTATTCCATTGGTCTATACTCCTGTTTTTATGCCAGTACCATGCTGTTTTTATTACTATGGCTTTGTAGTATAACTTTATATCGGGTATGGTGATGCCACCAGAGGTATTTCTTTTGCTGAGGATATGTTTGGATATGCGAGGCCTTCTGCCTTTCCATATGAAATTTGAGATCATTTTTTCTATGTCTGTGAAGAACATTGTAGGGATTTTAATTGGAATTGCGTTAAATCTATATATTGCCTTTGGTAGGATTGTCATCTTCACAATGTTAATTCTGCCTATCCAGGAGCATGGGAGGTCTTTCCATCGTTTCAAGTCCTCCTCAATTTCTTTTTTGAGAGTTTTTATATTTTCATTGTAAAGATCTTTTACTTCCTTGGTTAACGTTATTCCAAGGTATTTTATTTTATTTTTTGCTATTGAAAATGGGACTATGTCCTTTATTTCTTTTTCTGTGTCTTTGTCATTTGCATACAGAAATGCTTCCGATTTTTGTGCGTTGATTTTGTATCCTGCTACTTTGCTATAGGAGTTAATCACCTTCAGGAGTTTTGGGATGGAGTCTCTCGGGTCTCTTACATATACAATCATGTCATCAGCAAATAGAGCTAACTTAACTTCTTCCTTTCCAAATTGTATCCCTTTTATTTCCTTCTCCTGTCTTATTGCTTGAGCTAGGACTTCCAGAACTATATTGAAAAGCAGAGGTGAGAGAGGACATCCCTGTCTTGTTCCTGATCTCAATGGGAATTCCTCCAGTCTCTCTCCATTAAGAATTATTTGGGCCTTTGGAGCTTTGTATATTGCCTTTATTATATTAAGATGTGAACCGGCCATGCCGATTCTCTCCAATGTTTTGATCATGAAGTGATGTTGTATCTTGTCAAAGGCCTTCTCTGCATCTATTGAAATGATCATGTGATTTTTATGTTTAAGCTTGTTTATGTGGTGTATTACATTGACAGATTTTCGTATGTTGAACCACCCTTGTGTTCCTGGGATAAATCCCACTTGGTCAAGGTGGATAATGCTTTTGATGTGTTGTTGGATTCGGTTTGCGAGAATTTTGTTGAGGATCTTTGCGTCTATGTTCATTAGGGAAATAGGCCGATAGTTTTCTTTTCTTGTGGCGTCTCTGCCTGGTTTTGGGATTAGGGTGATACTAGCTTCATAGAAGGAGTTGGGTAGTTTTCCCTGTTCTTCAATTGTGTGGCACAGTTTTAGGAAGATTGGTTTGAGTTCTTCCATGAAGGTTTGATAAAATTCGGCTGGGAATCCATCTGGTCCTGGACTCTTCTTTTTTGGGAGGTTTTTTATTACTTTTTCAATCTCCATGAGCGTGATGGGTTCATTGAGGTGGTTGATCTGCTCTGAGTTTAGCTTTGGTAGATGATATGCATCCAGGAATTTATCCATCTCCTCCACATTTTCCAGTTTTGTGGAGTAGAGGTTTTTGAAATAAGTCCTGATGATTCTGCCGATTTCACTGATGTCTGTTGTAATCTCTCCTTTTTCATTTTGAATTTTGTTAATTTGGAGTCTCTCCTTTTTTTGCTTGATCAAATTGGCCAGAGGTTTGTCAATCTTGTTTATTTTTTCAAAGTACCAGCTCTTGGTTTTGTCAATTGCCTTAATTGTTTCCTTGGTTTCCAATTTATTAATTTCTGCTCTGATTTTAATTATTTCCTTCCTTCTGGAGCTCTTTGGGTTGGATTTTTCTTGTTTTTCCAATGCCTTTAGGTGGATGGTTAAGCTATTGATTTGGGATTTTTCTGTCTTTTTTATGAAGGCATTGAGTGCTATGAATTTTCCCCTGAGGACTGCCTTCATTGTGTCCCACAAGTTTTGGTATGATGTGTTCTCATTGTCATTCAATTCCAGGAATTTTGCAATTTCATTTTTTATTTCATCCACTATCCATTTATTGTTTAAGAGTGTGCTATTCAGTTTCCAGTTGCCGTTGGGGCTCTTGTTGGTTTTTTTGTTGTTGATTTCTAGGAATATAGCATTATGATCTGATATCATGCAGGGAATTATGTCGATTTTCCTAAATATGTGGAGGCTATCTTTGTGACCCAGTATATGGTCTATTTTAGAGAATGTTCCATGGGCTGCTGAGAAGAATGTGTAGTCTGTGGATTTGGGGTGGAAAGTTCTGTAGATGTCTGTTAGGTCTAAGTGCTCTATGGTTTTGTTGAGCTCTCTTACTTCCCTGTTGAGCTTCTATTTGGATGATCTGTCTATTACTGATAATGGTGTGTTGAAGTCCCCAGCTATGTTGGTGTTGGTGGTTATTTCTGTTTTATTGTCAAGTAGGTTTTGTTTTATGAACTGCGGTGCCCCTGTGTTTGGTGCATACAGATTTATGATTGTAATATCCTCTTGATGGATTGTTCCCTTTACAAGTAGGAAGTAGCCTTCTTTGTCTTTTTTGATTGTTTTTGGTTTGAAGTCAACTTTATCTGATATTAATATAGCTACACCTGCTTGTTTCTTATTCCCATTTGCTTGGAATATTGTTTTCCACCCTTTCACCCTGAGGAGGTTTCTGTCTTTAGTGGTAAGGTGGGTTTCTTGAAGGCAGCAGATTGAGGGGTCTAATTTTTTGATCCACCCTGTTAGCCTGTGTCTCTTGATGGGTGAATTAAGGCCATTAATGTTTAGGGTGATGACTGTGAGATTTGATTTGATCCCTGTCATTTTGTGGTGGTAGAGGTGTGTTGGCATTTCCATGGAATTTTTTTTTTTTTTTTTTGTATCTACTCTGGGTTTGATTGCTGTGATCTCCTTCTTGTAGGCATTTGTGTTTGGTTATTTGTTTCCTCTCTGTGGAGAATTTCCTGGAGTACTTTCTGTAGGTTTGGTTTTGTGTTCATATAATTGTAAAGCTGAGTTTTATCATGGAAAGTTTTCCTTTCACCATCTATTATAAGGGAGACTTTTGCTGGGTAGAGTAGTTTAGGTTGAAAGCCATAGTTCCTTAGAGTTTGGAGAGTATCATTCCAGGCCCTTCTAGCTTTCAGGGTTTCCATTGAGAAGTCTGAAGTAATTCTGATGGGGTTTCCTTTGAAAGTGGTGTGCTGTTTTTCCCTAGCTGCTTTTAGGATTTTTTCCTTGGTGTCAATGTTTAGAGTCTTAATGATAATATGCCTTGGGGAGTTTCTCCTTTGGTCTAGTCGGTTAGGAGTTCTGTTTGCTTCTTGAATCTTGATGGGCCTTTCTTTTAAGAGACGGGGGAAGTTTTCTTCAATTATTGTGTTAAATAAGTTCTCCATGCCTTTGGTCTGAAATTCTTCTCCTTCTGGTATTCCAATGATTCTGATATTAGGACGTTTAAGTGTATCCCACAATTCTCTCATGTTCTGTTCACAGGAACTTTTGAACTTACTGAAATTTTTGGACTCTCGAACTGTTTCTTCCATCCTGTCTTCCAGATCAGAATTTCTATCTTCCACTTCGCTGACTCTATTCTTGAGAGCCTCTAGTGAGTTTTGGACTTGTTCAATTAAGTTTGCATTTTCTACTACTTTCCTATGTATCACTTCCATCGCTTTGTCCAGCTCCCTTTTTGTCTCATTTTCTGATTTTCTTGCTGATTCTTGGAAATCATCCTTGCATTTCTTTATGCTTTCATTTAGTGTGGCCAGCTGATTTTTAAGGTCCTCTTTTTTTTCATTCTCCCTCAACTCTCTTAGCTCTCTTTGAATTCCTTCCAGTGTCTTATCATATTGCTCTAGCTTAGTGATAGTAGCATCCATACGATTATCTATCCTTTGTAGCTTTCCTGTCAGATCTAGCAGTAGTTTGGTCAGGGTTGCATTGTTCATTGCTTCCACTTGATGTTCTGATCCTAAACACTCTTCTATGTTTTGGTTTGTTGTGATCCTTGTTGGACTGGGTGATCTGTCTGGATTTTCTTCCATTTTATTTTTCGTGTTATTTCTTTTGCGCTGTGGTCTACCCATGTCAGTGTATGGGCAGGTAGGTGGGTGGAGCAGCCTGGGATCTAGCTTAATGCAAATCCAAGGCAGCCTGGGGCAGTTGTAAGCAGCCTGGGTTTTTGCTCACTCTTGCCAGAGCCGCCTACCTATAGCCTGACAGGGGCACCAAATTTGCCTGAATTCTCACCCAGTAATGCACCTAAGCTGCCTGCCTTTGAGCTTGAAAAGGGACTGAGGTAGCAAGCCTTGAAGGTGCCTAGATTCTGGCTGGGTACACTGGGGTCTGTAAACAGTCTGTGCTCTTCCGCCTCAGGGGAGTGGGGGATGGGTGGCGATGTACAGGTAGGGGATGGCACCTGCGCTGGCGCTAGTGACTCAGTGTGGACTTATGTGGCTCTTGCTGTGGGACTGGGCCCACTGCACGTGCAATTGTAGTGCAGAGGCAGATGATGTGGGTACGGAATCAGGACACAGCAGAAACTGACCGGCGGCAAGTGATGTGAAAACAGCAGGACGTGAGGGGAGGGGGGGCAGCTAGGAGCGCGGGGCGCTGTGGGATACCGTGGGGTGCTCTGGACTCGCAGGGGGGGAGGGGGCGGATCGCGCGGGGGAGGGGGCCGAGGGGGTCCAGGGGGTTGCGGGTAGCGCAGGGGCCGTGGAGCACGCTGAGGTAAGATGGAGTGCTGGATGCTGTGGGACGCTGCGGGGCAGTCTGGGCGCGCGGCGGGGGTGGGGTGCACGGGGGGGGCTCGAGGAGCGCGGGGGTGGGGCGCGGGGAGTCTCGGGGCATGCGGGGGGGGGGGATTAGGGGACACCTGGGCGCCCGGGCGCTGGACGCTGTGGGGCTTTGAGCGCCCCTGTCGCGTGTGGGTAGGGAGCGTTGGGCGCGCTGGGGGGGGAGGTGAGGGCGGGGCGCGCGGGGGGGGGGGGCTCGAGGCGCGTGGGGGTGGGGCGTGGGGGTCTCAGGGCGTGCGGGGGGTGCGGGGGTGCGGGGCACGCCTGGGCGCCTGGGGCGCGGGGCGCTTGGGGCGTCCCTGCTGAGTGTGGATAGAGAGCACGGAAGGCGCGGGGGGTGGGGCGCGCGGGAGGGTGGGGCGGGCGTGGGGTGGTCTCGAGGCACGCGGGGGTGGGGCGCAGGGGTCTTGGGCGCACAGGGGCGCGGGGCAGGCCTGGGTGCCCGGGGCGCGAGAAGCCTTGGTTGGCTTGGGCCGCGTCTGCCGTGTGTGGATAGGGAGCGTGGGGCGCGCTGGGGGGGAGGGGCGTGCTGGGGGGGTGCGGGGGGTGCGGCAGGTGTGGGGCACGGGGGTTGTGGGGTGTGCTGGGCCGCCGGGGAGCGTGGGGCTTGGTGTGCACGGGGTGCCGGGCCGCTGGGCGCGGGGCCGCGCCCGATGCAGTTATTCGCGGCGGGCGGGGTGGCGGGGCGTGGGTCGTGGGGGTGTGTGCTTCCCTCTTTTATCCCAATCTGTGCCCTCCCTCTTCAGAAAGTTCCTAATTTCCCTTGGATACTTGCCTTTTTTTCCCTCGTTGTTTGTAGTGCAGCTAGGCGGTCGCCATCTTGCCAGCAATATCACTTTTTTTTATGAGAGAGAGAGAGAGAGAAATTGGCACAAAAGGGCCTTAGCCACTGCAAACTGCAGATGCTTGCACCACCTAGTGGGCATGTGCAAGCCTGCACTTGCCTCACCTTTGTGTGTCTGGTTTACATGGGAGAGAGATCAAACATGGGTCCTTTAGCTTCACAGGCAAGTGCCTTAACTGTTAAGCCATCTCTCTGGTCCAAACCCATAGTTTTTGCAACACTGTTGTATATGGCAGGCTACCAGGTACTATCACTTATAATTATAGCTCACTACATTTGTCAAACAGCACAAGAGAATTGAAATACCATTATCTCAAGCACAGGGGAAGATCATAGTTGCAACTATAAGTTGCTTACATATCCTTATTTCTATGCCTGTCCTCTCCCTGAGTTCTAACTCAAAAAGTGTAACCTTTTCTTTCTGTTTCTTCTTTGGGTACTGGCTGAAATCCTATGTATGTTTGTCCTGTGTTTCAGTTATCTTCTCATTGCTGGGGCAAAGTAACCAAACAAAAGTAGCAGATTGGAGGAAAGGTTTTTACTTGGTTTACAGTTTTGAGGGGAAGCTTTATGATGGGAGGGAAAAGATGGTAGAGCAGAAGCTGGATATCACCTCCTTGCTGACAGCAGGTGAAATAGCAGTAGGAGAGTGAGCTGAGTTCTGGAAAGAGGGAGTTGGCTATAGCATCCAAAAATTTCCCCCAACAACACACCTCCTCCAGCAATGCACTGGGGATCAACTTTCAAAACACATGAATTTATCAGGAGGCATCTTATTCATACCCTGACACTGTTTTTTTTTAAACCACTTTTTTCTCAATAGATCTCTTTCTTTACTAAAAAAAATTCCAAATATGTTTGCTAATGAATGTACTACTATAAAATAAAAAATACTGTGCATTCATTCATCCTAAGTTGATGCTATGCTTTGTTAACAAGACTTCTGTTTTGATGTTTAATTACTTTTGTGAGGAATGAGAGGGTAGGGACTTATTACAAGTTAGTTGTTAGGTTTTAGGGGTTCAGCCTTTAGGCAGTCATTAAAGTTGCCAAGGTACAACTCTTGGGCCTAAATCCTTGTGAAGAGAGACTAGAAGACATACATTTTGGCATGTGATTCCCTGTGGCTATTGGGGAATCTTCTACCAGATGTTGCTCCCTGCCTGCCATGATGTATATTGACTGCCAACTTGACATAACCTGTTAAGGATTAAGTACATTAGTTAGTCTTTGAGTTTGTCCATGAGGGATTCTTTATTAGGTTAAGTGAGGTGGGAAGACTCAGTTTGACTGTGGGAGATACCATTTCATGAGCCAGGATCTTGGACATTGAGGAAAAGAGATCTGGCTGAGTGCCAGCATTCATTCCTCTCTGCTTCCTCAATGTGGGCTGAAAATTACCAAGCTCTTTCTCAAGCTCCTGTTGCCATGGCTTCCTCACCATGATAGAATGTACCATACCTCAATCTATAAGCTGAAATAAACCTTTCCTTCCTTAAACTGACTTCAGTCAGGTATTTTGTCTCAGTGATAAGAAGGCAAAAAATACAGAAAATTGGCACTGGAAGTGGGACCATTGCAGTGATAAACCTGTGGCTTATAAGCATTTGGAATTGGTTTACAGGAGGAATGTGGAAGAGTTTGGAACTTTGGGCTAGAAAAGCCCATCAATAGTGTAGCCAGAGCTCAATGGGACATTCTGGAAGACAAGAATGCTGAGCGAAATGTAGACAATGGAGGCCCAGCCCATGAGGTTTCAGAGGAGATGAAGGATTCTACTAGGAACCAGGATAGATGCAGTTTGTGCTATATGCTATCAAAGAAACTGCCTGAATTCTGCTCATGGCCTGAGTACTTATGATCATAAATTCAGACTTGGACTGATTTGTTTTGGTGGAGTAAATCTCAAGGCAGGATAACATTCAAGTTAGTGCTGAGAAACAGCTATACTTGTTACAGAGGTCAGTACAATTAAAGAGAAACCTCTTGTGCTGGGACAATAGGAAAAGTGTTCTGAGTGCAAAACCCCATCCCTTGGAGGTTCCATCTAATGAAATTGAATTATAAACAGAAATAAACCTTTCCTCTCTTAAACTGATTTCTGTCAGGTATTTTGTCTCAGCAATAAGAAAGTAACTAATATCCTGCTCTCAAACCATAACTGGACCCCCTTAAAACAGAATTGTGAGTCAAAATAAACCTAGTTATACTTGCCTAGTAAGGTGGAATAGTATTGATAGAACTAATAGCCACAGAAAATGGACTATGGCAGCTGGGATAATCTGGATTCTATCCACATGAACTATCTTACATGAAGACATTGTAAAAAAAAAAAATCACCACTTGAACCATTTTTAATTGTATAGTTAAATAGTGTTAAGTGTATTTCCATTGTTGAACAAGAGACTCTAAAACATTTTTACAGAGAATCTTAACTTTGTATCCATTTGTGATGGCTAATATTGACTGTAAGTGGATTGGATGTAAAGTCACTAGAAAACAAATCTCTGGACATGTTCTGTGAGGGAGTTACTATAAGGAGGTTAAGTGAAGTAAAAAAGAATCACACTAACTGGGATAGGGAACTGGACTGAATAATAAAGCAAATGGAGCATCAGCATTTTTCTCTCTCTGCTTTCTGAGAGATGGAACGTGACCAACTACCTCAAGCTCCGGCACTGTGCTTTCCATGCCATGACTCTGCCCTCAAACTGCAAGCCAAAATAAACCCTTATTTCCTTAGGTTGCTTTTGTCAAGTCAGCAATGAGAAAAGCAACTAATATAGCATTACATTACCTTGTCCCCACCCCCCCTTGGTAACCATTATTCTGTTTTCTCTTTCTATTAAGTTGACTATGTTAAATGCCTCATAAGTCACATAATATTCACCTTTTGAAAGTTGTAGTTTATATAGCATAAAGTCCTTGATGTTTATTCATATTATGTGATACTGTCCTCTTCCTTCTTATGAATAAATACTATTCCCTTCATAGGCATAGTCCACATTGTTTATCCTGCATCTTTTAATATACATTTGGGTTGTTGCCACTTCTTAGGGATTATAATGCTATTATGAATATTTATATAAATATTCCCATTTTCAACTCTTTTGGGAATATATATATATATATTTCCCATCAGATCCCATAGTAGTTCTATTTTAAGTAATTTTTGTATGAGGGAAAGAGAGAGAATTGGCACACCAGGGCCTCTAGCTATTAAAACCAAACTCCAGATGCATGTGCCAACTTGTGCACATGTGCCAACATATATTTCTGGTTTAGTTGGGTTCTGGGGAGTCAAATCTGGGTCCTTGCACTTCTCAGACAAGTTCCTTAACTGCTAAGCCATATCTCTAGCCTGCTTGTCTTTGAGGAAAGCCCAACAGACTGGCCCTTTTTTAATGAAAAAGAGCAAGATCCAGAGGAGAAAATTGGCATGCCAGGGCCTTCAGCCACTGTAATCAAACTCCAGATGTGTGCACCACCTTGTACATATATGTGTGAGCTTTCACATGCATCATCTTGTGCATCTGGCTTATGTGGAATCCAGGGATTTGAACATGGATCTTTAGGCTTTACAGGTAAGTGCCTTAACTGCTAAGTCATCTCTCTAGCCCTATTTTTAATTTTTTAAGGAACTATTTCCACACTTTGATGTAATTTTCACACTGGGTTCATATGTTTAAATTATATTTCAGTAAATACAGTGTATATAATTATTTGAAATTGTTTTTACCAAATAAACATTAGACTCTTGTGGGAAACATTGATTACTCCTTGTTTTAGAGTATTAGAAACAAAACCAAAGCTTTATGTTCACTCATGTACTCTTATAGCACACATAAATGGAAGGCCTGCCTCTTAGTGGGCTCTGTGTGCTGGATACACCAGATAACAAAACTAAACTAATATTTTACTCATACCCCTCTTACCTATGACTATTTCCTGTTATTTGGAAGGATTAGAGTATTAGGGGGACCATGGTTAATTCTTTAACCTAAAGGCTGGGCTACACAAAAATATACCCAACAAATATCTGTTTTATTTTCCCACTTTCTTAATCACTTCTAGGATGAGGGTTCAGTTGAAGTGAAATCCTTGGCAGTTTTAATATTCATCACATTTAGTTCACCCTGCCTTCTATTTGCATTAGTGTTTCCTCCAAGAAACACTGAGGGAAAAATACTCATAAATAAGAAATATTGTATTGAATTAAACATCCTTGCCTTAGCTCATATATATCCAAAACAAACCACTGTTGTGACTAACATAGGATCTAAACACTTACCCTGCAAGGAAATTGCCCTCATTTTTTATTTCATAGTCTATAACTCAGTACATGTTATAGCGATCTCTAACTCAGTCTGTCTAATATTTTATAATATAGTATAGAAGTCATGAATTTAGACTCCAAGCCTTCTATCCAGGGGTAAATCTTAGCTTTTTATGTTACTAACCTCTCAATATTGTATGTTACGTAACTTACATGTTAGGTAATTTGGGATTTGGTACAGTTAGTAAATTTGAGATGATAGTTTTTCGCTCACAGGGTTAAGATTAAATGAGTTAATACATACAATTTATTAGTAACAGTTCCTGACAGCTAATAACCAGTACTGACTGGGATAGTGTCACAATTGTTATTCATAGGTACAGAGTACATCTGTTGTCCTTCACAAAGCATAAGCTTAAAGAGTGCAGGCAGGCATGTTTCTCAGGATCGACTAATATATGTCAAGTGTGGTGTGGTGCCTGATACAAACCATGTGTGCCCAGAAGGGCCAGTGAATAAGGAAACTCTCTCTGTATTCAAGTCTTACATAATTTTTTAAAATATATTTTATTTACTTATTTGAAAGAGAGAAAGAGGCAGAGAGAGAGAGAGAGAGAGAGAGAGAGAGAGAGAGAGCGAGCTAATGGTACTATTAGAGATGACTTGGGGGTCATGTAAGAAGTTACACTATCCATGGCCTGGATTCCCTGCACTGAATGGTGTGTGGGTGCAGTGTTGTGGAATGAGTAGGCCAGATCCCTGCTTTCTAGCTCCTCCCAGGTCCCTGGTCCAGGTACCTTGCATGGGAGGGTGTGCAGGTAGGCACAGCAAGGAGTAAGTAGGCCAGATACCCATTCCCTGCTCCTCCCAGTTAAATGGTCCTGTTAGGTCCCATTGTGCCTTTCTTGGGGAGGACTGGTGTCTGGGTGGGCTGTGGAATCAGGCTTTTTTGCTCTGGTATTCTGACTGGCCACTGAGCACCAGTATCTCTGTTAACCTGAGCCAGAGGGGGCATGAGCCAAAGGAAAAAAACCTTGCTTCCTCCTCAATAAGATAGAACATATACCAAAAATTGGTAGACAACAATCAAAAAAAGCCAACAAAGTTAGAAAACTGAGAGATCTCCACCAAGGATGCATAGTCCTTCAATGGAAGCCTCCAATGAAATTATAGAGAAATCAACAGAAATTTATTTCCAGAATGAAAATGCAGCAACCAATGATCAAAAATATCATTGAACTGGAAACAAACCATTAAAGAATCAACAATAATAATATTAATGAAATTTAACAAAATTGTCTCCTAGAGTGTTTGGCTTTATACAGTGGCTTAACTTTTTGATTGAAGAAATTATTAGATCCCTCAGAAGAGATATGAATGAATTGAAGATGAGTCAAGAAATGAAAGACTGCAACAACCAGTTGATTAAGCTTAATGAAAACTTGACCAACTGTGAGAATGAATTCCCTGAAGCATCAAGAAAATCAGAACTTGAACTGAAGTAGTACCTCAAAAAAGAGATGGACACAATGTAAAATAACACACGAGAAAACAAAAATCAAATAGAAATTATATAAAAAAAACCTCTTTAAAACCCCTCAGCAATAGAGTTACTCATGTGGAAGACAGAACCTCTGACCTGGAAGATAAGACAGAAGAAATTTATTGGGAGGTCAAAAACTTTGCTAAGTTCAAAAAAATCAAGTGAACAGAATAAAAGGGTACAGTGAGATACCCTAAAATGACTAAACATCTGGATGATGGGTATACGAGAAGGAGAAGAAATCCAGGCAAGAGGCACAGAGAACATATTCAAAGAAATTATTGAAGAAAATTTCCTGAATCTCTCAAAACAGAGGCCCATCCAGAAATAAGAAGCCCACAGAACACCAGGCAGGACCAAAGAAGAAATTTTTCAAGGTTCATCATAGATAAATCTCTTAACGTGAAAACAAAGAAAGAGTGTAAAAACCAGCTAGAGAGAAACAACTCACAACATATAAAGGCAATTCCATCAGAATTACCTCAGATTTCTCAGTGGAAATCCTGAAAACCAGAAGGGCCTGGAATGAAACACTTCAAAGTCTAAAAAACTATAGTTTCCAACCCAAGATACTCTACCCAGAAAAATTATCCCTCAGATGGTGAAAGGAAAACTTTCTATGAAAAAAACAAATTCAACTTTATGATAATATGAACACATAGCCAAGCCTACGGAGAATACTTGAGTAATACTCTACACAGAACAATCAAACAACCAATCTCATGAGCCAACAAGATCACAATAACCAAAAATAGACCAGGCTCAACATAATACAAAACACACAAAAGCACCAAACCCCATAAAACACCTCATCATGGCAGGGATTAATTCAAACCTCACAGTGATAACTTTAAATATTAATGGTTTTAACTCCTCCATCAAAAGACACAGGTTATCAGGATGGATCAAAAAAGAGAGACACTTCTATCTGCTGTTTTTAAGAAACCCACCTCACCACTAAAAACAAACACTTCCTCAGGGAGGGAAAAATGGTAAATGATATTCCAAGCAAATGGAAACAAAATAAACAAGTGGGTGTTGCTATATTAGTATCTGATAAAATGAACTTCAAACCAAAAGTAATCAAAAAGGACAAAGAAGGTCACTTCTTACTCATCAAAGGAATGATCCAACATGAGCACATCACAATTGTAAATATATATGTGCCAAACACAGGGGTACCACAGTTTATAAAATAGAATCTACTTGACAATAAAACAGAAATAAATACCAACACTATCATAGTCAGAGACTTCACTACTCCACTATCATCAATAGGCAGATCATCCAGGCAGAAAATCAACAGGAAAATAACAGAGCTCAACAACATTATAGATCAACTAGACTTAATGGACATCTACAGAATGTTACACCCCAACTCTACAGAATATAAATTCTTCTCAGCAGCCCATAGAACTTTATATAAAATTGACCATATATTAGCCTATCAAGCATGCCTTTGTAAAGTCAGAAAAATCAAAGTAACTTCCTGCATCATGTCAGATCACAATTCTTTAAAGCTAGAAATTAACAAGAGACATGTCAAGAAGTTTACCAGCTCCTGGAGACTAAAGAAGACACTTTTCAAGAATTAATTTGTTATGGAATAAATAAAAAAAGGCATTGTAAAATTCCTGGAATTGAATTATAATGAAAACACAACCTACCAAAACTTATGGGATACAATGAAAGCAGTCCTAAGGCGAAAATTCATAATACTAAATGCCTTCATTACAAAAAGAGAGATATCCTAAATCAATAAACTAAATGTCCACCTATAGGCACTGGAAATACAAGAATAATCCAACCCAAAGAGCTCCAGATGGAAAGAAATTATCAAGATTACAGCACAAATTAATGAATCAGAAACTAACAAAACAATTTTAAAAATCAATGAATCTAAGAGCTGGCTCTTTGAGAAACTAAGCAAGACTGACAAACCCCTGCACAATTTGATCAAGCAAAAAGGAGTATCAAATTTACAAAATCAAAAATGAAGAAGGAGAGATCACAACACACATTAGTGAAATTGGGGCATACTTCTAAAACCTCTACTACACAAAACTGAATAATCTGGAAGAAAATGATGAATTCCTAGACCCATACTACCTACCAAAACTAAACTCAGAGCAGATTAATCTCGTAAAAAAAACCTATCACATCCAGAGATATTGAAAAGGTATTCAAGAACCTCCTCCAAAAGAGAAGTCCAGGACCAGATGGCTTCTCAGCTGAATTCTATCAAACCTTCACTGAAAAACTGAAGCCAGTATTTCTCAAACTATTCTGCATAACTGGAGACTAGAGAATACTCCCTGATTCACTTTATGAAGCTAGCATCAGCCTATTACCAAAATCAGACAGACATACAACAAGGAAAGAAAACTATAGGACTATATCGCAGATGAACATAGATGCAATGATCCTGAACAAAATCCTTGAAAACCTAATTCAACAACACATCAAAAGCATTATCCACCTTGGTAAAGTAGGCTTCATCCCAGAGATGCAGGGATGGGTCAACATATGGAAATCGGTCAATGTAATACACTGCATAAATAAACTGAACCATAAGAACCACATGATCATCTCAATTGATGAAGAGAAAGCCTTCACAAAATACTGCACCACTTCATGATCAAAACACTGGAAAGAATAGGCATGGAGGGTTTATATCTCAACACAATAAAGGATATATATATCACCTAAAGCCCAAATAATATTAATGGGGCAAAACTCTAGGAGTTCCCACTGAGATTGGGAACAAGACAGGGGTGTCCACTCTCACCATTGCTCTTTAATAGAGTACTAGAAGTACTAGCCCAAGCAATAAGACAGAAGAAAAAATAAAAGGGATACAAATTGAAAAGGAAGAGGTCAAGATAGACCTATTTACAGATGATGCAATGCTCTTTGTAAGTGACCCAAAAGTCTCCATCTCAAAACCTCTAAAGGTGATTAATTTCTTCAGGAAAGTGGCAGGATAAAAAAAAATATTAGACTTCCAGTTAAGATAGCAGTGTAGGTACCACACCAAAGCAGACTGGGGGGGGGGGGGGCAAGACCATAAAACATCGGCAAAATACACACTTTTACTAAAAACTGAGGTGTATAGGAAATTGAAGCAGCAGCAGAGAAGTAGAAGAGATCCAGAGCATCCAGAGCCTGCACTGGCCAGCAAAAGCGGCCCTGGAAGCTCCACCAACCATGGTGGCAGCAGCGGCGGCACACCAGAAAGCTGCCAGACTTGGCTCCAGCCACAGGAAAAGCCAGGTGCAGGACCTTCAACTCACACCAGAACTCTTGCAACTCAGGAAACGTGAAGGGAGAGCAGCAGTAAACAATGGAGGAGCAGAACACGAGGTAGAAGAACACATGGAACAGTGAGAGAACCAGAGCAGCTGTGGCTCCCTCTCCTCCCCCACCACCTGAGCCCAGCTCCAGCGAACAGAGCAGCAGTCCTGGGACCAGGCCATGACAACTTCAGGCAACAGTGGGACCCAAGCAGGAGCAGAGTCTGGCAGCAACATCAGTGGCTCCAGCACCAGTAACAGAGGCCCCAACAGCAGCAGACCCAGTAGCAGCAACAGTGGCAGACCCAGGAGCAGCAGCTTCAGTGGCAGCAGTGGGAGCGGACCCAGCAGGAGCAGCTTCAGCAGCAGCAGTGGCTCCAGAAGTGGCAGCTACAGCAGCAGCAGAGGCAGCAGCAGCGGTGGGCCCAGCAGCAGCTTCAGCTGCTGACAGACCCAGCAGACGCAGCTTTAGCAGCAGCAGTTCCAGCAGTGGGGGTGCTGATCTGCAGGGCCACAGTTGCAAGTCTCAGTTTGCCCCACAGGAAAAGACAATGCCCAGCTCAAGAAATCAGAACAGCAGCCTGACAACCAGGCAGCAACTTGACTGAGACCAAAATCATCCAAGGTAACTGGGATTGCACCAGGGAAGGGTCTCACTTGGTCACAAGCTGACTTGGATCCCTTAACAGACCAGAAATCTTAACCTCTATGTTGATAGAGTTCTGGTTGTTATAATAACTACTCTGGCATACATATTAGGGGCCGTTTTTGATTGAATGGGTACAGTGTTTAGTTAACTTTTAGAATCTACCTGTATTTTATTCCACTCAGCCTACTTGAATACTCCGACAGCAGGGAAACTCAACCCCTAGGAGCACCTTTGCAGACACTCTGAGAGTCTTAAGAGCCACACCTAACACCTTAAGCTCCTACCCTGAAAATATATAACATCAAATCAATTGATACACCTAAGAATACCCAGCTAGCTAGAAAATCCAAGCATTAACTTATAACACAAGAAACACTAAAAAGCAAGATGATATAAATCCACCTAGAAGTATTAATGCATCAGAAATGTCCTCTAGTGAGAACGAGTTAGAGGAAATGCCTGAGAAAGACTTCAAAAGAATGATTGTAAATATGTTTAAAGAAGTCAGAGGACAAATCAAAGGAGTCAAAGAGGAAATCAAAGGAATCAAAGAAGACACAGGACACCAGTTTCATGAAATAAAGAAGGCAATACAAGACATAAATAAGGAAATAGAAATAATAAAGAAAAACTAGTCAGAATTACTAGCAATGAAGAACACAGTTAATGGAATAAAAAACTCTGTAGAAAATCTCACCAGAGAATGGTGAATGGTGAGGACAGAATATCTAAGATAGAAGACCAGATGGCAGGTCTAATACAGTCCAACAAAGAGAAAGACAAACTTATAGAATGATTGGGAATTTCAAGATATTTGGGACATTATTAAAAGATCCAATATAAGAACCAGGGCATAGTAGAAGGAGAAGAATTCCACTCCAAAGACATAGTAGGCATCTTCAACAAAATCATAGAAGAAAAAAATTTTCCCTAAATTGGGAAAGAGGTGCCAATGCAGAAACAGGAAGCCTTTAGAACCCCAGCCAGACAAAACCCAGAAAGAACCTCTCCTCGCCATATTATAATCAAACTTCCAAACACACACACACCAAAGAAAAAATATTGAAAGCAGTTAGAGAGAAAAATCAAGTTACCTACAAAAGCAAGCCAATCAGGATTACAGCAGATTATTCAACACAAACTTTTAAAGCCAGAAGGGCTTGGAGTTATATATTCCAAGTTCTGAAAGATAACAACTGTCAACCAAGGTTACTTTATCCTGCAAAGCTATCCATTCAAATAGACAGAGAAATAAGTATATTACATGACAAAAGCAGGTTAAAGGAATATTTGAAGACAAAATCAGCTCTACAGAAAATACCTGATAGAATCCTCCATGATGAAGAAAAGGAAAAGCATACATATAAGGAAACTAGAAAAAACAAACAATACTCAAATGCTAGTTAACACAAGAGAGCAGAGGTAGAACCAGAACCACAAAAAAAGGCAAACATAAATACACACCTTTCAATAATATCTCTTAATATCAACGGCCTCAATGCACCAACAAAAAGACATAGGTTTGCAGACTGGGTTAAAAAGCAGGATCCTAGAATTTGTTGTCTCCAAGAAACTCACTTTTCTACAAAGGATAGACATTATCTTAGGTGAAAGGTTGGAAAACGGTGTTTCAAGCAAATGGGCCTAGAAAACAAGCAGGGGTTGCTATCCCAATATCTGACAAGGTAGACTTCAGTCCAACGTTAGTCAAGAAAGATAAGGAAGGTCACTTTATATTGATTAAAGGCGCACTCCAACAGGAGGACATTACAATCCTAAACATATATGCATCTAACATGGGGGCTCCCAAATTCATCAAACAAACACTATTAGAACTAAGGACACAGATAACACCAAACACTGTGGTGGTGGTTGACGTTAACACCCAACTCTCATCAATTGACAGGTCATCCTGGGAAAAAATAAGCAGAGAGGCATCTGGACTAAATGAGGTCATAGAAGGAATGGACCTAACAGATATATAGGACATTTCATCCAAAGGCTGCAGAATATACATTCATTTCAGCAGCATGTGGAACATTCTCTAAAATAGAACATATATTAGGACACATAGCAAATCTTAACAAATTCAGGAAAATTGAAATAATTCCTTGCATTCTATCTGACCACAATGGAATTAAACTACAAATCAGTAGCAAGAAAGGTATAGAGCATACACAAAATCATGGAAACTAAACAATACACTACTAAATGATGAATGGGTCAATGAAGAAATCAAGAAGGAAATCAAAAACTTATAGAGTCAAACGATAATGAGAACACAACATATCAAAATCTCTGGGACAATACAAGAAAACAAAAATAAGGCTGGTGGTATCACCATACCTGATTTTAACCTATACTACAGAGCCATAGTAAGAAAAACAGCATGGTACTGGAACAAAAACAGACAAGTAGATCAGTGGAACAGAATAGAGGACCCAGATGTAAGCCCAAGTAGCTATAGCCACCTGATATTTGATAAAAATGCCCAAAATACTCATTGGAGAAAAGACAGCCTCTTCAGCAAATGGTGTTGGGAAAACTGGATTTATATCTGCAGGAGGATGAAAATAGATTCTTCTCTCTCACCATGCACAAGAATTAAGTCCAAATGGATTAAAGACCTTAACATCAGACCTGAAACTCTGAAATTGCTAGAGGAAAAAGTAGGGGAAACCCTTCAACATACTGGTTTTGGCAAAGACTTTCTGAATAAAACCCCAATTGCTCAGGCAATAAAACCACAGATTAATCACTGGGACCTCATGAAATTACAAAGATTTTGCACCGCAAAGGCCACAGTGAAAAAAGCAAAGAGGCAACCTACAGAATGGGAAAAAATCTTCGCCAGCTATATATCTGATAGAGGATTAATATGTAGGATATACAAAGAACTCAAAAAGTTAAATAATAAGGAATCAAACAAGCCAATCAAAAAATGGGCTATGGAGCTAAATAGAGCATTCTCAAAGGAAGAAATACGAATGGCATATAAGCATCTAAAAAAATGTTCTATATCACTAGTCATCAGGGAAATGCAGATTAAAACTACATTGAGATTCCATCTCACTCCTGTCAGATTGGCCACCATCATGGAATCAATTGATCATAAATGGTGGGGATATGGAAAAAGAGGAACCCTTCTACACTGCTGGTGGGAATGCAATCTGGTCCAGCCATTGTGGAAAACAGTGTGGAGGTTCCTAAAACTGCTAAAGATTGATCTACCATATGACCCAGCTATACCGCTCCTAGGCATATATCTGAAGGAATCATCTCATTGCCTTAGAAGTACGTGCTCCACCATGTTTATTGCTGCTCAATATATAATATCTGGGAAATGGAACCAGCCTAGATGTCCCTCAACTGGTGAGTGGATAATGAAGATGTGGCACATTTATACAATGGAGTTCTACTCAGCAGTAAAGAAAAATGAAGTTATGAAATTTGCAGAAAAATGGATGGACCTGGAAAGTATTATACTAAGTGAGGTAACCCAGGCCCAGAAAGCCAAGCACCACACGTTCTCTCTCATATGTGGATCCTAGCTCCAGATGATTGGGCTTCTGCGTGAGAATGAAAATACTTAGTAGCAGAGGCCAGTAAGTTAAAAAGGAGACATAAAAGGGAAGAGAAAGGAAGGGCGGAGGGTACTTAATAGGTTGATATTTTATAGATGTAAGTACAATGATTGTGATGTGGAGGTAATATGATGGAGAATGGAACTTCAAAGGGGAAAGTGTGGGGGGTGGGAGGGAGGGAATTACTATGGGATATTTTTTTATAATAATGGAAAATGCTAATAAAATTTTTTAAAAAAATCAATGCACCAAAACAAGTACCTTTTCTATGTGAAAAGGACAAATATACAGATAAATAAATCACTGAGGTTGTCCCATTTTCAATATCAACAAAAAATTAAATACCTTGGGATAACACTAATCATAGATGTGAAAGACCTATATAATGAAAGCATAAAATCAATAAGGAAATTGAAGAGGACTTGAGAAGATGGAAAGATCTCCCTTGCTCCTGGATAGGTAGACTTAATATTGTGAAAATGGCAATTCTAACAAAAGCAATATACATATTTAACAAAATACCAATAAACATACCAGCATCATTCTTCACAGAGATTTAAAACATGATCTCAAAATCCATATAGAATGGCATCAGGCCTCAGATATCCAAATATATCTTCAGAAAAAGAAAAAAAAATCTCTGGTGGTATCAGCATACACTATCTAAAGCTATATTACAAAGCCATAGTGACAAAAACAGCATAGTACTGGAATAAAAACAGTAACATTGACCAATGAACAGAATTGAAGACTCCTACCATGGGTCAAGTAACTACAGCTACTTAATCTTTGAGAAAGGTTCCAATAACGTAGGCTGGAGAAAAGACAGCATCTTCACCAAATAGTTTTAGACAAATTAGATGACTGTATATAGAAAAATGAAATCAGACCCACTCATTTCTCCATACACAAAATTCAAGTCCACATGGATTAAAGACCTCAGTATAAGACCTGAAACTCTTTAACTACTGGAAGAAATAATAGGAGGCATGCTTCATGATATAGGACTGGGAAAAGACTTATTAAACAAAACTTCAGTAGCCAAGGAAATTATATAATTACACAACCAATGCGATTTCATGAATCTGAAAATGCTTTTGCACAGACAAATATACCATAAGCAGAGCCAATAGATTATCCATTGAATAGGAGAAACTCATTGCCAGCTCCCCCACTGAAAAAAGCCTAATATCTAGAATCTGCCATTTTACGTGGGCACAAGAGATCTAACTCAAACACCCATGCTTGTGTAGCAAGTGCTCTTTCCCACTGAAATACCTCTCCAGCACCACTATTGTTTAAAACAAAAGATTATCTTTCAATCAATAAGAAATATACAAGATTTTTTATTTTACTCTAATGTATTGCTTCTCTGATGCTCTTCACTTTTTGAATGTAAATCCAACTTTTTTTTATAATTATTATTGTTTATTTGCAGGAGAAAGAGAAAGAGGCAGAGAGAGAGAGAGAGAGAGAGGGAGAGAATGGGCATACCAGGGCCTCACTCACTGAAAATGAACTCTAGAGGCATGTGCCAAGAGAGTCTTTATTTTGCTGTTTCTTTTGAGGATAATTTTTCAGGGAATAGAATTTTAGTTGGTGATCTTTCTCCCAACATTTAAAATATTTATTTCACAGTACTTTGCTCTTGCTTTCATGGCTTCTGAGAAGTAATCAGATGTTCTCCCTGTCTTTCCTCCTCTTTTCAGGTAAAATGTTTTTACCTCAGGCATTTCAAAGAAAAATCTTCCTTAGTGTATCTGCACTCACTTAATGTCTTGTTTAGGGTCTGACAGTCTAGAGAAACTTTCAATCATTATTCTTTCAAACATTAGTTCTGTGCTTTCCTTTTTTTCCTTCTCCCAGTAGCATTCCCATTATATGCATTTATGCTTTCTGACTTTTTCTCCAGCCTTTTTTCCTTTTTGTTTTTCAATTTGAGACATTTCCATCAAGGACCCCAGTTCGAGGCTCGATTCTCCAGGAACCACGTTAGCCAGATGAACAAGGGGGCGCATGCATCTGGAGTTTGTTTGCAGTGGCTGGAAGCCCTGGCACTCCCATTCCCTCTCTCTTTCTATCTGCCTCTTTCTCTCTCTGTCACTCTCAAATAAATAAAAAAAAAAAAAATCGACACATAGTCTCACTCATCTACAACACCTAACCTGTATCCACCCAAAATACCTTACATACCCAGCAAGCACCTCATGGATTAGACACTAGGATGGATGGGGAGGGAGGGGAGGGCATCGAAGGGGTGGGAAACACTAACCTGGACACAAACGGCAATGGTACCATAAAATTCTGCTTCCTAAAAGACAGATCAAAAGGCTGAACCTTCACTAGACCCTTACAGGAACCTGAACCACAAGACACTGGAGAGGGTAGGATCAAGTCTAACATAAATCATCTACCTCTTCCTTCCCTCCCTCTCCCCCTCCCCCCCCCATTCTCTCTCTCCTTTCTAACTCTGGTATATTAGTTATTTTTTTTCTCATTTTCTTAGTGGGCACTGACCTGTAACCCCCACTACCAGCATGGGTGTTGCAGTCCGGTTCGCATTGCTGGTAGAAATCACCCAACCAAGAGCAGCTTCTGGGAAAAAGAGTTTTATTTTGGCTTACAGGCTTGAGGGGAAGCTCCATGATGGCAAGGGAAAACGATGGCATGAGCAGAGGGTGGACATCACCCCCTGGCCAACATAAGATGGACCACAGCAACAGGAGGGTGTGCCAAACACTGGCATGGGGAAACTGGCTATAAAGCCCATAAGCCCGCCCCCAACAATACACTCCCTTCAGGAGGCATTAATTCCCAAATATCCATCAGCTGGGGAGCTAGCATTCAGAACACCTAAGTTTATGGGGGACACCTGAATCAAACCACCACATTCTGCCCCTGGCCCCCATAAACTGATATCCATACATGATGTAAAATCCAATGCATTCATCTCATTTTAAAAGTCCCCATAGTTTTTATCAATCTCAATGATGTTCATACATCCCCATAGTTCAAGATCTTTTAACTGAGCCATAATACCAAAATATAACCTCAAAAAACCCAGAATGGCACAGAATAAATATTCACACTGCAATAGATGGCATTGGACATAGCAAAGAAACATTCAACCAATACAAGATTTAAAACAACCAGGGCAAACATCAAACTCTGTAGCTTCAAGTCCAGCAACTCAAACCAGTGACAAATCTTCAAGTCCGATAATTCTAACCAGCAACAAGTCTCTGGCATTCCAATTCTGCCCCTCCAGCTAGGCTACTCACAGTCCTGGGAAACTTCACCGGGGCCGGCAGCTCCTCGGCAGCCATCTCATGGTCCTGGCATCTCCACTGGGTCTCCACTGCAAGCCACGGTTCATCCTCATGGCTCCATGGGGTCTCTATGCAGGCAACCAGCAAACCTGCTTCACACTGCCCATGGCCATTTCCAAAACACAAGACCGTGTTGCAAACTCAATGACCCTCTTTCCAGCATTTCTTATACTCCACGATACCAGGTAGGTGCCAATTTGTTAATCCAGGGGAGAATAAGGCAGACATTGAAGAACAGGACACTCCTTGAGCACTCAGTCCCCTTCAAAAGAGTCGACATTCTTTCTGTTGCCCCAGCGCAGGTCAGCTAGCCCAGTCTCAAAGGTTGTAATCTCTCAGTTGCAGCTGAACGGGCAACAACAGTTCATCCAAAGATTTTTCTTTCTGTGCCATATCCCTCTGCACACACCAGTTCATTTCTACGCAAAGCAACCCTGCACAACTTCTCAGGACACGGGCACAAGAGCAAGCTTCTCAAACAAACTGCTAGCCCAGTCCAGGCACAGCTCTTTCTCACCCTCATAAGCCAAACCTCACAGTCCATAGTTCTTACTGCATTCAGGTCTTGGAGCTCAGACCAGAATAGTCTATTAAGCTGTACTTACAGCACTGCAAGGCATCTCTTAGGCCAAGGTTTCAAATCCTCCCACATTCCTCTTGAAAATCAGCTCCAAAAGGCAAAGCCACACAGTCGGGTGTCTAGCAGCAACCCCACTCCTCGGTACCACTTTACTGTTGCAGTCCGGTTCGCATTGCTGGTAGAAATCACCCAACCAAGAGCAGCTTCTGGGAAAAAGAGTTTTATTTTGGCTTACAGGCTTGAGGGGAAGCTCCACGATGGCAGGGGAAAACGATGGCATGAGCAGAGGGTGGACATCACCCCCTGGCCAACATAAGATGGACCACAGCAACAGGAGGGTGTGCCAAACACTGGCATGGGGAAACTGGCTATAAAGCCCATAAGCCCGCCCCCAACAATACACTCCCTTCAGGAGGCATTAATTCCCAAATATCCATCAGCTGGGGAGCTAGCATTCAGAACACCTAAGTTTATGGGGGACACCTGAATCAAACCACCACAATGGGGCTATCATCCACAATGAACTTTTGATCAGAGAAACCTATAAGGTTTCCTAAAAGAATGACAGACTTCTGTCAGAGTACTTGATGACCCACCAAAGGTCAGTGGTAGAACCCTATTGCTGAAGACTCCATACGCAGCTGACACGTAAAATGGAATGACATGGCTGGAAGCCAGGAGAGAGTCAGTCCCCAGACAGTCAGCGTGTCTAGTGCCAGAACGTGCTACATGGGTGACTGTGGAAAATGACCAATATCTGTCCAACCAACTCATGGTCTAACCTACTTAGCAACAAATAACCTGGCATGATGCCCACACAAGTGCAATAGTGGCACACAGCCATGGTGGGGAACCAACTGCTCTTGATTTGGCTAACTGATCCCCTCAGTGGTATGGGACCCATAGCTGGAGCTGGGATACAAGTCAGAACCATATCCAAACATAAGCCCACTCTCCAATATCAAGCAACCATCAATCATGGGGTACAAGAGGGCCTACACCTATTAAACTCTCTATCAAAAAAGTAAGTGTTATCTCAATTTTCTGGGTGCTAACTTACTCTCCGTTGGAGAATCTGCTTCTCTTTTTCAGATAGATGCAGATCCTAAGGAGAGAGCTGCCTCATCATACCTCAAAAGGGGCCCAACTGAAACTAAGGAAAATTGGTGAAACAAGCAAGGGTGCTGTTTTCCTGATGAACCGGATACCAGCACAAAGGGGAATGAGACCAACACAGAGAAAAATCAACTCCTACCAAATCAGAGAGCCAGCGCCTCAGAGGCCCCCAACACCTCAGCACTGAAGCAGACCAAAAATGAACCCAACATGGCTCAGGGAAATGTTGTGGAAGAGGGGGCGGAAAGAATGTCAGAGCCACATGTTGGGTCAAGATATGCAGAGACATTTATCATACCAATAACTGTGGGCTAACTCCACAATTCATGACCCATTTACATCAAGGAGGAGGAGCCATTGGGAGGGAGTAGGTCATGGATGAGCCTAAACAATGGTACCAAACTGCCTGTATTTGCTGAAAAGTAAACTAATAAATTAAATTTAAATAAATAAATAAATAAATAAAATGAACAAAAATAAATCAACAAAAGTCTACTTTCCAGATTACTCTTGAATAGGCAGTTGGCACTAGTTTTTATTTTGGAATCACAGACAGCAATCACACTGAATTAGTAAGCTCATTTTGTTTTCTATTACATTTTCTTTTAAAGGCATACAAAGTAAATTTGCTCCCTGCCACAAAATAATAACTCTTTCAGTCATTGTACTTAGAATTGAATTTAAGCACATAAAGGCTATAGGAAGGGGGCAGGCAACCCAATGAAGGCTATGATTCCCACAGGTAACCCAGGATTGGAGTGGCGAAGTGTGGTACAGTGTTTAGCAGTGTCTAAACTATTATCCTAAGGCAGGAAGTTATCTGTAGGAAAACACAGCAGAGGAGGAGTAAAAAGGTACCTTATTGTTAGCATTCCTGCTTACCAGAGATACTCTTTGATATAGTATGGATCTTCCGGGTTAACAGTACATTCAATATACTTGCCCTACTGGACATTACATAAAGGATCCTCATTGATGGCCATCTGTGAACTATATGGGGGGAGGGATTCAAATTTCAAAGTTTTATTAAATGCATTTTGGCAACACTGTAAAGTCAAAAATTTGTAAAGTCAGAAGCCAAGTTATTTTAAATTTGGAATCAAGTATAGTGTCACACATTGTGGCTAGTAGTTGGTCTGCCTACCAGCTACCCAGTCAATGGAGCTACCATCAGCCTCTGTTAAGCAGAATCTTGTGGGATGCTCTCCTCCAAAGACTGAAACACAGAATAAGCAAGATATGTGTGTAGAAGACCTTTGAAAGTATGTTTGGAGGAAAACATGCAATTTTACTTCTAACAATGCATTGGAAGAGTAATTCGTATTGAAATACTTCAGCTGAGTAGGTCTTCAGTAAATAAGTGACTTAAAGCACCTTGAATTTATGCTGGAACATATATTTTTTGAAATGATCACCAACTGCCAGGAATAAATTGTTGCTTAATCACTGCATTCCTACAGAGCCTGAAGGGTTCAAAGGATTATTTTCAAAGGATAAGACAGGTTTGGCTCTGGCCCCTGTCAACAGTGGTAGACCACTAAGCTTGACTATTCCCTAGAGAGATATACTCCTGAAAAAAGGTCAAACACTTTACAAATCCTATGTCACACTGATGGGGTAAAAGACTGGCCAACAACCTATCTTAGCCTTTGTCACATGAACACATATCAATTTTCATTGAATTAAGAGTAATTGGGGTTGAGGGAATCACCACTGCTTATATTACAACAAAGTTAATCATTTAATTTGAGAAAAGGCAGATTACAATGCATAAATTTCATTGCCACATGTTGTTAATCTCATATAGTACTGTTTTCCATAGTTATAGTTCCTGTGATCCATTGTAGTTCAATACTATTAAATGGATAATTGCTGAGTATACCATTCATGTTTTAATTTGCATGCCATTCTTAGTAGCATGATGAAATGTCACATGGTCCTATTGTGTCCCACCCAGAAAATTAATTGCTCCTTTGTAATGCTATATACATCACCTGCCATTAGTCACTTAGTCATCATCTCAGTTATTGATTGTCTTGGTGTCACAGTGCCCATGTTCAAGTAACCTTTGCTTTGCTTAATAATAGTCCCAAAGGGCAAACTTTCCTTTCAGTGCATTGTCATCATGGGTCTATATTTTTAACAGATACTGCTATTACTCTCTTCCTGTGCCTAATTTATAAACTAAACTTTGTTACAGTTGTGCATTTTGTATATATGGAGGAAAAAACATTATATGTAGGGTTTGATGCTATCTCTAATTTCAGGCATTTACTAGGATTTTAGAACACACTATTCAAGGACCAAGGAGGACTACGGTCTATTAGAACAAGCTATCAGCTACTGTGCAACTGCCTGCAGCTCAGTATTAGCCTAGTGTCACTGTTTCTTTGTTCTTCTTGAGCCAGAATCTTATTAAACAGCTCAGGTTGGTCTTGAACTCACAGCCTTCTGCCTCCATGTCCTAAGTGAACACCACCTCATAGTATCACCTCTTGTGGAAGAACAAGGTTGTAAAGCTCCTTTCTGATAATTTCTGTTATAAAAACCAGGCTAAATAAAATTTAGTCTAATCTTCACATGGAGTATCTACAAAAGGACCATATAGTGTTGATCTAAAAGTCCTGGGGATAATAGACTTGAACTTACCATTCCACTGTCTCATGTGAAATAATAAAACATAGTTTTATATGGTTCAACCTAATACCTCTTCTCAAGAAGACAATGAGGACCTAGAGATATTTCTAAACCAATTTAGTGTTTTTTCCCTGAGAAAACTGATTATTCTTTCAAGTTATTTTGAGTTTTATTGCAAGAAAACATAATGAGTGCTATCAGTTCAGTTTTGGTTCTTTAATCCTAAAATAAAACACTTCACTTTGGCTTTAACCTATAAAATGAGGGTGTCAGAGCTATCTGTGCTCATGTATTCCTCATGAGGAATGACTGAAAATTACCCAGTGTATGATTTTCTCTGTAGAAAGAATGATGCAAGTTAAAAGACTTAGATGGCATGTGGAGCATCTATGATTTAATGCTTTATTTTTAAATGCAGGATCTAAAAAGTAGATAAAATAAATTTTGATAACATTTTAAAAATACATGTAAGAAAAAAATTGTAAGGAAAGAGATTAAGAACTTAAAGTTGGGGGCTAGAGAGATGGTTTAGCAGTTAAAGGCACTTGCTTCCAAAGCCTGAAGGTCCAGGTTTGATTCCCCAGTTTCCACCAGATGCACAATGGGGTGCATGCATCTGGATTTTGTTTACAGTGGCAGGAAGCCTTGACATGCCCATACCCTCCTCTCTCATCTGCCTGTCTCTCTCAAATAAAAATATTTTTTAAATGAATTTTAGATTATATACAAGTAATATAATTTGTACACAATATTTACTATATATGTCCTTTTTTAAGTTTCTATAATTTAAGGGAAAACATATAAATAAAAATCTAACATAAATGAAGGTATATGTTGTCTTATTGTATGAAATACACTGAGATAGTATGACTTCAATTACCCTCAGCTAAACTAAATCCTTAAAAACATAAACCTTACATCAAATAAGTCTCACTAGAAATCAGAATCTAATAATTAAAAATTATGAAACAATGACTATTTAATATAACTTAGTTTCCTTTTTAAAAATAACTTCCAAATGTGTTCAAGATTTAATAATTAAAAATTACACTGCACAAAATAGATAGTATCTCTACATTAAGGTTAAATCTTTTAAGAACATCAATCCCAAGCAAAATAAGTTAGCATGCAGGATAAATAAAATCTTAAACAGGGACTGGAGAGGTGGGTCAGTGGTTAAAGGTGCTTGTTTGCAAAGCCTGCTGGACTTAGTTCAATTCCCCAGCACATATGTGAAGCCAGATCTCAATAAGTGGTACAGGCATTTGGCATTTGTTTGCAATGCAAGGCACCCTGTTATGCATGCACACATATATAAATAAATATATATTTTATAATAACATAAATCTTAAGTATACTCATGGCATGAAACAAAAATGACAAGCAAAAGTATTAATTCTTTTTTTGTTGTTGTTTGGTTTTTTCTTTCTGTTTTGTTTTGTTTTGCGAGGTAGGGTTTCACTCTAGCTCAGGCTGACCTGTAATTCACTATGGAGTCTGAGGGTAGCCTTTAACTCACAGAGCTCCTCCTGCCTCTGCCTCCCAAGTGCTGGGATTAAAGGCATGTGCCACCATTCCCAGTTCACAAAAATATTAATTCTAAGCAGGGAAAAATATATCTAATACAAATCAATGAAAAAAACAACTGGGCACTACCTTTAGGGAACTGAAAAAAGAGAAATGAAGTGTGATGTGGTAAACAGGCTGTAACCATGTTCAACCTCACAAGAATCAAGTGAGCATAAATTCTTTAAGAAAAAAAGAGTTTCACTTATTACATTGGTAAATATTAAGCAAGGGAACACCAGGCAGGAGTAGGTGTGAGACAGGGACACTACTGCTCACAGCACAAGGTGGCATGACTTTCAGAGCATGGAGCTGTTGAAACATGCAACCTCTGACCAGGCTAGCCTACTTTTAAAAGAACAGCCAAAGAAAATAATTGGCTAAGTGTGAAAACATGTATGCTCGAGAACAGACTCTGTGATGCTGTTTATGGCAGACACAATTAGAGTGGTGATTAAGGGCTTGGGACAGGAGTCTAGCTGTCTGGATTTAGAGCTCCAATGCCAGGCACTAGCCAGCCACATGACTTAAGTTAAACTATCTGAGTTTCAGAGTCCTCAAGTACAAGGTGGAGACAATAGTGTCTGCCTCTTGTAACAAAAACACATAGGCTATTGCCAGGAACTCTGTTAACAATTCAACAAATATTACCTATTTCCATTACAATAGAGAAAAAAATTGTGAACTGGCATTTGTAAATTGTAATGAGTAACAGATCACCATACTAAGCTGTTATTAAAAATGATGATACAGAATTATATGAATGGAAAGGCTATTATATTAAATTTCTAAAGATTATAAAGAAATAATATTTCATTATTGCATTTTCAAAATTTAGTTTAGTCACCACAAATATGTATATATGTTAAATTAAAGAGAAAATATATAAAAATGAATCTAGGAAGATTTCTCAGTGGTTAAAGGTGCTTTCTTGCCAAGCCTGTCAGTTGGGGTTGTATTCCCCAACATTCATGAAAAACCAGATGCACAAAGTGATGCATGCATCTAGAATTTGTCTGCAGTGACAAGAGGCCCTAGCACACCATTTTCTCTGTATCTCTTTTCAAATAAATGAATAAATAAAAAATTAAAAATATATAAAAATGTAAGTTGAAGAACAACTAATTATTGAATCTTGGTAGAATTACAGAAGTTCATCTTTCTATGGTGGGTTTTTGTAGTTGTTAGTCTGAAAGCATTTTTTAAAACCATTTCTATAATACTTGTTAGTCTTGAAAACTTTTTTTTTGTCATATGAAAACCAATTTGTTATCTAATTATAATTATAAAATGTTTTTAAAAGACAGAGTTTGGGCAGAAGTATCCTAAAGGGTTAGATAATATTGCTCCCAGAGTCCATAGGTTGTTATAGGAAAATCTCAGTGCCACAGGTGGGATATCTCCCAACTGTTGTTGTTGGTCAGAGAGGCCCCTGAGGCCCCCAAAACAATATAGGCTATTGATAGTGCTTTTGGTTGCCCATCAGAGCTAGAAGGTAAAGTTCCTATTGCTGAAGTGTTGCTGGATCCTCCCCCCGAACAGCCCTTGGGGATTGGAGTAAGAAAGCACAGAGTCAATGTCACACACTCTGGGAGTTAGGTGAGAAGCTGAAAGCAGACTCGTTTATTGAGGAAACCAGACATCTCTATATACCCCTTTCCCATTTCCCATTGGTCCTTTTGTTGTTTGGCATTGTGTTGTCCCTTTTTCATTGGCTCGTTTCCTGCCTCAGCAGTATCCAGGTGTTTAGGCAGGGTTTAGGTTGGCTCACAGGGGAAGCAGAAGAAGTCATGCATGTGTGGTAATCCCAGAGCCTCGTCCCAGAGACCCCTGGCTATGCTTCTCCTACATATCCACCCTTTTTTTTTTTTTTTTTAATTTCTTGTGGCATTCCAGCGGGAGCTTGAGCCCAATGCTCTGGTTTTATTACTCCTACCTCAGAGGGCACCCAGCATAATGGACCCTGTGTGTCTTAGGTTGCCCTCTTGAAGGTTGAGCATTACCCATCATTGGCATTGAATTTTTAATTCATGTACTGTCTTAGGTTGACCCAGCCCAAGAGGACATTATCCATCTTTGACTACCAGCCCCGGAAGAATGACCACTCTGGGAGACATGCCGGGATGTTTGGGAGGGCAATTTATATACAGGCTTCACGGATTTCCCTGAGCCAGGCCTGAATGACGTCATGAGGCAGACCACGATCAGGATGTTCGAGAGCCATGAGTGCCTGGAGTGTAGACTTATGGATGGTGCGTTGGCATGACACATGCTGTAGGAGACACTTAAGGAGAACAATTAGAAACAAAATCACTCCGCCCATAATAGCATACGTAACAATCCAGGAGGGATCAAATAATCTTTTAATGTTATCCAGATCTTTTGGATGAAGGAGTCATCAAACGACAGTACAACATGTGTCTAATTAGGGGATTGTATTTCATATGTTAGTTGGAAAGTGTAATTTAGGAACTGTTGAGACCATGAGCCCTTAATATAATTAACCAGCTCATGGTGACTCTGGGTAATATTATCGACAGGAAAGGGGGTCAGACAAAAGGATGAGAACCATGGATCACAACTGTATTTCCAGGAGGGCCAGTCAGGTTCGGTCTCCTGAGGGGGTCAAGCCCTTATGTGGAGACACCGGGCGAACCGAGCAAGAAGAATGTACCTCCCTAAAGTCCAGACGGACGAACACGGAGAGAAAAGCAGAGAGGCCGCCTCGCTCACCTTGGAGGGGCAAAGAACACGGAACACAAAATGGGTCAACTTACCAAGAAAACAGCGAGTAGTGGGTGCCGCATGGCGCCACGAGAGAGGAAGGGCGTCTGCAAGGTTGCCAGCGGGAGAAAATGAAAGTGCAGCCGGCTAAAGGGAGTAAAAATCAGGACCCAAGATGCGAGGTCAGAACCCATGCCCGCACGGGTAAGGGGTGCCATATTCCCCCTGCCCCCCCCCCCAACAGCCCTTGGGGGTGGGGTTAAGAAGGCACAGAGTCAACGACACAGACTCTGGGAGTCGGGTGATATAAACTGAAAGAAGACTCATTTACTGAGGAAAACAGACATTTCTATATACCCCTTCCCCACTTCCCATTGGTCATGTTGTTGTTTGGCATTGTGTTGTCCCTTTTTCATTGGCTCGTTTCCTGTGTAAGTGGTGTCCAGATGTTTAGGCAGGGTTCAGATTGGCTCACAGGGAAAGTAGCAGTCATGCATGTGCTGTATCAGGCCCTCATCCCAGGGCCTCCCTGGCTATGCTTCTCCTACACTGAAGACATTACATGCTGTGGTTATAGGACATAAGAACTAGAAATCATGTTGGAACTGAGCCATAAGCTTCCTTCCTGCTATCATAGTATTGGAAAGTGCTATGCAGGATGCTTAGGGAGAAATGTCAATAGTCTAAACAGCAGTAAGCCCTGTGAGATACACAACCAGCCAGCCAGGCAAGATATGATCACTTATCCAGGCCTTCAGTGCCAGATTGGGACTGTTGAGGCATCCAGCCCTGTGGACTGAGCAGCTATTAGGCTCTTCAACTCTTCAGCCTGCCTCCAGTTTGTACACGGAGCAGCTTCTGGTTCCTTGATGCTCTAGCCTATAGACAGCTATTGTTGGACTGCCCACCCTGTATCCTGTAAACGAATCTAATAAAACCCCTTTGGAATACATATTCTGTCACTTCTGCTCCTCATGAACAAATGCAAAGTACAAAACTCACTAGTTCAGATACACAAGAGAAGAGAATCAAACCTTATCAATTCAGGAAGCTGCCAAGCTAGAAAGATGAAAAAGAAAGATATTTACACAAAACAACTAACAAAACAAGAATGTCTTCACATATCAAAAATAACCATGAATATACAAAGAACTCCAATAAGAAATCAAACAACCCAATCAAAAAATGGGTTATAGAGATGAAAAACGACTTCTCAAAAGAAGAAATACTGATGGCCAATAAACATCCAAAACATGTTCTAAGTCCTTAGTCATCAGGAAAATGAAAATGAAAACTGCTTTGAGATTTCACCTCTCTTCTGTCAGAATGGCTATCATCAAGAAAACAAATGACAATAAATGCTGGCAAGGGTGTTATAAAGTAAAACACTTCTGCATTGTTAGTATGAATGTAAACTGGTACAGCTGTTGTAAAAATCAGTGTGGAGGTTCTTGAGACAGCTAAAAATTAATTTACCAGATAACTCAGCTATACCATTACTCATTACTACAGAGATATTTGTTCATCCATGTTTATTGCTGCTTTATTCACAATAGCTAGGAAACAGCCTTGATGCCCTCCAACTGATGAATGGATAATGAAGATGTGGTACATTTATGTAATGTAGTTTTATTCAGCTATAAATAAAAATGAAATCATGAAATTTTTAAGGAAATTGATGGATGTGGAAATATTATACCATGTAAAGTAACCCAAGCTTAGAAAGTCAAGCACTGCATGTTCTCTCTTATATATGTGGCTCCTAGCTTCAAGGGTTTATATTTGTATGTAAGTTGGAGTAAAATTCAGTAGGAGAAGCCAGTAAGCTAGAAAGGGGATATGAGGGAGGGAGAAGGCAGGAGGGCTTAAGGGGAGGTATTGTACTTATATTTTAATCTTAAAGTAAAAAGTAAATTAAGGAAAAATATAGAAGAGAGTCTAAATGGGAAAAGAAGGTATTCAAAGGAGGATAGATTTGGGAGGGGTAAAATGGGGGTAGTATGAGGGAATTATCACAGTTTATGTCTATACTTATGAAGGATAACAATTTAAAAAATAAGTTGTTTTTTTTTTTTGCAAAAACTATGAACACACATTGGTTACATTTTTCAATTAAAATTTCTGTATTTGCCAAATAGATGACAGTAACAAAAGGACCCACAAAATATTCACTTCAACAGTAAGGACATACAGATTGAAAGGTAAAAGGATGGAAAAAGATAGGCCATGTAAATAGAAACCAAAAGCAAGGAAGAATAGCTATTTCAAATGAAATGCAATGCAGAAAAAAAAAAAAAAGGAGAGAGACAAAAAGGTCACTATAACAATGAAGGGATCAGTTCAACAGGAGGAAGTATCAGTTATAAGCATACATGCTCCCAATACTAAAACATTTAGTTACACAAAGCAAATCTTCTTAGATCTAACAGGAGGTAGACTTGAATTAGTATGCTAACAGTTGGGGAGTTAACGATCCAACTTTTATGAATTGAGATACCACATGCTGACAAACAAACAAAAAAGCACCAAAAATAAAAACATTAAGCTACTATAGATTAAATGGAATTAAGAAACATGTACAGAGGCTGGAGTATATGCAACATATCCCAGGACAGCAGAACAGATGATGTGATAAACCAGAAGTCTCAACCCCCCCCCAAAAAAAAAAAGAGAAAAGAAAAGATCATGCCATGTATCTTCTCTGATCACAGTAGAATAAGACAAGAACTAGTATTAACAATAAAAGCTTAAAAATCACATAAATACATAGAAAATTGATGGGGCTTTTTGTTTGTTTGCTTTCCAAGGCAGTGTCTTGCTCTAGCCCAGGCTGACCTAGAATTCACTGTGCAGTCTCAGAGTGGCTTCAAACTCACAGCAATCCTCCTATCTCTGCCTCCTAAGTTCTGGGACTAAAGGTGTGTGCCACCACACCTGGCAATACATGAAATTTTGAATGGCCTAGGACTTAAGGAAGAAATTTAAAGGTAAAGTAAGAAATTTCTTAAGACAAATAAAAATGAATGTAAAATATAACAAAATTTAGGAAAGAACAAAAGCAACACTAGAGAGAAGGTCAAGAAAATGAGTAGCAGCAGTAAAAATTGATTTCAAATAAACAAGTTAATGATATCACCAAACAACAAATTAGAGCAAACATAAAATTATTAATAAGAACAAAATGCATAAACATTCTGTAATTTGACCATTATCCCATTCAATTAGTCTTTTTTGTCCTCTCTTTTACCTTCTTTCCACTGAGAGTCCTCCTCTTTCCAAGTAGTCCTTCTTCTCTTTTGATGTCTGATTCCTTTTGTCCTCCTCTGTCCTACATATTGACATGTGTCTGGAGAGATAGCTCAGTGGTTAAGGTGTTTACCTAATGAACTGGGTTAGATTCCCCACTACCCACATAAAGCCATATGCAAAGAGCGATACATGCATCTCAAGTTCATTTGCAGTGACTAGAGGCCCCGACATGCTGTTTTTCTTCCCTCTCTTTCTCTTTCTCCTTGCAAATAAATAATAAATAAACAAAAATATTGATGGGATCAGAACAGTGCAGGTCTTGTGGGGGTATTGGTAAGTACTGTGGTCATAGTCAGAAAGACAGTGGCCCACAATACACCTTGCCAACCTGTGGTCCTTACATTCTTTCCAACACTTCTTCTGCAATGTTCTCGAGCCTTAGAGGGCACAACAAAGATTTAGGGTTGGGCTCTCAACAGCTTCTACTTCCAGCTTTTAAGAGTTTTGCATTTTCTCAGTGTCTACTAAAGTCTCCATAAAGAAACTTTTCTGACTGGCAGTGAGCACATTTTTTTAAGGTAAACAAAACTGACAAACCATAAAGTAGACTAAGAAAATAAAAAGATCCAAATAAGTAAATTAAGAGATGAAACAATATAAGAGATAGTATCAAAGCAAAAAAAGAGCTCATTAGGAACTATCATGACCAATGATACACCAATAGAATGGAAAACAAAAAAACTGACAAATTTCTGTGCATATATAACCTATCAAAATTGAACTATATTGATGATAAAGAAACTCCAAATAAACCAATAACAAGTAATACATCAAAATCAGCAATACATGCTCCCATTAAAGCAAACTTTAGTAATAGAGGGCTTTCCTTACCCTTTTAAGAAAAACTAACAGTAATACCAATTATGCTAAAATTGTTTCACTGAAAAGTAGCAGGTAAAATCCCTTGCAAACTCATTTGACAAGGTATGAATCACACTGATACTGAAGCCAGACAAGAACACATGGAAAGATAATGTCAGAGCAGGATCCCCAATGCACATAGAAATGCATCCCACAAACCTTAGCAAACTGCACTTAAGACAGCTGTACAATATGATCAATTAGAAGTAGTCCCATAAGTAAGAGGATGGCCCAACATAAACAAATGAGGGGTTAACATGGCATGATTATGTCAGTATAGTCATAACAGTGTTCAGTAAAATTCAATATTTCTATATTATAGAACTCTTCAAAATTTTAGGTATAAGACTGTACCTCAAAATAATAAAGACTATACATTACAAATATACAGCTAAAAATACTGAATTGCTATCTAGAATCCATAAAAACTCAAACAACTCACCAGCAGAAAAATGAGTAACACAATTAAAATCTGGGCAGATGAATTTTATAGTCACTTGTCAAAACCCCAAACAGACTGGACCAAAACAGAAATTGTCCAAGATATATTATCATTAAGACTCTAAACATCAATAACAAAGAGAAAGTCCTAAAAACAGTTAGGGAGAAACAACATATTGCATATAAAGGCAACCCCATAAGAATTACTTCAGATTTCTCAATGGAAACATTTCAGATTATAATTTTTAAATTCCCCTTTAGTGAAAAGAAACTTACTTCCAGAATTTTAAATTAGCTTATATGAATTATTATAGATTATTGTTTTCTAAAAAAAAATCACATTCAACTTTTTCACAATTGGAATCAACAAGTCTAAAATGCCCCAAAGCAAGATGGAACTTGTCCAATATAAATTGGTTTATTTTCACATTGAAATATGCTACTGTATCCAAGTTATTATGAATGACAGTGAGGGAAAGGGGAACATGATGATATCAACAGCAGAATCCCACTAACTTACTGAAAGAAATTTGGCATAAGTACAATGGCAAGATTGTGAATGCTAATGTGGTTGATGCTTGGCTACTTCTGTCAAGAACACACGGAGGTACTAGAGGAGGCAGTAGTGGGTGTCTGGTAGCTCTTCTATTAAGTCTCATAACTCTCCTAGGCATCATTTCTGTCATCTGAAAAATATTTCTTTTAATTTCTCAGGTGCACTTCATAGACACCAACAAAATCAATAGTCTATACCTCTTATTCAGGAAAAAAATTCTTGCAAATGGAGATAGGCTTTGAGTATTTGATTTCCTTCTTTTTAAAAGTTCTCTTATTTAGTTATTTGAGAGATACAGCAAAGCAGGGGGATCAGAGAGAGAAGGAGTAAGTATGGGTATGCCAGGGCCTACTGCCACTGCAAACAAATTCTAAATGCATGCAGCAATTTGTGCATATATCTTTATGTGGGTACTGGAGACTTGAATCTGGGCTGTCAGATTTTGCATGCAAACACCTTTAACTGCTGAGCCATGTCTCCAGACATATTTTCATAATTACTGTATTATTATTAATGTTGCTAGTCTATTACTGTGCCTACCTTATAACTTAAACTATAATAGTCACGCATGACAGGAACAAAAAGAAACATAGTATTGATAGGGGCCAGTCATATATGTGCTTTCAGGCACTCACTGGGATTCCTGAAGCATGTAGAAGTCAGTATGTAGCTCTCATATAAAAAAACAACAACAACAATAATCTTGAGTATTGTCCCAAATGTGTGATAATGTGCCAAAAGTTACAGCATAAATGTGAAAAGATACACTCAATCTTTGGTATTTGTTTTTCCAGTGCTTCAATATGGCTACATGCAAACTTACTTTTGTTCTTTGTCTATCAGAAATCAGTCATAGCAAAGAGCTTACAAAGTTACTCAGAATCCATCCTTTAAGAGATATCTAAGAGAATGCACTTTATTCATTCATATATTAATACACAGATTAAAACCATTTCATAGGTGCATTTTAGCCAGTCAAGTGAGTAACAAACAAAACAACAACAACAAAGTAAGGCAAATGAGATCCAAAAGAAAGAGTTTAGTTATTTACAAAACATATGCATCATAACATAAGACCATGGAAAGGAAGGAGAAAACACTGAGAGTCACACATGTGACATGGAGTGACTACAGAGCACAATATCAGAACACAGCTCAGAAGTGTGATCCTCATAGGGTGTTGCAGTCAGGTTCACATTTCTGGCTGAAATCACCTGACCAAGAGCAGCTTTTGGGGGAAAAAAATAAGAGTTTATTTTGGCTTACAGACTTGAAGGGAAGCTCCATGATGGCAGAGGAAAATGATGGCATGGGCAGAGGGTGGACATCAACCTCCTGGCCAACAACAGATGGACCACAGCAACAGGAGAATGTGCCAAACACTAGCAAGGGGAAACTGGCTTTAATACCCATAAGCCCGCCTCCAACAATACACCACCTTCAGGAGGCATTAATTCCAAAATATCCATCAGCTGGAAACCTAGCATTCAGAACACCTAAGTTTATGGGGGACACCTGAATCAAACCACCACAGAGGGCATGAATGAACTCTATTACCTTCTACCTATGGGGGTGTTGCTTATGAAAACATTATTTCTTACTATACTATGATCTTAATTATCATAGATATATAAGAAATGGAAATAATTAACTTTGGAATGACTAAAAACTAACTGCAGGCTACTCATTCCTTATATAAAAATAAATAGGGGGCTGGAGAGATGGCTTAGCGGTTAAGTGCTTGCCTGGGAAGCCTAAGGACCCTGGTTCGAGGCTCGGTTCCCCAGGTCCCACGTTAGCCAGATGCACAAGGGGGTGCACGCATCTGGAGTTCGTTTGCAGAGGCTGGAAGCCCTGGTGCACCCATTCTCTCTCTCCCTCTATCTGTCTTTCTCTCTGTGTCTGTCACTCTCAAATAAATAAATAAAATAAAAAATTAAAAAAAAAATAAAATAAATAGGGTGCTGGAGAGATGGCTTAGTCAGTAAAAGCTTACTGTACAAGCATGAAGACCTGAGCTCAGCACCTATGTAAACAAACCAGACATGGTGCTGTGTGCCTATCATCATCCCAGTGTTGGGAGGTGAACACAAAAGAGTTCCTAGGATTTTCTAGCTACCTAGTCTAACCAAATCAATGAACTCTATAGTCAACAAGGGGCCCTGTATCAAGAAAATAAGGTGGAGAATAATAGATGAAGACACACAACACTGATTTCTGGCCTCCACATATACTCATGTATGTGGGACACACATGTACCCACACATATGTATATGCATATAATACAAACACATACCATATGCATACACATAAAAAAGTCAATGGATTAAAAAAATATGAGGCTGGAGAGATTACATAGTGGTTAAGGTGCTTGCCTGTGAAGTTTAAGGACCCATGTTGGGTCCTGCCAGGTTCCACATAAGCCAGACGCACAAGGTGATGTAAATGTGCAAGGTTGTGCATACATACAAGGTGGCAGATGCATCTAGAGTTCGACTGCAGTGGCTGGAAGCCCTAGGGTGCCAATTCTCTCCCTGTCTCTCGATTTCTCTCTCAGAAACAAAAAAGGTCAGTCTGTTGGGTTTGCCTAAAAAAAAAAAAAAAAAAAAAAAAAAAAGGTATCAATCTATTCTGAATAATTTATGTCTATTTTTCTTTAAGGTAAGTAAGTCAAAATGAGTCCTTATATCTTTTGTAGATTTTCCCAGCATTTAAAAATATAAGCAATAGTACTTCACAGGGCTTGATAACTTGCTCCTGGCCTTCTGGCTATGAAGGAAATCTCAAACTTTAAGTCAGGTAATGTGTGAAGACACTAGATCAAATACAACATAGATTCAAAACAGCAATGAGCTTATAAAATTTTGAAAAATAATACTTTCACCATTTACTTCCAAATTTTGAAAAATGAAAATTGTTTTTTCTAGGAAAAAGTTGATAAATAATGGAAAGCAAGAGAGAAATTTAAAAAGTTACATGCTTAAGAAAGGAATCTGAAATCCTTTATGAATGAATCATTACAGATGTTTTCAAAAAACAACAGTAAACCAGGCAAAGTAGTGCAGGCCTTTAATCCCAGCACTGTAATCCCAGCTATTGAAAGGCTACAGCAGGATTGTGAGTTCACAGTCAGGCTGAGCTACATAATGAAAGTCTGTGAAGTAAGAAAAGAAAAGAGGAAAGTTAGGGAAGAAGGAGGGAGGGAGGAAGGAGGGAAGTGTTAAGGAAGAAAATGCCATAAAATAAAAAATAAAGGAAAAGAAGCTGAGAAAGAAATCTCTTATCTGCATATGCATTCACAGAAGAATGAGGAGAGGCCAGAATCCAGCTGTCCAGGATCAGACCTGGATTTCCCTCTGCATTTCACAACACAGGAATGGGCTGTTTCAAATGATGAGAAGCAGGTGGAGGCACATAAGGACAGCTTAAGGCTAAAGATGTTAGCATTATCCAATGCAATGGAGAAGACACACTTTTACAGTCCTCTTGCAACCCACGACTGAGACAAAGCTTTCAAAGGGCTTCATTTCTCATAGGACAAGATGACAATAAATCCAATAAAATTTATCATTTGCATATGTATGTTTGTATGTGTGGGTACATGTATGTGCAAGTGTGTATGCATGTGTGTGTGTGCATGTGGGGGCCAGAGGTAGATGTTAGGTGTCTTCCTTATACCCTGTTCACTGTTTTTCTTAAGACAGGGTCTCTCAGTGAACCTATAGCTCACTAAATTCAGATAGACTAGCTATCCAGCCACCCCAGAGCTCCTCCTGTGCCGATCTCCCCAGGACTGGTATTACAGGCATGTGCCCCCATAACCAGTTTTCATATGGGTTCTGGTGATCCAAACACAGGTCTTTATGTGTGTGTGCATACATGCAAGCACTTCACACACTGAGCCATCTCCCTAGCCCCACAGTTTATTTTTAAAACAATGTTAGTGAAACTATTAATCATATCATTTTGATTAGATACTTCATGATGCAGAGGAGTTTACTGTTGTTGGTTATCTTGGGTACTGAACTCAGAACCTTGATTATGACTGACAAATGCTCTTTCACTGAGCCACATCCCTAGCATTAAAATCAGTGCATTTATTGCCTGATTCCCTACCTGATACTGCAGCACTTGCCCAGAGAAAGAAAGAAATGTAATGTCTGCAATAGCAAAGTCTCGAAAGAGCTGAGAAGTAGGTGATACTTGCACTTCACTTCTGTTAGGAGAAGCAAAGTCCCTACGGCCTTGTACAACGGCTCAGTACATGCGGTTTGTGGATACTGACTGGGTGCTGAATGCTTTCCATCAGGGACTGGTGGCATGGATAAAAATATAAGAAAATTGTGAAGTATTCAAATTAAATGTTAAAAGTAGAAGCACATCGAGGCTAGATGTTAGTTACATACCTTTAATAGATACCCTACAATGGATGTCCTCCTTTACTTTATATGCTGTGTTGTAGACAGCTGGCAAGCTAATCATGAGGTAGCCTTTCAATCCAATATTATTTAAACAAAATTTGAAGATTTATAGGTCAGAATTCTGTTACTAAAAAATGTGTAGCACTTAAATAGTTCACTTTTTTGCTGCTTTGTCACTCTCTTTTCAGCTCAACCCAAGGGTGAAAAAGATGAAGAATTTGTAAAAAACTTCACCAAGTTGGTAACAATCCATTTCTAAATCCCCAAAAGACATCAATGTTGCAACTCTACTCCTAAGCAGATTCCCAACAGAAATAAAAATGTTTGCTTACCCAAATCATTCATAAATGCTAATAACCACAGTATTCATAATAATCCAAACATAGAAACAACACAATGTGTGTGGACAGATGAACAGATGAATAACATGTGGCATACTCATGCAAGAACTAGCTATAGAAAAAGAATGAAGTACTGATATATGCTACAACATAGATCAAATTTAAAACATTCTGGTAGATCAAAAACACAGTATATAATGCTATCTAATCTATGTATTATGTAACTTAATTTATATTCAATTTTCATGATGGGAAAATTTGTAAGTCTAAAATGTATATTAGTGTCTGCTTTGGGATGAAGGCCGTGGGAGAAGGGCATGAGCAACGACTGTTAAAAGACATAGCATTTCCTTTTAGGGCTGTAAAAATGTTCAAAATTTATACAGCAGTGCTGACTGCACTCTATAAATATACTAACTACCAGTGAATTGCACACTTCAAGAGCATGAGTTTTATATCAGATAATTAACATCTTAATAAGGTTGTTATTAAACATAAGTTCAGTTGGCTTAGAATCAAGCAAGGAAAGAAGAAAACCAGAGGAAAACTTTTGTTTTAGAATGAGAGGTTGGTTCAATTAAAGGCGTTTCTATCTACTTTTCCTCTTAATGCCACAATAAAATGACAAGGACATCATTTTAAAGAAAAAAAGCCCATAAAGGAAGTCATTAGATGGAAGACACACACTCACACACAGCATGCATGACAACATATGCAACCATGCACTCACATAGCTCAAGAGCACTTTTCTTTTATGGAATAACTTTGCTCTGTCATAATTTCTCTTGAGTAACTTCATCCCCCACTTAACACTATCTCACAGTCAAAGGCCATTCTAGGGAGAATGAGGATGTGTACGTGCATGCAGCAGAGAACACATCATCTGGTTATCAAGACCTATAAGCTTAGAGGCCACCAGTTATAAACACAAGTAGGGTTTTTCCTGTCACGCGGATCTGGATGGAAACAGGCCAATTGGAATGGTGCCAAAATGTGTGGTGCCCTGTGAAAAACCCTAGCACTGTGTTTTTGACTGGCTGGTGGCTCGAGCAGATACGTACATGGCAGCTCCATAAGCCTGCACTGTGTTTCAGTCTTTACCTAGGGGAAAAAAAGAAGTGTATATACTTGACATCTCTCACAGGAAACCATAAATGCACACATAGAAAAAAGAAAATGGGGCTGGAGAAATGGCTTATGGGTTAAGGAGCTTGCCTGTGAAGCCTAAGGACCCATGTTGACTCTCCAGTTCCCACATAAGCTACATGCACAAAGTCACACAAGGGCAAGTTCACACATGTGCACAAGGTGGCACAGGTGCTTGAGTTAGATTACAGTGGCTGGAGGCCCTGGTGTGTCAATTCTCTCCCAAGCCCCTCATAAAAAAAGGCCAGTCTGTTAGGCTTGCCTCAATAAAGAAAGAAAGAAAGAAAGAAAGAAAGAAAGAAAGAAAGAAAGAAAGAAAGAAAGAAAGGAAGGAAGGAAGGAAGGAAGGAAGGAAGGAAGGAAGGAAGGAAGGAAGGAAGGAAGGAAGGAAATAAAAGAAAGAAAGAATACAGAAAATGCTAAAACCTGAAAGTTAACACAATGATTCTATGAACACTTATTATTAGCAACACACTTGCACAATACTTTTAAAATCTGCAAGGCAAGACCATATAGCATCATGACAATGTGGGTGAGATGCGCATAACTACAAGTTACCATCAAGTGAGCTTCTTGGGTGAAGTAAAACAGAATTCAAGTCTCAGACACAATTCAGCTTATTAAATTCGATTATTTTTCTTTTTATTTTTCTTTCTTTCTTTTTGGTATTTTTGAGGTAGGATTTCTCTCTAGCCCAGGCTGACAAGGTATTCACTCTGTAGTCCCAGGCTGGCCTCTAATTCATAGCCATCCTCCTACCTCTGCCTCCCAGGTACTGGAATTAAAGTCACGGGCTACCATACCTGGCTAAATTTGATTTTGTTATAAGTAATCATTGCATTGATTAAAATGGTCCTATTATTAGGATGATTTTCTTAAGAATCTGTCTAAATTATTAACTGCTCATAATCTAAGGTGCACAGACTTTCACTCACATATTATTTGCACAGCTGCTTTACTGTAACATTCTGTTCTTTTTAAAGTCAGTTATGGGGAGTCAAAAAAAAAAAAAGCAAGGACACATTTCTATTTAAAGAGACAGATTGGACAAATTTGTTCTCTGATCTTCTTCCCAAGATCCACGGAAATGACAGTAATGTTTACAAAATATAAGCCTAGGATAGAATTAAATAGAGAAGAGTAGAGAGGGTAGAAATAGAATATAGAGGCATGCAGAAGTGGATAAAAGTGACTGAAAACAGTTTTGAAACTTACCAGTGAGCTCTCTGCTCCTGCCCACCCATGCTCTCAGAAATTGTTGGTACTCTACACAAGCAGCAAAGGACTCTTGGATACTTCAAATGTTAAGGCTACAGAGAGGAATGCAAGGGAAAATGTGAGGATTACTGAAACCTGCAAAAAGAACAGCCAGCCAGCCCTTTTGCAAGTATATTCCTCCTCTCTCTACTTCCCTGCTCCAGGAACTAATTAGTTGAAGAGAAAAAATGTTCACCCTACTTACATTTGGGGGTGCTCAGAAACAGTAAGATTCTGGTTCTCTCTAATTCTACTAAAGTGAAGTGCAGCAATAAATAAAACCCTGGCTCAGGGAAAAATATATTATTCTTAAATCTAAACAAGCAGGAATCTCCATATCTCTGAATAAAGAGACAAAATCAAAACTCACAGTTAATTTCCAAAAAATGAAGAGAAATAGCTTTTGGATTTTAAAAATATTTTTATTTAATTTATTTGAGAGAGAAAGAGAGAGAGAGGGAGGGAAGGAGAGAATGGGTGTGCCAGAACCTCCATCCACTGCAAACAAACTCCAGATGCATGCACCACCTTGTGCATCTGGCTTACATGGGTCCTGGGGAATCGAATGACGTCCTCTGGCTTTGCAGGCAAGCACCTTAACTGCTAAGCCATCTCTCCAGCCCAACTTTTTTTTTTTTATATTAGCTATGTATATAGTGTGTTCACAGCCATGATGGTACTATCGTTAGCCTTCTCCCTGTCATCTTCCCATGCGGATTTTGGGTCTTGCATTGTGGGGGTGGCCATCAGTTAGGGGGGATAGGCAATGTCTCTGTGTATAATGACCCAACTTGCAGCTCTAACAATCTTTCTGCCACCTATTCCATGAATTTCCCTGAGCCATGTTAGGTTCATTTTAGGTCTATTTCAATGATGAAGTCTCGGGAGTCTCTGTGTCTCTGGATTTTTGATTTGGTAGGAATTGAGTGTTCTTTGTGTCTGTCTCCATTACCCTTGCGCTGATATCAGGTTCACCAAGAAAGCAGCTCTTGCTCATTTCCCCAGTAACTCCATGGCTTCAGCTGGTGCTCTGGTGAGGTACGATGAGCTGATTCTCTCCTCAGGTTCTGTGTCCATCTGAAAAAGAGAAGGAAATTCTACAACGAAGAGTGAGGTCAGTGCAAGATACATGGATACCCATTATTATTTAGAGAGAATTTAATAGGTGTAGGCCCTCTTATAGCCCACTATTGGTGGGAGCTTGATATTGGAGATCAGGTGCATTTCTGGATATGGTTCTGACTTGTTTCCCTGTTCAAGGTATGGGTTTCATTACACTAAGTAGATACACTAGTCAAATTAAGAGCAGTTGGTTACCCACCTTGGCTGTGTGCCACTGCTGCACTTGTGTGAGCATCATGTCAGGTTGATTGCTGCTGAGTAGCTTAGACCATGAGTTGCTTAGACAAATGTTGCTCATTTTCCCCCAGTGGCTCATGGAACACTTTCTGGCACTAGACAAGTTAACTATCTGAGGATTTATTCTCTTCCAGTTTCCTTCCTGGTCACTCCATATTCTGCTCCAACAACATATAATGTCTTTGGAAATATGGTCTTACCATTTACCTTTGGTAGGTCATCAAGTACTCTGACAGAATACTGTCTTCTTTTGTTAAACCTTGTAGGTCTCTGTGATAAACAGCTCATTGTGGATGTTGCCCACATGCTGGTACTGGGAGTTACAGGTCAGAGCTAAGGGAAAATAAGGAAGAAAAATACATGTAATATAAATGAGAAAGAGAGAAAAGAGAAAGAGAGAGAGAAACAGGAGAAGATTGAGGATAATCTTTATCATATGCTCTCCAGGCCCCTGTGGAACAGGTATTCTCTCTATGCACCTGATGGTTTGACTTTTTAGTATGTTTTTTAAGATGTAGGATTTTATGGTACCATTTCCATTTGGGTCCAGTTTGTTGGCCTCCCTTGCCCTCCTCTCCTGTCCCACCATCCCTGTTGTCCAGTCCTCAAGATATTTATTAGGTATGTCAGCATCATGGGTAGATTCAGGTTAGGAGCCACAGAAGAGTGAAACCATGTGACAATTATCTTTCTGTGATTGGATGAGTTCACTGAGAATGATCCAAGTTTGACCATTTTTCTTCAAATTTCATTGTGTCATATTTTCTTACTGCTGTGGAGAATTCCATCATGTAGATATACCACATCTTAGTTATCCATTTGTCTAATGATGGACATCTAGGTTGATTCCAGCTGTTAGCTATTATGCATTGATAAGCTATAAACATGGTTGAACAAACATCTCTGAGCTGAAGTATGGAAGTTTTGTGGTAAATGTCCAATAAGGGAATAACTGGGTCTGTTGGTATTTCTATAATCATGTGTTTTAGGAGTCTCAATATTGCTTTCCATAGTGGTTGTACCAGCTTACATTTTGACCTACAGTGAATGTGGGTTCCTATTTCTCTACAACCTCACCAGCAGTTGTTGTCATTAGATTTTTTAATGTTTGCTATCTTACTGGGGTAAGGTGGAATCACAGAGTTGTTTTAATTTGCATTTCCCCAATGATTAGGGATGAGGGACATTTTCCTAAGTGTGTTTGCCATTTTTATTTCTTTCTCTGAGAACACCCTGTGCAGTTCTCTGCTCCATTTTGTGAGTGGGTTATTTGACTTTTTGTTGTTTAGGTTTTTTAAGTTTTTTGTAGATTCTAGAAATTAGGCCTCTGTCCAATGTGTATCTAGCAAAAGTTTTCTCCCATTCTGTGGGTAATCTATTGGCTTATTGTATGTTTGTCTCTGAAAAAGCTTTTCCACTTCCTGAGATCCCAATGGTTGAGTGATTATTTAATTTCCTGAGCTACTAGGTTTTGTTCAGGAAGTCTTTTTCCATTCCTATATCATGAAAAGTTCCTTCTATTTTTTTCTTCCAGTAGTAGCAGTTTCCAGTCTTATACTGAGGCCTTTGATCCAACTGAAGTTGATTTTTGTGGGTGAACTGTATCAATTGAGTTTCATTTCTCTGCATATGGTTATCCAGTTTGTCCAGCACCATTTGTTGAAGATGCTGTCTTTTTTCCAGTCCACATTGTTAGGGCCTTTGTCAAACATGAAGTAGCTATAGTTACTTGACCCAAAGTCTGGGTCCTTGATTTTGTTCCATTGGTCTATATTCCTGTTTTTATGCCAGTAACATGTTGTTTTTTATTACTATGGCTTTGCAGTATAGCTTTAGATCAGGTATGGTGATGCCTCTAGAGGTGGTTCCTTTGCTGAGGATATGCTTGGGTATCCAAGGCCTTCTTACATCCCATGTATATTTGAGATCATTTTTTCTATCTCTGTGAAAAAATCTTGTTGGAATATTTATTGGTATTGCATCAAATATAGATATTTCTTTTGGCAAGACTGCCATTTTCACAATGTTAATTCTGCCTAGCCAGGACCATGGGAGGTCTTTCCATTCTCTCAAGTCCTCCTCAATTTATTTCTTGAATGTGTTTATGTTTTCATTGTAAAGGTCTTTCACCTCCTTGGTTAATGTTATTCTGAGGTATTTTATTTTATTTTATTGATGCCATTGAAAATGGGACAATGTCACTTAGTTCTTTCTCTGTATCTTTGTCCTTTGCATATATAAAGGCTACTGATTTTTGTCCATTGATTTTGTATCCTGCTACTTTATTGAAGGAGGTAATCACTTTTAAGAATTTTTAGATGGAGGTTCTTGGTCACTTATGTATAGAATCATGTCATCTGCAGATATGGCTAACTTAACTTCTTCCTTTCCAATTTGTATCCCTTTTATTTTTTTTTCCTGGCTTATTGCTTGAGCTAGTACTTCCAGTACTATGTTGAAAGGCAGAGACGAAAGTGAATACCCCTGTTTTGTTCCTGATCTCAATGGGAATTCCTTCAGTCTCCCCCCTTTAAGTATTATTTGGGCTTCAGAATCTACATATATCTTTTATTATGTTGAGCTATAGACCGCCCATGCCTATTCTCTCCAATATTTTGATCATGAAGTGAGGGTGTATTTTGTCAAAGGTCTTTTCTGCATCTATTGAGATGATCATGTGGGCTTTGTGTTTAAGCTGATTTAGGTGGTGTATTACATTGACAGATTTCCATATGTTGAACTATCCCTGTGTTCTGGGGATGAAGCCTTCTTGATCTAGGAGGATAATGGTTTTGATGTGCTATTATACTCAGTTTATGAGGATTTTGTTCAGGATCTTTGCATCTAAGTTCATCAAGGAAATAGGCCTGTTCTTTTCTTGTGGCATCTCTGCCTGGTTATGGTATTAGGGTGACACTTGCATCATAAAAGGAGTTGTGGAGCTTTCCCTGTTCTCTGATTGTATGGCACAATTTGAGAAAAATTGGTCTCAGTTCTTCCATGAAGGTTTGATAGAATTCAGCTGAGAAGCCATCTGGCCCTGGACTCTTCTTTTAGGTAGGTTTTTGATTGCCCTTTCAATCTCAGTGGTTGTGATAGGTTTGTTTAGGAGATTAATTTGTTCTGACTTTAGCTTTTGTAAGTGGCATGTGTCCAGGAATTCTTACATTTCCTCCATGTAATCCAATTGTGTACAGTAGAAGCTTTTGAAGTCGGTACTGAGTATTCTCCCAATTTCACTTATGTTTGTTGTGAACTCTCATTTTTCATTTCTAATTTTGTTAACTTGAAGTATCTCTCTTTCTTTTTTGCTTGATCAAATTGGACAGGGGTTTATCAATCTTGTTTATTTTTTCAAAGAACCAGCTCTTTGTTTCATCATTTTTCTTAAAGTTTCCAATTCATTAATTTCTGCACTGATCTCAATTATTTCTTTCTATCTGGAGCTTTTTGGGTTGGATACTTTTTGTTTTTCCAATGCCTCTAGGTGGATGGTTAGGTTATTGATTTGGGATCTCTCTGTCTTTGTTATGAAGGCATTTAGTACAGTGAATTTTCCCCTGATAACTGCCTTCATTTCGTCCCATAAGATTTGGTATGGTGTGTTCTCATTGTCATTCATTTCTAGAAATTTTGCAATTTCATTTTTTTTCCAGCCACTATCCATTAACTATTTAAGAGTACATTGTTCAGTTTTCAGGAGTTGGTTGGGTTCCTGGTGCATCTTTTGTTGTTAATTACTAACAATACAGCATTGTGATCTGATACTATGCAGGAGATTATGTTGAGCCTTCTAAATATATAGAGGCAGGCTTTATGACCCAGTATATGATCTATTTTAAAGAAGGTTCCATGAGCTCTGAGAAGAATGTGTAATTTGTGAATTTTGAGTAGAATGTTCTGTAGATGTCTGTTAGGTCTAATTGATCTATTGTTAAGCTCTTTTACTTTCCTGTTAATTTTCTGTTTGGATCATCTATTACTGATAGTGGAGTATTAAAATCCCCAACTATGATGGTGTTGGTGGTTATTCCTATTTTATTGTCAAGTAGGTTTTGTTTTATGATTTGTGGTACACCTGTGTTTAGTGCATAAAGATTAATGATTGTGATATCTTCTTGTTGGATTGTTCCCTTGGTAAGAAGTGTCCTTCTTTGTCGTTTTTGATTACTTTTGGTTTGAAGTGTATTTTATCCAATATAAGTACAGGAACACCTGCTTGTTTCTTATTTCCATTTGCTTGGAATATCCTTTTCCACCCTGGGGAGGTGTCTGTCTTTAGTGGTGAGGTGGGTTTCTTGAAGACAGCAGATTGAGGGGTCTAATTTTCTGATCCACCCTGTTAGCATATGTCTTTTGATAGGTGAATTCAGGCCATTAATATTTAGGTTAATGACAGTGAGGTTTGATGTAATACCTGCCATATTGTGGTGGTTTATGTGGTTTGGTGTTTTCCTGGCCTTTGGAGTTTTCTTCTCGAAGTTTGGTTATTGTGATCTGCTTCTGGTAGGCACTTGAGGTTGGTTATTTGAATTTTCTGTGTGGAGAATTCCCTAACATACTTTCTATAGGTTTGGCTTTGTGTTAATATAGTTGTAAAGGTTTTATCTTGGAAAGTTTTTCTTTCACCACCTATTATGAGGGATACTTTTGCTGGGGAGAGAAGTTTGGGTTGGAAGCCCTAAGTTCTTAGAGTTTGCAGTGTTCCATTCCAGGCTCTTATGATGCCTAGGGTTTCCATTGAGAAGTCTGAAGTAATTCTGATAGGTTTCCTTTAAATGTAATGTGTTGTTTCTCCCTAACTGCCTTATGACTTTCTCTTTGTGATTGATGTTTAGAGTCTTAATGATAATATGTATTGGAGAATTTCTCCTTTGTTCTAGTATTTTGGAGTTCTGCTAGCTTCTTGTAACTTGATGGGACTTACTTTTGAGAGAGTGGGAAAGTTTCCTTTGATGATTCTGTTGAATAATTTTTCCATACCTCTGGTCTGTATTTCTTCCCCTTCTGGAACTCCCATGATCTGAATGTTGGTACACTAAGGATATCTCACAGTTCCATCATGTTCTGTTCATAGAAAAAACATTTGGACTCACAAACTTTCTTCTGTTTTGTCTTCTAGTTCTGAGATTCTATCCTGCACATGGTTGACTCTACTCTTGAGATCTTCTCCAAAGTTTTGGGCTTCTACCATTTGGTACATATTTTGTATGTATAGTTTCCAACCCTCTGTCAAGTTCCCTTGTCACATCATTTTCTGATTTTCTTAATGTTTCTTGGAGTTCATACTTGCATTTTTTTCATATCTTCATTGAGAAGAGCCAGTTGGTTATTGAGGTCCTCTTTTTTTACACTCTCTTTCAGATCATTTAACTTTCTTAGGAACCCTACCAGGCTCTTTTCTATTAGGTCTAATCTAGTGAGCACACCATTCATAAAATTGTTGGTCCTAGGTTCCATGAAGTTTTTACAGTAGAAGAACAAAAAAGTTCTAAATCAAAACACTTCATAAAGGGCTGGAGAGATGGCTTAGCGGTTAAGCACTTGCCTGTGAAGCCTAAGGACCCCGGTTCGAGGCTTGGTTCCCCAGGTCCCACGTTAGCCAGATGCACAAGGGGGTGCACGTGTCTGGAGTTTGTTTGCAGAGGCTGGAAGCCCTGGCGCGCCCATTCTCTCTCTCTCTCTCTGCCTCTTTCTCTCTCAGCCTGTCACTCTCAAATAAATAAATTTAAAAAAACACTTCATAAATACATTAGTAGAAATATCAGGCAGGTGGTAAATTGCAGCAAGACAAGGAAATCTCTGCTATAGACCCCAGATGCTGTCTGATGACGTTCTTAGCTTTTGGATTTATGAAAGTTAGTGTTCTACATTCCAAAGGATTTACCAGTGGTCACAGGATGTTAGATTAAACATGGAGGTGGGTAATAAATGGCCACTTGGAGGGTTAAGTTGAACCATGATAACTTGGCTCTGTACCTGCAACTTTCCAACTCCCCATGAATATTGAAGGTTGAATTAGTCAATCAGCCACGTAAGTAACTTCTTTCTGGGATCTTTAGTTCCCACTGAAAAATAGTATGTCCAGAAAAGCAGGCTGAGGAGGAAAAAGTCAGAATAACACCTGCAAAACAGGTGAGAACAGAAGAAAAATGGGCACCACAAGGAAACTTCAGAAATAAAGTACTGACAAATCATTTGATAATTTTGAAAAAGTAGTTAATGGTGGATCTGTAGAAGGGGTTTGAAGAAAGTTGGAACTAGGCTTATAGGAAATCATGTAAATTAAAAATAAGACAAATATTCACACTAGGAAATACATCCCACACACATGTTTACATAACCATAACAAATCCAATATTAATTATGAATTGACCAAAACTGTGGTCTAATAATAGTGGAATAAATTGGAGAAACAAGCTTAGTAGCTAATTTTATGTCTCATAAGCATAAGTGATAAAATAATGTCTACAAGAAGCAAGCAAGATCAGCACTATATTACTACATGACCACAAAAAGCAAACATGACAGTTAAGCAAGCCAAACCTGATTTTCTTTCAAAGATAGTGGACTGCCATATAGGGTCTGCTGACATGCTTACAAATCTTTCTATTGTATTATTTTTAATAAAACCATCCATTTTTATTGGATTTTATTCCAGACAGAATCTTGCCATGTTGTCCAAACTGGTGTCAAATTCCTAGGGCTCAAGTAGTCCCCCCACTTTAGCCTCCCAAGGAGCTGGGGCTGGGACACACAACACCATGCTGGGTTGATTACTTTTAAGGAAAATATATTCACTGAAGATGACATTTAATTTGAAATTATTTAGAAATATAATTCTTAGTATTTAATAATTTTACTGAAAGATTGCTCAATCCACCAATTACATTAACCTCTAGCACATACCACCACCACCAACAACAACAATAACAATCACTGTTCATGCCTGTGTTTTCTGAATGTCTATATTCTGGCCAGCCTTGTGGCTCATAGGGTACAGCTTGTGACTTTTTCCTTAAGCCCCTGCTGGTCATTTGACTTAGGAAGGTCTTTTTTTTTTTTTCCCTCTCTGTCTGTCTGTTGCTCTTGGAATCACATTTTTCTCTGTCTATTCTGGCTCTTAAGAGGATATTTTATGTTTCCAGGGCTGGGAAGATGGCTCAGTGGATACAGTGCTTGCTGTGCAGGCATAAGTATCTGAGTTTAAATCTCTAGAACCAATAGCATAAAAATCTAATCCCAGCAATTCTACAAGAAGGCAGGTGGAGATAGGGGAGCCTTCAGACTAGCCTGGCAAACACAACAGTAAACAAGAAACTCTGCCTCAAATAAGGTGAAATGTGAGGATCAATATCCAATGTTGTCCTCTAACCTCAGCATACATGCTGTGGTACACATATATGAACATGTATACACATATGTTTACATTATACCCACCCACCAAAAAAGGGAGGTATTTGTATTTTCCTAACAGAATTGACAACATTTTGGTGGGACAATGTCCTAATTTTCTATTAAACAAATAAAGCCACAAATCTAATGGCTTCACCTAAATTTAATAACAATTTAATCATTCTCTCTTTCAAATAAAAGATAGATAGATAATAAATGAATAAGTAAATAGAATATTTTCAAAGGCTTAGTCTATCTTGTATATTGTATCAAATAAACCAACAATCAAAAGAATTTCAATTAATTTGGGAAAAATTTTGGCATCTTCTTAACTCCAACTGAAACCCATTCCTTTTGCCTTTTTTTAAAAAAATGTTTATTTTCATTTATTTATTTGAGAGTGACAGACAGACAGAGAGAGAAAGAGGCAGATAGATAGAGAATGAGCACACCAGTGCCTCCAGCCACTGAAAATGAACTCCAGATGAATGTGCCCCCTTGTGCATCTGGCTTACATGGGTCCTGAGGAATCAAGCCTCACACTGTGGTCCTTAGGCTTCACAGGCATTGTTCAAGGTTCAGGAATAAACTCATAATAGGAACAATTATGACTGTCAAATAGGAAATTCAGTTTGGTGGTTTAAAATTGTCCAAAAACCCAGACACATCATGTTTCAAAAGATAGACCCTACTATCCTTCTCCCTGAAACCAGACCAGATTAATGGCTTGCTCCTAAAGAGTGGTGGGAATGATGCTATTTGACTTCTGGATCTAGGTTGTACAAAGTGTAGCTCCTTCTCTTTCCTGAATTAGTTATTCTTGGGGAAGCCAGCCACAATGTTACAAGGATCCCAATCAGTCACCCTGAAAGACCCACGTGGAAAGGACTTAGCATTTATAGTCAAAAGCCAGCATTAAACTTCCAGCTATATGAATGTACCACACAGAAGCAGACCTTCAGCCCCCTTCCAATCTTGTGATGTCTAAGGCCCTTACTTCACACCTTGACTGTGACTTCCTAACTCTCTAAACCAGAAATGCCCAGTTATCCCACATATGAATTCTTGACATACAAGTCTCTGCAAGAGAAAACAAATGTTTATTGTTTTAAGCCACTAAATTCTGGAATAATTATTGTGAAGCAATAGATAGCTAACACACCAAGCCACAAAAACGATAAGTAACTTGTCCATGCTACCTTGCCTAGCCAATGGCAAGCTGAAATTTGGAACAATTTAGACTGGACTGGAGCTCACACTCTAGGCCACCTGCTGTAATTACTTTCTTCAAAATGGAGCTCATACTGCCTATATCTAATTAGAGTGGGCGCAGGAATTAAGAGATGATATTAATGTCTGTTGGTTATTAAACTAAGTGATACGTGGTCACTTCATGGCACCTATGATTATCACTAATAGAAATACATTCTCAAATTCAATATTAAAGCACAAACAAAACATGTGAAGAAAAACAGAAACACATCCCACTTCAGTTTTCTATAGCATGCCATTTATTTCAAACCCTTCATCCTTTACGCCTAGATGTGCTCCTCATTTAAGCATTTAAGACAATACATATAACAACTTTGTAATTATTGCTGTCCCAAAGATCACCTAATTAATGCCACACACTAGGCTTTTTACTAATATTTGTCCAACTGTGATAAAGTTAAAAAAGTAAAATATCATGGATTAAATTTTGTCCCTCCAAAACTCATGGATTCAAGTCCTAATAAGCAATATGACTGCGTTTGAGGACAGAGCCTTGAATGAGTGTTAATAACCTTAGGTTAAATAAGAATACTAGGGCAGGCTCCATGTCAGTGAAGGTTGGTGTTCTTATAAATAGAAGCAGGGATGCTTAAAGTGCTTCTGTGGCTCTGTGGAAAGGCCATGTGAAGTCATTACAGGCTGGTGGCCTTCTGGAAGACAGCATGAGACAAGAGAAACTATCAGAAAGAACTTTGGCCTGTTTCTTATCTTGGACTTCCAGCCTCCTGAACTGTGAGAAAATAGATTCCTGTTGTTTAAAGGTCCCAAGTCTGTGGTCTTCTGTTATGGTGGCCTGAATGACTAAGATATTCACTCTAGTGGGAAAGCTTGGGTTTCAAAGTGAGGCAGATACTCGCTATGCTTATTTGAGCTACTCAGTCTTGGGTAAGTAACTCTCCTTATTGTACTTCTCTCTCTATTCTGTGAAGTGTTTGCAGGTAGAAGTTAAAAGCCAAACACTACTGCAGCATCTAGGCAAAAATCCTTGCCTAGAACAGGTATTTACATCGTAATGAAAGAAATATAAAAAAATTAAACTCATTGTTATTTCTCTATAGCTGTAGCACTGTCCATATCTAATTACTGCTTGAAAAATATATGTACACTGGTGAGTCAACACAGAGGCCATAGAGCATCCATCTTCAGCAGTCATCCTCCTCAAAGGCTGACCATTATTCTACTCATCCATTTAAACAGAGCTACTTACATCATAGCATACCAGTAATTTTTGTTGTCACGTTTCCATGTTCATTTTGTTTGACACAGTCTCACTATGCAACCCAGGCTGGCCTTGAGTCATGATTCTCCTGCTTCAGCCTCCTGAGTGAGGATCTGGGCCTGCAGGTCTGAGCACACGGGCTCCACCCTGCGGGACTTGACTGTGCTCTCTTTGCTTTAGAAGCAGCCTCATGGAATTTCTGGGAAAACAGTTTGTACACCTCAGCATTCTTCTCAATACACCCTAGCTGCTCCTTACAGAAGGTGTTGCAGTGGCTGAGCTCATCCTCTCTGTTTTCCAGCTTCCTGGCTAGCTGCTCATGGCCAGTGCTGCCCTGTTCCTGAGGCATGGTGGATGCCTTCAAGTGCTTTGCAGCCACCTCTCCCTTTTTGCTGCCTGGACCAGCTCATCTTGGACTACAGCCTGCTCCTACTGGAATCTCTTGAGATCCTCCTTCACCTTTGAGGACTGCTGGCTAACACTGCTCTCCACCCTGAGCAGTTTGGAGTCTGTTTAAGGGACCTTGGAAGTGCCTTCTGGGGGGCCACATGCAGAGGGAGGTGGAATAATGGGTGGAGGGTAGGGACAGGCTACTGCCATCTTGAAGGCTGGCTGGAGTCTTTCATGTGGTTCACCACATTTTCAGACAGCTGGATGCCCTGCAGCACCCAGGCCCTCTCCTCCTCATATATCTCAAAGGACACTCTGCTGACTTGCATCATTTTCATTAAGGGATTATCAAGATGACATGTTGAGTATTTCTCCCCTCCTACAATAAAAGCAGCTGAGGGGCTAAGAGATGCCTCAGTAGTTAAAAGTACTTGCTTACAAAGCCTGCCAAGCACTCCCCAGCACCCATGTAAAGACAGATGCAAAGTGGCACATGTATCTCTGATCCCAATGTGCCTATGACAATGGGATCCAGAAGAATCTGAGCATGTTAGACTTGCATTTGTATCAGCAAGAGATCCTGTCTCTAACCTCCACGCAAGTGCTTGACTATGCATGTACCCATATGCACATGGATACACACACACACACACACACACACACACACACACACACATTTTTAAAAAGCAGCTAGATCTCTAAGACAGAAGATCAATAAAGGCCCACAGGAATATCATCCAATCATCCCACATTTACAAATACCCAAGTCTCTGGGTTAAGTCTGAGTTTACCTAGGAAAATGGAAAGGACGTTATTAGTTAGCAGCTAAGACTCCTAGAAAGTGGAAACTGTCTCTTCCTATAAGGATACAGCAGCAGATTTGGCTAGCCAGATCTTCTGAAACTACTGCCACTCCTACCAGCCCCACCCTAGGTTCAGACAGAAAAGATGTGGATAACTGGGGACAGGTCTGTCAGAGCACAACCTTTGCCTGGAGCTCTCCCTGATGCTACTAAAACTTTGCTTCAAAATGTACTTCCTGGACTTCCGGTTAAGATGGCGGCGTAGGTACCACGCCAAAGCAGCCTAGGGGGGAAAAAGACCAAAAAAACTCAGCAAAATACACGTTTTTACTAAAAAGTGAGGTGTATAGGAAATTGAGGTGACAGCGGAGAAGTAGAAGAGTTATAGAGCATCCAGAGCCTGCACAGGCGGGAAAAGCGGCTCCGGCGGCTCGGCCAACCGCCGTGGCCGCGGCGCAGCAGAAAACCTCCAGACTCAGCTCAAGCTGCAGGAAAAGCCAGGTGCGGGATTTTCCCCTCACACTGCGCTCTCCGCAACTCGGGAAACATGAGGGGAAAGCGGCAGCGAGCAGCGGAGGAGCAGACCGCAAGGTAGAAGAACGTGTGGAGCAGCGAGACAACCAGAGCAGCCGCGGCTCCCTCCCCTCCCGCACCACCTGAACCCAGCTCCAGCGAACAGAGCAGCGGCCCGGGACTTGGCCACGCCAACTTGGGCTGACAACGGGACCCAAGCAGGAGCAGAGTTCGGGAGCAACATCAGCGGTTCCAGCACCGGTACCAGCGGCCCCAGCAGCAGCAGACCCAGGAGTGGCAGCAGCAGCAGATCCCGCAGCAGCAGCTTCAGGGGGGGCAGCGGCAGTGGACACAGCAGCAGCAGAGGCAGCAGCAGCGGCTCAGTTTGCCCCTTAGGAAAAGCAAGTGCCCAGCTCCAGAAATCAGAACAGCAGCCCGACGACCCAGGCAGCAACTTGACTGAGACCAAAATCACCCTAGGTAACTGGGATTGCACCAGGGAAGGGTCTCAATTGGTCACAAGCTGACTTGGATCCCTCAACAGACCAGAAATCTAAACCTCTTTGTTGATAGAGGATCTGGTCATTATAATAACTACTCTTGCATACATACTCAGGGCTGTTTTTGATTGAATGTGTACAGTGTTTAGTTAAATTTTAGAATCTACCTGTATTTTATTCCACTCAGCCTGCTTGAATACTCCTATAGCAGGGAAACTCAACCCCTAAGAACATCTTTGTAGATACTCTGAGAGTCTTAAGAGCCACACCTAATACCTTAAGGTCCTACCCTGAAAATATATTACATCAAATCAATTGATACAGCTAAGAATACACAGCTAGCTAGAAAATCCAAGCATTAACTTAATCCAAGATGCAAAAATATATACATTATAACACAAGAAACACTAAAAAGCAAGACGATATAAATCCACCTAAAAGTATTAATGCATCAGAAATGTCCTCCAGTGAGAAAGAGTTAGAGGAAATGCCTGAGAAAGAGTTCAAAAGAATAATTATAAATATGTTCAAAGAGGTCAAAGAACACATGAAAACAATCAAAGAAGAAATCAAAGAGGAAATCAAAGAGGAAATCAAAGGAATCAAAGAAGAGGCAGGACACCAATTTAATGAAATAAAGAAGGCAATACAAGACATAAATAGGGAAATAGAAATAATAAAGAAAAACCAGTCAGAATTACTAGCAATGAAGAACACAGTTAATGAAATAAAAAACTCTGTAGAAAATCTCACCAGTAGGATGGATGAGGGAGAGGATAGCATATCTAAGCTAGAAGACCAGGTGGCAGACCTAATGCAGTCCAACAAAGAGAAAGACAAACTTATAGAAAAGTATGAGTGGGAATTTCAAGATATTCGGGACACTATGAAAAGATCCAATATAAGAATACAGGGCATAGTAGAAGGAGAAGAACTCCACTCCAGAGGCATAGTAGGCATCTTCAACAAAATCATAGAGGAAAATTTCCCCCAAATTGGGAAAGAGGTGCCAATACAGATACAGGAAGCCTTTAGAACCCCAGCCAGACAAAACCCAGAAAGAACCTCTCCTCGCCATATTATAATCAAACTTCCAAACACACACACCAAAGAAAAAATATTGAAAGCAGTTAGAGAGAAAAATCAAGTTACCTACAAAAGCAAGCCCATCAGGATTACAGCAGATTATTCAACACAAACTTTTAAAGCCAGAAGGGCTTGGAGTGATATATTCCAAGTTCTGAAAGATAACAACTGTCAACCAAGGTTACTTTATCCTGCAAAGTTATCCATTCAAATAGATGGGGAAATAAAGACATTCCATGACAAAAGCAGGTTAAAGGAGTATTTGAAGACAAAACCAGCTCTACAGAAAATACTTCATAGAAGTCTCCATGCTGAAGAAAAGGAAAAGCACACATATAAGGAACCTAGAAAAAACAAGCTATACTCAAATACCAGTTAACAGAAGAGAGCACAGGTAGAACCAGAAACACACACACACACAAATGGCAAACATAAATACACACCTTTCAATAATATCTCTTAATATCTACGGTCTCAATGCCCCAACGAAAAGACATAGATTTGCAGACTGGGTTAAAAAGCAGGATCCTACAATTTGTTGTCTCCAAGAAACTCACCTTTCTACAAAGGATAGACATTATCTTAGGGTGAAAGGTTGGAAGACGGTGTTTCAAGCAAATGGGCCTAGAAAATAAGCAGGGGTTGCTATCCTAATATCAGACAGGGTAGACTTTAGTCCGACGTTAGTCAAGAAAGATAAGGAAGGTCACTTTATATTGATTAAGGGCACACTCCAACAGGAGGACATTACAATCCTAAACATATATGCACCAAACATGGGGGCTCCCAAATTCGTCAAACAAACACTATTAGAACTAAGGTCACAGATAACACCAAACACAGTGGTGGTGGGTGACTTTAACACCCCACTCTCATCAATTGACAGGTCATCCAGGGAAAGAATAAACAGAGAGGCATCTGGACTAAATGAGGTCATAGAAAGAATCGACCTAACAGATATATACAGGACATTTCATCCAAAGGCTGCAGAATATACATTCTTTTCAGCAGCACATGGAACATTCTCTAAAATAGACCATATATTAGGACACAAAGCAAATCTTAACAAATTCAGGAAAATTGAAATAATTCCTTGCATTCTATCTGACCACAATGGAATTAAACTACAAATCAGTAGCAAGAAAGGCTATAGAGCATACACAAAATCATGGAAACTAAATAATACACTACTAAATGATGAGTGGGTCAATGAACAAATCAAAAAGGAAATCAAAAAATTTATAGAGTCAAATGATAATGAAAACACAACATACCAAAATCTCTGGGACACAATGAAGGCAGTTCTAAGAGGTAAATTTATAGCCTTGAGTGCCTATATTAAGAAATTAGAAAGGTCGCAAGTAAACGACCTAATGCTTCGCCTTAAAGCCTTGGAAAAAGAAGAACAAGGCAAACCAAAAATCAGTAGATGGGAAGAAATAATAAAGATTAGGGCAGAAATTAATGAAATAGAAACAAAAAGAACAATCCAAAGAATTAATGAAACAAAGTGTTGGTTCTTTGAAAGGATAAACAAGATTGATAAACCCTTAGCAAATCTGACCAAAAGAAAGAGAGAAGAGACACAAATTAATAAAATCAGAGATGAACAAGGTAACATCACAACAGATTCCAGAGAAATTCAAAAAATCATAGGGACATACTATAAAAGCATATACTCCACAAAGTATGAAAATCTGAAAGAAATGGATGATTTCCTTGATCTATATGACCTACCTAAATTAAATCAAAGTGAGATTAATCACTTAAATAGACCTATAACAAACGTAGAGATCCGAACAGTTATCAATAATCTCCCAACTAAAAAAAGCCCAGGCCCGGATGGATTCACTGCTGAATTTTACCAGACTTTTAAGGAAGAGCTAACACCATTGCTTCTTAAGCTTTTCCAGGAAATAGAAAAAGAAGGAATTCTACCAAACTCCTTCTATGAGGCCAGCATCACCCTGATACCAAAACCAGGCAAAGATAGAACAAAAAAAGAAAATTACAGACCAATCTCCCTCATGAACATAGATGCAAAAATTCTCAACAAAATATTGGCAAACAGAATACAAGAGTATATCAAAAAGATCATTCACCCTGACCAAGTAGGCTTTATCCCAGAGATGCAGGGATGGTTCAACATACGCAAATCTATAAATGTAATACATTACATAATCGGGTTGAAGGACAAAAATCACATGATCATCTCATTAGATGCAGAGAAAGCATTTGACAAAATCCAACATCCCTTCATGATAAAAGTCCTACAGAGACTGGGAATAGAAGGAACATATCTCAATATAATAAAGGCTATTTATGACAAGCCTACAGCCAACATATTACTAAATGGGGAAAAACTGGAAGCTTTTCCACTAAAATCAGGAACAAGACAAGGGAGTCCACTGTCTCCACTTCTATTTAATATAGTTTTGGAAGTCTTAGCCATAGCAATAAGGCAAGAGGCACACATAAAAGGGATACAAATTGGAAAGGAAGAAATCAAGTTATCATTATTTGCAGATGACATGATTCTATACATAAAGGACCCTACAGACTCTACTAGCAAGCTGTTAGAGCTGATCAAAACCTACAGCAATGTAGCAGGATACAAAATAAATACACAGAAATCAGTAGCCTTCATATATGCTAACAACAAACACACAGAGGATGAAATCAGAGAATCACTCCCATTCACAATTGCATCAAAAAAAATAAAATACCTTGGAATAAACCTAACCAAGGAAGTAAAGAATCTATACAATGAGAACTTTAAAACACTCAAGCGAGAAATTGCAGAAGACACCAGAAAGTGGAGAAACATCCCTTGTTCCTGGATTGGAAGAATCAATATCGTGAAAATGGCAATCTTACCTAAAGCAATCTACACATTTAATGCAATCCCTATCAAAATTCCAAAGGCTTTCTTCATGGAAATAAAAAAAAACAATCCAAAAATTCATTTGGTATCACAAAAAACCTCGAATATCTAAAATAATACTGAGCAACAAAAAAGAGGCTGGTGGTATCACCATACCTGATTTTAACCTATACTACAGAGCCATAGTAACAAAAACAGCATGGTACTGGCACAAAAACAGACATGTAGATCAGTGGAACAGAATAGAGGACCCAGATGTAAGCCCAAGTAGCTATAGCCACCTGATATTCGATAAAAATGCCAAAAATACTCATTGGAGAAGAGACAGCCTCTTCAGCAAATGGTGTTTTGAAAACTGGATAAATATCTGCAGAAGGATGAAAATAGATTCTTCTCTCTCGTCATGCACAAGAATTAAGTCCAAATGGATTAAAGACCTTAACATCAGACCGGAAACTTTGAAACTGCTAGAGGAAAAAGTAGGGGAAACCCTTCAACATATTGGTCTTGGCAAAGACTTTCTGAATACAACCCCAATTGCTCAGGCAATAAAACCAGAGATTAACCACTGGGACCTAATGAAATTACAAAGATTTTGCACCGCAAAGGACACAGTGAAAAAAGCAAAGAGGCAACCTACAGAATGGGAAAAATCTTCGCCAGCTATATATCTGATAAAGGATTAATATCTAGGATATACAAAGAACTCAAAAAGTTAAATAATAAGGAATCAAACAAGCCAATCAAAAAATGGGCTATGGAGCTAAATAGAGAGTTCTCAAAGGAAGAAATACGAATGGCATATAAGCATCTAAAAAAATGTTCTACGTCACTAGTCATCAGGGAAATGCAGATTAAAACTACATTGAGATTCCATCTCACTCCTGTCAGATTGGCCACCATCATGAAAACAAATGACCATAAATGTTGGCGGAGATGTGGAAAAAAAGGAACCCTTCTGCACTGCTGGTGGGAATGCAATCTGGTCCAGCCATTGTGGAAAACAGTGTGCAGGTTCCTAAAACAGCTAGAGATTGATCTACCATATGACCCAGCTATAGCACTCCTAGGCATATATCCAAAGGACTCATCTCATTTCCTTAGAAGTACATGCTCAACCATGTTTATTGCTGCTCAATTTATGATAGCTGGGAAATGGAACCAGCCTAGATGTCCCTCAACAGATGAGTGGATAATGAAGATGTGGTACATTTATATAATGGAGTTCTACTCAGCGGTAAAGAAAAATGAAGTTATGAAATTTGCAGAAAAATGGATGGACCTGGAAAGTATTATACTAAGTCAGGTAACCCAGGCCCAGAAAGCCAAGCGCCACATGTTCTCTCTCATATGTGGATCCTAGCTACAGATGACTGGGCTTCTGTGTGAGAATGAAAATACTTAGTAGCAGAGGCCAATAAGTTGAAAAGGAGACATAAAGGGTGGAGAAAGGAAGGGAGGAGGATACTTAATATGTTGATATTGTATATATGTAATTACAATGATTGTAATGGGGAGGTAATATGATGGAGAATGGAATTTCAAATGGGAAAGTGTGGGGGTGGGGAGGGAGGGAATTACCATGGGATATATTTTATAATCATGGAAAATGTTAATAAAAATTAAAAAAAAATGTACTTCCTGGCCAGTCCTCCCAACTCATAATGAGTCTGACAAGCTGGCCTCAGCTACTACAGCCTCACTAAAGGAACAGACACCACACTGCTCCTCTCTGTTCGTATGCACCAAAACCTAAAACCTTTCAGCTTCCTTTGACTCCTTCCTTATCTGCTGCTGCATTCTAACATCTCCAGTAGCCTTCCTTTAAAACTTCCAATTTTGTCCAGAATGGTTGTATAAATGCACTTGTGGCAGCTGTTGAACACTGCACATGTTCTTAATGACATTTGTTTTTACACTTAAAGATGGTTCAAATGGTGAATTTTACATTGTGTATGTTTTACCACAAGTTTTAAAAATCCCATTGCAAACCATTTATGTGATATAGTTCCTTAGTATTAGTATAGATTTCCCCTCTGTACCAATCATTTTCCACACAACCATGTTATACTGTTCTTCCTAACAAACTTCCATTATGTGTTTCTTCCTTCAAAAATTTATCATTTATTGCTACATATTAGTTCTGTAGCCTAGTGTGTACAGAGCCTTATACCATCTGACATCACTCTACCTTTTAACCTTTACTAATCTCTTGTGTCCGTAGATTGCTTTTTTAAACAATTCTTCCTTAATAGTGGTTTTGTTCATTCCCTTTCCTCATCGAAAATATTTTCCTCTCCATTTAAATTAATATTAAATATTCCATCTTATTTTTATACAAAGTTTTCCCCAAGACCAAATTACAAGCTAGCTCTCATCTCTACTTGTTGATTATCACTGGTTTGTAAGGCTTGGGAATATGGGCATGCCAGATCCTTTTGCCTGTAAACAAACTCAAGATGCATGCACCACATTGTACATTTGGCTTTATGTGGATAATATGGAGTAAAACTCTGGATGGCAATCTTTGCAAATAAGCACCTTTTACTACTGGGCCATCTCCCCCACCAAGTGTATGTTTCGAAGTGTATGTTTCACATGAACCCTGCAGGATACATGTAATGTCACTCTTTAAAGTTAGAATGTTTGATCTTTTTTTTATAGCATTCCTTACCAATGTAGAAGTACTAAAAGTATTTATTCCAGACATCAAACAATAATAAAAACATTCAACTATGAGGAAGAAACAATGATACTAATATTACTGTGTGGATTCTTCCTGATGTGTGGCAGCCATCTTTAGCACTAATAGCAGTGACTGCCCCAGGGTAACGCTGGCTGGTTTTAATGGCATGGCATTGGAGCAAACTATAAACAGACAAAATCATTACAGTGGTATGTTGAACTTTACAAAACACCAGAAGTGTGACTAACTATGCATATCCCAGCAACATTCTAACTAGGAAGTCTTTTTTCCTGTCCAAAATATATGTTTGTTTCTGAACTAAATTATAGGGACCACTTTGGCTTGCTGTCATCCAAAACATACTTCTCCTAGCAGGTGTCCCAATAAATTGCACTCTATACAACCCTGAAACTGTCTCTTTCCTTCAATCTCATAATACCTTGGGGCCAATCTTCATACATTGAGACCAGGTTGTTCTGGAACAATTATAGAAGTATTCTAGTAAAGAGACTACCAGTTAGTGCTACATTAACGAGCCCTGCAGTAAATTCACTGTTTACAGTTTACACCAAAACACACTTGAGGTAATAAACATAAAAAGGGCACATATTACTACATAGAAAAATAAAAGAACAAAAGTCACGGAGTGTGCCAAGTCGAGAAAATTACACTAGAAACCTCAGTTAAGAAAGACCAATTGTCACAATTAGTAATAAGCTTAACACAACACCAGGAAAAAAAAAGATGAATGTCACTTGGGTTCTCTTACATATGAATTGTTTATGTCAGGGCTTTTCTAGGAACAAAGGTTTTGAAAGAAGTCAACTGTAGACACAAATATCTGATGTGTATATATAATGGTTTACTAATTTAAAAAAAAACCAGTATGATTTCAAAGTTTTAGACACAAGGCAAGTCTCATGCCAATAATGTGTAATAAAAACAAATGACTCTATCTTGGCACAGTGGTATCTACTTCTAATCTCCAGCACATGTGTAGAAAGAAGGCAAGCAGATCCAGAGTTAGAAGCTAGTTTGGACTAAACAGAGATATCAAATCTCAAGAGAAAAAAATAATAAATCAATCTATTTTTCCCCTCCCCACAGGGCCACTACTGATCTATAATGTGGTGAGCCCAGGGTCCTCACAGGCAGCAGCTGGATTGCTCTCAGCAGCAGTTTGGGTTCAGTTTAAATACATGAAAAAAAAAAAAGTGTGGCTCCAGAATTCCATCCTATGAAGAGCATGGAAAACAGAATGTGATCTGAAAAATCTGGGCACATTCCAGTATAAAACTGCTTGTTCTCTAGTATACTCTTTAAACAGACTCTGATTTAAAGGGTCACGACAATGCATTCTTTTTTAAAGTAAATATGTCATAGAATTGTGACAGACAACTGTTCAACATGCTATTAAGAGGGCTGAATTGTACGCATAAGACAGAGTTCTTGAAGGAAATTATATCAAAGAAATTATAGCTATGTTAATGCATAGTAGGAAAGGGAACATGAATTGGGCATGCATATACATATACATACATACATACATATATGCCTGTAGTCACTGCCACACAAGAGGCTGTGGCAGGAAGATGGTTATGAGCTCCTGAGTATAAGCCCAACCAAGACAAAATATTAAGACTGTCTCAAAGCAAAACAAAATTACCATCAAAAGGGAAGATGGTTAGGGTCTCACTCTAGCTCAGGCTGACCTGGAATTCACTATGTAGTCTCAGGATGACCTTGAACTCATAGCAATCCTCCTACCTCTGCCTCCCAAGTGCTGGGATTGAAGGCATGCAACACCATGCCTGGCAAAATATATTTTTTTAAAAAAAGAAAGATGGATACTATAATTGAATAAATATAACATGTGTTTTTGTAAGCAGTACAAACAGCAGGCAGAGGCTGGAAGTATAGCTAAGTGGTTGAGTACTTACCTAGCATGGGTGATATCCTGGGTTCAATCCCCAGCACAGAAAAGAAAAACATCAGTGGATCAGAGGGCATATTGTACATACATACATACATACATACATACCTACATACATACATGCATACATAATTCAGTGATTACTTTGTTGGTGAAAAGGGTCAGGAGTTATCACTCCCAAACCAAGATGCTTTGGCAGACTGACTACTGCACACTGGCAACACTTGAGACCCAGAAAACACAAGGGGGAGGCTTTCCTGAAATATCCTTATCTCATGAAGACAAAGCCTCCACATATCAGAGAGAAGAGACTGACAGACTAGCTGATACTCTTTGTAGAGCTGCTCCTCAATAACTTATTTATTAGGAGACTTTATCTGCATAACCTTTACTCACAGAGATTCTTCCTGTTAACTATGTGGCTGTACCACCTGAGAAGCTTTCTGTAGTTTAGGATGTCAGAAAGACATCAATCATATGGCATTCTGCAAGTCTCATATTTTGTGGAACTTTTGGGATATGCTTGAAGTTAAAATGGCTTTTGTCTCCTTAATCTGTGTATTGCCAATTTATTACTTAGATTCAATTAGTGAACTTTCAAATTGGTAGAAAATTCTTTTCTAGGGACTTCAGATATAGCTTAGGGTCTAAAGCAATTGTGATTCAAGCTGGAATACCTGAGTTAGATCCTCCAACCTCAAATAAAAAGCCAGAGCTGTGAAGCTGTGGCAGGTTTCTGTAATCCCAGCATGCTGATGCTGATGGCAAGATGAGAGGCAGACAAAAGAGAATGTTTTGGAAACTCAAGGTGAGAACAGCAGAAGAATAGCAGATAGAATCCAAAGTGAAAACCCCTCCTCAAATGAGATGAACAGGATCAACCTTAAAGTTATTTTCTGACTTCACAAGTACTCCATAGCACATGTGTGTCTGCACTCACATACACCCATGTGTGTGCACACTCACACACACAGACACAAGCATAATTTAACTTTTTAATAAAAAGAATTATTTTATGATATCTAATCAACTGTTTGGATATCTGAGACCCATGTCACAAAGAAGTGAACTCATGGATTAGGAGATGGCTTAGTGGATAAAAGCACTTGCTGATCAAGACTGAATACTAAACTTGATTCCTAGACACTGTGTAAAAAGCTAGAAGCCACAGTGGGCTTCTGTAATCTTGGCACACTGATGGCAAGTTCAGAGACAAAGGAGACAGGAGAATTTCCCAGAATCTCAGAAGCCTGTGGCAAGTGAAGCAGCAAACAACCATGAGAACAAGAGAAACCCTACATCAAAAGGAAGTGGAAGACAAGAAATGACTCAAAAGTTGGTGGCTGACCTCCACATGCATGTTGTGGCATGCTAGGCATGATGACACTGCACACTCAACTATATACACACAAACAAGACAACTTGCTGAGATATAAATTATGACAAAAATGTAGTATAATATAAACTAATCAGAATAATGAAGCAGTGTATTCTCAATAGATGAAATTATTCTGGAGCATGTAATAATAACAGCTTTTGAAATTCACAAGATTTCTAAGTACTAAGAATACCATTGCAGCCAGGTTTAGTGGCACATGCCTTTAATCCCAAACTTAGGAGGCAGAGGTAGGAGGATCGCCATGAGTTTGAGGCTACCCTGAGACTACATAGTGAATTCGAGGTCAGCCTGAGCTAGAGTGAAACCTTACCTTGAAAACAAAACAGAACAAAACAAAACATTAAAAAAAGAACACCATTACAGAAACTCAGGTTCAAATAAGTGAGAGAAACCAAGCATTGCTCATAGGGGTTGAAGAACTCAAGATTTATTATGCCAGAGACCAGAGGTGTTCATACACCTCTGGACCCTGAGCTCTAATGGCCCAGAGGTGTTTTTTTTTTTTTTTAATTCTTTATTTATTTATTTGAGAGCGACAGACACAGAGAGAAAGACAGAGAGAGAGAGAGAGAGAGAATGGGCGCGCCAGGGCTTCCAGCCTCTGCAAACGAACTCCAGACGCATGCGCCCCCTTGTGCATCTGGCTAACGTGGGGCCTGGGGAACCGAGCCTCGAACCGGGGTCCTTAGGCTTCACAGGCAAGTGCTTAACCGCTAAGCCATCTCTCCAGCCCGGCCCAGAGGTTTTATATGCAGTCTGGCAGACAGTTTGACATCACCATGAGTTCTTTATGGGGGGAGTTAAGGGCCTAAGGTTATGTTTCTAGGGACATGTGTTTACCCATTGTCTGGTTTTGCAAGATATCTGACTAAGAGACAGGATGTAGATGTGGTGGAGCATGGTAAACACAGGGCTTCAAGGTTGTTTACATTTTCTTAGTTTGCAGTTTGAAATGTTTGTAAAATAGGATAGGGAATTCGCAGCACGGGATGGTTAGGGAGGGACTTCAGAACAATACTATTTCCTAAAGTCTCCACCACAATACTATATAATATAGAATACCACAGAATAATACTAAGAATTTTTAAAATAGTTGCAACTGAATATTTGGTGTTGAGCTCACAATAGATAGGTCTTCGATTAGCTTTTGTAGCAATTGCTTAAAAATAATTTTCATAACATCACACTTCATATCTCCATATCAGAGAAAAACGGTAGTTGTAAAAATGGTTTTAAGATTCCAAACAGGAGCAATAATTACTTCTTTGAAATGTTCATACATGAAAAGTTTCATATCCAAACATGTACATTATCAAAGGTCACTTGTTGACACAGAACATTTAGAGCATAGGAGAACACCAGAACAAATTGACCTGCAACTTTTGTTTCTGATATTTCATCGTGGTTTTCAATAGGATACAATATGGTATTTAATTATAGTTATGTGATTATATGATACCTTTTTCAAAAAGTAATGTCACTTTTTGTGGTGCTGCATGCCTTTAATCCCAGCACTTGTGAGGCAGAGGTAGGAGAATCACCATGAGTTCGAGGCCACCCCAAGACTACATAGTTGTCAGCCTGAGCCAGAGTGACACCCTATCTCAAAAAAAAAAAAAAAAAAAAAAAACGAAGGAAAAAAAGTAATGTCAGGTTTTGGAAAACAAAGTGATATGCTGACAATCTAAGCATCTGGAAGGCTGAGACAGGAGGAACAATGCATGTTCAAAGCAAACCTGGACTACATAATAAGTTGAAGACCAGTCTGGACTACACAGCAAGAATATCTCAAAAACAAACAAAATAGTAAAACCCAACCAACAAACAAAAAATGTTGCTTAAATATGATTATTAAAAAATAATTTAGGTCACTGGTCTGGATTCCCTGTGCTGGATGGTGTGTAGTTGGGTGCAACATGGATTGAGTAGGCCAGAATCAGTTTCCCTGCTCCTCCCAGTTCCCTGGTCCAGGTTCCCTGCAGCAGACAGTGCAGACAGGTGCAGGGGCCTAGACTGAGTAGGCCACACCCATGTTTCCCTGTTCCTTCCAGCACCCTGGTCCAGGTGGTGTGCAGGCAGGCACAGTAAGGGGTGAGTAGGCCACATCCCTGTTTCTGGCTCCTCCCAGCTCCCTGGTCCAGGTACCCTGTATGAGAGGGTGTGTAGGCAGAAACAGAGAGGAGTGAGTAGGCCATATCCTTGTTCCCTGGCTCTTCCCAGTTCCCCGGTCCTAGTAGGTCCCATTATATCTTGCTTGGAGATACCTGGTCTCTGGGTGGGCTGTGGAATCAGGTCTTTTGCTCTGGTATCCTGACTAACCACTAGGTACCAACATCCCTGTTCATCTGAGTCAGAAGGGGCATGGGCCAAAAGGCAAAAAACTTGCTTCCTCCTCAATAAAATAGAAAGTCTCCCTAAAATGAGGAGACCATCATGCAAAAAAAGCCAACAAAAGTCAGAAAACTGAGAGATCTCCACCAAGGATGCCTAGTCCTACAATAGAAGCCTCCAATGAAATCATAGAGAAATCAATAGAAATTCAATCCCAAATTGAAAACACAACAACCAATGAGAACCTGATCAAAAGAAGCACTGAACTGGAAGCAAACAATGGAAGAACCAACTATCAAATCAAAGAAATGGAACAAAATCATCTCTTAGAGAGTTGGGTTTTTGACAGGCTTAACTTGATGGAAAAAACATTAGAATCCTCAAAAAAGATATGAATGAACTGCAGATGAGTCAAGAAATGGAAGATATCAACAACCAGTTGATAAAACTTAATGAAGACTTGATCAAATGCAAGAATGAATTCCAGAAAGCATCAAGAAAATCAAAACTTGAACTGAAATTGTACCTCTAAAAAGAGATGGACACAATGCAAAACACTACGATAGAAAACAAAAATCAAACAGAAATTATAAAACACTCTCTAAACCCCTCACCAACAGAGTTATTCATGTAGAAGACAGAAGCTCTGACCTACAAGACAACACAGAAGAAATTGATCGGGAGACCAAAAACTTTGTTGAAGTTCAAAAAAAAAAAAAAAAAGTGAACAGAATATGAGGGAAATACCCTACAGTGACCACACATACAGATCATGGGTATACCAGAAGGAGAGAAAATCCAAGCAAGAGGCATAGAGAACATATTCAACAAAAATATTGAAGAAAATTTTCTGAATATCTCAAAAGAGAGGCCCATCCAAATACAGGAAGCCCATAGAACACCAAATAGACAAGACCAAAGAAGAAACTCTCCAAGGCACATCACAGTTAAAACTCTTAACAATGAAAACAAAAAGAGAGTGTTAAAATCTGCAAGAAAGAAACAACTCATAACATATAAAGGCAATCCCATAAGAATTAGGCCAGATTTCTCAATGGAAACCCTGAAAGCCAGAAGGGCCTGGAATGAAACACTTCAAACTCTAATAAACTATGGTTTCCAACCCAAAGTACTATATCCAGCAAAAGTATCCTTTGTTGGGCTGGAGGTATGGCTTAGCAGTTAAGGTGCTTGCCTGCAGAGCCAAGGGACCCAGGTTCAATTTCCCAGGGCCCATAAAAGCCAAATACATAAGGGAGCACATGCGTCTGGAATTCATTTGCAGGGAATAGAGGCCCTGGTGTGCCCCATTCTCTCTCTCTCTCTCTTTCTACCTCCTTTTCTCTCGCAAGTAAAAATAAAAATAAATTTAAAAATAAGTATCCCTCATAATAGATGATGAAGGGAAAACTTTCCATGAAAAAGTTAACTCTATGATTCTATGAACAGAAAGCCATGCCTATAGAGAATACTTCAGTGAATACTTCACACAGAACAAACAACCACTATCAAGAGCTAACAAGAAGAAGATCACAATAACCAAAAATAGACCAGGTTCAACATAGTACAAAACACAAGAAAGCACCAAACCAATAAAACACATCATTATGACAGGGATTAAATTAAACCTCACAGTAATAACCTTAAATATTAATGGTCTTAACTCACCCATAAAAAGACACAGATTATCAGGGTGAATAAAAAAAATGAGACCTTCTATCCACTATCTTCAAGAAACTCACCTCACCACTAAAGACAGACACTCCCTCAAGGTGAAAAAAATGGAAAATTATGTTCCAAGCAAATGAACATATAAAATGAGTCATTGTTGCTATATTAATATCTGATAAAACAGACTTCAAATGAAAAGTAGGAAAAATGGACAAAGAAGGCCACAACTTACTCATAAAGGCAATGATCCAACATGAGCACCTCACATTCATAAGTATATATGCACGAAACACAGGTACACTACAGTTTATAAACAAAATATACTTGACAATAAAACAGAAATAAACACCACACCATCATAGTTGGAGACTTCAATATCCCACTACCATCAATAGACATATCATCCAAGCAGAAAATCAGCAGGGAAATACTAGATCTCAACAATTTCACAGATCAACTAGACCTAATGCATAGCTACAGAACTTTCCACCCCAACTCTACAGAATACATATTCTTCTCAGCAGCCCATGGAACCTTCTGCAAAATTGACCATATATTAGGCATAAAGTGTACCTCCATAAAGTCAGAAACATTGAAGTAATTTCCTGCATCATGCCAGATCACCATGTTTTAAAGCTAGAAATTAAGAAAAAGAGACACATCAAGAACCCCACCAGCGACTGCAAACTAAATAACACACTTTTAAACAATGAATGGGTCATGGAGGAAATCAAAAAAGAAATTGTAAAATACCTCGAATTGAAAGATAATGAAAGCACAACCTACCAAAACTTACAGGACATAATGAAGACAGTCTAAAAGGGAAAATTCATAGTGCTAAATACCTTCATTACAAAGACAGAGAGATCCCAAATCAACTAACTGTCCACCTAAAGGCACATGATAAATAAGAATAATCTCTCATCCCTGCTCTTCAACATAGTACTAGAAGTAGTAACCCAAGCAACAAGACAGGAGAAAGAAATAAAAGGTATTCAAATTAGAATAAGTCAAATTAGCCCTATTTGCAGATGACAGGATCCAGTACATAAGTGACCTGAAAGTCTCCATCTCAAAACTACTAAAGGTAATTAATTCCTTCAATAAAATGAAAGGATATTAAATCAATGCACAAAAATCAGTAGTCTTTCTATATGAAAAGTACAAATATACAAAGGAAGAAATCAGTGAGGCATCCCATTTTCAATAGCAACAAAAAAATTAAATACCTTGGAATAACACTAACCAAGGACATGAAAGACCTATATAATGAAAACATAGAAAAAACTCAAGAAAGAAATTGATAAGGACTTGAGAACATGGAAAGACCTCCCTTGCTCCTGGATAGGTAGAATTAATATTGTGAAAATGACAATTCTACAAAAAGCAATATGCAGATTTAAGGCAATAACAACAAAAATACCAGCATAATTCTTCACAGAGATGGAAAAAATGATCTCAAAATTTATATGGAATGGCAGCAGGTCTTGGATATCCAAACATATTCTCAGGAAAAAAAGAAGCACCTCTGGAAGTATCACCATACCTGATCTAAAGCTATATTACAAAGTCATAGTTAAAAAAAAAAAAAAAGAAGAAGAAAAGCATTGTACTGGAATAAAAACAGAAAAAGACTAATGGAACAGAATTGAGGTCTTAGACCTTAGGTCAAGTAATTACAGCTACTTGATCTTTGACAAAGGTACCAATAGGAAAACTGGAGAAAAGACAGCATATTCAACAAATGGTGTTGGACAAATTGGACGATCATTGTAGAAAAACAAAATTGCACCCACTTATTTCTCCACACACAAAAATCATGTCCAAATGGATTAAAAACCTCAAAATAAGACATTAAACTCTTCAACTACTGTAATTAAAAATAGGAAGCATGCTCCATGATATAGGAATGGGAAAAGACTTCCTGAAAAATCCCAACATTCCAGGAAATTAAACAAGCACTCAACCAATGGGATCTCAGGAAAATAAAAAGCTCTTGCAGAGAAAAACATATCATAAGCAGAGCCAATAGATTACCCACTAAATGGGAGAAAAACCTTTGCCAGCTATAACAGTGACAGAACCCTAATATCTAGAATCTACAAAGACCTTAAAAAACTAAGCAGTAAAAAAAATCAAACAATCCACTCCAAAAGTGGTGCAGAAAACTGAATAAGGAGTTCTCAGAGGAAGAATTACCAATGACTCACACACACTTAAGAAAATGTTCAACAACCTTAATCATTAGAACAACTATGGAATTCCACCTTGCCCCAATAAGGATAGCAAACATTAACAAATCAAATGAAAAGAAACGATGGCGACAATGTGGGGAAATGGGAACACTCCTTCACTGTGGGTGGAAATGTAAACTGGAACAACCAATATGGAAAACAATATGGAGACTCCTGAAAACAATTAATACAGAGGTACAAACAGAACCTATTATTCCTTTACTGGGCATTTACCCTAAAAGCTCCACACCTCAGTGCAGAAATATTTGCTTAACTATGTTTATAGCTGCTCAATTCATAATAGCTAAGAACTGGAATCAATCCAGGTACCCATCATTGGACAAATGGATAACCAAGATGTGGCATATCTACATGATGGAATTCTACTCAGCAGTAAGAAAAAAAAAAGATACAATGAAATTTGTAGAAAAATGGTTGAACTTGGAACATATACTTAGTGAACTCACACAATCAAAGAAAGACAATCATCAATAGTCTCGCTCATCTTTGGTTCCTAACCTGAATCAGCCCAAGTTGCTGACATACCTGAATGGCAACTCGAGGCTTAGACAATAGGGGGGGGGTAGGACTTTGGGAGAGGGGAATGGTGGGGCGGAGGGACACAAAACTGAACCCAAATTGAACTGGTACCATAGAAACCTATATACTGGAAGTTATGCTAAAAGGCTGAACCCTCAACAGGACCTTAGGAGGAACACCTGAATGGAGGGCCCCAGAGTGAGTGAGATGAAGCCTAACCTTAGATTTCTCCTGTATCATTTTTTTTCCCTGTCTTTTTATTTTTTCTTTTCCCTTGGTGCTGGCCTGTAATTTCCTGTGCCAGAATGAAGTTAACATCCACAACGAGCTGTTGATCAGAGAGAACTACAACTGTGGGTTCCTGTGGCCTCCATGGCCCAGCCCAAAGGTGCCCAGGCAACTGGGGTGGGTGAGCACGTGACAAGAGAAACACTCCCAGGAGACAGTTGAACAGCTCTCTCAGTTTATTGTCAGTGAAATGGGTTTATAAACATCTGAGGGTGGGAGGAGGGCCCCTAAGGGGATTGGTCATACCAAGTTCATTTCTGATGCCTAATTAGCATATGGGGACATTCATTCTACCAAGTAGGCAATGGCAGGGGGGGAGGGAAGAGGGTCAGGTGATCCAGGGTCTCAGGACTGTGTGAAGGCTGCTGGCTGATAAGGGGTGTCCTAGGCAACTGGCCAAAGGTTACAGGGCTATGGGTAGAGTCTAAGTTCAGATGTGCTGGGCTTGGGGGTCCTTAGCAATTCCTGGAAGTCCAGGCCCCTCTCCTGAAGGCTCCAGCCTGTGCCTGGCAGTGCCTGCCAACTCCCCTTTTGTTTTTATAATGGGCCAGTGTCATCCCAAATGAGTTCTTTAAAATTTACCGTATGTCTAGATAGAATTAGGTGGTGTATAAGGACCTGATTAGTAGCAACCTTAGCAATATTAGTTATTTGTTATTTGAGAAATTTTATGAGACAGGGGGCTACAGCAATAGGATTTTTATAGTAAGGAAAGGGATAAGGAGAAGCCAAGTAATTAAAGGGTTAGAGAAGCAGGTGGTGGGGTCCTCAGGCTTGTACCAGCCAAGCAGCTTAACAACATTTGACTCATTAACAAAGAAAACAATATTTTTGTCCCAAGACCATACATGCTCCCCAAGCTCAGCAGTAATGACGTCTAAGGCTGAATGGTTTTGAAGTACCATACCTGCGAGAAAAGTCCAGTTGTCTCTGGACAACTCTGGATTTGAGGCTGTTGGTCACCTAAGGCACCCAGAGACAGCGTCATGTCATATTGAGGCTCACCAGCAGAGGGATGAAGATCTCTTTCAGTTGGCACTGGCAGTTGGTGTAGGTGGTGTTTGTAAATTTTTTTTTTTTTTTTTTTTTTTTTTGTAGAGATACACCTGTGAAGCAATCAAGACTGGGGAATAATAAGTGGGAGAGGAAATATTTACTTATGGGTGGCTACTCCTTTTGCACCAAAGGAGAGCTGGTGTCTTCACACAACCATTTCTGATTATGGAAATATTGAGCAGGCATTCATCTTGGGTCAGCTTAGAGCTGGACAGGCAGAGAGACATAACTTGGCCTGCATCAAAGAGGGCAAGGCCTGTCCTTTGCAGAGCCAGGGACTCAGAAAACACATGGCAAAACAGTTCTTTGGAAATGGGCAAGAGATAAGAAAATTTTTCTTGTCCCTTTTACTTTCAGGGGTCCTAATTTTATCCCCATTTATTTCTCCCTCTCATGAGAAGACACTCTGCTTTTAGGGGACAAGGCACAAAGACATCAGATCATTTACTATTTCCTGCTGAATGGGACACAAAGTAGGAACTTGTTGCAGTTAGAGAATCTCTCCCAGAGAGAGGAACTATTCTAATGGACCCGGGAGTATAGGAAGATAGTCTTGGAAGAGAACATTGGGGAGAAAGAATAAAAGTAAGTAGTTAATGAGAAGTGAGCACACAGAAAACTGGTACTTTTTGAGGCTGAGGGAATCCAGATAGACAGGGTTGGATCATCTCAGGACCATCTGAAGATGAACTGGCTGAGATTTTCTTCTAGAACTGTTCATCAAATGGCACAGAAGTATTTGACATGGCTTGTAAAACAGATGAGATATTAGCAGAGTTATCAGAAACACATACACAACATTTAATCTTGATAATAGAGAGCCATTGAGTGTCATTAAAGGCTGTACAAATATATTTTTTGGTCTCAGAACTTATTTGTATATTTTAGATTTGAAAATAACCTATTGACATCTATAGTTGTTGTTTTATTATTATAGAATTAGAACTATGGGGAGAAAGATGTCTTAAGATCTTTATTTTCCCTCTTGGAAAGCTCTTGTTGTATTACTTAAGAGGCCATGTATATATTTAAGGCATTTTTAATCTTTGGTTATACTTTTCTTTCTGAGTGTTGAAGACCACAAAGATAGCTGAAATTAAGGATTAGTTTTGGAGGTCACTAATAGCTCTCCAAAAAGACTTTAAGGACCCAGGAGTAATCCTATAGCTTACTGGTGTTTACTGTGTACCAGGATGAGTCAGGGCTATGCTTTCCCTTCTTTGGGAAGTCAGGAGAACTGATTGCTCCTCAATTGTGACCTTTCTGTTTCAGAGAGTACACCACTCTTGTTTGGGTCTCCGTGTTCTCTGTGCTCAGGAATACAGGTGACTTACCAGGGTCCCATCACCTCCAGTGGCCTCATGACCTGAGGGCACAGGACAAAATATTGACTCCTTTTGCTCCGATGAGTCCAGTTGGCTTTGGCTTTTACGTAGGTAATTAACACACTTAGAAAGGAAGTTACTGCCAGGCATGGTGGTGAACACCTTTAATCCCAGCACTCGGGAGGCAGTGGTAGGGGGATTGCTGTGAGTTCAAGGCGACCCTGAGATTACCTAGTGAATTCCAGGTCACCTTGGGCTACAGTGAGGCCCTATCTAGAAAATTAAAAAAAAAAAAAAAAAAAAGGAAGGAAGTTACACCAGCCTGTATGAATGTACATATAGAGCACATTTGATTACTGAAGTAGATTTAGCTAACAAATGCCTCAAGAGCTTTTAAAATCATTGTCTAACCTGTTAAAATTTTTGTTGTACTGTGGCAGCATAAGCCATATATCTGAAGCATAGGAAATAGGCACATCCCACACTTTAAATATCTAACATTTATAAATATAGGCAGAACCTGCTACCTGTCTTGAAAACAATACCAATTAATTTACAAATAAACTAATTTAACTTAGAAATTGTCAGAAAATGACAAACAAGACAGTATAAAGTCTTAGCACCTGTGTTTGAAAATATCTTTGATTAGTTGATTATACCTGTGTGGGTACCAATTACCCAGATAACATTGGAAACTGAACCACAGAGCTTGAATATTATTTTCTCAGATGAGGACCATTGTTTGAGCATGAGGTATACCCTAAAACATGGAATATGTCATAAGAATTAATTTTGTTATAAGCCCTGGACTTAATTGAGACACTTATTTACTATACAGTAGAGCAGAATCTGCTCCTTTTTAAGCCAAAACAGCTAGCTAAGTTTTAATATAACCCTTGATAAATATTTTTTGAAAGAAAAGACACCATTTGAAAACCAGTGATTTTGGCTTAAACTTGATAGCTATTAATTTTATGTACCACAAGTATTTTTATTAACATAAAACAATTTTATGTTTTATCCATGACTTAAATTTGATAAAGATTATGCAAGATATTCCAACATATTTTAGCCCGAAACCTAGATTTTTGTTAAGAGTTTGTAACAGTTGAAAAATCTCTAACTTTAGGCACGGTATTTAGGTTCACCCTGAAAATTCTTTTCTACACACACACATCTTTACCCATACACATTAACATTCTGATCTAAGTACCACTCAAAAAGCATTTTTTTTTTTTTTTTGAGGTAGGGTCTCACTCTAGCTCAGGCTGACCTGGAATTCACTATGTAGTCTCAGGGTGGCCTCGAACTCATGGTGATCCTCCTACCTCTGCCTCCTGAGAGCTGGGATTAAAGACGTGTGCCATCATGCCCGGCTTCAAAAAGCACTTTTAATGAGCATTCTACGTCCCAACATTGAAAAATTCCCTTCTAGTTCCTTCAATCAATTCATCTCACCCCATTATTAACCATCTTTCTATAAGGCTATTAAGACAAGCTATACCAAATTAATTAATCCTATTACTCTGACAAGCAAGTAGTCTAAAGACAATTTTATGTCATTAATACCAATAACACACTTGGAAATGACTTTATTAGGAATAACTAAGGCAAAATTTTTTGCTATCTTGAGGCAGGGTGGACTAGAAGTCAGGTCAGTTGCCTCCTCCTTTTAAGCAACAGGACATTACAATCTTTTTTTTTTTAATATTTAAAATTTATTTATTTATTTTGGTTTTTCAAGGTAGGGTCTCCCTCTAGCCCAGGCTGACCTGGAATTACTATGTAGTCTCAGGCTAGTCTTGAATTCACTGTGATCCACCTACCTCAGCCTCCCAAGTGCTGGGATTAAAGGTGTGCGCCACCACACCCAGCTTAAAATTTATTGGTTTTAAATTTATTTTCTTAAATGTGTCACTGCTGCCTGGCATCCATGTCACCCCCATGGCTGGACAAGAACCAGACCATCCTTTGACCCCTTCTTTATCAGTGTCTCTGGCATTTAACTCCATATCACTCATCCTTCAGCCAGTCATTTATATAGAGTAATGTCAGCTTACTTATTTCCTTGCTTACTGGCTCTTCTCATACCTAAACTTCTTCCTGAGTTTAAATTCCTGACTAAGGAACATGATCTGGGCTTCCAGCTGCTCACAGCTCCTCTCTATCCAACCAGAACGATGCTGTGGCTTGAATGTACCCCCCAAAGTCTGCATGTTGGACACTGGGTCCCCAGTGCAGTCCGGCTAGGTGGCAGAGCCCTTGGAAGGCAATAAAATCACAGGATGTGTCCCCTGGGCTGCTGTGAGAGCAACTCCCTGGCACCCTGGCTCCCTTCCCACCATGTGACATCCACCAGCATGCAAGGCTCCGGCCAGCATCTGACCCTGGGCTTGGACCTGCAGCCTTGGGACCCCCAGACCAGGAAGCCTCTCCTCCTTCCAAGCCCCCTCCCTGGAAGCTTAGAAGCATGCTCCCACTTGTTTGGGATTCCGGCTTCTTTTCCCTGAGGCCTTACTTGTCATGAGGACTTCCTGTCTCCTTCCCCACTCCGAACATTCCTGACTCATTACAGAATTCTAGACCCAGTGTTTGCTCCCCTCAGCCTTTGGGATGCTCCCTCACTGTTCCCTGGAATCACAATGCTGCCAGACTAAACTAATGACATTCCAGGGTTCCTGATGTATAGTGCTCCAACATATGGCTCAAGACTGTCCCTCCTTAGGTGGGATGAGAACCTGGTATTCATTCTTTTGCACCTGGCTCTCACCTCCACAGTGTGGGGCTGTCTCTGCTCATCCTCTGCCCCCTGATATACTGGTTGTCCCTCAGTCCTGTCCAGTCTGTGACTCAAACAACCCGTGTCATTTTGTCTCCCTCCAGCCCTGGCTTCCATCAGAACATCTGGGATTGGCTCTACATACAACACACATGTTGAGGGTACACCATCATCCCATTCCTCTTGGAGGATATTAACTACAGTCTTAGAAAAAGCCTTGCTGGATATCCTGTTAGTGGTATTTCCTCAGACGTCACTGTTCTTGCTTTCCATTGTGTCTTTTCTTTTCTTTTCTTTTCTTTTTTTCTGAGGTAGGGTCTCACTCTAGTCCAGGCTGACCTGATATTTACTATGTAGTCTCAGGGTGACCTCAAACTCACTACGATCCTCCTCCCTCTGCCTTCCTGAGTGCTGGCATTAAAGATGTGTGCCACCATGCCTGGCTCCATTGTATTTTCTTTTTGACAAATGTTTGGTGGTTATACATCTGGGGATGGGTTGGTACTAGGTTTGGCAGGTCAGATACCAATGTGAGTGAAGAACTCTGGAATCCCGAACACATGGATCCCGAAGGAGGTCTGCATGAAGTGTAGGGCAGTGCCTGACAGAGGGGTGAAGTTGATAGTGGGGTACAGGGTGGCTGCCTGACGTCCCATGAGGGACCAGTGGCCAGAGGGCTGGGGCAGCTCCTGGACAGTCCCCATTGGCGCTGCGGTTATTTGAATGAAGGGGAAGTAGGGGGCCAGCCCATCTTCAAAGTCAGCATCCAGGGCCAGGTCATCGTTGTCCAGCACCATTTCCATAAAGTGCTCCTGAGGGACTTCTGGTGGCTCCTGAGAGGCTGCCTGCTGGTGGCAGCTGCTCCTTCTCTGGCTCCTTCTCTCTGTCCTCTGCCTCCCTTCCCTGGTCCTTCTCTGGCCACTTCTCTCTGTCCTCCCTCCCCTGGGGTGGCTTCTGGAGTGGTGTCTTTCTGGTCTTTGTGCGGCTGGGGCTGCCTCTGGCTCTGCAGTTGCTGGGGCCTCCATGTGCATGGGCCTTACATAGGCGATGGGTTTGGTGGGTTGGCCTGGCCCTGCTGGCCCATCTGCTTTCACGGGGTCTTGGTGCTCCACACCAGAAGTGTCTGGCTCCCTGAGGTGCTCATCTTGATTAGTTGTTGTCCCACACAGCCACCTCTGAAGCCTTCTTCCCTCCATGAGGACTCTGTGGGAGGGACAGGGACCCTGGATAAGCGGGTTAAAGCCACCTCCCAGCCTGGCAGAGGAATTAGAGACCACGAAGGGTTGTGGGTGGTGGAGTTCAGCACTTTACACCCATAGATATGGTTCCCGTGGATGCTGGAGCCAGGAGAGGGTGACTGGCCTGCAGGAGAGGGACAGCCCAGAGGCCTCAGCTGGGAAGCCAGGGCTCTGGGCAAGGAATCTGCCGCACCTGGCCTCCTGCTTTGAGGTCCTAAGCAGATAGATGGCTGTGGAGGTCTGAGAAGGCCCTTCTGGGAGATCCTTCTAGAAAGAGAGCTGGAGGCTGGGAGTCCCAGAGGCTGGGTCTGGGCCTAGCTCTTTTTCAAAGGGGCTGAAGGACTAGCTACAATCTTTTTTTTTAATGCCTGACAAATTATAAATTACCACTTCAGAGAGAATTTTGTTGTTTTCAATAATTCTCTATGTGAGTTGAAGTTGACCTAGAACATAAATGTAGTAATTATATTTATGACTTCATGTAACAAAGTATGACATTCTTTACGTAAAACTTCAGTTCACCATAGGCTTTAGTTAAACATGACCTTCTTTGTTCTTTACCTCTTTTTTTTTTTCTTGCTGCCTCTTGGTGCTGGTGCAGTGGCAGCTGGGCAGGGCTTGCATACACCTTAGATCAGCCCCACCCAGCTCCCCAGGCACTCACCCAGGGTCAGGTCTAGTACATGTGTAGGTAATGGCCAAGACTGCCAGATTCCAAGTCCAGCTACCTGAAGGGGAAAAAGGAGGGCTGGGACTGATGGAAAAGAGGGGGCCTCAAGGACCACCAGGAGGCCACTGAAGAAGGGGGCTTGCTGGGGGGCCACAGGGAAAAGAGGAGGTCTGCAGTGGGCCACTGGGAGAGGAGGCAGAGACATAGTGCCTGCATGGGCTGAGGTGCCATTGTCTGGGCACATGTGAGCCTGCGGCCTGACTCCAACTGGAGCTGCTTTGTCGCACTTGCAAAGCTGGCTTGCAGTTTCATGGCTTAAAGGGAGTGAGGGGAAATTTCCTTCCTGAACTTTTCATTTCCTAGCCAGATAAGTTATGCGGGTCCACGTGTCTGGGCCACATGGATGCCCAGAAATCCAAGGGTTCATTTGGAGGACTTTCCAAAAAGAGCTGGCCTCCCTCTGAGAGAGCTTAATTCCCTTAACTTTCAGAAGAGCCCATAATCTACAAATCTGTGATTTCTTTTGCTGGAACACAGTATTAAAGTAAAGTAGGAAAAAGAAAAATAGCTTCCATCTGATGGAGGAAACAGAAACAGATAGAGGGTTTTTGCCAACACCCTATGGGCTATCAGGGTCTAGGCAGAGGATGTTGGCTTCAGTCCATACTGAGGAGTGGCCTTGGCCAAGAGACATCAGTTGCCAGTTTGTTGTTTCTGGTCCCATGCCATGGTGTGAACTGAAAATAAAGGAGGAAGAAGAGAAACCTGCCAGCCCCAAAAAACATGAAGGCAAGGATACATGGGCTGATGTCTCCCAGTCCCTCTGGGAGAGCACTCACCTACCCTGTCCATCTCATAGGGTCCTTGTTCAGGTGCCAGCTGTGGGTTCCTTCCCCTCCAGGCCAGGCCATGTTTCCCCAAAGGCACCAAAGCAACTGGGGTGGGTGAGCTTGTGACGAGAGAAACATTCAAGGGAGATAGTTGAACAGCTCTCTCAGTTTACTGTCAATAAAATGGGTTTATAAACATTTGAGGGTAGGGGGAGGAACCCTAAGGGGAGTGGACATACCAAGTTTATTTCTGATACCTACTTAGCATATGGAAACATTCATTCTACCACATAGGCAATGGCGGGTGGAGGGGGATCAGGTGATCTAGGGTCTCAGGACTGTGTGAAGGCTGCTGGCTGATAAGGAGTTTCCTAGGCAATTGGCCAACGGTTACAGGGCTATGGGCAGAGCCTAAGTTCAAGTGTGCTGGGCTTGGAGATGGAGTGGACTCCTGTAGCCTGGGGATCCTTAGCTGTGCCTGGAAGCTCAGGCTCCAGCATGTGCCTAGCAGTGCCTGACATACAACATCTCCCAAAACAAACAAGACATACTTTTGTAAGAGCACTTGAATACCCACCAGAGGTTAATGGAAAGACCCTACTACTGAAGACACTGTACACTGCGGGGATGAACCATGGAGAGACCATATGGAAGAGCAGAAGGCCTCGCATATCCAAACATATCCTCAGCAAAAGAAATACCTCTGGTGGTATCACCATACCTGATCTAAAGCTATACTACAAAGTCATAGTAACAAAAACAGCATGGTACTGGCATAAACACAGGAGTACAGGCCAATGGAATAGACTTGAGGACCTGGACTTTGGGTCAAGCAACTATAGCTACTTGATATTTGACAAAGGCCTGAACAACATAGGCTGAAAAAACAGATAGCATCTTCAACAAATGGTGCTGGACAAACTGGATAACCACATGCAGGAAACTGAAACTTGAAACATTTCACCATGCACTACACTCAAATCCAAATGGATCAAAGACCTCAATATAAGACCAGAAACTCGAATACTACTGGAAGAAAATTTAAGAAGTACTTTCCACGACATAGGAATAGAAAAAGACTTACTGAACAATACCCCAGTGGCTCCTGATTTTAAACAGTCACTCAACCAACGGGATCATATGAAGCTGAAGAGTTTCTTTACAGACAAGCATACTAAATAAGCAAAGCCAATAGATTACCCACAGAATGGGAGAAAATATTTGTGGGTTGTCCAACTGATAGAGACCTAATCTCTAGAATCTACAAAGAACTCGAAAATCTAAACAATAAGAAGACAAACACCCCACTCACAAAAAGGGGCAAAGAGATGAACAGGCAGCTCACAGAGGAAGATATACAAATGGCAAACACACACTTAAGAAAATGTTCATCATCCCTAATCATCAGAGAAATGCAAATTAAAACAACTATGAGATTCCACCTTACCCCAATAAGGATAGCAAACATCAAAAAATCAAATGAAAATAAATGCTGGTGAGGATGTGGAGAAGCGGGAACACTCATTCACTGTTGGTGGGAACGTAGGATGGTACAACCACTTTGGAAAGCAATATGGAGACTCCTGAAAAAGCTGACTATAAAGATACCAACAGATCCACTTATACCCTTACTGGGCTCTACCCTAAAACCTTCAAACCACAGGCCAGAGAGATTTACTCAACCATGTTTGTAGCAGCTTAATTTGTAAGAGCTAAAAGCTGGAATCAACCCAGATTGCCATCACTAGAAGAATGGATAACAAAGATGTGGTATATCTACACAATGCAATTCTATAGAGCAGTAAGAAAAAATGACACAAGGAAATTTGGGGAAAAATGGTTGAACCTGGAAGAGATCATTCTCAGTGAACTTACACAATCACAGAAAAAAAATTGCCACATAGTCTCACTCATCTACAACACCTAACCTGAATCTACCCAAGATACCTTACATACCCAGCAAGCACCTGATGGACTAGACACTAGGATGGATGGGGAGGCCATCAAAGGGGTGGGAAACAATAATCTGGACCCAAACGGCAATGGTACGATAAAATTCTACTTCCTAAAAGGCAGACCAAATGGCTGAACCTTCACTAGACCCTTACAGGAAACACCTGAACCACAAGACACTGGAGAGGGTAGGATCAAGTCTAACCCAAATCTTCTACATTTTCCCTCCTTCCTTCTCCCCCTCTACCCCTGCTCTCTAACTCTTGTATATTTGTTATGTTTTTCCTCAATTTCATAGTGGGCACTGACCTGTAACCCCCACTACCAGCATGGGGATATCATCCACAATGAGCTTTTGATCATAGAAACCTACAAGGTTTCCTAAAAGAATGACAGACTTCTGTCAGAGTACTTGATGACCCACCAAAGGTCAGTGGTAAGACCCTATTGCTGAAGACTCCATACACAGCTGACACATAAAATGGAACGGCATGGCTGGAAGCCAGGAGAGAGTCAGTCCCCAGACAGTCAGTGTGTCTAGTGCCAGAAGGTGCTACATGGGTGACTGGAGGAAATGACCAATATCTGTCCAAGCAACTCATAGTCTAACCTACTTAGCAACAAATAACCTGGTGTGATGCCCACACAAGTGCAATAGTGGCACACAGCCATGGTGGGGAACCAACTGCTCTTGATTTGGCTAACTGATCCTCTCAGTGGTATGGGACCCATATATGGAGCTGGGAAACAAGTCAGAACCATATCCAAACATAAGCCTACTCTCCAATATCAAGCTACCATCAATCATGGGGTACAAGAGGGCCTACACCTATTAAATTCTCTATCAAAAAAGTAAGTGTTATCTCAATTTTCTGGGTGCTAACTTACTCTCCGTTGGAGAATCTGCTTCTCTTTTTCAGATATATGCAGATCCTAAGGAGAGAGCTGCCCCATCATATCTCAAAAGGGGCCTGACTGAAACTAAGGAAAATTGGTGAAACTGGTTAGAATCCAAAAGAGAGCTAATCCTCAGACAGTTATCGCATCTAGTGCTGGAAGATGCTACATGAGCTACCAGGGTAAAGTGGCCAACATCTGTCTGAGTAAGTCAAAGTCGAAGCTACTCAGAAGCAAACAACCTGACATGATGCTCACACAAGTGCAATAGTGACACACATCCATGGTGGGTAACCATCTGCTCTTGGATTGGCTAGTGGATCCACTCAGTAGAAAGGAAATCATATCTGGAACTGGGAAATAAGTCAGAATCATATCCAGATAACTATTTTGCTTTCCAATGTCAAGCTCTCACTAATCTTGAACTATGAGAGGGTCCATTAAACCAGTGTTGACTTCACTCTCCCTTGGAGATTCTGCTTCTCTTTTTCAGATGGAAGCAGGACCTAAGAAGATAACCCAGCACACTCTACTCTGGACCCAGCTTAAACCATAGAGGAACTGAGGAAAAGATCAAGAGTGCTGCTTTCTCTATGAACCTTATATCAGCACAATGATGAAGGAGATAGACACTGAGGATACTCAACACCTACTAAATCAGAGATCCAGAAGCTCCTAAGAGACGATAAATAGACTTACAATGTACCTAACAATGCTCAGGGGGTTTGCAGAAGAAGGGGTGGAAAGGTTGTTAGAGTCACAAGTAGGGACCTTATGCACAGAGACATTGCCTCTTCTCCATAACTGATTGCTGTCCCCATAATGCATGACCCACAATCTCCATGGGGTTGACCTTCATCCCCATTGAGGAGGGCCTCTTTGGAAAAGGGGCACAGATGAGGGAAGCGATGATACCAACATGTTTACATACTAAGTATTTCCATGACTTTTAAATGCTGCAGAATATACATTCTTTACAGCAGAACATGGAATATTATCTAAAATAGACCATATATTAGGACACAAAGCAAATCTTAACAAACTCAGAAAAATTGAAAAAATCCCTTGCATTCTATCTGACCACAAAGGAATTAAACTACAAATCAATAGCAAGAAAGGCTATAGAGCATACACCAAATCATAGAAACTAAACAATACAGTACTAAATGATGAATGTGTCAGTGAAGAAATCAAGAAGGAAATCAAAAAATTTATAGAGTCATAAGATAATGAGAACACAACATACCAAAATCTCTGGGACACTTTGAAAGGATAAACACGATTGATAAACCCTTAGCAATTCTTACCAAAAGTGAGAAGAGACACAAATTAATAAAATTAGAGATGAAAAATGTAACATCACAACAGATTTCAGAGAAATTCAAAAAATCATAGGGACATACTATAAAAGCATATACTCCACAAAGTATGAAAATCTGAAAGAAGTTGATTATTTCCTTGATTTATATGACCTACCTAAACTCAATCAAGGTGAGATTAGTCACTTAAATAGACCTATAACAAGCATGGAGATCCGAACAGTTGCCAATAATCTCCCAACTAAAAAGTCCAGGCCCAGATGGATTCACTGCTGAACTTTACGAGGCCTTCAAGGAAGAGCTAACACCATGGCTTCTTAAGCTTTTCCAGGAAATAGAAAAAGAAGGAATTCTACCAAATTACTTCTATGAAGCCAGCATCACCTTGATACCAAAATCAGGCAAAGATAGAACAAAAAAAGAAAATTACAGACCAACCTCCCTCATGAACATAGATGCAAAAATTCTCAACAAAATATTGGCAAAGAATATATCAGAAAGATCATTCACCCTGATCAAGTAGGCTTTATCTAAGAGATGCAGGGATGGTTCAACATACGCAAATCTATAAATGTAATACCTTATATAAAGGGGTTTAAGGACAAAAAGCACATGATCACCTCATTAGACGCAGAGAAAGCATTCGACAAAATCCAACATCCCTTCATGATAAAGTCCTACAGAGACTGGTAATAGAAGGAACATAGCTCAATATAATAAAAACTATATGACAAGCCTCCAGCCAACATATTACTAAATGGGGAAAAACTGGAAGCTTTTCCACAAAAATCAGGGACAAGACAGGGGTGTCCACTGTCCCCACTTTTATTTAATATAGTTTTGGAAGTCTTAGCCATAGCAATAAGGCAGAGACACACATAAAAGGGATACAAATTGGAAAGGAACAAATAAAGTTATCATTATTTGCTAATGACATGATTCTATGCATAAAGGACCCTAAAGACTCTACTAGCAAACTGTTAGAGCTGATAAAAGCCTACAGCCATGTAGTAGGATACAAAATAAATACACAGAAATCAGTAGCCTTCATATATGCTAACAACAAACACACAGAGGATGAAATCAGAGAATCACTCCCATTCACAATTGCATCCAAAACAATAAAGTACCTTGGAATAAACCTAACCAAGGAAGTAAAGGATCTCCACAATGAGAACTTTAAAACACTCAAGCGAGAAATTGCAGAAGACACTAGAAAGTGGAAAATCATACCTTCCTCCTGGATTGGAAGAATCAATATTGTGAAAGTGGCAATCTTACCAAAAGCAATATACACATTTAATGCAATCACTATCAAAATTCCAAAGACATTCTTCATGGAAATAGAAATAACAAGGACTTCTGGTTAAGATGGCGGCGTAGGTACCACGTAAAAGCAGCCTTGGTGTGGGGGGGGAGACCAAAAAACTCAGCAAAATACACACTTTTACTAAAAAGTGAGGTGTATAGGATTTTGAAGCAGCAGCAGAGAAGTAGAAGAGATCCAGAGCATCCAGAGCCCGCATAGGCCGGCAAAAGTGGCCCCAGCAGCTCTGCCAATTGTTGTGGCAGCAGCAGCGGTACACCAGAAAGCCACCAGACTCAGCTAAAGCCGCAGGAAAAGCCAGATGTGGGGAGCTTCCACTCACACCACGCTCTCCGCAACTCAGGAAACGTGAAGGGATTGTGGCAGTCAGCAACGGAGGAGCAGACCATGAGGTAGAAGAACACGTGGAACAGTGAGAGATCCAGAGCAGCTGCGGCTCCCTCCCCTCCCCCACCGCCTGAGCCCAGCTCCAGCAAACAGAGCAGTGGTGCCAGGACCTGGCCACGCCAGCTTGGGCCGAGAGTGGGAGCCAAGCAGGAGCAGAGTCTGGCAGCAATATCAGTGGCTCCGCCACCGATAACAGCGGCCCCAACAGCAGCAGATCCAGTAGCGGCAGCAGTGGCAGACCCAGCAGCAGCAGCTTCGGCAGCAGCAGTTCCAGCAGCGGGGTGCTGATCTGCAGGGTCACAGTTGCCAGCCTCGGTTTGCCCCGTAGGAAAAGCCAGTGTCCAGCTCCAGAAATCAGAACAGCAGCCTGACGACCAGGCAGCAACTTGACTGAGACCAAAATCATCCAAGGTAACTGGAATTGCACCAGGGAATGGTCTCACTTGGTCATAAGCTGACTTGGATCCCTTAACAGACCAGAAATCTTAACCTCTATTTTGATAGAGGATCTGGTTGTTATAATAACTACTCTGGCATACATACTTGGGCTGTTTTTGATTGAATGGGTTCAGTGTTTTGTTAACTTTTAGAATCTACCTGTATTTTATTCCACTCAGCCTACTTGAATACTCCCAAAGCAGGAAAACTCAACCCCTAGGAACACCTTTGTAGATACTCTGAGAGTCTTAAGAGCTACACCGAACACCTTAAGCTCCTACTCTGAAAATATATAACATCAAATCAATTGATACACCTAAGAATACCCAGCTAGCTAGAAAATCCAAGCATTAACTTAATCCAAGATGCAAAAATATATACATTATAACACAAGAAACACTAAAAAGCAATATGATATAAATCCACCTAAAAGTATTAATGCATCAGAAGTGACTTCCGGTGAGAACGAGTTAGAGGAAATGCCTGAGAAAGATTTCAAAAGAATGATTATAAATATGTTCAAAGAAGTCAGAGAACAAATCAAAGGAGTCAAAGAGGAACTTAAAGAGTTAATCAAAGGAATCAAAGAAGACGCAGGACACCAATTTCATAAAATAAAGAAGGTAATACAAGACATAAATAAGGAAATAGAAATAATAAAGAAAAACCAATCAGAATTACTAGCAATGAAGAACACAGTTAATGAAATAAAAAACTGTAGAAAATCTCACCAGTACAATGGATGAAGGAGAGGACAGAATATCTAAGCTAGAAGACCAGGTGGCAGATCTAATACAGTCCAACAAAAAGAAAGACAAACTTATAGAAAAGTAGGAGTGGGAATTTCAAGATATTCGGGACACTATAAAAAGAAAAAGCTGACTTTAGAAATATCAACAGACCCAGTTATACCCTTACTGGGAATCTACCCTGAAACCTTCAACCATAGGCCAGAGAGATTTGCTCAACCATGTTTGTAGCGGCTCAATTCATAATAGCTAAAAGCTGGAATCAACCCAGATGTCCATCATTAGAAGAATAGATAACAAAGATGTGGTATATCTACACAATGGAATTCTATAGAGCAGTAAGAAAAAATGACACAAGGAAATTTGAGGAAAAATGGTTGAACCTGGAAGAGATCATTCTCAGTGAACTTACCCCATCACAGAAAAAAAAATCGACACATAGTCTCACTCATCTACAATACCTAACCTGAATCTATCCAAGATACCTTACATATCCAGCAAGCACCTCATGGACTAGACAATAGAATGGATGGGGAGGGCATTGAAGGGTGGAAAACAGTAATCTGGACCCAAACGGCAATGGTACCATAAAATTCTACTTCCTAAAAGGCAGACCAAACGGCTGAACCTTCACTAGACCCTTACAGGAAATATCTGAATTGGAGAGGGTAGGATAAAGACTAACCTAAATCTTCTACATCTTCCCTCCCTCCCTGTCTCCTTCCCCTCCTCCTCTCTAACTCAGGTATATTTGTTATGTTTTTCCTCAATTTGTTAGTGGGCACTGACCTGTAACCCCCCCGCCACTTCCTTCTTGGGGCTAACATCCACAATGAGCTTTTGATCACAGAAACCTAAAAGGTTTCCCAAAACAAAGACAGACTTCTGTCAGAGTACTTGAGACCCACCAAAGGCCAGTGGTAAGACCCTGTTGCTGAAGACTCCATACGCAGCTGACATGTAAAATGGAATGGCATGGCTGGAAGCCAGGAGAGAGTCAGTCCCCAGACAGTCAGTGTGTCTAGTGCCAGAAGGTGCTACATGGGCGACTGGAGGAAATGACCAATATCTGTCCAAGCAACTCATGGTCTAACCTACTTAGCAACAAATAACCTGGTGTGATGCCCACACAAGTGCAATAGTGGCACACAGCCATGTTGGGGAACCAACTGCTCTTGATTTGGCTAACTGATCCTCTCAGTGGTATGGGACCCATATCTGGAGCTGGGAAACAAGTCAGAACCATATCCAAACATAAGCCTACTCTCCAATATCAAGCTACCATCAATCATGGGGTACAAGAGGGCCTACACCTATTAAATTCTCTATCAAAAAAGTAAGTGTTATCTCAATTTTCTGGGTGCTAACTTACTCTCCGTTGGAGAATCTGCTTCTCTTTTTCAGATAGATGCAGATCCTAAGGAGAGAGCTGCCCCAACATACCTCAAAAGGGGCCCAACTGAAACTAAGGACAATTGGCAAAACAAGCAAGGGTGATGTTTTCCTGATTAACCGGATACCAGCACAAAGGGGAAGGAGACCAACACAGAGAAAAATCAACTCCTACCAATTCAGAGAGCCAGAGCCTCAGAGGCCCCCAACACCTCAGCACTGAAGCAGACCAAAAATGAACCCAACATGGCTCAGGGAAATTTTGCTGAGGAAGGGGCAGAAAGAATGTCAGAGTCACATGTTGGGTCATGATATGCAGAGACATTTATGGTACCAATAACTGTGGGCTAACTCCACAATGCATGACCCATTTACATCAACAAAGAGGGTCCAATGGGAGGGGGTAGATCATGGATGAGCCTAAACAATGGTACCAAACTGCCTGTATTTGCTGAAAAGAAAACTAATAAATTAAATTAAAAAATAAGAAAAGAACTCAGGGCATAGTAGAAGGAGAAGAATTCCACTCCAAAGGCATAGTAGGTGTCTTCTACAAAATCATGGAAATAGAAATAACAATCCAAAAATTCATTTGGTATCCCCAAAGCCCTCAAATATCTAAAATAATACTGAGCAACAAAAATAAGGCTGGTGGTATCACTATACCTAATTTTAACCTATACTACAGAGCCATAGTAACAAAAACAGTGTGGTACTGGCACAAAAACAGACATGCAGATCAGTGGAACAGAATAGAGGACCCACATGTAAGTCCAGGTAGCTATAGCCACCTGATATTCCATAAAAAGGCCAAAACTACTCATTGGAGAAAAGATAGCCTCTTCAGAAAATGTTGTTGGGAAAACTGGATATATATCTGCAGAAGGATGAAAATAGATTCTTCTCTCTTGCCATGCACAAGAATTAAGTCCAAATGGATTAAAGACATTAACATCGGACCTGAAACTCTAAAACTGATGGAGGAAAAACTAGGGGAAATCCTTCAACATATTGGTCTTGGCAAAGATTTTCTGAATACAACCCCAATTGCTCACGCAATAAAACCACAGATTAATCACTGGGACCTCATGAAATTACAAAGATTTTGCACTGCAAAGGACACAGTGAAAAAAGCAGAGAGGCAACCTACAGAATGAGAAAAAATCTTCGCCAGCTATATATCTGATAGAGGATTAATATCTAGGATATACAAAGAACTCAAAAAGTTAAACAATAAGGAATCAAATAAGCCAATCAAAAAATGGGCTATGGAGCTAAATAGAGCATTCTCAAAGGAAGGAATACAAAAAGAATATAAGCATCTAAAAAAATGTTCTACATCACTAGTCATCAGGGTAATGCAGATTAAAACTACATTGAGATTCCATCTCACTCCTGTCAGATTGGCAACCATCATGAAAACAAATGATCATAAATGTTGGCGGGGATGTGGAAAAAAAGGAACTCTTCTACACTGCTGGTGGGAATGTAATCTGGTCCAGCCATTGTGGAAAACAGTGTGGAGGTTCCTAAGACAGCTAGAGATTGATCTACCATATGACCCAGCTATAGCACTCCTTGGCATATAGCCTAAGGACTCATCTCATTTCCTTTGAAGTAGGTGCTCAACCATGTTTATTGCTGCTCAATTTATAATAGCAGGGAAATGGAACCAGCCTAGATGTCCCTCAACTTATGAGTGGATAATGAAGATGTGGCACATTTTTACAACGGAGTTCTACTTAGCAGTAAAGAAAAATTAAGTTATGAAATTTGCAGAAAAATAGATGGATCTGAAAAGGTTATACTAAGTAAGGAATCCCAGGCCCAGAAAGCCAAGTGCCACATGTTCTCCCTCATATGTGGATCCTACCTACAGATGATTGGGCTTCTGCGTGAGAAGGAAAATATTTAGTAGCAGAGGCTGGTAAGTTAAAAAGGAGATATAAAGGGAAGAGAACGGAAGGGAGGAGGGTACTTAATAGGTTTGTATTGTATATATGTAAGTAGAATGATTGAGATGGGAAGGTAATATGATGGAAAATGGAACTTCAAAGGGGAAAGAGCAGGGGGTATTACCATGGATATTTTTTATAATCATGGAAAATGTCAATAAGAAATTGTGAGAAGAAAAAATAAATAAATAAGACAAAACAAAAGAAAAATAAATTTTAAAAAAGCCTACGAGGGAACAACAATGCAGGTACCTTCATCTTTTCCATCCAGACTACAAAAGTATTAGACAATAATTCTCTGTTGTTTATGCCACCAATTATTTTTGCTATGGGAGAACTATCAAATGAATAGAATCACTCCTGGGCTGAGACCTCCACCAAAGTTATGTCTGGCTCACCTAGTCTATGGACTGGTGTTAGATTAGCTAAACAGAAACTAAGGTAAAAGCGGAGGCAATCCAGTAAACCTTGGGCCAGAATCCAACTGATAATATAGAATTGAGCAGAACTTAAAATTTTTAGGTGAAAGATGAGAGATTTCTTAAAAGGGATAGACATACTACTTGTGAAGAGGACCTGGATGCTCTTCTAGAGGATTGCTTATGAGCCCCCTTGGGAAATCAGTGAGATGGGGGCAGTTAGGGAGACACTGCTGACATTAGAGCCTTGGGAGTGTCAGGTGCCTCTTGTCTCAGTATGTGGTTAATGCATGTCAGTATTACCTCACTAGAAACTTACCTGAATTATATAGTCAGGTTCCCAAAAATACTACAAAATGACTAGCCTGGGCTTCTTATGAAATAAAGGAAAGCTCACAGGGAAAGTCCATGGATATGGACCTCTGGTGATGATGGCACATGCTGAACGAAGAAATAGAAGGCGTAAGAGGAGTCCTACAAGTCAGCTTCTTCTGCCACGATGGAGTTTACCCTGGATTCTAAAAGCTGGAAATAAACTCTTTATTCCCATAAGCTACTTCTGGCCAGGTGTTTGCCCCAGAAATGAGAAAGTGGCTGCAACAATACCCATTCTATCTGGCCTTCTCCCCCTATTCTTCAATGTCCCAGAAGTCATCACTAGCATAAGGAGCAGAACTTCCCTCCCCATCCTTCTTAATCTGGGAACTAATATTCTGGGATATTAATTTGATTTTTTTCTATCCCAACTTGACAAAAATAAGAAAGAGCTTTTTAAGGATAAGTTATTTTTTTTCTAACATACTTAGTGATAAGTACTTAGGGAAAATCTACTAACAATTGGATCTGTAATTAGTCCTCTTAAAAGATCAGTTTACTTCATTGCAAATTGTTCCTTATTATAATCAAGACCATTTTTGCTAGGTACATAACTCAGTATGGACTGCTTGTTTAGTGTGGGCAGGAGCCTTAGTTAAATGCCCAGGATTGAAAATGAAAGTCCTTTTTTTGCCTCAGAGGCTCACTATATGGCCCAGATTTCCTGTGAACTCTTGATTCTCCTGCCTTGGTCTTCCCAGCTGAGGGACACTCTGCTTAGGAATGCAAGCACACCAGCTAGCTTCCAGTCTCAAAGTTCATTTACTAGATACTATGTAATCAATTAACATTTTATAAACACAACTTACTGTCTTGTACATTCCTTCTTTGGCAATCTCTAGTGAGAAAAGCATTTTTCTAAACCAAAAACATCAAGATTTTCTATATTATATTAGTGAAGTATTCATTTATCCATGGTCTCAGAAACTCTGTTTGAATGACAATGGCATTTCAGGATCAGTTTAGAGTTATTTTAGATAGAAAATGGAGGCTTGGCATGAAAGCCCCCAAGTGCACAAATTGACATTTTAATATTCAAATACATACCTTTTACTGAACCACAGAGTTATAAGTCCTGAGTGATGGCCACACTCACCCTGGAGGAGCTGCAGGAAGCATGGGTGCACTGAGGTTGGGATGATGTGCTCGGGCATCTGGTGCAAGAAGTTTCAGCAGGGTGGCAGCCATGGGCCTGTCATGGTCACCACTGGTCCCGAGACCCACATCCACTCTGCTCTTGAAGTTCACCTGTAGATCCACCACCGTCATGTTTCCATTCACCCTGAAAAGGCCTTCCTGCATAAGTCCTGAAGCAGCAAGGGAGGGTAAAATGAGCAGCAGCCCCTACCTAACAAATGTGCAAAATCTAGAACACTAACAGCAAAAATGCACACATCCCAGCCCAGCATCCTCTGAATATGCCAATCATCAATCATGGGAAAACCTTTACATGGAATAAAAATGATTAGAATACCAACTTTTCATATTAACTAAAATGATTGTATAGTACTGCAATAATATCTGATCTCTAAAATAAGGCCAGTGCCATATATGGAGAATGCATGATACTATATAAAGAAAGTTCCTTCAGAGTTATTCAATAGATGACTGAAACTTACCTTACATTGTAATAACAGTCCAGCATTCAAGAAACCTTTTTAATGGCATGAAAGAAAATTCTGAACTGTATGTGAAATACAAAAACAATTTCTTTAATAACCACTAAATTTAAGATGTAAGATTACGAGATCATAAAGTGGTATAAGAGAATCCTTGCTTCAGTCATTTGGTAGACTGGCAGTGAGGCTGGCAATAAAAAGGTTTTATGAAAGCTAGCAACCTTTACCTTGGCATACTCTCAGGCAAAAGGGAAGGGAGGTGATCTGAGAGAAAATATAACTAGTCAACTTAGCCTCAGAGCCAGCTAGGACTTTAATGTTTATCTGCTCCAAACTCACAGTGAGGTTTAAGTGTCAGTGTGTAATAGTGGAAGGAGGACATGAAGGGACAATTAGGCCATCAAGGTGTGAATGGACTCATGCCATGGGCTTATTCAAGAATGGAGAATATGTCCATCTCCCTTCCTTTTTCTCTCTCTCCTTAGACTTCTCGTTGCCATGTGATTAGACTCCAAAAGAGCCCTAGCAGTATGACGGGCCCTTGACATTAGACTTTCCAGCCTCCAGAACTCACAGCAAATATATTTTTGTTCATTGTCAAGGACCCAATCTCATTGACTGAGACAAAGCACCTCACTGTCATGCTGTCTTTCTAAGTAGTCCCCAATAGTGCATTCTTTACACTGCAATCTTCTTAAAGAGGCCATAAAATTCTTGTTATAATTTGGATGTTAGTATGACCTAAATAAACGCTGTGTGTTAAAGGTGTGGCCCCATGGTGGCAGTGTTGGAAGATGCTGGGGATCTTTAGGAGGTAGAGCTTCTGGAGGTTGCTTCAGTTTTGGGGAGCAGAACCTCAGAAAGCCTTTTGAATCCTGACCCTGACTCCTCCCCGGCTGCTTTTTCTTCCTGACTGATGAGGAGAAAGAACACTGCTTTGCACATTCACACCATGATGTGCTATACCGTCAAAGGCCCAAACAGTGGGGTCTTTCATGAGCAAAACCCTCACCTTTTCTAAGTTAATTGCTTCTGGTATTTCATTATTGTGACAGTCTGACTAATACAAGGACTAAGTATCAGAACTCACAAAAGCAATCTTTTTAGAAAAGCAGGCCAAAACTTTACCCCTGGGAACCTGTGCTACCTGTCAGTAAAGATAAGCACTGGGACTGGCTACAAGGTTTTAGAGGTTTGGAGGAAGTGAATCAGTTTTCTTTTGTTGTTTGTTTGTTCCTTTGAGTTCCTCTTTGTCTCTGCTCTTTTTTTCATTGTGCTTCTCTTTTGAAAGTAGAAGGGCAAAGTAGTTTCATTTTATTTTAATTTATAATCTGAAAGAATGTTTTATTAACTATATTTTGGTAAGTTGTTATGCAGAAATGTGTAACTAATATGGTATTTTTCATTCTCTTAAGTTTTGTAGACTATCAGCTACTAGTAGAATTTAGCTCACTCACCCAAAGCCCCTCAGGTCTGCTTCCTCTGTATGCTACTGTGCTGGTTTGAATGGATGTCCTAGGATCTACAGCGGGCTGGCTGGAAGAGGTGTCGCTGAGGACGGATCTTCTGGTCCCGCTCTAAGGTGTTGTTTGGGGAGGATCTAAAATTACAGCCTCAATGGTTAGAGTGTTTGAGCACTGCCTGGGGTTCCTGAGTATGCTTGCTTATGGTGGTGGTGGTGGTATTTCCCTCTGTGTGGACTGTAAAAGGGAGCCAGCTTCTTCCACCATTATGAAACTTACCTTGGATCTATAAGCTTCAATAAATCCCTTCCTCCCGTAAACTGTACCTGGTTTGGAAGTTCATCCTGGCAATGTGAAGCTGACTGTGATAGTTACCAAGATTCATCTTTAACTTCAAGAAGGTGGACCAGCATCAAATAATGGCAGTACGAAAAACAAGCACTCCACTCCTGGACAAAGCTCAAATCCTGGAATCCAGATTTCTGTGCTCTGTTCTTAAGTTGACTCAACTCCTTGGCCTAATTTTGACTTGCACTTTAAAAAAAAATTTTTTATTTTTATTTATTAATTTGAGAGAGAGAGAGCGACAGAAATAGGCAGGTAGAGAGAGAGAATGGGCACGCCAGGGCCTCCAACCACTGCAAATGAATTTCAAATGCATGCACCCCCTGTGCATCTGGCTTACGTGGGTCCTGGGGAGTTAAACCTGGGTCCTTTGGCTTTGTAGGCAGGCACCTTAACCACTAAGCCATCTCTCCAGACCTTGATTTCCACTTTTAACCCAGAAAGTGCCTTTGTATCTAATTTCACATTTATCTAGCTTTGACATTAGATGTTCCCTTCCACTAGGATTTTTAAAAATATTTTATTTTTATTTATTTATTTGACAGAGAGAAAGAGGGACACACATACACACACACACACAGAGAGAGAGAGAGAGAGAGAGAGAGACACACACACAGAGAGAGAGAGAGAGAGAGAGAGACAGAGAGAGAGAGAGAGAGAGAGAATGGGCTTGTCAGGGCCTCTAGCCACTGCAAATGAACTCCAGACACTTGCATTCCGTTATGCATCTGGCTAATGTGGGTCCTAGGGAATTGAACCTGGGTCCTTTGGCTTTGCAGGCAAATGCCTTAACTGCTAAGCCATCCCTCCAGCCCTAGGATTAATTTTTAACCTCCCCTCAGAGAGAAATACTTCCAGCAATTCCAAAACAAGGTTCAGTTTCAAGGACCATCTGTGATCTTCATGGCTTGCCATCCCATTGGACTGTTCTGGTGGACAGGTAAGGTCCAAACAAAAGCCACCAAAGCATCCTGTCTGTGTACCATCTCTTCCCTCAGGAATTTTCTCCCACCCAAACCAACTCTCATTAGCCTAGTGGTTTTCACCACAGAACACTGACCTATCACACTCAGGGAAAGAATCCAGTTTCTAAAATCCCCTATTAAGCTATGCAATATGTGTAAAACCCATATAAAGCTTACTAGAGTACATAAGCTTTAAACTTCTCTAAGATTTTACAAAAAAATATGACATTAGAAATGTTTAGAAGAAGATATTTAGATAGCTTTATGAAGTGAAGCTACTCCCATATATTTTGAAGATATGACACATGATTTCAGAGGACTTGGGTTACTCATCATAAAAAAAGAAACAATAGTGGCTTAGAAATAAAAGGACAATTACATCTTTCAAGAACTGTACCATTGATAGTTTTCTGTATAAATGAAATATTTATATTGGCAAGAATATGTCATTAATACCAGAAGTCAGGAAGTAGTAGGACGATGCATAAATAAGTAAGTATAGCATGACATCTGGTGGTGAGTGGAGAATCCTACACTATGTACAAGGACATCATAAAGAGAAAGAATATATTAACACTGCCAGAAAGATAATTGTTTTAAGATAATATAAAGATGGCATGTACTATGATATATGTATTTGTAAATAAAAAAGCTCAATGTCTGCTTTAAAATCCTTCCAAAACCTTGAAAAATCCTTTCATTTCTTTATAAGAATTTTATGTCAAGTTGTTAACTTACTTGTATTTATATGAAACAATACAGTATAACCAAAACAACTCCCAATGATTAAAACATATGAGCAATCACTACATATATCAGTATCAGAAATATGTCTACAGGTGCATAATAAATAATTGTGACTTGAAAAAGACTTCATTTTGGGCTGGAGAGAGGGCTTAGCTGTTAAGCCCTTGCCTGTGAAGCCTAAGGACCCCGGTTCGAGGCTTGGTTCCCCAGGTCCCATATTAGACAGATGCACAAGGGGGCGCACGCATCTGGAGTTCGTTTGCAGAGGCTGGAAGCCCTGGCGCGCCCATTCTCTCTCTCTCCCTCTATCTGTCTTTCTCTCTGTGTCTGTCGCTCTCAAATAAATAAATTTAAAGAAAAAAGACTTCATTTCATCACTAAAAATAAATGACTCCACCACAGTGTTCATACTTTTTAGGTATCTTTATTGAATGCCCACAGTTAGAGCACCCAGTAAGTTCATGACTGACCATAGCCAATAAACCCCAATAGTGATTACATTTTGGTATTTAATTAATCAGGAACTCATTATTAGTATTAGACCATGGGTTATTTTGTTGTTTTGGGCACTTGATACTAAGAAATATTTTAAACTTAGAAAACAGTATTAGGAAGATTAGGAATTAAAGATTTAAAAATATTAAGCTTTTTTTTTTTTTTTTCTTTCTGTGCTGAGGATGCAATCTAAGTCTTCCAGCATGCTAGGCAATTGCCCTACCACTGAACAACACTAGCCCAGTATGTTCTTTTCCTTTTGTGTTATTTTTGAGACAGTAACTCACTCTGTGGCCTAGCCTGGAACTTGCTAGGTAGCTCAGGCTGGCATTGAGTTTGAAGTGATCTTCCTACCTCCCAGAATTTTGGGATTACAAATATGTGGCTCAGAAATTCCCTTTAATATGAAGAAGGAGTATTTCACACTAATTTGTCATCCTTAATTAAAGTGTTTGAGAGAAGTTCCTCATTATACTGCATGGAACAATTTGCAAGGAAACATGCTACTCCATACAAGGAATGGGCAAACACACAAAAGCACATGATGTGGCTTACCATGCTGTGTTAGGCACTCTACAACCCTCCAGGCCACAGCTGGGACACCATTCTCTGTGAGTCCTTGCTGCTGCAACTCCTTTGGAATGACTCCAAAGAGCATGTGGTGGGTATAGTACTGCTCAGTGGCAACTGGCAGTATCTTCTTCTCATCTTCTTTTGAACAAACTATTGCTATCCTTTGCTGAAAAGAGCATACAGAGAAAAAAAAAAATAGTCATATTGACTAGAGGCAGTTGCTTGGTTACATGAGAAACATTAGAATTAAGATGTGCTTGGAGTTCAATAGTAGCAGTCTACTTGTTGATTCAAATCAGTATCTCCAACTCTCACACATTGCTCATTTGTTATAAATGGTCCATGCTAGTCTGATAGTTAAAAAGAGTGAAAAAGGCCACCACAACTTAAGTGAAGCTTGCAAGGAGGAAATGACATACAGCGTTATCTAAGATACATCACTATAACAAATGAGTGGGCGAGTCAGAATTACCTGATGAACAGAACACAAGACACTTCTCAGAACACAGAAACCCCATCTAGATCCTGAAGCGAGGTTTCTAAAGATGACAATTTACATGTAATTAAGCTTTCTTTGATTCCAAATGTCATAAGAAAAAAGAATTCAAGTGTGAAAAGAATGACATGTGGGATAAACATTTTATTTGTCTGATTTGAGTATATCTGTAATTAAGATTACTAACTTCTTTGTATATAAACCAATGCAATGTTCTTTGAGGCACAAAATGCCATATTTTTGTCACAATAACAATTTAGGTAGCAGCCATTTTAATTACTCACAAACAATACATATTATACATGAAATATGCAACTTACAGTCAATTGATTTAAAGTCATTACCACAATGAAACCTCCCATAAAATTGTGTTTCTTCCTTTGAATGAAAATCTATATTGCAAGGAACAGGGAATTTTAAAACACATAACTTAGAAAACTGTTATGTGTATAAATAAATCCAAATGCTTTAAAAAAAGATGTCAAAATTCAAACATCTTTACTTGAGAATAGAAGTAGTATAACAATAAATTTCTGCTTCTTAAGAACGCATGTAGCAACTAACTGAAGTATAAACATTAAATGCAGATCATTTAGTCCTTACAATATTGTAACAGTAGAAACACTGCATCTACTCTAGAGTTGAGGAACAAAGAACAAATAGTTATGTAGTTTTGGTAAATATCTATCTAGATAATGACTGTTTCATGTTTTCAAGGCCTATGTTCCTTTCATAGTTTAGATTTCTATTAATTCTATAGCATTCTTGGTAAGCAACTGTCAAAACATACTATGATAAATAGTGCATGTGACCCAAGAGAACTGTGCAATTGTTACTTTAAGCAGGACTTTTGTGAGAAACAGGCCTACTCTCATTAGCATATTTATATTTTTTCTAATTAGTGACAAAATAATGGGTTTTATTATGGCCAGTAAAATACATATATATAGTTGTACCTTGCTCATACATTGTATCTTTTAATGCACAATTTTTGAAAAACAGACTTCCCAAGTGAAAATTATTTTAAAAATTATTAAGGAAAAATCTAATAGATTCAATATTAATTAATATTACAAGTAGTCATGCTGTTAGCTATGATGGAATACTGGTATGGTTAATGACCATGTTCTCTGAAAGGAAGGAACTTACGATTTTATGACTTTAATAAGTATACTATTTTTGTTGGCTTATAAACATATCCATATTGCCAGGCTTGGTGGCACATGCCTTTAATCCCAGCACTCAGGAGGCAGAGGTAGGAGAATTGCTGTGAGTTCAAGGCCACCCTGAGACTACATAGTGAATTCCAGGTCAGCCTGAGCCACAGTGAGACCCTACCTCAAAAAACCTATATATATCAATCTCTTTTGACTGAATGCCTAGGAGTGTAAAACAGGCCTATCTGGTGAGCAAGCAGCCAACATTAACATAAAATAGTAATTATGAAACTTTGGAAATAGTCTCAAGTATAGCATTAAAAATAGCTGACAGGGCTGGGGACAGAGCTTGGTGACAGAGAGCTTAGCTGATATGGACAAGGCTTGGTTTGATCCCTAGCACCAGAAAATGGAGGGAGGGGAAGGGAGGAAGAAAAAGAAGAGAAGCTAGAGAGGGGAGAGAAGGAAAGGCAAAGGAAAAAGTGAGGATAGGAGAAAGAAAGGGAGGAAGAGGGGAATATTGAGGGAAAGAGGAAGGGAAAGGAGAGATTCTGTAGGTGGCGAAGAAGGAGGGAAAGGGAAAGAGGGAGAGGCAGCTGAACTTCAGGTTATCTTATTTTATCTTATTTTTACTCTAATCTTGTTTTAGAGATATAGCTATAGCATAGTGGTTTAGAAGTGGACTGTGGAGCCAACCTGCCTGGTTGTGAACTTCACTCTTAAGTCAAGCTAACTGTAACCTTGTACAAATCACTTAACCTCTACAGGGCTCAGATTCCTAGTCTATAATGTGTGGATAGAAAGAGTTCCTATGTCCTAAGAAGGCATGTATGGAAATGAGTTCATAGACAAAGCATGAGAATCCTGCTGGGCACGCTCACTGATCACTAAAATCCACCTCTTCCTCTTCTCTTCCTCTTTACCTGCCCTCTTCCTCCTTTTCTCCTCCTGTTTGTTTTTCCCCTCTGCCTCCTCATCCCCTCATTCTAGGAGTTACTATTCTAATTTCTAATAAAAAATAAAAGGGTACTTTTTTTAGAAGGCAGCATGGAAGGGCTGGAGATGTAGCTCTGTGTGCATTATTTCCTAGCATGCGCCAGGCTCTGTGTTCTATCCCCAGCACTATAAGAAAACAGAAGACAGAAGAGTTGGTAAAGTCTCATGACCTCATTTCTATTCTCCATCCATGTCTAAAGTTCTAAAGCCTGAAGTACAACCTTAGAATAATAAAGATAAAATACTGTAATGAAATTCAGTGTTTTTTGTTGTTGATGTTGTTTCAGTGTTGGGTAGAACTTGGGCCTTGTGCATACTTGTCAAGTGCTCTACCTCTAAACTACATCCTCAGGGCAAGATAAAGTAATTTTACACCTAAATAGCAGAATTCCTTAAAGTTTTTTTTTTTTTAATTTTGTTTGTTGAGCTTTTTGCTTTTTTTTTGAAACAGGGCCTCAGTCTAGTCCAGGCTAATCTGGAACTCACATTAGTGCCTCTTACAGCAATTCTACTTAAGCCTCTGGAGGGGTCAAGCTTCTGGCTTTGTGTTTTTAGACAGATTAAGAATTTTCTTAGAAATGCTATCTGTACTTGGTTTTCAATCCTTGAGTTAATGTTCTTTCTACCCTCTCTGTCAGAGCAAGGTATGTTGTACCCCTGTAAATAGCAGGGTATTACATACACTGACTGCCTTGATGTTGAGGCTTGGAAAGTCATCTGGTAAAGGGATCATTACCTTCACACATTTTCAAGTGACTACAAGTTCAAACATACATTTATTATTACATTTTACATTATACATTTTACATTTACATACTACATACTTATATGTAATCACTGTAGTAAATGGAGACCTATTGTTTTTAATTGGTAATCTAATTAAAGGTAATAATTAAGAAAAATATTCCTTTAAAATAATGAAACACAGCAGCTATAGTTTAATAATAACAAAGGAAGATTACTTTTTAAATTGGTAATCTAATTTAGGAAGACCTTTAAAAGAAAGTAAACATTGCTTTAAAAATGACTGCAATGAAACATAATGCAGTAGATGAATTTTCAGAGACATACAAAATGAGTTATTAACCATAAGCTCATAGTATATAATCTTGCTTATCTAGCTTAACTGATGATATAGTCATCTATGATTATTGTTTCTGATAGTTTATACCTGAACTATTAAAGAATATACACAGCTTACACCAAATCCAAAATATCCTGTGTAACAAGAAATATTCAAAAGTCCCTTAGTAATGGAAAAACCAACATCAGTTTAAAAGTGAAAAACATTAATAATTCCATTTAACCCAGTTGTTTTCTACTCTGAATAATGATTATATTACTACTTCTTCGTAAATTTGATACTGAAGGAATGTCAGTTTCACATCAAATATATATCTTTTCTGTTATATCTTACCAGAAATTAAAATAGTGACAATTACTAAATGAGGCAACCCTTGTTTACATATAAATTCTCTTACTTGGGAGGCAGAGGAAAAAGGATCTCTATGAGTTCAAAGTTCAGCCTGGGACTAGAGAGCGAGTCCAGGTCAGCGTGGACTCAAGTGAGACCCTACCTGGACAAAAAAAACAAAAACAAAAACAAACAAACAAACAAAAAGCACTTTTAACATCACTGGATTCAAAAGGTTGTGAACTCAGGGAAAAGTGCTGGGCCATGAGCCCAGATCAATTAAGTATTTATATTCTTTGCCATAATTAAGTGCTAGAGAGCTTAATTCTGCCTTTAGTTTTTGGCCAGACAAAACAAAACCAAGCAGTTACAATGGGTAACAAATTGTACACACCAGAACTTGAAGGAGACTCAGGAGAAAGATAGCTTCTTTTAGGTAGTTTCAGTTAAGGACAGGAGCCCAAAGAGAACCAGAAGATGCCACCTGGACCTTGGCAAGAATGGATGGAACTCATGTCAGGAATGGAACACAACTCATGTCTGATCCAGTTTCACCCACCACAGCTGCAGTGCCCCTGCTGCCTCCAGTCTAGCATATTACCTAGGTGGACAGGCCTTTGGGGTCCACCCCTTGAATCTGAAAACAATCAGGTCTTCCCCCTGCATACCTGAATCTGACAAAAGAATACATTTTCAACTGACTATAAAGGTTTGTCCACGCTGTTCCCATCTCTCTCTGCCCTGCAATCTCTGGACATGTGTACTCTGGCTTTGTCCCTACCCAGCCTGGATGCATAGGGGGAGCACTGTTTCTTGGCCTGAGTAGTTTTCTTCTTGGATATGCTTTATGTTTTGGGGCAACTTCCCACTTTTATTACATGTATAACTTTTCTTTGATCTCTGAATCTGCCACATGTGTATGTCCTTTACACTCTAGATCTACCATATGGGTATTTCCTCTAAACTCTGGGCCTGCTATCTGCGTAATTTCTCTAGACTCAGCTAACCATAGATGTAACCCTCTTTATAGCCCATTTCTCATCTGAATTTCCTGGTCTGCTTCTGCTTTGGTACTTACCCACTACTATTGTTGCTTAAACTACTCAACTTTCTCAGGGCAGATGTGGTGCCTTCTATGTGAGTGTGTGTTTCTTCCAAATACCTCTACATAAGCTCCTAGATACTATACTCCACATGCTCGTGACTCTGCTCCAGTCTTTTTCTAGACCCTCACTTCCCTTAAATAAACCCACAATTTATAATTTATCTCTAAACAACTCAATAATTCATTATTTATCTTTCTTGAGTCTGTTCTTATCTATTTATTAATATAGGATAAGGACCCAAAGTTGGGGTTCATAAACGTGGGATACCCCTTCTGAACTCCAAAATCCTTCATCAAAGTGAGTGAGCATTTGTTGGGTCAGAGCCACATAGGCTCTGCTTGTCTTCTGTTCTGATAACAAATCCTGTCTGCATTTTGCAGAAAGACAGCACTTTACTGTCAATCCCCCCTCACAACGACTGCCTTAGCTCCAGCAATACTACACCCTTCCATGTAGTCATGCCTTTGTCCTACAGACCACTAGAACACAAGTGGCTTTTCATAAAGGGGAAAAGTGATCACAAGACAGTTGGTAACTCTTGCTACCTGCATACTGGAGCTGACAAAGGCCCTCAGTGGCCTTGTCTGACCCTTCAGCTGTGCCTTCCAGTGCGTAACTTCCAAGAGAAGTGGCTCTGAGCATAATTCATCTAGGCCCACTTCTATTGTACAACCATACCGACACCACTAGTTGATTTCTTTTTAATTTTTTTAAATATATTTTATTTATTTATTTGACTGAGAGAGAGATAGAGAAAGAGAGAGAGAGAGAGAGAGGGAGGGAGGGAGGAAGGGAGGAAGAGAATGGGCACACCAGGACCTCTAGCCACTGCCAACAAACTTCAGGTGCATGTGCCCCCTGGTGCATCTGGATTATGTGGGTCCTGGAGAGTCAAACCAGGATCCTTCGGCTTTGTAGGCAACTGCCTTATCTGCTAAGCCAACTCTCCAGCCCACTAATTGATTTTTTAAAAAAATCTCAAAAATAGTAGTCAGAACAATGAAACATGAGAGTTTGCAAAAATAAGTAAGAGAAAATCAAGACTTTAGTTCAGTGATAGAGAACTTGCCCAGCATGTTTGAAGCCTTGGGTTTCATCTCTGATACTGCAGAAAAGAAAACATGATGACTTTAGCTCAGAATGATGGCACATGCCTGTACTCTGGAAGTTGAGTCAAGTGCATTACAAACTTAAGGCCAACTTAGGCTATATAGAAAGACCCTGTCTCTAGCTGGAGAGATGGCTTAGCAGTTAAATTTGCAACAATCACTTACTTGCAAAGCCTGCCAGCCCAGGTTCAATTCCCCAGTACCCACATAAAGCTAGATGCATAAAGTAGTACATGCATCTGGAATTTGTTGGCAGTGCAAGAGAGTCCTTGAATTGCCCATTCTCAACCTCTCTCCCTCCCTCTCTCTGTCTCTCATACAAATAAAAACATTTAAAAACTATAACATAAAACAGATGAAAAAGAAAGAAAACAAAAGGAGGGAAGAAGTAGTAAGAAGCAGTCAAAATGATAACAACAAACTTTCATGGAACTGCATTCCTATCCTGACTCCAAGTCTTCTGGTAGCTTCACCCGTTAAATCCCATTAAAACAAATACTAGGAAGGGAGAACCATGATCATATACCCTTCCCACCACCCTCCCTTTCCCCCCTCTTGTATGCTTTCTCCACTGAGTCCCTTTCTTTCCAGTTAGTCCCTCTATTTTGACAGCTTTTATATATGTACACAATATATATAGGTCAGAGTCACCTTACCTCTCTGTATTTCTGTACCCCTTACTTCTTTTTCTGCTCCTCTCCTTCCTCCAACAAGACCCTCTACTGATTTTTGATTATGAATTTTATGACCCTATCAGGTGTTGGTCACTGTTCCACTAGGTTATCTTCTTATATTCCTTCTTCCTTGCCCCTAGTTCACTGAAGGCTCTCCTTGGTGGGGTAATTTGTGTTCCCCTTAGGGTCATGAATGCATCAGTCTCAATGGTGGGGAGGGTGGGACAACGCCCACAGAATACTCCTTCCCACCCTATGGCTCTTAAAATCTTTCCATCCTCTCTTCCACAATAGATCAGACATTGTGAATTGTACTCATTCCAATTTCAAAGGTCCCCAGAGTCTTGACCATTTTGACAGAGTGAGTCCTGTAGAAACAAACAAGTTAAATACTTCCAACATATAAAGGCACAGAGTAAGCATTTTCAACTGGTATATGGCATGACAAGGAGAGACTAGAACAAAGCAAACTCAACCACTATCCAACATCAAACTTCTGCAGTTCAAGTTCAATAAAACCAGAGACTGACAATCTCCAGATTTTCCAATTCTTGCCCTCCAGTTGGGCAGAGTAGCTAGGGAACAGTTCCATCCCAAGCCAACAGTGTGCCCCATGGTAGCCCTTGCATAGTCCTGGTATATCCAACACATCTTCAGGTCTTTATGCAAACCACAGTCCATCTACCAAAGGCTCTTTTCAGCCTGTCAGGGCACCAGGCCCTGCCTCATGCCATATCTCAGCAGTGGCTCCTTGAACTGTGTGTAATTCACAACCACTCCATGCATTTTTCATGCTTCCAAAACTGATGCCAAGTGTGCAGAATACAGCCATATTCTTAAATCAGGGACAAGACAAATAAATAAATTGTAACCTTGCAAAGCAGGTTCCTTCTCCAGTCAACTCTTTCCAAGAGTTTGCATTACCTTTCCACTGTTTCAATGTAAATCAGTTGGGCCATCTTCCTTAAATTGCTAAGGTGCTTGATAATAGCAGGTTTAGTAACCTAAGACCAGTCTCAGTGCCTATAATTTAAACTTGCTTGAGGTTATCTAACTTAAAATCTTAAGTCTTTTACTCCACTATCTTTAGCCAAGCACATTAATCCATAATAAATTTAACCTTAAATTCTCTGAGCCTGGGCAGTAGAACATAGCCAGTACTATGCCAATAGCATAGTTCTAACAAAGTTCTCTTTAGTCTTTCCTTCCCCTTAGAAAGCTCATAAGCCAAGACTCAAAGTTCAATACTGTCTGCACTTAGCATTCACAAACTCTTATCAGAATAGTCCATAAAACTTGGCTTACAACTTCAGAAGACATCTGCGGTTGCAAGCACCAAGTCCATACCCATTCTTCCAAAACAAAAGTTCCAAAAGACCGACATCTACATGGTCAGGTTCATCTCACCCAATTCCTGGTACCAATTTCTGTAGCAGACAGCTTCAGGTTTGCTGAGATGAACTTTCAGACCAGGCACAATTATGGAGGAAGGGATATTTATTGAAGATTACAGATCCAGGGGAAGTTCCATAATGGCAGAAGAAGGGCCAAGCAGAGAGAGAAGTCACAAGCCAAAAGCCACATAGCACACTTCAGGAACTCCAGCTAGGCACACTCTGAATATCTTTAGGTTGAAATCTCAAACCCACCATCATACCTTAAGATCCGCCCAGTGACACTGCCTCCAGCCAGGTGGCTGCAGATGCAACTACAAACTAATAAAACACTGAACATATTGGGGGCCATCTATTCAAACAAGTACATGAGAATATTATCTAGATATTTTTCCCCCTCTGACCAGGTCTTCAGAGGCACTGTAGTAACAACCATTGCCTTCCAATTGGTATTTTCTTCCTCCTTAATAACAAATCTCTGGTTTTCTTTTGGAGAGTGGGTGGTATGATATCCATTTGCCTTCCTTGCAGCATATCATTGCTGATACACATGGCCACTGGTCTGAATTCAGTCAGCAAGTAGTAAATAGAGGTTGTAGGGACTATCACAATAATTCCTAAAATGGAGGTGGGTAACCAGGTTCCTTCCCTGTACTGTGGTTTGCTTAGATGAGCGACACAATGCTCAGTAGCCAGGATATGAATGTAGCGTTTTTCAAGGACAGTAAAACAGAATAAGACCTGTAGCTTGATACTTCTATAGTATACCCACCCTGCAGGACCTAATTCTGGATTTATTTTATGTGAAAATATATTTAAGTAGAGTTGTCAAAAGGTCAACAATTATTTACCAGATGTATTAAGTCGGGGAAATCATAAATTTCCTTTAAAGCAATTTTCCAAATCTATTCCATTAATTTAAAAAATAAAATATTCTTGAATATCCTATTAGTTATACTCTATAAACTGAAAACTTAAGATTAAAAAATCTTTAAACATTCATATAAAAATATGGTTTAATTAAGAGATCAAAAACCAAACCTACTTTTTTCTTCATTAGCTATATTGCTTATTCATTCACTCATTTAAGTCAGGCATGCCTAGAACTTACTATATAGCTTTACTTATTTATTATTTATTTTTATGACAAGCTCACCTAGAACTTGCTATATAACCAAATCTGGCCTCATCTTACCATTTTTCTGCCTCAGTCTCTCAAGTGTTGAGATTGTAGGTGTTTGCTTTCACACCCATTTAATTTATTTTTTAATCCAAGAAAATGCATGCTAAAAATAATTGGGAGGGGAGCTGGAGAGATGGCTCAGTGATTGAGGCACTTGCCTGCAAAGTCTAATGACCCAAGTTCAATCCTACAGTACCCATGTAAAGATGCACAGAGTGGAACATGTATCTGGAGTTCATTTGCAGTGGCTAGAGGTCCTGGCATGCCTATTCTCTCTCTTGCTCTGCTGGCTGTGGTGACACATGCCTTTAATCCTAGCACTTGGGAGGCAGAGGTAGGAGAGTTGCTGTGAGTTTGAGACTACATAGTTAATTCCAGGACAGCCTGGGCTAGAGTGAGAGCCTGCTTTGAAAAATAAAATAAAATAAAAATAGGCTAGGGACTGAGGAGATGATTTGGTGGGTAATAGCCCTTGCTGTCCAAGTACCTGAGTTCAAACCCTTGCATCCATGTAAAAAAAAAAAAAAAAGCCAAGGAAGGGTACCTGGAACCCCAGTGCTGTAAAAGTACCAAGGCAAGCAGACAGAATGTTTGGTGTGGTTCACAAGTCTACCTGCAAATCTAAAAGATCCAGTTTCAGTGAGAGACTCTGTCTCAAGGAAATAAGGCAGAAAAGATAAGAGGGGACATCCAAAATTCTCTGGCCTCCACATTCATGCACACAGGATATGTGCAATTCCACACACATGTGCATACATACATATGACACACCATTACCCCCCCCCACAAAAATAGCTTATATCACCTTATTCTCATTTCAAAATTAAGTCCAAGTAATTTCTACAACTTATATTTTAAGTCTATTTAAAAAAAACCTTAAATGTTTAGTATTTAGTATGTTGAAGCATACTAGAAGCAATTAAAAACAAATCCCCCAAAAAAATCTTGTGAATATTCTTTCTTCTTTGAAACTACACAGATTAAGAGTATGAAGAAAAGTAACTGAACACAGAGAGCTATGAACACAAAAGTGCATATGAAGAAGCTGGAGAGTACCTGCAAGCCATGGCCTTCAAAAATTCTGTTAATACTTATTACCTTAAAAAAAAAAGATCACATTGAGGAGGAGCTGACAGGGCTTATCTGCAGAGGACACTGAGAAGGGATAGAAAATACCACTGAGGACCACAGGTGGCAGGAAGGCAAGAAATAGCCACTTCTCAACAGAGTGCATCATTGAAGAGGGAAAGTTTGTGAAGAAAAGGCTGCCAAGCCCTCCTCTTCCAGGGAGGTTAGGAGGCACAGCATTGATGGACAAGAAAGCAGTACTTTTCACAGGCTCACAGAAGGGAGTCCTGTGGCACTGTTGAAAATCAACCTGTACTCCTAGGGCCACAGCCCTCAGAAAATTTTGCTCTGGATTCCATAAAAACTCATGGAAAGGTGAGCATGGGAAAGGGAGGGTAGTCAGCCTCTTTCACAAGCAGTATTCTTTTAAGAAGTATCCAAAAACCTTGTACTTGCCTGAAAGAAGTTACCAGAGAACTGTTACCAAGAAGCAGATAGAAATCTTAGGCTAGCATAAAAACCAACTAACAAAATCAGGATTCAACACCAAAACCACAAGCAATAACACTAACAGGATACAGACAAAATACATACCAGAAGATAGGAAAGGCAGCCTATAGGATCAAAAAAATATCTGTGAATCATATATGTGATGAACTATCACCATCCTGTAAAAAAGGGCCGTGGACATAGATTGGTGGTAAAGCACTTGCTTCACATGTGTAGGGCTCTGGGTTCAATCCCTAGTAGTACAAAAAAAATAAAAATTCAGAATCTGTGAACAGTGCAAAGACAATCACAACAAAGATACATACAAGACCCATAAGCCATGAAAAGAGGTACAGCATCACTGGGGTTTAAGGAAATGCAAATTGCACAAGGTAACACCTCTTATCCATTAGGTCATTACCAAAAAAAAAAAAAAAAAAAAAAAAAAAAGAAAGAAAATGTTGCTTTGGATGTGGGAAAACTTCTACCACTGGACATTACATATGAGAAAATAAAATGATATACTTGTTGCAAAAACTGGATGATCACACCAACACTAAACACGGAGTTACCATATTATCTAGCAGCTCTATGCCTCAGCATATAATGTGCAATCAGAGACTTACAGATAAGTGCACACCAGTGTTCATAGTTGCACTATTTATAATAGCCCAAAAGTAGATAACCCAAGTGTCTATGAACAGGTAACTGGATAAACAAAATATGGTAAGTACATACAATGGAATATTACAATTAAAAAGTAGTGAAATGCTGCCAAATGCCACAACATCAATGAATTGGAAAATATTATACAAAGTAATAAATATGAGGCAGACACAAGACCATAAAAATGTATGATTTGGGGATGGAGAGATGACTTAGAGGTTAAGGCGATTGCAAACCTAACAATCCATGTTTGAGTCTCCAGATCCCACATAATCCAGGTGCACAAGGGTGAGGCAAGTGCAAGGCCACACATGCCCACTAGGTGGTATAAGCATCTGGACTTCAATTTCAGTGGCTGAGGCCCTGGAGAGCCAATTCTCTGTCTCTAAAATAAAAAAAAATTAAATTAAAAAATGTATGATTCTACTTAATGAACTATCTAGGCTGAGAACATTCATAGAGACAGGAAATAGAACATTAACAACCAGGGGCATGGGGACCAAGGAATTGGGAAGTTATTTTTTTATAGGTACAGAATTTATGTTGGGGAAGATAAAAAGTTCTGGAAATTAATAGTGGTAATAGTTGTTCAACATTGGTAATATGCTTAATGACACACGATTGTATAAAATGGTCAAAATAATAAAATTTATATTATGTATACCTTACTATAGTAAAAAGTTAATAAACTGATCACAATAATGAAAGAAATTGATCCCAGGATCAGATAACAGGAAAATGTGAAATGGAGACTGGAAGAACTTAGGAAAGGAAAGAAAGGCACAAACATTGTGGACGTGAAGACAAAATTAGAAAGTACAAGGAGGAACAGAAACCACTGGAGGTCATACATGACAGGACAGATAAATAAGCACTCTTAAACATCAAGAGCTGAGAGAGAGCTTTAAAAAGCAGTTAAATGAACTCTAGCATGTGTCCTTGGAGACCTCAAGAATAAAACTAAACAATGGAGAAGAATAGAGACAGAATTCACAAAGGTTTATTTTAAACAGAAGCAGCCTTTCGTCTGTGTATTAAAAAGCAAATCCTAGATCTACACCAATGCAACAGTCCAAAGACAATCTGTGGAAATTCTTATGAAGTTGCTATGATTCAATTGCATCATACATTCATATAGATGTTAAACTCATCGCTTTATAGTTGGTATACAGGATTTAGGTTCAGTCTGCTATTTTCAAATACAGCTTGTGTTAGTTGATTCTTCTCTCCTTGTGTTCACATGTCACATGTGTCCTTTCATCCTTCCCTCACTTCAGCTCATCTCTTTGTACTCCCTTTTGGTGACCATTCAATCTTCATAGGTTTTATACACACTTACCTCCCTATATTACATATTTATAGATTCTACCAAGTAGGATCCACATACCAGACAGTATATGTGGTCTTGGTCTTTCTTAGTTTATCATTTTACTAAATATAAAACTACCTAGGTCCATCCATTTTTCTTGAAAATTTAATAATTTCACTTTTCTATACTGCTGGATATAATTCCAGTGTGTTATAGCACCACATATTCACTATTTATTCATCTGTAAATAAACATTTAGACTGGTTCCAATTCTTATCTGTTGTAAATAGAACAGCAATACACATATGTGCATATTCATTTCCAAGACTGGAAAAGAGATGCACTCATACCTAGTGAGGATTAATGATTGGGTCAGAGCTACACTCCTCAATATCTCAGTCCATTCATTTCAAAGATCAACTTGTTTCTCTGACTACAAAGCCTTTTAAGCTCCTAGAAGCAGTCATCTGACAGCACCCCTTGTAATTCCCCCTTCCATTCCCTGCAAGTTCTAATCTTATTTGCTTTTTTCTTCAATAAACTAGTTTCTTTTTCTCTTCAAGTAAAACTTTTATTTTCTAAAAACTCACTCTTCATTGTGCAGGAATTTCATTCATTGAGTTCACAAGACAAAGAACTCAGACTATCTGATCAGAATGGCATTGGTGACCGTTGATAATTCCTTAGTTAAGCCCATAGATCACAAAAACTCCATGTTCAACTACACCCACACCTACTTGCTCTGACAATTGAGTAAGAAATGTTGATTCCAGGCACATTCTGCCCGTTGTACACACAGCTGACCTCTCGGCAATGGCCTGCAGATGACATACTCATGAGAAGCAGATGTAGCTGAACAGGACCAAATATAAGAACATTAAGTCACACAGAATGTAGGACTGTGTTCCTCCATTCCCACTGAGCCTTTTCTAAGCTGTCCATCTCCCCATATTTCTTGCTGTGTGTGTTTTAACATTGATTTAATAAACCCTTTAACTGCAATATTTAAATATGGTAGATGATACACTCTTTTCTTTGACTGTAAATCCTTGTGTGCACTGCAACCTATGTAGAAGGCAGTTGATGGTACCAGATAGTAAGGCTATAGGGGTGAAGTGTTAGAAAAACCACAAGGCCTGAGATACACTCAGAATTGTCAGCAATGGCATGAGTTAAGGCTGAATGGTGTGTGTCTGTTTGTGTGTACAGTGTACATGTAGCAAAATCCCTGATAATAATAAGAGAAACAGTTAACAAATTCAGTGGTCATATCATTTGACACCTGAACTCACTTGGTCAGAGTATTCAAAGTCTAGAACCTATGCCCATGCACTCTAGTTCCCTTTTTCTACCCATGATAACATGCAAACTCCTTCTCTCACTACCGCTTCCTCCTTTCAATGCCCACAAACCACCATGGATAGAAAAGTGAGAAGGGTAAGAAACTTGGGGATCAACATACACTTGAGAGAACTGGGCATCTGAAAGTGACATCAGAAACTAGAAATGACCACCAACATAGTTATCTAACCAAAAGATTATGGCATCAATTACCTAGCCAGAAGCAGTTATCTAACCATAAGGTAACGTTAACTACCTACCTAAACTGAAGGTGACATTAGTTATGTAACCAGATGACAACATTAGTTATCTAACAAGCAGATAGTAGTTATCTAACCAAGAGATACTAGAAAGCAAGGACAGTTACCTAACCAGAATATAGCATTAGTTATATAACCAGAAAATGGTAACATTAGTTATCTGATTCAAGGGGTAATATTATCTAACCAGAAGATAACATTAGCTAGAAAGTATAATTAGCCACTCTGCCTAAGACTTACTGAAGGAAACAAACAAAAAACATTTGTTATAGAAAAGTAGGTGCATGTTCTCTGTACATGTAAGTGCTTATATGACAAGTATATGTGTGAGACTGCTACAGTACTGCTAAGAGTGAAATTCCATAACATTAGCAATATAAGAAAATATAATATAAAAGGATTGAGGGAAAGAAAATAGGTTATTCTATGGACACAGAAACAGTGTTGCTTCTAGAGTCCACATCATGTATGTGCATTACTACCTTGGCCCACAAGATTGTCTTTCAAATATTATTCTGCTTGAAGTACACTTTCAGTAGCAGGATGCCTGAGCAGCTGCTACATGTTGCACAAAAGAATCACAAACTATGACACAGAAAATCAGCTCATGTGAACATATTAATATGTACCTTAATGCTTGCTTTTCAGCTACAAATGTTAAGAAACAAAGTTTTCTCTCTCAAAAGCTACCTTTTCCCAGACATGCTATATGCATCTGAAAATGTAAGTACCTCTCCCATAATAAAACTGATATACAGAATTGTCAAGGTAAACCCCATAAGTTTTAAATTTTTTTTGACAAGTTCCATAATTGTAAACAATATCCCATGGTAATTCCCTCCCTTCCCCCCTTTCCCCTTTGAAACTCCACTCTCCATCATATTTCCTCCCCCTCTCAGTCTCTCTTTGATTTGGATGTCATGATGTTTTCTTCCTGTTATGATGGTCTTGTGTAGGTAGTGTCAGGCACTGTGAGGTCATGGATATCCAGGCCACTTTGTGTCTGGAGGAGCATGTTGTAAGGAGTCCTACCCTTCCTTTGGTTCTTACATTCTTTCCACCACCTCTTCTGCAATGGACCCTGAGCCACGGAAGGTGTGATTGAGACATTTCAGTGCTGAGCTCTCCTCTTTCACTTCTTCTCAGCACCATGGGGCCTTCTGAGTCATCTCAAGCTCACTAAAATCTAAAAGGAGAAGGTTCTCTAGCCAAAAGTGAGAGTAGCATTAATATATGGGTATGAACATTAAGAGAAGTGCTTACTGGTCAGTTTGGTGAACATAGTATATACTTTTAGCCAGATAGCAGCAGACATTACACTCCTAGTGTTCATGACGACCCCTGTTGTAGGTTTTCAGTATCAGGGATATATTCCCTCCCATGGAGCAGGACTCCAGTGATATTAGAAGGTGGTTGGTTTCCCCCATAATAGATGAGCCAGTATTGCACTCATTGTCTCATTTGGCCCGGCTGGGCAAATATAAGGCTTGCAGTGTCCACTGTTGTGTATCTTAACTGGTGATTTCTCTCTCTCCCATTGAACTGCATGCAGCATGGCTTTTTCCAGCTTTCTGTCAGCTGGTCTACATGGAGCAGTATTTCAGCTCAGCTCCAGCAGGGTTTCTCAGTGACCTTGCAGGCCAAGTATGTGGAGTCTTCAGCAATAGGGTCTTACCATCTATTCCTGGTGGGAAACCAAGGGCCTTGGTAATGACCTGTAATGTTTGGGTAGCATCAGGGACCTCCCTGGCCAACAACTCACTGGCAGTATCCCATTTCTGGCACTGAAAATTTTCTAGTAACAATCTATGGCTCCTGTGTGTTCCATTGTCCAAAAAAGTAGGTTTCCATATGACTTATTTATATCCTCTTAGATTTTGATTAGCTCTTCCACCACCTTTCTTTACTCAGTATCTATTTGCGTGAAGAATGCCACTGGAATTTTGATGGAAACTGCATTAAATGTTTAGATTGCCCTTAGTAAGATTGACATTTTCACAAAATTGGTTCTTCTGATCCAAGAACAAAGGGTGTCTTTCCATTTGCTAGTGTCTTCTGCAATTTCTTGCTTGAGAGTTTTAAAGTATTCAGTGCAGAGATCCTTCACTTCCTTGGTTAGATTTATTCCAAGGTACTTTATTTGTTGATGCAATTGTGAATGGGAGTGATTCTCTTATTTCATCTTCTGTGTTTGTTGATATCACATAGGAATACTATTGATTTCTATGTGTTTATTTTGTATCCTGCTACATGGCTATAGGTGTTTATCAGCTCTAACAGTTTTCTGGTAGAATCTTTAGGGTCTTTTTGCATAGAATAATGTCATCTACAAATAATGATAACTTGATCTCTTCCTTTCCAATTTACACCCCTTTTATGTGTGTCTCTTGCCTTATTGCCATGGCTAAGACTTCCAGTACTATATTAAATAAAAGTGGGGACAGTGGACACCCTTGCCTTGTTCCCAATTTTAGTGGAAACGCTTCAAGTTTTTCTCCATTTTTTGTATTATGTTGGCTGTAGGCTTGTCATAAATAGCTTTTATTATGATGAGATATGTTCATTCTATTGCCAGTCTCTGTAGGACTTTTATCATGAAGGGATGTTGGATTTTGTTACAAGCTTTCTCTGCATCTAATGAGATGATCATGTGATTTTTGCCCTTCAGTCCATTGATATAATGGATTACATTTATTGATTTGTGTATGTTGAACCATCCCTGAATCTCTGGGATAAAGCCTACTTGGTTGGCATGAATGAAATGATTTTTGATATATTCTTGTATTCTGTTTGCCAATATTTTATTGAGAACTTTTGCATCTATGTTCATGAGGGAGATTGGTCTATAATTTTCTTTTTCTGTTCTATCTTTGCCTGGTTTTGGTATCAGGGCAATACTAGCTTCATATAAGGAGTTAGGTAGGATTCCTTCTTTTTCTATTTTATGGAAAAGTTTAAGAAGTATTCATGTTAGTTCTTCCATGAAGGTTTGGTAAAATTCACCAGTGAATCCATCTGGGCCTGAACTTTTTTTAGTTGGGAGATTTTTGATAACTGCTTGGATCTCCATATTTGTTATAGGTCTATTTAAGTGGTTAATCTCATCTTGATTTAATTTAGCTAGGTCATATAAATCAAGGAAATAATCCATTTTTTCAGATTTTCAAACTTAGTGGAGTATAAATTCTTATAGTAAGTCCCTATGATTTTTTGAATTTCTCTGGTATCTATTGTGATAGTGCTTTTTTCACCTCTAATTTTATTGTCTCTTCTCTCTTTCTTTTGGTCAGATTTGCTAAGGGTTTATCAATCTTGTTTATCCTTTCAAAGAACCAACTCTTTGTTTCATTGATTCTTTGGATTTGTTTTTTTGTTTCTATTTCATTAATTTCTGCCCTAATCTTTATTATTTCTGTCTACTAATTTTTGTTTTGCCTTGTTCTTCTTTTTCCAAGGTTTTAAGGTGAAGCATTAAGTTGTTTACTTGCAACCTTTCTAATTTCTTAATATAGGCACTAAAAGCTATAAATTTCCCTCTTAGGACTGCCTTCATTGTGTCCCAAAGGTTTTGGTATGTTGTGTTCTCATTATCACTTGACTCTATGAATTTTTTGATTTCCTTCTTGATTTCTTCATTGAACCATTCATCATTTAGTAATGTATTGTTTAGTTTCCATGATTTTGTGTATGTTCTATAGCTTTTCTTGCTATTGATTTGTAGTTTGATCCCACTTTGATCAGATAAAGTACAAGGAATTATTTCAATTTTCCTGTATTTGTTAGATTTGTTTTGTGTCCTAATATATGGTATATTTTAGAGAATGTTTCATGTGTTGCTAAAAAGAATGTGTCTTCTGCAGCATTTGGATTAAATGTCCTATAGATATCTGTTAGGTCCATTTGTTGTACAATCTCATTTAATCCAGATGCATTCCTGTTTATTTTTCGCTGGGATGACCTGTCAATTGACAGTGGGGTTTTGAAGTCACTCACTACCACTGTGTTTGGTGTTATCTGTGGCCTTCATTCTAATAGCATTTGTTTGATAAAGTTGGGAGCACCCGTATTTGGTGAATATATATTTAGGACTGTAATGTCCTCCTATTGCAGTGTGCCTTTAATCAATATAAAGTGACCTAACTTATCTTTCCTACCTAATGTTGAACTGAAGTCTATCTTGTCAGATATTAGGAATAGCAACCCCTGCTTGTTTTCTAGGCCCATTTGCTTGAAACACTGTTTTCCAACCTTTCACCCTAAGATAGCGTCAATCTTTTGTAGAAAAGTGAGTTTTTTGGAGGCAACAAATTGAAGGATCCTGCTTTTTAATCCAGTCTGCAAACATATGCCTTTTGTTTGGGACATTGAGGCCATTGATGTTAAGAGTTATTAGTGAAAGGTTGTTATTTACTTTTGCCATTTTTCTTATTTTGTAGTTCTTCTGGTTTTACTTTTACTTTCTTCTATTAACTAGTATTTGAGTATGGCTTGTTTTTTTAGGTTTCTTATATGTGTGTTTTTCTTTCTATTCAGCATGAGGCGTCCTTTCAAGTATTTTCTATAGAGCTGGTTTTGTCTTCAAATATTCCTTTAACCTACTTTTGTTGTGGAATGTCCTTATTTCTCCATCTATCTGAATGGATAGCTTTGCAGGATAAAGTAACCTTGGCTGACAGTTGTTATCTTTCAGAACTTGGAATTGCCGGGCCTGGTGGCGCACACCTTTAATCCTAGCACTTGGGAGGCAGAGGCAGGAGGATCGCTGTGAGTTTGAGGCCACCTTGAGTCTACACAGTTAAATCCAGGTCAGCCTGAGGCAGAGTGAGACCCTACCTTGAAAAACAAAAAACAAAAGACAAACAAACAAAAAAAAGAACTTGGAATACATCATTCTAAGCCCTCTGGATTTGAAAGTTTGTGTTGAGTAGTCTGCTGTGATCCTGATGGGCTTGTCTTTGTATGTGACTTGATTTTTCTAACTGGCTTCAATATATTTTCTTTGGTTTGCATGTTTGGTAGTTTAGTTATAATATGGTGAGGAGAGGTTCTTTCCAGGTTTTGTCTTTTTGGTGTCCTAAAGGCTTCCTGTATCTGCACTGGCATCTCTTTCTCAACTTGGGGAAAGTTTTCCATGATTTTGTTGAAAATGCCTACTATGCCTTTGGAGTGAAATTCTTCTCCTTCTACTATACACTGAATTATGTTTGATCTTTTCATAGTGTCTTGAATAACTTGAAATTCCCATTCATACTTCTTTCCTATTAGTTTGTCTTTCTCTTTGTTGGACTGTATTAGATCTACTACCTTGTTTTCTAGTTGAGATACTCTGTCCTCTCCTTCATCCATTCTACTGGTGAGATTTTCCACAGAGTTATTTTATTTCATTGACTGTGTTCTTCATGGCTAGTAATTCTGACTGGATTTTCTGAATGATTATAAATGCTTTCAAATCACGGAGGAAATCAAAGGAATGAAAGAGGAAATCAAAGGAATCAAAGAAGACACAGGAAACCAATTTAATGAAATGAGGAAGTCAATATAAGACATAATATGGAAATGGAAATAATAAAGAAAAACACCAGAAGTTTTATCATGAGGGGTGACTAACAATACATCTACCAGAATTACATAAACCATATGACTTTATGTCAGCTTTACATGAAATCACACATATGCTTTCTATATAAACATGGAACTATGGAGTTTCATGCATGTATCAGCCTGTATTTCAAGCTCAATGTTTGTAGGCCAAATCCCAATAGTAGGTAAGGCTCTAATCATACAATCAGTGCTTCAACAAGTCCATTTGACAAATGGCCAAACTGCTACCTTCTACACATTTTCAATTCTAAAGTTTTTCTTTTATAAAGCTGAGGACATGGAAAACCTGTTTTTCATCTGTCAGTATTTCACACACAGATGATCTGTAAACTCCTTGGAGTAGTAGGAAGGTCCCTATCTGGCTACTGCAAGCTTGGGAACTTAAGGAGGGACAGACAGATTGGAAAGATAGAAGTACCCAGCAGTTCTACAGAGAAACCAAAGCTGTGGTACTGACCTGCCCTCTAGTGATCCTTGCAGGCATATGAGTCAAAAACTGATCATCATAATACACAACAAATTACAGCTTAATAAGTGAAAATTATTTGTTACCTTAAATTTAAATCTCTATTAGCAAAATTACATTTGGACAAATATTTATTATCCATTTCTATTATGTGAACTGTTTCTGATCCATTTCTTTGTCCAGTTACCAAATACACTTGTATTAGTAAAAGTCTTTTTCTGGGGGGGAAGGAGGTGAAAGTCATAGCATTGACTAAATGATGCCACCTTATTCCTTTTTTCTTGTACCTAGAAAATATATTTTATGGTTTATTTATATATCTATATAAAATTTACTCGGAAGCAGCAAAATACGGACATTTAAATAGATTTGATTTTCATTTTTCATATAATTATTACGAAGCAGACCTGCTAACAATCTCTATAATCCAACCTGATAATAGAGTCTTTTCATTCTTAGTTATGTCTAAGTCCATTATTGTCCAGCTAAGATTGTATCTCTGTCTTTTATATAGGACTAAATGATCATGTGACCATGTACTCATTGACAGAATGTCAATGGATAGTTATGTGAACCTACTATGTCACATGCATAACAGGAAATCCTGTGGGCCTATATTTTCTCTTTCCAAAATCTTAAACATAAATGTAGGTTCAATCATTGTGGTGCTTTGAATCAGATGTCCTCCATAAACTCATGTGTTTTGAATGCTTATTCTCTAGGTTGTGCCAACTTGGGAGGTGGAGCTTTGCTGAAAGAGGGGTGTTGTTGATGACAAGCTTAGGAGTGTTGTTTCCCACCTGCTGTGGCTAGGAGATGATGTCCAGCCACTGCTTATGCCATTCTTTTCCCTGACATCATGGAGCTTCTTCTGAAGATTATAATACTTTTCTCCCATCAGCTGCTTTTGGTTAGGTGTTTTGTCTTCACAATGAGAAGGTAGCTCCAACAAGCATGAAGAAGTGGGAATATGACCACAGTAATGTCAGAGTAACTAGAGGAAAGTCTGGACACTTGAATGACATTGTGGAGTACAGCTGCTTGCAAACAAGGACCAACAGGACTTCCATGAAAAAAAAAAAACAAAACTTTCCAGTATGCTACTGGATGCTGTAGTGATTATACTCAACCATCAACTTGATTGGATGAGAATTTCCTAGATTAGTAAAGCACATTGATGTGTCATTGAGGGTGTTTGCAGGGATGATCATATTTACACCAAGGTATTAATAAACTCATTAGGTCAGATCATTACCTATGACCCAAGTAGTTAATTAATCCCTTGATGTACTCATAAGTTGAAGGCATGGTTAGGAGATGTCACAAAGCAGGAAGAAAAGCCTACTTGGAGGAAGTAGGTCATTGGAGGCATGTTCATGGGGCCCCTTCTACTATGTTCCTATTTCTGCTTCCGGATATGAACTGCACTATCATGCCTTTCCCATCATGATGGACTGACAGCTCTGAAACTGTAAACATAGATAAATAATTCCTTTAGGTGTTTAGATGTTTCTGCCAGGTATTTTGGTAGCAAATATTTGAAAGTAATACATACACATGCAAATATATAAATATAGCGTACATTTGTCTTCACCCTGATTTACTACCCAACTTATTGAACAACTTTCCCACTTCCCAATATCTGTGATATTATCCATACCATCCCTCAAATTTATATTCAAAGTGCATACATATCCACACTAGTGTCTTTGAGGGGGGGCTGATAATATGTATTTTATGTACTTCTTTCTTCTACTGTTATACAATTACCATAATATTTGTGTAATTCACATATCTGATTTTAGAAAACATTCTCATTACCCAATTTTTCCAATCTGTATTGTTCTTCTTTCCCATCATTTTGATTAATTATAAACCTTACTATATAAACATATCACTTATTTGTCATGTTCCCATTGTGTTATAAAACTTAAATCTCCTTGCCAGGCATCGTGGTGCACACCTTTAATCCCAGCACTTGGGAGGCAGAGGTAGGTGGATCACCATGAGTTTGAGGCCATCCTGAGATTACATAGTGAATTCCAGGTCAGCCTGGACTAGAGTGAGACCCTACCTTAAAAAACCAAAAAAAGAAAGAAAACATTTATCTCCTCTCCCTTAACTCCTTACCACTGAGGCCCTCCTCACTGGGGTTATTGGTAGTCACTGTGGTATCATAAATGCCTATCAGTTTCTGTGTGTGTAAGGACAATGCCTTAGGATACTCCTTCCCAAACAGTATTCTGATCTCCTCTTCCACAATGCTCCCTGAGCCCCAGAGGGTGGGTTATAAGTCTTCTTCAGTGGTAAGCTCTCTGCATCTTATGAATTTTTGCTTTGAAGTTTTGAGTTTCCTCAGTGTCTACTACCATTTCTGGAGGTTGTCAGGCTAGCAATGAGAGTAGCACTTGTGTCAGGGTGAAGACTCTGTAATGTCTCTCTGGGATCTAGAAGATGTGATTGAGATGACTTGTCACTTGCTAGTCAGTGGGCAGGCCATCTTCTTGCACAGATGGATCTTGGTTTTCCCCTTATTCATTGCTGTGTGTAAAAGGCAGTGTGGTGGCACACACTGGTAGGATCTTGTTGAAGAGGCAGAAGCAGTAGGATCAGGAATTCGAGAACAGCCTGGGAAAAAAAAGAAAAAAGTTTTCCAGGACCGAGAACAACATGGATCAGATAGGATAAGCATAGTCCTTTCAAAGACTTTTTTATTGGCATACCTTTTCTTCTTAGCTAAAGAACAGTAAGAGTTTCTCTCTAGTATATGACCACCCTTGCTTTAGGATTCTAACTTGGTTCTCAGTAGCAGTTATGTCCCACTGAATGGGCCTCATGTCAAATCAAGAAAGCAGTTGATTACCTGAATATGTTCTGTACAACTATTGAACAAGTGTGTACATCTTGCCTGGCTTTTTGTAGCTTATAGGTTCCCCTACTTGCTCAAGCTGTTGGTGACCAATACCCACAAGCAGCTTGCATAGCACTTTCCAGCACTATGAGAGCTAGCCAGGAGGGAGCTGAACTCTATCTCAGTGCCAGCATGATTTCTTCATGTCCTACAACCACAGCTTGTGGTGTCTTCAACAATAGGGTCTTACCATTTAGCTTTAGTGGTAAGCAAGTGCTTTGGCAACAGCTCACTGTAGAGGGAAACCTAGTTCAGGCCCTGGATTTACCACCCTGAGCTTATGGTTTTATAATTAAGGTTTTTTCACCCTCAACATGGCACTTTTGCCCAGGATATCTTCTCCCCTTATTAAGAGTTATATCTTGGCCTGGAGAGATGGCTTAGTGATTAAGGTGCTTGCCTGAGAAGCCCAAGGACTCAGCTTCTATTTCCCAGTACCCATGTAAGCCAGATGCACATGGTAGTACATGCATCTTGAATTTGTTTGTAGTGGCTAGAGGCCCTGGCATGCCCATTCTCTATCTGCCTCTCTCTTTCTCAAAATAAAAATAAAAATATAGCCGGGCATGGTGGCACATGCCTTTAAACCCAGCACTCAGGAAGCAGAGGTAGGAGGATTGCCATGAGTTCAAAGCCACCCTGAGACTCAATAGTGAATTCCAGGTCAGCCTGGGCTAGAGTGAGACCCTACCTTGAAAAACCAAAAAATAAAAATTAAAAAAAATTTTTTTTAAAAGTTGTATCTTTTTGGGGGGTGGAGAGATGGTTTAGCAGTTAAACACTTGCCTGTGAAGCCTAAGGACCCCAGTCCGAGGCTCAATTCCCCAGGACCCATGTAAGTCAGATGTACAAGGTGGCACATGCATCTAGAGTTCATTCCCAGTGGCTGGAGGCCCTGGCGTGCTCATTCTCTCTCTCCCTCTTTCTCTGTCTGTTGCTCTCAAATAAATAAATAAAAACAAACAAACAGGGCTGGAGAGATGGCTTAGTGGTTAAGCATTTGCCTGTGAAGCCTAAGGACCCTGGTTCGAGGCTCGATTCCCCAGGACCTATGTTAGCCAGATGAACAAGGGGGTGCACACATCCTGGAGTTCCTTTGTAGTGCCTAGAAGCTCTGGCATGTCCATTCTCTCTCTCTCTCTCTCTCTCTCTCTCTCTCTCTTCCTCTTTCTCTGTCACTCTCAAATAAATTAAAAAGAATACAATAAAATAAACAAAGTTTTATCTTTTACTTAGCTATCCAGGAGAAATGCTTCTATAATACTGACCCATGTGGTCATTAGTTTACTGTAAGCCCCCTTCCTTATTCCAAACCTCCACAAGACCCTAGCTTAATTCTAGTTCTTTGCCAATACTACTGATGCTTACTACAATTTAAAATCAAATCAAGCTGTTCCAAGTAAGGAAAGAGAATATGCTGCATTTGTCTTTCTAAGCCTTGGTTAACTTGATTGGTATGTTTTTTTCCAAGTCCATCCACTTACATCTCCATTATCCATTCCTCAACTGATGGGCATTTGGGCTCTGTTTCCTAGCTATTGTGAATGCAGCAGCAAGAAACATAGCTGAACAAGTATCTCTGTAATCAAGAGTACAGTCTTTTGGGTATACACCCAGGAAGTTTACACTCTCAGCAACAGATGAATAATCCTCTCTCCCCACATCCTCACCAAATTTGTTGTCATTTGAGTTTTTGATGACTGCCATTCTGAGTGGAGGGAGATGGTATCTGAAAGTTGTATTAATTTGCATTTTTGAGATGGCTAAAGACGTTGAACATTTTTTGTTTGTTTTGTTTTGTTTTTTGAGGTAGGGTCTCACTGTAGCCCAGGCTGGCCTGGAATTCACTGTGTAGTCTCAGGGTGGTCTCAAACTCACGGTGATCCTCCTACTTCTGCCTCCCAAGTGCTGGGATTAAAGGCGTGCGCCACCACATCTGGCCTGATGTTGAACATTTTTAAGGTAGTTTTTGGCCATTTATACTTTTCTTCAATTTCTTTCTTGACTAATGAGTGAATAAATGCTGTTCAGGCATAAAAAGAAACTCATTTGCAACAACATGCGTGGATCTGGAGATCATATGTTAAGTGAAACAAGGCAAGAGAAAGACATGATTTCACACTTAGGTGGAATATAAAAAAGTATATAATAGATGCTGAGTGCAAAATGGTAGCAGATGATTGAGTTCGTGACAGTTAAATTCATGTTGGGAGGACAGTACAACTTATTCCTCCCCACCCTGTGGCTTTCACATTCTTTCTGCACCCTTTCCCACAGTGTTCCCTGAGTCTGCAATGATGTGATACAGACGGCTCTTAACACTGAGCTTTCAAGAGCTTTTTATTTCAGCATTTTTATGAGTTTTGAGTCTTCTCAGTATATACAGCCATCTCCAAAGATAAGTTTCTCTAGCCAGCGTTGAGAGAAGTAATAATTTCTTTTATGCCACCTCCTTTGTAATGTTCTGAGCCTGGTGAATGTGATAGAGATGTCTCATCTAATGTTGACCACTTAACTGTCACTTCATCACTTTGAGGAGTCTAGATTTGAATTGCACATAAAGTAATGAAAAGAGTACAGCTTTAAATCAGGCAGAGAATTCTGAAGACAAGGAGGTATGCAAACAGGATCTGGAAGAAAACTAACCCTTAGAGAGAGAGAGAGGCGGGAAGATAAAAAGACAGGATTAATTTTAGTGAAATATCACTGACCAATATGGCCTCAGCAGGCTGGGTTTGCCAAGGAAGGCCAGAAGCCAAGAAAGTAACATCTGGCTACATGCTTGTTCATTTCCACATGGCTGCATGATGAACATTCTTTACAGAACAGCTTTTTCTTCTCTGCTAAGGAATGATCAGTGTTTTATGCTTCTTATAAATTGCAGGGAAAAAGAAAACTTGAAAAGTAAAGTGAGGGCTGAAGAGATGGCTCAGAGGTTAAAGGTGCTTGCTTGCAAGGTCTGATAGCCTGGGTTCCAGTCTGCAGTACACACCTAAAGCCAAATGCAGAAAGTGGGCCATGCACCTGGAGTTCATTTGCACTGGCAGGAGACCCTGGTCCACTCTTTCTCTCTTGCTCTGTCTCTCTCTCTGCTTGCAAATAAATAAATATTTTTTAAAAAGTGACATAAATAACCAAAATAGTCTACCAGTACTGCCAGAATGGTGCTAGTTGGTTGGAACCCATAATGGGCACAATGGGCACAGATGTTTATCTTCAGAAAGAGCAGGTTTGGTCAAAGCCAATTAGGACCTCACAGCATAAACAGATCAAAGAATTTCCAGCACTTCAGGAAATGGGCATTTTGCAGTTTTTGGCATGGGAATCAAATATAAAAGGCTTAGAACCAACTTTTTTTTTCTTTCGTTTGAATGCTGAGTTTGATTTCTTTCTCCAAGTGCTAACATTCTAGCAAAAGCGTTGCCTTGGCAAATACATGACTGGTCTGTTACACACTCATGTTTGGGTGTTCAAAAAAAAACTGAAATCCTCCAATTTTCAAGGTGCTATGCTAACGAAAGAAGGAGAAATAGGAGAGAGATGGGAAGAGAGACATAGACACACAGAGGCAGGCCAAGTTTCCTCAGTAAACAGATGCTGCCAATGGAAGTGTTGTTCCCTACTCCCAGGAAGGCTCCGAGGTTGTTGCAGTTTTCTCCATTGGAACGATATAAACGGAGTAGGAGTCTTTGTTAAAGTTCAATTCCCTTATTACAGTAGACAACGGTCATTACGAGGTTGCAGGAAATTCACGCTGGCCCAGGAGCATTAATGAGCTTCAGGATGGGGACACGCGACACCCAGCTGGATTGCAGCCGCAGCGCCCCACTCCTTGGGCTTGATGGGTACACAAGGTAAGCCCCAGCTCCTCGGGAACCGGGTCCCCGCGGGCAGCTCCTCCTCGCGCCGGGGCGCGAGGCTCGCGGGCGACTGGCGATGGGATCTGCGACCCGCACTAGACGCCGCAGCTGCCGGAGGTGCAGCCTCCTCTCTTTGTAAACACGCCACGCGTGCCCGCTCCCCGCGACCCACTACGCGGCTTACCTAGTGGCCCGCAGAGGGCGCCAGCTCCAGTCCCGCTGGGAGCCTGGCCCGCCAGCCCCATCGCCCGGAGAAGTGCCCCACGGAGCGAGTTTCTCCGCCCCCTGCTGGCCACCGAGACTGAGGCAGCCCCGAGCGGAGAGTCCCCTAACGGAACCGAGTCGCAGTCTAAGACTCCGCGCCGGCCTAGCCCCGCCCCTCCCGTGTAAACTCTGGGGCAGACCACGCCCGGCCCTGGGAGACCGCGCCAGCCCGGCCGGCTGGCCCACTACTTCGTGGAGACCCCACCCTCATCTCCGGGCAGCCCCCGCGCTGAGGTCCGCCCACTGCCTGCCTCCCTCGCCGAGGCCCGTAGCTCCCCAGGTCTCTCTTGAGGGCCCGTCCCTCGCCCAACCGCCTCTCTTGAGGCCCCGCCCACCTCCCCTTCCCTAGGCCCCGCCCACCTCCCCTTCCCTAGGCCCCGCTCACCTTCCCTTCCCTAGGCCCCGCCCACCTCCCCTTCCCTGGGGCCCGCCCCCTCTCCGAGGCCCCGCCCAGGCCCGCGCAGCCCCATTGCGTCCGCCCATCGCCGACACAGCGTTCGCGCGGGAGGGGGGGGCACGCGCATGCTCCTAATCCTCCGCCTTCCGGCTCCGGCGCCGACGCTCGCTTCTAGCCGTGCTCGCCGCGGTGTCAGCTTCTCTTGGAAGACTCCATTTGCTCGCGTTGTGCCTGCCGCCGGGGCGGGTGCGATGCTGGCGGCCGGAGGACTGGCGTCCCCTGCGCCCAGCGGACGCCCGCTCCTCGGCGGGCTGCGGCGGTGACACCCCCGCTGGCTGCCGGGCGGAATCCGGGCTCCGTCGGCCGGTGGAAGGACGCCCCGCGCGCCCGCCGAGAGGCCCTCGCTCCCGCGGCCCCGCTGACCTCTTGACAGGAGGTAGGCTCTTCAGGTCCCTCTGTCACCCAGACAATGCCCAGGAGCGCTCTCGGTCGTGATTACCTGTCACGCTGGTACGCAGGCACGAAGGGTCGGTGTGGGTAATGCCAGAGACCGCTTCTGAACAGACATTAAAGAGAATGTGTTTGATGTTTTCCTGTAGGTCTCAGAGGCTCGAGTCCCTCCCTGTACAGCCCCACAGCAACAACTACTGCTGGCCCGTGGAGGGAGGAACAGCTCGCACCGGGATTATTGTAACCTCTTCGCCCCGCCCAGCCTTGCAGCCCCTAGTCTCAGCCTTGGGGCCTGATTTCTGCCAATGAAGTTTTTCGGTGCTTTCATGAGTCATAGGACAGTACCTCCGTTTGGCCACCCTTTTCTTTTCCATTAGTCAAATCCATTGGATAGAAATTCGTGTTGCGTTAAAAAGTTCTGCGTTTTCCTTTCCCCACGCATCTAAATTGTAGTGTTCACTCCTGTCCCCGCCCCATCTTGCTATGATTTTCATAAGCATTCACGTGTGTCACCTCTAGCAGCCTTTACCTAGAGGCACTGCATCCACTCAGTGCATTACCTGGCAGGGAACTTCCCACTGTAGTTTCCTGTATGTCAAGTTTTCAAGTTTGACTCCAGTTAAACTGTTTTCTTGGACATTTCCCAAAATATTCTAACCTGAGTCATAGTGGCTTAAGCAAAGAGTTACCCACAGTGATGGCAAAAGTTGAGCCCATTAAGACTTTGAGAGACTCTGGTAGTGCCGTATTGATTCAACTTGTTAAAACCCCCAGAAAGATTGCAGTTCATGTAAAGACCTTTAAGCAAGGAGGAAGAAAGAGAAGATAGGGTTAACTGGAGCTATTCCTTGTTGTAGGAAGTTTTTAAATATTGAAAGAATTACATATAGACATACTTTGAAAATTGGCCATCGCACTATTCATCCAAGGCCTACAGAACAGAAGAGAACTTTCAGATTCCATTTTCTAGACTGTAGTCAAATCTGAGTTGTTAATTATCTTTCTCTAGTCAGTGTCAGAAATATTGACTAAAATGTTGGGGAAACGGAAACGTGTGGTGTTGACAATTAAGGACAAACTTGACATTATTAAGAAGCTTGAAGAAGGCAACTCTTTCAAAAAACTTTCTGTGGTGTATGGTATTGGTGAATCTACAGTTCGTGATATTAAAAAAAACAAAGAAAGGATTATAAACTATGCCAACAATTCAGATCCTACAAGTGGGGTATCCAAACGTAAATCTATGAAGTCATCAACATATGAGGAACTTGACAGAGTTATGATAGAGTGGTTTAACAAACAGAAAACTGATGGGATTCCAGTGTCAGGAACTATTTGTGCAAAGCAAGCGAGGTTCTTTTTTGATGCTTTGGGGATGGAAGGTGATTTTAATGCATCATCTGGCTGGTTAACTCGATTTAAGCAGCGCCATGGTATTCCAAAGGCTGCTGGTAAAGGAACAAAATTAAAAGGGGATGAGACTGCTGCCAGTGAATTTTGTGGTAACTTTCAGGAATTTGTGGACAGAGAGAATCTACTACCAGAGCAAATTTATGGTGCTGATCAAACTGGATTGTTCTGGAAATGTCTACCATCAAGGACATTAGCTTTTGACACTGACCTAAGTACTACTGAGTACAGGTCAAGCAGAGAGAGAATCATCATTATGTGTTGTGCAAATGCTACGGGTTTACACAAACTTAATCTTTGTGTCGTGGGAAAAGCAAAAAGACCTCGAGCATTCAAAGGAACTGACCCTTCAAATCTTCCTGTTACTTACTTCAGTCAAAAAGGTGCATGGATAGAACAGCCTGTTTTCAGACAGTGGTTTGAGAAATGCTTTGTGCCACAGGTACAGAAGCACTTGAAATCTAGAGGGCTTCGTGAAAAAGCAGTACTGCTTTTAGATTTCCCACCAGCACATCCAAGTGAAGAGCTGCTAAGCTCAGATGATGGCCGGATAATTGTGAAATATTTGCCACCCAATGTCACTAGTCTAATTCAACCAATGAGCCAAGGTGTTTTAACCACAGTCAAAAGATACTACCGAGCAGGACTTCTCCAGAAATACATGGATGAAGGAATTGATCCAAAAATGTTTTGGAAGAACTTGACAGTGTTGGATGCAATTTATGAAGTGTCAAGAGCTTGGAACATGATAAAGTCCAGTACCATAACCAGAGCTTGGAAAAAACTTTTCCCTGGCAATGAAGAACATTCAGGCATGAATATTGATGAAGGAGCTATTTTAGCAGCTAACTTAGCAACAGTTTTACAGAATACAGAAGATTATGAACATGTTGACATTGAGAATATTGATCAGTGGTTTGACTCTCAGAGTAATGACTCAAGCTGTCAGGTGCTTACTGACAGTGAACCTGCTGAGGTCCAGGCCAAGGCTGCTGAGCAAAAACCTTCCCTTAAAACTAGGAAAGCAGAACTGAGCTCAGAGAAGCATATTAGCCACAAAGCTGCACTAGAATGGACTGAAAATTTGTTGGATTATCTAGAACAACAAGATGACATGCTGCTCTCTGATAAATTGGTATTACGGAGGCTTCGGACCATAATAAGAAGAAAACAGAAGATCCAAAATAAAAGTCATTCATAATGCTCTTAAGCCTGCTTTCATCTTTGTAACTGTTGGAACTTATTAAAAATGCTGTAGATTCTAAGGTCGACTTTTATGAATGACTTTAGGATTAGATGCCATTTTTGGATCACTTGATTATAGCTCTTTAATGTTGATTCTGGTAATTGAACAGTAATGTGATACTTTGCCTACTGTTTCTAATCTATGTTATACTACTTAGATCATAAGGTGCCAAGGAGATCTTTGTTTTGGGCCTGGATTTCAATGTGTCTGACAATAGGCGGTGCACACTAGAGGCACTTAATAAATCTCACTTGAATTGAATTCTTATGACTTTCTCTGCATTTCAGTTTCCAAAGTAAAATATGTTGGGGATAAGTTTACATTTCCACTTCTGAGAGTCTTAGAATCTGAGTTCAGCAATGATTGTGCTTGAAATTTCTCACTGTGACTTCAGTGAACTGCACAGTAGTTCTATAGAGCCTTAAAAACAGCCTTTCTACACACCCACCATGGCTCAGGGAATTTTACGGAAGGAGGGCGGAAAGATTGTAAGAGCCACAGGTCAGGAGGGCATACCCAGAGGTAACACCTCCCTCCCATGACTGACTGCTGCTCTCTCAGTGTTTAACCCACAACTCCATGGGCAATACCTGCAATCCCGCTGAGGTGGGCCCTCAGTGGATTGGGGACAAGGAGTAAAATGATGGTGCCAACAAATGATGTGTCCATACAAAGCATGTTCTTAATGAAAAAAGTTAAAAATAAAAAATAATTTAAAATCATAAAAAAACAGCACTTCTGTAATAGTACTAAGGCAAACAACTATTGAGATTGGTCATTTCTGAGTACAGCAAAGGAAAACATAAAGTTAAAAATTAAGAAAATTGATGATACTTCACTTTTATTCCACCTGACAATAGGAGGAGTTTTTCAGGATCATGAAAAGAATGTGAAATATCTTCCCCAAAAAAGTTTGATTCTTAGATGATCATGATTAGAAGACATCAGTTAAATTTTATCATCTGTAATGTCCTTTAAAAATATGCCTCTAGTTTTTGTATGTATATTCTTCTGTGATATTGAGAATATAAGCAAAAATATAAATTGTGGAGCCTGTCCATGATGGTGGGCTCATTCTGCTGTGAATGAGGGAGGCCTTGCAGGAGACCATAGGCTATTGTGTGACGACAGTCAAGTTACCTAACACCCACCAGTGTAAAAGAGAAGTATTTCCTAATTCAGAGAGTTTATAAGGAATAATGAGTTAATACATGAATTTAAAGTTTATTTTTTTAATCAAAGAGAATTGGCGCACCAAGGCCTCCAGCCACTGTAATTGAACATCAGATATGTGTGCCATCTTGTGCACATGTGCAACCTTACACACTTGTGTCATGTGCATCTGGCTTACATGGGACATGGAGAGTCGAACATGAGTCTTTAGCCTTCATAGGCAAGTGTTTTAACTTCTAAGCTATCTCTCCAGCCCAGTACATGAATTTTAAGTCAGGATTTAGAACAGAATTACCATTCTTGTGTGTTAGGTACTCTCCTTGCATATTAACTCCTGAATTGAAATGTTTCAGAAGTAAGCATATCCTCCGTGACTCAAATGATATTGCTGCATTAGGAAACTGTTTTGTCTCGATGAATACTAAAGTGCTAATCCAGTTTATTGACCATTATTTAGTAGGCATGGTTAGGTATGCAGGTATCTATAAGACAAGTAATTGTAGCAGGAAGTGGTAATGGAATTGTAGTTTATTTGATCCAGGGTTTGGATAGCATAATGCTAATAAAATAAATAGTTGACATTGTTCATAGAATAAAAGCTCTGTGGATATTGGCATAAGTCACTGAAGTAGTTAGGGCAAGCTATTTATAATAGTATTTGTTAAATAACATTATTTCTTGAGGGAATTTTGGAGCCCTCATCTGACAATTTTTCTCTCATGAGGCTGTCAGCAATTCTGAATTCTGCCTTTTTATCTAAGGCTTTAGGTTCTAGGGCACTCTTCTAGAAGGTCTGTAAGAAACTACTTTGGCAGAATTCTTATATTATTATTAATACATCTTCCTCAAACTAAAAGTCATCTACCTGCTAGGCTTGAGGAAATGAGGTTCTGCACAGATGGGTTCCAAGGCTGATCAGTTTCCTAAAGCCCAATAAAGGCTGAAGCCTCATGATGGGAACAATTACATTGACTGGTTTTTCACAGTGCTCTTGGTAATTTCTCAAATTTCTTCAACCAGGGCAATGAAATGGCATAGTCATGTATTTTATCATAAATGCTTATGTAAAATGCATTCTAACTCCACAATCCGTATTAATACAAAATTTCCCCCTTTTAGATAGAGTAATATGTTAGATCCCCCAGGAAGAATTATGATGGTTGTGTTGGTGAAATCTCCTTTATATGTGTCCTAGTTTGAAAGTCACAAATGGCTCTCTGATCACTTGGGAACTTCCAGCTGTGGGTGAGTTTTTCCCTTGGTTGGGCCTTGGCTGGCTTGGCCCAGGCCCAGCCAGGGGGATTTAGTTGTATAGTGGATCATTTCCTATTGTAACCATTCAGTCTCAGAATGATGCAGTTTGTAAAACTAGGGGTGCTCAGTAAATAAAGTCCAGTTGGTAGGGCTCAAAGCACAGCTTAGTTAAAAGCAGAATGTTAAAATTATAACAGTTATTGCCTTGGGGTCCTTTTTATTTGTCTATTCACACAGCTATGTAGCCCACCATGAGTTTTCTGGATTAAGGAACAAAGCTCCATGGAGCAGTTTCCCAAATCACAGGCCCAGAGATACCCTGGAGGTGCATATGGAGAGAACCGTGCCCTTGGTTAGTAGGCCATGTTGCCTCAATTTCTGTTCCTTTCATGATGAGCAGTGGTTGTGATCTTGGGCTGATCCTCTTTCTTGAGCCCTTAGAAAAACCATGTTTTTCCTCTAATCATGTGCTAGAGTCACACAGTAAGTGCTAGAAACTAGTGAGGGCCTACATTCCATTCAGTCCTCTTTACAACTGCTATGTCCGGTGATTTCCTAATATTTTAACAAGGCTTGACAATTTCTTAGATATATACTTCATATTCTAAGCAATAACATCTGCACTGTCACAGGTCGTTAATGCCAATCACAATTGTTAGTATAAAACAATTATTTTAAAAGTTACCACATTATGGCCCCAAATTGTCTTGCATACCCCATCTGAATACACAGAATAGGGAGGCAAGAATGGAGCTGGGCTGGAGAGATGGCTTAGCGGTTAGGCGCTTGCCTATGAAGCCTAAGGACCCTGGTTCAAAGCTCGATTCCCCAGGACCCACGTTAGCCAGATGCACAAGGGGGCACACACATCTGGAGTTCGTTTGCAGTGGCTGGAGGCCCTGGCGCGCCCATTCTCTCTATCTGCCTCTTTCTCTCTCTGTCTGTCACTCTCAAATAAATAAATTAAACAAAAATTTTTTAAAAAAAGAATGCGCTGGGAGTCCAAACACCAGCTTCGCTGTTCTTCCCTAGATAATGTTAGCAGCTTTCATGTACCTCTCTGAACCTGTTTCTATAGGAACCAGAGAGGGGCAAGGTTAAATCGGCGCAGTCCAGGCATTCATAAACACCCATCATATTAAGCAGCTTGATGTCTTGTTACTAAGAAATTTATATTTTGACCTTTCCTAGAGAATGAGTTACAACTTTATTGCCTGGTAGCTGTGTAGACCTCCATGGGGTCTGGGAATCTCCATTGAGGCCCTGAGCTTACACCTAATCTCTTGGTAGACTGGCTGGTATGTGTGCATACATGGAAGTGCAAGGCTAAGTTCTCCAGTGCCCTAGTCTAGTGTTCAACACCACAAGAGACCAGAAACAACACAGGTAGAGCCTCTACTAGTCATAGCCTGAGTTGACTGCTTAAAAAAAAAAGAAAAGAAAAGAAAATGGGTCTACTAAGCCATAGAAGACAAACTCCAGATATGCTAGCTCACATGACATAAGGAAGTGCATTCTGCCTGTGCTGATGCCAGTGGAAAACTGAAGGAATCCATTTGGACAGAGACCAGGTGCAGCAGCTGTGGCCAAACTGGTAAGTCCAGTAGCTGTTGGAGCCTAGTAGCCTGCCCAGCATTTGCCTAGTTTATACAAGGTATCACAGGCCCAACATGTCCTAGAGCCCCTTTCCCTCTCAGGTATCCAAGATTAAAAGTGAAATGTGATTTTTGTAAAGGCTAATAGAGGGATGTTATCTGCTAGAGATCATAGTCACTGTGGGCCAGGAAGCAATTAGAAGTTGAGGCAATGCAGCCCACTTGCCAAGGACATTGCTGTCTCCATGTGTGCTCTTAGAGTTGTCTTTGAATGTTAATCATCTCATGCATCATGATAAGAAATAGTGTTTCCTACTCCACTAACTAAAGTTGATGTGCAAGTATTTAGTGAGGCTCCTTGAATAGCTCCAGAATGTCAGACATAGATCTGTGGCGGGAGGGAAGGGGCAGTATTTTCACAGTAACTCTATAGTGAAATTATCAGCCACTAGAGCTGGAACTAATTAAATCACTAGGGGATATATTTTAGAGTATGTATAGGTATTAGAAACCATGTCGATTTGGGAATGTCCCTTTTCTCTTTAAAGTTCAAGAGGAAAGCTAGCAAATTCAGCCTTACTGACTGTGAAGTTGCCTTTATCTGATCTGCATGCTTTTGTTCTCAGGGGTCCTTATCACTGGAACTTGTGAAACATAAGATTTTTTCTTAAGACCAGAAAAAAATGATGGCTAAGTTTTTAATATATGCTTTAGAGTGTTTTGATCTTTTGTATCTTATTTAAGAAAGATAAGCACATCCACCTTTGAGCCTAAAAAATATACACAAGACGAATTTTGTCGTCTATTCATGCAATTAAAATTTAATATTTTATTTATTTATTTGCAAGCAGAGAGATACAGAGAGAGAAAGAAACAGAAACAGAGAATATGGGTGCACTAGGACCTCCAGGAGCTGCAAATGAACTCCAGTGGCAAGTGCCACATTGTACAAATGGCTTACATGGGTACTAGGGAACTGACATCAGGCTTTGCAGGCAAGCACCTTAATGGCTGAGCCATCTCTTTAGACAGTTAACATTTTGAAAAATCAAGTGAGGATTTAGTTTATTTGTGTGCATATGTATGTATATGTATGTATATTCATGATATTTGTGTATGTATGAGTACATGTGTGCTATAGCACATGTGTAGGGTCAGAGAACAACCTCAGGGTGTCAGTCTTTACCTACCACCTTGTTTAAAACAGGCTCCCTTTTGTTTCTGCTGTGTGATCAGCAGGCTTACTACTAGCCCACCAGGTTCTCTGCTTCCCATTTCTGTAGGTACATTAAGATTATAGATGCATGCACTACTTGTGTCTGAGGTTTGTATATGTTCTGGAGACCCGAACATTAGTCATCAGGCTTTCATAGCAATGCTTTTGACCACTGAGCCACCACCCTAGCCCCAATAATGCTTCAAAGATCTGTTTTTTTTTTTTTTTTTTTCTAAAATTTCTGTTTAAGGTTAAGCATATTATACCTTTCTTTTTCAGTACTGAGGATAGAACCCAGGGCATCATACATGCTAAGCAAATACTTATCACTGAGCTATAATTCTTAATTTCTTTTTTGCTTTAAAAATAACTTCAGAGGAGCTGGAGAGCTCAGTGATTAAGGTGCTTGCCTGCAAGCCTAATGACTCAGGTTTGATTCCCCAGTAACTATGAAAAGCCAGATGCACAAAGTGACACATGCATCTGGAGTTTGTTTGTAGTGGCTAGAGGCCCTGACATGACAATTCTCATTTTGTCTCTCCCTCTCTCTCTCTCTCTCTCTCTGATTGTAAGTAAATAAAATATTTTTAAAATTAACATGAGAGTTGATTCAATAGGTGTTTTGATAATCTATATGATAAAATCAAAAGAACACACTTTAAGCTGCTTCAGTGCAGTAGTAAGAACACAATTTATTTTGGAAATTTATTGTTAATTATTTGTAGGACCAAATGCACTTCCTTTTTCTTTGTGGCCCATTGGACTAATTATTTTTAACACTTGGAGGACTTGTGTTCTTTCAGTATAGTAATGAGAAATTTTACCAATAGCATATACAATTCTCTAATTGTTTATTTATTTATTTATTTGAGAGCAACAGACAGAGATAGAAAGAGGCAGATAGATAGAGAGAATGGCCGCGCCAAGGCCTTCAGCCACTGCAAATGAACTCCAGATGCATGCACCCCCTTGTGCATCTGGGTAACGTGGGTCCTGGGGAATAGAGCCTCAAACCAGAGTCCTTAGGCTTCACAGGCAAGCGCTTAACCGCTAAGCCATATCTCCAGCCCCAAAATTCTCTAATTTATTCTCTGTAAAAACTAGAGAATACAGTTTTTTTCTTATAGTACATAAATATTCATTACTACTAATTAGGGTCATCAGCTGAATAGGAACAATAGATTATAAAAACATTTCTACCATGGGTCTCTACACATACATATGTTAAAATTTTAACATCCATGCAATTGGTATATTTCTTACAATCATCTTATAATTGATAGTATTCAAAAAAGATGTTTTCAACAATCAGGTTTCATAATACTGTTAACTACACAGATACATGTTTTACTAATTTAAGAGAAAAAGCAGGATAATTCTTGCTAAAATATTAAAATTCTGGTTTTTAAGGACATGCTGCTTTATTTCCTTTAAGTATAAACAAAATTGAAGCTCTAAAGAAGTGTGGCTAATAGTGTTTTCCTAGTCACACTTTGAATGATTTGAACCTGGTAATAAGTTTCTAAATTGTTCATATGTTTTATACCTGCAATAAGCCATAGTGCATTTTTGTTAATGTTTCTGAATCTTATTCAGATTTACTTAGTTTTAGCCTAATAACCTTTTCCTGTTCAAACCCCTCTCTAGGCTACTAAATTCCATGTATTATCAGGTCTCTGTATGCTCCTCTGGGCTGCTCTAGGTATCCTTGTTGAAGATGACATTGACATGATGACCTGGAGAGTTGAGAGGAGTAATGGTCAATATTAGGTCATGGATGAGCCTAATAAAGGTACCAAATTGCCAAGACCCCTCTCTCTGACATAAATAATAAATAAAATATTTTAAAAAATAAGTACTTTGCAGAATTTTCCTCACATCCCATAAACTTGAAGGGAAGTTTTTGCGTGCATTTCTACCCCACTACAACACAAACAAACTGTGAAAGTACCCTGATTCATCCAGTAAAGTATGTGAGAAAGTTTCTGATGATGATCAGAGAGGCTTCTCGTTACAGTTTGTAAACTTGGCCATGAAGAACTTAGCTATGTTTGTGGTGGGATGTAGAGGAGGAAGGCTGCAGCATGAGTGTAGGGAAGGCAAATTATGTTTTAGTAACAAATTGGTGTGATTAAAATATAATTTGAGGGCTGGAGAGATGGCTGAGTGGTTAAGTGCTTGCCTGTGAAGCCTAAGGACCCCAGTTCGGGGCTTGATTTCCCAGGACCCACATTAGCCAGATGCACAAGGGGGCGTTTGCAGTGGCTGGAGGCCCTGCCCATTCCCTCTCTCTCTCTCTCTCTCTCTCTCTCTCTCTCTCTCTCTCTCTCTCTCTGCCTCTTTCTCTCTCTGTTGCTCTCAAATAAATAAAAATAAACGAAAAATTTTTTAAAAAATGTAATTTGAAGCCATGATATAAAAAGGTTGGTAGGGGCCTGAGGGTTTTCTTTTACCTTCTAGTACCAAAGGCACTGCACCTTTTCCAGCTCTATTTCTCCAACTCTCTGATACTAATTAGTGGTTCTATAATTGTAACACTACCTGGAATTAGCAACAATATGTCCCAGGCTTATGGGCTCAGACCCACAAAATTGCAATTCCCCTTACTTCATATAACCAGGTCCCAGGTTAGTTGGGAATCCATGCCACACCTCAGGTTTGATAATTTGGTAGAATGATTCACAGAACTCATTAACAAAAGCTATATTTACTTTCACAGTTTATGATAAAAGATACAAACAACCAAATGCAGAGATAAACACAAAGGGTGAATGCTGACTGATTGGGGTGGAGTTGAGCTGCACTATACTAACAGCACATGGATAGGTTCAATGCAACACTTACATTCCCATTGTTTATGGGTTTGGGGGTCTTTTGTGTGTAGTCTATTGAGTAGACATTATGGGCTAAACCATTGGCTATTGATAAATAACCTAGTCTTCAGCCCCTTGCCCCTTCCTGGAGTTGAGAGTGGAACTGAAAATTCCAAGCTTCAAATCAAGGTTTAGTTTTTCTAACAAGCAAAAAAGCAAGATACAGCACAAGGAATGCCCTTTCCAGGTACTACACACTCTTTAACGATAATGAAGAGTCCCCTGAGGCCTTACTAATCTTTGAAATTTGTGTGAAATTGCTTTGTGCCTTCGCTTCCACTAACTGTAGGTGCTGAGAGACAGCCAAAGACCTCCCACACATTGCTGTGATTTTTGAGGGTGCCTATGTTCTTCCCATCTTTATAGCTTCTGTGATTTCTTCCTTGACTGACAGTGAACCCATGTGACCCTCCATTTATTTATTTCTGTTTCTAAAGGTGAGACATTTAATATATTTTTGTTCCCTGGTTGAATTCAACTGTTTACAAACCTTTATTTCTACTGATGGTAAAAGAAAACAAAATAAACTGATCTGACTAGCCACCGCTCATTTTAAATTTACTATCTGCCAGGTACATCACCAATTCCTTATTTGTAAAGTCACCTTGTTCTGCTTCTTGGATGCTGTCTAGATTCAAGGAGGGTCATGTGACCTTCAGCCCCAGAGCAGGGGCCTAGTGCAAGACCTTTCTCTGCTGGCTCCTTGGCTCAGGGCTGCTCTTGCTATTGACTGCTTAAACACTAGCGTCTCACACTGCACTGCTCATTGAGAAAGGGTTACTAGCCAGGGACCTATAGAGATCAGGAGCAGTGGTCTTTCTTGGTATATTACCTCTTCTTGTTTTGCTCCAGATGAGATCCTGTTTCTCTTTAATCAAAAAATTGGTGTATGGGCTGGGGAGATGATTCAGCAGTTCAATGCTTGATTGCAAGTCCTGCCATCCTGGATTCAGTTCTCCAGTATACATGCAATGCTAGATGCACAAAGTGGTGAAGTTCATTGGCAGTATAAAGAGGCTCTGGTGCATCCATGCTTGCTTGCTCTCTCTCTCTTTCTCTCTCTCTCTTGCTCTCTCACTCTCTCCCTCACAAATAAAGTATTTAATGAAAAGGGGAGTACTTTGCTGTTTTGGAACCTCCTCCCCACAAACTTTAAAACCACTACCAGCCACAAAACCCACATGCTTGGCAACTGAGCTCAGTTACACTTCAGCCTCACAACTAACTTAAAGCTTTTGAGAACAAGTATCACTCCACTCCTGTGGTTTAGAAAAGAATGGTATCCTACAACACAAAACACAACTCATCTCAAAGAATATAAAAGATAATTTATTCCAGAGACAAATATGAGTGATCATGGCCTGGGAACACAGGTTTAGGTTCCCCCAAGTTCCATGGTTCAATGTGTTAACAAATACATGAAGTTTTTATAGTTACAGGATAAAACAAGGTCATAAACCCAAGCACTTTTCAAATACATTGTTGGAAACATCACAGGTAGTGACAGCAAAACACAGAAGTCTCTGATGCTGATCTCAGATGCTATCAGATGGCATTCTTATCTTTCATCTAGGGGATCTGTTTATACATTTTAAAAGAATTGAGGGCTGGAGAGATGATATAGCAGATAAGGCCCTGGCCTGTAAAGTCAAAAGGATCCAGGTTCAATTACCTAAGACTCACATAAGTCAGATTCACAAGGTGATGCATGCCTCTGGTGTTCGTTTGCAGTGGCAATGGAGAATAGAAGATAGAAATTAATTAGGCAGCTTATGTCATTACTGAGCAAGTTTAACAGTGTGCCACAGGCAGGATTATAGAGTTGGTTAAGTAAGTTATAGATCATGTCATGAAATTTTGTGTATGTTTTGATTCACTATAGTTCTATGAACTTGATTTGGAGGAGATTGAAAATATTTCTTTCTGGCTCAGAAGTTACTGGTGTTTGTTTGCAAAGCCAGATGGCTTGTGCTCAATTCCCAAGTACCCATATAAAGCTAGATGCACATAGTGGAGCATGCAATTGGAGATTATTTGCAGTGGCAAGTGACCCTGGCATGATCGTTCTCTTGTTTTCCAATAGACTTGTCTCCTTTTCATTAGATCATGGCAGTTTAGTCCAGTTCCTCTATTCTTTGAGTATGTTAGATATAGCTGAATTAATTTCAGAAACTGATTTACAGATTGGGAAGACATCTTATTTAGCTTTTAAAAGTGCTAAACTTCCTTATAAAGAAAAAAAATAACATAAGAAAAGATTACGTAAAGGTATCCTAATTCTGATGAGCTTTGAAAATTGTAAAGTTCTTCATGTCTTCTTATTTAAGCCAAAAATGTTACTATATATTATATATTTCTTATGTATTTTGAATTCTGTTAGCAGACCTTCTGTTCATAGTTTACTCTCTGTAGCCTCATGCACCTTAAATAAGTGAACTCTACTTTTTGCTAATATCAGACTTTTCCAGATACCAGAATATTGTAATTTGGTTTATCCAGAGTCCATGATGTCTAGCTATCAATAAGCAAAACTATTCAGCTGAACCAATCAGCAGAAATAGAATATAAAAGAAAATAAAAACTTTTAGATCTTATATTTCATTTGTTTAATGTTATTTTTGGCCAGTCAGATCATTGAAAAACCTTGAAAATTATCTACAGTTTTTCTTAATGTGTTTTTTAATATATTTCATTTATTTATTTGAGAGAGAAAGAGGCATCTGGCTTATGTGGGTTCTGGAGAATCAAACCAGATCCTTTGCCTTTGCAGGCAAAGGCCTTAACCACTAAAGCAATCTCTCCAACCTTTACTGTATTTTTTTATCTTAAAAAAATATAAAGGCTAGGGTAATTTTTATTCTTTCACTTTTGTTGAGGTAGGAGGTTTCACTGACACCCAGGCTGACCTGGAACTCACTCTGTAGTCCCAGGCTGGCCTTGAACTCAGAGTGATCCTACATCTGCCTCCCAAATTAGAGATTAAAGGCTTGTGCCACCGTACCTGGCCAAAACCCTATAATTTTAAGATGGCTCCTGACTTGTTAATGCTGGTTTTGCTGAATGGTTATCACTAAGGTTATAAGCTAAGTCTTATAAAATTTAACTTAGTCATTGTGACTTTGTTCATAGGAAACCTGAGGCAGCTTTTGATGCCTTAGGGAAATTAACTGTATACAAAATGTTAATATAGTTTGTCTAAGCTTTATATATTCTAACAGTCATAAATATTTCATTATGTTAAGCTATAAAATTGTTCAATGGTTAAAGATACTTTTTTAAGAAATTGTTTTGTATCTGTCAAAATGTCTCTAATGTAGGTTTAAACTCAAGCTAATTCAACTCAACAATGACCATGTTTGACTTTATTCTTAAGCTATGTATAATCAGTCACAGTTAAAGTTTTTCTTAAGTAATTGTCTCATTTCTGCTATCTGAAATTCATTGCTTATAGATATATTGATACTTAAGTTATGCTTCCTGCTCTAGAAAAATAATCTTAAACTCTGATGTTCTGTTTTCAGTTTTGGCAGAAATTGATACTTGCATAGGTATACAGACTATCTAAAATTGTTTTCAAGCACAGATGCAAAGTTTTTATACCATCTTGTCTTTTCCTGACATATAATTTCTAGGTTTAATCAACTAGCTTAAAGGTATTAATAAAATAATTGGTAAAATATTGTTTTCAGAGCTACTAAAATATTCTGCCTGTACTTATAACTGACAGATATTTAAAAGATAGAATGTGCATGTTTTATATGTTCCAGATTCAGCTTACACTGTCACCTGACAAATAAATACTAATCAGAATGATTTAAACTACTCTGTCATTCTCTGACCAGATCTGCCTTGCTAACCAGATACGTTCTTCATCTTTTTAAGTACATTTGTTTTTCTAATCAGGTATGCACATTCTCTCTGAGTGATTAATAAAAATATGTAGAAGCTAAAGTCAGTTGGACACATTGGAGTTAAAAGGATAACCAATATTTTGGTTCCTGCTCCCAGGTCAGAAGGCCACAGGAGATGATGGGACACTTGCTACTTTTAGCCTCTCGTAAATTACCTATCTTCTTGATCAGGAAGGATATGGAGACCCAGAGATGAATTTCAAGTCAGTGTATGTGCAACAGGAGGGTCACACTGGAGGAAAATAAGTTTCCCAGGCTTCCCAAAAGAGGGAGGGCTACACAGCCTTGACTTATCCTAGCAGATGACAATGCTGAGAGTCATAGAACTCCTCACATACCCCTAAAAGTCTCTCCCACAAAGCCATTATTAACTGCCAAAAATACATAAATTTTGGTAGCCTATATGGTCTTAATCACCCAGGAAGGAAATATAACTAACAAAATAGAACTACAATTTCAGACTGATAGCCTCCACTGTCTGATGCTGGCTTACAATACTAAACTCTAACATTAACTCACATCTTCTGCCTCTGCCTGTCCCTGATTAGTCAGCTGCTGCTGCCTTTAAATGTAAAAGAAATCCAAAAATTGTCCCCACTAGTCATGTTTACCTGATAATTATTGATTTGTATTAGTCCAATCTCTCTTTGATATGCATTATTAAGGGAGGAATGTCACTAAGGACAGATCTTACACCTCCATGCTGACATATAAATGCAATTTAGAGTTCTAGCTGTTTGTACTGGCTGATGTGGTTGGTGCTGGTTGTTCGAAGGTATCTCTTTGCTCATATTTATTATTTACTATTTAAAACCCAGATTTGCCTGCATTGATGGTGCTCCCTTAAAATTTGTAACACAAGGGGACCCACATACCTTCAGGGAATTGGGCCCATACCCATCAGCCATGGACTATAAGTCTATCACACCAGAGTCCAAAGGACAGCGTCCTCAGCCAATTGTAGCTGCTAACAGGGAAGGACAGTTTAAGAGTAACATAGAATATAACAGAGCTCATGATTAAGATGACCCAACTACACGATTCATATGCATGTTGGTTCATAGGTATGTTTTGAAAAAATGTTTTGAATCATATAGACTACACAAGGTAGCTTCATGCTCTGCTTCTGTAAACCAGCTGCCCATTTGCTTGTATGAAAATTTGTTGTTTTGGTCACCATTGTTCACCACTCCAATTACTGCCATCTCTAGACCCATAATTTTGTTACAAACTTTTTAGGATTGATTATAGGCCCCTGCATTTTAAATGCTCTAATTAAGTTTATCCAACAGAGAATTTCCTCAGTAACATTAATGATTCTCAGTACCAAGTATGAGGCTATAGTAACTGATGAGTCTAAGATTTGACTCAGTTAATAAAACCAGTGGGAAATGAAACAATCTCTGGTGAACATACCTAAGGGAAGCCATCTTAGGCCACTCAGCATGTTGACATTCTCAAGGAGCCATAAGATATTAAAGATTAGCACAGAGCATTAATTACAAGAATGTGGATGGGCCCCAGTAAGGTATCTGGTTTTACTGTCACCTGAGGTCAAGATGTCCTGATATTTGGTATCTGTTTTGGACCTGGTGCTAACTGCAAAAATTTCCCTTTTGAAATCATGCTTGCTTGCTCTTGCTAAAGACAATTGTGTGTGAAGGGGGTGGATGGGGGTTTTTCAGATCATTGTAAAGGAATGTGGTTTTTGCCTTTAAAAATTCACTGTAAAAGTAGGATGGGGCTGCTCTTCTTGCTATGAGGGGACAGATACCAGCCAGCTTAATACTCTCCTTTATAATTTTTACTTGGGTGTCCTTCTGTTCATTTTTAGTCTGGGACTCACTATATATGAAGCCATAGACACAGGTATTTTAGTAAAGCTTATAACTTGGGGCTTCAACTGCTGGAGTAGATGTCATTGGGGGCAGAGCTGACATTCAGTCCAATGGTATGCCTAGAGGATTGAGCTCTGTGGGGGTCCTGTTTGCTGCCAGTTTTTTTTTTTTTTTTAAATGGATATTTGGCTGGTTTTTCTGCTTGGACGTATGTAAGCAGCTTCTTTCACTCCTGATGGAACCACCCCTGAGGTGGGATCTGTAAGCTTCTTAGTCCATGAAGGTCTGGAGGCTTTCTGGAGAGCCACTAGTCTTCAGTCCACATTGGAAGCCTGAGGTAACTTGGTTCAAATGCTGACAAAATATAACCAAACAGGATAGATGCAGGTGCAAGCAAAGGCACTCATCAACAAGCAGAATTTATAGCCCGCCAGGAGGAAGCGGACACTTTTCTCTCAGAACTTCCACACATAAAGCCCCCCTATAGGAGGGCCACCCTGTACCAGGGTTCTCAGGATTCTGGAAAGTTCTTGAACCTTAAACCCTAGGTCTGTGCCTTTTTAATCAAAGAATTGACTTTAAAAAAAAAGACTTAGAAGGATTGTTATTAAATTATTATATTTATTGAGGGAAATTTAGAACCAAGAAAAGGCACCCATTTGGCTAGAGATCCTATGTGGAGGGCCTAGAAAAACCATGGAAAGTAAAGAGACAAAAGAAAGTTCAAAGAGCTCCTGCCATATGGGGAGCTGGTAGAGGTAAGGAGCCTATGTAGAGAGTAAGGACTAGGGGACTTTTTCTTCAGCTCTGGCCAGCTGGGCCTAGGCCAAACCAAGGGGAAAACTCACCACCAGCTGGAAGTTTCCAAGTCATCAGGCAGCTCAGAGAGCATGCCCTCCCCTTCCAAGTGTATTTATAACCTTATGGTGGTGGGCCTTACCTTCTGGCTCTGGTGAACCAAAGGGACAGCTAGTTTGTTAGGGTTAGGGGCTGTCTCAGGAAGATTCTAGCCATGACACCAAGTTCCAGGGAATGAACTTGACCAATCAGAATGTATAAATTCTAGGAAAGACCTCCCTTCCAGAAGGGGCCAGGTTGTTTGTGGAAAAACAGATCTAAATAAGAGATAAGAATCTGGGATTTTCCTGCCTTTTTAAATTTTAAGGGACCAGTCACCCTAACTGCCTACTCTCTCACATCCCAGTTTGGGGGAATGGTTCACTTTGCAGAAAGGACTTTCTCCTTCAGTCAGTCCTGCCTGGAAGCAACCTTAGAGACACACCCATGAGGAATGTTTGTGGATTTTCTAAACAGATCAAGTTGACAACAGAGCTTAACCATCACTAAGCACCATAACAAGTAGTAGTGTACCAGCTTTGGTCCCATTCTCCCAGGTGTCTGCCTTCTTCCAGAGCCTGCCTACCTCCAGTCATTCATCAGAAACTTCATGTGATTGTTTTTATATGTCACAGTAAGTTTTTCCTATGTTTACATCATTTCTTGCAGGGTTGGTATGTATAACAACAGTTTGGGGCTAGAGCAATAGCATGGTAGGTAAAGTGTTTGTTTCATAAGCATGAGGACCTGGGTTCAATTGACAATGCTAACCCAAAGTCCCAGGGCCTAATGGCACCTGTAGTCCCATCACTGGTGGCAGACATAGCAGGCTTTTCCAGGCTCTTTGTCCAGTTAGTCTAGCTTAATTGGTGAACTCCAGGCCAATGAGAGACCCTTTGTCAAAGAAGTAAACAGTGTTCCTGAAAGAAGACACCTAAAGATGTCCTCAGACCCTTATACACATGTCACATAAACCCTCTCAAACATGGACCCAAACACATATGAACATGCATATACATACGTACAACACATACACAAGTGAACACAGATACATGTCAACTAACCGCAGAGACTATTACACAGAGATACAAATTAAGTAGCCACAGCGATAAAGGAACACAGATAGTACTTTCTGTCTACCTTACAGCTTTCACTGGCCTATGGTTAACCTTTAAAGTTATTGACAAACTTGTGCACTGGCTCCCACGTTAGTAAATACTATTGTCTTTTATTTAGATGAGTTTTTTTTTTTTTTTTAAGTAGGATGCCCATGGTAAGTTAAGGATAACAAATTCTTTGACATTCCTCTCTTCAAAAGGTTGTTGTGCTGCCTCCTCTTTGAATGTGGAATCCTGAAGTTGAAGTGCTCTCACTTGGCAACTAATAAGCCTAAATAGAACAAGTTGAGAATAAAGTAAGCCTTATATGTGTGACTGTGCATATTACATTTTGAGACAGGATCTCACTCTCTAGCCCAGGTTGGCTTGGAACTTGCAACAACTTCCAAGCTTCTCTTAGCTTCTTCAGTGCTGGAATTACAGATGTTCCAACAGTCCTTGGGAAGTTCTGAGCCGGTGTGGTGATGTACACTTTTAATCCCAGCATTTGTAATGCAGAGGTAGGGGGATTACCATGAGTTCAAGGCCACCCCACAACAGGGTGAATTCCAGGTCAGCCTGGGGTAGAGTGAGACTCTACCTTGAAAAGATTAAAGAACTACTAATATGATCTATCTTTGAAACAATACCCTGTCATAGCCATTATTTACACTTAGAGTAAATCTTGATCTCTTCTAGATAATCCTTTCATTCTCTTCCACTTCTTAATCTTGGTCCTTAGCATTTCAACTTTTTTTTTTCTTTTGAATTATTTTAGGGTTGAAGACATAGCACAATGGTGAGAAGTGCTTGCTTGCAAAGTGTGCTGGCCCAGGTTTAATTCCCAAGCCACCCATGCAAGCCATCTACCAGTAGCAAAAGTGTTTGTTATTCATTTCCAGAGGCAAGACCCCCAACACAAGAAAACAGGTTAAAAAAAAAAAAGGAAAGAAAAGAAACAAAATAATAAAATCATCTTATTATATTACTATTGTATCAGAATGAAATAGTTGGCTGGCTTGCACTGTAGTGAATCAGAATTCCATGAATGCCAGTTTCCTTATCAGCATGACTGCCTCTGGATTACCTTATCCTGTGATATGGCTGCAGTTAAGATCATACAGGGTGGAGGATGTGCTGGCTGGACCTGGCTCTACCATCTCTGGGCCTAGACTTCTGGATCCTCACTTCCATGTGAGCACCCAGTCATGTGAGGCACACAAGTATCCTTCAGGGCTAATATGCCCCTGACTGAAGTCACCTTCTGGGTGATCCCAGCCCCCCAATTCTATCCTAACATGAAGAAATCCTTCTCCCTGTGTCTCCAGGAGGTGGTACTGCCACAGGAATTTCCTTCAGCAGGAGCTGGCCTGTACAGTCATCTCCAAGCAAGAGGAACAACTATTAGATGTCACTGAATCAGGCCACAGTCCACTGCCTAAGTCAGCAGGCTATGGGCATCCTTGTCTCTGGGCAGTACATCTTCATTAGGTGGCTGAATTGTGGCATGTGCCTTCAAGCAGGCTAAGGAGAGGAGTGAGTCCATGAAGGCATGGGAAAACCATGGAGGCTTCAGGCAGAGACAGAAGAATTGGTACCCAGGTCCTCCTTGGAGCATGCAGGACCTGGGCAAGCCTCTCACCCACCTGGGGTGAATTAGCTGTGGGTTCAATAGCAACTCCTCAAAAGGAAGAGGACTTAATGGATGTGAGGCGCTCTGGGTGAATCTTGGGTGCAGCCCTCCCTGTGTTCTAGGGAATGGGCAACTCAGAAGGGTTGTCCACCAGGGCAGCTGTGAATACATACTGATGCAGGTAGACATGAGGGAAGCAAATAAAGGGAAGCAGAAGGAATCCCAGTCACTACCTGCCCCAGCCTCCTTCTATGGATTCAGCAAGCCTTACCTGGGTGACCACATGTCTGTTGCACTAGTCCAGAGGCAGAGGACATGGCAGTGAATGAAAAAGCAAAGTTCTACCTTGTCAATGGAGCAGACCAGATGAAGAGACAAACCACACCACATTTCCAGTAACAAGGAGAGTTGTGGAGAGGCTGAGGAAGCTTTTCAAGGGCCAGGACAGAGGAGCACAGGCCCTAGGGAAGACCTGCTCCTGGGGAGGAATCTTCAAGATGAGTTTGGGCCAGGAAGGATGATAGAGAAATAAGAAATGACAATCAAAATGAAGGTCAGCAAGTGACATTGCCTAAGCCTGCAGGATTTGTGAGAAGGATGGATCCTGGATCTTCCTGTGAGGGAAGCCCATAGTAAGCCCTGGCAAAGCACATGTGAGATCTGCTCTGCTTGAACAAAGTCTCTCTACCTGCATGGTGTAGAAGTCATGAAGGGTGTTGAGATTCAGGTAGATAAAGCAGAGAAGCAGCCAACCAGATCACAGGGGACACTGATGGGAACCTAGGCCGCAACCACCACAGGAGCCACTGGCTTGGGGCAAAGGGCGTGCACCCCACAGATACTGATGCTAAGAATAGGAGGAGTGGTGGCCATCAGGCTGGAGGAGTAGCCCCTCTAGAAATGAGTCAGCCATGCCCCTGAATCTTCACACCTCTCCCTGCCTTCCAGCCAGAACCAGCCCTTCTGGCCCCTCTCATCCAGGCACTGTGCACCACTCCTCTGTGGCAATCACTCCTCTGACACTGAGTACAGCAGCCTGCCTTATGCCAGGAGAACCAAGCCACATTCCAGATGCTGCCAGCACACTATGAGCATCCTGTGCCTGCAGCTTCCTCACCATCATGGAACAGGAACCCTGAAGGCAGGGATGCTGCCATCTGTAGCAGGTCCCAGGACAATGCCTGGCATAGGCTCCAAGTTGAGTATATATGGCTAAGAGAAGGAGTGCACTGGTGCCCAGGAACTCTTCTGTGTATACCACACAGTCTTCACTCTAACTTGAGACCCAACATGATATCCTCACTCTCTTAATATCCCTTGGGTAACACTGGCAATGAATGCCCAGTGGGGTCTGCTCATGAAAAGTACATCAGCCCCAAGGCTCCTACCTCCTGGGATTCTGTCCCATCACAGGCTCTAACAGTCACTGGACTGACAGTTTCCACAGTTACTGAGAGCAGAGTATGGGGTATGGGAAAGTGACTCCTGATCAAGCATTGACTACAGTCTCTAATTCTACCTGGGAGGTTGTGATTCACTGGTATGGATGGTGGAAGAGGAATTCACCCAGCAGGTCCAAGGACTGGGGAGAAGCAACAGGAAGCACCGCCTGCAGGGGCACCACACATGCCCCTTCAAGAAGATCTTGTTGCACTCAGGCAGCTTCATGAACTCCTGACCATGAGCCTTGAAGAAGAAGGGCAGCTGACAACAGACCCCGCCTCTCTGCTTGCCACCCAGGCTGGCTCTCATTTCTACTTTCTCAAGCTTTCATACACTTTCCCAATATATGTACCCCATCATTATTCACTTACTCATACCCTCTCTCCCTTATCTACCACTCAGTCTCTCTGAGTCCAGCTCCAAGGCCAGTTTGCTAGATTTTATGATAGGGACCAAGAGAGGACAGGCATTGGATCCTGTCCCCTTAGGGCAGGAGGGCAGAAGGGAGGAAGCCCCCATAGGGCCAAAACAATGATCCTTGTTGGTCAAGGGGGATTGGGGCCCTGGAAAAAGGTGCAGAGGAGGGGTAAGTAGACTGGGGGCAGTTATTTTTTTTCATTTCCCTACAAGAAGGGAAAAAACCTGCCCCCAGTCTACTCACCAAGAGTCACTACAAACCAACCAGACTTAAAGACTAGGGGTATCTAAGATCTGAAGCACAAAACACAGTTGTCTGATATCCTTCTCTCCCAGAAAAGGAGAAATCATTCAAAAACTCTCACATGTTGTGGTCACCACCATGTGGATTCATTCTATGCAGCTGAGGTCTTCCCAGTGGTGTGTCTCCTGTATCCCATCTTGGCCAAGAACTACTTATTTAGTTGATAATGACTATGAAGTCCTGATCCTCCTGATTCCACCTTTCAGTCTTGAAATTACAAGTGTAGGCTGCCATTGCCAGCTGAATGACATGTCTTTTAAAGGAAGGATATGTCTGCTTTGTTCTGAGCTCCTGGGATCTGGATCAGTGCTTGTCACTGGAGGAATATCTAAATATTATGGTTTTGCAGTCAGGTTCACATTGCTGGTAGAAATTACTCAAACAAGAACAGCCTTTTGGGGAAAAGAGGTTTATTTTGGCTTACAGGATCAAGGGGGAAGTGCCATGATGGGGAAAACAATGGCATGAGCAGAGGGTGGGCATCACCCTTGGCCAACATAATGTGAACCGTAGCAACAGGAGAGTATGCCAAACACTGGCCAGGGGAAACTGGTTGTCACATCCATAAGCCTTCCCCCAACAATATACCACCTCCAGGAGGCTTTAATTTTCAATTGCCATCACCTGGGGAATCTAGCATTCAGAACATGTAAGTTTATGGGGACACCTGAATCAAACCACCACATATGGTTGGTTAGTGGTGACACTGGGACAAATGTGTTATGATTTTAAAATGATCATTCAAGACATTTGGCCACCAAATACAGAGACATGGTATCGTGCTCCCCTTATCCCTACCCCTGTGGATATCTTCCCACTGACCCCACACATGAGCTTTTGGGAAAACCCTTCTATTTTTCTAAAAATAAAAGTATGGACTCGTTGTAGTTTTGAGCTTTCATTTTACAGGTCAAAAAAAACTACACACACACATATTCTCACTGAACACAAGTTATAAAGAAAATAAAAGAACAAATAAAAAAACTCTACCACCTACACTGAATCTTGAAACATTTTACTAGACTTTACAACACATATGGCAGAAACACACACACACACACACTTATAAAGTGAACATTTCAGTACACATCAAATCTCATGACATGCTTTTGTCTCCACAGGACCATGAACATAATTCAGAGGGCTTCACAGACCAAGCTTTGTCACTGTCCAGGGAACTTACATGGAAAGAAAGAGCAATACAAATAGAAATTATACTGGCATGTAAGGTGTTCTTCCTGTTGTTCCAACAGCCACTTTGTCATAGCACACAACCACACCAGGTGGGTGACCTTGTCTCTCCACCTGTCTCCATTGTACATACCTAAGTGCTCTGGAGCCAGGCTGTCATCAGTGCTGTGCACAGGCCAGAACTTGTAGGAGACCGTGGGGAAGACTGGACTTCTCAGTGAACCGCCACCCAAGCACTTCCCTGGCCAGATGAGGGCCCATGAGCTGGTGATGAAACCACCCCCTTGCTTGAGAAATAAAGATCCTGAAACATTCCTTGAAAAGTGAGATGACTCAGATGACAAAATAGCACTAACTATTCAACAGTATGCAAGGCAAGTAGTCGCTCAACAGTGTTGATTATTATGAGATCCCAGTTGGGCAGGGGTCTCTGAGCCAAGTGTGTGGACATAATGCTGGCTAGACTTCAAGCCTGACTTCCTGTTGATACTCTCTGACAGGAATCTAAGCTGAATACCACCCTGTGTTCCAAGATCACAGAATCTCATCCCTAAAGCAGAAAGACACAAAAGAGGGACCTATAGTGACCTTCAAATATAGAGGACTAACTCTTGACTGCTTACCCTGCTGTGCCAGATCTCTCTTCTGTGTTCCTCCTCTCTGAAACCTTGCTCCCCTCCCACCATTCTTTGCCTCCATCTCCAACCTCTGGGCTTGCAGTGTTCTACTATCCAATTCTAGCTCAACTGTAAGCTTCCACATAAGGTAATGCTAGAGACTGGTCTTTCTTGGGTGGTAGATATGGTAGGTTGCATATTCCATAATAAAGTGTCACCATCTTTTTTGAATTGCAAAGGATGTTTGTTTTAAATTTTATTTTATTTATTTATTTGCAAGTAGAGGGAGATAGAGAGGAGAGAGACAGACAGAGAGAATGGGTTCACCAGGGCCTCCAGGTGAACTGCAAAAAAACCTCCAGATGTATGTGCCACTTTGTGCATCTGGCTTTATATGGGTACTGGAGAATTGAATCTGGGTCCTTTGGCTTTGCAGACAAGCTCCTTAACTGCTAAACCATCTTGCCAGCCCCAAGGATTTTATTTTTTTTAAGCATAGATAAAATAAAATTCTGAAGTAAATCTTGACTGCCCCACCTACCTCTCTTCCTGTGGCACCAGTCTCCTCCCCACTTCCAGGAACCACTTGATTTGAAGCACACTTGAGTTTGCAGGGAAATAGCAGCATAGGCTTCTCAAACATTTGCTAAGTCTCCTCTTTAGTTTACTACAGCCCTGGTAGAGGTTGTGAATAAATGCTGTGGCTGCATCCTGGGGGGCGGTCAAACCATGGGAGGATGCCCTCTGATGATTTTGTGTGTCTCCAGTGGTCTCCCTCTCAAGTGACTCTGCAGGACTCATTGCAGATAGTGTGTTGTGAAGGAAGTAGTGGTAGCCTAGGGTATCACACTTGGATATCTCCAAAACATGTGCTGCTTTCTGTGGACTCTAAAGCATTGGAGATCACAAACCCAGAGGATACATTGGAGAAGAGATGATGATACTTTGCTTTTGATGATGCTTTGCTTCTCCACAGGCCCTTGAGACTATCCCTGCTCTATCACCATTTTTAGAGCAGCTATGGGTTTCTGCTGCAGGGCAGGAATATGAGGGCAGCTGACCCTTAAACTACGGTTCTTGGCTTTCTGGCCATTTGGCTTGGTGGGCCTGGAGGAAGCATGGAGAATAAGTTGACTATATAGTCTTCCAAAAGAGTAATGGGACTTGGGAGTACCCACTAGGGTCATGGCCACACCACTGAGAAGCCTCAGTTCAGCTTGATGGAATGAGCTGTCTCCCAAGGGAGTGTCATGTTTTTATAGCAAATAAGTGGCTGTGACCTTGTTGTATTTTCTGGTGCATAAATCCCCAGTGATATCTCCAAATGGATAGCCAATGAGGCATATCAACATAGAAATTCTATGTTTAGTGTTGCCCAGAAGTTTGTTCTTGGAGGAAAGTTCAGTGGGTTCTTCACTAAACTTCATCCAAGTGTTCTTCCTAACTTTGCCAATTATGAGTCTCTGCCTAGGGTCAATAGTTGGTTGACCATTTTCACTGGGTCTCTGAACAGCTTTGAAACAGTCTATAGTTTGAGGTCATGACCTTTCTTTCCATTGCAGAGTGAGTAACTCCATGGAATGGGAAGTGCTCCTTGATGCATCCTCCATCACAATGTAGATAATGCCTCTTGTTTCAATGATGTGATATAAGCATATAATATTTGGATGATCTAAAATTTTCATAGAATATATTTCATCAATGAGAGATCCAGACACTCTCCTTCTTCATCTTAATGGCCATATATATGTATGTAGAGAGGTGAAAAGCAAGCTTGATCATTGCAAAATCACCTCAGCCAAGGGTATTTAAAATTTTGTAATCATCCCTGATATTCTCTTTATCAGGGGAGCTAGCCTTCTTGTCCCCCTCCACCCTCTCTCCTGATCCTGAATTCTCTGACTGGGAGTTGTTAGAATACCACCTCACAATTCTAGATAAAAGGAAAATAAAAGCAACTCTAGGAGGTGAGTATAAATATAAATTCCTACATCTACAACTCAGATCAGTCAAGCAAATTAATGATGTACTTCCAGGTTACTAAACCAAGAACAGACTATAGAAACCCCAAATATAATACAATTCAGAACTAAAATCATTGAGAAGGAAACTGAAAGAAACACTCTAATTAACAAGGGGTTGATTGTTTGAAATGACACACAAAACCAAGAGATTGTTAACAAACTAACCGAGAGAGAAGATGCAAATTAATAAAATTAGAGATGGAAGGTGATATTACCACAGGCACCACTAAGATCCATAAAATTACTAGGGAATGTCTTGAAAACTTATTCTGCAGTGAATTAAAATAACTCTGTGAGAAAGGGACCAATTTATAGACACATATGACCCACTAAAATTGAATCAAGAGCATAAAACAGCTAAGTAGAGAAATAATAAGCAAAAGATTGAAATAGTAAGCAAAAAAAAAAAAAAAAATCCCAGAAAAGCCAAGGACTAGACAGCCATTGACAGAATCCATTAGACTCTACCTTGAATTAAGAAAGAGTACAAATGTTATCCAAAATATTCCATAGGAAAGGAAGGAACACTGCCAAACTCACTCTACAAAGCCCATATTATACTCAGATAATAATACCAGATAAAGGCACAATAAGCAGAAATAAATTTTGGTTCAATTTTCTTTTTCTTTTCTTTTTTCTTATATTTATGCCAACCATGTTTTTTTTTTTTTTTCTTTCAGGAATCTGACTTTCTTTGCCTTTTTGAAGAAGGGAACATATTTGGAAGTGAAGATAATGAGTTACACAGTAATAATGATAAAGATGTGCATCCATATGAAGAAAATGGAGAGCAAATATACAATATATATGATAGTGATCTTCAGAGAGAACCTGGATTTGATGGAACTGCTCAGAGTATTTTGTTTAAAGACCAGTTTTCAGCAGCAGAGGCTCCTAACCGGATGAGAGGTGCTAGTGAGTCAAAGGGCAGGGAAGAAGGAGAGACTGGAGATGGGAAGCAGGAGGTGGATGCTGTCCTGCCATCCTTGAGAATTCCTGAGGTACCAGGATGGTTTGGACTGCGGAGAGAACAAGTTGAAGATAAGGCATTTGAGCCAGTTACTCAACCTCTAAGAGAAAGCTCATTTCAAAGTAGAAAATTAGTTGTGGAAGATGAGAATGACCAAGAGAAATTAAGTAATAGTGAACCCCAAACACAACACAAGCAAGGCCTAAAATCAGAATCTTGTTCAGAAATATCAGAATTCAGTTCAGTGCCGGAGGAACCATTGGAACTAGGTTCAGAGTCAGAGCACATTCCCAAACCGCAAACCTCTGGCTGGTTGGGTGGTGGGTTTACAGATTACTTAGGTTTTAGAGAGGAGGATACAGGACTTGAACTGTTGTCCACAGAAAGCAACCCACCACTACCAGATGTTCCTACTGCTTTACTACCTGCTGAAGAAACCCTGGCTCCATGTACAGAAGCACCACCAGAAACACAATCATTGCTACCAGAAGACACAATCATTAATGACAGCTCTCCTCTCAATCCAGGTTGGTTTGATTTTGGTTTTGGTATCCTAGGCTTTGCATATGCCAATGGAGATGAAGTCACATCTGATGATGGAAAAAATGAAGGTGATCTTACAGCAAGCGAATTTGACCCTGAAAAGGAACATGAAACAAAAATGGTGACAATTATGGAACTAGAAGATGAAATAATAGATAAGGAAATAGAGGAAAGAGATGATTCTGATTCTACACCATACTTGAAAAAGTTCTTCTATAATTTTAATAATCCTTGGAGCTTCCAGAACATTCCAGAGGAAACAGAGTTGCAATTTTCCAGACAGATACCAGATCAAAATAATATAGTTGAAAGTGATGAAACTGAAAAACTTTCGGTTAAAAATCCCACGGATTATATGAAGATCCCATGATGTCAGCAAACAGATACAGTCAATCAGGCTGGTATGTAAAGATTTAAGATTTACTTGTTGAGATAATTTATTTTCACAAGTGCAAATCATATGACAAAATCTAGAAGACCATGTTTTTTTTTTTGTTTTTTTTTTTTTTCCGAGGTAGGGTCTCACTCTGGCCCAGGCTGACCTGGAATTCACTATGTAATTTCAGGATGGCCTTGAACTCATTGTGATCCTCCTACCTCTGCCTCCCAAGTGCTGGGATTAAAGGCATGCACCACCATGCCTGGATAGAAGTCCATGTTTTTAAAATACTTCATAGTCAACAAGTCGTATTCTTTCATCAATTTTTTTTGGTTCACTTTGGAACTTATACTGTAATATTATTAAAAAAAAACCTTAAGGAAAAGTATGTGTTGATGTTTTATGAAAATCTTTAGGTATTTTACAATAAATTTTGTTATCAAAATATATGTAAATTTTTTAAATAAATTTTTCCATTCCTACTTTATTTTTTATTTTTTTAACTTTTATTAACATTTTCCATGATTATAAAAAAAATCCCATGGTCAATTTTCTAAAGATACATAGATGTGAAACTCCTTACTGAGAGTACTGAAAACTTCACAACAAACAACATATTTAAAAGGCCACATGGAAGCAGTTACAGGCAATAGTTGCCTTTTTAATTTTTTTGCAAGCAGTCAGACAGAAGCCCAAAGAGGGAATAAGAAGATGTCATTCTGTCCATCACAGAAAAATTGGAACTCATGTCTGATCCTGTCCTCTCCTACATGGCCTCCACAGATACACCAACCAGGAATCCCCTGCCTCTTCCTCAATTCAGCCACTGCAGGTCAGTCCTATGAACCAATAAGTCCCTTGAATCTTTGAGGCACTTGGTTCCTTCTTTGCACACCTGATTATGATATGCGGACTCACCCTAACTGGATGTCTAATCCAGATCAAGGATGTTGCCCACAAGGCCCAGCTCTCTTCTGTATGATATCACCTCTCTAAGCACACATGTGAGTCTGTCTCTCCTCATCTCAGCCATGCTAGAAATTTTGGCCTGGGTATTTTTATGCTTTCCTTCTATCTGCTATGCTGTGGGATAATTTCTCACTGCAATTAGTTGTATGTTTTTATTTTTTGATTTCTGAGTTCTTCACTATTTCTTAATTCTTACTCGTCTCTTCTTTTGAAATGGAAAAGGGTAATTATGGTTTCTCTTCCCCTCTCTTCCACCCAGGAGACCTGATTGACCTATATTTGTGTCATCTAAATAATGATAAGGGTCTCTCATCTCTCTGGGCCTGCTAGGAGAAGGCCCATTTTCTGTCTGTGGAATCATCTGTTCAGTCCACATATATAATGTTTCCAAATACCTTTTTCACTTTGATTTTCCTCTAAACTCTGGGCCTGCTATATATGTAATTCCATTAAACTCTGAAACTACCATATTTATAATTCCTCTAAACTCTCCAGTTTTTTCTCATATACAGAATCTGAGGGAAGGGCTTGATTATATAAGGGGGCTTGTTAGTGGCATGGAAGGGGAAAGGAGAAGGGGGAAAGCAAATAAGGCAGGATGAACATGAACAAAATACATTATATGCATGAATGGAAATTTTATCATAAAATTCCTTATTTTGTACAGTTAATTAAAAATACACTAAAGTAAAAAAAGATGAAAAAGGGAGACAAAAAAAAGAAAAATATAGATGATTAAGACTAATAAAGACTTAACCAAAAAAAATCAAAATACAAAAGCAGAACCAATGAGTGAATGAATAATTACTAAATGAAATGAAAACAAATCAAAACAACAAAACCATAATCCAAAACCAAAACCAAAACTCCCAAATCAGGAACCAAACTGATGGGAAGAGAAATGCACCACAACTTCACTGTAAGACACATCTGAAGCCCAGAAGCCCAAAAGAGACTGGGCTGATATGAACTAGGAAAAACTGCTTTTAACTCAGAAGGGCCTCCTGTCAATCCTAAGCAGGACAACTCCCCTGGGAAAGTTGTCTATTCTGGATACCATAGAAAGAGTGCACAGCCTATCCCAACATGTAGGTCCAGAAAGGGTCTTTCTGCCTGTGGTCCACTCTCACCTCTCAAGAGTGTTTGCCTCCACAAGGCTCCCTTTGACCACTGTCCACTGTCACCCTTAATGAAGCCTCATGTTATTCTGTAAAAGTCTCTGCCTGTCTAACATGCCACATTCTGCTCACATCTGCATTCATTTTAGGGGTGGGCAAAGCAAGAAACTAGGTAGGACAGCTAGACAACAGGGGAACTAATAAATTTCATTATATCTTTCTACTTACAAATGTAATAAAATTTCTTGGCACAGTTAATAATATATACAATAACAAAATTTTAAATAAAGAAAGTTTAGTTAACCTAATAAAATGACAAAGAAATATAAAAGCAAAATAAAATAGAGAATTAAAGAAAAGTAAATAAAACAAAAAAATACAAAGAAAGCCAAAGTCAGGTGTGGATCACAACTATAATCCCAGCTCTCAGGAGGCTGAGGTAGGAAGATCGCTGTTAGTTCAAGGCCAGCCTGGCCTACAGAATAAGTTCCATATCAGCCTTGCCTACACTCAGACCCTGCCTTAAACAAACAATCAAAGTAACAAAAAGCCAAAACCAACAAATGCACTCTGTCAACACCCATGTGCTGGTAAGCTGGCTCAGTGATTAAGAGCACTTCTTATACAAACATGAGGGCCAGTGAGGGGGCCTGAGACCACCTCAGTTTGATCACCAGCACCTACATAAATATCTGTTTGTGGTCTCACAAGTCTGTAACCCTAATCCTGTGAGGAGCAGAGACAGGGGAGTCTTTGGGACTTATGAAAATACCAAGCTGTGGAATCACTGATAGCCTCCATCTCAGGGAAACAAGTGAATGATTAATGGAGAGGGACACCTGCCATTCTAGTCTGGACTCTGAATACACGACATCTCCTCTCACCCATGCAGATACACCACACATAACACACACACACACACACACACACACACACACCACCACCACCACCACCACCACCACACATAGCAAAACAGAAAATAATCCAAAAGATTGCTACTATCTCTCCAATAGGTCACCAAGGAGAAGCCTCTCACTTCTCTGAGTCCTTGTATTCTCCTTCAGCCATCCAGTATAAGGCCAAAAGTTAGCCCCAGTTAGTGGCTTATATGAGCACAGGCCTTTCATTCCTCACAATGGCTGTGAAGTCATAGCAGAAATGGTCCAATCACATCCAGGAATATTCCACAGTGTTTATTCTTTGTCCCCACTCCCTGCAAGGTCTGTATTAGTTACTTTTCTCATCCATATGAGCAACTGTCTGCTTCAAGCATATAATGGTATCAGCTCTTAGAAATTCAAATTCCATTACTAGGCCATGAGGCCTGTGCAGTCTGGCCTGTCCCCATCTCCAGGTGCTCAAATATAAGCGTCCTGTGCCTCCTGTCCCAGCCACACACTTGCAAGACCATCTGTCATACAGCCAGATACCCAATCCCAGCACCCAGACAACTGCCTACCCCCGCCCCCCGCCATAATGTGAAGAACCTGTCCCTGGCTGCTGGTTTCTCCACTTCCCTTTAGGCTTCAACCCTTGTAGATGGGAAGAGAGAAAAGCTACTGCAGGCAAGATGAAAACTCTCACCATTGGGCTGTAGGTCAGAAAATGCCCGTGTTTATCACTCCCTGCACCATCTTTCTACCTAAAGATTTGCACTTCTTGAAGTCTCAAAAGTAATTCACACACTCTCACTTAAACTGTCTTCTCTTTTTTACCCTTGTCTCTGAAACACCCATCCAGAGATGAATGTGAATTATCATCTGTTTACTCTTATTGTTCAGATGGAGGAGGAGTTTTAGATGCAGGCATGCTCAGGGTTGCCATTCAAAAAGCTATAGTTTCTCTTTTATATGTGCTTCTCCCACTTGAACAATTATTGATGTTTTTATGTTTAAAGGGTCAGTTTTAGTATCAAGTATAGTTTACTGATCCTTTTGCACATCCTCTAGACCTTTTCTCATTTGTTTTAATATGTTTGTCTTTTTTAAGAAAATGTTTTGCTGATATGAAGTGACCTTCATACATGAACACTTTTTTACTTTTATTTTATTATTTGAGAGAGAGGAGGCAGGGGGAATGGGTTACCAGGGCCTCTAGCCACTGCAAATAAACTCTAGATGCATGTGTCACCTTGTGCATCTGGCTTATGTAGTACTGGGGAATCAAACCTGGGTCCTTAGGCTTTGCAGAGAAGTGCCTTGGCCACTAAGCCACCTCTCCAGGCCAATTTTAATACATAAACATACTATAATTTGGTCATATACCTATCTCGTTGTCCTCTTGTCCCCTCTACCCTACCCCCATTTCATTGTGGACCCTTTCTGTTCTAAGTAGTCCTTCCTCTATTTTGTTGTCTAATTCCTTTTGTACTTCTCTGTCCTTCATGTAGACATGTTGATGAGCTCAGACCTGTGCAGGTCTTGAGGGGGTATTGGCAATCATTTTGAGGTCATGAATGTATTCATGTTGATTCATCTCAGGAGTACAGTGCCCCAGAGTACTTCTTCCCATCCTGTGACTCTTATTTTCTTTCTGCCCCCTCTTCCTTGCTGTCCCCTAATGCTTGGATGACATGATAATAAGGTCTCATTTAATGTTTTGCTCTCAACAACCTTGTACTTTTCAGCTTTGATGAATTTTGAGTCTCCTCTGTGTCTACCATCATCTTCATAGAGAAGTTTCTCTGGCTAGTAAGGAGAACAACATTCATATTCATCATATAGTTGATTTTTCTTCTTTGTAATTCAGTTAGTCTGCATCTTTTTATTGCCACTTAATAGTATTATTGAGAGCTTCAAACACTAAATAGTCACCTTCCCTTTCTGAAAACAGTTGCTCACAAGCAACTAATCACTGTGGAGGTTTAAATGTACAATGTCCCCATATGTTTAAGTTTATGAACACTTGGTCTTCAGATGTTTGGGAAGCCTGTGGACATTTAGAACACAGGGTCTTGCTGAAGAAAGTGTGTCTAGGACTAGCTTTGTGTGTTATAGACCACCACCACTTGCTCTTTTAGTTCTCCTCCTCCTCCATGTTGGTGTGCAAATGTGAGGTGACATGCTTCTTATTCTTGACATGCTTTCCCACCCATAATGTGTATGAAGCTGGATTAAACCCATTTCCTTCCATAAGTTATTTCTGTCAGGTATTTTGTTCTCACCAATGTGCAAGTTACTAATACAGTCACAGTGTTCTTACAAACTCACATGTTCTTTACAAGTACTATGATCCATATATGATAAGGGACTGCTATTTTTAAGAATATGAAGTCAGTGAGGGGAAAGTCATGGGCTGCCACACATGGTATTAAGGCAAAGCTAAGAGGAAGGAAGTAGAGTCTCCTCCCCAGGCCAATAAGGAGGAAAAGTTCAATTCAGAGCATGTCAGACCTATTTTTCTTTTTTTTTTTAAAATTATTTATTTATTTATTTGAGAGCGACAGACACAGAGAGAAAGACAGATAGGGGAGAGAGAGAGAATGGGTGCGCCAGGGCTTCCAGCCTCTGCAAACGAACTCCAGACGCGTGCGCCCCCTTGTGCATCTGGCTAACGTGGGAACTGGGGAAATGAGCCTCGAACCGGGGTCCTTAGGCTTCACAGGCAAGCGCTTAACTGCTAAGCCATCTCTCCAGCCCTCATACCTATTTTTCAACAAGAGCCCCAGCAGACAGGTCATTTAATAGAAGCAAATATTTTTCACATTTTCTTCTATAAAATGAACAAAGAGGCAGTTAGTAAAGTCGAATTAACTTGTTCCTTTCCCTAAGTATAATCCCTGTATTGTGTAAAACCAATGGCACACACAAACTTAACAAATACCTTTCACATGGTAGCTTCTGCTGTGAAGCCACCCCATGCTGGGGTGGTCTGTGCCTGTCTCCCATCCAGCCCTCTAGTCTTCAACAGCAACAGCTTGGTTTGGGGGCTGGCACTTGCTATTTTAGAACAGGAAGCTTGGAAGTACAAAAGAAGTCCTAGAAGGGTTCAGCTTGACCTGCAGTACTGCCTTGTGTATGGGTTGGCTTTCTGGACTTCATAGGGGAGGCTCTTGAAACAAGAGATAACTGCTTCCCTGTGATTATGCTCTAGTTGCTCCTTGGGGATCTAACTATAGTTTCGCATGGCTTTCTGAGTGAAAATGTTCCAAGGAACAACAGTTCTCCCTTTAAGTTATTCCATGCTCCACACAGATGATGAGGAGCTTCCTATGACCAGAAACCTTCCTGACTTCTGTTTTCTTCCAGGACAAAGCAACCTGATTTGCTAAACAATTTTCTGAAGGAGGATGCCCCCCTCACATGAGAGGGTCATGGCAGATTTATTTGTTCCCAGAGGTCTCCTCTGAAGGCCAGTGTTGAGCAGGGTGCCTCTTCTCTATGGGATGAGGTGTCCCCAATCCTGCATGCCCTCCACCAAGATAGCTTGCTTTGTGTGCCTTAGTGGAACTCAGCATGGCAGCTGGGGAAGTTCTTTTGCTGGCACTTGTATAAGACATCTATAGAGACCTAGTGCTCCTGCCCATGCTCCATGCATATTTATCCAGTGGGCCAGAACATGTGAACCACATGAGAAGCTATTGTGTTCCCATTGAAGCCAGCCAGTCATGAGCAGAATAAAATTTATATGCTTAAAGTGTTTACTGCAGGCATTTCCTCACATCGCTGAAAAGCTATATACCACTTCTGTGGCCTTGTCCCCATGTGTCACTGCCAGAGAATTTATGAAGAGGGGAGATGAATATGCGTCCAAAGGTAGTTGAGGTGCCCCAATGACCCCTTCCCCCTATGTCCTCTGTCTCCAGATTCCTGGACTATGTCTATCAGGTGCATTATGTTAGGCATGGTGAGAAGATGGGCTGAGCCTACTCTGTTTTTTTTTTTGTCTTGATATGACAATGCCAGCAAAATGGAGGAGAATGTGTGTCACAGTGGGAGGACTCTTGAGATGATGCTGCTCTACTATGAAAAGGTGTCTCCTGTCAAACCTCACAGTAGCCCCGCATGGTCACCAGTAATGAAGCTACCTTGGTACCTAATGCATATCTTTGGTAGCAAGTGAGAAAGAAATCTTAATTACTTTGGGTTTGGGGCTGTTAGTTGACAGTACCTGTGTGGAAGTTCTACTGGATGAGGTGCATGCAATGTGATACTGGACTCCTTCTAGGTTAAGGGGGCTCCTTGAAATGGAAAGGGGCTCCTTATCTGGGGCTAAAAGCAGGGCATGCTAATTTGTGAGGACATTGATCCCACTAAGTACCAGCCTGTGTAGAGGAAGAATTTTTGAGGTCTCATCTTGCCTTGTCACTTGCTTATGAGATGACCAAGACAAGCCTCCTACAACCCCAGGGGAGAGGCACCATTAGTATCAATTTGCAGAGGAGCAAAGGGAGTCTGAGAGATAGCAGAAGTGTGGCTTGGGAGAGACCATGTGGCCAGTTGAGTTAGGCAGCACTTCTCCACTATGACCTTCTGCCCCTAGAGCATTGCAGAGAGACAAGTGGTGATTAATATCCACATCTACTTGATGGCATAACAGCCATATTCTCACAGGCCAGCTGCTCCATCTATAGCAGGCTTCAGAACCATGAGCATGAGGTGAGCTGCACAGATAACAGGTCAAGAGACACTGAGCTGCTTGCTCCTGCTCAGTGCCAGAGCTAGTTTGGGTCCAGTGCTTGATATTTTTGCAAGGTCTTTGTTTCTGCTGAGCTTTGACAGAGCTGGACCTTATGAGAGATATTGTGGTCTATTGCAGAGTTCTGTGACCATTGGAACTGGTGGATCAGGGTTCCAGCCTCAGACAGTTGTCTGTGAAAGAATGATTTTTGAGGATGTGCAGAGGTGCTGCCCAGGAGGCTGAGTGGCTTTGTTGTGGTGTGGCTACATCTATGCTGTTCAGGAGACAGGGTTGATGCCTTTTGTCTACTACCTGAGAGAAGAGAGACAGGTGAGCAATGGGTCCACGAATCCAGCATCCTTACCCATTGCCTGCCTGCACATGTTTCACTCTGCTAGACTAAACAGATACAGTCACTAACAATGACTGTGTACCAAAGACTCTAGTAGCAAAGATTCTGCCAAACTATCATCAGTGTTTTTACCTCTTCTCTCTAAATTTAGTCTCTTATCCATGATTATAATGGTGATGACAATAATGGGTGGATAATTTGAAACCTAAGACCACTTACTCTGGGGATGCAATGAGATTGTGAAGTGTTATGAGATTTCTAAGGTCTAACCCTTTCATTCTGAATTCACTCTGAATGAGTGCCTGACTAGAAAGTTTCTCAATTTGAAGCTTATTGAGCAAAGCCTTAGACCCTCCTCCTTCATCCCTAAGTGACAGATGATGGCATCATTCTTACTGAATGAGGTCTGAATGACAAGTTTTGGCTTCAGCTATCTTAGCACAAGATTTCCTGTGGGAGGATCTGGCCCTATAAAGGGACACAATCATTTAACCTTTTCTATAATAATGTCATATGCATGTAGGAATTATGTTATATGTATATGTATAATTCATAAATTCAGAGACTATAAGGAAAATTCTTTTTTAACTTCCAGTGGCAGAGTACTTTCTTAGCCTGTAGAAGGCCTTGGATTCAATCTTAGCACCACAACCACAGCAGCTAGCAAAAACATAATAGGAGAGAACAGAGCTATCTAGCAATGGCAGGCTGGTCTACTAAACTTCAAGGTCTACCCTCAATGACACACCTCCAGCAAGGTACCACCTCCCAAACTGCCACTAGCTAGGGACCTAGTATTCAATCACACAAAGCTATGGGAGGCATTTCATTTAAACCCCAACATTAAGTTTTAGTATTACTTTCTATTTTTATACATGGCCTTCGCAAAGCTCATAAGAGACAATGAATACATAGTGGAAAAAAAAAAACTCATTAGAGATTTTCACTTTTTTTTTTTCTTTTATCTCCTGGAAATGCAGAGAGCCGGCTGGAGACATTGGTGGGAGAGAAAACAAATGTAGTAGATTAAGAAGAGATCTAGTATAGCTTACTCCAATAGCCTTCTGCTTCAAACACTGTAACATTACCTGAGAAGCAAACAAACCACCAGTACAAAAATGTCTCTATATGGGAGGACAGTTTGTAAGAGGCAATTCGACCCAATAAAGACATATTTACAAGAGCATTGATTAGTGGAGATTAGTCACACAATTTATTTGAATCAATAAAAACATATATTATCTATGGTTTGCTGCAATTAATGTTGGCAAATAATGTAAATTAGTAATTTAAACCAAAGAAAGAGACATTATATGTGTTTTTACAAAACTTACAGAAATACATAAGGCTATATTAATTATTTCCCATCAACCTGGGGACTCCACACTGGATTCCATATGAATATTTCCACTGGAATATGCTTGGGGAAAATCATGGAGATTATGCATACTACAAAATAGCATTTTCACTTACAATTGCATGTACAAAATGTGCATAGTATATGAGTTCCATCACTCCAGTGGTGTTCCCCAGTGGCAGATTTGCAAGCAAGCGCCTTTAACTACTGAGCCGTCTCTCTAGCACGGTATCCAAGTTCTTGTGTAACATGTTCCAACCACAAAATGGTCTTTCCCTTTTGATGTGCTCCAACAAGCGAGACCTTAGAAAATATGATACAAATATTATTTGAAAGTAACTTGCACAGTAGTACTTGCTTTCTTGGACAGTTGTGATGTGAGTAATCTTGTGGCTGCTCTGTGACAATCACAGGACTCATTCAGTACAAACTACCACACATAGACCCAAAACCATCATAAAGCTACCAGCTTCAGTGAAGGCAGCACATGATTAAATTCTTTTATGTGGTCCAGGGAATATTAGTATAGGAAGTGCCAAAGTGACAACTGTTGCGCAGTAAGTATTGTGTAGGAAGACTGTGAAACACCTAAGGTAGCAGAACTTACTGATTTAAAAAATCATGTAGGAAAGTAATAAGCTATTTCATGTACGTGAGAACATCATTACAACATACAGCAGTTTTGAAAAATCTGAGTGAATATGATTGGTTGGATTTAGGTAAAGTTTATAATTTTTGGCCCTAGTGAATCATAAAACATTTGTATGCCCAGCAAAAACTGTCTGTTTACTTTTTAAAACAAAGAGTCTGTTCCTTTTGGGAGCTATTGTACCAGATTTTATTTATATGGTAAGAAATTGGCTTGTGATAGATTTGTTGTGCATCCTAACTGTACTATTTTGAAGAATGCAACATCCAGGCATGGTGACATCCCAGCATGGAGGAGGTTGGTGGAGAGGATCACAAATCTAGGCTATGTAATGACCTCATTTCAAAAAACCAAAAAAAAAACCAAAACAAAACAAAAAACCGTTAAATAATGCTACCATGTATATTATTATTTGCCCGGAAAACTCATAATTTTTAAGAATAAAGATATTAAATAAGAATCACTTGTTTTTCTGACCTTGTGAAGTCACATAATTTACAGAAAATTTGGGATTATTCCTCAATTTTGTCAAAAATGATAGTAACTGGACTTGATGGCACATGTCTTTACACCTAGAACTGAGGAGGTAGCTGCTAGAGGATCAGTTCAAGGGCTCCCTGGGCTACATCAGACCGTGTATCAAGAAAATCATACATACATATATAAGCATATCTATGTATGTATATGGATATATTCCATGGTTTTATAAAGCAAGGTTTGTTCTAAGGTAACTTCAGTGTTACAAAGATAAGATCAAAGGGGAGAGAGGACAAAAAAGGTAATGGGAGGGGATGATGATCAAATTGTGTTCACGTATGAAAATTATATATTTTTAAAAAATCTCAAACAGGGGCTAGAGAGATGGCTTAGCAGTTAAGCGCTTGCCTGTGAAGCCTAAGGACCCTGGTTCAAGGCTCAATTCCCCAGGACCCACGTTAGCCATATGCACAAAGGGGCGCATGTGTCTGGAGTTCATTTGCAGTGGCTGGAGGCCCTGGCATGTGCATTCTCTCTCTCTCTATCTGCCTCTTTCTCTCTGGGTCTGTTGCTCTCAAATAAATAAATTAATTAATAAATAATGTTTTTTTAAAATCTCAAACAAATAATGTGATGATAGACAAGTCAAAACAAATCAAATTCAATTTCTCCACTTTTTGTGTGGTATCTCTGTGTGTGTGTGTGTGTGTGCATGTATGTTTACATGTGTGTTATATTATTTGTGTGAACCAGATATTAGCATTAGGTACCTTTCTGAATTGTTCTCTATTTTTATTCTTTCAGACAGGGTCTCTCACTCAAACTAGAGCTGATTGGGCTAGACTGGTGAGCCACTGAGCCTAAGGGATTCCATCCGTGCTTCTCCAGCACTGGAATCACAGGCACATGGCATTTTATGAGGGCTCCAGGGAACCTGAACTCAGGTTCTCATACTTGCATAGTAAGTGGTTTACCCACTGAGCCCTGTCCCCATCTCTTTTTTTCCTTTGTGGAGTACAAACCCCTTGTCAAACTATTCCTGAACTACCAGAACAATAAATCAGAATCAAAGGAGTATCTGTGGAGCTAAGTTGGATGACAGACTAGATTTGGTAGAGTTGGAAGGAATATAAAAGGAGTAGCAGTGTGAATAGGCAGCTTATGTCTTCACTCAAGCCTACCTTCAAGCCCCCTCCAACAAGGATAGCTCTCACCTTATTGTTTTCACCCCAGCTCACCTCTTCCAAATGCTGGTCTAATCCATCCACTGTCATCAAGACTTTGTTTTAGGTGTGATTGTACATCAAATGGTGAGGACTATACAAACTAGGATAAAAATGGTTTCTGTTATATAATTTCTTTGACTTCCTCTTCTGAAGCACTAGTTGCCGGGTTTTGGGCCAGAGGACTGTTCTTTTTGGTGGAGTTCTGATGTAGCTAGTTTTATAACCACCTGGAAGATGAATGCAGGCACGGTACTAGTAATGTACAGTATGTCCATACACCTGGGGAAACTACTGTGAAGTGTGTGCAGACTGAGTCTTGTTGTGGTCTTTCCATTTGGGAGACTTCTTGGTGTCTCTTCAGGAAGTAAACTTTCTAGTCTCTTCCTGTATTAAGTAGTGTCCCATTTTGTTTGGAATGATGAATTTGTTAATGCTGCATGGGGAGATGACTCCATGAATAAGAATTCCACTAGAAAGAATAGCATTTCTCTGGCAGCTGTGCCCTGACCTGCCAAACTTTTGGGGAAAAGGAGTAGCAGGAGGAGGAGAAGGAGGGAAAAGAGGAGGAACTCCCTGGAGATCATCAGTGAGCCCACCCTACCAACCCTGAGCTCAGAGCTAGACACCACCCAGGCACTGCTAGGTATCAGGTCCTGCTGAACACACATGCACATGTGTGAACACACACAAACACACACACACACACACACACACACACACACACACACACACACACACACACACACTGTTGCTGCTGCTGCTGCTCTAGTAAACCATCACTGATTATTATGTCAATTATATCTTAATGAAGTTAGGGAGAAAAAAAGCTTTCAAAAATAAAGATGAGACGGGCTGGAGAGATGGCTTAGCGGTTAAGCGCTTGCCTGTGAAGCCTAAGAACCCCGGTTCGAGGCTCGGTTCCCCAGGTCCCACGTTAGCCAGATGCACAAGGGGGCGCACGCGTCTGGAGTTCGTTTGCAGAGGCTGGAAGCCCTGGCGCGCCCATTCTCTCTCTCTCTCTCCCTCTATCTGTCTTTCTCTCTGTGTCTGTTGCTCTCAAATAAATAAATAAATAATTTAAAAAAAAAATAAAGATGAGTGATTAAGAAATAGAGGTCTTGCCCCAAGAAAAAGTTACCACTCCTCCCCATAGCAGTTTCAGTAACAGATTCCCCATTTTTCAAGATGCAAAAGCCAGGCAAATTATTGATGAATTTAACCACATCAAATATTGTCCTAAGCCAGGCAGCAGTTGGGAGGCAGAGGTCGGAGGATCACTATGAGTTGGAGGCCATTATTGGTGAATTTCAGGTCAATCTGGGCTAGAGTGAGATCCTACCTCCAAAACAAAACACAAACAAAAAATTGTCCTAATATCAGCACTCATTAGGCAGAGGTAGGCAGATTGTCATGAGTTCTGAGCAAGCCTGGTACTAGAGTGAGACTCTACCTCAAAAACAAAACAAAACAATGTCCTGAAAAACAAAAACAAACAAACAAAAAACCCAAGAAACAACAGTTGAAAATAATGGTGGGGATGAACCTCTGTGGTAGAGCACTTGCTTAGCATTTGCAAACCTAGGTTCAATCTCTGGCACTGAAAAAATTAAAAAAAAAAAAAAAGGAAGCAGAACAAATATAGGAAACAAATTAAGGAAAATTACTGAAACTGGTATAAAGGGCTAGGAAAATGATTCAGTGAATAAAGCTCTGGCCATGCAAACCTGAGTATCTGAGTTCAGAAGCTCAGCACCCACATAAAAATCTGGATGCCATGGCAAGTGTATATAATCTAAGCCATGTCTATGGGCAAGAAGGGAGGTAGAAACAGGAGATTGATTGAAGTTGAGGGGAACAGTTAGCTGGGCACAAAGCAGGGGTGAATGACATGACATCTTGCCTCAAAGGAGGTGGAAGGCAAGGACTAACACCAGAAAGATGTCCTCTGACTTCCCCACACATGCCTTGGTGTGTACATGGCTACACTCACTTAACACACATCAAAAAAAGAAGTACACCAGAGAGGGGACAATTATATGTAAATTCTTCTTAATATCCTCCTCTTCTTATTGAGTTGGGGTCTTGCTATATAGTCCAGGATGATCTCCAACTTGATTTCCTGCCTCATCCTCTCAAGTGTGTGTATCACCTTACCCTGATGCCTGCTGTTTGAATGCCAAATGCACGCTGTGCTGTCCATTTCAGGACAGACCATCATTTCCTTCCTGCATTCCCATACCCCTGTGTGCTTCTCTATACTGACTGATGCTATGAAGTTTGGCAAGCATTTCTTCCATGAGCAGCATCTCCACAAGCTTCATATTTTCAGAGGGTTGAGTACATAGCCAGTTAGCTCTATTGCTTTCAGCCTCGCTTCATGCCAGATGTGAAGCAAATAGAGAGGAGGTGGCCAGGGTCCCAATATTTCATTCAAAGACACACCCCAATAATCCAAGTTCCTTTCACAAGGCCCAACTTCTTAAATGTTCCACCACTTCCCAATAATGAATGCCACAGGCTTGTGGGAGATCAAGCCTTTAATACATAGAACTTTTGAGAAAATTCCCAATTTAAACTATAGCACACATACAAATAATTATATCAATAAAAATATCATGACAGCAGTTCAAATGATAGGCCCCCCATACCAAATAATTTCCTTGAAAACTTGGCATTTATTCCCCTATGGAGAATGCATATTTTCGGGGGGGGGGTGTTTTGATTTCTGGTTGGTGTTTATCTTTTTAAAATATCATATTTATTTACTAAGTTGAGAGACAGAGACAGATACAGAGAAAGAGAATGGCTGTACCAGGGCCTGCAGCCACTGCAAATGAACTCCAGACTCATGTGCCACCATGTACATCTGGCTTATGTGAATAATGGAGAATCAAATCTGGGTCCTTAGGCTTTGCAGGCAAGCACCTTAACCATTAAGCCAAGTCTACAGCCTGTATTTATCCTTGCCAATGTTTTATACATGTATTTAATGTGTTTTGATCACATTTGACCCCCACCCACTACCTTCTTTTCACCCTCTGCTATTCCCACTGAAACCCATATGTCCAACTAGTTGTGCTTCTACTTTGATGGCTTTTGCTTGTAACCCTCTAAGTGTAATTAGGCTTGCTTGTATGAACATGGGTCAGAGTTATTTACCAGAGCATGAGCAACTTACCAATGGTACACAACTGAAGAAAATGCCTCTTCCTCCCCCAGCAACCATTAACTGCCAAAAGCTCCTGTCCCCAACTCATGAAGAAATGTTAACAGACCTAATCTTGTGCAGGTCTTGTATAGGTTACCAGAACTACTATGAGGTCATGAACTCAGTGACTGTGTCACATTGAGAAGACAGTGTTCTATCACCATGTATACTTTTACTAATTCAGACATTTTATCCATACATGTTTATTGCATCCAGCTTATGTGGGTGCCGAGAAATCAAACCTGGGTCCTTAAGCTTTGCAGGCAAGTGCCTTAATTGCTAAGCTATCTTTCCGGGCCTGTTTTTATTTTTTTAGTTGTTATGATCTGTGTCAAACACAGTTTGAAAGTTTGAGCCATAAGTGGAGCTAGTAAGTTCCAGCTATTGACCTGGTCTTACCAGACATGTCAGTTTTACTGAGCACCTAGTGTGGCCTGAGCCTTATATGTATTATACCACAAAATCTACATTTTATCTGTCATAAATCAGGTCAGTTTTTACTAACTTCCTACCTTCCTAATTTTCAGATGAGAAACTTAATGCTTACAAATGTCATATAGCCTGAGCAGAGCAAACTACTTGCCTAGTATGCACAAGTGTCTGAATTCAGTCCCTAGCAGAGCGCGCGCACGCGCGCGCACACACACACACACACACACACACACACACACACACACACACACTTTCCAAGGTAGTGCATACTCCAATTTCAAGCACTCTACGTTGTTGTGAGGCAAAATCAAGGGCCTTTTCTAATGAATTCTGCCCTCTTTATAAGGTTTCAGGGTCAGATCTTCATACTTCTCCCACCCAGTGCAGAGCCATCAAGTGAGCTTGTTTTACTATGGTTATGCCAAGAACAGATTGTTGTTTTTCTTCCTCCTGGGATCACTGCCTTTCTTTCTGTGGACCACTTTTATAGTGTTTATTTCATAAGACTTGAGAACTATCACTCACCTTTACCTCTGTCCCTGGTTATTCCAGATCAGTGAACTTCCTTCAGTTGCTAGCCAGAGGAGAGGACGTAAAGAGAAAAAGGGTTTGGCTCTTGCCATTAGACAATGAGGGCATGGGGAGGCACAGGAAGTATGATTCAGACAATGGAATCAACAACTGGACTTTCAAGTTCACTGTAGCCATTTCACCTCAGTCTTTGTAGTCTTTCCCAAATAACAATTTTGATGTTTGCAATCAAATTTTGACATTTGATTATCAAAATTTTGTACATATCTTCGTTTCATATTTAGAATTCAATTTTCTTTATGTGAGTGATTTTTTTTTCTGAAATATTTTAAAGAAAGACATTATATTGTTCCTATCATGGAAGTACAGTGCCATGGACTGGTACTTGAATATAGTATTAAAACCAAATACAGTAACAAACAAATTGAATGAACTCTATACAGACTCAATGATTGGGCGTCAGGTTTGTAGTTTCTTTCTAACCTAAAGAAAGAATAGTCTCCAAGTAGTATGACTGTGTCACAAGTTTAAAATTACTTACCATATTCACTGGAGTCTATTATCTGTGAGGGAAAAAGGAGAGATTTCTTTTGCCAACTGCAGGTAGTAAATTCAGACATTGAATGTAAGATTGGAATGAGAAGAAACTAGTGAAAGTGAGAAACAACACACATACACACACACACACACAGAGAGAGAGAGAGAGAGAGAGAGAGAGAGAGAGAGAACAGGGTATTATAGAGCTTATTCCAAAAGGGATCAGGTTGAAACAATTCCTCCCTTAGTTACAGATGGAAAGAGTGGCAAGCTCTACTTACATATTTTGAATGGTGGGGTGAAGACAAGGTATGGTAAAATCTTAGAATGAAGGGTTCTGAAACTCTGAGGTCAGATGGGGGATCATGACAGTGCAGAGACTGAGTGGAAGAAAAAGAAATAATAAATATTCCCAGTGGTAAGAATTAACATTCAGATTCCTAAGCAAAATAATAAACAGTTTTAATTAGGATTTCAGAGGACTCTGTAGATATTGGCAGCATATGTGCCACATCACATGCTTCATGTGTGTATGGATTTGTGCAGTGTTGCCTGGGTGACACTCATGGTTAAGCAAAGTGAGTCCCAGAGATATCAGAGAAAGTGTAATGATAGAACCCCTATAAAGGTATTCACTCAAGAAAATTCTAAGTAGCCATTTCTTGCCTAAGTATAATGATTCTATTAGATGCTGATTGAAATCCTACAGACAATGATTTGTCCAACACATTTTTTCAGTGATTGAATTGCCAATTGTAACAGACAGCTTCAGGTTCACTGAGATGAACTTTCAGACCAGACACAGTTATGGAGGAAGAGATACTTATTGAAGCTTACAGATCCAGGGGAAGTTCCATAATGGCAGAAGAAACTGGCCTGCCTTCACAGGTCCAAGCAGAGAGAGAGAAACACAAGCCTAAAACCAAAAGCCACAGCACACTTCAGGAACTCCAGCTAGGCACACTTTGCATATCTTTAGATTGAAACCTGAAATCTACCACCACACTTTAAGATCCACCCAGTGACACTGCCTCCATCCAGGATGCTGCAGATGCAAACTACAAGCAAATAAACAACTGAATATATTGGGGGCCATCTATTCTATTCAAATCACCACACCAATGAAGAATAAACATAGTCTGGTTTAGGGGTGAAATAAGTTGCCATTTAATTTTGGAAAACTATGTAGAGCAAAAGTGAGCATTGATGGTTACATGTGATAGCATATTTCTTTCTACCTTTCCTTCTCCACCCACCCATCTATTTCCCCCATCTTTCCTTCCTTCTTGTCTCTCTTCCCTTTCCCTGCCTTTTCTTCCCCTCCCTCCCTTTCTTTCTTTTCCCACCTGTGCTTGACTGGTTACATCAGGACCAGGTAGACCAGGTAGGCTGTGATCAGCTCCTCATGCTAAGCAGGAGCAAGGCATCAGCAGCACTAAGAGCAATGCCCCTGCTAGGTATGATGAGAGCCACAGTGAGACACATGGCCTACAGGCAGCTGGCATGTGATAATAGCCTGGGATTCTGGGATCTTCTGTTCCTTGTCCTCTTTGCTGGATTCGGAATATGGTTGCTGGGAGCACAGAAGTCTTTGGAGCATCTACTACTGTGCAGTTTCCATGGAAAATGAAAGTTGCATATTTTCAAAATATAACAAAATATACCCAATGAAAATAAGACAGTGACTCCTGTATTGTCATGAAAGAGAGCAAGTCAATTATTAGTGAAGCAAGATGATTTCCAAGCCAATGTTCAGAAATGGCCTAATCAAATGTGAAGTTAACTATTAGGCCCCCATCTCCCTGCCTATGTTGAGTTGATTATCAGGGAAGATGAGCCACCACAGAAGTATTTAAAATTCCCCATTGGAGTGCACAAGTTGGCTCAATAGGTAAAGCGCTTGCCCCTAAATCTGAGTAGCTGAGTTCAGTTTGCCAGCAGGTACATAAAATGCTGGTATGGTGGTATATGACTGCAATCCCAGAGATGAGGAGATGGACATGGTGAATCCCTGGGCTTCACTGGTTTGCCAGTCTAGCTGAATCAGTGAGCTCTAGGTCCAGAAAATGACTGTTTCTCAAAGAACAAGGGAGAAAGTGTTAGAGAAAGATACATTACATTGACCTCTGACCTCCACATGTGTTTGCAAAAATACGAACATACAACATGTGTATACACATCATACACACACACACACACACACACACACACACACACACACACACACCTTGTGCTGTCTCAGTTTTCTGCAATCATCAGTGTGGTTTTTGGTTTTTATTTCAGATTGAAAACATGATATTTTCTTTCTGGGAAGTGCTTATAGAGGGTTATTATGGGCAGATATAGTTGAAAAAAAAAAGCTGGTTCAATAAGAGGCAGTAGAGACAATGCCCTTTGAGAGTTAAAACTTTTATTTGGAGAGTTGAAAGCACTATGCCAAGGAAGCATAGTGGAATATGAAGCCAGAGAGGGAAAGAGAGACCCCAAAATCTGAAGGATAAAGCAAGGCTGTTTCTTTTATGAGTATCTTGGAGAAAGGAGTATGTCTGGGCACAGACTAATGAAAGAAGTCATAACAGCAATGGCTTGCTGCCTTGTTCTTAGATAGGGTCCAAGGCCATCACCCAGGTGGTTTTTGGTTTCCCTGACAACAGGGGGCTGGTTATTACTTTCCTGCCTGTCCCTAATCTTATGTAGCAAAGTCCACTTAAAGTGACCACATCTACTTTCTAATAATAATCAAAAACCAAATAACAAAATAGAGTTTTCTTGAAGACTTTCACTGCTTAGTTGAAATTTAACCAATGAAACTATACCATCTCCACATGCAGTACAAGTTAGTCAAGTTTTCTTTCTTATGAAAGTGCTACTTAAAAGACTTTTTTGACTGACTTTTTTATTAATTAGTTTTGTGCTCAGTGAATACAGTCAATTTAGTACCATTGTTAGGCTCATCCATATCCTACCCCCTCCCTCTGGCCCCTCCTTGTTGAAGTATATGGGTCATGCATTCTGGAGTTAGCCCACAGTTATGGTTAGGATAAATGTCTCTTGCATATCATGACCCAACATGTGGCTCTGACATTCTTTCTTCTCCCTCTTCTTCAAAATTTCCCTGAGCCATGTTGGGTTCATTTTTGGTCTGCTTCAGTGATGAGGTATTGGGGCCTTCTGGGTCTCTGGAAATCTGATTTGGTAGGAGTTGATTTTTCTCTGGGTTGATCTCCTTCACTCTTGTGCTAGTACCTGGTTTACCAAAAAAACAACACCCTTGCTTGTTTTGCCAGTTGTTAGTTTCAGCTGGGGCACTTTGAGGTATGATGGGGTGGCTGTCTCCTTAGGATCTATGTCTATCTGAAAAAGAGAAGCAGATTCTCCAACAGAGAGTAAAGTTAGCACCCAACAAATGAGATAGCCCTTACTTTTTTATAGAGACTTTAAAGGTGTAGGCCCTCTTGTAGCCCACGAGTGGTGGTAGCTTGATAATGGAGAGTGGGCTAATGTTTGGATATGGTCCTGACTTGTTTCCCAGTTCCAGGAATTGGTCCCCTACCACTGAGGGGATCAGTTAGCCAAATCAAGAGCAGTTGGCTTCCCACCATGGCTGTGCACCACTATTGCACTTGTGTGAGCATCATGACAGGTTATTTGCTGCTAAGTAGGTTAGACCATGAGTTGCTTGGACAGATATTGGTCTTTTAACCATCATTGTATTGAGGTGCTAAAGGTTCAGGAAAGTTCTTGAACTCTAAATCCTAGGTCCATGTCTACTTTTTAATCAAAGAATTGAATAAAATAAGACTGAGAGGATAATTATTCAATTATTATATTTATTGAGGGAAATACATAGCCAAGGAAAGCACCCATGTGGCTTGAGATACCACATGAAGGGCTTGGGAAAACCATGGACAGAAAAGAAAGCAAAGAAAGTTCAAAGAGCTCCTGCCATGTGGGGAGCTAGAAGGGGTAAAAAGGCCATGTGGAGAGTAAGGGCTAGGGGCTCTCCCCTTGGTTCAACCCAGTTGGAGGAGAACCTCAGCAGCAGCTGGAAGGTCAGGAAAGGTCAGACAACACAGAGCGCATGCCATCCCTTCAAGGTAGCTCATATGTATATAAACAGTGAGTATAGAAGCTTAAATACTTTAAGTTTAGGTTGCTGATGAAGACCACAACTAAGAAACATGTTCAGGGCTGATTTGCATATTAGTAGCACTTACCCAGGTGGAATACACCTGAGAACAACAGTTGGTTTCTAAGAAACTCCACAAAGTAAGAAATGTGAACTGTAATGATGTGCTCTCATTTTTCAGTGCCTTGGATTTTGAACCCAGAGTTTAGGCACTTGGGAGATGACATCATACTGAAGAAAGGGAATGTAGAAGATCTGCTTGTGTTTTTTGAAGCCATGTGATGATTTACTCCCTTGTGTATTACTTTCCAATACTGAAAACTTCTGTGGATCTTTGGTTTAAATTTGATGATTTCAGTGTGGCTAGTGAACTCTAACTAGCCCTTAATTTCATTTTACTAGGAATTGGTAACTAAAAATGTAAAAAAGAGTAATGTAATTACCCAATATAACAAAAACCAACATTCTTAAGCTGTTTACATAATAAAATATATTCTTGTTACAAGGTCATGGTGTAATATCCTTCCAGTCAGAAGCCCTCTTTTCCTTAAGTTGCTTTTTTCTCCACTTGCTTGTTCTCCCCAAGACAGCATCTCAGCTATCCTCGGCTGGTCTCAAACTGGCTGACCTTGAACTTCTGATTCTCTTGCCAAGATGGCGACTGCCTAACTGCACCGCACATCCCAGGGAAAGAAAGGCAAGACATTAAGGGTTCACTGGGTCTTTTAGGGGAGAGCAATCTCCAATAGATTGCCAGTCGGAGGGCACAGAAGGGAAAAAATCAGGATGAATCCCTCACGTGCGGGTAGCCCACCCCTCCCCCTAAGCAGCTGTCATACCCACAGTCCCAGCTTCAGGAAACTCCTGCACTTACTGTAGGAAAAGAGTTCCAGGCCAACATAGTTCAACTTGCCTCACTGCACAGGGGCGATCACCCTGCTACCCCTGCCCACGAGTGACCTTGGCCAGGCTATGCCTGCTGGCCCATTGGAGCTCAGGCTCCTTTGATCAATTTGCCTGCCAAATGCACGCGCCTGCCGATCCCTGCTGGTGCAAGCTTAGCATGCTTGGCCCATTTGCTCACTTACTAGTAAGCTCCAGCAGCCACACTTGCGCGCAGGAGCTCAGGCCCATTGCAACTGCCCACGCAAGCTCAGGCTGTCTCTGTCTGTCACTTGCACCAGCTCAGGTGCCAGCCTCTCCCTGTGGGCCACTCGGGCTGACCTCCACTGTCCTGTTGCAGGGGAGTGCAGACTGCTTCCAGGTCCCAGTGTTCGCCCACGCCTGAGTTTGGGCTGCTTCGGTGCTGGGTGCCTCAGTGTCCCTCCTAGCGCAAGCGCAGGCAGCTTTGGCTCATTACTGCTTGAGAGCATAGGCAACTTTGGCGCCCGTGCCAGGCAGGAGCTCAGGCGGCTTTGGCAAGTGAGAGCCAAAGCCCAGACTGCTTGGCAACTGCCTCAGGCTGCTTCAGCTTCCCACTGTGCTTGAGCCCAGGCTGGTCCACCCATTTATATATCTTTTATGTGTTTTATAAATCTCTCAAGATTATAGCTAAATTAATATGACTACTGAAAATACAATAACACTTTGACATCATCTTTCTCTTCTGTAAAAATATTCTACGCACATACACATGACCAAAGCAATCTTGTTTTAGAAATTTCCCATTTATACTAATTGAGGAAAGAAAAGAATTTCAACAATTATGTGAATATTTCCAATGTTAGTTGACTGAGTTCTACCTAGTGTTCAATCACTGCAACTACTAACTTTAATTCAACATTGGTACAGTTTTTCTCTGGCTGCTCACATCAGCCTGTTCCATGTGTGGGCCTCCTGTTATTAGCTTCACCTCTGGACTCAACTTAAAACTTTGTTGTCTGTGTTCTTGCTCTGTTTGGGACATAAAGAGGAGAGGTGGAGCCCATAGAAAGCTCTCTTTGTAATTTCTGCTCCCCTGGAAAACAGCAAGGTTCAAAACCTGCAAATCTTTCCAGCTATAATCAGGAGTTTTCTGAGTGTCCGCCCTGCCAGCTCTTCATTTTTGTCACCGATAGATGGCGATGCTGGCGGTCTGGCATTGAGAGGGACAGGACTGCTGGACAGAAGGTGGCCTCTCCCTCCTGACAACTGGCTCTTTCAGCAAGATCTTTACCATGTGGCATCTAGTCTGTCCTGGGGGCAGGGTAACATCCACTTTGGATTTCCTCAGATGCTCACACTGGCTGGGGGACAAGAACTGGATGGCAGCGTGACCTCTGGAGCTACAACTCAGGTAGTGGGAGGTAAGGACCCAGCTGAGAACCCTTGATTGATTGTACATATTATTATGCAAGTTTCTATTTTATTAAGTTATGCTCTAGTTTTTATTATTTCTTGCCATCTATTACATCTGAGCTTGGCTTCTTATTTAAGGTCTATCATTAGATTGAGCTTTCTCTCCGGTTTTGTAAGCAAGTACTTTTAATTGGTGAGCTATCTCTCCAGCCTTTCTCTCTGATATTGTGATATGAGCAGTTATAACTATAAACTTTCCTTTTATGACTGTTAGCTGTATCACACATGACCTGATAGATTGTGCTATCATTTTCTTTCATTTCTAGGAAAATTTTAATTTCTTCTGTGCATGTTTTTTTGTTGTTGTTCAAAAGTTCACTTTTTAATTACTCAAGTATTGTGTAGTTTCTAAAGTATTTCTTGCTGCTGATTTCTACTTTGGTTCCACTGTGGCATGATGGCTTTCAGGAAAGAATTTTTTATATGTTTAAGCTTGTTTCATGGCCTATAACATAATCAATTTTGATGGCTCCATGTGTAACTGAGAAGAATGTGTATTCTCAATCTGTCAGATGGAATATTCTGTCAATATGTGTTAAATCCAGGGAATCAGTGCCATAAGTTAGCTCTGAAGTTTCTTTGTGGTTATTAGTTTGGAAAACCCATCTAAATATGAGAGTGGGTATTAAGGTCTCCTACTGTTACTGTGTCCAGGATCTATGTGGTCTTTTATGCCTTTGGTGTTCATTTTATAGAATTGGGAACCTCAGCCTTCAGTGAATATATGTTATCTTTCCTGACATTCTTGATCTCTTTAGACTGGTTTTGGTTTCAAGTCTAATTTATCAGATACAAGGATTTTTACTCCTTCTCTGTTTCCAGCTTGGCTGGTAGGTGGATTTTCATCCTTTGATACTCAGTTTTTCAACATCTTCTCTAACTAACTATATTTTGTGAGACAATCAATAGTTGGTCCTTGGTTTTTTTAATCTAACAAATTAGTGTCTTTATATTGGTACATTGTGAGACAATCAATAGTTGGTCCTTGTTTTTTTTTAATCTAATAAATTAGTGTCTTTATATTGGTACATTGATACCATTTACATTTAAGGTTGTTATTGGAAGGGACAAGCTATTTCATATTACTTTGCTTGGAGATGTTCTGTTTGGCTACATTACTGGTATTTCTTGTCCTCCTCCATGTTATTTCCAAGCCTTGCCAGTTTGCTGTGTTGGGCTTGATTTTTTCCCTTGTGGTTCTTTGTTCATCTGTTCTTTTCAGGAAGTGCATTCTTTCATGGATAGTGCATTCTTTTGTGAGTTTGCCTGGGTGTGCTGGTTCTCTTCCTCTTGTATAGTACTCCTTTAACATTATCTGCAGCACTGGCTTTCATGTCATGAATTACCGTAATTTGTGTTGTCTTGAAATATCATTATTTCCCCATCCTTTTTGAGGTTAACTTTATTGCATATTGCTCTTGTGGTGGGCAGTTACTTACTTTCAGGACTTGAAATATGTCATTTCATGCTCTTCTGGATTTTAAGATTTCTTTCTTTTCTTTTCTTTTTGTTTATTGAGGTAGGGTCTCACTCTAGCCCAAGCTGACCTGGAATTCATTATGTGGTCTCAGGCTGGCCTTGAACTCATGGCAAACTTCCTACCTCTGCCCCCTGAATGCTAGGATTAAAGGCATGCACAACCATGCCTGGCTGCTTTTAAGATTTCTAATGAAAGAGCTGAAATTATTCTGATATCCTGCCTTTAGTATGGGAGCTTGAGTTTTCCCCTCCATCTGTTAATACTGATTCCTTACTTAACATTTCTGACATCTTGACTATGATATTGTAAAGCGGTTCTTCTCTGGACATGTCAGTTTGGTGTTCTAAATGCCTCTTGGCTTTGAATGCCAACTTCTTTTTTTTCTCTAGTGGTGAGGGGTTTCTAGGAATAATTTAATTAGATAATTGGCCTATTCCTTTTTATTTATTTCACTTCCTTTTTTCAGGCCTTGGAACCTTTGGTTTGGCCTCTTGAATGTACCCATACTTCTTGGAAATATTAGGCCTATCCGTCAGTTTTTTTTTTTTTCTTTATATATGTCAAGGGTATTATTTTCTCAACTTTGTCCTCCATCCCTAAAGTTCATTTTTATGTTTCTCCCTATTTTTTCTGGTCCTAATGCTTTGTGTTGCCTTTTTAAAAAAAATCTTTTGCTTTCACTTCTAGAATTTGTTTGTTTCTTTTCAGCACTTAAACTTCCTTGCTATTGTGTCTTCCATATTTATGACTTTGTATTACATTTTACTAACTCTTTAATTTGCTTTGGAGACTGCCTTGTCATGGCTTTCAGTAGAGTTCCTCCCTTTAGTCATCTGCTCTTTGAGTATTTAATGTAGTCATTGATCCCATTAAAGTCAGACTCTGAATTCTTTCTCAGATATTTTGGCTATCTCAGTGTTTTTGTCTTCCTTTGTAGAGTGGTTGAGAGGCAGAGAATGAGTTATGGTAGGTTGTCCATATTATTTGTGTTTGTTATGCTTTGTACATATGTTGGGTTACACGCATCTTTCAGTTTTAACTCTGTCTTTTTCTACCTCTATTTGATTGGCTGTTCTGTTTTATATGAGCCTGCTTATAGGACTGTGTTTCCTGAAAATTATGACTCCTACAACTATCAAGGGGGAATTTGGTGTCATGTCTCACCACTGAATTTATTGGAAGTCCTGGTTTAGCCTTGCTGATGGAAACCCTTTTGTGTTACACCTGTGTGTCTCCATTAAGGTGCAGAGATAGTGGTGCTGGGATATGGGTTGAAGAAGGTTTATAGAGTTTTCTTTAGAGCAAACAGTAACAGCATTTAAGTAGTGAAATGAAGAAGGAAAGGGGGAGGGAGGAAAGATAGGGTAAAGTATGAATAAAAAAGAAAGTACATGGAATGGAGGCATGAGAAGTAGTGGGGATACTGCTACAGATGCAGAAATGTGCATAGAAGATTTTTTTTGAGGTAAGGTTTCAGTCTAGCCCAGGCTGACTGCAATTCACTCTATAGTCCAAGGCTAGCCTCAAACTCATGGTAATTCTTTTACCTCTGTCTCATGAGTCCTGGGAATATAGCCCTAAGTTACCATGCCTGGTGAAGAGTGTTTCTGTAGGTGTAGAAAAGTAATGGACAGTCATGAATGTCTGTTCTGGTGAGATAGAGATTAAAACACAGTAGCTTAACAATGTACACAATTTCTAGTAATAAAAAGTAACCAACTAGAAAAAGAAACAACATGACTAAAATGCTACTTGTTTATTTATTTATTTGTTTATGAGAGAGACAGAGAGAGAGAGAGAGAGAGAAAATGAGAGAGTGGACGTGCCAAGGCCTCTAGCCACTGCAAATGAACCCCAGACACATGCACTACCTAATGCATCTGGCTTAGGGGTGGGTACTGGGGAATCAAACCTGGTTCCTTAGTCTCCATAGGTAAGTTCTTTGACTGCTAAGCCATCCTTCCAGCCATAAAACATTTTTTAAAAAACATTTAATTTTTACTTATTTATGAGAGAGAGGGAAAGAGAGAGAATGGGTTCACCAGGTCCTCTAGTCACTGCAAACAAACTTCAGATGCATGCACGACCATGTGCATCTGGCTTATATGGGTTCTAGGGAATCAAACCTGGGACCTTAGGCTTTGCAGGCAAATACTTTAACCATTGAGATCTCTCTCTAGCCCCCCCCAAATGTTTTTCTTTTTAAAGACAAAAGCAAAACATGAAACAAAATTGGTGGAAACCTGAAGTGTAAGGTACCAGTCTGAATTTTTCCCCTCAAAGTGAAGCTGTCATTCCTCTCTTCAGTAGGATTGCCCTTTGTATCAGTTTCCACAGAAAGGAGGAGGGACTGCTGAGCTCAGCAGTACAGTCAAATTCTACCTGAGTGCCCTTTCAGATGAGGACTTCTGTAAGCATACTCTGGCAAGAAGAAGTTTATGCTGATAGAAGTCCTCATCTCTGGGCTGTCTCTGGGGACATGCTTCCATAGGCATTTGTTTTTGTACCCAGAACCCCTTCATTGACATTTTCAGTTTGGGCATTTTTCCTTTTCAATCAATTTGGATTGTCATAAACTAGAGCCTTCCATAGGTGTACACAGGGGAAACAAGACAATAAAGCATCAGAGAGGAAAAAGGACTCTTGGGAACTTGGCTAGAAGACATTCATATGATATTCTGGCAAAGAGTCTGGCTGCATTCTCCCCATGTTCTGAGAACTTAGTATGCACTTAAAACTAACTGTCTGGGGAATGAGAAGATGGGTTAGTGGTTTCAGGCACTTGCTTTCAAAGCCTACTGGCCTAAGTTCAATTAGAAAATCACGTACATAAGCCAAATGCTAAAAGTGAGACAAGTATCAGGTTTTCATTAGTAGTGGCAACAGGTCCTGTTGTACCCAAACACACACACACACACACACACACACACACACACACACACACACACGTAAATAAAAAATTTTTTAAAATGAACTAATTTCTGTGGTGGAGGAAATATCAAGACAGCTTAGCATTCAAGTTAGAGCATAATTAATGCTCTTCTTCAGATCTAAAATAAGAGAAAAAGCAAAAAGAAGAAAATATGAACTTTGGTTAGGAAAGGTGTGTGAGCAATTTTGAAGTGTCACACAAGAGTGCAAACCTAAATATTTTATGTGTGTGTGTGTGTGTGTGTGTGTGTGTGTGTGTGTGTGTGTACATGTTTGAACATGCCAGGGTCTCTTGTAACTGCAAACAAATGTTTATCGGACTTTTTGTGAGTGGCTGGGGAATTGAGCACAGACCAGGAGGCTTTTTAAGAAAGTGCTTTAACCACTGAATCATCTTCCCAGCCTCAGTTTTGATATTTTGATATGTTCTTTGATTATTTTCAGGCCCTCTGTTTCCCTTTCCTTCTTATCTCCTTCCTCCCTGCTCCTCTTCTTCTTTCACAACCCTCGTGTATCCCCTATTAATTTACATTCTTTCCCCTTGCTTCCACAAATGAAAACATATTTAATATATATTTTAGTGGGACTGGCTTATTTCACTTAACAGGATGACCTCTAGTTCCATCAATTTTCTTTATTTTTTGACTATTTAATTAACATTTTAAAGAAAATATTATTAATAATAATGAAATGAATAATGAGATATTTTACAGTGCTTGAAAATTTATGAATCTGTTTTAAAACAATTAAATTGATCATGATGGAGTAGCTTCTATGAGACTTTCTCTTCATTATAAACACTAAAAAATTTTCTGTGGAAAAATGTGAAAATTACCCAAATAAAAAAGAGCAATGCATTTTGAATAGGTACTTTACAAAATAGGACATCCAAATGATTCATCCTTGCTATAAATCTAGTAAATGCAAAGTGAAACCTAAATGAGATACCAATGTACCATCACCAGGTAACTGTACATGCAAAGACTGACAATATCATGAGAAGTGAGAATAGGGATGCCCTGCAACTCCCATGCATTAACAGTGTAGATGTGCATAATTTTATTTACTTGAACAATATCTGCTGATGTTAGAAAACATTGATGATCTAACAACTCCATTCCTAGTACCAATGTCCACAACAAGTATATTTTTTTAAATTTTATTTATTTTTTATTAATTAGTTTTGTATTCAGCAAATACAGTCAGTTTGGTACCATTATTAGGCTCATCCGTGAACTACCCCCTCCCCATGGTCCCTCCTTGTTGAGGTATATGGGTCATGCATTCTGGAGTTAGCCCACAGTTATGGGTAAGATAAATGTCTCTGCATATCATGACCCAACATGTGGTGGGACCACATGAAGCTGAAGAGTTTCTTTATAGACAAGCATACAATAAGTTAAGCCAATAGATTACCCACAGAATGGGAGAAAATATTTGTGGGTTATCCAAACTGATAGAGGCCTAATCTCTAGAATCTACAAAGAACTCAAAAATCTGAACAATAAAAAGTCAAACACCCCACTCACAAAATTAGGCAAAGAGCTGAACAGACAGTTCACAGAGGAAGAAATACAAATGGCAAACACACACTTAAGAAAATGTTCATCATCCCAAATCATCAGAGAAATGCAAATTAAAACAACTATGAGATTCTACCTTACCGCAATAAGGATAGGAAACATCAAAAAATCAAATGAAAATAAATGCTGGCAAGGATGGGAAGAGGTAGGAACACTCATCCACTGTTGGTGGGAATGTAAGATGGTACAACCACTTTGGAAAGCAATATGGAGACTCCTAACAAAAGGTGACTATAGAGATACCAACAGACCCAGTTATTCCCTTACTGGACATCTACCCTAAAACCTACAAACCACAGGCCAGAGAGATTTGCTCAACCATGTTTGTAGCAGCTCAATTCATAGTAGCTAACAGCTGGAATCAACTCAGATGTCCATCACTAGAAGAATGGATAACTAAGATGTGGTATATCTACACAATGGAATTATACACAGCAGTAAGAAAAAATGACACAAAGAAATTTGAGGAAAAATGGTTGAACCTGGAACAGATCATTCTCAGTGAACTTATCCAATCACAGAAAAAAATCACCACATAGTCTCACTCATCTATAGCACCTAACCTGAATCTCCCCAAGATACCTTACATACCCAGAAAGCATTCATGGACTAGATACTAGGATGGATGGGGAGGGAGGGGAGGACATTGAAGGGGTGGGAAACACAAATCTAGACCCAAACAGCAATGGTACCATAAAATCCTACTTCCTAAAAGGCAGACCAAATGGATGAACCTTCACCAGGCCCTTAAAGGGAACACCTGAACCATAAGACACCAGAGAGGGTATGATGCAGACTAACCTTAATCTTCTACATCTTCCCTCCCTCCCTCTCCTGCTCTCTCTTCTTTCTAACTCTTGTATATTAGTTATCTTTTTCCTCCTTCTCCTAGTGGGCCCTAACCTGTAACTCCCAGTAACAGCATGTGGCCATCATCCACAATGAGCTTTTGATCAGAGAGACCTACAAGGTTTCTAAAAGACAGATAGATTTCTGTCAGAGTACTTGATGGCCCAACAAAGGTTAGTGTTAAGACACTACTGATGAATACACCTTATGTGATTGACATGTAAAAAGGAATGGCATGGCTAGAAGTTGGAAGAGAGTCAGTCCCCAGGCAGTCAGTGTGTCTAGTGCCAGAAGGTGCTACATGGGAGACTGAGGGAAAATGACCAATATCTGTCCAAGCAACTCATGGTCTAACCTACTTAGCAGCAAATAACCTGGTGTGATGCCCACACAAGTGCAATAGTGGCACACAGCCATGGTGAGGAACCAACTGCTCTTGATTTGGCTAACTAATCCCCTCAGTGGTATGGGACCCATAGCTGGAGCTGGAAAACAAGTCAGAACCATATCCAAACATAAGCCCACTCTCCATTATCAAGCTACCATCAATCATGGGCTACAAGAGGGCCTACACATATTAAATTCTCTATAAAAAAGTAAGGGTTATCTCATTTGTCCTGGTGCTAACTTACTCTCTGTTGGAGAATCTGCTTCTCTTTTTCAGATAGATGTAGATCCTAAGGAGAGAGCCACACCATCATACCTCAAAAGGGCCCTGGCTAAAACTAAGAAAAATTGGCAAAACAAGCAAAGGTGCTGTTTTCCTGATGAACTGGATACCAGCATAAGGGGGAAGGAGATCAACACAGAGAAAAATCAACTCCTACCAAATCGGAGAACCAGAGCCCCAGAGGCCCCAACACCTCAGCACTGAAGCAGACCAAAAATGAACCCAACATGGCTCAGGGAAATTTTGCAGAAGGGGGACGGAAAGATTGTTCATCAGTTTTCTTGCAAACAAAATGTTTATTCTTCTTCATTGCTATTTATGAAGTATATAGACTATATTTTCTGTATGCATTCATATATCAATGGGCTACAGACTGGTTCCATAACTTGGCTATTGTGTATAATGCCACATTAAACATGGGTACGTGATTATCTCTATAGTGCTGATTTTTATTTTCTAAAGAACATATACTTTCATTTTCACAGTGGTCAGACTAATGTACATGTCCACTAGCAGTAAATGTGGCTTACTTTTTCCTCTATTTCTTTCTCAGAAATAATTCATTTTGTTGATGGCAGCTGTTCTAACTTGATGAAATGGAATGTCAGTGTAATTTTAATTTACATTTTCTGAGGGCCAAAGATGTTGAACATATTTTTCATGTAGTGATTGGCCATTTACACTTCCATTTGAAAAGTATCTGCATTTCTACTTCCCCACTTATTAATTACATTATTTATTCTTTTGGTGTTTATCTTTTGAATTATTTAAACAATCTACATTAATCTTATAAGATGTACAGATTACAGAGATGTCTGTTTTTCCTTTAGCAATTTGGCTTTTAATTTGATTCAGGCACATCTGTCAATTTCCTGAGCTATTTCAGATTTCTGATTCAGATTTCAGACAGCCAGTGTCTATGCCTAGATTGGGAAGTAGTTTACTCCATGCTACTCTAGTAAGTTCAGTTTCAGATCTCGGTCAAAGTCTTTGATCAAGTTTGAGTTAATTTTCATACAGCTAGAGAGACAGTGATCTGATTTCAGCCTTCTATATGTAGATGTCCAGTTTTTCCACTAACACATATGTCAAAAGGCTGTTGTGTTTTCTAATTGTTGGATTTGTTACCTTTTTTTTTTCTGTAACTTGACAACTTTCATAAATATAATGTACCATGATCCTAATCTTCTCCCAATACCCTTCACCTTTGCCATCCTAAAGCTCCCCACTACCGAATCCCTTCTTCTTTTTAACTAGTTTCTTTTCTATTCTGATGCCATCATTTTTTCCCTCCTATTATGCAGGTCCACAATGGTTTCTGAGCCTTGGAATGTGTAATAGAGATGTCTCAGTGTTGAACACCCACTTTCATTTCTTCTTAGCACTTAGTCTAGTGCTGTGTCAACACAGTGGTCATGGCCATCTGAAAAGAGAAGCATCTCTAACCAAAAGCGAGAGTTCCACTAATATATGAGTATAAACATAAGTATTTAGAGGGACGTTTGTGGGTCCTAATATATCCATTTAACAAAACAGCAGTAGTAGTTTCCCCACTAGGACTTATGGCCCTCTCTTGCTACCTTTTTTAAGAACCAGATAATTGTAGATGCATAGGCTTATTTCTAGATCTCCTACATACTGCTTGTCTGTCTGTCTCTCTCTGCATGTGTGTGTGTGTATGTGTGTGTGTGTTTGCCCTGCAAGTTTTTTTTTTGTTTGTTTGTTTTGTATTATGGCTCTGTAGTACAGCTTGAGGTCAAATATTGAGGTGCTTCCAGAATAATTCTTTTTACTGAGCACAGGTTTGGTGTTTCCATATGAATTTTAGGATTTTTTTTGTTAATAATGTCATTTGAGTTTTGATGGGATTATTTTTAATTTTCAATATAAATTTTAGGACTAGAGCTAGAACATTTTAATAAGATTTTTCCTGCTAATCCAAGAGCATAAAAATTCTTTCCATATTCTAGTGTCTTCTTTAGTTTACCCTTAGATATTTTCTTTTCAAAGTTATTATGAGTTTGTTATTGTAAGTTATTTCTTGTTCTGGTGTATTTGTGTATGCTGGTCAGAGTTTGATGTCAGGCATCTTCATCAGTTATTTTCAACTTAAGTTTTGAGATGTAGACTCTCATTGAACCTTCAGCTAAACAATCTGGCTATTTTAGCTAGCCAGCCAGCAGTAAGGATTTCCTGTTCCTGCCTCCCAACGACACCCACCATTTCCACAGGTGGTGGGGAATCCAATGCTTGTGCTACAAGTACTTTACCCACTGACAATCTCCACAATCCTGTGTATGACTTTTTAGTGTATAGCTGAACTCAGTTTGAAAATATTTTATTGAGAATTCTTGCATCTATGTTTATCAAGGAAATTGACCTATAGTTTATTTTTTATTGCTGTCATGTATTTGTCTAGTATTCATATCAGGATAGTACTGGTTTCATAGGATGAGTTTGGCACTGTTTCTTGTTTTGGAATAACTTGAGGAGCACTGATGTTAATTCATCTTTGAAGGTCATGTAGGATTCATCAGTGTATCAGCTTAGCCTTGGATCTTTTGGCAGGGGGAAATTTATTATCATTTCAATCTCATTGCTCATTATTGGTCTTTCCAGAATTTTATGGTTTGGGTATTTTTTCTACATTTTCTTGACTTAATTTTAGATCTTATGTGTCTAGAAATTTATTATTATTTTTCCTAGATTTTCAACTTTACTGGAATATAACTGTTCAAAATGATCCTTAGTGGTCCTGTGGATTTCAGTGTTAACTGTTGTAACATCCTTCCATTAATTTTATTAATTTGTGTTCTTTCACTCTTTCTTTTGGCCAGTTTGGCTAAAGCCTTAGCAATCCTTTTTATTCTTTTGAAGACTGACTGTATTTTGTGATCTTTCATATTATTCTACTAGTTTACATGTCATTAATTTCAGCTCTGATCTTTATTATAGTTTCCCTTCTACTAATTTTGAAATTGGCTTATTCTTGTTTTATAAGGCCTTGAGGTATACTACTAGCTTTTTGTTTGACATCTCTCTGAATTTTTTTGTTTACGTTTATTTATTTATTTGAGAGTGACAGACAGAGAGAGAAGGAGAGAGAGAGAGAGAGAGAGAGAGAGAGAGAGAGAGAGAGAGAGAGAATGGGCGCGCCAGGGCCTCCAGCCACTACAAATGAACTCCAGACGCATGTGCCCCCTTGTGCATCTGGTTTATGTGGGTACTGGGGAATCAGGCCTTGAACAGGGGTCCTTAGGCTTCACAGGCAAGCGCTTAACCACTAATCCATCTCTCCAGCTCTGATTTTTTTAAATGTAGGCATTTATGGCTATAATCTTCTCTCCTAGAACTGATTTTATTGTATCCCTTAGGTTGGGTTATGTTTGATTTCATTTGACTTGTAGATTTTTTAAAATGTACAAATAATTTTTAGGAAAATATTTTTCACATACAGATGTCTGACTCTTTTTAAATTTTCATGTATTCTGTGAGGCATGGAGTATTATCATTAAAGAAATGGTTGACCAATGCCCCATTCATTAAAAGGTTTTTTTCCCTACATTTATGTGATATTTTATCTTGAAATATGGATTTAGTCTTGTGATTATGTTACATTCAGCTATTTGCTTGATGTACCATCCTGTAGAGGGTTTGTAGGATAGTTCCATATCAGGAAGGGATGATCCCTCTAAAGTCCTATAGAGTGTTAGTAGGATAATTCTATACTGGGGAGAGATACTTCCTCTGAAGTTATACAAAGAGTTTGTAGGATAGTTCATATCAGAAAAGGATTCCTCCACTAAATAGGATGTGTTGGTCATGATCACCATATGCACCTTGGGGATGGTAACACACCCTCAGCAGTTCTTCAGATGTTCACAGTAAAGATTACCTTCCATACTCTATTGCAACAAAGGAAACCTCACAAACAGCTCTGAATGACTTGAAAAGTGAATACTCCAAAAGTATTACAGGTCTACAAATTGTTACAATTAGAGTTACATGTTTATCTTCTAATCATAGTTACTAAGGATGGCCTAAACACTATACACATGTATATGGTTTTCCTGAATGAGTTATTATAAACATTTAAAGTATTTTAATTTATTTATTTGTAAGTAGAGACACAGAGAGGAGAGGAGAGAGAAAGAAAGAAAGAGAGAGGGAGAGAGAGAGAATGAGAATGGGCATGCCAGGGATTCCTGCCACTGCAAACACAAAATCCAGATGCATGATTGTTCCACAGGTGTATCTCTATGAGGAAGATGAAGCCGCCTATCAGCTCTGCCTGCACCAACCAAGAGAGATTTTTATGCCTCTGCTGGTGGGCCTTGGCCTGACGTTGCCCCTTGCTGCCTCTGGTGCTGTAGGAGCCGCTTTTGCTCATACCAACCACCTCATGGAAGACTTCCGAGACAAGCCTGATCAGGCCATGATATTCACCACCGACAGCCTGGAATCTCTTCAGAGACAATTGAACTCTCGTGGGTGTGGCACTTCAAAACCGTAGACCTCATTACTGCTGAATATGGGGGACATGTGTGGTCTTGAAGAATGTTGCTTTTTCACTAATGTGTCAAATATTGTTGAACAAGATGTTAAAACTCTCAAAAAACTCCACAAGGAGCTACTTGACCACTACAAGCCCGAGGACCCCATCACCTGGGTTTCTAACTCTTTAGTCACTTGGCTTACCCCCTTCCTTAGCCTCCTCCTTGCTATAGGAACCCTATTACTTGTAGGACCCCTGCCTCATCAAATTTATAATATTGTAAGGTTGCTACTAATCAGGTTCTTGTGCATAGCCCTATCTGAGCCTATGATAGACTATAAAGATTTCACTCAATATGATGACACCTCCCCATTATAAAAAAGGGGGAGCTGTCGGACATTGGCAGGGCCCTGAGTTAAAGCAAACATAAACTCTCTGACGTGAAACAAATAAATAAAAATTTTTAAAAGCTTTTAGCACATGTATTTTGGAAGATATTTAAGATCCACATTGTAACACATATGCTTATTGAATCTTTTATTACAGCAGCTGTCTAGCAGTTTACAATAGAATATCTTATTTTGCTCTTTTTTACTTAGTTTATTGTGACATTTTTGAGTGGCAAATATAAGTAAGCTATTCAAAGAAATTCCTTATATGAGCAAATTGCAATGTTCTTTACAATTCCTGAATGTAAGAAACAAGTTTGTAAGCATAGATGAACAATGAAATGAGAAATTTAATGAATATACAAAACTGCACATTTAAGTAATTGCTATATAATGAAACTAATAGTAAAGGGCTTTTTTAGAAAATCAAGCAGCTGAAAGTACTTGTCTGTAAAGAAGGTGAAGCATGGGCATCCTAGGAAAAGAAATATATTCCCACTGAGCTTTTTGCACAGGGGTTTTATCACTATCAGGATGAGCCAGGTGTGTGGGCACAGCCCTGGCTGGCTGCTGAATACCCTCGCCCCAGATACGGACCAGACCCCTAGGAGCAAGTGTCCTGAGGGAGTGCACAAGGTGCCAATATCCAGCAGGGTGGGATAGCATGCTTAGGAGTGATCTTAGCTTGGTTCTGCACACCCTACTCACAGAGAAATCTCTAAACCACGGGCTTGTTTCTTTTGCAGTCTGGTGAGACAGCCCTTCATGTGGCAGCTCGTTACGGCCACGCAGATGTGGTTCAGCTACTGTGCAGCTTTGGTTCGAATCCTGATTTTCAGGACAAGGTAGGTCATGGGATGCCATGCACACTTCTGTGCTCTTTGCATGTGTGCCCAGGTGATATACCTGGTGCTCTCTGCAATGAGCTTTCTTGTCATTCATTGCCAAACACTGGTCTGTCTCACATGCAGTAGGCATTGCTGCCTGGTTCACTTCCAGCCTCTTCATTCATTCATTTTATCATGTCATCCTCTGGACATTTCTGTGCTGTGGGTTACAATTATTAGCATGCTTGTTTCATAGATGAGGAAATTGAGGTCAGAGAAAAATTCTATAACTTGACCAAAGTGTTAGTTACTTGTGTGTGACCAAATACCTGAGACAAGACTGCTTAAGGAAGGAACATTTTATTTTGACTTATAGCTCTAGAGTCCACAGTAACAGGGGAGGTGTGGTTCCTTTCCACCCTGGGGCTGTTGTGCATTGGTCTCCCAGGGGCGTCCAGGCAACTGCAGAGCAGGGCCTTAAGTGGCCATGAGCACAAAGGGAAGAAACACCTAGGAGACATCTTCAGAGAATAGCTTGTTTATATGTCAGAGGAATTGGTTTATAAGCTTTTGTGAAAGAGCGAAGAGAGGCATGGGTCATAAGGGGGTTGGTTAGTACAAAGGTTCCACTGACGCCTAATTAGCATGTAGTGATGTCACAATGAGCAGGAAAGGGTCACAGGGTCTAAGTAGTGGTGGGAAAAGGTATAGGGTAAGGTTATAGGGGGATTGGCTATGTGAAGGCTGTGGCTGATACCTCATTAGCATATGAGCGAGCAGCAAGAGGTCACAAGGCTCTGGAGAAAGAGAAACCTAAATCTCATCAGGATGTCCAGGTGTCTCAGGCTAGGGGAGGGAGCAACCTCACTCCTGCTGCCTTGGGACCTGAGGTTATCAGGATCTAGGCTTGCTGACCTCCTGTAGCCCAGGGCCCTGAGCCATGCCTGGCAGCTCAGGTGGCCCACTTTAACCCTTAGTGGCCCAGGGCCCTTACCTGTGCCTGACACTCCCTCATTTTCTGTTCCACTATAATTTATTTCAAGACAATTGTCCCATCTCTCAGCCTCCACCAAACTGTTTAGAGCAAATGTGTAAAGGTATGTCAAGAAGAGAACTGTAGGCCCCTGATAACACCAATCTGAGCTAACATTCTACCTGGTACCCTTTGCAACCAAAAGATAACCCTAAAGACCCCTCTGGGTTCACTACAGTGGTCAGAGGTGCTGTGACACACAGTTGGAGAACCACCCATGTCACAACCCCAGTTGGCATGTCTTAAAAATGTCATATCATTATAGTACTCTCAAATAGCTGTTCTTCCACCTCGTTCTCGTTTGCTATATACTTTGAATTACGGTGTCGATACTACTGGACTCTCCGAGATTTGCCTCCCTCTCTGCCAGCCCAGCCAGAAACTTAATTATCTTATGACAAGCCTTTTGGTCTTTCATCTTTTGAAGTTGTATTTTGAAACTACTCTTTGAACTGCAAAGTACTGGAAAAGATGTTCTGACTGGCTGGCCTGCCTCAGTGGGAGACAATGCCTCCTCTCACTTTCTGATGGACCACAGGCCCCTTACATAATGCTGTCTCTTGGAATGTGCTTCCTAAAATGTCTTTCTCAACAGCTGAAATGTGAACCAAAGGGTTTCACAAGCCACAGTCATGAGAACTCTGTTTTGCTGTGCTTTCCCTCTCCCCAGTATGGTCGGACTCCTCTGCACCTTGCTGCCAACAATGGAATCCTGGATGTGGTGCGCTACCTCTGCCTGATGGGAGCCAATGTGGAGGCTCTGACCTCGGTGAGTACACAGTCAATCGAGTGGGTTTTTGGATGCAGAGAGCTATGGAAACTTCTAGTGCCTCAAGGGCATGAGGAGAAAGACAGTGCTTGGTAATGGCATTCTCAAGCAGACAAGCTGCTATTAAGCTTTAACTCTTCTGCGGTGGTTATATAAACATTTGCCCACACAGACCCAGTTAATACCTAGTTAATGTTTCATCCTCTTCTCCATGCACCAGCCCTGCTGTGCTGGGTTCTCACTGGCCTTTTTGTTTTCAGTGTTACACAACAGTGCCTCTTAGATTTGGATAGGATGTATGTTTTTCTCTGTCATAAACACTGTCAATTGGCCGCAGTGCAGAGGATGCCCAGTGCCCTGTAATGGAAGCTAGAAGCCCTTCAGTGGCTTGAGTGGAGAGTGCCAGGCCACCATGAGGCAAAGTGCTTCACTCTGCCTTTGCTAGTAGGTTTGCAAAATAGTTTTAAGTAAGATTGATTCTATTCCTTTCTCCTCCCACTCCCCTTTTCAGGTCTTCTCTTTCCCAGCAGAAGAAACCTTTGGGCATTCATTTCATGAAATACCAAAGGTAATAGTTTGGCTACTGCAGTAATGAGGTAGCTGTGTTGTGGTGTTACTGTGACGTGCTATTATTTGAGTACTTGCTGGCCCAACAGTGGGTTCACTGCCCAACCCTGTGTAGGAAAGTCCTGACAGTCACAGATAAGAGCTTTACTGATAGATGGTGATTCTTGAAAGAGAGAAAGTGGTGTGGAGATGTGGCAGCCCACCTCAGGATGCCAAGCCAGAAAACAGCCTCATTTCTTTTCTTCTTCTTCTTCCTTTTTTTTTTTTTTTTTTTTAGATTTTGAGGTAGGGTCTCACTCTGGTCCAGGCTGACCTGGGATTCACTATGTAGTCTCAGGGTGGCCTTGAACTCATGATGATCTTTCTACCTCTGCCTCCTGAGTGCTGGGATTAAAGGTGTGTGCCACCACGCCCGGCAAGAGCCTCGTTTCTTAAAGATGCTAAAGGGCTTAACAAACTGATCCAGAGTGCCAAATCCAGCTAGCTGCCCTTTTTTTTCTAAATAAAGTTTTATTGGAATAGCCACACCAATTCATTTATCTATTGTCTCTGGTTTTACATGTTACAGTGTCAGAAGCAAGTAGTTACAATCCAGATTATTTGGCCCACAGAGCTCAAAGCACACTGACATCTCTCTATAGGATATGCCTGCTGACCTGTAGGTAGGAGCTATCCTCCCTGACTCCGCTTTGGGTTAGGCTTTTGTAACGCTATTCCCTCCCCAGGAGTGACAGATCTGTTCTGTGCTGTTAGACTCTCTGCAGGCTCATGCATTACCAATACACTGCATGGATGGGTCCCCTTCTTAGGACACCTACTTAGCTCCTCAAACCCACATTTCATACAGAAGACACCACCCTGCTATGTAAGGACCTGTTAGACCTGTGGTACCATTATTAGCTCACCGTGCTGTGTCTTTTTGTTGTTTTGTGTGCATGTATGTGTATAGAGTGTGTGTGATGTGTGGTGTAGGCATGTGTGTGTGCACGTGGTTGCAGAAGCCAAAGGAGAGCATTGGGTGTCCTTTGGTAATTGTTCCTGTGCATTTTCCCTTAGATGGGTTTTATCCTTGACCCTGAGCTGCTGTCCGTCAGCAATCCACAGCGATTCTCCAGTCTTCATCCCCCATGGACTGGGGTTACAGATGGGAGTGGCCATGCCTGGAGTTTTACATGGGTTCTGGCTGAGTTGAACTTGGATGTCTCTGCCCCGAAAGGCCATTGTGCTTGAGATGCATGCAGTCTTAACCACTGAGCCATCTCCCCGGCCCCCAACCATGTCTTAGCCCACAGTTTAGTTACTCTGTGATGTGGCATTAATATGCATTTTATTTTAATTTTGGGGTGTGTGTATGTGTGTTGTATGTACATATATGTTTAGATGCATGCACCCCATGTGCACACATTCCGAGGTCCTTCTTCATTGCTCTTCCACTCTCTTTCCCTGAGACATTCCTTCACTGAACCTAGAGTTCCGTACCTTTTGGTTAGACTGTCTGGCCAGCGATCCTGCTCTCTCCGCAGCTCTGTGGTTATGGGTCGGGGTGGCCATGCCTGACCTCTCACACCGGTGTCCTGTTAGGAGTTACAAGGATGGTGATGCCACTGCGCACTGAGTGCCTTTCATGAGTGGACAGGCGTGAGGACACCCAGCTTCCTGGCCGGGGAGGATGGGGCTCTTCCTCCTAGAGCGGGTGGCTGGTGGCTGTGGAGGATGGAGAAGACCATCTGGACACAGCACTGAGCCTCAAGGACAGCAGACGAAGCCTCAACCACCTGTCCCTTTCCATTTTCTAGCAGCTGCATTAAAAAAAGAATCAGAGAAGATGGATTTTAGTAGCTTATTTTATTTAGGAAAAGATATGAAAAATACCTTTCAACTTGAATATCTGAAATTTAAAAAAAATCTTTATATTCATCATCTATGCCAACTTTTCAGCGTCCCACGTGTGTTTGGACCACATTTCAGACTGTGGTGGGGGCTGCTGTTCTGCCTGACAGCTCCACACAGGCCAGTGCCTTCTTCCTCTCCTCTTACCTGAGCCAACTGACATCCAAATAACCCTCAGCCCCACAGCGCCCTCTGCTGTCACACTTACTCCATTCCGTTCTCAGCCAGGATAAGGCCAATCAGGATTTGTGTCCTCAGCCTTGGGTTCCCCATGGCCACATGACTCACCACCAGGTAGCTCTTTCCTTCCAAACTTTTATTATAAAATAAAACATGGATTTAAAATAAAGCACAGTGCTCACTTTGGCAGCACATATACTGAAGTTGGAACGATACAGAGAAGATTAGTGTGGCCCAAGGATGACACACAAATTTGTGAAGCGTTCCATATTTTTCTTGCCATTGGATTTTTCAGTAAACTTTCTTTTGGGAACAAGCATGGGAAAGGTCAGGGCCTTTCCCAAGAGGATCCCCAACTTTGGAAATCAACTCCTCCTTCTCTTCACTTCCAATAACCAGTGCTAAGAAATGCTGAAGGTCAAGGTGAAAAAATAAAAACTTCTGAGGGTAGAAACTCCTTTTCTCCAAATATGACTGTTTGGAAACAAAGAAGGTCACAAGGTGTCTTTTCCTCTGGGGGGAAAAAGATGATCATCTTGGCAGCTTCACTGATCGATTTCTTAGTCTGGGTTTGGGGGGAAAATTTCATCTCAGAATTTTGTATATTGTAGGAATCCTTTGAAAATATGGCTCCTTCTGATAGGGAGAAAGGCCAAATTATTTTAATATTTTGTATTTTCACTTTATAAAGATGAAATATCACCAGGGGTGGAGAATTTCTTGCATAATTTTCTGAATTTTAGGCATTTTGTGGTCTATGAGGGCCCATATATTTAAGCCTTTTGTGTCATAAGAAAGTGTTAAGCCAATTCCAGTGTTGTTGGCTACGTGACACCACTTGTATTTAGGCCGACTCTACCCGATGTGGGCACAGTGATACACAGGTTCCAGGGGCACAGGTGAAGACTAGAGCTAAAGGAAGCAGGCTGATGGCAAGCCCACCTCACCTGTTCTGTCACCTTTGAAGGAAAAGGAGTGGAAAGACCTCATCTCCTTGATATGCAATTCAATCCCCCACCATCTACAGCAAGATGAATTTTATCAACTATGTCTGGTTATAAATGAGAGTGTGATTGCCTGCAGAAATTCTGCTCTGAATATTTTATTGAAAGAAGTCTTTGCACATGTGACCGTATTATGTTAGGAGCCACATGGTTAGGAGCCCAGACTCTTAAGCTAGAGCATGCCAAAGAGCTCCCATTCCCCCCACCCATTTCTCTGACCAGGAGATCAGGGTGAGAGGAAATTGCTATCTTATTTGTATTCATGAACTTGGCTATAATCAGGTATGCCATAGGATGCCAGTTAATACCACTGGTTAAAATAAAGCCTATTTTTCAAAAATAAAAAATTAAATTAAATAAAGCACATGATAAAGCATGGCGAATTATAAAATCTTCTAGATCTGCTTAGTTCAAGAAACAACTGACTGAGCCACCCAGTAACCCCAGTAGTCTGGCTTGGTGGTGCCTCCTTATCTCTTCCTTCTGACTTCTTTTTTTCCTTTTTCATGCAGGAGGCAGCCCTCGCATGTGGGCAGATCAGGAAACAGCACAGGAAATGCTAAAGCTCTGCTGGCTCTCTCCTCACCTCACCCCTCTTTTTTTTTTTTAAATTATTTATTTATTTATTTGAGAGCGATAGACACAGAGAGAAAGACAGATAGCGGGAGAGAGACAGAATGGGCGCGCCAGGGCTTTCAAGCCTCTGCAAACGAACTCCAGACGCGTGCGCCCCCTTGTGCATCTGGCTAACGTGGGACCTGGGGAACCGAGCCTCGAACCGGGGTCCTTAGGCTTCACAGGCAAGCGCTTAACCACTAAGCCATCTCTCCAGCCCCTCACCCCTCTTTTTGTTGTTGTTCTTTTTGTTTTTTTTTGAGGTAGGGACTCACTCTAGCTCAGGGTGACTTGGGATTCACTAAGTTGTCTCAGGCTGGCCTTGATCTCATAGCAATCCTCAATCATGCCAAGCTAAGAAAATGGGCATGCCAGGGCCTCTAGCTGCTGCAAAGTCCACATGCATATGCCAGTCTATTCACCTGGCTTTATGTGGGTACTGGGGAATCAAACACCAGTTGTTAGGATTTGTGGGAGTGGGGGTTTGAGTCAGGTGTCCCCCATAAACTTAGGTGTTCTGGATGTTAGGTTCACCAGCTGATGGCAATTGGAAATTAACGCCTCCTGGAGGCAGTGTATTGTTGGGGGTGGGCATATGGGTGTTATAGCCAGTTTCCCTATGCCAGTGTTTGGCACACTCTCCTGTTTCTATTATCCACCTTATGTGGGCCAGGGGGTGATGTCCACCCTCTGCTCATGCCATCGTTTTCCCTGCCATCATGGAGCTTCCCCTTGAGCCTGTAAGCCAAAATAAACCTTTTTTTTTTTTTTTCCCCACAAGCTGCTCTTGATTGGGTGATTTCTACCAGCAATACAAACCTGACTGAAACAGTGGGTAAGCTCCTTAACCTCTGAGCCATCTGTCCATCCCCCACCCCTGACTTTTGCAACATCATTTCCTTTTGCCGTTTTGCCGGTCCCATCACCCAGGAATCAATGGCTGTCCATCCTGTTTCCTGGTCATTTCCCCAGGTCTCCATGTCCCTGACCATCCTGGATACTCTCCTGCCTTCCTTGAGCCTGCATCTCCTTTGCCTGCCTATCTCCCACTCTACCTTCCCTGTTGCTTCCAGGCCATCTGTCTGTCCCTCACTGTAACCCCCCTTTCTAGTCTTCTCTCTGGGCTTAGGTCTGCAGCCTCACTTGAACTTGAAAGCTCACATCCAGGTTTCTGGTCCCTGGCTATCCCCAGAGTACTAACCTTGAAATCAAATTGTGTGCTATTCTAAGCCTTTTCTTCAAGTACACAGTGATCCTCAGTAATGGAGATCCTATGAGGGCCAGACGTATCTACAGAAGGACTGTAAGACATGGGTTTCTATAAAGCAGGACTTGGTGTCTAATGACGCTCTTGACTGCGTAGAGACAGGTGCTCAGGAGAGGCCACAGTCAGCCAGAGAACGAGTTCTGATGAAAGCCCATGGGGGAGGTGTCTTGCTCTTGCACCACAGGGCACCATGGCATGCTTTGCTGCTGTGTCTCCTGTGCCACCAGTAACATAAAGTCTCCAAGTTTGTGAAACAGCCTAGGAATATGTTTCATTTCGTGTGTGATTTACTTTGAAACCTGCTGTGTTCCTCTGCCTGGGGTTCTCCTTTGCAAAGAAAAGACACTGACTGTCTCCAACAGGATGGAAAGACTGCTGAGGACCTTGCTAAGTCAGAACAGCATGAGCACGTGGCAGGTCTCCCGGCAAGACTCCGAAGGTAAGAATTTCAAGCTGAGATTTTCTTGTTTTGATGTGAAAATTCTGTGTTTTCCTTTGCAAGCTATGAGGATGAACAACCAGGGACTCTGGGCACAGGTTGAAGAGCATCTGCCCCTGCCCTGTCATTCACATGTCAGCTGGCAGACATTCATATGCTGTTGGGTTTCTTCCATGGCTGACCTTGATTTTCCCATTGCTGTGCGGGTCTCTCTCCTCCCACCCACTTGGTGCTAATCGTCCTCTCACAGTGGAAGGGAAATGAGCACATGGCACATGCCTTGCCTTCTCTTGTTTTGAACTCCAAGCTATTATGTAAGCTTCGGTTTAGCAAATATGACTGCCATCAGTTACACAAAAACACAACAGAAATAAGTAAATGCAGGTGTGCATTCTGTAGCTCATGCCATAGCAGTAAGCACTGAGAGACTTTAAAATAGCCAAGCTCTTTAAGCCAGGAACTAAATGCTTTATGCATAAAGATGTTCATGGCAGTCTTACTTAAAGTACAGTAATAAAGGGCTGGAGAGATGGCTTAGCAATTAAGGTGTTTTCCTGCAAAGCCAAAGGACCCCAGGACCCATGTAAGCCAGATGCACAGGGAAGTGCATGCATCTGGAATTTGTTTATAGAGGCTGGAGGCCCTGATGTGCCCATTCTTTCCCTCCCTCTCTCACTGTGTGTTTCTCTCTCTCTAAAATAAATAAATAAATTAATTAAACATGTAGAGAAATAACAATTTGAAGTATTACTAGTACAGCTGGATTGATGGCTCAGTAGGCAAAGCTCTTGTCATGCAAACATGAGGACCTGAGTTTAGATTCCCAGCACCCACATCAAATGTCATGCATCGTGACACATAACTGTAATCCCAGCACTGAGGAGGCAGATAGGATAAACCCCAAGGCTCACTGAATAGTTGCTGAGCTCTAGGTTCAGTGAGAGACTATCTCAAAAATTACGGTGAAGAGTGAAAATTTACTAGGCATTATTTCTGGTTGTGGTGGTTTGAATAAATGGCCCCCAATATATTCAGTTGTTTATTTGTTTGTAGATTGCATCTGCAGTCACCTGGCTGGAGGCAATGCCACTGGGTGGCTCTTAAAGTGTGGTGGTGGGTTTCAGATTTCAATCTAAAGATATGCAAACTGTGCCTAGCTGGAGTTCCTAAAGTGTGCTGGGGCTTTTAGCTTGTGCTTCTCTCTGTCTGCTTGGGCCTGTGAAGGCAGGCCAGCTTCTTCTGCCATTATGGAACTTCCCCTGGATCTGCAAGCGTCAATAAATATAACTTCCTCCATAAGAGTGCCTGGCCTGGAAGTTCATCTCAGTGAACCTGAAGCTGTCTGCTACACTGGTACTCTGATGTTTCTAACATTTTTTTGGTCTATATGTGTGCATGAAGTGTGCATGCATATGTTTATGTGTTTTTGTTTGCATTTCCCTAGAAGTTAGGGATGTTGAACATTTTCTTACATGTGTGTTAGCCATTTGTATTTCTTCCTCCTTATTCAGTTATCTGCCCCACTTTTGGAGTTGGTTGTTTTTTATTGTTTAGTTTTTTTTGAGTTCTTTGTAGATTAAAGATATTAGGCTTCTGTTAGTGGTGTAGCTGGTGAATATTTTCTCCCTTCAGTGGGTAATTTATTGGCTCTGTGTATGGTATGTTTGTTTGTGCAAAACCTTTTTAGCTTCATGAGATCCCATTGGTTAAGTGATTGTTTAATTTCCTGGGCTACTGGGGCTTTGTTCATGAGGTTTTTCCCAACAACTATATCATGGAGAGTTCCTGTTTTTTTCTACCACTAGGAGAAGAGTTTCAGGTCTTCTGTTGAGGTCTTTTCTCAATTTGGGCTTGATTTTTGTGTATAATAAGATGAATGAGTCTAGTTTCATTTTTCTAATAAGGTTAACCAATTTGTCCAGCACCATTTGTTGAAAATGCTATATTTTCTCGAATCTACTTTATTGGTACCTTTGTCAAAGATCAAGTAGCTGTAGTTACTTGACCCAAGGTCTGGGTCTTCAATTCTCTACCATTGGTCTATGTTTCTGTTTTGATGCCAGTAACTTGCTACTTTTATTACTATGGCTTTGTAGTATAATTTTTGATTACATATGGTGATACATCTAGAAGTGCTTTTTTGCTGAGGACATATTTGGCTATCCAAGACATGCTGCCATTCCATATGAATTTTGAGATCTTTTTTTTTCAGTCTATGTGAAGAATGAATCTGGAATTTTTATTGGTATTGCATTAAATGTGTATATTGCTTTTGGTAGAATTTCCATTTTCACAATATTAATTCTATCTATCCAGGAGCATGGGAAGTCTTTCCATCTTCCCAAGTCCTTCTTGATTTCTTTTCTGAGTTTTTATTATATATGTCTTTCATATCCTTGGTTAGTGTTATTCCCAAGTATTTAATTTTTCTTGTTACTATTGAAAATGGGACAACCTCACTGATTTCTTTCTCTGTATATTTGTCCTTTGCATATAGAAAGGCTACTGATTTTTGTGTGTTAATTTTGTATACTGGCAATTTTCTGAAGGAACTAATCACTTTAGGAAGTTTTGAGATGGAGACTTTTGGGTAACTTATGTGTAGGATCATGTGGTTAGTAAATAGTGCTAACTTAACTTCTTCCTTGCCAATTTGTTTTTCTTTTGTTTCTTACTCCTATCTTATTGCTTGGGCTAGTACTTCTAGTACTATGTTGAAGAGCAGTGGTGAGAGTGGGCACCCCTGTCTTGTTCCCGATCTCAATGGGAACTCCTTGAGTCTTTCTTCATTAAGTACATTTGGGCTTTGGATGCTTTATATATTGCCTTAATTGTGTTGAGATATAAACCCTCCATGCCTAGTCTTTCCAGTGTTTTGGTCATGAAGTGATGTTGTATTTTGTCAAAGGCATCAATTGAGAGGGTCACATGGTTCTTATGATTAATTTTATTTATGTGGTGTATTATGTTGACAGATTTCCATATGTTGAACCATCTCTGCATCCCTGGGATGAAACTTATTTGATCAAGATGTATATTGCTTTTGATGTATTGTTGAATTTGTATTGGGAGGAGTTTTTTCAGGATCTTTGCATCTAATTTCATTCAGAATTTAGGTCTGTGGTCTTCTTTTATTGTTGCATCTCTGTCTGGTTTTGGTATTAGGCTAATGCTAGCTTCATAAAAGGAGTTGGGCAAGTTTCCCTGCTCCCTGATCATGTGAAATAGTTTAAGAAAAATTTGTTTCAGTTCTTCAATGGAGGTTTGATGGAATTTAGATAAGAAGCCATCTGGTTCTGGACTTTCCTTTGGGGGAGGTTTTTAGTTACCTTTTCAATCCTCATGAATGATATAGGTTTGATTAGGAGATTAATCTGCTCTGAACTTTGTTTTGGTAGATGATATGTGGCTAGGCAGTTCTTCCAGATTATCCAATTTTGTGGAGTAGAGGTTTTGGAAGTATGTCCTGATGATTCATCTGATTTCATGGATGTCTGTTGTAACTTGTCCTTTTTTATTTCTGATTTTGTTAATGTGAGACTTCTATTTTGTTGCTTGATCAAACTGGCCAGGGGGTTATCAATATTGTTTATTTTTTCAAAGAATCAGCTCTTCATTTCATTGATTTTTTTAAAAAAATGTTATCTTAGTTTCCAATTTGTTAATTTCTGCTCTGATCTTGATTATTTCTTTCCATCTGGAGCTCTTATAGTTGGATTATTTTCATTTTCCCAATCCCTTTAGGTGGACAGTTAGGTTATTAATTTGGGGTCTCTCTTTCTTTGTTATGAAGGTGTTTAATGTGATGAATTTTCCTCTGAGGACTACCTTCATTGTATTCCATAAGCTTTGGTAAGTTGTGCTTTTATTATCATTTAATTCCATAAATTCTATGATTTCTTCTACATCAAATTCATTGTTTAATAAAAGCATGTAGTTCAGTCTCCAGGAGCTGCTGGAGTTCCTGAAGTATCTGTTGTTGTTAATTTCTAGCTTTAAAGCATTGTGATCTGATATGATGCAGGAAGTTCCCTCAGTTTTCTTGAATTTATGGAGGCATGCCCTATGGCCTAATATATAGTCTATTTTGGAGTGGGTTCCATGGGCTGCTGAGGAGAATGTTCATTATGTAAATTGGGGTAGAATGATCTGGAGATGTCTGTTAGGTCTAGTTGATCGATGGTGTTGTTGAGCTCTATTATTTCTGTCTTGATTTTCTGCTTGGATGATCTGTCTATTGATGATGATAGGAGATTATTGAAGTCCCTGGCTATGATGATATTGATGTTTATTTCTGCTTTGTTGTCAGGGAGCTTGTGTTTTATAAACTGTGGTGCACTTGTATTTGATGCATATAGATTTATGATTATGATGTCCTCATGCTTGATCATTCTATTGATGAGTAAGAAGTGTCTTTCATTGCCTTTTTGATTACTTTTGGTTTGAAGTCTATTTTATCAGATATTAATATAGCAACACCTACTTGTTTCTTATTTCCATTTGCTTGGAATTTCATTTTCCATCCTTTCATCCTGAGTTGGCGTCTGTCTTCATTGATGAGGTAGGTTTCCTGAAGACAGCCGTTATAAAGGTCCATTTTTCTGATCCATCCTTTTAACTCATGTCTTTTGATGGGTGAGTTAAGACTGTTAGATCTAAGTTTTTAACTGTGAGGTTCAAGGTTTGATTTAATCCCTGCATGATGGAGTGCTTTACTTTTTTGTACTTTCTTTGACTTTGTATTTTTTTGAGCCTGGTCTAGTTTGGATTATGTTGATCTTCTTGTTGGCTCTTGAGATAAGTTGTTCGACTCTTCTGTATGTAGCATTCTCTGAAGGTTTGGTTTTATGTTCATATAGTCATAGAGTTGACTTCTTTCATGAAAAATTTTCCTTTCATAATCTGTGTACAATAGCTTGGGTTGGAAGCCATAGCTTTTCCAAGTTTAAAGTATTCCATTCCAGGCCCTTCAGGCTTTCAGGGTTTCCACTGAGAAATCTGAGGTAATTCAGATGGGATTGCATTTGGATGTAGTGAGTTGTTTCTCTCTTTCTGCTTTTATTCCTCTCTCTTTGTTTTAATTCTTAACACTATTAATTTGTTGTGCCAAGACTCCTGACCAGAAGCCGTGTCCCCGGCCACCCAGGAGTCATCAAGAGAACCACCACAGAAGCCAAGACACTCAAATGTAAAAGCAACAGGTTTCTTTATTGCAAGCCTCGGCCTGGGCTCTGTTTGCACAGTCTGGCACAGCGGTAGTGAGGGAGAGAGCCCCAACCCTCAGAGGAAAGGGTTGTATAAAGGAAGGTTACATCATATTGTGACTTTTAAAATGATTGGTTCTAAGAGGGCGCATGCAGGAATTTCAGAGAGGGTGCACGTGGGAACTCTAGCCTAATTATCTTAGGTAGTAACTTGTTTGCAGAACCTATTTCAAGAGCTGTTTGTAGAACTTATCTTTTGCAAGAGGCTGGAGCCTCTGTGGCCAGGTATCTCTGGAATGTTCTTGAAGTGAAGGCTTCCCAGGAATCAAGGTGGGGGGTGGGGGCTATAGCTAAGCAAGCACGGCTACAGAAGCAAAAATAGCACAATAGTCAGCTAGTTCCTCATCTGAGTCAAAATGGCTGTCTGATTTTAAATGGCAGCACCACTGTCCAGCCACTAAGCGAGGTCACAGAGCCAGATGCAGCACATTACTTCTCCTTGGTCTCTCAAATTGTGATGTGCTTTGGAGAGTTTCTTCTTTGGTCCTGTCTGTTTGGTGTTCTGTAAATTTCTGGTATCTGGATTGGCCTCTCTTTTGATAAATTGGGAAAATTTTTCTTCAATAGCTTTGTTGAATGTTCTCTATGCCTCTGTCCTGGATTTCCTCTCCTTTTGATATACTCGTGGTCCAGATATTTGTTCATTTTAGGGTATCACACAGTTCCCTCATATTGTGTTTGTATGATTTTTTGAACTTAGCAAAGTTTTTGGCCTCCAAATCAATTTCTTATGTCTTGTCTCCCAGTTCAGATGTTCTGTCATCCGCATGAGTAACTCTGCTAGTGAGAAGTTCTAGGGAGGTTTTTAAAAGTTTTATTTGTTTATTTATTTATTTTTTTGTTTTCTGTTGTATTATTTTGTATTGTGCACATCTCCTTTTTGAGGTACTATTTCAGTTGAGGAATGATTTTATTGAGGATTCCAGGAATTGGAATTGAATTCATTCTTGCATTTGATCAAGTGTTCATTTAGCTTAGTCAACTTGGTTATTGAGACCTTCCATTTGTTGACTCACCTCCAATTCATTTATATCTCTTTTGTGGCTTCTAATGTTTTCTTCAGTTAAGTTAAGCCCATTGTCAAAAGCAGAGTACTCTAAGAGATGATTCTGCTCAATTTCATTGATGTAATTTTTTTTTATGTTTTATTTTTCAGTAAATCAATCCTTTTGATCAGGGTCACATTGGTTGTTGTGTTTTCATTTTGGGAATGAATTTCTGTTGATTCCTCTATGATTTTGTTGGAGGCTTCCATTGTGGGACTAGGCATCCTTGGTGGATATTTCTCAGTTTTATGACTTTTATTATTATTATTTTTATATTGTGATCTACCCATTTTGGGGAAATGTTTTACTCTATTGAGGGGGAAGCAAGTATTTGTCCTTATATAATCTTCAGTGGCTGTTATGTTTTAAGTGTGAACCAGATTGGTGCATGATGGGGTTATATCCATATATGTGCAGATTGTGGAGATTAAAAGTACATCAGAGGTACCTGGAGAACTGGCAGGTGGGGAGCTGGGAGCTTTCATCTACTCATTCCACTTGCATGTACTCTTCTTCACACAGGGATCATGGGTTTTGGGACCAACAGCCAGGAAGCTAAAGAGCCAGGGGCAAGAGGCCAGCTCCTAAGTGGACTTTGCACCCTCTGGCTCAGGGAAGTGGGGATTTGGGTATCAGTTAATCAGACAACCAGAGGAAAAGGCCTGCTTCCACAGCTCAAACCTAGGGACCAGGTCACCCCAAGGCAGCAGCAGAGGTACTGGGACCAGGGAACTGGGAAGTGGGGAACCAACTAGAAACTCTTACCTACCCACTCCATGCATGCAGCTTCCTCAGATCCTGGAGTTGGTGACCCAGGTGTCATTCTACCAGGAAAGCAGAGCAAAGGGCCTTTTTTCTGCAGCAAGCTTGCAGGGTCAAGGCAGTTCCAAGCCAGCAGCAGGGGAACCAACTGGGACCAGGGAACTTGGAGGGGGGTACAGAGAGATCTTGCCTACTCATTCTGTGCCACATCCTCCAGAGCAGGAGGTCTGGGAATTGGGGACCAGGGGAGCCCTTCAATCAGCTCAAACAATATTTTTATTGAACATAATTCTTATCAACTTTTGTCCATCTACTTGTAATGCACTGTCAATACCAGTGCAAATAAATAGATGACCCTCAGAGGCAATCTGAAAAAGTTAACACCATAAAAGATGGGGATTAGAAGCTGCCTCAGTATCTCTCAATAAATGAGAATGTCAGGATACCAAAGCGTTCCAAGAAGAAATGGAGTGGAAGACCATCACAACTCTGTGGTGTGAAAAGTAAAACAGAAGAAATTTGATCAATTTTATTACTCCCTATATCTGAGAGGGCTGAATTCATATGCTGTCTTGAGATTGAATCTATTGTTTAAACCTGAGTTACACAAGTGCTGGGGGAAAAAAAAAAAACCCAGTCACACACCATGGACTGACAAACTGACAGACAAACTGACAGACCCAACCCAGGCTGAGTGACAGTCTAAAGGGAGTTATTCTCAGTCTAGACACTGAGAAGGCAAAATGTTGACACACTGAGAGGTTCAGAAGAGGCAGGTTAAGTATGTAGTGAGATACAAGTCTACCATATGAGTTTGGGTGTTTGACCTCACCATCTGAGGTGAACTGTTGAGTCTGATAATACCAGGCCTTAGGTCAGAGGGAACATCAAGCTCTGATATGACTATGTTATGTGGTTTCACTGTCATAGTGGCTGAAAAATCTTAAATACAAGAGACTACTTGACATTCTCACTTTTATTTCTCTAAAAATTTTTTTGTTCATTTTTTTTTATTTATTTGAGAGTAACCGAGAGAGAAAGAGGCAGGTAGAAAGAGAGAGAGGAGAGCGGGTGCACCAGGGCCTCCAGCCACTGCAAACGAACTCCAGACACATGTGCCCCCTTGTGCATCTGGCTAAGGTGGATCCTGGGGAATCGAGCCTCTAACCGGGATCCTTAGGCTTCACAGGCAAGTGCTTAACCGCTAAGCCATCTCTCCAGCCTTCACTTTTATTTCTTAAGCAGGGTATTGTGTAGTTATTGAAAGTATGGAAATGGGTCTGCCTATATGGATGCCAGTGCTATGCTGGATTCCTCTGCTGTGAATGCACTTTTTCCCTGTAGAGAACATTAGCTTACCCGGTATGTAGTAGAAGAGTAGACAGTGAGACCTTGTCAATCCTAACACCTGCAAAACTTACATCCTGCCGGCACAGCCTACTGGTATGTAAATAAGTGAGTTTACGAAAGCTAGGACTGCTCTGACCCTTCTCTAGGAAGATTCCCAATATTCTAAACTGCAGGAGAGACAACAGTGACCATGTCCCACACACTTCTCATTACTGGGATATCATTTTTGTTTTTTAGGTTTTTTTTTTTTTTTTTTTTTTTGAAGGTAGGGTCTCACTCTAGCCCAGGCTGACCTGGAATTCACTATGGAGTTTCAGGGTGACTCGAACTCCTCCTACCTCTGCCTCCCAAGTGCTGGGATTAAAGGCGTGCACCACCATGCCCGGCTGGGATATCATTTTATATCACTTGAATTCTCTTCCTTATTACAGCCTTCTACATTCATCTTTTCCCTGTTTTATTTACCTTTTGAGTGCTTATTCTTTTCTTTCTCCTTATATCATCTCTTTCATTATTTATATATTTACCCTAAATATTCTTAAGTTTATAGCATATAGTATATTATTGTTTGAATTTTCTGCACTGTAATCTTTGGTGGTGTATTACTAGGCTTTAATCAACTTCAACCTGATTTTTAAACTTTGTTCATTTTTATCTAGTTTTTTTTTATCTAGTTGGTATTATAGCAGTTTCTTTTCTCCTTTCTGACTGGTGCTGAGAATTGTGCATCTATGAGTACAACATTCAAAAAGGAGATCTCTAAACAAAACCAGGCAAGGTACACAAACTAGCACATGAACAAATTATAAGAGAGAAGCACAAGAAACAAGAAAGAGCAGGGGAACATGGATTCTCAAAAATGGAGTAACTTCTTGATTACTAAATCCAAAGATGCCATATTAATTGTTTCTTATACACCATGCTGAGAAAGAAATCAATCCCTTTTACAATTGCCTTATAAAAACCAAATATGTTAGTATACATCCAAGGAAATTAAAAACCTCAAAAAATAAAAACTCACAATACTGAAGAAAGAAATTAAATCTGAATCATCTCCTGTAGACTTTGTAAAAATTGTCCATGCTGACAAAAGCAATCTATAGATTTATGCAATACCCATAAAAATCCCAAAACCATTCTACTCAGAAACATGAAGAAAACTCTTAAAGTTCATTGTGTAAGCATAGAAGACACAGGGCAAGTGAGCAATCCTAAGCAAGATGAACGCTGGTGGTATCACCTAAAAGGGTTACACAGAGTAACAAAAACAGCAGTGTTACAAAAACAGATTTGTGCATCAGTGGAATACACTAGAGGTTCCAGATATAAGCCTAAAGAACTACAATGACGTAATTTTGAGAATGATGGCAAAAATATGCATTGGAAAGAAGACAGCATCTTCAACAAATGATGTTGACAATACTGGTTATCAGCATGCAAAAGAATGAGTTTAGATATCTATCTTTCACCTTGCCGATTAGCTCTAAGTGGATTAAACACCTTAATGTATGATCTGTACTGTTAACTTGTGGAGGTCATCCCTGGTCTAGATAGCCTCAGAGCTGAGAGACTCAGGTGACCCATTTTACCACCCTCCTGGAAGTAGGTGATCCATGCTTGGAAGCCTGGTATGACATGTTTTTAAGTCACTGTTGGAGACTGTCTTGTCCTCTCACAGACTGTCAGGAACACAAAAGAGTACAAAGAGCTGGCGAGAGAGGATGTATCTGCTGTGCTGGAAAATAGGAGGGCTCTTTCACTTTGACCTGCCAACAAGGCCAGTATGGAGCACTTGTGTCTCCCATCTGTTAGTCTTCCTGAAGCTGAGGTCAAAGTGGAATAAATATTCTCTATCTTCAAGGAGCTTGAAGTCAGCTGGAAGATGAGTTAAATATGTGAGCAGTTGGGGGAACCTGTTACAAGTCAGCCCCTGATAATAACAGGAGACATGGATTAAGGCATTCTCAGGTCTTCTAACTGCAGTGTGTGTGTGTGTCCACTCAATTGTAGAGGCCAACAGACAACTTAGAGTGTAGTTTTTTTTTAATATTAATTAATTAATTAATTTAAGAAATAGAAAGAGGGAGAGAGACAGATAGAAAGAGAGAGAATGGGTATGCACCAGGGCCTCCAGCCACTGCGAACTCCAGACTCATGTGCCACCTTGTACATCAGGTATTGGGTCCAACTCTGAAAGTCCACGTAGTTTTTATCAATCCCAATGATATTCAAATATCCCCATAGTGGAAGATTATTTAACTGAGTCATAATATCCCCTAAAATTCATAATGACACAGAATAAACATCCACACTGCAAAAGATGATGTTGAGCATAGGAAAGAAATACAAGATTTTAAACAAACAGGGTAAACATCAAACTCTGTAGTTCCAAGTCTGACAACTCTAGCCAGTAACAAGTCTCCAAGTCCATGATTCTAACCAGTGACAAGTCTCAAGTGGTCCAATTAATCCAGGGGGAAATAAATCCTACTTTGAAGAGCAGAGCATGCCTTCAGCATCCTAAAGAGTCTTCATTTTTTCTGCAGTCCCAATGCAGATCAGCAGGCCTAATCTTAATAGTTGCAATCTCAAATAATTTCAGCTGAATGGGCAGACCAAGAGCAGCTTGTGGGAGGAAAGGGTTTATTTTGGCTTACAGACTCAAGAGGAAGCTCCATGATGGCAGGGAAAATGATGGTATGAACAGAGAGTGGGCATCACTGCCTGGCCAACATCAGGTAGGCAACAGCAGCTGGAGGCTGTGCTAAACATTGGCAAGGAGAAGTTGACTATAACACCCATAAGCCAAAACCCCCAAAATACATCACTACCAAGAGGCTCCAATTGCCAAACTGCCACCAGCTGGGGTCCTAGCATTCAGAACACAAAAGTTTATGGGCAACACCTGAATCAAACTACCACTGATAGCTTCTGTAAATTCCTAGTGAGTTTCACTTTTTTTTTTTTAATTTATTTATTTGAGAGCGACAGACACAGAGAGAAAGAGAGAGGGAGAGAGAGAGAATGGGCACACCAGGGCTTCCAGCCTCTGCAAACGAACTCCAGACGCATGCGCCCCCTTGTGCATCTGGCTAACGTGGGACCTGGGGAACCGAGCCTTGAACCGGGGTCCTTAGGGCTTCACAGGCAAGCGCTTAACCTCTAAGCCATCTCTCCAGCCTGGGTTTCACTTTTTATATATTTCTGGGCAAAGTTGCTAATTTTTGTTTGTTTTTGTTTTTTCAAGGTAGGCTCTCTCTCTCTAGCTCAGGCTGACCTAGAATTTTATATGTAGTCTCATAGTGACCTCAAATATACAGCAATCCTCCTACCTCTTCCTCTCAAGTTCTGGGATTAAAGGTGTGCCCATCATGCCTGGTCCAACAATTAATAATTTAAAGTTAGGAAAAGAGGTTTAATATAATCAACATCAATACTACAATCAACTTATATGTGATTGAGTGTGATCTCATTTTAATGAGAATTAAGGGGTGATTTGTTAGAAACAGGAAATTCACCACACTGGAACTGAGAGGGTTGCCTGCTCCCTCCTGTCTAGACCGCATGATGCTAGAAAGTGCTATGAAGCTTCTGGGAGACAATGGTTACCAACAGCATAAATAAGCCAGGAATCAGCAAGCTACAAACCAGCGAAGCCAGGCATATACACCTGTACAATATTGGCACATGGTCTTCACTGGTAACTAACTGCTCTATGATTGGACATGAGACCTGTTCAAGGGCAGTAAAGTCATACCTGGCGTTGGGAACCAAGTCAGTATCCCATGATTAGGAAATTTTAGAGACACCAGAGTAAAACTCTCCCAGCTCTCTGGGTAACAAGTGAGCATACACACCAAAAAGTCTCTCAAGTAACTATGCATATCTCTCATTTCTAGCTCTCAGTTCTTGGCAACCAGCACCAGGGAGATGGAAACTGACAACATGGTCATTCGAAACCCAGCAAAAGAGAAACCCAGAAGCCACAGAAAACTCAACATTAAATCAGACTACTAACAGGCACTCTGTGGCTCAGGGAACATTTTGGAAGAGGGAGCAGAAAGACTGTAAGAACCAAAATGGGTAGAAATACCCTGAGACACTATACTCCACACAGGAGGACTTCATGATCCCACAGTGGATACCACCACCCACAGCCCCATGGAGGAGGGCCCTGTGGGAAAGAGGAGTAGGTGTGTGGGGTGCGGCATGGGAGTGGAGCTGTGGTGATCTAGAGTTTAACCTTTTATAAAATAAAAGTTCTTGGGCTGGAGAGATTGCTTAGCAGTTAAGGTGCTTGCTTGTGAAGACTAAGAACCTAAGCTTGACTCTCTAGGTCCCATGTAAGCCTGGATGAAGTGATGTAAGCATGCAATGCTACACATGCACACACATGTCTCAGGTTTGATTGCAGTCACTGGAGACCCTGTCTTACCAATTCTCTAAAAAAATCACCCATTCTCATAAAAAATATAAAATAAAAACAAATTAATAAAAGCTCTTAATTCAGGGAGAACACAAGCATTCTCTGACCACAGCCTGAGGGTAAAAATTTTCACCTTGCCTGCAGTAACCTTCCTCCCCTCTCATCGACAAGGGTTGAATACTAAAGGGAAGTGGGGAAACCAGCAGTCAGTGACATTTCCCCCAGAGAAGGGGTGGCAGTTTCTGGGTGTTGGGCTTGTGTACCTTGCTGTGTGTGGCATAGTCTGGCATGGGTGTGGCTGAGACAGGCATACCAGGGCACTGAAATTTGAGCACCTAGAAATAGGGACAGGCCAGACTGCACAGGCATTCAAATTTCTTTCTAAGAGGTGTTACCATTACATGCTTGAGGCACACAGTTGCTCACATGGGTGAGAACTAACATTGTTCTAGGAGACAACACATGATAATAAACAGTGTGGGATGTGCCTGTCTGTGGTTGGACCATTTCTGGCTCTGACCTCACAAGCAGCCATTGTGAGGAATGGAAGGCCTGTGCCTGTATTAGCCAGTGGCTGGGGCTGACTTTTGTTCTTATTCTGGTTGGTTGGAGGAGAGGGTAAGGACACAGACTTCAGAGGTAAGGGACTTGGTCTTGGTAATCTGGGAATGAGACAATGGCACTGTGTTGGATTATTTTTGCTATGTGTGTAGCATGTGTGTTGGTGGTTGTAAGTTGTGTGTGTGTGTGTGTGTGTGTGTGTGCATGTGAGTGAGAGCAGATGTGTACTCAGAGGCCAGAGTAGAATGGCAGGTGTACCCCTCCATTTTTCTTTCCCTTGTTTCCCTGAGATGGAGGCTCTTACTGATTCCAGAGCTTGGTGTTTTCACAAGACCCAAAGATTTCCCTCTCTCTGGTCCTCACAGGACTAGGGTTACAGACCTGTGAGACCACAAACAGATGTCTATGTAGGAGCTGCTGATCAAACTCAGGAGGTCTCAGGCCCCCTCACAGGTTGTCAGTTTGTACAGGAAGTTCTCTTAATCACTGAGCTAGCTCATCAGACCCTGGGTTTTGACATAGTGAGTTTGTTGGTTTGGGCTATCTCTTTGGTTTCTTTAAATACAGGTTTTCAATGTTGCCCAGATGATGAACTCATTCTGTACCCCAGGATGATCCTGAATTGAAAGCAATCTTGCTACAACAGTCTCCTGAGAGTTGGGATTACAGTTATGTGGATTACCACATTATGACTTTGACTTTTGCTTCATTTTTGATTTTGGCTTTTATTTTTGTTTAATTTATAGATTGATTGGTATTTGGGATTTTATTCTTTTATTTTATTTTTTATTGTTTAGAGAGAATGAGCAAGAGAGAGAGAGAGAGAGAGAGAGAGAGAGAGAATTGGCACACCAGGGCCTGAGCCACTGCAAACAAACTCCAGATGCTTGCACTACCTAGAAGGCATGCGTGATCTTATTCTAGCCTCACTTTGGGTGCCGTGCTTATATGGGATCTGGAGAGTCAAACATGGGTCTTATTTCAAGATGGACTCTACTGGATTCTGTCAATGACTGTCCTGGGATTTCCAGGGTATTCTTTTCATTACTATTTCAATCTTGTGCTTAATATTTTTTAGTTTAGCTATCTAATTTTCTTGATTCAATTGTAGTGTGCCATATATCTCTGTAACCTGGTACCATCACAAGGGTGAAGGAGATAGACATAGAAAACACCAAATTTGTCCATTTCTTACAGATTTATTTTAATTCAGTGTGTAAGGAGCTCTCAAAACATTCCCAATTTACTCTCTGGATCTTAGTAGTGTCTGTGTTAATGTCACTTTCTTTTAACTCCAGTTTTATTAATTTGCAGCTTCTATTTTTTGGTTAGTTTTATTAAGGGTTTGTTGGTTCTATGTGTCATTTTAAATAGCCAACCATTTGTTAATTAGATTGTTTCTTTCAGTTCCCATCTCACTGATTTTCATTCTGAGTTCTATTATGTTTGGGGTTTCTACAATCTGTTCTCATTTTTATGACCTTGAAGTAAATCTTTAATTTGCTTGACAGATCTGTTTTTGATGTAGTAATTTATATTTATACATACCTAATAGACCTTCTTTAATTTTATTTTTATCTAGAATTATGAGGTGCTGTGCCAATAACTCCCAGTCATAGAATTCAGTATCAGGAGGAAGGATGGAGGGGGACCAGATGACTAGCTTTTCTAATAAAGAGGATATCAGGGATGATTACAAAAATCTTAAATACCCTTGGGCTGGAGAGATGGCTTAGCGGTTAAGTGCTTGCCTGTGAAGCCTAAGGACCCCGGTTCGAGGCTCGGTTCCCCAGGACCCATGTTAGCCAGATACACAAGGGGGCGCATGCATCTGGAGTTCCTTTGCAGTGGCTAGAAGCCCTGGCGCGCCCACTCTCCTCTCTCTCTCTCTCTCTCTCTGCTTCTTCTCTCTCTGGCTGTCACTCTCAAATAAATAAATAAAAAAAAATTAAAAAAAAAATCTTAAATACCCTTGACCAAGGTGGTTTTGTAAAGGTCAAGCTTGCTTGTCACCTCTTTACCCAAATACATATAGTCATTAAGATGTTGCAGAAGAGAAGAGTGGCTGGCTCCCTGATTGGGAATGAAATACATGCTGTGAAAAGTTTAGATTACCAAAGTACTATACAATTATATCAAATAATTGAGACAAGAGACATTACCTATATTGTGATGGAGAACACTTCTAGAGGAATTCTCTTGACACATGTGATTGGGAAAGGCAGTCTGTCAGAGGGGGAGTCTCATCGAGTATTAGCTGTAGAATATTGTCATGCAAAGGGCTTTGATATCAAATCCTGATATCAAACCCAACAATATGATAGACAAGAAAGGCAATATACAATTATGTGATTTTGGTCTTGCAGTCAAAGTCATCCCTGGTATGACTCTTAGTAAGTTCTGTAGTATAGCACAATTTTGTGCCCCAGAATCGTTGAATGACCATAGTTATGAAGCTGAAAAACAGGATATATTGAGCATGGGTGCAGTCCTTTACTTTTTAGTTACTGAACACCTCCCATTCCTTGGATTTACTTACTCTGCAATAAAAATAAAGATCATAGCCTCAAACTATATACTTTCTTCAGAGCTATCTAGAGACCTGGTGACAATGGTCAACCAACTATTGACAATTGACTTTAGGCAGAGGCCCACAATTGGTAAAGTTAGGAAGAACACTTGGATGAAGTTTAGTGAACAACCTGCCTGACATTCCTCAATGAACACACTTCTGGATAACACTAAACAGAATTTCCATGTTAATATGTCTCATGGGCTATCAATTTGAAGAAATCACAGAAGATTTACACAACAGAAAACAAAACAGGGACATGGGTATATATTTGATATTAAAACATGAAGCTCCCTGGGTTGATAGTTCATTACATCAAGCTGAACTTAGACTCCTCAGTGTTATGGCCTAAACCCTGGTGGGTGCTTCTATGTTCCATTGCTGTGTAGGAAGATTAGACAGCCAGCCTGCTCTACACATGTCCTCTAGGCCCACCAAGACAAATGTCCAGAACTCCAAGAATGGTAGTTCAAGTTTCCATTGCCCTCACAGCTGCCCTGCAGCCAAAACCCATAGTTGCTCTTGGAACGATCATAGCCTTGAGGTCCTGTTGAGAAGCAGCCCATTATCTGTGGACAGATCACCTCATCTTTTTTCCAGTGTATCCTCTGGGTTTGTGATCTACAGTGCTTTAGAGGTTAGAGGAAGCATTTTCATTTCTTTTGGAGATAGCCATAGTGTGACAACCCAGCATCCAACTCCTTCCTATAGCAGTGGCTCCCATCAAACATCTACATCAGATGAAAATGACCCTGAGGATGCCTCAGAGAGTGTGACTACCACTGAGACCAGTTTGTACTCTCACAACACACCACCCACAATGAGCCCCAGAGTGTCACTTGAAGGGGGACAACTCTAGAGATATACAAAATCACTGAGTGCATCCTCCCATGGTTTGACCCCACAAGGATGTGGCAACAGCATTTATTCACAACCTCTACCAGAGATGTAAGAGACTAAAGAGGAGACTTGGAAAGTGCTTGAGAAGCCTATGCTGCTGTTGTCTTGCAAACTCAAGTCTGAATGCATATCAAAGGTTCCAGGAAGCAGGGAGGACACTGGAGCCACAGAGAGTGAGGTAGGTGGGGCATGTAGATGTACTTCCAAATTTTACTTTGCCTGTTTTTTTTTTTTCTTTCATTTAAAAAAAAAACTTTTTAATTTATTTATTTGAGAGCGACAGACACAGAGAGAAAGACAGATAGAGGGAGAGAGAGAGAATGGGCGCGCCAGGGCTTCCAGCCTCTGCAAATGAACTCCAGATGCGTGCACCCCCTTGTGCATCTGGCTAACGTGGGACCTGGGGAACCGAGCCTCGAACCGGGGTCCTTAGGCTTCACAGGCAAGCGCTTAACTGCTAAGCCATCTCTCCAGCCCCTTTGTTTTAAAAAATATCTTTTGTGAGACTTCTGGGTAAGATGGTAGCATAGGAGCCTAGGGAGGGATTTAAGCAAAACCCCTGCCAAATACACTCTTCTTCTGAAAAGTGAAGGAGTACAGGTTATTACTAGACATAGCAGAGGAGCCAGAGAGACCAAGACCCACCAGAAAGGAGAAAAACAGCTAGGGTCCCACTGAGGCGCTCAAGGTCCACTATTTTGTACCGCCAGTGCCTTCCTGCCAAGTGCCAGGTGTGCAAGGCAGCAGCAGCAGCAGCAGCAGCAGCAGCAGCAGCAGCAGCAGCAGAGACCAAGCAACAGATTTTTCAGCTTCGTTAGCCGTCTTGCAAAGTTAAAAAAACCTGAAGGAAAGACACTGAGATCAATTAAAGAGCTACTGAAAGTGCGAGCAACTCCAAAAGTCTGAACTCTCCCATCCCCCACCATCAGAACCTGGAACCTCCAACATTCAGCCCCCAGTGGCAGTGCAGCCAGCAGAGCTGATCAGAGGTACAGCTGCACAGCACAACACTGAGCGATCAAGGCAGGCACTCAGCATTGGTGAGATTAGAAGCTACCCCAAAAGGTAATGAGGCTGACAAAAAGTTAAAAAAACAAACAAACAGGTACACAGGCTTGCACTGAAAAAGCTAATCTCTCTTTCCTAGTCAGGGCATGTTATGAGGTATATATATTCTTGGTAGGCTTTACCATTTTCAAATAACCTGTATTTGGGGGTTAAATATTGTTGCCTTTGATGCTTTCAAATATATAGGGCCTTTGTTTCTTGCTTCTGTCATTATTGGGGTCAGGGTCTGATCCAGATCCAGGTTGACCTGGAACCCAAACAGAACAGAACAGAAATCTCTACCTCCCAGCTAACAAGATTAAGGGTGTAAAACAACACACGCCCTTAGGGATTTTGGCTTTATATGACTATCTGTTTGTTTTAATCCCCACAATTGCATACTTTGTGATGGATTTATTAATTGTGTATGTTATTTGGTTGAAGTTTAGAATTTGCCAGTAAATTATTCCACCCAGTCCACTAGAATACTTGCTTAGCAAGCAAGCTCAACACCTAGGATTACTTCTGTGGCTTGATTGGGGTCCAAGAGCTACACCTGGCCCCTTGAACTCATATCCTGTAGGTATATAGTGGTGGATTGCCATGTCTGGGAACACTGCACATAAGTAGAAAACTCAAGCATCATATCAATTCAGGATGCAAAAGTTGCTACAATATAATACAAGAAACTCAAGGAAGTAAGAAAATTCAGTCCCATCCAAAATGATAAAACCATCAGAAATGATCACCAATGAGACTGTTTTAAATGAAGTGCCTGACAAAGATTTCAAGAAAATGATGGTATCTATGCTCAAAGAAATCAGAGAAGAATCAAAAAGGGAATCAAAAAAATAAAACAAAGGAATTAAAGAAGAAAACAATGTTCTGAAAGAGAACACAGGAAACCAGCTTAATGAAATAAAAAGGTCATTACAAGACATGAGTAAGGAAATAGAAATGCTGAAGAAAAACCAGGCTGAAATCCTCACTCTGAAGAATACAGTCAATGAAATAAAAAAGTCTGGGGAAAGTCTCATCAGTAGAATAGATGAAAGAGAGAATAGAATATTTAAATTAGAAGACCTGGTAGCAGGTCTAATATAGTCCAACAAAGAGAAAGACAAGCTAATAGCAAGGTATGAATAGGAATTTCAAGATATCCGGACACTATGAAAAGATCAAACATGAATTCAGAGTATAACAGAAGGAGAAGAATTTCAATCCAGAGGCTTAGTATGTGTTCTCAGCAAAATCACAGAAGAAAAATTTCCCCAAACTGGGAAAGAAATGCCAATGCAGATACAAGAAGGTTTTAGAACACCAAACAGACAAAACCTGGGTAGAACCTCTCCTCACTATGTTATAATTAAATTACTAAACACACAAGCCAAAGAAAATATTTGAAAGCAGTTAGAGATTAAACCAAGTCACCTACAAAAGCAAGCCCATCAGATTAACTGCAGACTACTCAACACAAACTTTAAAAGCCAGAAGGGCTTGGAATGATGTATTCCAAGTTCTGAAAGATAACAACTGTTAGCCAAGATTACTTTATCCTGCAAAGCTATCTATCCAAATTGATGAAGAAATTAGGACATTCCACAACAAAAACAGGCTAAAGGAATTTATGATACCTAAACCAGCTCTACATAAGATACTTGAAGATATGTGATACTTCCTAATGCTGAAAAGAACGCAAATCACACACGAGGAAATAGTTTCCTATATTTCAACTAAACCACACTCAAATAACAGTTAAAACAAATGAGTAAAGGGAACATAGGCAGCACTACAAAATAAGAATGGCAAGAATATATGCATACCTTTAATAATAACTCTTAATATCAATGTCTTAATGCACCATCCAAAAGACATGGGCTTGCAGACTGGATTAAAAGGCAGGATCCTGCATTTGTTGCTTCCAGGAAACTCATCTCCCAATAAAAGATAGACACCAATTTAGGATGAAAGGATGGAAAACAGTATTTCAAGCAAATAGGCCTAGGAAACTAGCAGGGGTTGCTATCCTAATATCTGTCAGGATAGACTTCAAACCAACATCAGTGAGGAAAGATAAAGAAGGTCATTTTATATGGATTAAAAGAACACTCCAGCAAGAGAAGATTATAATCCTAAACATATATGCACCTAACATGGGGGCTCCAAGTTTCATCAAACACTATTAAACTTAAGGTCACATATAACATCAAACACAATTGTAGTGGGAGACTTTAATACCCCTCTCTTATCAATTGACAGGTCATCCCAGCAAAAAATAAACAGAAATACATCTGAATTTAATGATGTCATAGGACAAATGGACCTAGCAGATATCTACAGAACATTCCATCCAAATGCTGCAGAATATACATTTTTCTAAGAAGCACATGGAACATTCTTAAAAATAAACCATATATTAGGACACAAAGCAAATTTCCACAAATATAGGAAAATTGATAGAATCCCTTGTACTCTATCTGACCACAATGGGATTAAATTGCAAATCAGCAACAAGAAAAGATACAGAGCATACAGAAATTAATGGGGACTAAACAATGCACTATTGAATGATCAATGGGTCACTGAAGAAATCAAAAAGGGAATCAGCAAATTCATAGAATCAAATTATGATGATAATATAACATATCAAAACCTTTGGGATACAATGAAGGTAATCCTAAGAGGGAAATTTAAAACTTTAAGTGACTATATTAAAAAATTAGACAGTTCACAAACAATTTAATGCTTAACCTAAAGGCCTTAGCAAAGAACAAGGCAAACCAAAAATCAGAAGACAAGAAGAAATCATAGAGATTAGGGCAAAAATTAATGAAATAGAAACCAAAAAATGATCCAAAGAATCAATGAAACAAAAATTTTGTTCTTTGAAAGAATAAACAAGATTGGTAAACCTTTAGCAAATTTGACCAGAAGGAAGAGAGAAGAGACAAAAATTAATAAAATTAGAGCTGAAAAAGGCACCATTACAACTGATACCAAAGAAATTCAGACAATTATAAGGACATAGTTTAAGAATATGTATGCCTCTAAGTTTGAAAATCTGAAAGAAATGGATGATTTCCTTGATTCATATGACCTACCAAAATTAAATCAAAATAAGATAAACCATTTAAATAGCCCAATAACAAGTACAGAGATCCAAGCAGTTATAAAAAGTCTCCCAACTAAAAAAAGTTCAGGCCCAGATGGATTCACTGGTGAATTTTACCAGACCTTCATGGAAGAAATAACACCAATGCTTCTAAACTTTTCTGTAAAATGAAACAGGAAGGAATTCTACCAAACTCCTTCTACAAAGCCAGCATCACCCTCATACCAAAACCAGGAAAAGACAGAACTAAAAAAGAAAATTACAGACCATTCTCACTCATGAACATAGGTGTAAAAATTCTGAACAAAATGTTGGCAAACAGAATACAAGAATATATCAAAAAGATTATTCACCCTGACCAAGTTGGCTTTTTTCCCAGGGTTGCAGTGATGGTTCAACATATGCAAATCAATAAATATAATCCATCATATAAATGGTGTGAAGGACAAAAATCACACGATCATCTCCATAAATGCAGAAAAGGTATTCAACAAAATCCAACATCCTTTCATGGTAAAAGTATTACAGAAACTGTGAATAGAAGGAACATATTTCAACATAATAAAAGCTGTTTATGACAAACATACAGCCAACATAATACTAAAAGGTGAAAAACTTGAAGTTTTTCCACTAAATTCAGGAACAAAACACTTGTGTCCACTATCCCCACTTTTATTTAATATAGTACTGGAAGACTTAGCAATAGCAATAAGGCAAGACACTCATAAAAGGGATACAAATTGGAAAGGAAGAAATCAAATTATCACTATTTGCAGATGATATGATTCTATATATAAAAGACCCTAAAAACTCTACCAGCAGCAGGCTGGAGTGATGGCTTAGCAGTTAAGGCATTTACCTGCAAAGCCAAAGGATCCTGGTTTGATTCCCCAGGAACCACGTTAACCAGATGCACAAGGGGGCACACACATCTGGAGTTCCTTTGCAGTAGCTGGAATGAACTTAACTAAGGAAGTGAAGGATCTCTACAATGAAACTTTAAAACACACAAGTGAGAAATTGCAGAAGACATAGGAAATGGAAAGACATCCCATGTTCTTGGATTGGAAGAATCAATATTGTAAAAATGTCAATCTTACCAAAAGTAATCCACACATTTAGTGAAATCCCCATTAAAATTCCAAAGGTATTCTTCACAAGAATAGAAAAACAATCCTAAAATTCATTTGGAAGCACAAGAAACCTTAAATAGCCAAAACGATTTTGATCAACAAAAATAAGGCTGGTGGTATTACCATACCCTATTTTAAGCTGTATTACAAAACCATAGTAACAAAAAACAGCATGGTATTGGCACAAAGACAGACATGTAGATCAATGGAACAGAATAGAGGATCCAGATGTTATCCAGCCAGCTACAAACCATCTAATTTTTGGCAAAAATGTCAAAAATATTCATTGGAGAAAAGACAGCCTCTTCAACAAATGGTGCTGGGAAAACTGGATATCTATATGTAGAAAATAGATCCTTGTTTTTTTCCATGCACAAGAATCAAATCCAAGTGGATCAGGGACCTTAATATCAGACCTGAAACTCTGAAATTGCTAGAAGAAAAGGTGTGGGAGACTCTTCAACATATTGGCATAGGTAATGACTTTCTGAATATAACCCCAATTGCTCAGGAAATAAAACCACTAATCAACTACTGGGGTCTCATGAAATTACAAAGCTTTTGTATAGCAAAGGACACTGAATAGAGCAAAGAGACAACCTACAGAATGGGAGAAAATCTTTGCCAGCTATTCATCTGACAGAGGATTAATATTGAGAATATACAAAGAACTCACAAAACAGAACAATAAGAAATTAAACAACCCAATCAAAAGATGGGCTATGGAACTAAATAAAGAGTTCTCACTGGAAGAAATACAGATGGCATAAAAACATATAAAAAGAAAAGTGTTCTACATCCTTAGCCATCAGGGAAGTGCAAATTAAAACTACCTTGAGGGCTGGAGAGATGGCTTAGCGGTTGCCTGTGAAGCCTAAGGACCCCAGTTCGAGGCTCGGTTCCTCAGGTCCCACGTTAGCCAGATGCACAAGGAGGCACACGCATCTGGAGTTCGTTTGCAGAGGCTGGAAGCCCTGGCACGCCCAACGCCCATTCTCTCTCTCTCCCTCTATCTGTCTTTCTCTCTGTGTCTGTCGCTCTCAAATAAATAAATAAAAACAAAGCAACAACAACAAAAAAACTACCTTGAGATTCTATCTCACTCCTGCCAGAATGGATACCATCAAGAAAACAAATGACAATAAATGTTGGTGAGGATGTGGTAAAAGGGGAACCCTTCTGCACTGTTGGGGAATGTAATCTGGTATAGCCATTGTGGAAATCATTGTGGAGGATCTTTAGACAGCTAAAAATAGATTTACCTTATGATCCAGCTATAGCACTCCTAGGCATATATCCCAATGACGCTTCTCACTACCTTAGAGACACTTGCACAACCATGTTTATTGCTATTGTATTCACAATAGCTAGGAAATAGAACCAGCCTAGATGTCCATCAACAGAAGAATGGATAATAAAGATGTGGCACATCTACACAATGGAGTTCTATTCATCAGTAAATAAAAATGAAATTATGAAATTTGCAGGGAAATGGATGGATCTGGAAAGGATCACACTAAGTGGGGTAAACCAAGCCCACCCAGCCAAACATTGCATGTTCTCTTGCATGTTCTCTCTTATATGTGTATCCTATCTTTAAATGTATAGACTTGTGTGTGATGTGGAACCAAAAATCAGTAGCAGAGGCCCATAAACTAGAAAAAGGCTATAAAGGATGGAGGAAAGGGAAGGTCTTAAGGGGATGGTATTGTATATATTCAAGTATCAGAAAAGATTACATGGAGGGGAAAGGCCTAAGTGAGGTAGGGGAAGAGATTGTATAAAGGAAAGGTTGGGGGGGGTTAATAAAAATTCAAGATATTTTGAATAAAACATATGAAAATCTACTTTTTAAAATAATGGCACATCCAGAAGCCATAGTTTGTTACTAGAAAATTTTCAGTGCCAGGAATGGGGTACCTTCCAGTGAGTTGTTGGCTAGGGGGTCCCTGTTGGCTCCAAAACATTATAGGCTATTGCCAAGGCCCCTTGGTTTCCTGTGAGAAAGAGATGGTAATACCATATTGCTGAAGACTTCACAAGCCTGAGTGGCAAAGTCACTGAGAAATCAAGCTGGTGCTGAGCAGAATACCTTCTCCCTGTAGTCCAGCCAACTGAAAGCTGGAAAAAGCTGCACTGTATGCAGTGTTATGGGAGACAGGAGTCATCAATGGTGAAAACACTGGAAACCTCAAGTTTGGCCAGACAGACCAAATGACTGAATGAGTGCAGTAGTGTCATGCCTGCTCTGGGGAAAACCAACTGCTCTCTAATTGGACTGAAGGCCCTCTCTATGGGAGGGAATATGTGCCTGATACTGAAAACTAATCAAAAGCCTATGGCAGGGGAGGTCATGAGCCTTAGGGGTATGAAGCCTGCTCTTGTCTGGATAAATGCATATATTACTTTCACCAAATTGCCCTGAAAGCATTATTCTTAATGTTCATACTCATATTGTTAATGCTACTCTCACTTCTAGTTAGAGAAGCTTCTCTTTTCAGATGGTGATGACCACTAGTCTGACCCAAAAGGCAACAGTGCTGAGAAGAAGGGACAGAGGAGTGTCCAGCACTGAAACATCTCACATCCTCCAAGGCTCAGGTCCATTTCAGAAGAGGTGGTAGAAAGAATGTATGAGCCAAAGGAGGGTACCACACCTTAGTAGAACTGTCAGGACATAATTTGGCTTCGATATCCACGACCTCACTGTGCCTAGCAATACCCACACAAGACCCTCATAATAGGAGAAAAATATGGCATCAAATTAAAAGAGAGACTAATGGAGGTAGGGAGGGGATATGACAGAGAGTAGTTATGAAGTTAGGAAAGTGGGGGAGGGGAGGGAAGGGAAATACCATGGTTTCTTGTCTGTAAGTATAGAAGTTGTCAATATATATAGACAATTTATATATATTAATTTAACATTATATTAAATTATATATATTAAATAAAGTATCCTTTGCAATGGACAAACGATGATGGTACTCATTTATGGGATATGCAACTTCTCATATTTACCACCCAAGAAGGACCAGATTCCAGCATCACCTTATGTGGAAGCTGAGACAGTTGAGTTAGAAATGGACAGCAGAGGACTGCAAGGCTACAGGCTGGAGATGGGGGAGGAAGAGTTGGGCATGGAGCAAAGTTTCAGGGGAGGAATGTGGAAGGGGGCTCTGGTGCAGCAGGATGAGCACAGTCAAGAGTTAGTCCTCTGTATATGAAGGTCAGTAAGAGTCCCGCTCTTGTGTCTTTCTGATTCAGGGGTGAGGCTCTGTAGTCCTGGACCACATGCGGGGACCAGTCTGGCTTCCTCTCAGAGAGTATAAACAGGAAGTCAGGCTTGAAGTCCAGCCAACAGCATGTCCACACACCTGGCCTACAGACCCTGGTCCAGCACAGGAGGGGGTATGCCAACTGCTTCAGGCTTTTCTACAGGGAATATTCAGAGCAAAGCTGCTGGCACAGAGCACCCACAGACTCCTCCCCAGCATGGAGGTGGTATGGGACTTCATGTCATTCTCAGCTACATAATGAGTTCTAGGCCAGGGTGGGACACAGGAGACATCCCATGGGGAGAACTCATCTGCATAGACCATGAATCCTTAGGCCAGTGACTGCATCATGGAAGAACTGTTGACCAGTTTCCCCTTTCCCAGGAGATAAGGATGTCAGATCAGTATGCTGTGTGCATCATGCACACTCCTAATCCTCAAGTCTGGATGGTTTTTAGAGACTCTTTATGAGTAGTAGATTGGGAGAAGGTTTTCTTCATTTCCTGACAGGAAGTGGCTTCTGCCTCCTCTGCACCTTTTCCAGGGCCCAACCTGCCAGGCTCCTTCCCGGGCAGGTAGGTAATGCTGTGGAAGGACCAGGCCTGCTGGTTCCTCCCTAGGGGTTGAGGAGGAAGATGAGCGTACGACGACTCAGAAACCTCTCCTGGCCACCGGAGAAAAACCACACTGAGTCAGGAGTCTTTTCGAAGCAGGAACTTGCAGAAAACATGCTTTATTGCTATGAGCTGTTGCCTATATCATGTTGGGGACGAAGGTGGGGATTTTAGGATGGAGGGGGAAGAGGTAAGGGCCAATAGTAAACTGTAACTATTGAAATGGTAATTACAATTGCCACATGGAGGTGGCAGGCAAGAAGCATTAGGTGTCTTGCTGAGTCCTAGCTAGCCAGAGACAGGTCTTCAAACTTTAGCTAGGCTCGGGAAGTTCCACTAGGTCTTACGCCTGGGCCTTTCAGCACCTAACACCAACCCCTCTTGACCAGCAAGGACCATTGTCTTGGCCCTACATGGAATTCCTCCACCTTCCCCTCTTTGGACAGGAGCCAATTCCTGTCCTCTGCTGGTCCCTATCATAGCATCTCAGTAAACTGAAGCTGAGGGATGGTAAGGGAGGGAGGGAATGAGTGAGTGACTATTGATGGGGTGCCTGGCTGGAAAATTGAGAATATGAGGAACTGAAAGTTGGGGTGCAGGGCAGTGAGGTGGTGTCTATTTTCAGCTGCCCTTCTTCTTCCAGGATCATGGTCAGGAATTCATGAAGCTGCCTGACTGCAACGAGATCTCCTTTAAGGTGCATGCGTGGTGCCCCTGCAGGAGGCGCTTCCTGGTGCTTCTGCCCAGGCCTTGGACCTGTGGGTCAGTTCCTCCTCTACCCTCCATACCAGTGCATCACAACATCCCAGATACAGTTAGAGACTGTGATCAATGATCCATCAGGAACCTCACCCCCAAACACACACACGTACTCTGCTCTCAGTAACTGTGGGACCCTATCTAGCCAGGGACCTTTAAAACCTGTGATGGGCCAGAATCCTTGGCGGTGGGGACCTTGGGGCTGGTGCACTTTTCATGAGCAGCCTCCACTGGGCATTGCTAGTGCCCCCAGTGGTATTAAGAGAGTGAGGGTATCCTGTTGGGTTTCAAGTTAGAGCGCACACTGTGTGGGACACACAGGAGAGTTCCTGGGCACCAGTTCCCTCCTTCCCTCAGTCATATGTACTCATCTTGGAACCTGTACTGGGCATTGTATGGGATCTTGCTACAGATGGCAGCAGCCCTGCCTTCACAGTGTCCTGCCCAACGATGGTGACGAAGCTGCAGGCACAGGATGTTCAGAGCGTGGTGGCAGCATCTAAAGGATGGCTTGAGTTTCTTGTGTTGGGCAGGCTTCAATATGCAGTGGTAGAGGAGTGATTGCCACAGAGGAGTGGTGCATAGTGCCTGGATGAGAGGGCCGAGGAGGGCCGGTCCTGGCTGGATGTCAGGGAAAGGTGTGAAGATTCAGGGACATGGCTACTTCATTTCCAGAGGGCCTACCCCTCCAGCCTGGTGGCCACCACCCCTCCCATTCTCAGCATCAGTATCTGTGAGGTGCACACCCTTTGCCCCAGCCAGTGGCTCCTGTGGTGGTTGGGGTCTAGGTTCCCATCAGTGTCCCCAGTGATATTGTTGGTTGTTTCTCTGCTTCATCACTAGCAGAAGCTCATCCCCCTTCATGACTTCTACACCATGCAGGCAGAGAGACTTTGTTCAAGCAGAACAGGTCCCAACCTGTCATTGGCAGGACCTCCCGTGGACCTCCCTCTCAGGAAGAGCCAGGGTCCATCCTTCTCTCAGGTGCTGCAGGTGTGGGCAATGTCATCTGTTCACTTTCATTTTGATTGTCACGTCCCATTTTTGTTGTCATCATTCCTGGCCCACATTTCTTCTACTCTAGCTGCATGCCATCCCTGGGGCCTGTGCTCCTCTGTTGTGGACCTTCAAAGATTCCTCATCCTCTCTCCAGCTCTACTTGTTACCAGAAACGAGGTATAGTTTGTCTCTGTTGACAAGGCAGAGCTTGGCTTTTTCATTCACTGTCGTGTCCTCCACCTCTGGTCCAAATCGTCAGATGTGTGGTCACCCAAGCAACGTTTACTGAGTCCCTGGAAGGAAGTTGGGACAAGTACTGACAGGGATTCCTTCTGCTTCCCTTTAGTTGCCTCCCTCAGGTTTTCCTGTACCAATATTCACTCTCAGCTGCCCTGCAGGACAATCCTATTGAGTTACCAATTTCCTAGAACACAGGGAGGGCTGCACCCAAGTCTCACCCAGAGCTCCTCAAATCCATTAAGTCCTTGTAGACTGGCCTTTTGAAGAGTCATTGTTGAATCCAGAGCTTATTTACGCCAAATGGGTAAGAGACTGGCCCAGGTCTTCCCTGCCCTGTGGAGGACGTGGGAACAAGTTTTTCTGTCTCTACTTGAAGACTCCATGGCCTTCCCATGGCTACATGGGCCCACTGCTCACCTTAGCCTGCTTGAAGACACACATCACAATTCAGCCACCATGATGAAGACATCCTGCCCAGAGTCAAGGATGTCCACAGCCTGCTGACAATTGTGCCACCTGCTTGGAGATAACCCTCCAGGCTGGCTTCTGCTTGAGGACATTCCTGTGGTAGCACCACCTCCTGGAGGCACAGAGAAGATTTCTGTGTGTTGGGGACAGAGCTTGGGAGGCTGGGGTCACCCAGAAGGTGACTCCAGTCAGGGCCATATTTGCCCTTAAGGATTCCTGTGTGACTCCTATGACTGGGAGCTCACCTGGAAGTAAGAATCCAGAAGTTTAGACCCAGGGATGGCAGGGCCAGGTTCAGCAGCACTTCCTGTACCTGGTTGGATGTTGATCACAGCTATGTCACAGGATGTCGTGATCTAGAGGCAGGCATGCAGATAAGAAGACTGGCATTCATGGAATTTTGATTCAGTACAGTACAAACTAGCCAACATTTTCAATTTTATACTATAGTAATATAATAAAATGATTTTATTATTCTGTTTGCTTCATTTTTATTTACTTATTTGCATGTATTGGGGTGGAGGTTGGCACCAGGGACTCTTGCTTCTGGGAATGAATACCAGACACGTTTGATCTTCATGGATGACTTGTATGGGTGGCTTGCCAATTAAACTGGGACACCAGGCTTTGCAAGCAAGCACTTCTAACTACTGTGCCATGTCTCCAACCCTAAGATAATTGTAAAGAAATATGGAAATGCTAAGGACCAAGAGGAAGAAGTGGAATGTTATGAAAGGATTATCTAGCAGAGATCAAGATTTAATATGCATTTAAATAATGACTAAGAACAGGGTATTGTTTCAAGGATGGACTAGATTTGCAATTCTTTATTCAAATACAGAATGTTCTTTAAGAGGAGTGTTGGGATACTTGCAGTCCCAGCATTTAGGAAGCTGAGTGAGGCAGGAAAGTTGCTGCACGTTCCGGGCCAGCCTGGGCTGAACGGTGAGATCCTGCCTCGAAAAATAATATACATACCCATACACATAAGACTTGCTTTATTCTTAACATGTTCTATTTATGCTTAATTGTTTAATGTGAGAGCACTTCAACTTCATTATTCAAGGAGGAGGGAACACATCCACCTTTTGAAGAGAGGGATGTCAAAGAATTTATCCTTATTACAGACATCCTACTAAAAAAAAAAAAAAAGGAGTTAGCTCATCTAAATAAAAGATAATAGGGCTGGAGAGATGACTTAGCGGTTAAGCGCTTGCCTGTGAAGCCTAAGGACCCCGGTTCGAGGCTTGGTTCCCCAGGTCCCACGTTAGCCAGATGCACAAGGGGGCGCACGCATCTGGAGTTCGTTTGCAGAGGCTGGAAGCTCTGGCGCGCCCATTCTCTCTCTCCCCCTCTATCTGTCTTTCTCTCTGTGTCTGTCGCTCTCAAATAAATAAATAAATAATTTAAAAAAAAAGATAATAGCAGTTACTAATGCAGGAGCCAACAAGTTTACCAATTACTGTGTGTGTGGGGGGGGAGGTAACCACAGGCAAGTGGGAGATATAAAGTAGGCAGAAAGGGGTACCTTGGATGGCTTTGTTATCTCTATGGCTACTTAATTTATATCTCTGTGTAATAGTCTCTATGGTTAACATATATCTATTTCCACTACTTGAGTAAATGTGTTACATGTGTGGGAATTCATGTTCATATGTGTGTGGGTGCATGTTTGAGAGGTTTTATGTGACATGTGTGTAAGGGTCTAAGGACATCTTCAGGTGTCTTCTTTCAGGAACACTGTTCACCTCTTTGACACAGAGTCTCTCATTGGCCTGGAGTTCACCAATTCAGCTAGACTAACTGGCCGAAGAGCCTGAAAATGCCTACTACCTCTCCCTCCAGTGCTGGGACTACAGGTGCCATCATGCCCTGGGCCTTTGGGATAGTATTGGCAATTGAACTCAGGTCCTCACACTTATGAGACAAGCACTTTACTAACCAAGCTATCTCTCTAGCCCCAAATTATTGTTATACCAATTCCACAAAAAATATGTAAACATAGGACAAACTTAATATGACATGTAAAGACAATGGCATGAAGGTTCTGATGAGTGACTGGAGGTAGGCCGGCTCTGGAAGAAGGCAGACACTTGGGAGAATGGAATTGAAGCTGGTGCACTCCTACTTGTTATGGTGCTTAGTCTGTGTACAGAACCACACAGAACGGAGGAACCTCTAACGTAAAAGTCTGCAGTTGGACTCAGGAGATGGCCTAGTAGTTAAAGGCTCTTGCTTACAAAGACTGAGAACCTAAGTTTGATTCCTCCCTTGCCATGTAAAACCAGACCATATCTGGCATTCTTATGCAATTGCTGAAGGCCCTTGCATGCTCATACTCTCTCTTTGTCTCTGTCTTTATAAATAAATGAATGAATAAATAAATAAATGAATAGTGTTTTTTAAAGTCTATAATTTTATATACTTGTAATACATAGGCAGATTGCAACAAATAAATCATGAATAGTGGGAAGATGTCAAAGACAGACAGGAAATGACAAGAAAGAAAGAATGCAAGAGAAAGAGAAAGAAAGGGAGAGAGAGCTAGAGAGAGCGAGTGAGAGAGCAAATTCTATTTCCAACTCTGCTCCAACTCTCTGGTGCTTCAGCTGGGGCCACCTTCCAAGCAACCCAGCTAAGGCTACAGAATAGCATGGTGCTGTCAGGCTGTGGACTCTAAATTAAGCTAATGTAAATCCTGAATCCTACTGTAAGAAACCAGCAAATCAATATCCTTTGAAGGGCTATAGAATCCAGAGCTTCAAAAGCATCATTCACCAAGTCCAAATGTATACAAAACACAAATAAACAAAAAACTGTGACAATAGTGATCTGAAAGAAGAGATATCAGTGAGGATTCACAGCCACCTTTAGATAAAAGAAAATAAAAAATAAAATATATTCTTAGTTGAGAATATCACTAGAAAATGTCTGAAGCCTAAAATAGTTTTATTCTATTTTTCTTTAATCTTCTTACTTGTAGTGACACACACACACACAAACACACACACACACCCACACAATGCACACGAATATAAAAGTGGTACACATATACTGTACACCTATACACTGCTGAAAAGATGAGGCCCCAAGCAGCAGGCCTGCAGTGACTAGGCACCCTGCTGCATCCTTTCTCTCTCTTTGTCTCTTTTTTCTGTTTCTTTCTGCTTGCAAATAAATAGGCATATTGCCTATATTGCTAGTATGCAAAAATTGACTCATAAGCAAGTACTCGTATAAATTTAGAAATATCACATTAACTCACCAATTTAAAGTATAACTAAAATCTTAAGAAAAGGGACATCTGTTCCTAATCATTCTTTGTCTTGGCTAATTTTGGTCAATAACTCTTTTAGATGGTCATTAAGTGTTGGATGTTTATAGATATATTTTAAGAAGAATTTGTAAAAACAGGTTTACAATATATTTAAAATAACTTATTTCCATACTTTTGGCTTTATGATTATTCATGCTAACTATAACCATAGATGTGTTTTTATACCAGAGTTTAATCATGCTTCTAACAATGCCTACTGAACATTTATTATGAGTTAAATCTTTAAAGAAGTGATTAACTTGGGTTTACTGACAAAACACAAAAATGTTGATATGTTTTTACCTATATTTACCACTGTTAAGATATAGTATTCATGCTTTCTGTTCAGCAATCACTTCTTTAATTTTAAGGTTAATTTCTGAATTTTTATAATAATGAAATACAAAAAGAGAGCATCAAAATGACAATTATAAAGTGTGTTTTCAGTTAAGGTAAAATAGGTTAACATAAAAAGTTATCTGTATTTCTCTTGCCATAAATGTCTATATAATTCAAACAACTCTTTATAATAAGTTGGTAAATTTATTTATACTCCCATGTCTTATGGCAAGGTTAGAATTCAGTTATACATAGTGTTAGACTTTGGCTACTGAAAAACTGAGTCATTAACAAAATCAAGATACATTTTAACTACTTTTGTCTATTTATTTAAACTCTAAAAGTGTGACTTTGTGTCAAAAGTTCAAAATTGATACAAACAACTTTCTGAACCTCTACAGTTCCATCAATCTACCCCAGAGGGTCCTATAACAGGCAAACTCCATCTGTCTGGGTCCCTTTTATTTATTCTCCAATGCCTAAAAGTCAACAAGAATAGGGACTCATCCTAAAATTCTTTTCTCCATCACACTTCAGCTTGAAGAAGTCAGACTCGATCAACCCCAGCACCTACCTTCCCAAAACTTGAGGTTTATCTCTCCACTTTTAAAAGACAAACATTAGACTTGGAGGTCATTGGAATACAGGCCCAATTTCCTTTGTCCCTGGAAACAGTAAAAGGAAAAAACATACAACAACAACAACAACAAAAAAAAAAAAAAAAAAAAAAAAAGGCTGAAGAGATGGCTTAGCAGTTAAGGTGCTTGCTAATGAAGCCTAAGGGCCTAGGTTCTGTTCCTTAGTACCCATTTAAGCCAGATGCATAAGTGGTACATGTGTCTGGATTTTGTTTGCAGTGGCTAGAGGCTCTGGTGTGCCCATTCTCTCTCTCTCTGTCTCTCTCAAAAAAAGTATTTTTTAAAAAGGTTAAATGCCATTGACTCCTGACCAGAGGTATGGTCGTAAATAGAGATATGCAGTATATAATATATGCTGATAGATTAAAAGGGTTGAGAAGAAGTTGTTTAATTTCAAATTGGCATGTATTTAAAAGTTGAACAATGGATAATATGAGCATATTCTTAAATATTGTTAAAGTTCTGAGGTCAAAATTCAAGTTTTCTTAAGTATAATTCTACTCTTAAAACAATAACAAGTGCCTAATTTATTTTTATTTTTATTTACTTATTTGACAGTGACAGAGAGGAAAGAGGCAGAGAGAGGAGAGGAGAGTGGGCGCGCCAGGGCTTCTAGCCACTGCAAACAAACTCCAGACGCTGCGCCCCCTTGTGCATCTAGCTAACGTGGGTCCTGAGGAATCGAGTCTCAAACCCAGGTCCTTAGGCTTCACAGGCAAGCGCTTAACTGCTAAGCCATCTCTCCAGCCCAACAAATGCCTAATTTTGTTACAATAAGTCTCATAGATATTGCTCTACTAATGTTCACAAAATAGGTTACAAATGTAATTTTGTGTTATACAATGTTATGATTAGTGCTTGCTGTGGAAGCACATATACTAAAATTGGAATGATACAGAGGTTAGCATGGCCCCTGTGCAAATGCTATGTTCATATTTTCCATATGATAAAGCCTTTATTTTGTTTGATGACACATCTGTTTGCAGTAATAACTTTCTTAAATGTTCAACTCTTATATGTTTTCCTATTTGGTAAAACTTTTATTTGTTTGCTATAAACTTACTAATAGATAAAAACTGGGCCTAATTATATAAAATGTCAATGTACCTGTGAAATGAACAACTGATAACAAATTATCAAGATTTATGAAACTTGGAACTTTTTCAGCGTAACATAGTTTCATGAGTTCTTCTAAAGCTAAGACCTTTTGATCTCTGGACTGAGTAAGTATATTAAAGACTTACAAAAGCTTTTTGACCTGATAACCAAACTGAAAAATTAGTTCATTTTTTACCATTGTTTTGGTTAAAAAATTTCAGACATGCTCCCTTCAGGCTAAATCTACTCCTGTCTCTGACATGTACTTTACTCCCTATATCATGGGACTCCTTCACACCCACAGTTTAGCCTTGTTTGTACCTCTAGTCCAGTAGGTTATTACCTCCTTGATAACCATTTTATTCATAGGCCCCCTCTCTAACCTCCTGTTTCCAAATGTGGATAAAAAAAAAAACTGTTTGTTTTTTTGTTTATTTATTTTACAGTGACAGAGAAAGAGGTGGGGGAGGATGGGCACGCCAGGACATCCAGCCTCTGCAAACGAACTCTAGACGCATGCGCCCCCTTGTGCATCTGGCTAACGTGAGTCTTGGAGAATTGAGCCTGGAATTGGGTCCTTAGGCTTCACAGGCAGGTGCTTAACCGCTAGCATTTCCAGTGCTAGAGGAACAGAAGGTGGATTTCATAGCAGTAGTACTCTGGCTTATGTATTATAACCAACTTAATTAAATGCTCTACCAAATAAGAGGGTAACTATAATACTGGTGAATGAGCTTTTATGAACATGGCCTGTGAATGAAAATTCTCCACCACAGAACAGCAATCTCCAGTAATTTTATCCAGTTTTCTTCTTTATTTGTTGACTCAGCTTTGAAGAGCTTGTCTTCTTAGTTGAGGTTGGGTGTTAAATAAAAGATGAATAAGTGTCAAGAACAGAGAAGTGTATGAGGATAGAGTCTGAATTTAGTCTTAACCCCACTGCTCTCACAGCCTCAATTCTCTTGGTATGTTTTCTCAGGTTCCCATGTGGCAGTCATACTCTGATGTGGTTGTAGATGTTGGTCCTGCCAGTGGACAGTCTTTCACTGGTCATGCCAGATTCTTGTTATATTTCTAGGTGGTTCTTCAGGAGTCTGGTTCTGAATGCTGGCCCCTTTCCTAGACAACCCTGATGCTGAGAACTTTGCTTGGAATCTGTTTCCCTTCAGATGCTATCTCTGACTTAAGTTTCTACTTCACTTTATACTGCTGAATTCTGGGGCTGGAGAGATGGCTTAGTGGTTAAGGTACTTGTCTACAAAGCCAAAGAACCCAGATTCAATTACCCAGGACTCATGTATGCCATATATGCAAGGGAGCACATGTGTCTGAAGTTCATTTACAGTGGCTGGAGGCCCTGGTGTACTCATTTTCTCTCTCTCTCTCTATACCTGCCTCTCTCTGTGTGTCTATCTCTTAAATAAATAAATTAAATTAAAAAAAATACTGCTGAGTTCTGATTCAGTTTCTTTCTTGTAGTCTGGAGGTATTCTGCCTAGTCTTCAGCATACAGCCTCAAGACATCTGAGCTGAAAGTGCAGTTCACTGAGGGTCTGAGGCCTCCAAGCCACCAACTCAGCAGGGCTTTGGTTTTAAACATGGCGTATTCCTGCTGCTACAGTTAGTGCTGAGAAGAAACTTCTTCCCTCTCTCCCATCCCCAGCATCTGTCCTCCCTCTGCTCCTAATGAACACAAAATTTCTTTCCTTCTGCCCCTATCCTTTTCTCTTTAAAATGTCGGTTACTGAAGATGAGTGCTGATTTCCTGAGGGTCTGTTTTAAGATGGCTCTGTCATTCCCTCTCATTGGGAGAGAGGAGAGGCCCCATACCTGCCAATCCCACTGGAATGGACTCTCTATTTTTCCTATTCTGCTTGATAAGGTTGCCGATTTTACTTCACAATTAAACCAATTTCATTTCATTATTTGGTTGTCATCCAACTCTTCTAATAGCTGCTATCCTCTGTTCTCCAGTTTATTCCCTGGAGATTCTAGGAGACCAAGCTTGCATGTTGTTTATGATCAATGATCCAACCACAAAGCACATCTTATAACATAGTGCTGGATAGGTCATGTAACTCATTGAATATTGTCCTGAAAGTTAAGAACAGAATGCTTATGTGGGTACTCACCATTAACATGAAAGTATGATTTCTATTGAATGTTATGGATTCCACACCATTATAAAGTCAAACTCATCAAATCAAAACTTTGTAAGTTAGGGATTGTGCATATTTTGTTATAGCACTTCTATAAAGCTAATACAAGTATCAAAATTTATCCACTTGGGGCTGAAGAGATGGTTTAGTGGTGAAAGTATTTGCCTGCAATGCCTAAGGAACTAGGTTTGATTCTCCAGGACCTACATAAGCCAGATGCACATGGCAGTACATGCATCTGGAGTTTGTTTGCAGTAGTTTAGAGGCCCTGGCATGCCTGTTCCCCCCCCCCCTCTTTCTGTCTACTTCTCTCTCTGTCTCAAATAAAATTAACTAAAAAATTAGAAAACAAATATTCACTTTCTGAGTACTTTTCCTCACATGTAACTAAAATCTAGAAAGTACATATTTAAACCTTCTTTTTACTTTTCTTTGAGAGTCACAGGCTATGAAACTGAGTAAATAAGTATTAATTTCTATTTGAAAATGAAATTATTACTTTTTATCAGTGAGTAAAAGCTATATTGGTGAATTACTTACCAAATACCACAGATTCTTTGAACTGGATTTTTATTGAATTTTGTATTTTCTTACATAAAGGACTATCTACTCTTTTATTTTTTTAACTACTACTGCTATCTTCAAGGTAATCTATTCCTATGTAACAGGAAATAAATACACCAGTAAATTAAACTGTTTTCAGCCCCTTAAGCATTCACTACATCACAGAACTACAGGATAGTTGATTTTGCAGGGAATTAACAGCTCAGGGTGCTCAGTTGCTTTCTTTCTCAAAGGGGGAAATTGAGGTCAAGAGAAAGTAAGTAATAACTTAACTTCTCAGATGCACAATCTGAAGACCGTGCTTTTTTGTACGCCCCCTTTCTGCATCACAGCACCAGAACGTATGGTATGAATCACCCCTAAGATACCAGATTTCCCAAAATGGAGAGTCCTGAAGAGGATGAATATAGAGATAACAACAGACCCTGTTATTCCCTTACTGGGAATTTACCCTAAAAGTTACACACCTCAGTTCAAAGATATTTGCTCAACCATGTTTATAGCCACTCAATTTACAATAGCTACAAACTGGAATCAACCCAGGTGCCCATCATTTGTTGAATGGATAACCAAGATGTGGAATGATGGGATTCTACTCAGCAGTAAGAAAAAGAAGGACACAATGAAATTTAGAGAAAAATGGCCAAACATTGAAAATATCATACTAAGTGAACTAACACCATTATAAAAAGACAATTTTCACATGTTCTCAATCATCTGCAGTTCCTAACCTGGATCAGCTCAAGTTGCTGACATTCCTGAATGACTTGGACAATAGGGAGAGTAGGGCTTGGGGAAAGGGGAAGAGGGGCCACAAAACTGAACCCAAATTGAGCTGGTACCATAGAATCCTATATCCTGGAAGTTAGACTAAAAAGTTCAACCCTCAACAGGATCTTTTTTTTTTTTTTTTTTTTGCTTTTTTTAAATTTAAATTTTATTAACATTTTCCATGACTATAAAAAATATCCCATGGTAATACCCTCCCTTCCCCCACGTTCCCCTTTGACATTCCATTCTCCATCATATTAACTCCCCATCTCAATCATTGTACTTACATATATACAATACCAGCCCATTAAGTACCCCCCTCTCTTCCTTTCTCTTCCCTTTATACCTCCTTTTGAACTTACTGGCTTCTGCTACTAAGTATTTTCCTTCTCACACAGAAGCCCAATCATCTGTAGCTATGATCTACATATGAGGGAGAACATGTGGCGCTTGGCTTTCTGGGCCTGGGTTACCTCACTTAGTATAATCCTTTCCAGATCCATCCATTTTTCTGCAGATTTCATAACTTCATTTTTCTTTACCGCTGAGTAGAACTCCATTGTAAAAATGTGCCACATCTTCATTATCCACTCATCAGTTGAAGGACATCTAGGCTGGTTCCATTTCCCAGATATTATAAATTGAGCAGCAATAAACATGGTTGAGCATGTACTTCTAAGGAAATAAGATGAGTTCTTAGGTATATGCCTAGGAGTGCTATAGCTGGGTCATATGGTAGATCAATCTTTAGCTGTTATAGGAACCTCCACACTGATTTCCACAATGGCTAGACCAGATTGCATTCCCACCAGCAGTGTAGAAGGGTTCCTCCTTTTCCACATCCCTGCCAACATTTATGATCATTTGTTTTCATGATGGTGGCCAATCTGACAGGAGTGAGATGGAATTTCAATGTAGTTTTTTTTTTTTTTTTTTTTTTTTTTTTTTTTTTTTTTTTTTTTTTTAGAGACCCAAGTTACAAGCTTTAATAAAATACCTGCATCTATGGAGGACATATGTTCAAACTACCACAATTTTAAAAAAATGTGCTAACCCAACTCCAATAGTTTTCTCACTTTTCACAAAGATGGAAATTGTTGGATGCAATCAGAATGACATATACATGGGACTCACTTATTTTACCATAGCCAGAGAACCTGGCACTCCTGTGTCCAGCATGATGCCCTGAGAGGCCACTTGCTCAGAGGGGAAGTGTGATTAACATAGTTTGAGTGGTACGTAATGAATGGAGTGGATACTGTAGACTTTTTCATGAAAAGGCTATCAGAGATTTCTTTGCTTTTATTTTCATCTTGAAAAATGTTTGTAATTTTCTTCTTCTGTAGAACAAACAGAATGGTGACTAACATTTTGTAATTTTTTGTTTTTAAGCCTGTTTTAAAATTTATTTTTATTTATTTGAGAGAGAGAAGGAGGCAGAGGGGGGAGGGGAAGAGAATGGGCATGCCAGGGCCTCTGGCCACTGCAAATGAACTCCAGATGCATATGCCACCTTGTGCATCTGGCTTTCCCGTGGTTACTAGGGTATCAAACCTGGGTCCATTGGCTTTGCCAGCACATGCCTTAACCTTAAAGCCATCTCTCCAGCCCCACATTTTTGCAATTTCTATCACTGATATTATGCATCTCAGGTAGATTTATCATGTTTCCAACAATTACACTCTGTTTTTCCCTTCTGGGTTGTTAGGTCTTTCTGGGTAGAAGTTGGACAATAGAACAATCACTTGTGTCCTATGGGTCCTTTGCTTTGACATAAAGATAACAGTCCAGGTCCCTGGCCTCCTGTTCTATCTAGGAAGAAAAATTGGACATAAGTATCATGTTGACTCAGGCTAGTTAACCACCAGCCTTTGTGAGTCAGCAGCCTTTCTCTTTCTTTTTTTTTTTTTCTCAATTTTTTTTTAATTTTTATTAACATTTTCCATGATTATAAAATATATCCCGTGGTAATTCCCTCCCTCCCCACCCCCACACTTTCCCATTTGAAATTCCATTCTCCATCATATTACCTCCCCATTACAATCATTGTAATTACATATATACAATATCAACCTATTAAGTATCCTCCTCCCTTCCTTTCTCTTCCTTTTATGTCTCCTTTTTACCTTACTGGCCTCTGCTACTAAGTATTTTCATTCTCACGCAGAAGCCCAATCTCAATGTAGTTTTAATCTGCATTTCCCTGATGACTAGTGACATAGAACATTTTTTTAGATGCTTATATGCCATTCGTATTTCTTCCTTTGAGGATGCTCTATTTAGCTCCAAAGCCTGTTTTTTGATTGGCTTGTTTGATTCCTTATTATTTAACTTTTGAGTTCTTTGTATATCCTAGATATTAATCCTCTTTCTGAATACAACCCCAATTGCTCAGGCAATAAAACCACAGATTAATCACTGGGACCTCATGAAATTACAAAGATTTTGCACTGCAAAGGACACAGTGAAAAAAGCAAAGAGGCAACCTAAAGAATGGGCAAAAATCTTTGCCAGCTATATATCTGATAGATATATGTCAGATATTAGGATAGCAACCCCTGCTTGTTTTCTAGGCCCATTTGCTTAAAACACCATCTTCCAACCTTTCACCCTAAGATAATGTCTATCCTTTGTAGAAAGTTGAATTTCTTGGAGACAACAAATTGTAGGATCCTGCTTTTTAACCCAGTCTGCAAACCTATGTCTTTTCATTGGGACATTGAGGCTGTTGATATTAAGAGATATTATTGAAAGGTGTGTATTTATGTTTGCCTTTTTTTTTTTTTTTTTGTGGTTCTGATTCTACCTGTGCTCTCTTAACTAGTACTTGAGTATTCCTTGTTTTTTCCAGGTTCCTTATATGTGTGCTTTTCCTTTTCTTCAGCATGGAGGATTCTATCAAGTATTTTCTGTAGAGCTGGTTTTGTTTTCAAATACTCCTTTAACCTGCTTTTGTCATTGAATGTCCTTATTTCTCCGTCTCTTTGAATGGATAGCTTTGCAGGATAAAGTAACCTTGGTTGACAGTTGTTATCTTTCAGAACTTGGAATACATCACTCCAAGCCCTTCTGGCTTTTAAAGTTTGTGTTGAGTAATCTGCTGTAATCCTGATGGGCTTGCCTTTGTAGGTAACTTGATTTTTCTCTAGCTGCTTTCAATATTTTTTCCTTGGTTTGTGTGTTTGGTAGTTTGATTATAATATGACGAGAAGAGGTTCTTTCCAGGTTTTGTCTGACTGGGGTTCTAAAGGCTTCTTGTATCTGCATTGGCACCTCCTTCCCTATTTGGGGGAAGTTTTCTTCTATGATTTTGTTGAAGATGCCTACTATGCCTTTGGAGTGGAATTCTTCTCCTTCTACTATCCCCTGAATTTTTTTTTAATTTTTATTTATTTGAGAGCAACAGACAGAGAGAGAAAGAGGCAGGTACAGAGAGAGTGGGAGAATGGGCGCACCAGGGCCTCCAGCCACTGCAAATGAACTCCAGACGCGTGCGCCCCCTTGTACATCTGGTTAACGTGGGTCCTGGGGAATCGAGCCTCGAACCAGGGTCTTTAGGCTTCACAGACAAGCACTTAACTGCTAAGCCATCTCTCCAGCCCAATGCCCTGAATTTTTATATTTGATCTTTTCATAGTGTCTCGAATATCTTGAAATTCCCACTCATACTTTTCTATTAGTTTGTCTTTCTCTTTGTTGGACTGTATTAGATCTGCCACTTGGTCTTCTAGCTTAGATATTCTGTCTTCACCTTCATCCATTGTACTGGTGAGATTTTCTACAGAGTTTTTTATTTCATTAACTGTGTTCTTCATTGCTAGTAATTCTGACTGGTTTTTCTTTATTATTTCTATTTCCTTATTTATGTCTTATATTGCCTTCTTTAGTTCATGAAATTGGTGTCCTGCGTCTTCTTTGATTCCTTTGATTTCCTTTTTGAGTTTCTCTTTGACTCCTTTGATTTGTTCTGTGACTTCTTTGAACATATTTACAATCATTCTTTTGAAATATTTCTGAAGCATTTCCTCTAATTTGTTCTCACTGGAGGTCATTTCTCATGCATTAATACTGTTAGGTGGATTTATATCATCTTGCTTTTTAGTGTTTCTTGTGTTATAATGCATATATTTTTGCATCTTGGATTAAGTTAATGCTTGGATTTTCTAGCTAGCTAGGTATTCTTAGCTGTATCAATTGATTTGATGTTATATATCTTCAGGATAGGAGCTTAAGGTGTTAGGTGTGGCTCTTAAGACTCTCAGTGTATCTACAAAGGTGCTCCTAGGGGTTGAGTTTTCCTGCTATGGGAGTATTCAAGTAGGCTGAGTGGAATAAAATACAGGTAGATTCTAAAAGTTAACTAAACACTGTACATATTCAATCAAAAACAGCCCCAAGTATGTATGCAAGAGTACTTATTATAACAACCAGATCCTCTATCAACAAAGAGGTTAAGATTTCTTGTCTGTTGAGGGATCCAAGTTAGCTTGTGACTAAGTGAGACCCTTCCCTGGTGCAATCAATCTCAGTTACCTTTTTGGATGATTTTGGTCTCATTCAAGTTGCTGGCTGGGTCATTGGGCTGCTGCTCTGATTTCTGGAGCTGGGCACTGGCTTTTCCTGTGGGGCAAACCGAGCCTGGCAACTGTGGCCCTGCAGATCGGCTCCCCCACTGCTGGAACCGCCACTGCTGCTAAAGCTGTCACTGCTGGGTCTGTCACCTCTGCTGGGTCCGCCGCTGCTGCTGCCGCTGCTGCTGCTGCTTTAGCTGCCACTGCTGGATCCTCTGCTGCTGCTGCTGGATCTGCAACTGCTACCTCTGAAGCTGCTGCTGCTGGATCTGCTGTTGCTGCTGCTGCTGGATCTGCCACTGCTGGGGCCACTGCTGCTGGTGCCGGAGCCGCTGATATTGCTGTGGGACTCTGCTCCTGTTTGGGTCCCACTGTTTGCTCAAGTTGCCATGGCCTGGTCCCGGGACCACTGCTCTGTTGGCTGGAGCTGGGCACAGGTGGTGGTGGTGGGGAATCCATAGCTGCTCTGGTTCTCTCGCTGTTCCACATGTCCTTCTACCTTGTTGTCTGCTCCTCCATTGTTCAATGCTGCTCTCCCTTCACGTTTCTTGAGTTGCAGAGAGCTCTGGTGTGAGTGGAAGCTCCCCTCACCTGGCCTTTCCTGCAGCTGGAGCCAAGCCTGGCAGCTTTCTGGTGTGCTGCCACTGCTGCGGTCAGTGGACCTTCTGGGGCCACTTCTGCCAGCCTGTGAGGGCTCTGGATCTCTTCTACTTCTCCACTGACATTTCTATTTCCTATACACCTCACTTTTTAGTAAAAGTGTGTATTTTGCTGAGTGTTTTCGGTCTCCCCCCCCCCCCCCAGGCTGCTTTGGCGTGGTACCTAAGCCACCATCTTAACTGGAAGTCCCTCAACAGGATCTTAGAGGGAACACCTGAATCCAAGTGCTCTGGAGAGGGTGAGATGAATCCTAACCTTGAATTTTTCCTATCTATCTCTCTCTCTTTCTCTTGGCACTGGCCTGTAATTCCCTGTCACAGGACGCAGTTAACATCCACAAGGAGCTGTTTATCTAAGAGATCTACAAGGTCTCCCCAAATAAACAAGATAGACTCCTGTCGGAGCACTTGGTCACCCACTAGATGTTAATGGTAAGACCCTGGTGCTGAAGACACCAAATGCTGTCAGCATAGATCATGGAGAGAATATATATAGTCAGTGAGTCATTTAAAAATAAGTTTAGGACTAGAATTCAGAGACTTCAGTCAACTTATTAGGACTCAAATAAATATAGATATATGCTTGACAGTCCATAATTTATAAAAATAATAGAAATGTCCAATGTAATGATCATCACATGGCATATAAAAGTAATGTTTGTGGAGAAATGTCTGTCTCTGTTTACAGAGAAAAAATACTTTGTTATTCAAAAGCCCAGTTCTATCAATTTTGTGAACTTGTTGTCTAATTTTTCATGACAAATGATAAAGTGTACATTCAGGATATAAATAGCTAACTTATTGTCTTTTGTTCCTATTTTTTTCCTGCTAACCTCTAATTGTACTTTAACATTAGGAATATAGGCAACAAACCTCATGACATATTTTCATATCAAATTACTGATGTTGCAGATATCTCAATATACATTTACAGTATTTACTAGTACATAATTATGGTGTTCTTAACATAATCCCTGAATTTCATTACCTATGTGTTCACACCCACATTATTCTACTATACATTGCTCATTATAGACATCTTTAGAACAATATTTCTATATAGGTTTCTTTATAATACTATAATACTTTATAAATTATGAATAGATTTCCATAGGATTCTAAAGAGTGCCAGGGTACTAGAAGGGGCACAAAACCCCATCATTCACTAGGACAGGATGTGTTTTCTCACTGCAGCATTTTTTGATTAGTATTCCACATGCTAATGGAAAATAATGGTGCTTACAGGCTTAGTACACAAGGTGGCAGCATCTCACCGATCAGCTCCTCAGCAGGGCATTCATCCCTGGCCATATCTGGCTTGACATACAAGTAAGAAGAATATAATACTTTTCAGTAAATAGATTTTGACACTAAACAGCTTTATAGTTGATATTAACATGCTGTTTGCTATACAATATATAACACACATTTTTCTCAGTTTGGTAAAATAGTTTCTCAGCTCAAGAGACACAAAAGGAAATTATTTTCTAAGAGTTCTTTAACGTACTCAAAAAAAATCGCTAAAAACAGACAAATTTAAATGATTTAGTATGACATGTTAGTCAGTTTTCAGTTGCTGTGACAAAATACTGGGGATAAATAATTTAAGAGTAAGCATTCTTTTGGTTCACAGCTTGGGATTTCAGCCCATAATTTCTTGGTCCTTCTGCTTTGGGACCATGGCAAACAGGCAAGCAAGATACCATAGTAGGGAGTATGTGTAGAGCAAAGCTGCTGACCTATAGCAGAAAGAAAACAAAAGGGAAATATGAGGAAAAGATAGGAAAGGATAGAGGTAGATGAGGTGAGAGAGAGAAGAATGGAAGGTGGGGAGAAAGGGAAAATGAGAATAAGATATAGCCCTTGAATACAAACCTTAAGGACTTCTTTCAATTAGGTCCTACCTCTTAAACTGCTATACCTGTCAAGAATATATCAAATTATACACCCATCCATGTGTTAGCCAATTGACGAAACTAGACCTTCATGATCCAATCACTTTCCAAAAGCATCACCTCTCAACTCTGCTTGTGATGGGGACCAAACTTCAACACATGTGCCTTTCAAGGTCATCCCAGATATAAACTATAGACAGTAGCAGTAGTTTGTGTAGCATTATTTGCAGTACAGGTAATGGCTGCAAATTATACTTTAATTCTAACCATATTCTGTCCTTCCCCTCACCTCTCAAGTAACTCCTCCTGTCCCCTCTCCCTCCTTCATCTCTCTCCTGGTCTCATTCTAGTGTTATGTCCATATTCCTAATGCTTACTATCATTTGAACTCATCTACAATTGATTCCAGTTACAACTGCAAATGAGAGTGTACATGTTTGCCATGGCTTTATTTTTATTTATTTGAGGGAGAGAGACAGAGAGAAAGAGGCAGATAGGGAGAGAGAGTGGGGGGGGTGAGAAAGAGGGAGGGAGAGAGAATGGGAACACTAGGGCCTCTAGCCACAGCAAACGAACTCCAGATGCATGTGCCACTCTGCATCTGGCTTACATGGACACTGTGGAATTGAACCTAGGTCCTTAGGCTTTGAAGATAAGCTACTTAATCACTAAGCAATCTCTTGCCATTCCATGGAGTTTTATGTAGGGACACAGGGATCAAACTTATGTATTTCAATTTGAGCAGTGAGTGGTTTATCCACTGTGCAATCACCCCAGCACCCCATCCTCATCCTGTACAGACAAGTAAATCATCAACAGAGTCAATGGACAATCCAATGGCACCAATTTGACTGTATTCACTGACTACAAAAATAAAATAAATAAATAAATAGACAATCCACAGAATTGGAGAAAATCCTCACCAGCTATACCTTTGATAATATTCTAATATCTGGGAATGTACAAAGAACTCAAAAACTAAACAGTAAAATATCAAACAAACCAATTAAAAATGGGGTATGTTGGCTGGAGAGATAGCTTAGCAGTTAAGGGGCTTGCCTGCAAAGCCTAAGGACCCAGGTCCAACTCCTCAGAAGTCACATAAACTAGACACGCAAGGTGACACATGTGCACAAGGGCTCAATTGCAGTGACTACAGGCCCTGACATGCCAGAAGTCAATACTCTCTCTCATAAAAAAATGAGGTAGATAATTAAACAGAGAATTCTCAAAAGAAGAAATACAAATGGCCGTTAAACACTTAAAAGTATTCAACCTCTTTAGTAGTCAGAGAAATGCAAATCCAAACAACTTTGAGATTTCATGTCACTCATGTCACACCAGTGAGGATGGCATTTATATTTACAAAATTGAATGACAACAAATGCAGAGTAAGCAGTGGCATGAATACTGATCTTAGTGCTAGCTTGACAACCAGCTCCAGGGTGATGGTGATAGTGACCAATATGGTGCTCAATGAAAACCCATCAAAGGAGAAATTCAGAGACTAGAGAGAACTCAATGCTAAATCAGACTGCCAATAGGTTTGATATGGATCAAGGAACATTGAGGAAGTGGAGCCAGAAAGATTGTAACAATTACAGAGTGAGTAGGAATATCCTGAGGCATGGTTCCCTGCTATCTCACTGGGACTGACTGAAGCCTTCATGACTCCATGGTGATTGCCATAATCCCATAAAGGAGGGCTCCCAGGGTAATAGGAGAAGACATGAGGGGATAAAAGAGTATAACCTGTTATAATAAAAAGATAAATTTGGATTATGAGAGTCATATGGACTATTTGTATATTTACTCATTCATTCATTTACTCAAGTTCAAAGTGAAGCTGTACATAAGGAAGTGGTTGAGTTCAGGACTTCAGAGATTGACTCAGCATCACTCCTTTCTCTCAGAGCCCCAGTAGAAGGAAATACAAATGGAGGCATGAATGCCACCATTACTTTTTACTTTAATGTCTATGTTGACACTGGACCTTAGAACTCTACTGAAATACCTTTAGAATTTTTCTTAACCACTTAGCCACTAGTAAAAAGAAGTTTGTAAAAGGAAAGATAAAAATTTTCAGTTAATTAGTACCTGATAATAGTATGGGCGCCATGCTTTATTTGAGAGAAAAAAAACTCTCAAAATAGAAAATATAACTTTTAACTTCTCAGACCTTCTGGATCAATGAGATGTTAGTTCCTGCCCTCAAAGAGGGGCATTTGTCTTTTATGCAAGATGAGACACAAAATGCATTTAGAAAACTTAAGAACACAAAAAGAGGGGTTGCATAAGTGGCTCAGTGGATAAAGTGCTTGCCCATGAATATATGAGAACATGTGTTTGGATCCTCAGCACCCACACAAAAATTTTGGGTATGGTGATGTATACCTATAATACCAGCATTGGGAAGGTAGTCAGGAGGATCTTTAGGACCTGCTGGATAGCTTCTCTAGCTGAATCCATGAGTTCCAGGTTCAGTTAGAGACACAATGGAGAAGGAGTAGAAGAATATATCCAACATTGACCTCTGACACACATTTGCACACACATATTTGCTCACACAAAAAAAATATGCAGGGAGACAAATGCAAGTAGTTTAAAGCTATATTCATCTCATATTCAATAGGAAGGATAAGAAAGGGAGTTAATAATAATTACAAGAGCCTACAGTGTACCAACACTATGCTAGACTTCTTAGTTTGCCCCTTCTTCCTTCTCCTGTTTCTTTGTTCCTCCCCTACTCATTATTTTCCCTCTTTAATTTTTCTCCTCCTCCTCTTACTTCTTTTCCTCTTACTGCTCCTCATCTTACTCTTTGTTTGGATTAAACCCATGGCTTTGCATACTCTAACCACATGCTATCCACAGAGCAGCACTCTAAACCCCTAGTTTTAAAAAACAATGTAGCCCTTACTCCTTTTGATGATTGTAATGTCTTTCAAATAGGCAAGTAGCTTGTTTGAATCACACATAAGCAGTAGGGATTGGATTTCAGAGTCGTTCTTGTGTAATTACCAGAGATCACCTCTTTGCACATTTAGTGGTCACATTATTCAGAAAAACTTTCCAGTCATAGAATGTGAGGAACCCAAAGAGAGTGAGGCGATGCCACATGTACATTTGCTCAGATGCTAGAGAAGAAAAAGCCAGATAATTATGCTTTTTCAGCCATATTCTTTCCACAGAAGTTGGTATCCAAGACAGAGCCCAGATTTACTGGTTTTCTTTTATACCACATGCATGAAACAAATTATCCCAGTTCTGAAATTTCTATTATTTGTTAAACAATAAACTAAACAAAACTAAGCTTTGACTAAAACATGGCATCATTTAAACTTCTTGTATGCTTAAGAGAGGTAGAGTTCTTAAATAGAAGAAAATATAATATCATTGAATCAAGTAAAAATCTTCCTTAATCCCTTAACAAATTATTAGTTATTTAGAAAAAAATGAATTGAGTGATTTCCTTCACACTTAGGAAAATATAAATGAGTGTATGTGAAATAAGAAACAGGAGGGGTTTGAGCTACCACCCAAAGGAAAGAAGAGGAAATGAAATTCTTGTTACATTCCACACTTGCTAATTTGTTCAACACAATTCACTAAATTCCAATATTGTTTCAGCTACCAAGTCAGTTTGCATGTTATTTAGTTTTTAGAGGAAGGCTGAGAAAATATACCATTATGCTCATTTTATGCATGAGTACCCAGAGGATTTAAAGCTATATTACAAAGCCATAGTAACAAAATAGCATGGTACTGACATAAAAACAGGGTTATAGACCAGTGGAATAGAGTAGAGGATTCGGACTTTAGGTCAAGTATCTACAGCTACTTGACCTTCAATAAAGACCCCAAAACATGTAGACTGGAAAAAAGACAACATCTTCAACAAATAGTGCTGGACAAACTAGACAACCATATGCAGGAAAATGAAATGAGAACCACACATCTTTCCATGCACAAAAATCAAGTCCAAATGAATCAAAGACGTGAATATAAGACCAGAAATTCTGCTACTACTTAAAAAAGAAGTAGGAGAAATTTTCCACAATATAGGAGTGGAAAATACTTCCTTAACAAAACCTCAGTAGCTCAAGAACTTAAACAATAACTCAGCCATTGGGATCTCAGAAAGCTGAAAAGATTTTTTTACAGCCAAACATGCAGTAAGCACAGCCAATAGATGACCCACAGAATGGGAGAAAAATTTTGCCAGCTATATAACTGACAGAGGCCTAATTGTAGAATCCACAAAGAACTCAAAAACCTAAACAATAACAAAATCAAACAATTTACTTACAAAGTGGGGCAAAGGACTGAGAACAGGGAGTTCTCAGAGGATGAAAAGAAATGGCAAACACACACTTACAAAAATGTTCAACATCCCTAACCATCAGGGAAATGCAAATTAAAACAACTATGAGATTCCACCTTACCCCAGTAAGGATAGCAAACATTAAAAAATCAAATGAAAACAAATGTTGGCAAGGATGTGGGAAAATAGGAACCCTGTTTCACTGTTGGTGGTAATGTAAGATGGTATAACCACTTTGGAAAGCAATATGGCGATTCCTAAAATGGTTGACTATAGAGTTACCAACAGATCCAGTTATTTCCTTACTGGGCATTTACCCTAAAAGCTCCAAGCCTCAGTCCAGATATATTTGCTCAACCATGTTTACAGCTGCTCAATTCATAATAGCTAAGAACTGGAATCAACCCAGGTGCCCATCATTGGATGAATGGATTACCAAGATGTGGTCTATCTGAATGATGGCATGCTACTCAGTAGTTAGAAAAAATGAGACAATGAAATTTGTAGAAAAATTGTCGAATTTGGAACAGTTCCTTCTCATGGAAGTCATCCAATCACAGAAGGACAATCATTGCAAGGTTTCACTCATCTGTGGATCCTAACCTGGGTCATCTCAAGATGCTGACATATCTAATAGGCATCTTGAGGCCTGGGCAATAGAGCAGGTGGGGTTGGATGGAAGGGTAAGGGATGGGGGGCACAAAATTGGACCCAAATGGAAATGGTACCATAAAATCCTATATTCTGGAAGACAGTCTAAAAAGGTTGAACCCTCATCAGGACCTTAGAGAGAATATCTGAATCAAAGGACCCTGGAGAGGATAAGATGAAGCCTAACCTTAATTTTCTCCTGTTTCTCTCTCTCTTTTTCTTTCTCCTTTATATTACCTGTGTATTTTTTCTTTCTTTTCTGTTGGCACTGGCCTGTAACTCCTAATACAAGGATGTTATTAACTTACACAATGTGCTATTGATCAGAGAGACCTACACATTTTCCCAAAAGAAGACAGACTTCTGTCATAGCGATTGATTACTCACCAAAGGTTAATGGTAAGACCCTACTGCCAAACACACCATATGCTGTTGGTATGGAACATGGAGAGAACTGGCTAGAATAAGTCCCCAGACAGCTCCTCTAGTGCCAGAAGGTGTTACATGAGCTACCAGGGGAAAATGGCCAACATCTGTGCAAGAAACTCTAGGTCTAAGGTACTCAGCAGCAAACAATTGGCTGTGATGCTCACCCAAGTGCAATAGTGGCACACAGCCATGGTGGGTAACAAGCTGCTCTTGGATTGGCTAACAGATCCACTCAGCAGAAAGGAATCCATATCTGGAACTGGGAAGCAAGTCAAAATCATATCCAAATAATGAGTTTGCTCTCTAATATCAGCCTCCCACCTCTTGGGGTACAAGAGGGCCTATACCTATTAAATTCTCTTTAAACTAATAATGGTTAGCTCATTTAACTAGTGCTGAATTCACTCTCTGTCAGAGAATCTGCTGCTCTTTTTCAGATTGACTCAGAACTTGAGAGGAAAATCATCCCATCACACTTCACCAGGGTCTCTGCTGAAACCATAGAGTAATTGGGGAAAAGAGAAACAGTGCTACTTTCTTGGTGAACCTGATATCAGCATAAGGGCAAAGGAGATAGACACAGAGGACACTCAACTCCTACCAAATCAGAGATCCAGAGACACAGAAGTTCCCAAGAGTCCATGACTGAAGTAGACCTAAAAGAAACCCAACATGGCTCAGGAAAATTTGTGGAAGAGGAAGCAGAAAGATTGTTAGAGCCTTAAGTTGGGAAATTACACACAGAGACATTGCCTTATCCCCATAACTTATGGCTACTCCAGCAATGCATGAACCACAATCCCAATGGGGATAATTGGCATCCCCAATGAGGAGGGTCCCTTTGGAGAGGGGGCAGGGATGAGGGTAAGGGTGGTACCAACATGAGCTGTTTACATACTGAGTATTTCCATAACTAATAAAACTAAATATTATAAAAATAGAATCAATAAATGAGGTAAGTCAATGAAGAAAAAGTTTATACTGGTTAAGGAAACAACTCAACAATCAGATATTATAATTGTAAACATACATGTACAAAACACAGCTGCATGCAATTGCATAAAACAAATTTTACTAAATAGTCAGAGACCAATCCCAAACATAGCAATTGTGGATGAACTCAATACATCATTCTCACCTCTCAATATACAAGTTATCTGGACAAAAATAAGCTTAGAAACATTGAGGTTAACTGATACCATAGATCAAATGTGTCTAACAAATATTTACTGTGCATTCCATTGAAATACTGTGAGATACACATTCTTCTCAGAAGCCCATGGAACTTTGTATAAAATAGATCAACTATTAGGATACAAAGCAAGTGTCAGCAAGAATAGAAAAAAATGGAATAATACTTTGTATTCTGTTTGGACACAATACAATAGAGGTAAAATTCAGCAACAAGAAAACTACATAAAATACACAAATCTATGAAAATTAAAGAATATACTACTTATAATGAATAGGTCATTGATTAACTGAAGAATGAAATAAAAATTACCTAGCATTGAATAAAAATGAAAATACAACATATGGGACTCAAAGAAGGAAATCCTATAAGGCAAATTTGTAACTCTAAGTGCCTACATTGAAAAAATGAAGAGATCTCATATAAGTAATTCAATGATGCACCTAAAGGCCTTATAAAATAGGAAAAACTAAACCCAAAAGTCTTACTTAAAAAGTAAACAACAAGGGGAAAGTGTGGGGGGTGGGGAGGGAGGGAATTACCATGGGATTTTTTTTTATATAATCATGGAAAATGAAAATAAAAATTAAAAATATTTTTTAAAAAGTAAACAATATCAGGGCAGAAATTAATAAAATAGAAATGAGAAAACCTAATAAAAGAATGAAATAAAAGGTGGTTCTTTGAAAATATACAGAAGATTGACAAACCAGTAGTTAAGTCAATTAAATTAGAGATGTAAAATGAGATAATAGCTACCAATGAAATTAAAAGAATCATTGAGGACATTCTTTAAAAATCCACATTCTACCAAATTAGAAAATCTAAAAGAAATGGAAGAATTTTTAAATGCCATGACCTACAAAAGTTAAACCAAGACAAACTGACTAGCTTAATCATATTGGTAACAAGTAATTACATTGATTTGGTAATAAAATATCTCCAAGTTAAAAGAAGTCTAGGTTCAGATTTGCTACAAAATTCTATTTGACCTTTAAAAAAGAATTGAAGCTAATGCTTTCAAATTCTTTCATAAGATAAAAAAGTAAAGAGAGCTCCCTAACTCTGTTTATGAAGCCAGCTTTATACTCACACAAAACCAAAGACAAGAAAGAAAACTATAGACCAATATAATTGATGAAAAACATGCAAAAATTCTCAATAAAATACTTTCAAATTTAATTCAAGATCATATAAAAATCATTCACCATAGTCAAGTTGTCTTCATTTCCAAGATACAGGAATGGCCCAACCTACATGAAGCAATAGTTGTAATATATCATATAAATAAATTCAACTAAGAAACTAAGAATGAAGAGGATGTATCTCAACATTACAAAAGCTATATGCAACAAGCATGTACTAATGTCATGCTAAATGGGTAAAATTCAAAGCAAAGCATTTCCACTAAGATGAGGAACAAGACAAGGGTCTGCACTTAGTTTTAGCTATAGCAATAAGACAAAATAAAGCAATTAAAGTGACATAAATAGGAAAGAAAAAATAAGACATTATTGTACAACAAAAGAAACTATCATATGAATCACAAGGCAACCTGTGGAATGGAAGGAAATCAATGCCAGCTACATATCTGGCAGAAGATTAATATCTAGAATATAAAAATAGTAAAAATTAAACATCAATTCAACCAACTGAAACTGGAGGGAGCTCTGCTTTTGGTGAGCTCTGCTAGAAAAGATTCTTGTTCAGGAAGCAGCAAAGAACTAACTATTCCTGGGCTACAAGATAATCACAAGGCTGATAGGAGAGAGAAAGAAAAGCAACAAGCTTTATCATACTGGAATCAGAATTACAGCAAAGAAATAAACAGCAAGCAGCCTTAATCACAAGCAAAACCAGTCCTATCAGGAAAGGGTGGGGAGCCCCAAGGTGAGGACTCATCTGAGGGCTGCATTCGGTATGGGGGGTGTTAAGTGTGTTGGGGTTGTCTCTACCCATAATTGAAAGTGTCTTAGGCTTTTGGCTCTGTTTTCATTTCAGGCATGAGTTTGTCTGAAAATCGAACAGAGATCACCTGGTTGCCTCCATAACTACTATTGCACCCATGGACTCATTTTGTCTGGCTGGTTGGTTGTGTAGCTTGTAGGATCCAGTGCTTGTTAACACTGTTCGTGATCTTTCTTCTCCAGCTTTTTCTAGCACTGTGACAGCTAGCAATCATGAAAGTGACTTGATTTTTCAATGTTCCCAGATGGTAGCATGTGATGTCTACAGCAATAGGTTCTTACTATTTATTTCAGGTTGCTAAGCAAGGTTATTGGCAATAGCTTATATTGTTTTAGGGAACTTGTGGGCCTCTCTGAGCAACAACTCACTGGGGAAGAGACCCATACCTAGCAAAGACATTGATATCAAGAACCGAAACTCTGAAATTGCTAGAGAAAAAGTGAGAATCACTTTAACATTTTGGCATAGGCAATGACTTTATGAATATAATGCCAGTTGCTCAGGAAGTAAAACCACTAATCAAGCACTGAGACTTTATGAAATTAAAAATCAAAGTACACAGTGAATAAAGCAAAGAGGCAACTTACAGAATGGGAGAAAAATTTTGCTATCTATACATCTGACAGAGGATTAATATTCAGGATGCACAAAGAACTCCAAAAAACTAAGTAATAAGTCAAACAAACTGATCAAAAATTTACTGTTGAACTGAATAGAGTTCTTAAAAGAAGAAATACATGCATATGGCCAATAAACATCTAAAACATGTTCTACATTCTTAGACATCAGGGAATGCAAATTAAAACTACTTTTTTTTTTTTTTTTTTGGTTTTTCAAAGTCGGGTCTCTCTATAGCCTAGGCTGACCTGGAATCCACTATGTAGTATCAGGGTGGCCTCGAACTAATGGTGATCCACCTATCTCTGCCTCCCAAATACTGGGATTAAAGACATGCACCACCACCCCTGGCTAAAACTACTTTTAATAATCCAGACAACAAATGACAAAAAATGCTGGTGAGGATGTGGAAAAGAGCAATCTTCCTGTATTGTTGGTTGGAATGTGAACTGATAGAGCCATTGTGAAAATCAGTGTGGAGGTTCCTGAGACAGCTAGAAAGAGGTTTACATACTACTGAGCTATATGACTTCTAGGCATATACCCCAAGGATTCTACTCACTACCTTAGAGATACTTGCTTATCCATGTTTATTGCTACTATTTTACTATAGCTAGGGAATGGAATCAGCCTAGATGCCTTCAACTGATGAATGGATAATAAAGATGTGGTACATTTATACAATGGAGTTCTATTGAGGAGTAAAGAAAAATGACATTATGAAATTTGCAGGGAGATGGATGGTTCTGGAATGGATTATATTAAGTGAGGTAACCTAGGCCAAGAAAGTCAAATGCCACATGTTCTCTCTTATATGTAAAGCCTAGCTGCAAATGTGTAGATTTGTATGTGAGTTGGAGAAAAGTCATAGTAGAGGTCAGGAAGTTTTAAAGGGTCTATAGAGGACGGTGAAAAGGACAGGGCTTAAGGGGAGGGTATTATATATGTGTAAGTAGAATTTCAGATGACTGGGGATGGAAAGGACTAAGTGGGATCAGCTGGAGCTGAGCTGGTAACCTCCTTCCTATTGACTAGCTGTCAGAAAGCTGGAAAAAACTATGTTCCATGCATGTAGTGGACCCTGTAAGCCTTATAGCTGGCTAGCCAGGACAAGTGTGCCAATTGGTGCAATGGTGGCATGTTTGTTATAGGGAAAACTAAGTGCTGTCTGATGAGACTTGAGGCTTGGTCCACAAAAGCAAATGTATGCCTGGTATTGAAAACCTAGTCAAAAGCCTATGGCTGGGGAGATGGTGAGCCCTAGGAGAGTAACAACTGCTGTTGCCAGACAAAAGGCATACATTTTCCCCCTCAAACTATTCTCTAAACACTTTTTAATGTTTATATCCATGTATTAATGCTACTATCACTTTTGGTCACTTTTAAGAAGGCTGTGACCACTAGGGTGACTCAAAAGTCATCGTAGTGCTTAGAGGAAGTGACAGTGGAGTGTTTAGCACTAAGTGACACATTTTTATCATACCCTCCAAGCCTCAGGATCCAAAGGAAGAGGTGGTAGAAAGAATGTAAGGGTCAAAGGAAGGGTAGACTGCTTACAATGTAATCTTCCAGGCACATAATGGCCTTGATATTTATGACCTCAGAGTCCCCAACACAACCTACACAACCTCCAAATAGGAGGAAAAGATGACATAAAAATGAGAGAGAAACAAATTGGGAGGGGGAGGGTATTTGGTGGAGGGTGGATTTGAGAGGGGCGGATGAGAGTAGGGGTAGGAATTATCATGGTTTTATTGTCTATACTTATGGAAGCTGTCAATAAAAGTTTACTACAAAAGAAAAAAGGAGAAAGTTTATATTTAACAAACCTATGGCCAACTTACACTAAATAAAAAAAATCTCAAGTATTTCCAATAAAATCAGGAACGAGATAAAGGAACAAGGAACAAGTCACTTTCTTCATTCTTACTCAGTATACTGCTGAAAGTCTTAGAGCAGTAAGACAAGACATACAAATAAAAGGGATACAAATAGGAATAGAGGATGTAATATTATATTTATTTGCAGATGTCATGATTCTATACATTCTATACATAGATGTATGTAGGCTAAAGACTACCAGAAAATTGCCTGTTGGGCCTTGAAAGGCCCGGACACAAGGCCTAGTAGAACTTCCTGAGCCTAGCTAAAGTTTGGCTATCTGCCTCTGGCCAGCTATGACTCAGCAAGACACCTAATGGCCTCTGGCCTGTTACTTCCACATAGGAGTTGGAATCCCCACATGCTCACGGTATACTATTGGCCCTTACCTCTCCCCCCATCCTAGAATCCCCACCCTTGTTCTCAACACTATATAGGCAACCACCTCTAACAAGAAAGTGAGTTCCTGCTTTGACAAGACTCTGGGCTTGGTGGTGTGTTCCTGCACTACCTGCTGTGGCAGCCTGGCAGTCTGGTGCCTGACATGGGGCTACAGGAACCTGGCAGACTGGTGCCCCATGTGAGGCATTCTCATTGAGGAGCTCAATCAGTGTGCGTGTGCGTGTGAGGGTACCCTCATAAGTTATGAGGCAGTCTTCATATTTAATGTGCTAAACTTTGCTTCTATAACCTGTACTTTCTTGTCAACCTCTCTTTATTCTCTTTCTCTTTCCTTACACTTTCGGTTGGCTGGCAAGGTGCATCTGTGGCTTTTGTATTTCTGAACAAGTCATACATCCCTAGTGGACACACCATGTGGGCAGACCTGGAGGAGACTCAAGGCATATTGCCCCCTCATTTGAGTAAGGTCTCTGTCCCAGAAGATGAAGCAAATCTGCTGGGGATACCTGCTCCAATCTGCACTGTGTCTGGTATCATTGAGCCATCCCCTACGGACACAGACTCATCTGAATGTCAAAGATCTAAATCTGAACTTAATTCTACAGCATGTTTACCTATCTTTTGGGTCCTTGTGGTTGTGTTGTACTTGTGTGTCTATGGGTTGCTATTGCCATAATTTTATGGACATTTCTCTCTCAACTTTATAATATGGGACAGTCTACCTCTAAATCCAATCCTGCCTTAGAATCTCTCAGGGCACTCCTAAAAAGTAGAGGGCTTGATTTGACCTATAATCAGGTTTGACAGACCTAGAATTGCCTTCTTAAGCTGGTGCCATGGCTGCCGGAAGGAAATCTCTTTGATTGGGACACTTGGGACAGGCCCTTGTTCATTGGGCACATGTGGAGAAGGGTCAGATACCCCCCTTAGGGGTCTTACCTATGATCTAGACCCTTAAGGGCTACTTCCCTCCAAGGCCAACCAAACAAAAACAAAAGACAGAGGAAAAAGAAAAAGATAGTATACAGCCTGATCTAGCTACTCCTCCTGGAGATAACAGCTTTAAAAACCCCAGAAAAGGGTGGATCCTTATACCCCTCACTTGATCCCTTTGGGAGTGCCCCTTGGCCTTCCAGGGGATCTCCCCCACCTCCTCCATCAAATAATCCTGTATGGACCCCCTCTGCCCCTCGTTCATATTTGGCTGCCAAACTGCCAGAAAATAAAACTACTTTTTTATTTCCCATCAATCTAAATCCTGGGGGCAATTGCCCTGCTGCCTGGTATCCATGGGAAGCTCAGGACCTTAAGGAGCTTAAAAAGGCGGTCTTGGAGGATGGACCTAACTATCCTAGGGCTGAGACCCTGTTACAGGGACTTGCCCATCAACCTTGTACAACCCAAGATTGGAAAAATCTAGTGAGGGCTCTCTTGTTGGGTCCCCTTTACATTAAGTGGTGTGCCTTGTTTTAAAGATGAGTGCCATATACAGCCAGAACAAAACCAAATTCAACAGCCCCCTGAGCCAATAACTTTTGGGATGCTCTCTGGTATCTCTGATCAATATGATAAATGCACTCAACAGGTGGGACTAGGTCAGGAAACTGGGCTTGGCGGCATGGAAAAGGCTTGATGAGGGACCCTCTTATGGGTATTACTCAAAAACCATCTGAGTACTTGGCTACATTTATAGATAAGGTGGAAAAAAGTCTCCAAAGAAAATTTTCCCCAGGGGCATTACGGGATCAGTTTACTAAAATGTTGGTCTGGGAAGGAATGACGGCTGATTACTGCCTTGCCTGTGTGGGTCTCAGGGACAACTCCATGAGTAGATGGATTGTAGCCACCAAGGACGTTGGAAGTATCTCCCATCAGGCTAGGGCTGTGACTGCCACCCTTCAGGAAAATAAACAGATAGATTTGACCACTACGATCTGCACATTACAGTTAAGTCCTAAAAAGTGTTGGTCAAAGTTTGACATACACGGAAAGCCTTTAAACTCCTCCTGGGGCTCCCCCCAGCCCCATTAAATAAGGGGAAAGAGACCATCCAAGCCCATTGGACTGTCCCTCTGGTCCCCAGCCTTAGACCCAAAATTATTTTAAATATTGGCAATAAAAGATTCAAATTTCTCATCGACACTGGAGCAGGCTGAACGGTCCTAAGAAAGGAAGAAGTGCCTTCCTCCTGGCAGCTTGTGCCCAGCCCTCCCCTACTGTGAGTTGGCAGGCAGTCCACCTCCTGGGAGATTTCCATGTGGCTCCCTTGGGCTGACCCAAGTGGGGGCAGGGGATAAGTCTGCCCTCTCGTGGTGACTGGGCTCACTGCTAACTTACTGGGGCAAGACATCCTTGGAGATGCCTAGGCTTTCATCACTACTGATCATAAGGCCTTTTATAATGATTTGTTAGATGAAGAAGAATATCAACAACAGTTTGAGGAAGGGAGGGAATGTCATCCCAATTATAGAGATGACCCGTACTTTGAGCAACTCAGACAAAAGTACTCTAATGAACACCCCCAATTCTAAGGGCCATTGCTCAGTCCCCCCCCCCCATTTAAAATCCAGTGGAGACTGGGAGATCCTATATGGGTTGAGCAGTGGCCTCTCCCTTCTTCTAAGTTACACCAACTCCACATACTTATTGACCAAAAGTTGGAGGCCAGACATATCTGTCCCTCCATTAGTCCCTGGAACTCTCCTGTTTTTGTCATAAAAAAGCCTAATGGATCCTGGAGATTTTTACATAATTTTTTAAAAATTTTATTTATTTATTTGAGAGTGACAGACACAGAGAGAAAGACAGATAAGAGGGAGAGAGAGAATGGGCGCGCCAGGGCTTCCAGCCTCTGCAAACGAACTCCAGACACGTGCGCCCCCTTGTGCATCTGGCTAATGTGGGACCTGGGGAACCGAGCCTCGAACTGGGGTCCTTAGGCTTCACAGGCAAGCGCTTAACTGCTAAGCCATCTCTCCAGCCCATTTTTACATAATTTAAGGAAGAACAATGAATGCATGATCCCCTTTGGAACCCCCCGGAGGGGAGTCCCATGGATCCCAGCTATTCCCAATATATGCCATATTACTATCACTGACATTAAAGATTGTTTCTTCTCTATCCCTCTCCATCCAGGAGACATGGAAAAATTTGCATTCTCTGTACCCGCTGTTAATTTTTGTGGCCCAGATAGGAGATTTGAGTGGGCTGTCTTACCTCAGGGCATGGCTACTAGCCCACCCATTTGTCAATATTAACTGTCATCCATTTTTTCTCTTACCAATCTCCCTAATACTCTGTTTTATGTTTACACGGATGATATTATTCTTGGGTGCCTAGATTCCTCCACACTGCAGAACCTTACCCACCAATGTCTTACTATACTTCATACTCACAGCTTTAAAGTGGCTCCTGAGAAAGTTCAAACTGTGCCTCCCTTTAAGATCTTGGGCTTGATCCTTACTCTAGATACAGTTTCACCTGTTAAACCACAACTTTATATTCAGGATTCTTACACCTTGCCTCAACTCCAGAAGCTCTTGGGAGAAATTAACTGGATGAGGCCCTGGATACCTATAACCACTGAGGAATTATCCCCTTTGTTTGACCTACTAAGGGGCTTTGATCTTTTGTCCCAAGTAACCCTAGCACCTGGGCAGAGACAAGTCCTCCATAGAGGTCAGGAGGCCATAGATAACTCTAATCTCAAATGATTTGACCCTGATCTCCCTCTTTCCCTCTACGTTTTCACTGGGGAGTCTCTGACCACTGCCCTGTTGGCTCAGAAGTGCAAGCCTATTTAGTGGATACCCCTCTAGATCAGTGGGGCCCCTAGGGTCTATTCTTTAAGTAACCAAGTAGCTGATTGCACCATTAAAGGAAGGGAAATTGCCATTAGATTGTTTGGTATTAAGCCTCACTCCATTATTACCCCATATAAGATAACTGATTTCATTTGGCTCCAAAGAAATAATGTAAGGGTCGCTATGGCACTTGAAGGGTTCCTGGGTGCCATTGACTGCCATTATGGCACTCATAAGTGGATGAGCTCTTTTTACAGGTTGGAGTGGAGACACCTCAGGCTTGTCCTACTTCAACCCTACCCTGACTTCCTTATTGCCTTTACAGATGGGGGACACCTGGGGGCTTCCCTGGTCGTGTATCCCCCCTTTAAATTGGGGGTCAAGCCTGAGACCATCAAGTTTATCTCTCAGTAAATAGAGGGACAAGCACAGTAAAAAGAGCTTTTTCCAGTTGGTCTGGCTCTACATACTATTCAGGAGCCATTCAACTTATTTTCTGACAGCCTCTATGTGGCAAACCTACTGCCCAATCTTATTGAAGTTCATGTTAGACTTGATTCCAACCCTATATCCCTTTTAATAATCCAGGCTCATGCCCTACTCAAACAGAGTCCACCCTATTTTCATAAAACATCTTCGAGGCCATCAGAATTTACCAGGTTTCCTGTCTGAAGGAAACATCTTGGCCAATCAATTGGCCTCTGTAGCTCACTGTCACACTAGAGGCTATCCAATTTCATTCCCTAACCCACACCAACTGGAGAGGCCTTAAACAAAGATTCCCCCAAATACCAAATAAAAATCTTAAAAAGATTATTAGGACATGCAAATCTTGCCAACCCTTCCTCCAGGTTCCCCCCCCCACCACCACTCTTCCAATCTTCCAGGAGTAACCCTAGGGCCTTCGCCCCAACCATCTTTGGCAAATAGATGTTACTCATTATTCCCCCTTTGGAAAACTTAAATATATCTTCTTATCAGCAGATACTTTCTCCTGTGCATGTTGGGCATCTGCACATTCCAGGGAGATGTTTCAATGTTTTTCCACTCTCCGGCTGCCTAATCAAGTAAAAACAGATAATGGCCCCTGCTTTGTAAGTAAAAACTTTACACGTTTCCTCCAGACATTGTAAATTACACATGCCACAGGCATTTCATATAACCCTTGAGGCCAAGCCATCGAGGAAAGATATAACCAAACACTTAAATCACAATTACAAAAACAAAAGGGGGAATCACTACCCCCCATGATCAGCAAAAGAAAGCATTATTCACCTTAAATATTTTAAATTTTTCTAGAAATGAAAAAAATATCTCCATTCCAAAAACATTGGTCATCCTCTGTCCCATACAGCTTGATTAAGGTCAGATAGAGAGACTCATTGACTGGGGCCTGGAGAGGACCAGACCCACTCCTCAGAGCAGGGAGAGGGTTTGGATGTGTCTTCCTACAAGATGAAAAAATACCCATTTAGATACCAGCGAGGGACCTAAAACATTTACCACAACAAGGGGACACTGATAATCACCCCTCCAGAGAGTGTTTCACCCCTGAGGATTGTTCCTCTGTTTTTTCCACAGAAACAACTGGAAATGTGGATGCTACCACTCTTCCTGATGCTGGCGATGTTCATTCCACCCAGTGATGAAGGGTTAGGAAACCCACATGATGTCAGAGCTATCTTGGCCAAACAGATGGGAAAATCTTGTGAATGTCAGGGAGGAACACATAAAACACTTCCTTTCAATGGATGCTCTTTCTAAACCAGTAGATCAGTAATTGTTCAAGACAAAATCAAAATACTTCAAGAAAACCTGAAGAAGAGACAGAGGGACCTCTAGGACAACCCACTGTGGACGGGCCTACATGGCTTCTTGCCTTACCTCCTCCCTCTGCTTGGGCCCCTCCTTCCCCTTCTTCTTATCGTCACTGTCGTGCCTTGTGTAATTAACAAAATTACACAATTCATTCACCAGTGGCTAGAGGCAATAAAAATCCATCAGGTTGAGATACATTATCACAGGCTGGCAACTCAGGAATTAAGTTCCTCCGATGACCCACTGCCACCTCCTCCACCCTCCACGTGACCGATGACAGGTAAGATCTCAGACTGACTGAGACAACCTATGACAGGCCATGGAGTGGGTTCTCAGCGAGCTAAACACCTGGTACCGAGTGATGGGTAAGATACCCAGAGGGGGACAACCTAAGACAGGGGCCATGGTCACTAATGCTCTTACAAAAACAAAATGGGGAGATGTTGGGCCTTGAAAGGCCCAGACGTGAGGCCTAGTGGAACTTCCTGAGCCTAAAGTTTGGTGATCTGCCTCTGGCCAGCTATGACTCAGCAATACACCTAATGGTCTCTGGCCTGTTACTTCCACATAGGAGTTGGAATCCCCGCGCAACCAATCATTTCAAAAGTCGTGGTATACTATTGGCCCTTACCTCTGCCCCCATCCTAGAATCCCCACCCTTGTTCTCAGCACTATATAGGCAATCGCCTGTAACAAGAAAGTGAGTTCCTGCTTTGACAAGACTCCGGGCTTGGTGGTGTGTTCCTGCACTACCTGCCAGGAGAGCCGGTGAGATTAGAACTCTGTTCTCCTGGGTTTATGCCTTAGATTTTTTTTTTTTTCTTGTCATGTTATTACTAAAGTTACAAAATATATAGTGGGGAAGAATTCAAAACAATAACCTTAAAAACAGCAAAATTGTTTTTTTTTATAAGAGATCATAAACAATAAAAAAATAGAAAGATAAAATCAGCTTTGGTTACCTTCAGAAGCCTAGTGACAAATTTTGAAATGACGCAGTAACACAAAATATGTTCTATTTCCTTTTGCTGTTTTTGTCTTGTTTAGAAATCTGTCCAGTAGGAACTCTTTGATACAAGAAGTCCACTATCAAGCAGATCGTTTCAAACTGTTCTTTTGTTCTTGAAACTTGCAATTATTTTGTCCTGTGTGTGTGAAGCTTGGTTAGGAATGATTTTCCATAACTATTAGATACAACATGAATGAAATCAGGCCTTCTTTTACTGACAAGATACAGAGAGTGGGCATTTCTATTGTGTAGATCTCAATATAAAGCAGTGTTAATTTTTATCAGAAAATGGTTTATAAATGGTGACAGTATCTTAAAATGGATAGCTTTGTTTCTAATAATGTATTTGGTGGTGTTTTAGCTTGTAATGTTCAATGCACGTTTTATAGGATTATGCTAATGTAATGCTTTAAAACAGGCTGTATAGAGTTTTTAAAAATAATTTATTTTTATTTAGGTATTTTAGAAATAGAGAGAAAGAGAGAGAGGATAGGCATAACAGATCCTCCAGCCACTGCAAATTAACTCCAGATGCATACACCACCTTGTGCATTGGGTTTATATGAATCCTGGAGAATTGAACCTGGGTCCTTTGGCTTTGCAGGCACCACCTTAACCACTAAACTATCTCTCTAGCCCAGGAGTTTTAATATCGAGCCATTATATTAGAAAGTAAGGAAATGAACTTTTAAAAACTAATGATGTATGATGTCATTTTCTAAATAAACATGTACGATATCTTGTATGATATTATGGCTCTTGAATTCTGAAAACATTGTATAAGTAATGATATAAAATAATAGATCAATTATTTAATTAACTTTTACTCTAGGCTTGAATTCTAGCTGTCACTCACAATCTAGTTCATTTTTCTGAGTCATGGTTTCTTTAACTATATAATCAAGATAATATTATTTAGCTCAAAGGGTTGATGTGAAGAGAACACAGGAGTAACTGAAGCATATAGCACATGGGAGATGCTGATAAACCCAGCATACTCCTTTCCTGTCATTTCTGTGCACACTCACCAGATGCTTTTCAAAGCCAAAGCTTTGCCAAAGAACAAGGGGAAGCTTGCATGCTTAAATGGAACAAAGTTTACTTTAGCTTCCACATTTTTTTTACCAAGTCCAACAGGGTAGAAAGGATGAGTGTGTAGTTAAACAGAACAGCTTTCAGCAACCATGGCTCTTTAAAGCATATTAAAAGCTCTGCATAATACTAAGGAGAGGTTGAATTCCCAACCTATCTTATGACATTCTTTAATATGATGGTCTGAATCAATAAATTGTGGAATATTGTTAACTCATATTTTATCTCCTCTGAAAGAAGGTGTGAGGAAGAGCACATTTTACTACTGGAATATGTTTTGAATAGTTCTAATCTGTTACATAACTACATTCTACTTGAGATGGCATCATGGCTGCAGTTGAATCTTGCTCCCTCACATATGACCTGAATGGCTGCTATGAGTGAAGGATGATCCATGAGCCATAGTTTTCCATCTGTAAACTGGCTGCCTGAATCATGCTGTGAGCTTTAAGTGAGCTCATCACACCTGTGAAACTTTCCTTTCCATTGACTCTGATATAGCTCTCTCATACTGAAGCTTTCCAGATATTATTTTTTGTCTAAGCTTCTGGTTTCTGGCTGTTCAATTTCATTACTTCAGTGACAAGCTAAGGGAAAAAGTCATTTGGAGAATGCTGTGTGCAATTATGAGGGATAACAGCTTTAAAGTACAGATTAAAGGTGCAAGGGATAACCCTGCTTGTAGATGGCTGCCAAGTGCAGGGTATGTGCTGTGTGAGGGAGAAGCACATGCAAGGGTGCTTGCTGCTGACTTATCAAAATTGACACATTCATTTCCACATCATTCCAAGGCCAAGTTCAGAAAGTCAGCAGTGGGAGGTTGAGGTTGGAAGCTACATGTGAACAGCAAGAATAGATCAAGTGCACTCACCTTTATGAAAGCAAGCAAGAAAGTACAAAAGGCCTTTGTTAATGAGACAGAAAAATCATAGGCTTAAAATGCTGACAGTGACATTTCAGAAGGCTTGACCCCTTAGTAATAGCAAGAACAAGCGAGGAAGGAGAAAAATAAACACTTACTGAACTTTTACAAAGAAAATGATGGAATGTGTGTTATATAGGTAAACTTTATCTTGCAAGGTTACTTCAGTTCACATTTCCTAGATGAAGATGTTTCTGTAGAGGAACACGAAGGTCGTCTTGAAAAGCATTCTACTGGTGATGTGTGACTGTGATCACTACCTCTTCCCACCCTCTTCTTGGCAGTCAGAGAAATTTTGACAGTTATCCAGGTGGGTATAGCTCAGGGGTAGAGCATTTGACTGCAAAATATAGTTACCAAATCCAAGTTCACTTTTAAAATACTCAAGAGAGTAGAACCCTTCATTCCCTCTAACTCTCATCCCACTGATGATTATGGAATGCCTGTGGCAAAGTGTCCCCGAGACTGGTCCAAAGATGGGAGACATGAGCCAGAACAGGCACATGTCAGCTTTGGAAGCTAGCAGGTTCTTTATCCTTACTTGCACTGAGGGAAGAGAGAACTGATCTTTCTCTGCTGTCTCCCTCCTTGAACACTCTTATTTTTCATTGTTCATTTCTTTTTACCATTTATCCATGACACTTCTGAAAACTGTAGTGACTACATTCCATGTTCTCAGAATTCTCTCCTGTTTATCCACTCACCTTCTTTTCTGACAGTACCTCCTCATTCTTGGAACTGAGCAATAAATAAAGTGCTAGTTAGACCATCTGGGAATTCAAATGGTAAAACTGCATTCAGGAACAAATGTGGTCTTCCCATGCTATAGACGTAAACATACACTTCAATGTTACATCATTATGAGTCAAACTATCATGAAGTATGGATCCTATTTATTTATTTTTGTGTGTATATGTGTATGGGTGCAAATGTGTGGAGGTCAAAGAATAACCTTGAAGTGTCTGTCAGTCTAGCTGGCCCACAGGCTTCCACATTCTCCGGGTTTCACCTTCCATTGTTGTAGGTATGTTAGGATCATAGGTACCTGTGTCACGTTGAAACCAGCTTTATGAGGGTGTTGGGGAGGATGGAATTCACATCAACTTGTAAGCAAGTGCTTTCAACTGGTGAACCATCTCCCTAGCCCCTACAGCTTTTGCTTTCAAAAACAGTCAGGTAAGTGATCACATAACTAAACTAGGAGAATTATCTCTTTGGTTACCGCTGTGACAGATTCACTGTTATTGCTACCATTTCCATCTTTGTTGAGTGCTGAGGCATTGAAGAAATTGCCATACTGAGAAAAGAGCAGGTAGCCCTCCACCACATTCACTCTTCCCACCTATTCAAGGTTGTTGGATCAGGGTACAAAGAACATGGAAGGTGGCCCAGAATTATTTGGCAAGGAGTTATGGAATTGGGAGAAGCTGTGGGTTCTTAACCTGCTTAAAACTTTCAAACATTAAGATTTTAGCAAGCAATCCTCAAACTGCTTGTCACTACTTAGTTAAAAATAACTCAGAATAGAAAATCGAGGCCCTCAAAAATGGCCACAAAGCTAAATGGATGTCAGTAAATACAATTACCCAAAACTTCCTGGCACCAAACTGACAAAACTAAATGATGAAATCATGGTAATAAATATGATTAACCATCTCCTATCCCAAGCACCTATCCTGAGTTAAGTCACTACATAGTTAAAACCAACAGTAATGGAACACAGCTGTGATTTCTTCCTCAGTAGCTCAAAGAGGAAGACTTTGGTTCTTTGTTCCTTTCCTGGTTCACTTGTCTGCTTGGAAGGTATTTTGTTATTTCCCTGAACTCTGGTTTCATTGAAAGTTTCCTAAAACCTTTTTTTCTGGTCTCCCTTTGGCTGTTTGGGAGGGTTCTCTAGGGGAGGTGTCTCTAGCCTTAGGCATCTCAGCTGAGTACTGAGGTGATCTTCCTGTTTTGCAGCAGGGAGACATCAACCTTGGAATTGCAAAAGATACACTGAAGTACAGACTTCATAATTATGCTGGGAAATGGCACAGAAATGAACTTAGCTAACACAAAAAATATGACTTAAAAGTAATTATCTCAAATTGAAAGTTCCTTTTGTTGAATCCCAATTCACACACACACACACACACACACACACACACACACACACACAGGAATTTAGGTTTTGTTTAAGAATCATAGCTTTTGTTTCCCAAATAATATCCTTAGAGAAAAATAAGATTGCTAGATGAGTTATTTTAAAAATCTAGAATAAAATATTAGCAGGAAAAAGTGTAAAAATCAATGTTTTTTGTATAATTGGGGAAGATGTTTCAGAAAGCATGGATAAAATGATCTTCAAGCACTGGAAGTACAACCAGATGAGGGTGACTGAAAATTGCAGCACAGAAAATGAGGGTAATGCACTTCATAGGGGTTATACAAGCGTTGTAGAAAAGTGTCACCATATTCTAGAACAAAGATTGGGCTGGAAGTGGTTCTGGTTTTGAGAAATTTTTTTCCTTCTCTCAGGGGAAGGGCTGGGGCTTTGATCCTCTTCTGGTCCTGTCAGATCTAGAATTACTCCATCATCTGATGGTAGGGATGAGCCTACCATTTGGCATTTGTTCTGCCCCTTTGTAAATTTTCAACAGAGACCTTGGTCCCCTTATTAAGATTAGTTGCAACACTCTTTAGTGGACTTTGTAGATATCCAGATTCTAGATAGTGGTGTCAGCTTTGTCAGTCACCAGAATATTGGCTATAAACAAAGGACTGTGCCTTTTGGATCCTGTCCATCTTCATGGTGTTGACAGAAATAAAATGGTATCAACCACATGCATAGCACCTTTCACAGCAAATAATTCAAGTTGTATGTTGCAACTGTGATACAAAAGTCTGTGAGGCCATCAGTGTAGCAGCATTTAATTCCACGAATTTGGGCTCTGTGCCAGGCTGCCCTGGTTAAATGTCCTCTTATTTCTTATCTATGTGATCTTGGGCATATTGCTTACACTCAGTGTCTCAATCTTCTCACTTATAGAAAAAGGATCATGAGAACAGTGTATGCCAAATCGGGTTGTTGTGAGATGTAAATGAATTAACATTAATACCATTAAACAGTGTCTAGTTGAGTGGAATGCAACTATATAAAACATTCAGATCACTAATTAGAGGCTAAACACAAGAACATACTTGAACAAATATTTAAAATTTACAGCCTAAAATTAAATCACATGTATTTTCTCTGAGGCACCTCCTGCTAACACCCTATCAGATAGATATCTTGTATAGCATACTGTGAATGTTTTGGGAAGTGCTTCTTTTATCTAGTCAAAGGGAACTCTAAACTCCTAGCTGGCAATTTTTTTAAATCTTTGATTAATATGCATCCTTTGCAGCACAACATTAGAACTCATGAGATAAAATTAGCTGCCTTTGTGTTGCTGAAATAAAATGCTATATGTAATGAATTTTGTGACATTTCACATTTAGTCTTTGGGCCCAGGGTATTAAAAAAATGAAGCTCTGACCTTTCTCTCACAAATCTTCAGAGATGTTCTTGAACTTCCACTTATTTGAAAATGTTCACAACTTGCACAAGCCAAAAGAATTTTGTAGCTCATTCTCTGATCCTATTTTATGATTGAGTTGGAACAGTAAGTTAGGTCCATTTGGTACAACCTAAGATTGTTAGTGAAGAACACTGAGTTCAAGCATTAGTGAAATTAAAGATTAGTGAGATAAAGGAGATTGTAATGGATGTGATTTTAGCTATATAAAGATTACAAATCAGAATACCACAGAAATACTTGTGTATCCATGTTTAATGCTGTCCATTCACCATAGCCAAGATATAGAACTAGCCTAGATGCTCATCAATGGATGACTAGATAAGAAAATGTGATACTTCCACACAATAGGCTTTTATTAAGCCATAGAATAATGAATAATAAAATTATTTTATTTGCAAGAGATTGGATGAAACTGGAGATCATGATGGCAAGTGAAATAAGCCAAACGCCTAAAGACAAATATAGTATGTTTTCTTTCATATGCTGAAGCTATATTTTAAAAAGTATCTATATGGGCCATGGACATATAAGGGAGACAATGTGAGATGGGGGAGGAAAAGGCCTAAAATAAGTCAGGAATATAACTAATGATGCAAAATAGAAAAATAAATATTAAAGGTTTTCTCTCAAATGTAAAAAGCAGATTTAGCTCTCTTTCTCTCTATGTATATATATGGCAGATATAATATGAAAGGAAATGGGCATAAGGGGACCAGCAAGAGAAGGAAGAAGTAAGACAGGGAGAGGGCAATAGAGGGACAAAATGAGCCAAGAACAAATGTATAATGAAACTCATTATTCTCTTCACTAGCCAAAAGGTAATGAGGATGAAAAACTAGTCTTTGGCCTCACCATTCAGCTCCAGGAAACTCCATGCATTTGTGATTCATTGACTTCCCTTCATCTCTGGAGAGGTTGGTGCATTTGAGAGCTTTTGTCCTACCTTTGTCTCCCATGAGCTCTGTGTACCCAAGATCTGCCCCTCACCTCCAGGAGATTTGTACACCTAAAAGCTTTCAAACTGCCCTTCACTGGGCAGCTGAATGCACCTAGAAATTTTTACCTTCCCTTCATCTTCAGGGAGCTGAGTACACTGAGACCTTTCAGCCTGCCTTCTATTTGGGAAGCTATGTGCACCCAAGAGTCTTTGGCCTTTCCATCATCTCTGATGAGCTGGGCACACCCAAGAGCCTCATTATGAAAATTGTGAAAAGTAAATTCAGAGAGTATACTGCATTTGGTCTTGTATTCTGAGCTAATTTATCAGGCATAAATATATTATAACCCCACATCAATTAGTCCTTCTGTGAACATTCATATCAACTGTTTCAAATTCAACTTTCGAGTAAGATTTTATAGTCATTTCCTGCCTATGCATCTAACATAATTTCATTGATAAGTAATATTTCATTGTTTTCTTTAGAAAAAGTGCTACAATGTTACATGAGAGAGCAGATGTCTCTCTGACATGCTGATTTCATTTTCTTTGCAGGTACATTATTGCATTATGGTTTGAAGATGGATAGTGTCCCTCCAATGTCTCTGTGTTAAAGCCTTGGTCCTTTCAGTTGTGTCCCTAGAAAGTTCTATGGATTTTTGGGAAGCGGGTGTGGGATGTCCTGTGGGTGTACACTGAAGGGGAATCAGGACATTAACGCTGCCCTCTTTTCTAGCTTCCTGGATCATAATGTAAGTAGTTTGGTCCAACACTTGCACCCCATCATTATCTTCACATGCCCTCAATAGAGGCCCAAAGCAATGGGACTACCTAATCTTGGCCTCTAATCTCCCTAACTATGAGGTAAATCAATATTCACTCTTTCTAAATCAGTTACCTCAAGTATTTCTCTGAAGTAACATGAAATTGACCAGCACCTATAACCTGGATGAGATTGTTGGATCTTATGGGACTGCTATTTGTAATTACCTGAAAATCCTCCATACTATATTCCATGATGGGTGTAGCAACTTGCATCTCCCTCAAAACCATATGGGTTTTATTTTCCCCACATCTTCCCCAGTGTTTTGATAATAGCAATCACAGCTGGGTGAGAGGATATCTTATGGTTGTACACTAACCTTGTAAACTATGCTAGTTTGTGTGCCATGCTTAAAATTTTAGACCTTTCTAAGTTTTTCTATAATCACTCTTAAAATAAGTTTTATGCCTTTAAGTTATTCTTTTACTCATTAATGTCTTTTTATCAGTACAAATAACTCCTTTGAATGTTTCCTATATGGCAAGTGACACATTAAGAGTTTTAAAAATATTTTATTTATTAGAGAAAGAGAGAGAGCTAGAGAGAGCATGTCAGAACCTTCAGCTGCTGCAAATGAACTCAGACACATGTACGACCTTGTGCATCTGGCTTACATGGGTCCTGGGGAACTGAATCTAGGTCCTCTGTCTTTGCAGGCAAAGGCCTTAACCACTAAGCCATACCTCCAACCTTACATTCAGCTTTTTGATGGTGAGCCTTTATCTCTCTCCTGTCTAAAGGATAGCTTTGCTGGTACAAGTGCTTGGCTTGACAGCTGTTTTCCTTTGGCACTGTGAGCATCTCATCCTATTCATGCCTGCACTGTAACGTTACTGCATTCAGGTATCTCTGTGCATTTCTCTTTTTTCTTGTTATTTTGAGAATCTTATCTCTATTTTTTAAATTTTTATTTATTTATTTATTTTTATTAGTGTTTTCCATATTATAAAAAATATCCCATGGTAATTCCCTCCCTCCCCCCCCTCACTTTCCTCTTTGAAATTCCATTCTCCATCATATTACCTCCCCATTACAATCATTGTAATTACATATATACAATATCAACTTATTAATTACCCTCCTCCCTTCCTTTCTCTTCCCTTTATGACTCCTTGTTAACTTACTGGCCTCTGCTAATAAGTATTTTCATTCTCACACAGAAGCCTAATCATCTGTCGCTAAGATCCACATATGAGAGAGAAGATGTGGCGCTTGGCTTTTTGGGCCTGGGTTACCTCACTTAGTATAATCCTTTCCAGGTCCATCCATTTTTCTGCAAATTTAGTACCTTCATTTTTTTTTACCGCTCAGTAGAACTCCATTGTATAAATGTGCCACATCTTCATTATCCACTCATCAGTTGAGGGACATCTAGGCTGGTTCCATTTCCCAGCTATTATAAATTGAACAGCAATAAACATGGTTGAGCACGTAGTTCTAAGGAAATGAGATGAGTCCTTAGGATATATGCCTAGGAGTGCTATAGCTGGGTCATATGGTAGATCAATCTTTAGCTGTTTTAGAAACTTCCACACTGATTTCCACAATGGCTACACCAGATTGCATTCCCACCAGCAGTGTAGAAGAGTTTCTCTTTTTCCACATCCCCACCAACATCTATGATCATTTGTTTTTATGATGGTGGCCAATCTGACAGGAGTGAGATGGAATCTCAATGTAGTTTTATTCTGCATTTCCCTGATGACTAGTGACGTAGAACATTTTTTTAGATGCTTATATGCCATTCATATTGCTTCCTTTGAGAATGCTCTATTTAGCTCCATAGCCCATTTTTTGATTGGCTCATTTGATTCCTTATTATTTAACTTTTTGAGTTCTTTGTATATCCTAGATATTAATCCTTTATCAGATATATAGCTGGCAAAGATTTTTTTCCCATTCTGTAGGTTGCCTCTTTGCTTTTTTCACTGTGTCCTTTGCAGTGTAAAATGTTTGTAATTTCATGAGGTCCCAGTGATTAATCTGTGGTTTTATTGCCTGAGCAACTGGGGTTGTATTGAGAAAGTCTTTGCCAAGACCAATATGTTGAAGGGATTCCCCTACTTTTTCCTCTAGTAGTTTCAGAGTTTCAGGGCTGATGTTAATGTCTTTAATCCATTTGGACTTAATTCTTGTGCATGGAGAGAGAGAAGAATCTATTTTCATCATTCTGCAGATATATATCCAGTTTTCCCAGCACCATTTGCTGAAGAGGTTGTCTTTTCTCCATGAGTATTTTTGGCATTTTTATTGAATATCAGGTGGCAATAGCTACTTGGCTTACATCTGGGTCCTCTATTCTGTTCTACTGATCTACATGTCTGTTTTCATGCCAGTACCATGCTGTTTTTGTTACTATGGCTCTTTAGTATAGGTTAAAATCAGGGATGGTGACACCACCAGCCTTATTTTTGTTGCTCAGTATTATTTTAGATATTCGAGCTTTTTTGTGATTCCAAATGAATTTTTGGATTGTTTTTTTCTATTTACATGAAGAATGCCTTAAGAATTTTGATAGGGATTGCATTAAATGTGTAGATTGTTTTTGGTAAGATTTCCATTTTCACAATAGTGATTCTTCCAATCCAGGAACAAGGGATGTTTCTCCACTTTCTAGTGTCTTCTGCAATTTCTCCCTTGAGTGTTTTAAAGTTCTCATTGTAGAGATTCTTTACTTCCTTGGTTAGGTTTATTCCAAGGTACTTTATCATTTTTTTTTGATGGAATTGTTAATAGGATTGATTCTCTGATTTCATTGTCTGTGTGTTTGTTGTTAGCATATATGAAGGCTACTGATTTCTGTGTATTTATTTTGTATCCTGCTACATGGCTGTAGGCTTTAATGAGCTCTAACAGTTTGCTAGTAGAGTCTTTAGGGTCCTTTATGTATAGAATCATGTCATCTGCAAATAATGATGATTTAATATCTTCCTTTCCAATTTGTACCCCTTTTATGTGTGAATCTTCCCTTATTGCTATGACTAAGACTTCCAAACTATATTAAATAAAAGTGGGGACAGTGGACACACTTGTCTTGTTCCTGATTTTAGTGGAACAGCTTCCAGTTTTTCCCCATTTAGTAATATGTTGGCTGTAGGTTTGTCATAAGTAGCTTTTATTATATTGAGAAATGTTCCTTCTATTCCCAGTCTCTGTAGGACTTTTATCATGAAGGGATGTTGCATTTTGTCAGACACTTTCTCTGCATCCAATGAGATGATCATGATATTTTTGTCCTTCAATACGTTTATAAAATGTATAACATTTATAGATTTGTGTATATTGAACCATCCCTGCATCTCTGGGATAAAGCCTACTTGGTCAGGGTGAATGATCTTTTTGATATACTCTTGTATTCTGTTTGTCAATATTTTGTTGCAAATTTTTGCATCTATATTCATGAAGGAGATTGGTCTGTAATTTTCTCTTTTTGTTCTATCTTTGCCTGGTTTTGGTATCAGGGTGATGCTGGCCTCATAGAAGGAGTTTGGTAGAATTCCTTCTTTTTCTATTTCCTGGAAAAGCTTAAGAAGCAATGGTGTTAGCTCTTCCTTAAAGGTCTGGTAAAATTCAGTAGAAATCCATCTGGGCCTGCGCTTTTTTTTAGTTGGGAGATTATTGATAACTGTTCGGATCTCCATGTTTGTTATAGGTCTATTTAAGTGATTAATCTCATTTTGATTTAATTTAGTTAGGTCATAGAAATCAAGGAAATCATCCATTTCTTTCAGATTTTCATACTTGGTGGAGTATACGCTTTTCTAGTATGTCCCTATGATTTTTTGAATTTCCCTGGAATCTGTTTTGATGTTACCTTGTTCATCTCTGATTTTATTAACTTGCATCTCTTCTCTCTTTCTTTTGGTCATATTTGCTAAGGTTTATCAATCTTGTTTATCCTTTCAAAGAACAAACTCTTTGTTTCATTAATTTTTTGAATTTTTTTTGTTTCTATTTCATTAATTTCTGCCCTAATCTTTATTATTTCTTCCCATCTACTGATTTTTGGTTAGCCTTGTTCTTCTTTTTCCAAGGCTTTAAGGTGAAGCATTAGGTCGTTTATTTGCGCCCTTTCTAATTTCTTAATATAGGCACTTAAGGCTATAAATTTACCTCTTAGAACTGCCTTCATTGTGTCCCAGAGATTTTGGTATGTTGTGTTCTCATTATCGTTTGACTCTAAATTTTTTGATTTCCTTCTTGATTTCTTCATTGACCCCTTCATCATTTAGTAGTGTATTGTTTAGTTTCCATGATTTTGTGTATGCTCTATAGCCTTTCTTGCTACTGATTTGTAGTTTAATTCCATTGTGGTCAGATAGAATGCAAGGAATTATTTCAATTTTCCTGAATTTGATAAGATTTGCTTTGTGTCCTTATATATGGTCTATTTTAGAGAATGTTCCATGTGCTGCTGAAAAGAATGTATAGTCTGCAGCCTTTGGATGAAATGTCCTGTATATGTCTGTTAGGTCCATTCCTTCTATGACCTTATTTGGTCCAGTTGCCTCTCTGTTTATTTTTTCCTGGGATATCCTGTCAATTGATGAGCTGGGATATTAAAGTCACCCATCATCACTGTGTTTGGTGTTATCTGTGACCTTAGTTCTAATAGGGTTTGTTTGACGAATTTTGGATCCCCCATGTTGGGCTCATATATGTTTAAGATTGTAATGTCCTCCTGTTGGAGTGTTCCCTTTATCTATATATATGAAGTGACCTTCCTTATCTTTCTAGACTAACGTTGGATGAAAGTCTACCTTGTCAGATATTAGGATAGCAACCCCTGCTTGTTTTCTAGGCCCATTTGCTTGAAACACCGTCTTCCAACCTTTCACCCTAAGATAATGTCTATCCTTTGTAGAAAGGTGAGTTTCTTGGAGACAACAAATTGTAGGATCCTGCTTTTTAACCCAGTCTACAAACCTATGTCTTTTCGTTGGGGCATTGAGGCCATTGATATTAAGAGATATTATTGAAAGGTGTGTATTTATGTTTGCCATTTTTTTTTTGTACTTCCAGTTCTACCTGTGCTCTCTTCTGTTAACTAGTATTTGAGTATTGCTTGTTTTTCTAGGTTCCTTATATGTGTGCTTTTCCTTTTATTCAGTATGGTTGATTCTATCAAGTATTTTCTGTAGAGCTGGTTTTGTCTCAAATACTCCTTTAACCTGCTTTTGTCATGGAATGCCCTTATTTCTCCATCTATTTGAATGGATAACTCTGCAGGATAAAGTAACCTTGGTTGACTGTTGGTATCTTTCAGAACTTGGAATATATCACTCCAAGATCTTCTGGCTTTTAAAGATTGTGTTGCATAATCTGCTGTAATCCTGATGGGCTTGCTTTTGTAGGTAACTTGCTTTTTCTTTCTAACTGCTCTCAATATTTTTTCTTTGGTTTGTGTGTTTTGAAGTTTGATTATAATATGGTGAGGAGAGATTCTTTCTAGGTTTTGTATGGCTGAGGTTCTAAAGGCTTCCATATCTGCATTGGCACCTCTTTCCCAATTTGGGGGTAGTTTTCTTCTATGATTTTGTTGAAGACACCTACTATGCCTTTGGAGTGGAATTCTTCTCCTTCTACTATGTCCTCAATTCTTATATTTGATCTTTTCATTGTGTCCCAAATATCTTGAAATTCCCACTCATACTTTTCTATAAGTTTGTCTTTCTCTTTGTTGGACTGCATTAGGTCTGCCACCTGGTCTTCTAGCTTAGATATTCTGTCCTCTCCTTCATCCATTCTACTGGTGAGATTTTCTACAGAGTTTTTTATTTCATTAACTGTGTTCTTCATTGCTAGTAATTCTGACTGGTTTTTCTTTATTATTTCCATTTCCTTATTTATGTCTTGTATTGCCTTCTTTATTTCATGAAATTGGTGCCCTTCATCTTCTTTGATTCCTTTGATTTCCTCTTTGAGTTCCTCTTTGACTCCTTTGATTTGTTCTCTGACTTCTTTGAACATATTTACAATCATTCTTTTGAAATCTTTCTCAGGCATTTCCTCTAACTCGTTCTCGCTGGAGGTCATTTCTGATGCATTAATACTTTTAGGTGGATTTACATCATCTTGCTTTTTAGTGTTTCTTGTGTTATAATGCATATATTTTTGCATCTTGGATTAAGTTAATGCTTGGATTTTCTAGCTAGCTGGGTATTCTTAGCTGTATCAATTGATTTGATGTTATATATTTTCAGGGTAGGAGCTTAAGGTGTTAGGTGTGGCTCTTAAGACTCTCAGAGTATCTACAAAGGTGCTTCTAGGGGTTGAGATTCCCTGATATGGTGGTATTTAAGTAGGCTGAGTGGAATAAAATACAGGTAGATTCTAAAAGTTAACTAACCACTGTACACATTCAATCAAAACAGCCCAAAGTATGTATGCAAGAGTAGATATTATAACAACCAAATCCTCTATCAACAAAGAGGTTAAGATTTCTGGTCTGTTTTGGGATCCAAGTCAGCTTTGACCAAGTGAGACCCTTCCCTGGTGCAATCCCAGTTACCTTGGATGATTTTGGTGTCAATCAAGTTTCTGCCTGAGCCGTCGGGCTGCTGTTCTGATTTCTGGAGCTGGGCACTGGCTTTTCCTGCAGGGCAAACCAAGTCTGGCAATTGTGGCCCTGCAGGTCAGCACATCTGCTGCTGGAACTGCTGCTGCTAAAGCTGCCTCTGCTGGGTCTGTCACCCCTGCTGTTGAAGCTGCTGATGCTGGGTCCACCACTGCTGCTACCTCTGCTGCTGCTGCTGTAGCTGCCACTGCTGGAGCCACCACTGCTGCTGAAGCTGCTGCTGCTGGGTCCACTCCACTGCTGCCACTGAAGCTGCTGCTGCTGGGTCTGTTGCTGCTGCCGCTACTGGTTCTGCTGCTGCTGTGTCTGCCACTGCTGCTGCTACTGGATCTGCTGCTGCTGGGGCCGCTGTTACCGGTGCCGGGCCACTGATGTTGCTGCTGGACTCTGTTCCTGCTTGGGTCCTGCTGTTGGCTCAAGTTGGTGTGGCCGGGTCCCAGGACTGCTGCTCTGCTCGCTGGAGCTGGGCATAGACGTGGGGGAGGGGAGGGAGCTGCAGCTGCTCTGTTTCTCTCACTGTTCCACACATTCTTCTTCCTTGTGGTCTGCTCCTCCGTTGATCACTGCTGCTCTCCCTTCACATTTCTTGAGCTGCGGAGAGCTCCAGTGTGAGTGGAAGCTCCCCTCATCTGGCTTTTCCTGAGTCTGCAGCAGAGTCTGGTGGCTTTCTGGTGCGCCACTGCAGCCACGGTTGGTGCAGCTGCCAGGGCCACTTTTGCCGGCCTGTGCGGGCTCTGGATGTTCTGGATCTCTTCTACTTCTCCACTGCTGCTTCAATTTCCTATACACCTCCCTTTTTAGTAAAAGTGTGTATTTTGCTGAGTTTTTTTGGTCTTTTTCCCCCTAGACTGCTTTGGCATGGTACCTACACTGCCATCTTAATCAGAAGTCTTACCTCTATTTTTAATCTGAGGATTTGAGTATACCATGATTTGGTGTTGACTTGATTGAGTTGAATCACACTGGTGAATTTGACCTCTCTGTACCTTGCTATTTTTACCTTTGTGTAAATTTAATCAGTTTCCTTTTATTGTCTATTTGAATAAGTTTTCTCCTTTCTTGACACTCTGAAGCAGTCTTTTTTTTTTTCCTTCTGTTTGATACATTCTCCTTTTGATGCCTTTTGTTAAATTTTCATCTGGTATCATGTGTGATAGTTACTTTTGCTGAGTTGCAACCAAAATACCTGACACAAGCAACTTAAGAATACAGACTCAGTTTGGCTCATGGTTTCATAGATTTCAATCTGTCATGGTAGAATGATGGAGCAGATAAGTTCACATAATGGCAGCAAAGAAGAGGCCATGACAAGAAATAGCACAAATGCTCAAAGATACTCCTCAGTATATCCAAGATCCTACCTTTTACACCCTCCCAATAATAGCATCATGTTATGAATCCAGTCAAGATGTTAATCCATGTATTGGGTTTTATGTTCTATTCAATTCTGGAAATTCCCTTTCAGACACACCCAGGTGTGTGCTTTCCTAAGTCCCTAGGCATCTTTCAATTTAATCTAGTTGGCATCCATAATTAACTACCAAACTCTGCCTTTCTCCTAAGGTTCTTTATTTTAGTTACTTTAATTTGTTTGTTAAACTTTACTGATAAAGCACTAATTGTTCCTGTGTTTTCTTGAAGTTCATGGAGTTTCTTGGGAATAGTTATTTAAAAATTTTTCTGTTTGAAAGAGGTTATATTACCATTGCTACAGAGATGGTGTACAACTTATTTGTACATCTGGTCACAGTTTCCTGTGAGTTCTTGATGTGTAGTGCACCTTCGTGCATTAGGAGATTTGGTACTTCTTTTAACCTTTGTACCTATTCTTTCATAAAATCAAAACTATCATTATTGCCTCTGAATATGTGATCACTGCCCCTCAGCCCCTAATTCAGTACTAGATGGTGCCTTAAATCTTGGTTTCCTGTGAGCCAGAGATTGTAGAATTGTCATTTTTTCGGTACTATATAGAACTCAGGCCCAATTTTATTCCAAATCTGTAGTCTACAGGTTATGTGTTACTTAGGAGAGTCTACATAGTATGATTCATCCTTGGAAGCCTTTGCCTTCATGCTGTTTGCCTAAGGCTGGAGAATTGACAGTGTTCAAGTTGGTGGGAAGCCTCATGGTTACCAATGCCACAATGCTTGGTTGCATCATCTAGAGCCCTCATTCATGCTGCCACACAGTACAGGGTCTGAACCAGGCTCATTCTTACACAAGTCTGCCTGCTGCCACAGTGTGCTAGCCACCCCAGACTGCACACCCAGAATCAGGCAATGCTGACCTGGATACCAGTTTATCCACACTGGGACTACAGGTCTCCATGTTGCACCAGGGAAAGTCTACAGGTTCTTTCTCTAAACAGCGGTCTGTAAGAGAGGGTGCTGGCATCTCCCAGTACTAGAGTTCCAAGACAAGCTCCTGTATGACTTTTCTGTCTTGCCCCTGCTCATTAGATGACTGCATTTTCTCAACATGTGAAGCCCAAAGTTGAAGGAACAGAAGTAGATTCAATCCTTTGTCTGCCAGCTTCAGGTAGGTCCAGAGACTGTGTCTGCTGGCTTTCAGCTTGGGGTTGAGACCATGTTGTTTAATTTATTTTTTCATTTATTTTTATTTATTTATTTGAGAGCAACAGACAGAGAAAGAGGCAGAAAGAGAGGGTGGGGGAGGAGAATGGCATACCAGGGCCTCAAACCACTGAAAATGAACTCCAGACATGTGTGCCCCCTTGTGCATCTCTAGCTAACATGGGTCCTGGGGAATCCAACCTTAGGCATCACAGGCAAGTGCTTAACCACTAAGCCATCTCTCCAGCCCGAGACCATGGGATTTTGTCCAGCATTGGTTTAGAGTGATGGGTCCCAGGTCTAAGCCTGGACTTAAGTACTTTTCCTTCCCTCAAGTGGAAGGTGTCTCTCCAACTCCATTGCCTAGAGTTGAATGCATGGTAAGGACAAGTCTTCCTTTTCTGTTATCTTTTACTGTGTTAAAACCAATATTGTAATTTCTTACCTGGTTTCCACAGCTCCTAGGAAGGTAGTTTCAGGCATGAAATTGATGTTTCTTTGACAAGATGATTGCTGGAGGGTTTTACCTCATCACCATCTTGCCTTATCTCCCCCTACTTCCTATTAGATTGCATTATGAGCCAATTACACCTCTGTGATAAAGTCTTCAAGAGCCCTAACGAGGCCCAGCACATGTATGTCTGCAGGTCAGAATGTCCAGCATCTTCCTTGTAGAGTCTATGTAGTTTTTTTTTTTTTTTTTTTCCACAGTGGATGGGATGCTGACTCTAGAAGTTTCTATGAGGACACTCAATGTGAGAAACATGCAGTACCTTGGAAGCTTGCACATGGCAGTTCAAATTACAGGAAGGCTCATCTTTTTTGTATCTAGCACAGATTTTGGAATTTAAAACTTCTTTGAGAGAAACAGTTTTCTAGGGCTGAGAAGATGGCAGAGAAAGTAAGGGTGCTTGTTATGTAAGCATGATAATCTGAGTTCTATGTCCAGCACTCACATAGAAACTTTGGCATGGTTGTGCATACCTGTAATCCCAGTCCTGATGGGATTAGACACAAAAGGGACACTGGGGCACTCTGGTCAGCCCAACCAACTAATGAAGATTTCGAGGTTCAGTGATGTTAGGCCTTGAGAGGCTATAGAGGGTGACCTCTGTATATGGGTACAAGGGATGTACACATCTGTACACATACATGCATAAACTATGCACACACACCAAAAATTAATAAAAAGAGAAACAGCTTTCGCCTTTCCCCTTCATATTAAATTTAATAACATTGCCACATTCAAGTGAGAAGATAGCACTGGCTTCATCAATGTTGCTTCCCTCTTCCAGTGTCATCATCAAAGGAAAAGCAGGCTGAGCAAGTGTTTTATTGTATTGTCTCAGGCAACTCAGTTAGACTGGTATCTGTAGGAAACATTTAATCTTTTTGTGCTGACAGTGTTTTGTATCAGCTCTAATTTTTTCTTATCAAGGTGATTTTGTGGGGTATGATGTTGCACAAGACCACTGGCTTACAGAATGCTGGGTAAGAGCCAATGCACTGGGGACACACCCTAGAGGTCAGGATCTCTGAGTGCACCCTCAAATTGCTCAGAGTGTCAACTTTTGTTGGCAAAAATCACAAGACATCCATTGCAAAAATGCAGAAACAGGATGGGAGTTAAACCACAAAGTTACACAAAGTTACTGTAAAACAAGGTAGTTTATTACAAAAAAGTCACAAGGTACTCATTACATATATCACATAGGTGGAACTGAGGCAAGAAACATTCTATGCTATGTCATCACAAAGGTATTAGAAACAAAGATGTACAGGAAGGTCATGGTACATTGCACAGAGGGGGTTATCCCATTCCTTAGATAAAAGAAAACACCTGCATTTTGCAATAAGGCCAGTGGTAACAATTCCTGAAACATCTTTATCTGTCAGGAGGAACAACTTGGGTAGTGAGCTCCACTATGTGTGCCTAAAGGCAAGGGCTACACAGGAGAATGTTTGGCCAGGTTTATTGTGTCCCTTTACATTCCATTTTCCTGTGAAGCCTGGCTTCCTCTGCTGCTCCCGGTATTGCTTGTGTGTTCCTTCAGTGTGGACCTGGTACCTCTTTTGTGAAGCAACACCTAAGGCTCCTGAGTGTTCTATTGTCCAAAACCGGAGGCTTCCATATGATTTATTTGTATCCTCTTAGATTTTGATTAGCCCTCCTTCCACCTTTCCTTCACTCAATCTCCTCCACCTTTCCTTCACTCAATCTCCTCCCCTGACCTCACGTTGGGCCTTTTTACCCCTATTAATCTATTCTTCTTCTTATATATATTCAATACCAACCTATAAAGTATGATCCTCCCTTCCTTTCTCTTCCCTTTGTATCCATTTTTTAGCTTACTGGCCTCTGCTACTGAGATTTTTCCTTCTCACACAGAAGCCCAATCATATGTAGCTAGGATCCACATGTGAGAGAGAACATGTAGTGCTTGGCTTTCTGGGCCTGAGTTACCTCACTTAGTATAATACTTTCCAGATCCATCCATTTTTCTGCAAATTTCGTAACTTCATTTTTCTTTACTGCTGAGTAGAACTCCATTGCATAAATGTGTCATATTTTCATTATCCACTCATCAGTTGAAGGACATCTAGGCTGGTTCCATTTGCCAGATATTATAAATTGAGTAGCAATAAACATGGTTAAACATGTACTTCTAAGGAAATGGGATGAGTCCTTAGGATATATGCCTAGGAGTGCTATAGCTGGGTCATATGGTAGACCAATCTTTACCTGTTTTAGGAAACTCCACACTGATTTCCACAATGGCTTGACCAAATTGCATTCCCACCAAGGTTCCTCTTTTTACACATCCTCGCCAGCATTTATGAACATTTGTTTTCATGATGGTAGCCAATCTGACAGGAGTGAGATGATATCTCAATGTAGTTTTAATTTGCATTTCCCTGATGACTAGGGACGTAGAACATTTTTTTAGATGCTTATACACCATCTGTATTTCTTCCTTTGAGAACTCTCTATTTAGATCCATAGCCCGTTTTTTAATTGGCTTGTTTTATTTCTTATTATTTAACTTTTTGATTTCTTTGTATATCCTAGATATGAATCCTCTATCAGATATATAGCTGGAAATGATATTTTTCCATTCTGTAGGTTGCCTCTTTGCTTTAGTCACAGTGTCCTTGGCAGTGCAAAACCTTTGTAATTTCATGAGGTCCCAGTGGTTAATCTGTGGTTTTATTGCCTGAGCAAATGGGGTTGTATTCAGAAAGTCTTTGCCAAGGCCAATATGTAAAAGGGTTTCCCCTACTTTTTCCTCTAGCAGTTTCAGAGTGTCAGGTCTGATTTTAAGGTCATTAATCCATTTGGACTTAATTCTTGTACATGGAGAGAAAGAAGAATCTATTTTCCTCTTTCTGTAGATACATATCCAGTTTTCCCAACATCATTTGCTGAAGAGGCTGTCTTTTCTCCAATGAGTATTTTTGGCATTTTTATCGAATATCAGGTGGCTATAGCTACCTGGGCTTACATCTGGGTCCTCTATTCTGTTACATTGATCTATATGTCTGCTTTTGTGCCAGTACCATGCTGTTTTTGTTACTATGCCTCTGTAGTATAGGCTAAAATCATGTATGGTGATACCTCCAGCCTTATTTTTGTTGCTCAGTATTATTTTAGATATTTGAGTTTTTTTGTGATTCCAAATGAATTTTTGGATTGTTTTTCTATTTCCATGAGAAATGTCTTTGGAATTTTGATGGGGATTGCAATGAATGTATAGATTGCTTTTGGTAAGATTGCCATTTTCAAAATATTGATTCTTCCAATCCAGTAACATGGGATGTTTTCCCACTTCCTAGTGTCTTCTGCAATTTCTCGCTTGAGTGTTTTAAAGTTCTCATTGTAGAGATCCTTTACTTCTTTGGTTAGGTTTATTCTAAGGTACTTTATTTTCTTTGATGCAATTGTAAACGGGAGTGATTCTCTGATTTCATCCTCTGTGTATTTGTTTTTAGCTATATAAAGGGTACCTATTTCTGTGTATTTATTTTGTATCCTGCTACAAAGCTGTAAGATTTTATCAGCTCTAACAGTTTGCTAGTAGAGTTTTTAGGGTACTTTATATATAGAATAATGTCATCTGCAAATAGTGATAACTTGATTTCTTCCTTTCCAATTTGTATCCCTTTTATGTGTGTCTCTTGCCTTATTGCTATGGCTATGACTTCCAGTACTATATTAATAAAAGTGGGGATAGTGGACACCCTTGTCTTTTTTAGTGGAAAAGTTTCAAGTTTTTCCCCATTTAGTAATATGTTGGCTGTAGGCTTGTCATAAATGGCCTTTATTATATTGAGATATGTTCCTTCTATTCCCTGTCTCTGTAGGACTTTTATCATGAAGGGATATTGGATTTTGTCAAATGCTTTCTCTACATCTAATGAGATGATCATGTGATTTTTGTCCTTCAACCCGTTTATGTAATGTATTACATTTATCAATTTGTGTATATTGAACCATCCCTACATCTCTGGAATAAAGCCCACTTGGTCAGGGTGAATGATCTTTCTGACATATTCTTATATTCTGTTTGCCAATATTTTGTAGAGAATTTTTGAATCTATGTTCATGAGGGAGATTGGTCTGTAATTTTCTTTTTTTGTTCTATATTTGTCTGGTTGGTATCAGGGTGATGCGGGCTTCATAGAAGGAGTTTGGTATAATTCCTTCGTTTTCTATTTTATGTAAAAGCTTAAGAAGTAATGGTGTTAGCTCTTCCCTGAAGGTCTGGTAAAATTCAGCAGTGAATACATCTGGGTCTGAGGTTTTTTTAGTTGGGAGATTTTTGATAACTGTTCAGATCTCTATGTTTGTTATAGGTCTATTTAAGTGATTAATCTCATCTTCATTTAATTTAGGTAGGTCATATAAATCAAGGAAATCATCCATTTCTTTCAGATTTTCATACTTTGTGGAGTATATGCTTTTATAGTATGTCCCTATGATTTTTTGAATTTCTCTGGCATCTGTTGTGATGTTACCTTTTCATCTCTAATTTTATTAATTTGTGTCTCTTCTCTCTTTCTTTTGGTCAGATTTGCTAAGGGCTTATCAATCTTGCTTATCCTTTCAAGGAACCAATTCTTTATTTCATTGATTCTTTGGATTTATTTTTTTTGTTTCTAATTCATTAATTTCTGCCCTAATCTTTCTTATTTCTTCCCATCTGCTGATTTTGGGTTAGCCTTGTTCTTATTTTTCCAAGGCTTTAAGGTGAAGCATTAGGTCATTTACTTGTGACCTTTCTAATTTCTTAATATAGACACTTAAAGCTATAAATTTGCCTCTTAGGACTGCCTTCATTGTGTCCCAGAGATGTTGGTATGTTGTGTTCTCATTATCATTTGTCTCTATAAATTTTTTGATTTCCCTCTTGATTTCTTCATTTAGTAATGTGTTGTTTAATTTCCATGATTTTATGATGCTCTATAGCCTTTCTTGCTATTGATTTGTAGTTTGATTCCATCGTTGTCAGAAGGAATGCAAGAAATTATTTCAATTTTCCTGTATTTGTTAAGATTTGCTTTGTGTCCTAATATATGGTCTATTTTAGAGAATGTTCCATGTGCTGCTGAAAAGAATGTCTATTCTTTAGCGTTTGGATGAAATTTCCTGTATATATCTGTTAGGTCCATTCCTTCTATGACCTCATTTAGTCCAGATGCCTCTTTGTTTATTTTTTTCCTGGGATGACCTGTCAATTGATTAGAGTGGGGTGTTGAAGTCACCCACTACCACTGTGTTTGGTGTTATCTGTGACCTTAGTACTAATAGCATTTTTTTGATGAATTTGGCAGTCCCCATGTTAGGTGCATATGTTTAGGATTATAATGTCCTCCTCTTGGAGGGTACCTTTCATCAATATAAAGTGGCCTTTCAGGCTGGAGAGATGGCTTAGTGGTTAAGCGCTTGCCTGTGAAGCCTAAGGACCCCAGTTTGAGGCTCGGTTCCCTAGGTTCCACATTAGCCAGATGCACAAGGGGGCACACACGTCTGGAGTTCGTTTGCAGAGGCTGGAAGCCCTGGCGCGCCCATTCTCTCTCTCTCCCTCTATCTGTCTTTCTCTCTGTGTCTGTCGCTCTCAAATAAATAAGTTAATTAATTTTAAAAAAGTGGCCTTTCTTATCTTTCTTAACTAATGTTGGACTGAAGTTTACCTTGTTAGATATTAGGATAGCAACCACTACTTATTTTCTAGGTCCATTTTCTTGAAACACTGTTTTCCAACGTCTCACCATAAGACAGTGTCCATCTTTTGTAGAAAAGTGGGTTTCTTGGAGGCAACAAATTGAAGGATTCTGCTTTTTAACTCAGTCTGCAAACCCATGTCTTTTGGTTGGGGCATTGAGGCCATTGATATTAAGAGATATTATTGAAAGGTGTGTATTCATTTCTGCCATTTTTTTTTTTTGTAGTTCTCCTGGTTTTACCTGTGCTCTCTTGTGTTAACTAGTATTTGAGTATTGTTTGTTTTTTCCTGGTTCCTTATATGTTTGCTTTTTCTTCAGCATGGAGGATTCTTTCAAGTATTTTTTGTAGGCTTGTTTTGTCTTCAAATACTCCTTTAGCCTGCTTTTGTTGTGGAATGTCCTTATTTCTCCTTCTATTTGAATGGATAACTTTGCAGGATAAACTAATCTTGGTTGACAGTTGTTATCTTTCAGAATTTGGAATACATCACTCCATGCCCTTCTGGCTTTTAAAGTTTGTGCTGAGTAATCTGCTGTAATCTTGATAGGCTTGCCTTTGTAGGTAACTTGATTTTTCTTTCTGACTGCTTCCAATATTTTTTCTTTGGTTTGTATGTTTGGTAGTTTGATTTTAATATGGTGAGGAGAGGTTCTTTCCAGGTTTTGTCTGGCTGGTGCTCTAATGAATTCCTGTATCTTCATTGGCACCTCTTTTAGAATTTGGGGGAAGTTTTCTTCTATGATTTTGTTGAAGACACCAACTATGCCTATGGAGTGAAATTCTCCTCCTTCTACTATGCCCTGAATTCTTATGTTTGATCTTTTCATAGTGTCCCAACTATCTCGATATTCCCACTCATACTTTTCTATTAGTTTGTCTTTCTCTTTGTTGGACTGTATTAGATCTGCCACCTGGTCTTCTAGCTTCGATATTCTGTCCTCTCCTTCATCAATTCTACTAGTGAGATTTTCTACAGTTTTTTATTTCATTAACTGTGTTCTTTATTGCTAGTAATTCTAACAGTTTTTCTTAATTATTTCTATTTCCTTATTTATGTCTAGTATTGACCTCTTTATTTCATTAAATTGGTGTCCTATGTCTTCTTTGCTTCCTTTGATTTCGTCTTTGAGTTCTTTGAAAGATAAACAACTGTCTCATTGACCCAAAAGACCTTAGAAAAGAAACATGTGAGAGACTTTTGTGTAGGATTGCAGCACAGTATACATGGAAAAAGTAGCCATGGAAAATCAGCTGAGGGGAAAAATAAGCAAAAACAAAACAAAACAAAAAGCCCAAAACAAACGAACAAACAAACAAACAAAAACCTCTTTTACTCAAAAGTGAAGGTGTATAAGGAACCATTATCCTCAGCAGGGAAGCAGGAGAGACTTAGAACTTCTGGGAACTACAGAAGCAGGCAGAATGTGATCCCACAGCAGCGCCAGACTGCTTGAGCCAAAGGAGAAGCCAGACACACCAACTTACTTGCAAACTGAAGAAGCCCAAAGGGGAAGACAGCAGGGACAAGCTGAGCACCTCATGAGGAAGAGGATCATGTTGGCCAGTTACACAGCTTCAGTACAACTTCAGGCCACCTTCACAACCTCCCCTCTCCCAACTGCCAGTGCCAGCAACCACTGGAGAGCTGGGGAAGGGAACTCAGCTATACAGCACCCAGCACAGGCAATTAGAGCAGCAGACACACTGACCCAGCCAGCATACCCAAGTGGGCAGGCAGCATGGGAGAGACCAAAGCCATCCCAAAAGATAACAGGGCCTACCTACATCAGGTCAGTACCCACCACAAATCCTGGTATGTAGGCCTGTGCTGGAGGGGCAAGTTATGTGTTAGATTTGATTGATGTTCGGCTTTACCATACTTAAATAAGCTGTATTTTGGGGTTGTTCTTTGCTGCTTCCTGATTTATAGTGCCTTTGTCGTCTTCTGTCATTCACAGGGGAAGGGTTACTTGGAACCCTTAACAGCCCAGACATCTCAGCCTTTCAGTTGACATGATTAAGGATGTGGGGCAACATACACCCTTAGGGACTTTGACTTTGTTAAATTATCTATTTGTTTTAATACCCACTCTTGCATAAATACTCTAAACTGGTTTTGATTGAATGTGTATATTGTTCAGTTAAATTTTAGAATTTGCCTACATTTTACTCCATCCAGCCTACTAGAATACTTGCATAGCAAGCCAACCCAATACATTGGGGCACTTTTGCTATTATTCTGAAGGTCATATAAGAATCACACCTAGCACAATAACCTCCTACCCTGAAGATATATACCTACAGATTTATATGTCTAAGAATACTACAGATAATTAGAAAACCCAAAATATCAAGTTAACCCAAGGTACCAAAAATTATAATACAAGAAACACAAAAAAATCAAAACAATGTAATTCCACCAAAATTATAAATCCAGGAGAATGGAATTTGAAAGGGGAAAGTGTGGGGGTGGGGAGGGAGGTTATTACCATGGGATTTTTTTTTATAATCATGGAAAATGTTAATAAAAATTAAAAAAAAGAGTTACAATCAAAAAAAAAAACAAAAAGAAAAAACAAACAAACAAAAAAAGAAATGACCTTCAATGAGACTGATTTAGATGAAATGACTGATAATGGTTTTAAAGAACGATTATAACTATGTTCAAAGAAATTAAAGAGGAAATCAAAGGAATCAAAACACTGAAGAGAACATAGGAAACTAACTAATGAGATGAGGAAGTCAATACAAGACACATGGTAAGGAAATAGAAATCCATAAGAAAAACCAATCAGAAATACAGGAAATGAAAAATACACAGTAAGTAAAAAACAGACAAAAATAAAAAGACTCTGTAGAAATTCTCACCAAGGGCTGGAGAGATGGTTTAGCAGTTAAGGCACATGGCTGTGAAGCGTAAGGACCCAGGTTCAATTCTTCAGGTCCCCTGTAAGCCAGATGCACATGGTGGCACATGTATCTGGAGGGTTTTTTTTTTTTTTTTTTTTTTTTTTTTGCAGTGACTAAAGGTCTGAGTGTGCCTATTAAAAAAAAAAAAAAAAAAAAAGAAAGTCTCACCAATAAAATGGATGAAGGAAGGAACAGAATACCTAAATGAGAAGATAAAGTGGTAGATCTAATACAGTCCAACAAAGAAAAAGACAAGCTATGATAATATGAATGGGATTTCAAGATATTTGGAACACTATGAAAAGACCAAACATAGGAATTCAGGGCATAGTAGAAGGAGAAGAATTTCACTCCGAAGGCATAGTAGGTGTTTTCAACAAAATCACAGAAGCAACTTTCCCCCAAATTGGGAAAGATATGCCAATAAGATACAGGAAGCTTTTAGAACACCAAATAGACAAAACCTGAAAAGAGCATCTCCTTGCTATATTATGCTTAAACTACTAAGCATGCAAACCAAAGAAAACTATTAAAAGCAGTTAGAGAGAAAAAGTAAGTCATTTATAACAGCTAGCCCATCAGGTTAACAGCAAATTACTCAACGCAAAATTTAAAATCCAGAAGACCTTGGAATGATGTATTCCGAGTTCTTAAAGATAAGAACTGTCAACCAAGATTACTTTATCCAGTAAACTATCCATCCAAATTGACAGAAAAATAAATAAGGACATTTTACAACAAAAATAGGCTAAGGGAATACATGATCACTAAGCCTGCTCTACAGAAAATACTTGAAGGGATCCTTCATGTGGAAGAGAAACGAAAGCACACACAGGAAGAAACAGGATAAAATAAACCATATTTAAATAATAGTTAATGTGAGGGAGTAAAGGGAAAATATGAAGCACTACCAAACAAGAAGAATGATGAGAAAAAATACATACCTTTCAACAATAACTTAAGATCATTGTCCTCAGTGCCCCAACTAAAAGACAGACTTACAGACTTGATTAAAAGACAGGGTCCTTCTATTTGTTGCCTCCAAGAAATTCATGTCTCCATAAAAGATAGACAGTATCTTAGGGTGAAAGGATAGAAAACAGTATTTCAAGCAAATGGGCTTAGTAAACAAGCAGGTCTTGCTATCCTAATAGCTGACAAGATAGACCTCAAACCATTAGTGAGGAAAGATAAAGAAGGTCACTTTATACATATGAAAGGAAAATTTCAACAGGAAGACATTACAATTCTAAACATATATACACCTAACATGGGTGTTCCCAATTTCATTAAACAAACACTATTAGACATAAGGTCACAGATAACACCAAGCACAATTGTAGTTAGTGATTTCAATACTCTACTCTCATTAATTGACAGGTCATCTGGCAAAAAATAAACAGAGAGACATCTGGATTAAATTATGTCATAGAACAAATGGACCAAACAGATATCTATAGAACGTTTCATCCAAATGATGCACAACACACATTTTTCTCAGCAGCACATGGAAATTATCTAAAATAGACAAGATATTAGAAAAAAAGCAAATCTTAACAAACATGAAAACTGAAATAATTCTGTGTAGTACATCTGAACACAATGGAATTAAATTATAAATCAGCAAAATAAAAACTACAGTGCACCAACAAAATCATGGAAACAAAATAGTACACTACTGAATGATGAATGTATCATTGAAAAAAAAAGAAAATTAAAAAAATTTAAGACCAACGGCAACAATAACACAACATACCCAAACTTTTGGGACATGATGAAGGCAGTCCTAAGAGGAAATTTGTAGCTTTATTGCCTATATTAGTAAAGTACAAAGGTCTCAAGTAAACAACTTAATATTTCAACTTAAGGCCTTAGAAGAAGAAGAAAAAGGCAAACCAAAAATCAGTAGATGGGAAGAAATAAAAAAGATAAAGGCAGAAACTAATGAAATAGGATGTCCCCCAAAAAACAATCCAAAGAATCAATGAAACAAAGAGTTGGTTCTTTGAAAGGATAAGCAACATTGATAAACACTAAGCATATCTGACCAAAAGTAAGAGAAAAGAAACACAAATTAATAAAATTAAAGATAAAAAAGGCACCATTATAACAGACACCAAAGAAATTCAGAAAATCATAAAAGCCACTGTTTGAAAATCTGAAAGAAATGGATAATTTCCTAGATTAATATGACCTACCAAAATTAAATCAAGATGAGATAATCCACTTAAATAAGCCTATAAAAATGACAGAGATCCAAGCAGTTACAAAAACATCTCACAACTAAAAAATTCCAGGCCCAGATGGATTCACTGGCAAATTTTACTTAACCATCATGGAAGAACTAATACCAATGCTCCTCAAAAGTTTCCATAAAATTGAAAAGTTAGGAATACTACAAAAGTCTTTCTATGATGCCAGCATTACCCTGATACCAAAACCCAACAAAGACAGAACAAAAAAAGATTACAAACCAAAAATTCTCAACAAGATATTGACAAACAGAATACATGACTATACCAAAGTGATCATTCACTCTAACCAATAAGCTTTATTCTAAAGATGCATGGATGGTTCAACATATGCAAATTGGTAAATATAGTACACTATATTAATGGACTGAAGGACAATAGTCATAAGTTCCTCTTAATAGACACAGAAAAGTCACTTGACAAAACAAAAGATCACTTCATAGTAAAATTCCTAAAGAAACTGTGAATAAAAGGAACATATCTCAACATAGTAATGGCTATTTATAACAAACTTACAGGCAACATAATACTAAGTGGGAAAAATCTTGAAGCTTTTTCACTAACATAAGAAACAAGACAGGAGTGCCCACTGTCCCCATTTTTATTTAATAAACTACTAGAAGTCTTAGCTATAGCAATAATTCAAGAGTCACACATAAAAGATACAAATTTGAAAGGAAGAGGTAATGTTCATATTATTTTCAGAGGATATGATTTTATGCATAGAGGACCCTGAAGACTACTGGCAAACTATTATAGCTGATAAATACTTTTATAAATGTAGCAGGATACCAAATAACACATAGGAATCAGTAGCTGTTTTATATACTAACAACAAACATGCTGAAGATGAAATCAGGAATTCAGTCCCATTCACAATTGCCTCAAAAAAAAAAAAAAGATAAAATACCTTGGAATAAACTAGACCTAGGAAGTGAAGGATCTCTATGATAAAAACTTTAAAACACTCAAGATAGAAATTGCAGAAGACACAAATAAATGGAAAGACATCCAGTGTTCTTGGATTAAAAGAATCAATATTATGAAAATATCATCTTACCAAAAGCCAAAAAACTTAGAATAGCCAAAAAAATTTTGAGCAACAAAAATAAGACTGACAGCTCCACCATACCTAATTTTAAGCTATATTGCAGAGTCATAGTAACAAAACCAGCATGGTACTAGAACAAAAATAGAAACATAGAGCAATGAAACAGAAGATAAGACCCAGGTGTAAATCCAGGCAGCCAGAGTCATATGATTTTGGACAAAAATGCCAAAAATATTCTTTGCAAAAAACACAATCTCTTTGACAAATGGTGCTGGGAAAACTGGATATCTATATGTAGAAGGATGAAAATAGATCCTTATGTCTACAGATGCGAAATAATCAAGCCCAAATGGACCAAAGACTTTAATATCAGGCATGAGACTCTGGAACTGCTACAGGAAAAAGTAGGAGAAACACTTCTACATATTGGCATTGGCAATGACTTAATGAATATAACCGAGTTGCTCAGCAAATAAAACCACTAATCAACCACTGGGACCTCATGAACTTAAAAAGTTTTTATGCAAAAAAGGATACTGTGAATAGAGCAAAGAGGCAACCTGTGGAATGGGAGAAAATCTTTGTCAGATATACATGTGACAAAGGATTAATATCCAGGATGTATAAATAACTCAGAAAGTTAAATAATAAGAAATAAACATACCAATTTGAAAATAGTCTCTGGAATTAAATATAGAGTTCTTAAAAGAATAAATACAGATGGTCTATAAACATCTAAAATATGTTCAACATCCTTATCCATCAGGGAAATGTAAATTAAAACTACTTTGAGATTCCATTTCATTACTGTCAGAAGGGCTATCATCAAGAAAACAAATGATAATAAATGTTGGCAAGGATGTGGGAAAAGAGTAATCCTTCTAAACTGTTGGTGGGAACGTAATCTGGTATAGCCATTGTGGAAATAAGTGTGGAGGTTCCTAAGATAACTAAACATAGATTTGCTAAATGACCTAGCTATACCACTCCTACGCATATATCCTAAGGATTCTTCTCATTACCTTAAAGATACTTGCTCAATCATCTTTTTTTGCCATTCTATTCACAATTGCAAGGAAATGGAACCAACCTAGATGCCCCTCAACTAATAAATGGATAATGAAGATGTGGTACAATGGAGTTTTATTCAGGGGTAAAGAAAACTGAAATTATGAAATTTGTAGGGAAATCAATGGATCTGGAAAGGATTGTTATAAGTGAGGTAATCCAGGCCCAGGAAGCCAAATATCACATGGCCTCTCTTATATGTGGATCCTAGCTACCAATGTTTAGACTTGTATGTCAATTGAAATAAAAATAAGTAGCAGAGGCCAGTAAGCTAGAAAAGGGCCATGAGGGAGGGAGGAGATGAAGGGGACTACAGGGGATAATACTATAAATATGTAAATAGATGAACAGATTAGGGTGGGTGCTAAGGCCTAAGTGAGGTCATGGGAAGTGATTGAGTTACAGAAGGGTGAGGGGAGGCTTAATTAAAATTCAACATGCTTCAACAAGTAATATGGAAAGCTACTTTTTTGGATAATGACACACCCAGGAGCCATAGACTATTACTAGAAAAAATTTAGTACCAGGGATAGGATACCCTCCACTGAGTTGTTGACCATGGAGGTTCCTGATGTCTCCCAAACATTATAGACTATTGCAAAGGCTCTTGGTTTCCCACCAGAAATAGCTGGTGAGATCCTACTGATGAACACTTCACATGCTTGGGCTGCAAATTCACCAAGAAATCAAGCTGAAGCTGAGCTGAAAACCTCTTCCATGTAGACCAGCTTATAGAAAGCTGGAAAAAGCCATGCTGCACGCAGCCCTATGGGAGAGACAAGTCATCAAGGGTAATAAACACCAGTAGACATGGAAAGCCCCAAGTTTTTCCAGCTTGGCTACATGACTGAATAGGTGCAATAGTGGCATGTCTGTTATGTTAACCACTCTCTAAATGTACTAGAGGACTACTGCATGGGTGGGAATACATGCCTGGAATTGAAAACCTAATCAAAATCCTATGGTATGGAGGTCATGATCCCTAGGAGTGTAATGTCTACTCTTGTCTGGCTAAATATATATAATATGCTCACCAAACTTCCCTGTAAGAATTTTACTTAATGTTCATACCCATATATTAATGCTACTGTCACTGTTGCCTAAAGAAGCTTCTCTTTTCACATGGTGGTTACCACTGGGATGGCCCAAAAGGCAACATGGTGCTGAGAAGTGACAGAGGAGTATTCAGCATAGAAATATCTCTGTCATATCTTCCAAGACTCAGAGTCCATTGCAGAAGAGGTAACAGAAAGAATGTAAGACTTAAAGTAAAGGAAGAACTGCCTACAAGGCAATCGTTCAGTCAGAAATTGGCCTCAGTATCTATGGCTTGAAGTGCCTACCACTACCTTTACAAGACCTCATCATAGGAGGAAAAGGTGATAACATCAACATAAAATAGAGACTGATGTTGAGAAGGAGGGGATATGATGGAAAGTGGATTTGTGAGGGGGAAAGTGGATGAGGGGAGGGAATTATCATGGTTTATGGTCTGTAATTATGGAAGTTGTCAATAAAATAGTTAAAATATCTGATATTTTTCTGCACTCACACCTGGTTTGAATATAAACTTCAGGATAGAGAAAAAATGGTTTCCACAGGGAAGTATTAATTTTAATACAACTTCACAACTAAATTTGTTTGGTAAAAAGAAACATAAATAGTATAAAGTGTGCCTGTATGCAGGCTTGCTTTGCTGTAAGTGATTCCCAAAATTTTGCAGAAGATTCTATATCATCTTAATACCTCAACACTCTTGGCTGCCATAGGAGCCATGTGTGGTGACCTCCAAATGGGGCATGATTCCAAGGTGTTTGTTTTCCTAACTAAAGTGATGCACAACATCATTGAAACTTTAAGTAAGGGTTAACATATGTTTTCTTTGCTTTTTCTTACTCACCATAATAAAAATTATGTTAATAAATCATGATGTGTTGCTTAAACTTGTTGAGAGCTTGATTCTCAGCCAGTGGAAGCTCCTGTATATCATATCCACAGAAGTATATCTCATGTTCCTTCCAACACCCTTATTCTGGGATAAGATATCCCCCTGGCTCTGGGACACAGGAAAAGAGAATGGCAAACAACTCAGTGGTTAAAACCACTAAAAATGTGCACAGGTAAAAATATGTGTTTTAAGATGATGTTAAATTACTAGAAATAAGTTTACAACTTATTTAAAATATTTAATGTCTGTGCTTTTAAGTTTAAAAGGAGATTTCTTGTTCATGCTTGCTGTAATGGTAGACAGATGTTCTTCATAATAAATGAAACTGTGAAACTTCAATGCTGCTTTTAAAATTACTATACAGACTCAATGATTTTTAAGTGCTTATTATAATGACTTAAACCTTTGACAAAGTTATTGGCTTGGGTTTACTGGTAGAACACAAGACTTTTTTTAAGGTAAGGTCTCACTGTAGCCCAGGCTCACGTGCCATTCTCTATGTTGTCAGGCTGGTCTCAAACTCACAGTGATCCTCTACCTCTACCTCCTGAGTGCTGGAATTAAAAGCATATGCCACCACCCTTGGCTCTTTTACCTGTACCTAAATCTGTTAGATTTTTAAGAAGCAATATATGTCATTTCTGTACTTTGGGATAACAGAGTTATAAAGAAAAAAAGTTGAAGGAAAGAGACTTGATCTTAAATGAGAAAGGATTTTGTAAGGTAGAAGATTAATCTAAATGGAAGTAGAGATAAAAATACACTAAAGCATGTTGTAAAAAAGGTTATGAGAATTGATGTAAAGAGATTATGAAAATTAGACTACAAAATTTTTACTGTATGATGACACAGGTCATTATATAAAATATTTCTGAACTTCACCCCCTGTGGTTTATGGATTTCATTTACTGAATTAATAAGACAAGAATCTGGAGGCCACTGAAGTTTTGCATGACCATGAGTGCCTGGGAACTTAACTCCTGACTTAATGCCCAATCAAGAGTTGAGACTGGCTCTGTTGCTCTCAAACATACACCAAATTCCCATGTCTCCATGATGCATTTGATTTTAATTGTATTTGTTCCTAGTTATGGATAGGAATACATAATAAATGAAAGGTTTTCCTTAAAATTTCACTCAGTTGATGCAATTTGCCTTATTGAGCATGCATCCAAAACCAGTCCAGGACTGACGGGCTCCTGTCTCTCAATCCCAGGTATATCTAAGAACATATGTGACTAGAAAGTAATCACAAAGAAGGGAACTAATGGTCACTATTATATTAAGAGAGATATAATATTCCATTTTTGGAGGGTGGTATACCTGTAGCTTGATGCTAGCAAGGGTTCTAGCTTGCCAATATGTTGTTCAGAGCATTTTAAGAAAAGGAATGTGTTTATTCCCCAAGCCAAGAGGTATTACAGGTTGCTAACTTATTCTCTATGCATGCCTACCTCTGCCTTTGCCTAGCTCATTCCTTCATTACTGTCTACTCAGTTCATTTTATTTAATTTCAGTAGAAACTCTATTGTCTTTGCATCAAAAGAGCCCTACAGAGCTATGTGTATGTGTATAATGTGTGAAAATGATCTCATGACCAATTGTGGTGGATAAGGAATAAATTTATCATGAGAAACTCCTAAGCAAATATAAGCAAATATTTGTATGAGAAATTCCTAGTATTTTGTTATGATATCTGTATGTTACTTTAAAATATTATTTCATAAGTAATACAAAGCTATAGATGTACAGTATATTTTATAGACATTCAATAAGTTTCACAAATACAGTATGAGATTTTAATAAGCTTTGCCAGTGGTAACCTAAGACTGATTCCTATGGTGTCTAAGGGGCTTTAGTTAGTATAGATTGATATTATAGAGTAGAATAGAAATTTTAAAAAGTCAAATCAAAAATTTAAAAATTCATCTAAACTTTATCTCTGGAATGTTTTCCAATTTATCTCCAATAAAGGCTGTTATGAGATTTATTTTTGGAGCAGCAGAACAGAACAAAGACTTCATTCTGAGAGAACAAGTGGTGTGACTATGCCGTATGTTTGCTGATAATGGAAGATTAAATTTTCTATGTCAGCCTAAAGAAACTTCAATTTCCACGGAAACACAAACTTCAAGATGTGTCCTTACCATTCTCCCATCAAGATATAGAAGCTTGATTTTCCACTCCTTTGAACACAGAAAATTTTTGTAGTTATTGTGTTTACAGCATGTGGCAGAGCATTGTCTATACCAGTCCTGCACATGTCCATTAACAACTTTAAAATATACTGCTTTCAGCTTCGGTGTGTGTGGAGAGAGTGTCCATGGGGTGGCTGGCCTCAGCAGTGACCCAGCCATTCCACTGTGCAAGTAGCCATCACGATTGTTTAGACCAATCTTCCTCTAGACCCCAGTGGCTAGGAATCCTGAGAGACTAAAAGAAAGTATAAAACTAGCCAAGATCATCCATAAACTCTAAACTAGGAAATATTTAGCAGTAAAATTGAATTTAACCCATTGTTCTAGGGTAGTTAGTTATGAGAATAGAAGGCCAGAATGAAAATTAGGCCTATCACTTGCTTTGTTTATAACTTGGTTGACATTGCTGGGAGGCTTAGCTCTTATCTGCTTACGTCTAAATGTCATTGACCATTGAAATCTGACAAAAAGAACTGACATACTATGTATAATCAAACTGACTTTGGCACATGAGTTTTCCACAAGTGCTAAGATAGTTGGAATTTCAAAGCTCAGAACTCACATATTCAGCTTACAAGATGTGGATTGTGGACATCAGAATGATGTTTTTAATTGCAACCCTAAGTTCCATGCCTTGATACAGTTTAAGGTACAAAAGTTAGCAAGCACATAAATTTGTAATCTTTTCTCCTAGTGGACAAATACACAAAATGGAGATAGTGAGGAATTAGATAAGTCTTTGCATCCTAATGAGTCCAAGCCTATATTTGTACCTTAAAACCTGGACCCAGTGGCCCAATGCCTGAACACTACACAGGCATCTCAAATGCATCAGGTCCAAATCAGGCATATTGTATTTCCATATAAAGCTACTACTGGTAGTACTCTCTTCTCTGTCTTGGTAGGTATTAATCACCATCCTCTTGTTACCAGGTTTCTCTTTCTCCCTCACTCACCACATGCAAATAATACTTGTGGTCATCTATGTGACTTCCTAACCAAATTTTAGGAATTCCTTCCAACTGTGGTTTCAAGATTCTACTATGTCATGCTTACTGCATCTATTTTTTATTTTTATTTATTTATTTATTTTTATTTTTATTGTTATTGTTATTGGTTTTTTTGAGATAAGATCTTGCTGTAGCCCAGGCTGACCTGCAATTCACTATGTAGTCTCAGGGTGGCCTTGAACTCAAGGCAACCCTGTTATCTGTGCCTCACAAGTGCTTGAACTAAAGGCGTGTGCCACCGTGCTCAGCATCACTGCATCTCTTAATCATCTCCTGCCTTCACTCAGCAAATGGAGGCAATCTCTGTGATGGACATCTGGCCATGCCACTTCCTCTCCCCAAACCTGTTGCCCTATAGGTTGCACAAGGCTACTCCTGCCCTCCTCACCTGTGTCACTGCTCACCACTACTGCTGTTTGTATTCTCATGACACAGGGACACTTGCCTGCCCATTACACACCAAGTTCAGTCTTGTCTCAGTGCCTTTGCTATCACTGTTCTCTGCTTGGCACAGCTTTTCTTCATCTCCTTTCTTAGTTTGCTCTTAGTTTAGCTAGTTTCAATTCATTCTTTTGAATTGAAAGGCCCTAATGCCTAAGGCACACTCCAGACAAGATGCAATAGAATATGTGTGCATGGCTTCCAGAATCAGTATTTTTCAAAGGGATTTGGGAGACTTCCATGACAGCTATGACACAGTAGTTAGCTATCCTTATCTCTCCAAGCATGCCTTGCTTTATCTGATGTTCTTTATCTTCCCAGATTGAAATGACCTTTCATGATCCCATGTTCTGGAATATCTCTATTATTGCATGTTCCACAATGCATTATAAAGACCCCTTTACAAGTGTGTCTCCCCAGAGAATATGAGCTACTTTTGGATAGTGCTGTAGATTTTAATGTACTGTGGGTTTTAATGTTCATTCTGTAGCTTAGTGGCCGCTAGGTACAAACTATTTACTCACACTTTATGAAAGAATGAATGAATGAATGAGAGAACTAGTAGCCTTATGCTAATGAATATTTGTATACTATTCACCTAAAAGTAAATGTTATCTTCTTTCATTCCAGCATGATCCATTTTTTGTCAGTTCTAAAGCACATCAGCAAGAGTTGGCATAAACTGTGCCTTAGGATTTATTGATGAAGATGTCAGCATGATGGTAAAAGCTCTGAATTTTTAGTAGCATCCTCTTAAGATGTTATTGTGGAGCTCAAGAGTGTGACAGGTTATGAGGTGGCAGTAGGAAGTATAGTTGTATTTCATAGAGAGAAACAGAAAAGGAAATATTTAGAATTTCCTCCATGTGTTCTAGAAAAATAATGTCATTTATGACTCTTGCTATAAGTTGAAGAGAATTTTTGATGGGTTATACCAGACAGAATATGACTGTTTGCTTCTGGGAATTGAAAATACTGTTTAAAGATTGATGATCTAGAGCAAAACAACTTAAGAAAGTAAAGGGCTTATTTCAGCTTATAAATTCAGGTGTAGAATTTGTCATGTCAAGGCAAGCATGACAGCAATAGATGGTGGCCAGGTGGCCACACTGCGGTCAAAGTCAGGAAGCAGATAGAACAGGAAGTGGGGCTGAGCTATCAAACCTCAAAGCCCACATCTAGAGACCTGTTTCATTCAGCAAATCTCTACCTCTCAAAGGGTATCTCTGATCTTCTACAATAGCACTACCCATCGTGATCGATTGCACAAACACATGAGCCCATGGGGGATATCTTACCTTTAGACCTCAACAAGTATGATATATTTCATGAAAATAAAACTATGGAAAATAAAATATGAAAAATATTTTTCCTGGGGTATAAAATTATACATGAAAGTAGAGACAATATCAGATACCAGGTATAACATGAGGAGGAGTATAATTTTTTTTCTGCATTGAGTTTCATAATTTTCTTTTTCTTCTGTTTTATTTATTTATTTGAGAGAGACAGACAGAGAGAGAAAGAGGGAGGGAGAGAGAGAGAGAGAGAGAGAGAGAATGAGAATGGGCAGGCCAGGGCCTCCAGCCACTGCAAACGAACTCCAGACGTGCTTCCCCTTGTGCATCTGGCTAACGTGGGTCCTGGGGAATTGAGCCTCAAACCGGGGTCCTTAGGTTCATAGGCAAGCGCTTACCCACTAAGCCATCTCTCCAGCCCAAGTTTTGTAATTTTTCTATAGGTTAGTTTTCCCCTCTTTAGTGGTTTAATTGTGGAATATATTTGGATTTACAGATGCCTTGTTTAGGAGACCAGACTATGCCACTTCAAAATATATTGTTGAGCTAATGGCATTAAGAAGAAGCAGATGTTACAAAGTATTCTACTTCCCTTTGTTTGCCTAAAAGTAGGACATAGCTGTACAAAGACAAAAGGTTTTCTGCTTCCTTTATACCAGAAAGAATAAAGGTTAGCCACCAAAACTAGCTTTAGTTCCTAATTGGACTGGAGATGACACAGGAGGAATTTGTCCTATGGAGCCTTACTAATGAGCCTTTATCTACCTTTGATTTTCCTTCCCTAAAATTGTCATGTACAGATATTCAATGCCATTTCCTTTGTTCTGTTACTTCTCTAAAAATCTGCTATGCTTTGTTGAAAAACCTCTATACAATAGACTATAAATCACTCTTGAGGACTACTTAGTCTCAGGGTATCTTTCATTTATTTACCAAGCACACAATTTGGGCTGGGGAGATAGTTCATTAAGTAAGCGTTCACGGTCTTTTAGTTCCAGTGCTGGGGAAGCAGAGACTAGAGGATACCTATAGTTTGCTGGCCACCCAGTCTAGTTTAATCAGTGAGCTCCAGGCCAAATCCCAACAGCTCTCCCAAAAGGGGGTGTGATGTTCCTGAGGGTCATATCTGAGCTTATCATCTGGCTTTCACATGCATAGGTACAAGTGTGCATGTGTACCTGCCCAAACACAGGCACTTCACACACAAATATGTACATCTTCATTCATGCACATGCATTAAATAGAAGTACAGTATTAAAGACACATGCTTGCAAAACCTGCCAGCTCAGATTCCATTCCCTAACCTCTCATATAAATTCAGACACTCATTTGCAGTGCAGGAGACCCTGATTCACTCATACCCCCCAAGACATGTAAATAAAAGAATACAAACAAGCCAGGCATGGTGGCACACACCTTTAATCCCAGTACATGGGAGGCAGAGGTAGGAGGACCACCATGAGTTTGAGGCCACCTTGAGACTACATGGTTAATTCTAGGTTATCCTGAGCTACTGTGAGGCTGTACCTCAAAAAATACATATTTTAATATATTTCTACTGATTTTTCTTATTACTTTATGGAAACAGGAGTCCATTCATATGACAAGCCTATAGAGGTTATTTTCTTCCTGAACTTGCAGTGATAAGGAGAGAATGCCTCTATATTCTTCATCAAGTTCTTCCCCCACTCCATTTTAACATTTTTTTGCACTTCACATGCACTTGCCACAGTCATCAATACTAGGACAATAACACTGATAGCAATACTGTGCACTGAGTGACAGATTTTAGTCAGATTTCTCCATCTTATTCACCAAAGTCTTTTTAAAAAGATATATTTATTTATTAATTAGTTGAGAAAGAAAAAAGAGGGGGGGAGAGAGAGAGAATGAATGGGTGGGCCAGAGCCTCCAGCTGCTGCAAACAAACTCCAGATGCCACCTTGTGCATCTGGCTTATGTGGGTTCTGGATAATTGCATCTGAGTCCTTTGGCTTTGCAGTCAAGGGCCTTAACTGCTAAGCCATCTCTCCATCCCTCACCAATGTTTTTTTTTTTTTTTTTTCTAATTCTGTCTGTAAGGAATTCAATTTTATCAAGATTAGAGGAAAGTAGAAGACAGTCAAAGATAATGTAGGCACCTGAAGAAAGAAAACAAACATGGCCCTGAGTGGTTAGGAGGGACCATCTATAGATCTCTATTACTCCACTAAGAAATGGAGCATTCTCAGGACTTCTGTGAAGATGGCATCCACCTAACTGCGGCACACCTCCCAGGGAAGGAAAGGCAAGACATTTAGGGTTCATTGGGTCTTCTAGCGGTGAGCAGACTCTAAGAGACCTCTAGTGGGAGGGTGTGGAGGGGCAAAGCCAGAATTCACTGATTCCCATGCCCTCAGGTAGCACTCCAGTTCCCCATCCCCTCAAGCAGCTGTCCTAGCCATAGTCACAGCCACAGGTTCCTCCTGCACCAAATTCAGGCAAGGGACCCAAGTTGTGCACCTCCATGCTCACTAACACCGTCCCCCTTGCCATCGCCTCCACCCCGAGGCCAGCAGGCTAGCATTTTCTCTGGGGACCTCCACACAGGAATTGTCCCACTTGCTGCCCCCACCTTCCACCACAGTGTGCCAACACAGGACATTAGGGTATCATTCCCCCAGGGGTCCTCCACACTCAAAGTCCCACTGGCTGCCAACCCTATGTGGACTCAGGCCAACAGGCTAGCACTCCCCCACTGCCACCAGGGACCTCCACACACCAATCCCTTCCAAGTGTAGACCAGGGCCAGTAGGCTAGGGTTCACCCCTCCCTAGGCTTTCCCACCACAGGGGACCTCCACGCCCCACCCTGCATGTCACCTGACCCACAGCAGTACCATATCCCAAACCTGCCCTGTAACAGGACCCTTAAGTCCCATCCCTTCTGCTACAGGGTCCCAAGGGTCTTGCTGTCCAATACCTTTACTGTCAGTGTTGTGGAGCCACCACACATTCCCGTCCTCCTCCCCCTCCCATTGTGTGCAGCCCAGCCACAACACCAGTCTGCTTTGTCCCATTCCCCTTATTCCCTGTCTCCTCAGTCCACCTGACCATGCAGCACCATATCCCAAATCATGGAACCACAAACCCCCACATCAGGTCCCCAAGCCCCTTCCTGAGCCTCACAGGCTCCTTCCCTGTGAGTAGGCAGGCCAGTTGCCATCAGAAGCCTAGTGGAAGCAAGCATAAAAGGAATAATCATTGAAGGCACTTCAAGGGTAGACTACAGCATCCTTCTAAATTAAATAAGGCCCCTACACTGTGATGGGAAGACTGCAGCACAAAAGGCATAACATGAGAAAAATCAAATGCAAGTAGATCCGATAAGATCACCCAGTCCCACAGTGGAAGTCTCTAATCAAAACATAGAAGAGACATTAGGACCAGAAACCCAAAATGAAGATACAAGCTATGCAACCCTTACCAAGCACATAGCAGAACCTGCAGAAATGCAACAAAGAGCATCCTCACTAGATTAGACCTAATAGATAAGAACCTGGAAGGGATCCAAACAGAGTGAAATGATCTGAAGGAGAGTCAAAAAAAGAGGACCTCAATAACCAGCTGGCTAAGCTCAATGATGACATAAGGAAATGCAAGGATGAATTCCAAGAAGTATTAAGAAAATCAGAAAATGATGTGAAAAGGGAACTTGACAAAGAGATGGAAACTATACAGAAAAAAGTAGTAGAAAATACAAACCAAATTGAACAGACCCAAAATTCTACAGAAGCTCTCAAGAACAGAGTTAGCTGTGTGGATGATAGACACTCAGAACTGGAAGACAAAACAGTTCATGAGCCCAAAATTTTCAGTAAGTGTAAAAATTTTTGTGAACAGAACAAGGGAGAACTGTGGGATACTGTTAAACATCCCAACAATCAGATCATGGGAATACCAGAAGGGGAAGAAATTCAGACCAAAGGTATGGAGCACTTATTCAACCAAATTATTGAAGAAAACTTTCCTACTTTCTCAAAAGAAAGTCCCATCAAGGTACAAAAAGTTAACATAACTCCAAATAGACTGGATCAAAGGAGAAATTCTCCAAGACATATGATCATTAAGATACTAAACATAGATGCCAAAGAAAAAGTCCTAAAAGCAGCTAAGGAGAAACAACACATTATATATAAAGGTAACCCCATCAGAATTACTTGAGACTTTTGATGGAAACTCTGAAAGCCAGAAGGGCCTGGAATGGAATATTACAAAGTCTAAGAACCTATGGCTTTCAACCCAAGCTACTCTACCCAGCAAAATTATCCCTCATAATAGATGGTGAAAGAAAAATTTTCCACAATAAAAGTCAACTGTACAATTAAATGAGCACAAAGCCAAACATACAGAGAGCATAGAGAATTCTCCACACAGAAGAAGCAAATAACCAACCTCAAGTGCTTATAAGAAGCATAAAAAATGAAAAATGAAATTGGTAAATTTCTAGACATAGACAATGAGAACACATTGTACCAAAACTTATGGGACACAATGAAGGTGGTCCCCAGGGTAAAATTCATAGCACTAAATGCCTTCATAACAAAGACAGAGAGATTCCAAATCAATAACCTAACCATACACCTAACAGTACTGGAAAAACAAGAAGAATACAACACAAAAAGGTCCAGACAAAAAGAAATAATTAACATCAGAGCAGAAATTAATGAACTGTAAACTAAGAAAACCATTAAAAAAACTGATGGAACAGAAAACTGGTTCTTTGAAAACATAAACAAGATTGATAAACCCATGGCCAATTTGATCAAGAGAAATAGAGTTGCTTCAAATTAACAAAATTAGAAATGAAGAATGAGAGATCACAACAGACATAAGTGAACTTGGGAGAGTCATCAGGACTTATTTCAAAAACCTCTATTCTAAAACACTGGATACTATGGAAGAAATGGATGAATTCTTCAGCACTTACCACTTACCAAAGCTAAACTCAGAGCAGATTAATTTCCTAAACAAACCTATAACACTCATCCAGACTGAAAAAACCTCCCCAAAAAGCAGAGTCCAGGACCAGATGGTTTGTCAGCTGAATGCTTCAAGCCATCATGGAAGAATTTAAAGCATTTTTTCTCAAACTGTGCCACACAACTGGTGAACTGGGAAAACTCCCAAACTCCATCTATGAAGCTACTATCACCCTATTACCAAAACCTAGGCAGATATGCCACGAGAAAAGAAAACTACTGCAAATTGAATTCAGCAAATCATCAAAAGCATTATCCACCTTGATCAAATAGGCTTCATTCCAGGAACACAGGGGTGGTCCAACATATGGAAATATGTCAATGTATTACACCACATAAATAAGCTTAAACACAAAAACCACAGGATCATTTCAATAAATGCAGAAAAGGCCTTTGACAAAATGCAACATCACTTCATGATCAAAACACTGGAGAGAATAGGCATGTATGGTTTATATCTCAACATGATAAAGGTTATATATAAAGCTCCAAAAGCACAAATAGTACTTAATGGGGAGAGAAGGAAGGAATTCCTATTGGGATCAGGAATAAGACAGAGGTGTCAACTCTCACCTCTGCACTTCAAGATAGTACTGGAAGTCCTAGCTCAAGCAATATGATAGGAGAAAGAAATAAAAGGAATATAAATCGGAAATGAAGAAGTTAGCTCTATTCACAGATGACATGATTCTATACATAAGAGACCTGAGAACCTCCATCTCAAAACTCTTAAAAGTGATTAATTCCTTCTGCAAAGTAGCAGGATACAAAATCAATGCACAAAAATCAGTAACCTTTCTATATGCAAAAGACAAAGATACAGAGAACAAAATAAGTGGCATTGTCACATTTTTCAATTGCAACAAAAAAATGAAATACCTTGGAATAACATTAACCAAGGATGTGAAAGACCTATACAATGAAAACATAAAAACACTCAAAAACAATATTGAGGAAGACTTGAGAAATGGAAAGACCTCCCATGAACCTGGATAGGCAGAATTAACATTGTGAAAATGGCTACCTTAGCAAAGGTAATATACAGATTTAATGCAATACTAATAAAAATCCCAACATTTTTCTTCTCAGAGATAGAAAAATGATCTGAAAATTCATATGGAATTGCAGCAAAATTGCAGCAAAAGAAACACCTCTAGAGGCATCACCATACCTGATATAAAGCTATACTACAAAGCCATATTAATAAAAACAGCATGGTACTGGCATAAAAGCAGGATTATAGACCAATGGAATAGAAACAATGACCTGGACTTTGGGTTAAATAACTATAGCTACTTGATATTTGTCAAAGGCCCTAACATTATAGACTAGAAAAAAAGACAGCATCTTCAACAAATCGTACTGGACAAACTGGATAACCATCTGCAGGAAAATAAAACTCAATTCACACATCTCACCATGCACAAAAAGTAAGTCCAAATGGATCAAAGACCTCAATATAAGACCAGAAACTCTGCTACTACTAGAAGAAAAAAATAGAAGAACTTTCTATGATATGGGAATGGGAAAAGACTTCCTGAACAAAACTCCAGAAGCTCAGGAATTTAAGCAATCACTCAACCATTGAGATCTCATGAAGCTGAAAATTTCTTCACAGACAAACATACACAAAGCAGATTCCATAGATTACCCACAAAATGGGAGAAATTTTTTCTGGGTATACAACTTACAGAAGCTTAATTTCTAGAATATACAAAGAACTAAAAACCTAAACAATAAAAAGTCAAACAACCCACTCACAAAATGGGGCAAAGAACTGGACAGGCAGTTCTCAAAGGAAGAAATACAAATGGCAAACACATCCACAGATGATTGGATAACCAAGATGTGGTATATATACATGATGGAATTCTATACAACAGTAAGGAAAAATGATGCAATGAAATTTGAAGAAAAATGTTCTGACCTGGAATAGATCATTCTCAGCAAATTCACCCAATCACAGAAAGATAATCAACACATGGTCTCACTCAGTTTAGGAGGACCAGACAATGGGGGTTTGTAAGGGTGAGGGAAATAAAACTGGACTCAAATAGCAATGGTACCATAAAATTTTATGTCCTAAAGGTTAAACTTTCATCAGGTACTTAGAGTAAACACCTGAACTACAGGGGCCTGGAGAGTATAAGATAAAGACTAACCTTAATCTTCTCCTGTTTCTCTCTCTCTTTTTCTTTCTCCCTCTCTTCTCTCTATATCTTTTATATTACCTATCTTTTTCTTCTTTTCCTTGGCACTGGCCTGTAACTTTCAGTTCCAATATGTGGTTAACATACACAATGAACTGTTGATCAAAGAATCCTACAAGGTTTCCTAAAAGAAGACATATTTCTGTCAGAGTACTTGATGATCACCAAAGGTTAGCAGTAAGACCCTCCTGCTGAAGACACCATATACTGTTGGTACAGAACATGTAGTGACCTGGCTGGAATCTGGAATAGAGTCAATCCCCAGACTGTTAGCTCTTCTAGTGCCAGAAGGTGCTACATGAGTGGCTGAAGGAAAATGACTAACATCTGTCCAAGTAACTTGTGGAATAAGCTACTCAGCAGCAAACAATCTGACAAGATGCTCATACAAGTGCAATAGTGGCACACAGCCATGGTAGGAAACCAACTACTCTTGATTTGGCCAATTGATCTTCTCAGTGGAACAGAACCCATAGCTGGAGCTAGAAAACAAGTCAGAACCATATTAAAAAAATGAGCCCACTCTCCACTATCAAGCTCCCACCAATTGTGGGCTAGAAGAGGGCCCGCACCTATTAAATTCTCTCTAAAATAATAATGGTTATCCCATTTATCTCATGCTGAGAATTTGCTTCTCTTTTTCAGATGGACACAGATCCTGAGGACAGAATCAGCCCATCACACCTCAACAGGGCCCCAGCTAAAACCAAGAGTAATTGGGTAAATGAGCAAGAGTGCTGCTTTGTTGGTGAACCTGGTACCAGCATAAGAGTGAAGGAGATAGACACAGAGACCACTTAACTTCTACCAAACCAGATATCCAGAGACACAGAGGCTCTCAAGACCTCATCACTGTAGTAGACCTAAAACGAGTCCAACATGGCTCAGGGAAATTTGCAGAAGATGGGTCAGAAAGATTTTTGGAGCCATAAGTTGGGTCATTATGCACAGAGACTTTGCCTCTTACCCATAACTGATGGTTAACTCCACAATGCACAACCCCTATTCCCCAATGAGGACAGTCCCTGAGGAGGGGGGAGGGGGACAGGGAGGAGCTTAATGATGCTGCCAACATGACTGCATACACACTGTGTATATAACTAAAAAAGAAAGAAAGGCAGAAAAAACGAAAGAAAGAAAGAAAGAAAGAAAGAAAGAAAGAAAGAAAGAAAGAAAGAAAGCATTCTCCATTACTTTTTCCTCCCAATTAACTGTCATTTGGACAATGCTGCTTTGCTGTATTTTCCTACCATGATGCTTGACAGAAAGCCAGGCTGTGAGTTCTCAGTATTAATGCTCTTGATGGCTCTTTTGTTTTTTGTTTTCCATTGTTCTTTTTCTTTTGGCCTCATCATAATTCTCCCTAGATGAGAGTAAAATATGCCAGTTGGATAAGTTTCCCCAAACAACTATATTTATAATGCAGGAAGAACCTCTGAGGGGCATGCAGAGATGGCTGTGCTGGTAAAAGTGCTTGCTGTGCAAGCATGAAGACCTGAGGTTTGATCCCCAGCACCTAAGAAAAAGCCCATCATGTCCATAAATCCAATCCTAAGAGGTCTAATTGAACAATAAAATGTGTGCATATAGTGTATTGATTAGACTGGAACTATCCAGTCTAAACAAAAAATAGCAGCTCCAGATTCAGTGAGAGACTCCTCAAGAAACAAAGTGGAAAAGAGAAAGACATCCTAAATTCTTTACATATACTACACATATATACCAACAAGGAGAGTTTTCCTCTTTTGTGTATATGGTAAGATCATTTAAGTGTGCTATCAATAATTTTCAAGTATAAAATACAATGTTATTAACTACAGCCACCAGCCATGCATTAGATTTGGAAGCCTACAATTTATTCATTCGTTTGACCCATATCTTTCTAGGTCTCCCACCCCTTACTACAGGAATCTATCATTAACTTTATTCCTGTGATTTTGAACTTTAAGGTTCCATATATAAGTGTGGCCACACAGTGTTTATATGGTTGAATTTTATGTAAAAGAGCTACAGTTAACTTCCTCTCTGGCTTTCAAATTACAAGCATGGATACTTTGACATAATTCAATGCAGAATGAGGGTTTGGAGATATTCCTGTGCCATCACAGACAATGTTGCAAAGGTCACAGTAGCAGTTAACTATTTCCTGTTGCTGATAGCACATTTTGGACGACATTACTCACAGCCATACTGTGCTTGTTTAAATTGGTGGGATGATAATGAGAGTAATTTGTGGGTAATTAAGCTTCCTTTTTTTTTTTTTTTACCTGACAGTTATGCAAACTAGGAGATGAACAGCATGGTCACATGGTGCTTCAATTAAGAAACATTTCAAGAGGGGAGGACTTTGAATAATGTGAGTAGGCGATCAAAATCTTCAAAGTTAAAAATCTGCTCTTCTTAAAAACAGTTTTACTGTGATATAATTTGCATACCACAAAGTGCACTCATTTAAGGTATACAACTCAATAGATATTCAGGACATGGTATTTACAGAGTTGTACAGTCACCACCATGATCTAATTGTACATCTCTATCGCACTGAAAAGAAGCTTTGTGCCCATTTCCTGTCATTCACTATTCCCATCCTGCAAAAGGCAACTAACCACTAATCCATCTTCTATCTTGTTTCTCTAAGACATTTCACACTTCTTTTGTGTCAGACTTCTTTTGCTGAGTGTAATTTTTTCAATTTATATTTTTATTTTATTTAATATTTTGTTTTTATTCACTTACTTAGAGAGGAAGAGAGAGAGAGAGAGAATGGGTGCACCAGGGCCTCCAGCACTGCAAGCAAATGCCAGATATAGGCATCATCTTGTGCATCTGGCTTATGTGGGCTCTGGGGAAAAAAAAAACTGGGTCTTTTGGCTTTGCAGGAAAGCACCTTAACTGCTAAGCCCTTTCCAGCCCAAAATTTTATTTTTATCAGTTGAAACTTTATTGTATTTTGGTCATATTCCCATCAAGTAATGTTTCCTATCCCTTTCCACATTCCACTTAGGGGCCTGCCTCAGTGGGTTCTTGGTATTCACTATGGGATCATGAATATACCAGTCAGTGTCTGTGTGTATGTCAGAGGGTAATAACTCAGGATATTCCTTCTTTCCCTGTGACTTTTACAATCGTTGTGCCACCTCTTCATCAATGTTCCCTGGGCCTTGGAGGTCATGTTTTAAGTTTCATTTAGTGTTGCTTTAGTGTTGGTCTTTCAGCAGCTTCTGTTTTTCTGTTTTGATGAGTTTTGAGTCTCCTCTGTGTCTATTGTCATCTCCTTGGAGGAGGTCTCAGGCTATCCATGAGAGAAACACTCATGTTTAGATCACAGCTTCCTCTGTAATGTCTCTTGGGCACTGGCAGATGTGATAGATATGACTCCTCTCATGCTAGGCAGTAAGCTTTCTTTTCTTGTCATACTGTTGGGCCTTGAATCTTTCTGGTATTCACTGCAGTCTATAAAATGCAGATTCTTTAACTAAGAGTGAGAGCAGCAGGGAGCAAAGGGGACAAGCACGTATTTAGAACTTTTTGATGGGCATGCCCTCTCATATTAGTAAAACAACAGTGGGAGCTATATTTAATTTTTTAAAATTGTCACATATATACTATTACATATTTATGTGATAGTGTAATATTTCTTTTATGTAAACACTGTGTAATGTTCAAATCAGGATAAACCTATGTAACTCTTCAAGCATTCCTGGGCATAATTTTGCATTTCATTTGCATGTAATACCTGTCAGAATTTCATTCCTGATTATTACAAGTAGGTATCCATTCTGTGGTTGTATCCTATTTTACATTTGTTCACTAGAAGATGAATATTTGAGTTACTTTCAGTTTTTAACACTGTAAATAATATTCATATGAATCTTTGTGTATGTATTTTATTTACCTCAGTGGATATTTGAGTAGAATTGCTAGATCATAGGGTAAATATATTTTAGCTGATAAAGGAAACTGACCATTTGTCATTGCTGCCAGCAATATGTGAGGTTCCAATTTAACATCTTTGGAAAACCTGTAGTTTTAAATTTTTAAAACTTATGCCCTCCTTGGTGTCATCAGATAGTATTAATTGTCATTTGGATTTGCATTTTACTAATGAAAATAATAGTGAGCATCTGTCCATATACTCTATTGACTTCCTGGCATAGTTTACTGGGACATGTTCTTCAATTAAATGCCTGTTTAAATCCTTTCCCATTTTAATTTTTAAAATTTTATTTATTTATTTATTTGCAAGCAGAAGGAAGAAAGAGAGGGACAGAAGAAGAGAGAGAGAGAGAGGATAGACATGCCAGGGTCTTCAGCCATGACAAAAGAACTCCTTATGGATGCACCACTTTGTGCATCTGGCTTTACGTGGGTACTGGGGAATTACATCCATCCAAGTCATGAGGCTTTGTAGTCAAGTGCTTTAAGCACTGAGCCATCTATACAGCCTTCTTTGCCCATTTTAAGTTGTGTCATTTGCTTGTTCTGTCTTTTGCAGCTTGGTGCAGAGAAGCACAGCTTTCAAAAATATATTCTCAAATAATACATTATTTTGTTTAATCTCTTGGTGAGCTTTAGAAAAAGTGAATTTATGTTTCATATAATCTTAAACAATAGAATCCTGAATATTCTTCTACATTAAATTGGACATTGGACAAAGTCAATTGTTTACTTTCTTCTTAAAGTTAGAAAGACAGATGAAAAATATAAGTAGCTGGTTCTTTGTCTTTAGGAGACATAATGGAGTTCATGTAAGTGGAGGCACATGTTACAAGAGTATTACATGTTACAGGAGTAATAAAAAGATAGACCTAGTATTTACAAACGCCAATTATTGCATTAATATGGTATTAGAATATAAAGCATTTGCTTCCGACTAGTTCTTCCTGCTAAGTTCATTTTTCAGATGGGGAAGATTAATTTCTGAAGCTTTCATATCTGTTACTTTGAATCTGCTAATTACATCTCTTATTCTTCTCACTGATTCAAACATGTTATTTCCTATCCAACATGGATTTATTAAAAAATATAACCTGGAATTATGATTAGAATTAAATTGAATAGACTGTGATTGAAAGTCCTAAGAAGTCTCTTGGGGCAAATTAATGTTTTAGCAGATGGACTTTGTAGCATTTATTTTGGTTGCAGAAATATCTTTTGTTTCCTTTCTGATTCTCAGCCCTTCTGAGTAGAAAGGCAAGAATTGGTCTTGAAAACAAATTGGCTTTGAATCCTTGATCTGTCAGTTTTGGGGTAAGATTAAATTACTCCATTTTTAATCCTCTAAATGAGGTTAGGAATGCATTTGCCATGCTATGGCATGGAAAGCTCTAAAGCACTTGATAGTTTGAAGATACTATAGTTTTATAATATATGAAGAGAACTATCAATATCAAATATTTAAGTTGTTCTTTGATATAATCTGAGCATAGAAAAATTGAAAACAATTTAGGCAGCAAAGATAATTCTTCAGATAATGTATGTAAGACAGGACAGGAGAGGAAAGGGCTGAGAACAGATGAGAAGGGTAGTGACAGGCAGGAGGAGCTACAGGGAGCCAGATAGGGAAAACTCCCCCCTTTCTTGGTCAGGAAGAAATGATGTCACAAGTTGTGCCATCAATAAAGTCTTAAATGGGACTGAAACACAACCCCGCTTGGGGCTGTTAAATTTTTACCACCATGAAAGCCTTACTTTATTACTTTTTCCTCTATTGATGTCATTGAGAAAAATCAGTTTACCAGGAGATCTAAGGTAGCAAGAATTAATGTCCCTGAAGAATAGTAATCCAGGGGATACAAAGGGGATGGGTTTAGGGAGCACAGCATAGGAGAGGAGAGCCTTTGGGTTCTTTTTTAGCTTTTAACCTTGCTTGGCTTTGGGCATTTTGAGCTTATTGTAGGGAGGACACTATCCTTTATTCTGTGCTTACTTCAGCTTAGCATATGTGTGACAAATCTATAGAGCTCATTTGCTCAAGGGTCTGGCAACACTGGCAACATTCTAATATATGACCGAGAGAGAGGGAGAGAGAGGAAGAGAAGAGGGAGAGAGAGGAAGAGAAGAGAGAGAGGAAGAGAAGAGAGAAGGGAAGGGAAGGAAGTGGAAGAGAGGGGAGGAGAGAAAAGGAGAAGAGAAGAAAGGAGGGGAATAGGAGAGGACACTAGCTGGGCATACATACTCAGAACAATACACTGCAGCTGAGATGATAGTACTTACTGTGGGTAGATCTGTGAACAATAGACACCCTCTAGGAGGTAGGAGGAAGAACTACTTTCACTGGTTTGTGGGCTTTTTTGTAGCTCTTCAGATTCTTAGAGACATGATTCAGGCAATAGCAGTTATACAGATAAGGGTAATTAAGCGATAATTTTGGCTTCAGATAATCTAAACATATTCAAATCATATAGAATGTAAAACTCAAGAGTTTTGAATTATATAATTAATTTTTGTCAATGTGTTAATGAAGGATAACAATAACAATTATACATTTTAAAATAATAACAAAATTATTTAAAATATGCTGCTTAGTTAATGTATGTATTGCCATTTATATGAAGCTCCTCTGTAGGTCATAGAACATTTCTATGACATTCTCAAGTCTCTGGAAATCTGAAGAATCAACAATGTGAATAATTGATGCAATTTATTCCTTCCATTGCAATGTGGATGTATGAGACATGATGAAGCTGGCATTGGAACTTGGATGCGTTTTCATGACTGTTTTTCTACTGGACTTTATTCCTTCTAGTCATTCAGTTGCCCATAGCTTGATGTTACTCAGATACAAATGGAGGCTAGTGCTTAGTGCCCTGGTTAGCTGGACTGGCAGCCCATTTGATACATCCCAGCACTAAAGAGAACAACTTGTGAGGCTTTTTATGAGGGTGGCGGTGGAATTCGTAGAGAATCTCAGGCTTGTGGTAGGATATGGTCTTGGCTAATTTAATGAGCAAAGTAAATCCAAGACTTACTCATCCTAGCCCAAGAGGCAAAGCACAGACTTGGGAAGCAAGATTTGGTCTGGTGACAGATTGGAGCAGGCAGCCTGGAAGCTAGAGCCAATGTCCTAGTGAGCAGATGGACCTAGGCGGGAGAGAAGAACAGACTTGTCTCTGTGTCCTACCCAACTGTCTGTGGTGCAAGACACCAGGAGTTTCCAATAGAGGAGGTCAGTATGGTTCAATTTCTTTCTTCAGGCATCGGGTTTCAGGCCTTGGTTTTACTGCTGGGTCAAACTGTCTCACTCTAGGACTTGTAGGACAAAAAAAATATTCCTCAAACCATGGAGATGCAAAAGACATTTATTGTGGTTTTCAGAGATATCTTTGGTGGAAATGTAGCTAGAACTTTGCATTCAGACCATAGAACTAAATCTATCCACCCAGGTCTTTTAAATTTATTCTTTTTTTAAGTAAATGCTGTTATTATTTGTGTGTGTGTGTGTGTTTGTGTCTGTGTGTGTGTACCTGTATATATGTGTGTTCATTTGTGTGGGTGTGCAGGAGCCACAGGCCTTGCATGGGGGTTAGATGATAAATATTGAGCCCATGTTCAACATTCTATTTCATTTTGAGTCAGGGGTTCCCTTTCCTGTTTTCATTTGGCTGGGCTTAGCATAGACCTCTCCATAAATTCGACTGTCTCTGCCTCCTATCTGACTGTCAGAATTATGGAATTAAAGACGTCAGGCACAACTTTTGACTTTTAAAAATATTTTATTCTGGAGAGAGAGAGAGAGAAAGAAAGAGAGGGAGGGAGGGAGAGAGGGAGGGACAGACAGAGAGACAGAGAGAAAGTATGCACCAGGTCCTCCAGCCATTGCAAACAAACTCCAGATGTATGTGCCATCTGTGTATCTGGATTACTTGGGTTCTGGGGAATCAAACCTAGGTCCTTTCGCTTTGCAGGCAAGCTCCTTAACCACTAAGCCATCTCTCCAGCCCCTAGCTTTAAAAAAAATATTTGTTTATTTGCAAAGAGAGAAAGAGAGAAAGGGAGTATTGCTACACCACGTGCTCCAGTCACCACAAACTATGGATGCATGAACCACTTGGTGCATCTGGCTTTATGTAGGTATTGGGAAACCAAACTCAGTTCATTAGATTTTGCAGGCAATTGCCTTAACTGCTGAGCCATCTTTCCAGCCCTGAGCCCCTGATTTTTTAAATTGATGAAAATCAAAAACTGTATATAACAATGGGGCACCATGCTATACATAGCTATACATTCTATGACACATGTATACATCAAATATCATCCAAAATTAGGTTAAGCATATTTGTAACCTCAAATATTCATCATGTATGTATAGTGAAAATGCGTCCTTTCTCATAGCTTTCTGAAGTGTACAGTACAGTACTGTTTTCCATAGTCCCCATGCTGTACAGTGCTAACTCAGCGTTTTGTGACCTCTCTAATGATAACACAGTGCCCATTCATCAACATCTCTTTGCCCTTCCTTTCTTTACTCTACCTGGCTTCTGGTTACTTCTGTTCTGCTCTTGATTTCTATGACTACAATTTTTTACGTTCCACATATGTGTAAAATCATGCTATACATGTTTTTTTTTTTCTTTTTACTGTTTTCTTTGTTTTTGTGCCTGACTTACTTCACTTAACATAATGATCTTCAGTTTCATTGACATTGCAAGTGACTACTGGTTTTCACCTATGGCTAGTACTGTGTTGTGTGTATGTGCCACATTTCCTTCAGCCATATAAGTTAACGGATACTTGGGTTGTTTGCATTTTTGACTACTGTGAATAGTGCAGCAATAAACATGAGAGTGCAGATACTGATCAGCATACTGATTTCATTTCCTTTACCTATATACCTGGCATAGGCTTGCTGGGCTTTATGGTAGTTGTATTTGTAATTTTTTGATGTCATTAAGTTTTCCATGATGGTTGTATTAATTTATATTCATATCAACAGTTGCCTCACATCCTCACCAAAACTTGTTATCCTTAAAATTGATAATTGTCATTTTTTACTGAGGTGAGAGCTCACTACTTTGATTAAGGTTTTCCTAATAATGTTTGATGCTGAGCATTTCTCATACACCTGTTGGCCATTGGTCTGTCTTTTTTTTTTTTTTTTGGAGAAATGCTCATTTAGATTTATTCCCATATTTTAATTGGTCTAATTACTTCATTGAGTTTTTGAAGGTACTAATATATTCTGGATCTCAACCCTTTGTCAGATGTAAAGTTCCAAATATTTCCTCCCACTTTGCAGATCATTTCTGGTCTACGAGTGTTTCTTTTACTGTGCAAAAGCTTTTCAGTTCAATGTAATATTATTTCCCTTTTTTTTTTTGCTTGCTGTGCTTTTGATAGCACGTTAAAAAAACTTGCCAATTTCAATGGACTTAAATATTTCCCTTGTGCTTTTTTCCCTAGTAGTTTAATAGTTTCAACTATACATTTGTGTTTAGTCCAGTCTGAATATATTTTTGTAAATGGTGGGAAAAGTAGGTCTTACCTGCATTCCTCTGCATGGTGATATCTATTTTTACCAGTACCATTTACCATTTTCCAAAAAGACTTTCATTTCTCCAACTCATATTCATTTTTTTTTTCCGAGGTAGGGTCTCACTCTAGTTCAGGCTGACCTGAAATTCACTCTGTAGTCTCAGGGTGGCCTTGAACTCACAGAGATCCTCCTACCTCTGCCTCCCGAGTGCTGGGATTAAAGGTATGCACCACCACGCCCAACTTCAACTCATATTCTTATCACCTTTGTAGAACATAAATTGGGTGGTAGAGTTATGGGATTACTTTCTAGGCTATTTTTTTCTAGGCTATTTTAATCCAATATTCCATCTCTTATTTTCTTTCAGTGCCATACTATGTCAGTCACTATCTCTTCATAGAAAATTTTGAAGTCAGGTAATGCAATGCTGATTGGTTCTATTTGCTCAAGATTGTTGTGGTGTGTGTGTGTTCCATATAGATTTTAGAGATGTTTTTCTAGTTCTGGGAAGCATTATATTGGTATTTTGATAGGGAATGCATTTAATGTGCAAATTGCTTAAGTAGTGTAGACGTTTCAACAATATTGATTTTTCTAACTCATGGCCATGGTGATGCTTTTATTGTGTTTGTTTGCTTGCTTTTTTGAGGTAGTATCTCACTCTAGTTCAGGATGACCTGAAATTCACTATGTAGTCTGAGTTTAGCCTCATGTTCATAGCGATCTTCCTATTTCTGTCCAGATTAAACGTGTGTGCTACCATGCCTGCCTAACTCATGGCCATGGAATGTCATTCTAGGTTTTGTGTTCTCTTTAATATGTTGTATCAATAACTGGTAATTTTCATTATTGAAATGCTTCACTTTAGTTTAATTTATTCCTACATATTTTTGTAGATATTGTACATAGGATGTTGGTTTCAGGTGATTCACTTTATAGCAGGGTTACTTATTTTTTACACTGATTTTGTATCTTACAGTTTTCCAGAATTTATTTGTTAATTCTAATAGTTTTTTGGGGGGAGGTTTTTCACAGGAGAATTTCTATATATACTATCCTGACATCTGCAAACAATGATAATTTGACTTTGTTTTTCCTTATTGGATATCCTTTGTTCCTTTTTCTTGCTATGTTTCTCTAGCTAGGATCTTCTGGACTATGTTGAATAAAAGTGGTGAGCTTGGACATACTTGTCTTGCATCAAATCTTCCATGTTCAGTTTATTGAGAGTTGTGGGTTGTTATAAACAATCTCTATTCTGTTGAGGTACGTTGCTTTTATACTTATTTTTTGTTTATGTAGTATATGGATTATATGTATATGAATGTATAAGTGCATGTGTATCCCCTCTTCATTCTTCACCTTATTTTTGGAGATAGGGTATTGTTTATTTGCTTCTTTAAAAAATTCTATTTTATTTTATTTTTTTATTTTCAAGGAAAGAGAGAGAGAAAGAGAGAAAATGAAATGGGCATGCCAGGGACTCCTTGCACTGCATCCAAACTCTGAATTCATGTGCCATTCTTTGCATCTGTCTTTACTTGTGCACTGGGGAATTGAACCCAGGCCATTAGGAATTTCAAGGAAGCACCTTTAACCACTGACCCATCTGTCCATTGTTCATTTACTTTTTATTGACATTTTTTTACTTATGTACTAAATATATTTTTATCATAGTCCCTTTTCATCCCTCTCTCTTGGCCTCACTCCCCATTCCACTGAACCCCTTTCTCCTTCCAATTAGTCCACCTTTGATGTCTTTCTTCCCTTTATTTTTTTCTTCCTTTATCATTAATAATGATATGTTGATAGGCAGAATATTGTAAAGATAACCACTGTGAGGTTATGAATGCAATGACCACTGCATGTCCAGAGCACAATGTTCCAAAGCACTCCTCTCTATCATCTGACTCATCTTTCTGTCACCTCTTCTGCAATGTGCCCTGAGCCTTAGTGTATATGATGGAGGATGTAGTTTAATGCTGAGCATTTAACTGACTCTTCTGAGCATTTTGATGAGTCTATGTTTCTTTTGTAGTCACTGCCATCTGTGAGAAACTTCTCTGATCATAAGTGAGAACAGCACTACTATATGAGGTTGACATGAGTATTTACAGGATAATTTGATAGGTACAACATAATCCACTTAGCCAAAACACAGTAGTAGCTTCTCCACTACTGCCTGTGACTGTCTGAGTCATAGGCTTTTAGACTAGGTTTTCAGTTCCAGGCTTGAATTCCCTCCCAGAGAGTGGCTGCAAATTCAATCTGAGAGCAATTAATTATGTCCATAACATAGCTATTGCAGCAGAGGGCTCACCTTGCCGGGCTGGCCAGTTCATTCACAGTGTTGTCTGCTGGTTAAGGCAGTTGATGACTTTTCTCTCCTATCAGCTTGAATAACAACTTCCAGTGCTATGGCAGTTAGCCAGCAGGGAGGAAGTGTTCAGGTCAGCACCAATTTGATTTCTCTCAGTTTCTAATAATTGAATCATGTGGTTTATTCAGTAATAAAGTCTTACATTCTAGTTCTGGTGGGGAACCAAGAGCACTGGCAATAGCCTGTATTGTTTTGGGGAGCTCATGGGACCAATAACTCTTTGGGAGAATTCCAAACCATGGCACTGGGATTTTCCTATGTCAACCTATGGCTTAAACTGTGTTTTTAGTTACCCAAGAAATAAGCAGTTTTCTATCTAGTTTATTCACATCATCTTTGGTTATGCTTAAATCTCCTTATACCCCTCCTCTTTTTTATTCACCTCCCTCAGATTCTTCCACCCCAATTACTTATATATCTGTTACAACCTCTACTTAAACCCCCACCTATTTCTTTTCATCATGACACATTTATAGCTTCTTGGCCTCTAGTAATGATTCTTATTTCATTTTACATACTAATCTTAAACTGCAATGCTAGGATCCACATATGAGAGAGAACATGTGGTGTTTGCCTTTCTATACCTGGGTTACCTCCCTTAGTATAATTTTTCCACTTCACCCATTTTCTGGCAAATTTCACAATTTCATTTTTCTTTGAGCTGAATTTCATTGTGCATATGAACCACATTTTCATTATCCTCCATTCATCAGTTGATGGACATCTAGGTTGAGTCCATTTCCTAGCTATGTGAATAGAGCAGTAATAACCTGGAGGGAAGGTGTCCTATAATAAAGTGTAGAGTCCTTCAGATATATACTCAGGAGTGATATTCCTGTTTTGCCCATTTTTAGGAACCTCTAGCCTGATTCCAATAATGGCTACACCCATTTACATTTCCACTAATAGTGAATAAGGGCTCGTCTCTCATTGCTTTCTCACCATTATTCATTGTCTTTTGATAGTTTAAAAATATTTTATTATTTTTTTGCAAGGAGGAGAGAGAGAGAGAGAGAGAGAAATGGAGAGAAAGAGAAAGAAGAAGAAGGAACAGAAGGAAGGGAGAGAAGAAGAGAGGAGGAGGAGTGTGTATGCCAGGGTCTTTTGCTACTGTAAACAAACTCCAGATGAATGTGCCACTTTGTGTCTCAGGGAAATTTAACCTGGGTCTTCAAGCTTTGTGAACAAGTGTCTTTAAATGCTGAGTCATCTCTCCGTCTTTGTCTTTTGTTTTTTTTGATGATAGCCATTCTTACCAGAATGAGATGGAATCTCAAAGTGGTTTCAATTTATATTTTCCTGATAGCAAGAGATGCTAAGTATTGTTTTAGACATTTACTGGTCTTTCTTCTTTTGAGACTTTCTGTTCAGTTACACAGTCCATGTTTTGATTGGGTTATTTTATTTTTTATTACATAGATTTTTGTGCTTCTTATATATATTCTAGACAGTAATCCTCTGTTTGATATATAGCTGATAAATATTTTCTTTAATTCTGTAGGTAGTCTCTTAACTAGGTTAACAGTTTCCTTTGTTGTACAAAAGCTTTTTTAATTTCATGAGATCCCATTTATTGTTTCTTATTCCTGAGGGCTACTGGAATCCTATTCAGAAAGTCCTTCCCTGTACCAGTATATTGAATGTTCTCCTGACATTTTCCTCTAGCATTTTGGGGATTTTAGGTCTTACAGTAAGGTCCTTAGTGGCTTTGAAGTTGAATTTTTTAAAAGGTGATAGATAAGGGTCTAGACTGGAGATGGCTGCTAGGTTATGTGAGACGGGTTCCAAGTCCCTGCATGGAGACCATGGGAGTCATGGTGTGAAGCTGTGAATATGCATCATAGATGGTGGTGGAGACCTGATGAATTTGAAGATGCCAGGACTATAGGAAAGCTTCCAAGGAAAGCTCAAGAAGCAAGCAACACAGATGAAGAGGTAAGGTAGCTCCAGTCTTTCAGAGCCCAGATTATTTCACTAAAAGTCCCAGGTGCTGGACATAGAGCTGTAGGATTTGAGGTTTGCTTGGTTTGTTCTCAATCTTGTCTTGGTTCAATCTTTCCATGATTTGCTCATATTCCTTCTTTTTGGAATGGGGATCTTTATTCTGTTCCATTGTATGTTAGAAATATGTAACTTGTGTTTTAATTCTACAGGGCTCAGAGTTAAGAGACTGCCTTGTATCTCAGATGAGACTTTCACTTTGGGCTTTTGAACAGTGTTGATGGGGATGTTTAAAGTTGGGCTGAATGAATGACTTTGCATTATGATATGGTCATGAGTCTGGGGGATAGGAGAAGAATGTGGTAGTTTAAATGTGGAGTATCTTCTATAGGCTCATGTGCTTGTGATTAAGCATTGTATTTGATCCCTAACTGGCAGAGGTTTTGGGAGATAAAGTCTTTCTGGAAGAGGTCTGTCATTAGAAGTGAGCTTTGAGACTTTATAGTCCGGCCCTACTTGCCAGTGCTAGCTAGCTCACTCTTGTTTACACCCAGCGGATGTGACAAGAAGTAACACCTTGATATCATTATTGTCATGCTTTCCCTACCTTGATGAAACTTCCCCTTGAAACTGTAAACTGAAATAAACCCTTTTCTTCTATAAGCTGCTTCTGATCAGGCATTTTGTCCCAGCAATGAAAATGTAAATACTACAGTAAGGGTGTGGTTTGTCCAGCAATGATAAGGTAACTCCTACAGTGTGGATTGGCTTCTTGAATCTGCCTGATGCTTTTTGACATTCAAATTCCTCTGGGTATTGCAGTTGGTATTAATTGCAGTCTTCCTAATCTGACTTTGTGCTTATCTTTCCAGAAAAATCTAAATTATTCTTATTAGAATTTTAAATTTATTAGAAACCTACAGACTTATTTTCTCTGAGTCTGTAATTAATTCTACTGTTTCATCACTGGATGCTGCTGAGGTGACAGTTTCACAGGCATTTGCTATAGGTATAGTATCATTAGTTTAGTACCAGAGGGCAAGTAGAGCTCATGTTTTCCTCAAATTTTATTTGTATATTGTTCAGTAAAAACAAGAGAAAATATGGAAAGAACAATATATCCCTGAATTCTTTACTTGGGGCTAAGCTAGGGCCAGGTCCCTTTCTACAGTTACTGGCCCATAATTAATATAGTTCTGCCTGACTTTAAGCAGAGTCATCATGCATGCACCAGCAGTAGGGTCCTATGTGACCATTGTGACTAACAATGCCACTTGTATCATAATATGAGCTTAAAAGCTGCCAAAAGTAAGACAACATTAGGTTTTGACCAAAGCCTGCACTGAGGTTCTTATTGCTAATGTAGACAGAAAGCACAAAACTACTGCAACTAGCCAAGGGAATCTGTTAGACCAGGCCAATGTATCTTCCGATCCTGAAGCTATTCCAGAGACTGTGTCCACAGACAGGCCTAGGAATGGAGGAGGGGGACTAGAATCCTTTGTGCTAGGTATCACTAGCCTGGTACTATGTTCCAGACAAAGTGTTTTTCTTTCCATCCTATTCTACACCTAGTAAATGGAGTCATGCACTATGTAGTGCTACTGAAGGTTGGTATAGCATTGTGAAGGCAGTCTCTTGGCCACCTAAGCTATGGTAAGATGTATCATATCTGAGTCTCACAGTGCAAACATAGTCCTATGTCAGAGGTCTGACACAGGGATGTCCAAACCAGTTAGGTTTAGCCTTTCATCCAGAAATCAAAGGAAAGGAAAAGTAGAAAATAAAGGATATTAATCAGCGTGTTGGGAAGAGGAGGGCCAAGCATCTCAACCCACCTTTGAGTTACTAACATGAATATGTTTAAATATAGGAGGAACTGAGGTAGGGTGCAAGGGGAAACATAATTGAGAAGTGGCTAAGCTGTGGACTTCTTGTCCATTCTTTCAGGTCTGGTTCTGCAAGGTGACCCCAGAGATGTCCTATCACTTGAGGAAACAATGAATTTCCTATGAGCTGATTGTCCCTTCTCCAGAAGGAGAGCTGCTTCACTTGTCATCATGGCATTGTTGCTCCTAGTTAGGAGGTACTCTCATGAGGTCTTCTGTGTGTGACACTTCACTTTTCCTACCAAGATGACTCAGGTTTAGGAAAATGATTGAAAACTTTCAGATGCTATAGTAAAAGCTGACAGTAAAATGTTTTAGTTACTCTTAACTTTGTGCCTTCAAACTTAAATGGGTGATATAGATTTAGCATCATTAGCTTTAAGTTTCCATTAATGATTAACATGCAGAAGTCTGACCCAAAGTCAAGGAGACAGACACAAAATGAAGACCATGATGCTGAGCTTTATCATGATTTTAGTTACCCATCAGACCCTTGTGGTCATAAGTGAGGATCAGTGCTTTTTAGCAAAACCAGTTTGAGTACCCACTGCAGCAATTGCAAATACCTACACATTTCAAGGGTGCACTGGAATGCACAGTGTAGTTGGTCGAGATAGAGACCAATAAACAAGTCTGTCTCACCTGGGAAATTGCCCTGTCCCATCTTCAAGTATGGCCTGAAAATGGTAGTGTGGCTGGATGCAGAAGAGGTGCTAGAGACAGTTGTTTGGGCTCACCAAGGCCAAAGCTAAACTGGATTGGGCTTGGGTCTCATAGTCAGAAGGGTCTTCATTCTGGGGAGGATAATAGATATTCTCTGCACTCAAAGGTTGGTACTAAGGGATGAAACTCAAGTCTGTTCCACTGCCCACTTCCTAGCCCTCAGCTGGTCTATAGGGCCTATTCTGGACTCACTGGGTTCCAAGACAAAACCCGATACTAGCTTTCATGCTGTTATGGCCCTGTCCTGGGAATTTGTGCAGGGTTGTATTGTGTAGAAATGGACTGGTATGAACAGAGGGATACGGCACAGAAATGAAATCTTTGGGCCCAAACTGCTGCCCATTCAGCTTAAATTGAGAGATTACAACCTTTGAGATTGGGCCATCAGACATGCACTGGGGCAACAGGAAGAATATAGAGTCTTTTGAAGGGGACTGAGTGCTCAAGGATTGTCCTGTTCTTCAAAATTTGCTTTATTCCCTCCGCCCCCACTGGATTAACAAATTGGCACCCTACCTGGTATTGTGGAATATAAGATATGCACGAAAGAGAGGGTCATTGATTTTGTAATGTGGTCTTGTGTTTTGGAGACGACCATGGGCAGTGTGAAGCGGGTTTGCTGGATGCCTGCGCCGAAACCTAATAGAGCCATGAGGATGAACTGTGGGTTGCAATGGAGACCCAGTGGAGATGACCAGATAACGAGATGGTTGATAAGGAGGGCTACCAGCCCCAGATGAAGTTTTCCAGGACTGTGAGTAGCGTAGCAGGAGGGGCAGAATTGGAACTCCAGAGACTTGGTCTGGTTAGAATTATTGGACTTGGAGACTTGTCACTGTCTAGAGTTGTTGGACTTGAAGCTACAGAGTTTGATGTTTGCCCCGCTTAAATTTTGTATTGGTTGAATGTTTCTTTGCTATGCCTAGTGCTATCTTTTGCAGTGTGTTTATTTTGTGCCATTATGGGTTTGGCGGGGATTATTTTGGTATTATGGTTCAGTTAAAAGACCTTGGACTATGGAAATATTTGAACATCATTGGGATTAATAAAAAACTATGGGGACTTTTAAAGTTGGATGAATGTATTGAATTTTAAATCATGTGTGGTTATCAGTTTATGGGGCCAGGGGCAGAATGATATGGTTTGAATCAGGTGTCCCCCATAAACTTAAGTATTCTGAATGCTAGGTTCTCCAGCTGATGGCAATTAGAAATTAAAGCCTCCTGGAGGCAGTGCATTGTTGGGGGTGGGCTTATGAGTGTTATAGCCAGTTTCTTCATGCCAGTGTTTGGCACACTCTCTTGCTGTTATTGTCCATCTAATGTTGGCCAAGAGGTGATGTCCATCCTCTGCTTATGCCATTGTTTTCCCCTGCCTTTATGTAGATTCCCCATCAACCTTTAAGCCAAAATAAACTCCCCCCCCCCACAAGCTTCTCTTGGTCGAGCGATTTCTGCCAGCAATGCGAACCTGACTCTATCGCCCCTCAACTTCTATAAACAGGATGAATATAGGCCAAAAATGAACAGAGAAGAATAAATGAGATAACCACTATGAGAAGTTTATATTTGTTTCAATATTAAAATGACCTAAGCACTTAGTGGTCAAAAACTACCTCTCAGTATTTCACTAAGAGTGATGCATCAAAATGGAGGGACTGTGCACTCTGGTTTGGGTGCAGATTTGGCTAAAGGAATCTTAGGGGCCAACTTGGAATTATTCTTATCCTAAAAAATGTCTGATGTCACTGCTGGCCTTTGAAACCTGAGGTAAATTTAGGGCCTGTAGATCAGCAGCAGATTCAGATGTCTTTGAGGTTAAATGGGACATATGGTGCAGCCAAAGCACACATATCTTTAGTGATAGCATCTCTTTAAATTTTTGGATCCACTCCTTGATCCAGCACAGGTCATCTAATAATGTGAATGTAGTATCAGTTCCAAGATAAAACACTCTATCTTATGTAATGATCATGTAAGTAATAATGTAATACTTGTTAACATTGAGGTTTCTCTGGCTACCGGGTGTGATTTTGATATGATTTGTGTTTCCAATGGGACCACTGTGATTGAAGGCTCAGTGTGCAGGCTAGTACTTTAGGGAAGTGGAGCTTAAGTAGTTGTTCTTAGGTCAATGGAGGTATGAGGTAGTTGTATTTTGGTATTCCTCATGACAAGGTTGTTTTACAAGAATCAAACTTAGTCCCATCTATTCTTTTTCCTTTTCTTTCTATCTCTGTTCATATCAGCCATGATCAGAGCTAAGCTAAAGCCAGTCAGATGGCCCTGAATCACCAGAGAATGTGAGCTAAGTAAGCCTCCTTTCAATAAGCAGCCTGGCTAGGGAATTTCAGTGTGCTAACAAAGCTGACTATGACTGCAGCTTCGTGAGTAGGATCTAAAGGGATACACACTTACGTTGATGTTTTCTCTTTGTACTCCTAGATGTTCTATTTGGGGAAGTAATTAGGAGACCAGTGAGGGAGAGGAACAAAGAAAATTTAAGAAAACTACTTTCCTCACTGTTGTAGTCTCAGATGTAGCAGGTATTTCTGTCTGATTTTCTCTCACAGGCATTCTGTGGACTCAGGGATGAGCCGGTAGCCTAATATGCCATCGCCTGCTATCTCCAATTTGCAAGTCTCTTAATACCGATGGGGTGCTTTCTCTTAACCCTTGTACACAGGCTCCTAATTTAACATTTATAAATCTGTAAGATTTCATCCTTTCATGTTAAACTATAGGTTTTTCCATGGAGTTCAGCATGTTTTTATCCGTGATGCTTGTTTATGCAGTTTAACCAGTTTGTTTTGGGTCATTTTTAAAACTGCTTTTTAGGTGTTCTTTCTATGATCTAGATTCTAATACATTGTCAGTTACGTGACTAGTCTGTTAGTTTGCATATGGAATCTTTTAGATTTGAGGCTTAATTATTTTTTGAGACAGGATCCAAGACTGACCTTGAACTTCCTATGTAGCTGAGGATGTTCTTGAACTTCTGATGTTCCTATTGCCATCTTCCAACTGCTGAGATTACTGGCATGTGCCACCACAATATGTTGGCTTATATGGTGTCAGGGACTGAACCCAGGGCATATTAGCTACTGACTGAGCTACATCACAGCCTGAGGTTTACATTTTAATGTTAGTTAAAGTTTCAAATTATATTTCCCCACTTTTTTGAATTGGTAATGCTTTTTTTTATCAGTATTTAGCTTTATATTGAAAAAAATCATACTTGATGTGACAAAATTAATCAAAACTTTTTGTAAGACTTAAAGATCTGACAACTCTAAATGGTTGAATGCAGTACCCACCCTTATGCTACAAAGAAAAAAAGAGATAAGTTTAAAGTTAAATTTTATATGTATGTCTCATAGCCATGTTTAAAACCATTCTTAGTATTTATCTAGATTTATAAAAAGTGTATTAGGTAGAAAACATGGCAAAACTCCAAGCTTTTAGCATAATGTGATAAAGTTCCATCAAAGCAGAAAGCAAAGCTCCAGGAGAAGCTAGGAGGAACTGCACTTGTTTTGCCTAATATAATTCCTATAGACGTGCAAAGCCATGCTACCCTCAATGTGTCCATGAATGCTCGAAGCCTCAGAAAGATTAACTTGGAATGGAGAGATGGCTTAGCAGTTAAGAAGCTTGCCTGTGAAGCTTAAGGAACCAGGTGTGACTCCCCAGAACCCATGTAAGACAGATGCACAAGGTGGCACATGCATGTGGAGTTTGCAGTGGCTGGAGGCCCTGGTGCACCCCTTCTCTCTATCTGCTTCTTTCTCTCTCTCTCTCATAAGTAAGTAAATGGAAATGAATAAATGAATAAATAAATAAAATATTTAAAAAACTAACAGCTGGTGCTGGAGAGTTGGCTTAGCTGTTACAGTGTTTGCCTGCAAAGCAAAAGGATCCCAGTTCAATTCTCCAGGACCCATGTAAGCCAGATATACAAGGGGGCACATGCATCTGGAGTTCATTTTCAGTGGCTGGAGGCCTTGATATGCCCATTCTCTCTCTCTCTCTCTGTCTTTCTCTCTCAAATAAATAAATAAAATATATTAAAAAACTAACAGCAATGGAATTCAGTTTACAGAGGGAAAATAGAGCTTTAAGTTCAAGGCTGCTTGATCTCAAGCCCAAGTATTTACCATGTGTTCCTTTGACCCTCTAATTTATAGTTCTCAAGTACCTTGACTGAAAACCAGTGTGCATTTCACCCAGAAGCATATAAAAAGGAATGGAATACCTGCCCAGCAGAATGGTTGGTACATAGCCATTAGTTTTCTATTTTTACTTGGCCTGAAAGAAAATAGATAAAAAATAAATAGTTTATATATTCCTCTATGAAATCTTCTCATGCTTTTTAAGACAAATATTTAACTTACTTATTTTGAGAGAGAGATACAGACAGATAGAGACAGAGATTGGGCATGCAAGGGCCTCCACTCACTACAAACAAATTCCAGATGCATGTGCCACCTTGTGCATCTGGCTTTACATGGCTACTGGGCAATCAAGCCTGGGTCCTTAGGCCTTGCAGGCAAACACCTTAACTGCTGACCCATTATCCAGCCCTATTCTCATGCTTTTACACACGTATGATACTTTTGGCAACAATATTAAGCTTAGTTGTTTTTTTTTTTTTTTCTCTTAGATTGTAAGCCCATGTTCTTTTGTAGTTTGATTCAGAGATTTTAAGTGGGACTAAAAACATGTATAAGGAAGTAACATTCCTGAGATGCCAAAACACCTATCAGAAATTTGTGCAGTCACTTTTGGCTTTTATCCTAATACCCTGAATTCCAATTGCCCTGCTATATTTAGAAATAAGACTGGCTGCCAAACAATGTTGGCATAGTTATTAGGGTCTACACATTTTCAAACTTTGCAAATTAGCTCATCAATAGTTTATCAAGATGCTGAGAAAAATGAAGTAATGTTGGCATTCATGAGTTAATTAAGAATACTGGGTTGGAGAGATGGCTTAGCAGTTAAGGCACTTGCCTGCGAAGCCTAAATACCCATGTTCAAATCTCCAGATCCCACATAAGCCACACACACAGGGTGAGGCAAGTACAGGGTCATATGTGCCCACTAGGTGGCACAAGAATCTGGAGTTTGATTACAGTGTCTGAGGCCCTGGCACAACATTTTTTTTCTCTCTCTCTCTCTCACCTGCTCTCTAAAATAAATAAATGAAGTGTGTGCTATCATCTGAATGTTAGTATCTATCCGAATTTCATGTGGAAATCCTAATCCCTGAAGTGAGGGTAGGATCTTTTCCAAGCAACTAGGTCCTGGTGAACAAATAGGAAGAAGCTAGTTTCTTTTAGGCTGTTTCAGTTAGGAACTGAGCCCTAGAGAGAACCCATGCCACCTCACCCTGACATGAATGAACTCTGAGCAGGAATGGAACTTTTGTCTGATGGAGACAAATCTACAGCAGCTACAGTGGCCCCTGTTGCTCACAGTCTAGCAAGCTACCTAGATGTGCAGCACTCACTACCCAGCCCTGAATCCTGCCCCTTCAAATCTACAAACCAATCAGATCTTCCATTTGCATACCTGAATACACAAAAGAATATATTTTTAATTGACTATAAAGGCAATTTTCTTCAGATTTTTTTTCTCTCTCTACCTCTCTTTGCTCTGGTCACAGGGATACATATGAGTATGCTTCCCCCTGCCCCACCTAGCCTGGCTGGGAGGGGGAAGAGCTGAATGCAGTTTCTTGGCCTAGGTAATTTTCTTTCTTTCTTTTTTTTTTTTAATTAGTATTTTTGCCCAGCAAATACAGTCAATTTGGTACCATTGTTAAACTCATCCATGTCCTACCCACTCCCCATGGCCCCTCCTTGTTGAGGGTCATGCATTCTGGAGTTAGCCCATAGTTATTGGTAGGATAAATGTCTCTGCATATCATGACCCAATGTGTGGCTCTGACATTCTTTCTGTTCCCTCTTCTGCAAAATTTCCCTGAGCCATGTTGGGTTCATTTTTGGTCTGCTTCAGGGATGAGGTGTTGGGGGCCTCTGGGTCTCTGGAAATCTGATTTGGTAGGAGTTGATTTTTCTCTGTGCTGATCTCCTTCACCCTTGTGCTGGTACCTGGTTCACCAAGAAAACAGCACCCTTGCTTCTTTCACCAATTGTTTTTAGTTTCACCTGGGGCCCTTTTGAGGTATGATGGGGTGGATCTCTCCTTAGGATCTATGTCTATCTGAAAAAGAGAAGCAGATTCTCCAACGGAGAGTAAAGTTAGCACCTGACCAATGAGATAGCCCTTAGTTTTTTACAGAGAATTTAATAGGTGTAGGCCCTCTTGTAGCCCACCAATGGTGGTAGCTTGATAATGGAGAGCAGGCTTATGTTTGGGTATGGTTTTGACTTGTTTCCTGGCTCCAGCTATGGGTCCTATACTACTAAGGGGATCAGTTAGCCAAATCTAGAGCAGTTGGTTTCCCACCATGGCTATGCCACTATTGCACTTGTGTGAGCATCACATCTGGCTATTTGCTGCTAAGTATGTTAGACCATGAGTTGCTTGGACAGATATTGGTCATTTTCCCCAAATTGCCCATGTAGCACCTTCTGGCCCTAGATGTGCTGACTGTCTGGGGACTGTTTCTCTTCTAGTTTCCAGCCATGCCATTCCATTTTATATGTGAACTGCATACAGTGTCTTCAGCAGTAGGGTCTTAACACTAACCTTTGGTGGGTCATCAAGTACTCTGACAGAAATCTGTCTTTCTTTTACAAAACCTTGTAGTATATCTGCACAATGGAATTCTATACAGCAGTAAGAAAAAAATGACACAATGAAATTTGAGGAAAAATGGTTGAACCTGGAACAGATCATTCTCAGTGAACTTACCCAATCTCAGAAAGAAAATCGCCACATAGTCTCACTCATCTACAGCACCTAACCTCAATCTACCCAAGATGTCTTACATACCCAGCAAGCATCTTGAGGACTAGACAACAGCGTTGGTGGGGAGGAAGGGGAGGGCCAGGGAGGGGGTGGGAAACACAAATCTAGACTCAAATGGCAATGGTACCATAAAATTCTACTTCCTAAAAGGCAGAAGAAATGGCTGAACCTTCACTAGGCCCTTAGAAGGAACACCTGAGCCACAAGACACTGGGAAGGATATGATGAAGACTGACCTTAATCTTCTACAGCTTCCCTCTCCCCCTTCTCTCTCTTTTATATTAGTTATCTTTTCCTTAGTGGGCACTGACCTATAGCTCCCAGAACCAGCATGTGGCTATCATCCCCAATGAGCTTTTGATCAGAGAGACCTACAAGGTTGGCCTAGGTAATTTTCTACTTGCCTCTGCTTCATACTTTGGGGTAACTTCTCACTTTAAATACATGTATGATTCTCCTCTGGTGTCTCAATCTACTATATGCATATTTCCCTTATACTCTAGATCTACTACATGGTTGCTTTCTCTAAACATGGACTTGTTACCTGTGTAATTTTTCTTAAATCCAGTTTAACCATGGGTACAACTCTTTTGAAAAAAGCATTTTTTAACATTCATTTATTTATTTATTTATTTTGGTTTTTCGAGGTAGGGTCTCACTCTGGTCCAGGCTGACCTGGAATTAACTCTGTCATCTTAGGGTGGCCTTGAACTCATGGCAATCCTCCTACCTCTGCCTCCCAAGTGCTGGGATTTTAACATTCATTTGTCTATTTGCAAAGGGAGAGAAAGAAAATAGAGAGAGAAGAGACACAGAAAAATTGGGTGTGCCAAAGCCCCCAGCTACTGTGAACAAACTCCAGATGCATGCTCCACTTTGGCATCTGGCATTCAGTGGGTACTGGGGAATGAAACATGGGTCATTAGGCTTTGCAGGCCAGTGTCTTAACCACTGAGCCCTCTCTCCAGCCCTACCACTCTCTTTACTCTCATTTCTCATCTGAATTTCTTGGTATCTGCTTTGATATTTTCCCTTTGCTATTCTAAGCCACCACCATTTGCTCTCTTAACTTTCTTCCATAGAGAAGCTCAAGGCAGATGCTATATGTGTTCCTTCTAAATAGCCCTATGCACACTCCTAGCGTCTATCTTTCATATGCTTCATGTGCTTGTAGCTCTACTCCAGTCTTTACCTAAAAAAAACAACTCAAGTTCTCTTGAATAAATGAATCTCATGGACTATATCTGCTGTATTTTCCACATGAGTACATTTACTACTTTCTACATGCTTATGACTTTGTTCTAGCCTTCTTCCTAGATCCTAATTTCACTTAAACCAATTCCACAATTTGTGATTTCTCCCTAAACTTAGTAATCCATGTGTATCCTTCTTGAGTCCATTTATAAATTGATTATAAATTGATTCTTTGTTAAAAATAGGACAGGACTCAAAATTGGGGTTCATAAACTTGGGAGACGCCTCCTATATCCTCAAATCCTATATCAATGTAAACAGAATCACATGATTAGGACTCACATCACCTACCTGAAAAGATCCTGAGGGGGCCTCTTACCCTGCTAGCGTGGGGATTCAGCAAGGTGTTGCCATCTTGGAGCCAGAAATCTGCCACTTGCTCGGCCCCCAGTCGGCGTTGAGCTGATAGACGTTCTAGCTTCCAGAAATATGAGAAATAAATTTATGCTACTTATCAACCACCAAGTTTATGATGTTTGTTACAGCAGCACAAATGGGCTAATATAGTGTGGCCATCTGAAAGCAATACAATGACATTTGCAAAGAGCAGAGTTTTCTTCACAAAAGAGAGATTTTGTGATCAGTCTAGTGTAGACAATGCTCTAAAGGCTGCTCTTCTATGTGCTTCTCAACACTACAAAAGTGCAGTTAAGAACAGTTGGCTAGAAAAGCCACTGAAGAGACAAACACTGATGCAATAGGAACAGCTGTAACAAGACCTACAGCAGCAACCCTCAGGACAGTGGTCTGATTAATATCTAAGTGAATGGCAGCATTATCTTTGGCATTGTGTAAGGTTGAATCTGGGCAAGAAGGGATGTGAAAGTATGCAAGATGTGGTTAATGGTAGCCTCAGATCACTTTTTTGTTAAGTTTTTTTTTTTTTTTTGTTTTAGTTGTTCATGGTATGGTCTTGCTCTAGCCCAGGCTGACCTGGAATTCACTATGTAGTCTCAGACTATCCTCAAACTCATGGCAACTCTCCTACCTCTGCCTCCCAAGTGCTGGAATTGAAGGCGTGTGCCACCATACCCAGCAGTGATGACCAAGACATTCTTTTTTTTTTTTTTTTTGTTTTTTCGAGGTAGGGTCTCACTCTGGCCCAGGCTGACCTGGAATTCACTATGTAGTCTCAGGGTGGCCTCGAACTCATGGTGATCCTCCTACCTCTGCCTCCCGAGTAGTGGGATTAAAGACGTGCGCCAACACGCCCGGCAAGACATTCTTAATACTACAGGAATTCTATCTACATGAAACTGAAAAGAGGCCATGTCATTGTAAATACTTTCAACTTTACCACATTTCTAGTAGACATGTTGTAGGCCTTGAGGGTGACAGAGAATTTCTTGACTTTGGATGAGCTTAGCTTGGGGGTTAAAGCATTGGACACTTAATGATCACTAAAATTTCCCAACCCAGTGGCTCTGAAGTTCTTTGTCTTCTAGTTACATAGAACAGCAGAGGAGGAAAGAAGCATTGCAGGCTAAGATGTAGAAGCAAGATTTATTGGAAAGATATAATAGTCTCCTCAGAAGGGAGAAGGGGACTCAAAGAGTTGCTAGCTGGTCTTCAAATTTTATTACAGGTTTGGGATGAGTTTGAATGGGGACTCACATGGAAATCAGGCATCAAACCCTTAATAGGTCTACATAAATATATCTGGTGGGGTCTCAGGTGCAGTGGTGTGATTGTTCATGTTTAAAGGGAGTCTGGCCAGGCATGGTGCTGCACATTTTTAATCGCCACACTTGGGAGACAGAGGTAGGAGGATCACTGTGAGGTTGAAGCCAGCCTGAGACTACACAGTGAATGCCAGGTCAGCCTGGGCTAAAGTGATACCTAACTCAAGAAAAGGTGGGGGGGTCTGGAAAATTCAAAGAAAATCAGGAATTGGGTATAACAATAGACAAAGGTAGATAGATGGTCAGCAGACATCTTGATGAATCAGTAGCCACCATCTTGATGAGTGAGAGTTTTCTTAGAATTTTAGCTCCTGATCTAGAACTGCCTTATTGTCAGATGTAAGTGCACATTCGTTTATCTCTGCTTGAGGGCCTGTGACCCTGACTGAACTACGTGGCTTCTAATCTCTATTAGAAATGCACTACATAGAAGAAATAATTGGTTCTAAACAACAGGGCTAACCTAACAATTTCATCATCTGTGGCAACAATGACACCACCAATAAAAACAGAGTAAGCTATATTCAACATTATATTTATTATGGGACATATGACACACACAAAAATCATATCCTAAAATTTGAGGGAAAAAGTCATTACTTGAATTTCAGTATTTTTAGTGTCCAAATATCAAATATGAAATGAAAGTTGGAGTACAGTTTTTGAAACATCTTCATCCCTGTATGAGCCATGACACTTCACATTTATGTAGAAAATGGAGTTTTTGTTGATATTAGAGATGAGAACTTTAAACAGACCATTTTATGACCTTTGTAAACAGACATATGATAGGATATAACTTTAGATTCTAACATTCATAAGTAGGCTTTTCATTTTGAATATTATTTTTTCTTCAATGATATTCCATTACAGTTCACTTTATTCCTCAGCTGAGTATACAAAATTGATATTCGCACTGACAGTTTTAACTTCTGGGAATAATTTAAATTAATACACATCTTCCAAAAATTACATAAATTTCTTTTATTCAAGGGCAAATATTAAGGAATATTGAGAATTCAGGTATTCTGTTCTCATAAACAAGCATATTTTTAGGAGTTTAAAATTATTGCCAGCTATAGTTATAAATGTAGTGTTCTTATAGTTTGCTAATCTTTTACCTTTATTTCAGTATACAGATGCTACATTCACTTCCAGAACTATGTGTCTAAATGCCATTCTTAACCATAAGTGGAAAGTGGTTGTGTTTGTTCTCTTTCAACTAGAACTCTCTACCAAGAGGTGATGCTGCTATTGCTCTCCATATTGTCAACACAGTACCCAGTTGTGAATTTTTAGTGGTAAGGAATCAGGGCCAAATTGTAGCAGGTGTTAGGAAGTAGGTCAGACATTTTTTGATCTTTTAGTAGAACATTTCCTATGAGAAGAAATGAGAGAAATTGGAATGATTCTGTGATAACAGCTGTGGTAGGCTGAGAAATCCGTCCAGTGTTGCCATGTATGGGCGAAATTGGAATGATTCTGTGATTACAGTTCTGCTAAGTTGAAAAACTTTTCCAGTGTTTGCACTTATTGGTTAGTAACATTGACATTGGTATTGATTCCACACACAATCACTTGTTATCAATAATAGTAATTTATTCTATGAATCCCAATTGCACAAACTGTGTTCTATAAACATCATCTGTAATTTATTTTTCATTTCAATTTTTGACTTCTGTTTGGGGGTAAAAATTGTTTGGCTGATATCAGGAGAAGGTCTGCAGCTGTTGTCTACATTGAGTGATCAGGGACATTTTGGAAACTACAAATCCTTCTCAAGGAAAAAAAAAATAGCTTTGTATCAGAGTGCAAATAAACATTGGCAAATGTTATGTTTGGTCTCTAAAATGTAAGTGGTAATCCCCAGTATGTGGGTGATGTGTATTAGTTCCAGATTAAAAAATGGGGGCTTGTAAATAGCATTAATACTTTGAAGCTGTCCAGGTATCAGACTGAGTAAGATGCTAAGTAGATTTTTGTAGCAGAGTGGGGCTGAACTTTCGTAAACATAAAATCTGCTACCAGCATGTAGTAACACTTAAGATGAAGCATTGAACCCAATACCAATAGATGCAAACTGCCAAAGTCCCAGAAAGTTGTAGCTATAAATTTGTTTTATTTTTCAGTTTTTTCAAATATATCAATCTGAATATGATGCATTTATGTGTGCACATTTATATGTATAAGGTACTTAAGTAGGTTATGTATACATTTTTATGTGTAGAAAGTGAAAATATTGATTAGCTCTTTTGAGGCTTTTGAGTAGTTGTTTCTTCTTCTTTCCATTTTCCTGCAAGTGCTTTGAGTATTTAGATAATTCATACAAGGTATGTACATGATCACACCCATAGTATGTACACCCTATTCACACATGTAACACAGAGAAGATGTGTGAGGAATGTGAGTCAACCCAGTGGTCAAAGAACTGACCTTACCTGTGACTATGGTGTGTATATTAGCCCTGGCAATCTCAGTAACATGCCAGTGCACTGATTACTGTATTCAGTCAGCATTTATGGTAACTATGTTATCTATACTCATAGATGATAATGAAACAAAAGAGGAACCATCCTTTCAAAAATGATAAGTTCCATTACTGAATAAATATGCACATTTTTGTTGGTTTTATTCACTTCCATACATGTACATGTACCTACCTGATGATAAGAATTAGCCTCTGAATGAGATACAGTATGTTATTTTCTACACATAACAGTAACAAACTAATCATTCACAAACTGTACACACTTACAGAACGTACTGACATGTCACAACCAGTTACGCTGTTATGAACAACATATTTTTCACACATTAGTACAGTATAGATAAATGCATGTGGAAATTTATCAATTGCTATTATAAATTTTTTCTTGAGATTCCAGTTGTCTTTTCTCAACTTCAATAACAGGTGTATCTAGATACCTTTAAAGTAAGAATTAGTTTCTCCTCTCCTATATGGATAGGGGAGTAGGATTATAATACTGCAAACTCCCAATTTTACCACCGTCATTTTAAGAAATTATAGAAAATGATTTTTCAATTGCTAATTAATCTATAAACAAGGATGCCAAATAACAGGTGGAAGCCCCTTTTATGAATCCAGTGTTCTTTGATCTACAAATCACCTTTGTGAAATGTTGTAAAAAACAATATGAGTCAGAAACTGTTTCATGATTAAAAGGTTTCCTAAAGAAAACACAAATTAATTGTAAAAGTAACAAAGGGTAATGCTAGCAGCAATGGAAAAAAAAAAAGGCAAGCTATATTTACCTCCACAGAAATAAACTGATGGCATTTTTACAGTGAAGAGATCTAGAAAGAAGTCTGTATTTCTTTCCTGATTACTTCTTCCTCACACACTTAAGTCATGATCCTATCTCATGAGAATAATCACCTTCTGGCTGATCATGCATGTCATTGCCTGAAGTATAATATATGTGATTCTCATTCCTACTACTTTTCAGCCAATTAATTTTGAGCTCAAACCCAGAAAGATGTTTGATGAAAAACTGGCATTTAGTTATGATGGTCTGGAACATCATTCTCTGTAAGGCATTACTTAAAGTCCCTTTTGATATAAGTACTCATGTTTAAGCAATTTTATACCTGGGAGCCTACTTTCCATACATAGACCAGCAATCTGGTACACAGAGTTAACTGAATTGCTTTTTGACATGCTAGTGTCTGGGAAGAGTAATTATTAATTCCTTTATTTGGCGAAGTTTCTGGTTGGAGCAGACATGAGTTTGAAGCCAGTAAGCCTTTGGCGGCTCTTCTTCTGTCTCCGTGAGCATAGACATGGTTCACATCTGAAGCTTTGCTCATGCTCATTAGTGCCAGGCCTACTTATGGTGCTCCTAACCAGTTTTCCCAAGAAGAAAGCAGAAATTGTACCTTCACTTATGTTGTCCTTTGGGTTACAGTCAGTCATCACAGAGTAAACCATAATTATATAATGGTGTGCCCATTATCGATACATTTGCTGGTATAACTGCCTCCTTTTGGCACATTATTGCTTGGCTTTAATTTCATATTCAGCTGTCTTTATTCTCTTATTGGTCTCTGAGAAATCTGGGTCTTGGGGAAAAAACTTGTAAATAGTATCTTGTTGCACTGTTCTGGCTGCACAGTCATCTCACCAAACCCTGTAGTTGATTGCATGTCCTTTATAATTAACATTTCCTTGATTTTCCTAACAGCACAAAGTGATTTCAGAATTGTCTGTTGTTTCACACACACAGTTACAGATGTCTTGAATTTACTTTGAGAGAGGTTATTTGGTTGTGGAAAGTGAGTAGTTTAGCTGGTGAGTGTTCACAGTTAAAAGTAGCCAATTTGAGACAGAATTTTTCCACCCCAATTCATCTTCTTTATGTTTTTGGTTATTGAAAACCAAGCTTACTTGACTTCTGTGGTCAAGGAAAACTTTTTGTTCCAAGAGTAAGACAAAGTTGATAGAAATCTGTTTCAGTATTTACATGACTATTTTGCAAAACTTTTCAAAATTGTGTAGTTATTCTTAGACCCATGTGTCTGCACAGAAGACATTTAAAATTACTCATCTAATTGTAGAGTTTCATTATGGAGAATGCAGTTACAAGGAAGGGCAGGAGGTTCACAAATCACCTGAATGCATTTGGAGAGGGGGAACCCAAGGGACCATACATCATCAAAGAACATTGCTCACAGTAAACAAAATGCTCAGATATAAACATAAAACAGCAAACTCTTGAGTAGACAGAGATAAAACTTCCAGCTTATCATGTAGACAGAGCAATGGTCATGACAATGTGGTCAGCTCACTGATGCAAGACGCTGCTGAGTTCACTATGCTATTATCACAGAAGTTCACAAGCTCTGATTCTCAAATACCACAAAGGAGGGAGGGGGAAAAGAGGGGGGGGAGGGAGGGAGGGAGGGAGGGAGAATAGCCTGTCTCCTTGGCAGTACTATAGACAATTAGTAAATCAGTCAGGTAGAGGTCTATACAGGCTATAATTGGCCAATTTTCAGTAAACACACACACACACACACACACACACACACACACATATATATATATGCAAACCTTATCCTAATGTATAGGATATATCTTTATACTGATTCTGGAAAAGTTGACAAGGGAATTATGTGGTACTAGAAGTGGACTTTTGTAGAAAAAAGAAAACACTTTCAATGAAGGAGGAAAAGAAAACAATGACTTCTCACATTCTGGCAGCAAACAGTAATACCGTGAATACAATAAGGCCAGACAATTTACCTTAACAGCATACTCTTATATAACTGTGTAAATAAAATTTAAAGATACATGGTATTCTATTCTTGGTGTGGTATATACAGCTATTCCCAGGATGACTAGGGTTCACCAAAATGAGTAGAATAACATTGTTCCAAACTACAAACAGTAAAAACCTCAATTTTCTCAGATATAATCAAATGATGTTGTCCTCTTCTGCTATTTTAAGATAGCAAGCTCACATTACTGAATTGATTTTAAAATCCAGCCTGTAGGGTACACGCAGTCCACAATATCCAGTTTTCGTGTCTAATTTATAATAGGGAATAATCATATCCAAAATAATGAGCATCAGATGGTTCTCAAGATTAAAAAAATTATCTAAGATCAAATTACATTCAGTATAGCTACAGCTTATTAAAGAAGGAAAACGTATTAATGTATTTTATAACTATTTCCCTTTAGATATTTATACAGACATGACTTAACAAAATATTGAACTCATGCTGCTGGTCTAAAACACAAAGACAATTCAGGATTTTACTGTATGCAATGTAGTGCATCTGTGCCATGAAAACCCAGTAATTAAAAAAAAAACATAAATAAAACAGCATTCAAAGTAAATAAATAAGAGCTGAAAGTCTGAGTCTGATGTTGTTCATATTATGGTCATAAGAATAAAACAATTAATATTTAAATTAAAAATTGGTATTCACTTGGCGAGATGTTCACATTGTAAATGCTGAATGATCATCCAGACATTGAGTTCTAACTCACTTCTTGTATTATTGGTGAAAGAATTTCTTTTTTATTTCTTGAGATAATAAAACATTTCCGGGCTGGAGAAATGGCTTAGTGGTTAAGGTATTTGCCTGTGAAGCCAAAGGACTCAGGTTTGACTTCCCAGGACCCACGTAACCCAGATGCACAAGAGGGCACATGCATCTGGAGTTCGTTGGCAGTGGCTAGGGGCCCTGGCATGCCCATTCTATTTCTGTCTGTCTGTCTCTCTTCTCTCTCTCTCTGCTTGCAAATAAATAAATTAATTAATTAAAATAAAAACATTTTCTACCTATAGTTTAAAAGCTAAGATGTACTAGAAAGGTTAAAATCACATGTGAAAGAAATCAAGGACAGACAAAAACCCCTCTCAAATCAATATGTCATATAGGGTACTATGGAATAGCTGAGCAAATTCAATCCATCTATTTATTACCTTGCAAGTTCCCTGCTGAATGAACTTAAGGAGTGCCAAGTGATGCCATGGAATGATGTGAAGGAATAAGTTTTATCATGATAGTAATTTAGGACAAGTATTATTATGTAAAAATATCACCTTAAATAGGCTTCTAGCAAAATTTCCCCATCTCATGATGTATTTCTTAATTTAAGAAATCAATAATCAACATAGCAAAAAAAAGACTGCTCTATTTCTGATAGTTTTTAGTGATGTAGATGAATTTAGTTCTAGCATCAAACTCTAGCCCAGGCTGACCTGGAATTCACTATGTAGTCTCAGGGTGGCCTTGAACTCATAGAGATCCTCCTACCTCTGCCTCCCAAGTGCTGGGATTAAAGGCGTGCACCACCACACCTGGCTCTTTCTTAAGATTTTGATTTTGAGAGCACAGCTACCATACCAAATTGAACAATTTTAATTTCCTGAATGTGGGACAAATACATACAACTCAGACCTAAACCTAATTTATCTACCTGTAAATCACTTTCCTCTCTCCTAAGTTAATACAGAAACACCATTTTGTCACTTCCTAGCAGAGGATTATTGGAACCCACCATCTGGAGTGTACCCTATGGACAGCTGCTCCTGTGTATACATTGATATATCTGTGTATACACATCATGTTGCTGATATGTGATGGAGACCCTAGTGTATGTGAGATAGGAGACAGATTTCATCATGGCAAAGGCATCTGAGACAAATGGGTACTTGTGCCAAAAGAGAAAAATTTTGATTTTTAATTGTTAATGGCAATTTGATTGTTAATTTGACAGTAATTTTTACTTTACAAAGCATTATTACTAGAGGCCAATTAGTAGGAAACTGAAAAAAAGTGCCTTATTAAAAATCATTATAAGTTCTAAGTATAACAACTGTAATTACCATTCTCAGAGCCTGTCACTGTGGTCTACTTATGCAGGCTGCATATATAGTTAAATTGCTTTCACAGAAATCAAGTGCTTTTTAGTAACTTATACTGTTCTCAGGTAGGGTTCTTTTTCCTTTGTTTAGAATCTGCAAAGTAAAGATAAATGGAAAAAAGCAAAGATAGATATATATTGTGTGTACCAATGATATTTGAGTCACTGAAGAAAGAATACATGGTCTGATACTGTTTTCTGGGTCATCAGAGGAATGAGTGAAGGCAACTGATGCTCTTCCAGATCTAAGTTTGATTTTCTCAGTGCAAGATGGACACAGCTCATTTCCAACAACCACCGTACAGGAAAGAGAGCCTCTCCACGATCTGAGCTTGTTCACCATTTCCACATTACCCAACATGTAAGCTGCTGCTGGCCACTCAGGTGCCTTGGAGGATGCTCCAGTGTGTCACGAGCAGCCTTCTCTAGGGATGAATGGAGGCTGAGCTCTACTGGTGTGGACGTTCTCAAGGGATCTGGCCCACCTTGGGCTCAAAGCACAATTTCATGAAAGCCTCTTGGGCTGGGTCTGAAATCTGAGATATGATGTTATATATCTTACAACTAATTAACCTACAGAAATTACCTTTTTACTCCAGACCATAGACTTAAGCAATTAGAGGGAGTCTTCAGGTGAAAAAGCTTATGTCCCAAGTGACACTGACTGCACTTGCTGTTAAAAGCTACTAAACCAAACTAAAAAAAAAAAAAAAAAAAAAAAAACCCACAAATTTCATGCTGCTAACCAGAGTCCAGACTAAACATACTATTGTTACTCATGAGGCCTTTCTTTCATCAACACAGAACAAAAGCAATGTTTGGCAGTATGCTATTTTTAATTCCTTACCCAAACCTAAATATCTTCAGAATGTTACTGGAGAACACCTCCGCAATATAAAATTTTCTAGCATCGCTAATTTGATGACTCCAGTTCCAAGTACTTCCTCCAGGGTATGAAAATATGAATATGGTTAGGATCACAGAAATGTACTTTGTCTTTAGTGATAAAATGTATATTTATATAAAAAAAGTATTCATATTTGGAGGCTTAGCTAATTTTCCTCATGTAATCTTCTCATATTATAAAAAAGGGTTACCTGAAATGTTTATAAATACTAACTCATATTTGGAATTATTTACTTTTGATTATTTTCATTTAATGTTATCTGTCCAAAGAACGGGTAAAGTTTATTTCAATTTTTACATTAAAGTTCTTTTCAACTACTTAACATTTTGTGATAATACCATTCTTATTTCCAAAGGAATGGAAATTATGTGTTTTTGCTATTTTTAATACAGAGAAGAGACTATAGTAGGAATACTATAATGTTATGGACTGAGGTGATAATACAAACCGACTCATGTATAATGATAAAGTTATTATATGTATAGTAAACATATTTAAACATCAAGTGATTATTTCCTCTTAATTGACGTTGCAAATTTCCAATGAACCTTGGTTTTCTTCCCTGTTGTTCTTTCTTTCAAATTGAAATAGCCTTTTACTTACGAAGCTCTTACAATAACCCAACAACTTTTAACACTCGTTTCCCATAGTTAATCCTTGCTTGTTCTTCCTGGTCTCTCAGATAAAAGCTAAGTAAGTTTTGATATAGTTGGATATATAGGAATATAAAACAGATACACGGAACCCCCATCCACATTTGTCCTTTTCAATCTAAAACAGAAGAAGGCGCAGGCCGGACACAGCAAGTGGGGCGTCGAAAGTTCTGGAGCATCGACTGGAGCAAGCTGTGCTGCCTTCCTTTGAGCTTCTTATTTGAGGAAGTGTCTGAGGAAATGGATTGTCGGCTCTGGCCACTTTGTGTTTTTACTAATTTCTCATGCTCCCTAATTTGTCTTTGTAAATGGTTCTGGATTGCAATCCCCAGAGACTCTGGGTCCAAGGAAGCCCCATACACTTCCCAGGTCATGCCCTGCTCATCCCACACCACGTCCCGGACCCGCTTGGACTGCTTCAGCTGCAGCTTGGAGTCTGCACCCAGCTGCTTCTTCTTCTCCCCGGGTGTGAGTCCCACCTGGGCCACGGCCGTAACGTTGAGCTCCTTGAGGAACTCGCTGACCCGGCTGGCCCGGCGCGGGCTGGCCTTGACCGAGCGCGAAGGGGTCCTCTTGCCCGAGCCTGGGCTGGAGTCACCCATGGCATCGGATGGCAGGCTCAGGCTTGTGGCTGTCTTGGACTGTCTGTTTTCTTCCAAGGTGCTCTCCTGGTTCTTTCTCATGGCGGGGCTGGCCTCTGGCCCTGGGCCTCCATTTTCCTGGGATTCAGGCTTGATCACCAGAGGCTTGGCATCCAGCACATCGGTGCCAGAAGACTCTTGCTCTTTGAAGCTCTGAGATTTGGGCTTCACTTCCTTGGCACCTCCTTTGTCAATGAGGTTTGAGCTCCCTGGTTGGTCACTTGTGCTGAGAGGGCCACAGGTATTGGGCAGAGTGCTGTCTGGCTTTGTTCTGTGGTCCTTTGTGGTTTGCACTATACATTCCAGTGAGTCTGGACTTTCTTTGGCTCCACTTCCTGCTTTCTGGGAGCCAGCATTAGTACCTGCAGGCTGTCTAGAGGTTGGCTCTTTCCTGGTTGGAGTTACACCTGCTGACCCCCCATCTTTGCAGGTATACTGGTTATGACTGCAGGCCATGCTGACTGATGGGCCTGGCAGGCTAGCTGTTTTGCATTCCCCTTTGGGAGCTGTAGAAACAGCAGCAGCTCCTTGAATGTGCACCTGAGGCACAATGCTCAGGCACCACTTTGACTCCTGAGGGTCCAGCATGTTGTCAGAGAGCTCCAACATGTGGCTCCCATTGCCACCACTGTGGCAAATGACACAAAGCTTCTCTTGTTCTGAATGCTTAGGGACAGTGATTTCCTTCAGGAATGCAGTGAGGATGCTTGGGCTGGTGGAAACTGACCTGCTTTCCATGCTGGCCACTGCCTGTACCTCAGCATCTTGCAGAGCTCTGCCAGGGACTTCATTTACCTCACTTTCAGCTCGGGTGGTCATCGTGCTGACTTCCTTGAACCTTGATACCTCATGTTCTGGAAGCACCTTCTCTGAAACCCGAGGGTATGTGCAACCTCTGCTAGGTAGGTGGGACAGTGGAGGTGTCTCAGATATCATACCTTCCATGTCCAAGACAGTGGTTGAGGGTGGCTTGTTATCTGAACATCCTCTTGCTGTAGTCTCACAGGACCTCATCTTGGGGTCACAGATGGCTTGCTGCCCTTCCCCATCAGGTTCATCAGCAGAAGATGAATGACTGAACACCTCAGCTGCTAAGTTTGGAGACTGTACCAGTCCCTGGGGATTTTCTTGAGAGGGAAAATTCAAGGTCACTTGATCACTGCAGCTGCCACTGGTGACCCCTGCAGGACAACCTCCCTTCTCTGGCTGTTTGCTATCAGAGGGCCTTTGTGATTTCACTGAGGAATCTTCATGTACTGGAAAGGTACTAGGATGAGGCTGGCTACCTGGGGCAGCCTGGTCAGTGTGCTGACTGGCTGGCATTACAAGTGGTTCATGTGCAAGTTCCTTTCCTGCAGTAGGACTTGGGGTTGGTGTTGCGGACTGCTTGCTTCCTGGAAGCTGGGGGTCACCAGAAGTGTTGTGTGTGGGTGACACTCTCTCCACTGCACTGAGGACACCAGAAGATGACATGTCTGGCTGGGTGGTCTCATGCTCAAAAGTTTGCATCAGGGCCTCAACAGCTGCCCTGGGCCTGAGGCTTGGTTCTGCAGGGTTGCCTGCAAGGCCATTGGCATTCTTACTTGGATGAGATGGCTGGTGCAGAGGTGACACAGCCTGCAGCTCTCCTTGAGCCTCGTCTTTCCCAGAACCTAGGGAAGTTTTTGTCACTCTCAGAGGGGCAGGTACAGTCCCCATGGGGTTTTTCTCCAAGAACACACCAGAGCTGTCCCTCTGTGGTTCCCACTGGGAAGCAGTCAGAGCTCGGTGAGAAGACACAGTTAGAGATGAGTCCTTTGAAGAACCAGCCTGAGGAACCAAGGAAACAGTACCATTAATACAGCATGTCATTTCTGAAAGATAGTCCTCAAGAAACAGGTCTTAGTGAAAACAGTCTAAGACAAAAGAACTATTTCAATTTAGTGGCAAAAAAGGGTTATTAAACAAAAAAAGTTAAAAACTAGAAGAAAATAAAGCTGGATTTTTTTTTCTTTTGGTTTTTCGAGGTAGGCTCTCACACTATTCAAGGCTGACCTGGAATTCATTCTGTCCTCTCAGGGTGGCCTTGAACTCACAGTGACCCTCCTACCTTTGCCTCCCGAGTGCTGAGATTAAAGGCATGCGCCACCACGCCCGGGTAAAGCTAGATTTTTATCTTATACTAATTTTAAAAATAAGTTCCAGCCAGGTGTGCTGGTGCATGCCTTTAATCCCAGCACCTGGGAGGCAGAGCTAGGAGGTTCACTGTGAGTTCAAGGCCACCCTGAGAATACAGAGGGAATTCCAGATCAGCCTGAGCTAGAGTGAGATCCTACCTCAAAAAAAAAAAAAAAAGAAAAAAAAAAGTTCCAGATGGAATAAAGAGTTAAAACGTAAAGTAAATAAATAAATAAAAATGAAGTAAGGAAAGAAAATCCAGGAACCATCTGTATTAAATCATCTAGAGGCAGAAGTAATCAGCTTTTATTATTTTGACAAGGCACAAATTTAATTTACTTTTTGGCTTATTTTTATTTATTTATTTGAAAGTGACAGAGAAAGAGGCAGATAGATAGATAGATAGAGAATGGGTGTGCCAGGGCCTCCAGCCACTGCAAACGAACTCCAGACATGTGCGACCCCTTGTGCATCTGGCTAACGTGGGTCCTGGGGAATCCAGCTGTGAACCAGGGTTCGTAGGCTTCACAGGCAAATGCTTAACCACTAAGCCATCTCTCCAGCCCACAGATTTAAAAATGTAAGAAAGATACCCATATAAAATTTAAAACTTACGTGACAAAAGATACCAGAGAATATATGATTACAGATTTGACAAAAAATGTTTGCAAAATTGGAAGACAGGTCAAATTATCTATAAGGTACCAGCAGCTCTAAAACATTAAAGGGGAATCAATTCATCTATTGGAAAAAAAATTGGGTAAAAGAATATGAAAGAACAGCATATAAGAAATCAAAATAACCAGTAAGTTTAAGAAATGATTATCTAATTAATTTGTAGTAACAAATGCAAATAAATTGACAATGAGATTTTACTGTCTACCAACTGGACTTGCAAAGGCTTATAAAGAAAGACTTAAAACACTATGGCCTTGGGAAATCTAGCAATAGAAAGTAAATTATTAACTGTAAGTGCAAATGTATATAGCTATAGCTTTCTTAGGGAAGCGGTTTAGTTCTTAAAGCTACACACATTCTTGATCCAATGACACCAACTACACGAGTAGAAACAAAAGCACCAACATGTATAGAGATACGGCATATTCACTGAAATATTATTTGTGGAAACAAGATGATTTCCATGAATAAAGGGAAGGAAGAGTAGGGACATATCACAGTATAGCTCTACTATACTATGGTTCTCCATCCTCCCTCCAGGAGGGATATTTCAGTTCAGAGGGAAGAGCTGTAAAACAGAAATTTTTAAATCATAAGAGAAGAGAGGGCTTGAGAGATGGCTTGGTGGTCAAGGTGCTTGCCTCCAAAACCTAAGGACCCACATAAGTCAGACGCACAAGGGGAAGTATGCATCTGGAGTTCATTTGCAGTGGCCGAGGCCACTAAATAATAAAGCAGCCATTCAAGAAAAGGAGTAAGTAAGCTCCAGCTTCTCACTTGACAAGGATTTCCTATGACTGAATGGGAAAAAGGGTACATACATTTTCATTTTTTTAAAAAAGAATAGCTACATATGCAGGTTTGCATGGGATATACAAATTCAAAAATATTCACAATGAGAAATATTAATTTAAAAGAGGAGAGTCCTGTGTAATTGTGATGTTCATGGACCACTTTGTACGACTTTTCTTTGTAGAAATGTCTCATTTTCTCACAAATATTGAAAGTCCCAGGGAGACAGGGAGAAACTGATTTGTTTTCTGTTCACTCCACAGGACACAAGGTAGGGACTTTTGAATAAAAGAAGTTGTCAATTTATCCTGTTTCCCTTCAAAATGGACACTATTAAAGCCTTGTGGAACTCCAAACCAAAGAAAACTTTAATCCATGACATGAGATATTTATGACAACATAAACAGTGTTGTTTGGGGAAGTAATAAAATCAAAGTGCATTATTTATTAAACTTTGTGTATATATAGTCCCCATTTAGACAATTAAAGCCAAGAACACTGGACATATGATATGGAAAGCTGGTAGGTTTCATAAAGCCAGGAGAACAGCTTGTCTCCTGTGGTATATGGTTTGAAGTCAAGAAATCCAGTTTGGAAAACAGAACTGTAAAGCAAAAGCAGCTAAAAATTTAGCAACTAAAGTTCAAAAAATGAAGATGATTTTATATAATTCTCAAAAGTCAGTGTGTTTACTTCCATTTCCTACACACAGCTGAGTGTGTTAGTTTAACTGTGAAGGGGGATTTTTCCTTCATTTACTTTGTTAATAGAAGTTAAGTCAATGTAAGAACCAAGAATAGTCCAGTTTGTTTGGCTAACACCTGTTTGCTTGAAACCTCTTGATTTAGTAGTAGACAAGAAAACACTGGTCTCAAACATATCTGCTAATGGGATCATTGAAGCATCTTCGTGGGTCCAGGGTAGACTCCCCAAGCTCTGAAATAGCTGTCCCTCTTCTTCCTTCTCCCCCACCAAATGGTGGAAATCCAATCTTGATTGGGTCAGAAAAATATAATGGTTTAAAAGTGCAAATACTTGGTGGTTTAGAGTGAGGAGGATATGTCTTTATTATCAACTAGAGCCTGTGGTGATAAGATTTAGCAACTTCTAAAACTGAGGTTGCAAACCTGTAGGAGGTAGAAGGATTGTGAGTTTGAGGCCAGTCTTAAGTTTCAGGACAGAACAAGACAATGACATATACCCCTCCCCACCAAAAGAGATAGCTCACAGACCAATCTCTTCTGAAAGGTGTGTATGTATTCTGTGGCTTTCCGTTCCCTCTTCTCATCTCTTTCTGTGATAGTTTGGATATGGAATGTCCCCTATGGATTCATATGTGTGAATATTTGATCCCTAGTTAGTAACATTGTTTGGGAAGTTTGTGGAGCCTTTAGGAGGTGAAGCATTGCTGGAGGAAGTCTGTTACTGGGGGCCAAATTTAGCTACCTAGCCTTTTCTACTTCCTCCCTGCCTTGATGAAGTGACACCCGCTGTCTGATCCTGCTCGACTTTTTCCACCATGACAGAAACTTCCCTTCAAAACTGTTAGCTAAAATATACTCTTTCTTTTCCATAAGCTGCTTTTGGTCAGATGTTTTGTCCCAGCAATTAGAAAAGTAACTGTTACACTTCCTCTCCCTGTCCATCATTTTCTTTCTTTCTTTTTTTTTTTTTAACTATTTATTTATTTATTTGAGAGCGACAGACACAGAGAGAAAGACAGATAGAGGGAGAGAGAGAGAGAGAATGGGCGCGCCAGGGCTTCCAGCCTCTGCAAACGAACTCCAGACGCGTGCGCCCCCTTGTGCATCTGGCTAACGTGGGACCTGGGGAACCGAGCCTCGAACCGGGGTCCTTAGGCTTCACAGGCAAGCGCTTAACCGCTAAGCCATCTCTCCAGCCCCATCATTTTCTTTCTTATAATGTTTCTCTTTGCTTAAAATTTTTTATTTTATTTTATTTATCTGAAAGAGAGAGAGAGAGAGAGAATGAGCACATGTGCCAGGGCCTTGGCCACTGCAAATGAACTCCAGATGCATACGTCCCCTTGTGCGTCTGACTTATGTGGGTCCTTAGGCTTTGGAGGCAAGCACCTTGACCGCCAAGCCATCTCTCAAGCCCTCTCTTCTCTTATGATTTAAAAATTTCTGTTTTACAGCTCTTCCCTCTGAACTGAAATATCCCTCCTGGAGGGAGGGTGGAGAACCATAGGAAACTAAATGAAATGTTGAAGTCTCAGGAAAGTTCAGTAAATGTTGAAGATTCAGGAAACTCAGAAGGTTATAAGATTCATAAAGCTCCCCCCCCTCCCCCCCCCCCCCCCGCCGAGGTTATATAAGCAGGGGACAATTGCTAGAGAGGAGATGCTCCAGCGGAACTGTCTGCAAGGTGGGCAGGAACTCCAGGGACACAGCTTTTGCCATTTGTCACCTGCACTGAAGTAGGCTTTTTGGTGACATAGCTGCCTTTAAGTCACAATGATTTCCATAAGTAACACTTTACCCATGCGCCTATCAGTACCCAAACAAAGTATTTCTCCAAACTAGATGAGTGAAATTGTTTCTTTAATCTGTGCTAGGTGTCCTATCTAGAATGAGTAGACTTTTGTTCATGTCTCCTCAGGAAAACATGTCATAAAAATCCAAGTTTCTACCTTGCTTTTACTCAAAATCAGAAGTTTCTATTTCCAAGTGACAATTACTAGGTGGCATTAAGGACTGTCCCTCTTCGTAGCTTAGGCCTCAGTGCCATGCCTGATTTGATACTAGGAGGGACCTGTTGAGTAGTGGAATCTAACAGCCTTGCTCTGAGTACTGACAAAATGTTACCTAATTTCTAGTCTTCTGAGGGTACTTTGTCTTTGCGTTCAAGAACATGGATCTGGGCCATCCTCTCTCGAACAGAAAACCACCAGTTCCACTACTCAGTTCTTTGTGTGCGCTTGGGCAGGCAGCAAGCACTCAGGACTCTCATTACAGCATTTAGAGCAAACAGTAGCTTGGTATATACTAACTACTATCTAAGTACCATTTTCTAAAGTATTAAAACTTTGATAAGTACTTATTATGGCAACTGTTACAATACTAAGAAAGAGTAGATTCATGACTTTTGTGATAGGTGTCAAAATTGGGAGAAAATGGGTACAAGTTGTTATGTTCTTAGGAATATGTAGCAATTTACAGCCAAAGAACAGGTTGAGGAGGGTCATTAGATGGAAAATCACTATCAAGAGGCTTCAGGGTATGGGGTATTTTGACTAAGCCATATCATGAGATTACTGTTGTAGGCAGGCCTGGTGGGTCAGATATCAAGAGTGGGGATTTCTCTCTATTCTGGTTTAGGGTTGGCCTGAAGCTCAAAGCCAAGGCTTAATTAAGAATAGGCCCAGAGGAACATGATTAAATTTTGTGGAGTTTTTGTCACCTGTAACTGCAAATAAAAGACCTTCTTGTAAAACTGTGTAGCTGTATGAATTCTCTCTGAATTGGGCATATGTCATTAACTCAAAGGCATCTCTAAGTGAGTCTGTCTCTGAGAATCATGGGCACAGACCTCTGGCAGCATAACCTTACTCCTCCTGTACTTACAATCATGAAAGCCCGTGGCAGTGCAACATGATTACAGGGAAAGAAACTGAGGCCCAGAGATTAAAGAGCTATCTCACTGCTGAGTTCCTATAATTCTCTGTGAACCCAGAAAGAAGCTACCCCTGGGTTAACATTCAGGGCTGACTAGAACATCAGTGATTGTGGTGTGCTAGGCTATGGTTATTCATAGTTGGCTCCAGAATGAACTATGTCTTATTCCCTTAGAGGTGAGGTGTGTGTGTGTATGTGTGTGTGTGTGTGTGTGGTGGGGGGGTGTTAATTGTTTATTTTTTGCATTATCATCTTGCTTAACTGAGTTCTAAAGAATACTCATAATTGGGCCCTTTCTTTTTTTCTAAATCTCTAGCTAAAAAAGATGGGAAGAAAGAAAATACAATAACAACGTGCCTAGGAGGAAACTTTCCCTTTGCAAAAGTGGTTCACGATACCAATGTAGTCTAGATGGCATTATCATTGACTATAATCTCACTCATAACTGATCACTTTATGAAAACATGGCTCTCAAACACCTATGTATGCATCTGTTCATTCTGAAAACAGTAGGTTCCACAACTATAACACACTCCCTTCTTTCAAAACAGACACCCACACCAATAAGACAAACAGCATGGAATCAGCCTTTGGTGATTTTTTTTCCAATGGCTGCAATGGTGGTAAGAACAAAGAGAGTCTGGGTGCATTTACTCTCAGCATGCTCTGGACTGCAGTGCAGGGCCATGAGATTGTGGGCAACAATTACTGTTTTTCATCTCACAACTGCTACATTGCTAGATGGGAATTTAGTACGGTTTCATGTCTCTTTAGTGATATTAGGTCAGTGTTTCAGTGACCTCATGAAGCACCTTTGCCTCCATTCCTAAGGAATAAGTGCTAAGGAATAAGGCAAGAAGTGAGGGACCAGAAACCTTAAGAGAAAAGTCAAGAAATTCAGTTGGAATCCTGCTCCTTTTAACTCAGAACCATTGTCTCCATTGTTTGCATCAGGAGCCCAGTAGATTGTGCCTATGCATAGCCATTGGCTGGGAAAAGAAATTCCCTGTGTCTTTTTATAAGGCACCGACAGCTCCCAAAATGTACTCTACAAAGACCTCAGCCCAAAAGTGAAGTCTTTCCTTCAACATGCAGCTAAAGCAAATGGGAAGGGCTGAAGAGGCAAGGTCTGGTTGAGAGCCACGAACAGTGTCGATGTGCTTTCAATTAAAACACTGCTTGTAAAGGCTCACAGGAGAGATCTCTGTTCTTTCTATCCAGATCTTTTGTTAGATGCTTTCTAGGAAAAAAAAAAAAATCAAATAATGGGCTCATGTCTCACTGAATTCCACTGTAAGCAGAACTTACAGGCTTGAAAAGACAGAAGGTTAAAACAGGACTTTAAGTAGTACAAAGAGCCCAAATATCCTTTCTTCTGTCAAGCATAATTTGAACAGATAAATTCTAAACCCCCAACACAGAATCATTTGGTGCGGTGCAGCAAGTATTTATTTGTCGCTTGCTCTACTATAAACACTAACTTTAGTCCCCAGAAAACAGGCCATATCTACATTGAGGAGTCTACAAGGTTGACTCTCTGATCATAATTTTGTGATTGCAGGGTATGGGAATGTCACCAATCCAGAGCCAAAATGATCTTGAGCAATTTTTAATTCTCCTTAATAGATATTCATTGCCCATCTCTGTATCTGACCTAACATCCTTTGACTGTCAGGTCAAACCTTTAGAATACATTCTTAGCAAAAAGGTAGTTGCTACCCATTCCCAAACTAGGAATGTTATGTGATAGCATCTAAAATATGTAGCTGAGATTTCCTTACTTCACTGTCATCTGCCTACCTACTGTCCCCACCAATGCATTTCAAGAGGTAGTTGGCTAAGGGACTCCTCAACCTCACCTCAAAAGTTTCCACTTTCATTAAAAGAGAATGCTAAAGCTACAAAGATCCTCTCCCCAGTGGGGAGATCCTGACTGGAAGAAGGTATAGCTCCTCTAAGCAGTGGTTAATCAGTCTCTCCCTTTCAAGTCATGGCAGGAATTATGGTGATTAACAAATGAGAAGAAAACTGGACCAAGACCCCTCACTACTCACCACTGGAGGAAGGCAGCCCAGGGAGGGTTTTCCACATTCCTCCTTGATCTGTTGGTGGTGCCACCCCCTGCTCCCCACAAAAAGTTCTGAAACTCCCACAAGAGTGCAAACTTAAGCCTTAAAAGATCCTCTTGGCAATGGAGTTGGCCTTGAACCTGACTGGTTGGCTTTCTTGGGACTGGATGCCTGGTGTGATTCTGATAACCTTTGGGTTTTGGGCTTTCTTGGGTTTGGCAGCAGGTTTCACCTGCCTTTTTGACTGGGGTGGCTTTGAGTTTCTTGCTTGGGGCTTGGGAAGCTACCTGCTTGGCCTAGCCTTTGACCTCCTTCTTGGTTTTCTTAAAAAAAAACATTAGCTCCTCACCCTTGGCTCACTGGAAAGACTTTGAAGCACCCACCCCTTTGGTTTACTTAAGGACATCAGTGGTCACTGGACTCTTGATGTACATCTTGATCTGGGCGTCGGTGTTCTGGGTGGTTGTCAGGCACTGCCACGCACAGGCTGGAGCCTTCAGGAGAGGGGTCTGAGCAGCCAGGTGGCTAAGGATCCCCAGGCTACAGGAGGCCACACCCTCTCCAAGCCCAGCACACCTGAACTTAGCCTTCGCCCATAGCCCTGTAACCTTTGGCCAGTTGCCTAAGAAACTCCTTATCAGCCTTCACACAGCCCATCCCCCTGTGACCCTAGATCACCTGATCCCCCTCCCCCATTGCCTATGTGCTAGAATGAATGTCCCCATATGCTAATTGGGCATCAGGCATTGGTATGCCCAATCCCCTCAGGGTCTTCCCCTCCACCCTCAGATGCTTATAAATCCATTTTCCCTGACAATAAACTGAGAGAGCTGTTCACGAGACTCCTCCCTAAAGTCTTTTATTTTTGCATGTGCTCACCCACCCCAGTTGCCTAGGTGCCTTTGGTGGGGTGGGAGACCATGGCCCACACTGGGAGCAAGAACCCAGGAACCCACAGGTAGTTTGGCATGAGGGGCCAGCACAATTCTTCTTGTCTGTACGGCAGCCATGATCATGCTTGAATACTTGGGGTGGTTTGGGGACTTCTTGGAGGTTTTGGCCTGCTTGGGTTTTCCAACAGGATTGGATGTGGAATTCTTAAGTCAAGATGATCTGTCGGAGGCTGCTATTGAAGGAGAATTCCTATGTACCAGCTCTTGTTGGAGGCTGAGTAGAACCTGACTCTGGAGCTGCTCTCTCACCAACTTCCAGACCAGGCTGGAGTGCAGCTGTCTGAGATGTGAGAAATCATAGCCTCTACTCCCTGCAGAGGGTAGTGGGAGAATTTTCAGGGCAGGTCTGCATGACCCCAGCCCCCACTTGCCTGTTGCTCTGCTGGCTCTGTCTTGGGCACCTGGCCCTGCCACCCCCTCCTTGTCCTCCTCTTTCCTAGGTCCACATCTTAGGTGCAATATTTTAAAAGTGTATTATATGTTCTCTCAAGCTCCAGCCTCAAGATTATCACTTCAACAAGTAACATTCAGCTACCTTGAAAATTAACACAACAAGGAAATTTATCATTTTTTGGATGAGGTGCAAATGTAAACATTTGGGACTTTTCCAGCAAAATCAAAGACTCTGATTTTGAGGGAGAAATAGTCAGGTGAAAGGATAAAAGTTGCCATATTTCTGCTGCTCTGTTTTCTAGCTGCTTTGCTAACTTGCCTTTTTAAGCTTCTGTAATATGGCTTGCTTGCTACTGCACTGAATCACAGAACTGCCATTTTGCAACTGCCTCCATTTTGTAAAAAGTATGCAACTACCTCCATTTTGTAAAAAGTATACCATAAGGACCTGGCCCTTTGTACGCCCTACCCAATCAGAGGGACCCTCACGAGCCCGCCTCGTGGGCCCCACCCAATCAGGGGAACCCACAGCTGAAAAGCCCCTATGACTCTGCATACCTATAGTTTTCAGCCTTTATAAGCTGACCAAACACGTGGCTAGGGGCTCTTCACCTTTCCTCCTGCGAGAGGAATCTGTGTTGAGCCCCGATGCATCGGAATCAATAAACCTCGTGCGGTTTGCATTGAGAGCGTCCTGCGTGAGTGTTCTTGGGGTCCCGTAGACAGCCCTGAGCGGGGACCCCTCCGGGGAACCCCACATTTGGGGCTACTCCTGTGTCCCTAAAGTCTCTTTGGAGAGCCATTAATGACCTCCAAAATTAATCCTTAATTAACTTTTGGCTATCTACAAGGTCTTAAACACTCAGAGAGAAATGTATAACCAAAGATTAAAAAAAAAATAGCTCTTTATTATTAAGATTAAATGTTATGTATATGTTTGTGATAACTCTGCTAGCATCTCATCTGTTTTACAAGCCATGTTAAATACTACTGTGCCATTTAATGAACAGTTCTGAAAGAAGATCTCAGCCAGCTCATCCTCAGATGGTCCTGAGATGATCCAAGCCTGTCTACCTGGATTCCCTCGACCTGCAAAAAGACCAGTTTGCTGTGTGTTCACTTCTCAGTAACTCCTTACTTTTATTCTTTCCAAAGTTATCTTTCAAGATTATCTTCCTACACTCTGGGGTACATTAAAATAGTTCCCCTCTCTAGGAGAGATTCTCTAACTGCAACAAGTCTCCACTTCGTGTCCCGTTCAGCAGGAAGTAGTAAATGATCTGATGTCTTCGACCCAGTCCCCTAAAGCAGTTAGAGTGTCTTCTCATGAGAGGGAGAAATAAAAGGGAAATAGACTGTCTATACCATACGTTCCTGTTGTCATAGATAAAGTTTACTTAAAATAAGTTTATTTAAAGTTCCTCAAATAAAATTATAGAGCTTGGTTGAAATGCCATACAGATTAGGACCTCCCTTTTATGAGGGAATTGCCATCCTTACATCTCCTATGTCTACTAACAGTGCAGAGGGATTATTCTGGCACTCTGCCCCAGAGGGGGGTATTACTCTTGCATCCATTTCCGGCCTCGGACTGTGTCTATTAGGCCCTGATATGCTCCCTCCTCTGACTCTTGAACCGGTATGCAACCAAACTGCTATTATCAATGACTCCTTTATATATACTAAAGCCCCTAGTAACTCCTATCTTGCTTGTTCCATGGGGCTGACTCCCTTTATTGTCAACAAGGACTTTTTACAGACTAAGGACTATTGTGTTGTAGTTATAGTTTTGCCACGATTTTTCATTCATGATTCTGAAAGTTTTACATCTACTATAGATTAAGGCATTGCCATTAAACCAAATAGAGAGCCTTTAACTGCCCTCACCCTGACTGTGCTCCTGGGACTTGGTGTTATGGGAGCAAGAACAGGCATTGCCTCGCTGGTAACCTCCCAACAGCATTTTTCACAACTCAGTGCCTTAGTGGACAGAGATCTTAACCTCATACATGAGGGGATACAAGATCTCAAAGATTCTTTGGCCTCGCTCTCTGAGGTTGTACTTCAAAACCGGAGAGGGCTAGATTTGGTATTCTTAAAGGAAGGGGGACTCTGTGTAGCCCTCAAAGAAGAATGTTGTTTTACTTAGATAAGACTGGGCTAATACAAAATAGCCTTGATAAAGTTAAAAAAAAAAAATCTAGAGGAAAAATTGGTTTTCCACATCTCCCTGGCTAACTACTTTGCTTCCCAGTCTTTTATGCCCTTTTGTTGGATTCCTTTTGCTTATCTCCTTTGGCCCCTGGGACTTCAGATGACTAACCAGTTTCATTAAGAGTCAGGTAGATTCTGCAATCAAGCTGGTTACTACCATCGCCTCGCACAGAAGAAACATCTGCCACTGACCTGCCAAAAGAACAAGACAACCCCCCATCTCGACCCTTAATGATGGGGTTGGGTGTTGCAGGAGCAGGCACTGGCATAGCTTCCCTTGTCACCTCCAACCACTCAGCTTAGCAATAGACAAGGATCTACAAGAGTTACAGTCAGGAGTGCAGAACCTAAAGGACTCGGTTTCTTCACTTTCAGAGGTTGTGTTACAGAATAGAAGAGGCCTAGATTTATTATTTTTACAACAGGGGGGACTCTGTGCAGCTCTAAAAGAAGAGTGCTGCTTCTATGCAGACAAGACTGGATTAGTAGAAAACAGCTTGCAGAAAGTACGAGGAAGCCTAGAACAACGCAAACGGGAGAGACAACAGAACCAGTCTTGGTATGAATCTTGGTTCACCAGGTCCCCCTGGATGACTACTTTGATCTCCACCTTGCTAGGGCCACTTATCATCTTAATTCTCCTCTTCACCTTTGGTCCATGAATAATAAATAGATTAGTTACCTTTATTAGAGAAAGGATCAGCACTGTCCAAGCCATGATACTTAAACAACAGTACCAGTCTCTTGCAGAAACTGAAATTCCATGATTGGAATTATGACAAAGAAAAGGGGGAAATGAAAGGATAAAAGTTGCCATATTTCTGCTGCTCTGTTTTCTAGCTGCTTTGCTAACTTGCCTTTTTAAGCTTCTGTAATATGGCTTGCTTGCTACTGCACTGAATCACAGAACTGCCATTTTGCAACTGCCTCCATTTTGTAAAAAGTATGCAACTACCTCCATTTTGTAAAAAGTATACCATAAGGACCTGGCCCTTTGTACGCCCTACCCAATCAGAGGGACCCTCACGAGCCCGCCTCGTGGGCCCCACCCAATCAGGGGAACCCACGGCTGAAAAGCCCCTATGACTCTGCATACCTATAGTTTTCAGCCTTTATAAGCTGATCAAACACGTGGCTAGGGGCTCTTCACCTTTCCTCCTGCGAGAGGAATCTGTGTTGAGCCCCGATGCATCGGAATCAATAAACCTCGTGCGGTTTGCATTGAGAGCGTCCTGCGTGAGTGTTCTTGGGGTCCCGTAGACAGCCCTGAGCGGGGACCCCTCCGGGGAACCCCACATTAAGATGAGAACTCTGCCACACACAAATAATTACTGCCCCTCTGATATGGGATTGGAATTCCATAATGGTGTGGGAGAGTGACTGTGTTCTGTGTGAGCTTAGGGCTTCCAGACCAATGACTTTCAAGTCTCAAGTTCTTGTTTATCAAAGAACTAAAAAAATGCAGACATAGAGAAGGGTAAATTATGAACGATTTATTTTAGGGAGAGTTGATAATAAGAGAGAAAAAAGTAGGAACGCTCCTAAGACAAAAGGACTTCCTTTTGCCTTCCAAGCCAGGCTAAACAGGAAAGAAAAACCAAGAAATCTCACATGGAATCTTGGATCAAGTCCTTTTATAAACTAGGTATCCAAATAGGATGAGCCTCATTGCCTAGTTCAAATGTATATGATGGACTTGGATTGGTTGCTGGGCCCAGGAGCATTGATTAAGGAAGGCCCCACCACAGGTGCCAACCCAGGTAAAGTTCAAGAAGAGTCAGGAAACTGTTCTTTATCTCCATCTTGGATCAGCCTAGAGCTCTAGTTTCACCAGGGCAAGCAGCATCCATGTTCCTTGGGGCCTGTGTCCCTAGCCAACTACCTGTAGAACAAAAGCTATCTTGCTCCTAGTCGGTACCACTTTGATCATTGTCATTACATCTTACAAAACTAGGATTTCCCCAATATAATCTGTGTGCTGAATAAAATGAGGAGTCCACTTCAGTGGTTACACTAAGGGATTTTTCCTTTTCTTTTGTAGAACCTCAATTCTTTTTAATAATTTAGAGGACTCATAAGCCCCCCAAACATTAATATGTCTACCTTATATGTAGATTTGTGTCATAATTCTGTGGCACAAAGAAGTCCCTTGGCTTAATAACTGAATGAATGAAGTAACAGTATTGCCTTATGGTCTTTGTGTGACTTGCAAGATAACTTTCCTTTAAACAAAGACCATTCCTTTTTTATTTTTTATTTTTTCACCCGTACTTGCTTCTGTTTTCTCACAGTTTCCAATGTCCATTTTTCTTTAAAATTATACAGGCAATTATTTCCTAGGCCACAAAATAGTTGTACCAAGAGCTGCCAATTGAATTAGAAATACTGGCCTTTTCCTTGATTTGAACATTTATAAAGTGTAGTTTATACTACAACACCAGTATACTTAATTACATACTATTGTGCTCACTCCTTTTAGCTCCTGATTGAATTGTCTTACCTCCTCGAGTGAATTAAGAGCTCATTAATAGGCAAAAAAAGGAAACCTCTTATGCACTTCTAATGCCCAACTATAAAGCAGGAGACAGACATGTTCTAGGAGACAGACATTCTATAGATCTCTCTTCCCTCTCCCTTCTCTCTCATCACAATTCACAGACCAAACTCCAAAGATCCTAACTCTAGCAAAGTAACTTACTCCCAGAAGCACAGCACGCACCCCAGATTCTCTCAGCCATGAACAGCAATGGACAGGAGAGCAGCAGAATAAGCTGAAGGCTCAAGTGGACACCGTAGAATCTTGGTTTACTCTGGTCCCGTCTCTCCCAGCAGAAGAGCCCCAATGCAGCAGCTCCATACAGAGCTCCATTTCACATATTTCACATAGATTTCTGTCACCATAAATATTGCCAGTGGACACTTTCCAGTCATTCGGTGTTATTAAAGACCCAAGTATGGGAGCCAGGGGAGACACCCCTCCCTGTCGCTTGGCATGATCTCAGAGCAGAAAGCATCAGTAAGCTTTTGGTGAGGCTGTGGGCAGTGAGGGCAGTTCTGTGCCAAGCTCACCTTTGGACTTGGAAGAAGCTTTCACCAGATGGAAGGCAGGTGGGGTTGGAGACTTGGTTTTAAGTAAAACTTGGATAGTTGGTGATGCGGGTCCTAGGATGGCCTGGGTGGCAGGATCAGCAAGGTTAGGATGGAACAAAACCAGGATAAAACTCTTTGTTCATAAGCCAGAGCCGTGTGGGACTGGTGCTAAATATATCTTGCAGAAAGTGGATGCAGAGCTGTTTGCTTATACCTAAAGCTTGATTTTAAGATGCAAATGTAAAAATATGCAAATACAGAAGTGCTAAGTTGACTTCTATTAGCTTACTTAACCATCATTTAGCCCTGAGATTCTGTTGCATGGTCCTTGCAATTTAAATAATCTTGCAATTAAAGTACTCCAGAGCCTAGTTGCAAAAGAAAAGAAAAACATTCAGATATGAGTGTCTGCCAGACAAATCAAGTACATGAGAAGAGCCAGTTTGATTATATTAGGTAAAAATAACAAAGCCTCAATGTTTTAACTATCTCTTCTCAAAATTAATTTCAAATTAAACACACATACACTTGGAGGCCTTTAAAAAAAAGATTGATTTTTATATTTAAACATGGATTATCTCCACAAGTGGGAAATTGAAGGGTTAATTTTTAAAGTTACTCAAATTGAAATGGGGCTTTGGAGGTCAGGAAAAGGTTACAAACCCCACTTTTGGGTTTCTGCATATTAGAAGAAAGGAAGGAAGGAAGAGGAGAGAAGGAAGGAAGGAAAGAAAGAGAGAGAGAGAGAGAAAGAGACTTAGAGGGATAGATTATAAATCATTACATTTATTTAAAAGAATGAATCCACAGCCAGAATGGGGATATACACTCATGTGGAATCAGGATCTGGGAACTGGTGTGGGAAGCTGAGAATAGGAATGGAGGAAAAATGTTAAGGGGGTTTTCCAGGGAGATTAAAAAATGTGCAAGGACTTAAAAATAATGCTAATTAAAGAGTAACAAAGAAAAAAGAAAATAACCTTCCCCTCCCTGAAATGGGGGTTGGGAATTTTTGCTAATATAGTGACTCCCAAGGTTCAAGCAAGGTGAAATAAGCAGCCAAAAATGAGGGCTTACCCACATGCAGAGCGCCTCTTATAGCTTCTTGGATTGGGCTGTACCCTCAAGCTCAGGTGAGATTGAGAGAGAAAGGGAAAGAGCTGATTGGTTTGGTCTCAGGAGGCTGACCCTAAAAGAGACCAACATACCTGAGTAGAAGGCTCTGTTTCAGAGGGATAAGACTGGATTATACTGGATGCTGAGTTTTCTTTGGGTCTTCCACTAGCTCACTACCTAAAAATAAAACTACCTGTAAAAGGATAAAAGTTGCCATATTTCTGCTGCTCTGTTTTCTAGCTGCTTTGCTAACTTGCCTTTTTAAGCTTCTGTAATATGGCTTGCTTGCTACTGCACTGAATCACAGAACTGCCATTTTGCAACTGCCTCCATTTTGTAAAAAGTATGCAACTACCTCCATTTTGTAAAAAGTATACCATAAGGACCTGGCCCTTTGTACGCCCTACCCAATCAGAGGGACCCTCATGAGCCCGCCTCGTGGGCCCCACCCAATCAGGGGAACCCACGGCTGAAAAGCCCCTATGACTCTGCATACCTATAGTTTTCAGCCTTTATAAGCTGACCAAACACGTGGCTAGGGGCTCTTCACCTTTCCTCCTGCGAGAGGAATCTGTGTTGAGCCCCGATGCATCGGAATCAATAAACCTCGTGCGGTTTGCATTGAGAGCGTCCTGCGTGAGTGTTCTTGGGGTCCCGTAGACAGCCCTGAGCGGGGACCCCTCCGGGGAACCCCACATTTGGCGAGCCAGGCAGGAGTCTCTACAGGACCCCAGACCTCATCTAGGACCCCTCAGAGGTAAGAGGTGCCTCCCGTCTTGTCTGTGTATGTCTGTACTTTTATATCTGTCCTCTGGAAAAATTCTCGATTTCAACCGGTTTCAGTATCTGGATGCCTTCCCTTTGGGTGCTCTGAGTTGGGGCTGACGGGCCTGAGAACCACCACCCAGCAATCTGGAGGACGCTCCTGATTGCCCCCAGGAGACAGGTTTTTCTGTCTCCTATCTGAAGAACTCGGATCGAGTTCGCCTCTGTCGGGAAGCATCATCTGGGTCCCGCTCGCCGCCATCTGCTTCAGTTTCGTTTTTACTCGAGCAGCGATCGGGCCGCCTTTGTCTCTTTGTTCTCGGTGTTCTCCAGATCCTTTTGTTCTCCTATCTCTTTTATTCCCCTTCCAACATGGGACAGACTATCTCAACCCCTTTGGACTTGACTTTAGCTCACTGGACTGACGTTAAGAGCTGAGCTCATAATTTATCTGTTGAAATAAAGAAAGGAAAATGGCAAACTCTATGTGAGGGAGAAGGGACTATGTTTAATGTTGGATGGCCCCGAGGAGGGACCTTTAACCCAGATCTTACCAGGGGATGATCCAACTCAGAGACCTCTGCCACCCCTACAATATTGGCCTTTCTCCTCCGCAGACCTTTATAATTGGAAGGCCAACCACCCTCCCTTCTCGGAGGACCCCTCAAAATTAACTGCACTCATGGAATCCCTAGTTTTCTCCCACCAGCCCACATGGGACGATTGCCAGCAGTTACTCCAGACCCTCTTCACGACCGAGGAGAGGGAACGTATCCTGTTGGAAGCCAGAAAGAACGTCCCTGGTGACGACGGGCGCCCAACGTGGCGGCTCGAGGCATGGACCCCTGCTGGACGGAAAGCCCCCAGCACATGAGCTCCGGGGTCACCGCTTCTCCGCCCAAGAAGACGGCAAGACCTGGTAAGTTTTCCCTCTTCATTCCGTCCCATCAAGATGGGCCATTCATTGTCTAAAGAGGCTTCTTTCATAAAGCATTTAAAAGCCTCTCTCAGAGAGCGAGGAATACGGGTAAAGAAAAAGGATCTTATACAGTTTTTTATTTTTGTTGATAAGACATGTCCATGGTTTATGATTGATGGACCTAACATTCATCCCAAGAAATGACAAAGGGTTAGTAAAGAATTAAATCAAAAACTTACTACTGAAAAAAATGGCAAAGAGTCAACACCTCTGTCTCCTGTGTGAGATATGTGTCGACCCCAGAGCTCTGGTTTCCTGAATAAAGCCTCATGCTTTTGCAGCAAGTTGGGTCTCCTGTGTGTCTTTGGGTGCATGCTATCTCGAGACTTGAGTGAAGGTCTCCCTCTGGGGGTCTTTCAATTGAGGACTCGTCCAGGGATTTGCACGTCCACCCAGGACTCCGGAGACCCCCTTGGAGGTAAACAATGTAAATGTCTGCAGCGCTGCTTGTCTGAGTGTTTGTCTGAGTGTTCTTGGGGTCCCGTAGACAGCCCTGAGCGGGGACCCCTCCGGGGAACCCCACATTAGCACTACAGACATTCTACAGCAGCTGATTCTTTGTGGGGAGAAAAGAGGGCACCGTCCTATGACTTAGGAGGCTGAGTATCCCAGCCTCTACTCATGAGCCTATGGATGTGATCTACATGGAGACATTGACAAATATGTCTTGGGGGCAAAGGTCAGAACACTCACCTTTGCGGAAGGAAGTATCTTCAGACTGAATACCTGCAAAATGGTATAAGAGATTTGCCCTCAAGTTACTCTTGATACTCTACCTATGGGAAGGCAAATTAGAACAGCCCCTGTGGAAAGTGATGCGGCAACCTGTATAAAAATATCAAGCCAGGTATACTTTAGGTCAGCAATTCCACTTTAGGTACTAACTTTATAGAAATTTGCTAATGGATAAATGCACTACACTATTCAGTGCATGTAATAACAAAAAAATAGAAGCAATCTAAATTTCCACAAATTGGAGATTCATTATATAAATTATTAACTTCTTATCAGTGGAATACTAAGTAGCCTTTTTAATAAGAATCTTTATGAATTAATATGGAATAATATTTGAAGTAAATTTTTAAGTAAAATGATAACTAAAACAGAAAAAAAAAAAAACCTAACAAAAGGGGTTGGAGAGATGGTTAAGTGGTTAAGATGCTTGCCTGCAAAGCCCAACAACCCAAGTTTGTCTCCCCAGTACCTGCAAAGTTAAGATTTACAAAGTGGCACATGTTCATTTGTAGTGGCTAGAGGCCCTGAAGTGCCCATATTTTTTTTTTTTCTCTCTCCCCCTTGCCCTTTACAGAGCATGGTGGCACATACCTTTAATCCCAGAACTCAGGAGGCCTAGGCAGGAAGATTGCTATGAGACTAAGTCTAGACTGAGGTGCTAGAATGAGACCCTATCTCGAAAAACCCTAATAATAAAAATAAAACAGAGTATTTTATAATGCAACCATTTGTATTCCAAGTGAAAAATGAAAAATGAGTGTTTTTGCTTGTATAGGCATACAACATTTTTTGCAAGGATAAATAAGAAATTGCAATGAGAGAAGGGAATAGATATTATGAAATAGGATGGGGAAAGACTATATTTTATTCCACAAATTTTGAATTTTAAACTATTTAGATAGATATATTCCTCATTTAAAAACAACAAGAAATTTCAAAGCTGGTGTGGCTTACTTATGCAAAACTGAATATACATGTACCAGGAAGCTTTTCTATCAGTGATGATGAATTTGGGCTGCTCTAATATTCAACACACTTTCCATTTTCTTCTTGCTGTGTAAGAAGGTCAGCCTGACCATGCAACCACTTAAAAGAAGCCATAATTTCTTTATCCATTTTGGTTACCTACAAGCTCCATGCAGGGCAATGTAAGTAATTTTCAAAGTAAGAAAAAAAATGCTGTTTAAAGTGATGTCCTCTGAGGCTACAAAACAAAGGCTTACTTCAGTTACTTTTCCCAGACTGTCTGACTCTTGTTTATAGTTAATTCCCCATTCCTGTTAGTTCTAGCAGTTGATTTCACACCATAAATTCCTCATGCAGTAATTGCAAAGATGACCTAAAATTAAACTCTATGATAAACAGTAATGGAAGTGATTAAGAATAATGCATTTATTTTGTATTCTTCTTTCCATGTTTTGAGGATTAATTAGATGTGTAATGATAAAAGGTTAAGAAAATATATTTTAATTGGTAGTTATTGAATATAGCTGGTATTCCATTACCTGTCATCAGCATCACACTAGTACATCTCACTTGGTTGATTCTGAAAACTTATCCTGCTTTCTTCGTATTCTTCAATATTAATTTTCTAAAATGAGCATACAAACAATGCCATTTTTGTGTAAAAAGATTCAAGGTTCCCTATAAAATAAGATACATAGCTCTGTTTATTAGGACATCATGTGTTAGTATATGAAATAACTTACTCACTCTGAGCCCATTTCCTTGTCTCAAGGCTAACTGCAAGTGCCCCATGTCATTTCTGAAGCCAGGTTGTGCTTCCTCTGTGTTTTAGTCTGCATCACATTACATGCTAAAATACCAAAACTGTTATCTACTGGGGATGAGTCTTTTAGGTCGACTGTTTTTTCCTGCTGTAATGCAGGCTCCACGTAACATTTTTGTTTTGTGTTCATTAATCTACCCCATATGCCTTTTTCTTGCCTTCACATGTCTGTAATTTTCACTTGACTGAGGGGGCCTGTGACTCCAGGAGCCTGTCAGCTACCGGACCATCTTTGAAATACTTGCCCAGTTCTGCATATATCACTAAGGTTGTATGAAGACCATGAGCCAACTTTGTTATGCCAACTCATTCTAGTTACTATATAATTTGGCTATGATTATTTTGTATTCAAAGATGGGCCATGAATACAAAAAAAATTTTAATTATTGAAACGTTTGGAAAAACTTGGCAAAGGTAGGTTGCTAAAGTTGGCAAAGGTAGGTTGCTAAAGTGGTTGCTGTCAAATTAATGGTGCAAGTGATAGTTACAGAGATGGGAAAATAACTGTAAATAATGAACATTCCTCTATTTTAAAATTTTAAAAAATATTTTATTTTTGTTTATTTTTGAGAGGGAGAGAATGAACTGGCACACCAGGGCCTCCAGCCACAAACTCTAGATGCATGTGTTACAATGGGCATCTGGCTTACATGGGTACTAAGGGAATCAAACCTGGGTCCTTAGGCTCTGTAGACAAGTGCCTTAATCACTAAGCCACTTTCTTATGTTTTATTAGGATGCACTGCTTCACTGTATCAAAGACAGAATTAAAAATACTGAGGTCCCCTATGAATTTATGTAAGAAAATTGTTATAAAGCACAAAGCAGTAGGTCCATTCTCAAAGAAAACATGAGATCCTGTTCCAAAAGTTAGTGAATAATACAAAGTCAAATTTTTAAGCTGAAAGAACAATTTTAGAAATCTATGCATTACATTTAAGATTCTTAATTTTGTGATACATTGTATCAATGAAGTTGTGATGGTATGGGATGCAAGAAACATATATCTCACATAATACACACAGAACATACAAATGTAGTAGAGACATGAGAAGGGGATATACTAAAATATTCATGATGTGCCTATGGGGGACTTCATAAAACTTTATTCTTTTGTATTTAAATCTTTGAAAATACAGTTTTATGTTAATTCTGTGAGAAGTAGCAAAAATGTAAGAGAATAAGAATGGAAAACCAAGTTTCCTACCAAATCAAACCCCATCACCCGAAGTTTCCCATCATATAACCTTTGTGAACTCTGTGTTCTCATTGCTCATTCATGTTAACTTCTCTGAACTGTACTCTGACATCTTGTTTAGTCTCAGTGCACCTTCTAGGTTTTCTGATGCTACAGTAGCTCTTTGCTTTGCTAAACCAATTCTGCACATGCCTGTCAAATATATGAGACTCTGCTAGATAAATGGGAAGGATCTGGGTCAAACCTGCCCAGCAGAGGCAGTCTAATCCACTGCTGCTTCACAGGGTGCAGCCTGTCTCGGCAGATGTCCTGATCCTCTGCCATGGAGATACATGATGGCCTTGAGTTGACAGCATCTAGATCTGTTTTGCAGGACCACTTGTCACTGTCCCTCACTGCTCATTGCCATTCCTCACCACTTTCCACAACTGGTCCCTGGTATCTTATCTTTTTAATAAGTAGAAACTTTGTATGGACAAATCATGTGTTGGTACCACAATTTCTCTCCTCCATGCCCCATTACATGGAGGGCCCTCCTCAGTAGGATTGCTGGTATTCGCCATGGGGTCATGGGTTATGAGTTGTGAGAACAGCAGTCTGTAATTGTTGGGGGAGCAATGCATCTGAATAGTCCACTCTGTGGCTCTTCCAATCTTTCTGCCCCCTCTTCCACAAAATTCCCTGAGCCATAGTAGTGAATTTGAAGTCTAGTTTAGTGGAAGGGTATGTGTAATGGGAAGGTTGGAGGAGATATACACAAAACTAAACCAAGAATGAATGGGTACCACATAAATCTTCCTCCTGCATAGTGGACTAAAAATGCAACACTTACTAGGAATACGGGAAGGTGAGGAATCAACCGGTAAGAAGGGCCCTCGAGAGGGTGGGATGAAGCCTAAACCTAAAACATTTGGGTCTGGCTTTTTACTCCCAGTATCAGAAGTCAGTTACAATTCACATTGTAGGTCCCCTGGCATCTGTTCTAATCTGGTCCCCAATCAGTATTTGGCTTCTGGCTTAAGCCACAAAATTGTCATAGGTGCTTCTCTTTTACTTACTGTTGCTGTTACCTTCCCTTGCTGGGACAAAGCACTTGACCAAAAGCAGCTGACTGGAGGAAAAATTTTATTCTGGCATAGAGTCTTAATGGGAAGCTCAGTGACAGCAGGGGAAAGCACAGCATGAGCAGAGGCTGAACATCATCTCTGCCACAGCAGCTGGAAGACAGCAGCAGGAGAGTGTGCTAAACTCTACCAAAGGAGAGCTGGCTATATCACCCCCAAGCCAAGCCTGCCCCTAACAACACACCCTTCTGGCAAGGCTCTACTTCCCACAGTATCATAATCTGGAGACCTAGAATTCAAAACACATAAGTTGATGGGGGACATCTGACTTAAGCCACCACACTTCTGTTTTCAGAAAATACCTCTTATTTCTGTTGTTTACTCTTTTTAGGTGTTTACATGCATTTGAGCTGGACCTTGAATTATAGGAAAGATGCCACCAGTAGAGGTGGAGGACCTCAAAGGAACCAGTATAGAGAAAGCTAAAGATGTGGAGAGATATACCATTTATTCTTGGAATGGTGGGTTGTCTTATAAGTAAGGTATCATTAAAAGTATTTATCACCTAGAACATGCCTGGATGTGCCAGACTTACCATACTGTATGCTATTTGTAAAATCAGACATTGGTTTGAGGTTAGACTGAGAGAGATGGAAAAGCTTTACTGCTTTGTCCACAGATTTGGACTTAGTGGTTCATTTCCTGTCTACTCCACTGTCAGTGACATCAGGAAAGTAGATTAAAATTGGCTATAGTGGGGATATTTACACCACAGAAACAGGCAGACTCTCTAAGATACAGTCAGGTATTTTTCCCCAGAGAACCACTTGCTAAGTAGTCACATCTTAGTAGGTCAATTGGCTATGAAAGCAAGAAAAATGGTGAGGTTTTACAGATACCTTCGAATGACTATAAAGTTTGGGATGATCAGTTAGGAGAAAGGGAGCAGCCGATAGGTTTTCAGGTTTGTTAGATATACCTGCTTGTCAAGGCTCACAGAAAGTGGGATTCATTTCACCCAGAAGAGTTGTAGGCTCTCTGGTTTTGGAGGTAATTCATTTTATTTTTTAAAATAACGTTTAATATTCTAGTACAAATAATGTTTTGCAATGTTGACATTGAACATAGTTCTTACTTAATATTCTCCCTGTTGGAATGGTCCTGCTGGATTTTCTTTATAAATTAGATGAATACATCATTCTAACAATAATGTATTTTTTAAAGGCTAACAGTACATCACTAAGCTCATTTAGAGTGCCTGGATGGAACAAGTCTGTGTTCCTGCATCCACCCATCTCCATCCCATCAGTTCTGGTTTTCTCTTGCCTCCTCAAAAAGGCAGATGGATTTTATCTTCACTGTTTTCACAAACATTTCTTTCTATTTTTTCATGTGCAACTATATGTATGAGTGGGATGTATAGACTCACACATAATGTCTTGTACATGAAAAGATACATGCATTCTGTGTGCATGTATGTGGAGGCCAGAAGAGAATATCAGATATCCTCTTCTATTGCTGATCTCTGTATTTCCGTGAGATGGAGTCTTTCTGAACTAGGAGCTGCTTTTCACAAGCCTTAGTCATTCTCAGGTCTCCACTCCACAAAGGACTGGGTTACAAGCAAGTATAGTCATGCCCAACCATTTACATAGGTGCTAGGGAATCAACCTCAGGGTGAATCTGGCCCTTTTAGGCCTTCATGCCTATGCTATAGGAGTTTGAGAGTGTGTCAGGATCTCTTGGCCCAATGGGCTGGACTTGAGTGGCTAAGTCGTTCAAGTTCATGTCACAAGCCAAAGAAGAAATAAGGAAAGTGGACAAGTTGGTGAAGAGGGTGAAAATTAAGGATAGGGGGCTGGAGAGATGGCTTAGTGGTTAAGCGCTTGCCTGAGAAGCCTAAGGACCCTGGTTCGAGGCTCAATTCCCCAGGACCCATGTTAGTCAGATGCACAAGGGGGCACACGTGTCTGGAGTTTGTTTGCAGTGGCTGGAGGCCCTGGTGCGCCCATTCTCTCTATCTATCTGCTTCTTTCTATCTCTGTCTGTTGCTCTCAAATAAATAAATAAATAAAAGAAAATTAAGGATAGTATAGAAAAAGACTTCTGGGACTGAGAGTATTTACCATAAGAAAGAATAGGGGGATCAGAGGCTTGCAGCTGGGAACAGAAAGGTGGCACAGTAATGTTATGGATATAACCTGTCAATAGAAAGTGAACTGAGGAGTACACACCCTATCCCACATGCTTACCTGAATTGTGACATGGAGACATCTTATTGAGTACATACCATGCTACAACTACCCTTATATTCTAAAGATTTCATATGCTTATCTTATTAAAGGATTAAACCTTGGCTGAATTAAGTGATACCACAGGACTCTGAACACCTTCAATATTTTTTCAGAGTTGATTGATGCATCGAATTTACAATTGTCAATGCTGATAATACCACTTCACATAAATACACAGGACAAATTGGCAGAAGCAGGGTTATGGTTATTTCAGAAATTGCTGGAAATTCTGTCTCAATCCCAAGCCAAGACACATTGAATCCTCTTTTATAAAACTCTAGTCAGTAACTCAAATAGCAACTTTTAAAATCAAACATTCTAACATAATGCAATCCAAAGATATACTAATTTTATACTTAGATTCTAAGGAATGACAGGACATAATGTCTTTGTTTTCTATAATTAAACTATTATGTTTCTACAGAAGCAGAAAAACTTTCTATTTGCAATGAAATCACTTCAATTCATAACATACAATGGTCTGAAATCTGAACTGCAGTGCTTCAGGTAGCATCCGCTGGTACTGTGTGGCACAACAGCAGTCACCGTGCTAAGTGCACATGTTGTTTAGAGTCAAGGCCACAGTGCAATGGATGGGATACAGAAAACCCTGCCAGAATTATCTTGGAGTCATTATGCAACATGATTTTGAATTAATTTTTGATTGTTTTGCATACAGAAACCCATTACTGTAACCAAATTTTCTTGACCCCCCACATTCAGTTCTGTGCCTCAGGATGGGTTATACCCGAAGTATAAGCTGAGCTGTACTAAGCTACACATTTCTTCTGACCCCATAAAAATTTACTCTTGACATTTCATGGTCAGTCATACCAATGTGTCAGTCACGATTATCACAGTACTTCTTGGCTTAGAATTTATAAACATAGCATTTCCTTTTTACATTCTCAATTGCTCTTGAGTGCTCAACTCAAACTTCCATTTTCCTAGTTTTGTTTTGTACTTTTCTGATTGCATGTTTCTAATTGCTTAAATTACTATAGTTTAATGAAACTTCAGCTTCAATAGAATATTTGTCATCTTTGTGACACAAACTAGTTTCAAAAAATTATGTCACAATCAAGTATACACATTTATATTCAACTACTTATCTGCTTCACCAAAATCCAATGTTGATGTATGCAATACTCTTCTTCTATTTTCTATTAAATTATTTTTAAATTTGTTGCCTAAGATTCACCAAACTGATACCCATAGTGACTTGAAGCTTAACTTCACATGACAGGTGAGTTGGTGTCATGTATTCAGCTTGCACGCCAGCACCTAGAGAAGAATCTAGTATATGGAGAGCTTTAGAACAAACAAAACAAGTGAATGAGTCATTTCTTTTAGGCAGACCATCTGTTCTTCTTAAGATTGAATGAATTTATTACATGGCAATTTCACCTAGTTTGTGCCACATGAAAATCTAGTTACCATGTTCCCAAGTCTAAAATTAAAGTTAACTGATACTCTTAGTTGTAGTAATAATTAAATGATCACTAAACACTGAGAGTTAAATCTCTTAAAGGTCATATTGTGTTAAAATCTGAATATACCTTGATTGTGAGACGTTTAAGAAGCTGGAAGAAACACAGAAAATTTACTATAAAATTAAAGTAGAGTAACAGAGCCTCATCACTAGACCCTATTTTTTTTAAGTTTTCTTTAAAAAAATATTTAGTTATGAGATAAAGAGAGACTGAGAAAGAGAATGGGCAAAGCAGGGCCTCTAGCCACTGCAAACAAACTCCAGACACATGCAACACCATGTGTGTCTAGTTTAAATGAGTTCTGAGGAGTTGAACCTGGGTCCTTAGGCTTCATAGGCAAGCACCTTAACTGCTAAGCCATCTCTTCAGCCCACTAGACCCTATTTTTAATTGCTAGAACCTACACTGACTTTGAAAATTTTGTCCATTGATTATGAAAATACCTTTTTACAGACTAATTCTAGCAGGCAAATTTATATTCATTTGACTTGTGTATTCCACATCCAGGACTTTGTATCCTCCTCCTTGCTATTCCTGGTTTCAATGTCTAATGAAATGCCCATCATTTACTGAGGTCAGTGTAGAGGACACATAGTGAATAAGCAAGGCCTCTGGAGATGTCTAAACACATGGTAATTACAGAATGGCAAGAGTAGACAATGCAGGGAATTCTCAGTTATTTATGTATTTATTTTATTTTCAAGTGAGAGGATGAGACAAATAGGAGCAGGGGAAGGTCTGAGGAGGACAGAGAAAGACCCTGCCTACGAAGCAGTGCTGCTTTCCTCTCATCATAAAGAATCTAGAATACACAGCATGAACAGATGGTGAGAAAGCAGCAAAGTGCTCTTTAAATATTTATTTTTTAAAAGATATTTTATTTGTTTATTTGAGAGAGAGAAAGAGGGAGAGAATTGAACATTTGGAGCCTCTGTATCTTTATCTGGGAAACAAATGGGTAGGTCTGAAGGAATGGGTTTTAATACAGGTGTTCAGTTTGAAACCAAAGGGAAAGACCAGGTGCCTGTTTTCCTACCCTGGAAATGGGGTTTACTGCCAGCTATGGAATTTTTTGGGTCTGGTGGAGGAAGGAGGGGGTTGCTTTTGCCTGGCTAGCAGATCATTCCTCCTATCAGAAGGATGTCCCATGTGCAGAGCAGACCCCTCTGAAAATCACTTTGGCTCCATATGTTGTAAGTTATGTAATTCAGGGCTGCAACAGTATAATCTTGAGAAGCAATTTAATCAGGTATTACCACTTCCTAAAGACACAATCTCAGTAAAGCACACAGGAAGCCTAGAGCTTGAAGTACTGTGGCCATCTGGTGAATGAACACAGTGCATATAACTTAGTGAGTTGGTTTCCTGTGTCAGTCTTCTCAGGAGCATATTCACTAGGCTTGTTCTTCCTCCTATGGCCTAGCGGTGCCTGGGAACTTTCTTAACCCCCAGCTGCTCACTCTAGTCTCTTACCACTGGGCAGTTGGCAGTGGGTGAGTGTAAGGGACTGGGGTGGACAGAATATTGTGAGGAATCAAGGTCAGGAACTTATGGGACCTTGTAGAGACTGCATCCTAGGATAATGCTGTGGGTGGAGAACCAAGAAAGAGCCACACATGTCACTATCACTTCCTTCCTAGTCCTTGTCTTCACAGTGCTTTCTACTTTCCAGATCAGCTTTCCGAGTTAATTAGATCAGCATGAGATTGGCAGGAAAGACCAGGTGGCTGCTGTCCTAGCCTGGAAATAGTCAATAATGACAAGATAAACATGTGAATGGCTGATGTTTGATACAGAATATGAATATTGAGGTAGGTCAAGCACAGGCGTTACCAATGGAGCTCCAGACATTTCAACAGCTACCAATGTAGCTACAGAAACTTCAACCTCTTTGGATGATACCCTTTCCTAGTGAGGAAAATATTCTCTCCCCCTCCTTCTCCCTCTTCCCTCCTCCTCTTTTCCTCTGTACTTTCACCTCTCTTTGTGTCTGTCTTTTTTCCATTTCTTTCTCTCTCATGTATATGAGTATGTTGTGTGGTTTTTTGCTCATGTGGAGGGGAGGGGTGGGAAGATGTTAGCCTAAGAACAAAATAATACTTGCCTTGGAGAAGACAGTTACATTGCAAGACAACTTAGGTTCTATGATTTGAGTAACACTACAAGTACTGGGTATGTAATTTTGAGTTTTTGATGGTGATGTCTATATTTTGTCTGTCATGATATTTAGCAAATATTAAAATAACTGTAACCCTGCCTAGACCAAGCAGGCACTGGATGGAGTTAACACATTCTTTGACCTTGGATTGTGTATATCTTGTAATCAGAAGAAAAATGGAATAAAAATAAATACAAGGCAGAAGGACAGCTTTGCTCTTGCTTCTTGAGGACAATGCCAGGACAGGTGGGTAAGATTTGCTCTGGTGGTTCTGTGCCCTGCTAACACAACACCAGCTGTACCTACTCTAGGAAGTGATGCACAATGCAGCCCTCCTTCCACTCCATTGACTCTTAGCCTTGCAAAGAGCTCCACTCCTCTCCTCAATTATTTCTTCCTTCCCTTAATGAAGCAATCCTTTTGTCCATGTCACCAGAAATGGTGAACTGTGATGCTGTCACTAAAATGCAGTCAGGAATCTTGATCAGATGGGTTCATATTTGTTGACACACTTTATAAAGAAAATGAAAACTAAACCCTCTATCTACCTACCTGATTTTAATGGGGGAGCAGTTTTTGATGTCGCTCTCAGATCTATAATAATAATGATTACAATCTAAAGGTAAGCCAGGATCTTAATTGCAATTTCAAAGATTCTGTGAGCATTAGTTATCTGCCTCAAGGGAATTGGAGCCCAGGAAATTCTTGGTTTAATTAGTAGATCATGGATAAACAGTAAGATGATTCAGGTCATTGCTTCTGACACACAGCAAATACACTGTATTTTTTGATACTAACAATGAATATCTGAAATAATCCTTTAAAATCACTTATTGATGGACTGGGGAGATGGCACAGTAGATAAACTTCTTGCCCTCACATGCAGGAACTTATGAGATGGATTCAAAGAACCCAAGCTAAAAAGAAAGAAGGCTGGGTATGGTGACACATGCTTGTAATCCCAGTGTTGAGGAGGCAGAGATAGGTGGATACTTGTGCTTGAATAAAACTTAGACTTCTAGCCACTTGGCTGGAAGAGGTGTCACTGGAGGCAGATCTTGGAGTCCAACCCTAAGGTATGTTTGAGGGAAGATTTGATTCCAGGCCAAAGGTATGCAGAGCAGTCTGATATCTGCCAAGGACCCTGTTGTTTTGCTGTCCATCTGTGCTCACATGTGGTGCTGGGTGTATGATGGTGCCTCTCTTCTTGGATCTGTGAAAAGGAGCCAGTTTCTTTCACTATTATGGAACTTGCTCTGGATCTGTAAACTTGAAATAAATCCTGTTCCTCCCATAAAATTTCTGTTTGGAAGTTCATCCCAGCAATGTGGAGCTGACTACAGAAAACGTCTACCCTAAAGAGGTGAGTTCCAGGACAGTGAGAGATGCTGTCCCACGAACAGGTGAAGAATGACACCCAAGGCTGTCCTCTGGCCTCCACTTGCACATGTATGTACACAAGCAGGCACATGCACACGCACACATACATTACTTATTGAGCTGTACTATATACTATCATGTGTGAATTTATTCCATACATTTATTTCATATATTCTAGACTGTGTACTAATCTTTAATTCTTTTAGAAAATTTTAATGATTATTATAGCATTTCCTGATGATATCCTAATTCACTTTAGAGTAATATTTCTTAATTATAGATCCCTTTCATTAACTACTATTGCAGTAATTACTTATATTACTACCTACAATTTTGATTTTTGCATCTGTTATTTATATGTATAACAGAGTACCAATTAGTTTCCTTTGAAAAATTAGATCTGTCTCATTTGCTTCTCTACAGAAAGAATGGGTTATCTATTTCATGTGAAGTATAGTGTTGTATTTACCTTCATGTTCCTGGGATAAAACATCCAAAAGCAGATGATGAGAGGAAAAGGTTTATTTTGGTTTATAGTCTTGAGGAAAAACTTCATGTTGGGAGGGGAAAGTATGGCACGAGAAGAGAAATGGCTTGACATCACAGTCTTGTCACAGCAGGTGGAAAACAGAGAGAGTGAGCTGATCTCTGGCAAGGGGGAGCTGGTTAAAACAGTCCAAAGTCTGCTCCAGGCCATATACCTCCTCCAGCAAGGCTCAACCTCCAAGTCTTTGCAAGTATTTTTAACTGCTTTAAAAATATCTACTTATTATTATTTACTCGAGATCAACAGAGTGAGAATGACAACAGCCTCCTGCAGTTGTAAAAGAACTCCAGACACATTCACTACTCTATGCATCTGGCTCTATGTGAATACTTGGGAATCAAATCCAAGTTGTCAGCTTTGAAAGCAAGTGCTTTTTACCACTAAGCCTTCTCCCAGCCTTTACTTTTTCACAATGTCAGACTACCTTTAAAGGTTTTGTGTTTATGCCCATAGGTTACTGCTTTGGTTAGCTTCAGTAGAGCAAGACATGACTAGCAATGGGAGGGGTACTACAGAAACCAATGCTCAACCAAGCTCCTGAGGCAAAGCAACCAATACTAAGTCATAGCTAGATGAAGATGAGATAATGTCTATATCAGCCCCTCTGAGGCTCAGGGACCATTGTGAAGGAGGAAGCAGAAAGAATGTAGGAGCATGAGGAAGGGGTGCGGTGTTGTGTGAGGTTACGCCCCGAATAAACACTGTTTTGATCAGAAGTAGCTGTGACTACTCTGGAGACACACTCAAGATTGGGCCTGTTGGTCTGGTGCTCCTCTAAGCAGTTATGGGGGTATGCTGTCATTATCCATGCTGAAAATGAGATGTTTCAATGCTAGTGCTGCTTTGGGATATCCACATTTGCTGTATTTACCTTCTTGGTTGCCGGGATAAAGTACCTGACATAAAAAGCTGATGAGCGAAAAGTTTATATTTTGGCTTACAGTCTTGAAGTCAAGCTACGTAATGGCAGTGGAAAGCATGGCATGAGAAGAGGTGGGACATGACTTTTGTCACAGCAGGTGGAAAACAGCAGCAAGAGAATGGGCTGTTCTCTGACAAGGGGAGCTGACTATAACACCCCTAAGTCTGCCCCCAACAACACACCTCCAGCAAGGCTCCATCTCCCAAATTAACAAAACCTGGGAACCAAGCATTCAGAATATGAATTTATGGGGCCATCTGATTCAAACCACCACAGAATTCTTACAAGTGTCCCTTAACCATGCTTTGTACAGAACTCCAATAAGTGTGTTGGTTTGCCAGGTTGAGCAGGCCTTTGGTCTGTTGGAGGTGCTTTGCCTGGGGAAGAAAGGGCTTGTTGACTTCTTCCTAGAAGCGTTCATGTTACACTAGATAATTTAAATAGTCCTGCTGTACTTCTATCATGATGTGACATAAGGTGTCCTTTTTCAGAGCTGATACTGTGCTGTTTAGCTTCTCAGCCTCTGTGAGCTAAATAGACCTCTTAAAAAATAATAACAAAGTGCTAGCTTCAGGTACTTGGCTATAACAATGGAAAATGGACTAACACAAGAAGACACACTGATGCATTAGAAGGTATTTGAGGTGGCTGGGAACCATTAAAGTTGGGATGTGTTGTTAACTTCAGGAAAAAGTCATGCTCCATTGCAGTAGATTCTGGGGTCATGGCTAGGTTTTCAAAACCATCTAGGCATTTTACATTCAGGACTTAATTGTGATCAGTGTGGCCAGCAGTACTTTTCTGGGGAGATAAAAGCACAGGAGAAGTGGGTAAACTGTGCCTAGGTGGGAGGCAAAACCATCCCAGGGGAAGGCATGAGCAGTGTGTAGGAGCAGAATTCATTTCCAAGGGGCACTCTGCACTTCACAGACCGGGCATGCACAGAGGGACCTGGCTCTGTCAGGAGCACAGGCTGAGTCGTTTCTGCTTCAGAACTGCTTAAGCTGTCTGTGCTGACCCAGAGGCCAGCTGACCACCCACCTCACCAGATCTTTATCTTGGTTTTGCTCCCTCTGTCTCAGGACATGGGAGTCAGACAATGCTGACCTTGAGATTAGTTCTCTGCAACAAGGCAATGACCAATCTGCCTTGTCCACTGACTGGATACTGGCTGGGTCACTCCTTTCCCCTTCAGGTATTTGGTAGCTGAGAAATCTGAACCCATGATCTTACCACAGTTGCCCACTAAATGAACTCTAAAGCCATTCTTGAGCATAGGTTCTACCCAATGCCCCACTACATACCTTGATTTGTATAGATTCAAAATATTTTGTTGCCTTGTCTCAGTTAACCTCTTAGCAACATGTACATTGTTCCTCTTTAAGATATGTAGGTTTCTTACCCTCTCTAACCCACAATTCAGTAATTTTCTTCTGTATTTCTGCCCAATATTTCTTAGTTAGCTCATTCTCAGCTCTAAAGACCAGAATTTGTCACACTTATTCCTTGGCCTTTTCCACTAGCCCTTTAAATCTCCGAGTAATCTTTTCAAATCCCATAATTAAAAAAAAAATAGTTTAATTTATTTATTGTGGGGGGGAGAGCATGTGTCACCTTGCGCATCTAGCTTTATGTGGGTCCTAGGTAATTCAACTTGGGTCCTTTGGTTTTGCAGGCAAGCACTTAACTGCTAAGTCATCCCTCTAGTTCCCCAAACCCATAATTTTAAAAGTCACTGTTATGACCTACTTTCTGTTGCTCTAACAAAATGGCCAGACCTGGGAACTTTACAAAGAAGAGATTAATTTTGGTAACAGTGTTCGAGGCTATATGTTCAAGATTACAGGGCTTCATCTGTTTGGTCTCTGGTAAAGGCTTCATGGTAAATAATATAACAATGGCCAAACACAATGCAGGAAAGATCTCAGGTGTGACTGGCAGCCAGAGAGATTCAAGGGGCAGGTTTGCTCCTTCTATAATCTCCTGTTCTCACAGCAATTTACCAGGGTCCTTACAGATTACATCAAGCCCTTCTAACTGCCTTTCCCTGGGCCCCACCTTTCAAAGGTTCTGCTGCCTCCCCAAACCATCATACTTGGGACCATACTTCCAACACAGGAACATTAAGGGACACAAACAGTACCCAAACCATAGCATGCTGGTGCAGTCCTGTTGGGAAACTACTCTGAAACTGAGTATCAGATGTCAATGAGCAATTTTCAAGTGGGGAAACTGAGGATTACTGGGAAATATTAATTTCTAAATGACACAAGTAACTTGAATCTACAAATCTGATTCCTGGGCCACTAAATTTTCCAGTGTATTACCAACTTATAAAAGAAGGATTGTCATATCTGTCTCATTTCTATCAACAGCCAATATGAAAATACTACATTTCTAAATAACTTTTAAAATTATTTTTGTTGGCATATATACATTGTACATAATGATGAACTTTATAGACACTTTCTTTCAAATGTATCGCTCCTCAAAATAATTTTTAAAACTCTAGAATATTTTTGTTCCCTACAATTCTACATATTTACATCTTAAATGAGAGCTTTCATGCATTTGCTATAACTACAATGGAATATTCAACTTCTCCTCTTCCCAAACTGTCCTAAATAATCTCTATGAAATTAATTTTGTCTATATTTGTGAACTGAGGACAATTTTGTACTATGGAATAAAGGAGGTGTCCATTATGATTCTTTGCAGGAACACAGCAGCAAAGGGTCCTTCCTATCTTGTAGGGAAGAGGAAATATTGGAATGACAAGAACAAACTCTTATAGCCCTCACTTTGATTAGGCACTATTCTAACTATTAGATTCATTAATTCCTAGAACACATAATGTGGTAGATTCTATTTTAGTACTATGTCACAGATGAGAAAACAAAGCATAAAAAATTAAAAAAAAAAAACAAAAACTTTTTTCAAGTTGCTTAGTTGAGTCCAGACCTGGATTTGAACCTATACTATCTGGTTCTGGAGCTTTAGATACCACACCCTTCCTAAGTATTCAGAAGAAACATAGTATTGAAAGGACATCTAAAAGGATAGTAGCCAGGGTATAATAGAGAACCATCACTGGGATAAACTCTAATGACAGCACTACCCAATTCCTTGTATCAGTTTAAAGGCTCTAGATTCAGAGTTCTAGGTGTTCATGAGGCCCAACTGGCCCTTGAAAGGAGGGACCAGGGCACCCTGACTGATAGCTCCATTAATTGCTGAACACAGAGCAGAACAATTGATTCCCTCAAAGGCTACAGGGGTGCTATAGAGGAAAAGAAGAGATTTGGAAAGGTTGAGTAAAATCAATGCTCATTATATGGAACAAGAAGGAAAGGTTTTTATTTGCTACAGATGGAGGCCTTCATGATCCCACAACAAACACTAATAACCTCACTGAGGAGAGCCCTCAGGGAGATGGGAGTAGAGAAGAGAGGATAAATTGTATAATATTTTATCAAAATAAAAAAAGTTCACGGTGAAGCCTGACATATTGATGCACGCCTTTAATCCCAGCATTTAGGAGGCAGAGGTAGGAGGATAGCTGTGAGTTTGAGGCAAGCCTGTGACTAGTGAGTGAGTTCTAGGTTAGCCTGGGCTACAATGAGACCCTACCTTGAACAAAACAAAACAAACAAAAAACAAAAGTTCACAATGATAGTGCAGCAGAATTTTTCCCCCTGGGAAGATGCAAACACATGTCTCTTCCTGCAGATAGGGCATAGACAACACAACTACACAACTTCATCAGAACCAGTGTGGTGAACCAGTGAGTCTAATGGAGTTTTTACAGAGCAGGGTAAGGGGTTTCTGACTCAAATTAACAGCATGGCTGCAAATCTCACCCCAACATAAGTGAGGACTTATGGAAGCTACATTTCTGGAGCATACTGCACAGCCTGCAGGCAGCTCTCCTGGTCAGAGTCTCCTGCACAACACCTGACCCGCAGGCAGCTCAATTAAAAAGCCTCATGTCCAAGCAGTTGTATGCCCTTCATAGAGACTTCGAGGGTCATGTAACTTTTTCTTCCAGATTTTTTGACCTCTTGACTCCCTGCTCCCTTAAGGAGGGAATGCTTCCATTCAAAGAGAATTGCTACACAACACTGGTTAAAATCTTCCCCTCAACAGTTGTTTACTACTCCTATTGCCCTGGTGAGTGGTCTTGTGACCTTTTAAGTTTCAGTTCTCCCAGACAGGCTGACTTCTTGACTCCCTTCAGGAGGTAATATTTCAATTTAGAGGAAGTTGCTATCCACCCTAGCTGTCTGGATAATATGTCCCCACTGGATTCTTTCATTTAGAACAAATTACTCTTTACTGCCCCCACCTGCAAGGCTACTCTACAGAGTACCCATTTCAACATCTGAGTGGATCATATCATACTCAGATCTTAAACAGTAGGGACCCATGTAGTTAAATGTTTCCTATGAAGCTCTGTTTTCATCACAATTTGACTTCTAAAAGAGTCTACAACCCCTTCACACCATTCCTGTCTTCCTTGATCATTCCTAGTTCCATTGAAACTGCCCCTGCTAAAGTCACCAATGACTAGCCTTCACCACAACAAATGCACTCTTTTATTTCCTTATCTTTCCCACTTCCCTGGAACTCTGCTACTTTGACCACTCTGCTCTGGAAGCTCCTGTAGCTGTGGTATACTCTTCCTTTTTCTTCTCTTCTCTATGGAAGATTCCTTACTGTCATTCTTTAGCTCCTTTTTTCCCAGTTCATCTCCTAAATATTAGTATTTCTCAAACCTTCTGTTCTTCTCATTCTACCCGGTCAACTTGACCTCCCAACTACTTTATGGTCATAAAGCTCTAATCTATCCCCATTCCATTTAGAAGTCTTATTTCTATTTCAAATTAAAGATCGAAATACATCCATTTATATTGTAAACATATTCTTCCTTTTAAAAAATAAACTTTAAAAATTTATATATTTGCATGTGTGTGTGTGTCTGGGGGGGGGGGGGTCATGACAAGGCTCCTTGCTGCTGGCTTATGTGGGTGACTTGGGAATTGAGCCTGGTCCAGCAGGCTTTTGTAAGCAAGCACCTTTATCTACTAAGCCATCTTTCCAGCTTAGCATTTATACTGGATACACATTCTCTCTTCCTTTCTTTCTTTTTTTTTTTTTGTATTTTTTGTTCTGTTTATTTATTTGAGAGTGGCAGACAGAGAGACATGGATAGATAGAGAATGGGCATGCCAGGGCCTCCAGCCACTGCAAACAAACTCCAGATGCATGCACTACCACCTTGTGCATCTGGCTTACGTGGGTCCTGGAGGACTCAAGCCTTGAACCGGGGTCCTTAGTATTCACAGGCAAGCACTTAACCACTAAGCCATATCTCTGGCCCACACATTCTTCCTTTTAAAAAAATATTTATTATTATTATTATTTATTTGAGAGAGAGAGAGAGAGAATGGGTGTGCCAGGGCCTCTAGCCATTGCAAACAAACTCCAGACGCAGGCACCACCTTGTGTATCTGGCTAATGTGGATCCTAGGAATCGAACATAGGTCCTTTGGCTGTGCAGGCAAACACCTTAACCACTAAGCTCTCTCTCCAGCCCCACACTCTTCCTTTTTTAATGATCTCAATGAATGACACCTTTATCTCCTTATTCCGGCCAGAAACTTTAAATTCATTCTTACCTTGCTCTTACTATTCTGTACATCTAACCACCAAGTCTCATGTATTCTTTCTTCATAATACTTCCTGTATCTATCTGCCTCCTTTCTAGTCTCTCTCCTGATATAATATTGACTTTTATCTTTCTTGCCAGAATTATTTAAAGAACTTCCTAAATAATCTCTGTGCTTCCAATCTGTACCTTCTTCAATTCTCTATACTGCTGCCAGAGAGGTTTTTCTAAAATTCAAATTTGATCATGTAACTCCAGAATTTAAATCTCCCAGTGATGGAATCCAAATTCCTAAGTTTAGCATACAAATCTGCAATGAGACTTCTTTTATCCCCAAGACTCATGTCTCTTATTAGGGCCCCCAAAGTCTTTCAACACAGCCATTTGAGAAAGATCACAAACTGCCCAAGTATAGAAAGGATTTTCTCCTTTACCCATGCTGCTTTCTGTTTCTTAAATGCCATCTGTGCTGGTTAAATATTGTCCCTGTGACTTCAAGTTGGCCTGGAACCTGTGAATTTGATCTTATTTGGAAATAAGTTCTTCATATATATAAAATTAAATTTGGGTAAGAACATTCTGGTTTGGAATAAGTTTTCAATTCAATATGTCCTCATAAGAGGAGGAAAATCTGGCCTTAGACACAAACACGGGGGTAAAAGTCTTGTCAAGAATGAGACAGATAGGAGAATTTGCCTATGATCCAAAGAAAGCCAAGGACCATTGGCAAGCACTGGAAGCTATCACAGTGTGTGAAGCAGATTCCCCCAACCCCCACATGATTATGGCAGAAGAGATCCTGGCTGTTTGAAACTGCCCAGGTGTGTCATTTTGTCAGAGCATCTCTAAGAAACCAAACTATTTGGCCTACACTAGAGTCCACTTCTAATCTCAAGTTAACTCACATGCCCTATTCTGGAAAAACTTTTCCTCCCAAGCCTGTCTCAACCCCAAATTTAGATATCTTTGTTCTTCACTGAATCTATGCATAGCTTTCTTAGGATGCACTGCCATGCCAGCACCTGTTTTGGTCTTTTAATGATAAGATTCAGGACAGTAGAGAGTGACTTGCCAAGGATCCTCCAGCATCTTGCCCAGCATTGGCAAGGAATAAAAACAAAGAAGTCCAGTTGATGTTTGTGAATGTCAGTATGCCTCAAAAGAGTATGATTTTATTTTCTTCAAATGAAGTATTAAAAATCATTAAGTAGAGTGGATGTAATGGGAAAAATAAGAGCTCACATAAGGCCAACAATGTGTAATGCTCCAGCAACAAAATTAGTTTCATATACAATAATAGCTGTGTCTATTACTGGTGTTCATTTTATTCACTAGTATTGATGAGAATTATGTTGACAATATCTCAAAGTATAATTGGAAGTTTTTTCTGCCTTGAATAGTAGTTTGTAACAAAACTGAACAAACTATGAGTATTTAAATAATAGACATATTCTTCACAAACAATTAAGATAAATAAAAAAAAATCAGTAATGTTTACAACATGCATTATTACCCTTACAACATGCCTTATTGAGAAGTTCCCAACTTCTCATTTGCGCTAGGGTTGTGCCTCTTTTATTGGGATAAGCCTTCAGGTTTATAAGAGCTTTTTTTTTTTTTTTTTTTTTTTTTTTCATGGAGTGACCCAAAGTAGCTTGAGAAATTGCTTATCAGAAGTATAGGTAAGCCGAGCGTGGTGGCGCACGCCTTTAATCCCAGCACTTGGGAGGCAGAGGTAGGAGGATCACAGAGAGTTCGAGGGCACCCTGAGACTACATAGTTAATTCCAGGTCAGCCTGGACCAGAATGAGACCCTACCTCGAAAAATAAAAAAAATCAAAAATAAAAAATTTAAAAAAAAGAAGTATAGGTACTTTGCTAAAAATTACCTCTTTGTGGACACAGTGAGCTTTCTTGACTGCGCTATTATGGAACTTACGAATCTCAGTCTTAGAATTTATACTGCAGATCTCACCAATTTGGAGAAATTCTGATTAAGACAGAAATTTATTTATTTTCAGAATTAATTAATTTTAATATTTGCCATGAATGGAATTACACTGCCCTCAAATGGTAATGGAGAGCATTATTTTCTAAAAGAAATAAAAATATTGTTATCCATGTATGCTTGGGCCAAAGATGACCAGTTATAGTGAAGAGATTGATACAAGGGCTTTAGTATTCTGCTTATAAAATCTCTTGATTAAATGAAGGTTAACACAGGAACAGAGTAAGGGGCACATTCTGGCTTTTATAGTCAGAGAAGGCTATCTGGGGAGCCAGTGGAGATCACCGGCAAAGCCTTCAGAGCTAAGTACCAGTGGCATCATAGTATTCAACAGGGCACAGTACACAAAAGTGGCCTAAAATCACTAGGTCTCCCCTCCAGAATCACTGGAGGAAAATGCTAGGAGCCCTGGAAAGGGTCAGCCGAGCATTCTGTTGTTACTAAGTCGAGGACAGGGGCCAGCCTGAGTGCAGCTGACAGCGAGGCTGCCTTAAACCTGGAGCCCGAGTTTTCCCCAGAGAGGAGAGGGCATTTCAGGTGCACATGAACAACACGTGAATAGATATACAGAAGGCCAGCTGGCTGGGAGGTGTGGGTGAGGCTGGGGTGGAGCTGGAACAAAGAGTAGTTGGTTGTTGCTTGAACTCCAGATGCTCAGAAGCCATCTGTTAAGGGCTGGGGCCAAAGGGAGCAAGAAGACAAGGCAGCAGTTGACCCAGATCACAGAGGTCCCCTCCCACAGGGTGAGGCATGCAGGCACTTGGAGACTGGAAGCCCTTTCCGAAGGCAACTACAGAGGTTCTGTAAGTGCTAGTGACAGGATTTGGGAGGAAGGAATGGATTTACAATTCCCATGAAGGAGGTCAGTTCAGCTGTGCCCCGAAATGTGAGAAGAGGCAGGAAATCCAAGGTTGTAAGATGAGCAGAAATGTAACAAAGGGGGTAAATGCAGGGACATATGATTCCCACACACTTCCCACCTTACCTCTGTAAGGCAAGGGACCCAGCCAACCCCAAGGAGGGTCCTGGGGAAAGGTTTTCCAATGAAATCTGATCTGAAGGTGAGGTATTGGGTGAGGAAAAGGTGGGAGGGAAGGTGGCCACCAAGGTCCAGGAAGCAGCATGAGCAGAGGCGTGAGGTGAAATGTCATGTGGCTGACACATGGGGAAACTGCTGGCTGTGCAGACTTCCTGTGGCTCCCCGGGAGAAGCCGTATTAGCTGCTTCTGGGAGTGGGTGTGCAGGACTGGTCTACTTAGCTTTACACTAGCTTGCCCTTTCCTAGCTGCATGGCCTTAGGTGCTCGGTTCACAGGAAATGAAAACACTCACTTCATACAGTTTTGTCAGCTCTTAGAAGAGAGCTTAACAGATATCAGTGAGGCTGTGGGGGCCACCATAGCATTCATGATAACACTAGTACAATTACCTGGTCTCGCTTACAAATACAAAAATAGATCAGCTTCTGCTTTCCACTGCCCATTCCCAACCTCTTTTTTCTCACCCCATCTATTCCATTCTTGGAGTAACCAAAAGATCACAGTCTAGGACTTGGCATTTTAATTGTAAAAATGTACTGGAAACTTCATGTGGTACTGTATAAATCTCAATTCCTGGTTCTGTCATCTAATGCACAATTTACTTCTCTCAAATGAGTACATGTATCTCCTTTCTCCATAATCATTCCTAAAGGAAATCACTTAATATTTGCCAGAATACAACAGAAATGGACAATGATCAGAAAAGGGCAATAAAGAAAATCACTCTGCCCCAAAACCACTGAAATTGAGATGAATCCAACATATTGATCATGAGGCTTACCTATGTAAAAGGCATTATGCTAATTTCTGTGTGTACTATATGAAGATAGATATATAAAATATGATGCTGCCCTTCAACACTGGAAAATTTATCTATAAAACAAGACTTTCACTAGATAGACATAGTTAAGAAAGTGTTATGGTAGTACAGGAAGCAACTGCTCTAATTAACAGTAGGGTGAGCATAAAAACCTTTGAAAGGTACTCATAAAGATATTTAAACATCTATACTAATAGAAGCTGGGGATGTACTCAGAGGTAAAACACTTGCCTAGCATGCAGGAGGTTCTAAGTTTGCTACTCAGCACTGTAAAAAAAATCATCTATCTATATATATATATAGAGAGATATCTATATCTATATCTATATCTATATCTATATCTATATCTATCTATATCTATATCTATATCTATATCTATATCTATATCTATATATCTATATATATACACATATATACATATATACAGATATATCTATATAGATATCTCTATAGATATATATGCATATCACTACTTTTAGATCCTTAAGCCATTGAGTGATTAAGGTTTCATAATGTAGAAGTTAGCTTCCTGTGGTTAATATGCCTAATTTTTCAAATTGGATTGTGTTGGGTTTTAAAAGCTAAGCTTGTGTGCAGAGAGACAGACAAGCAAAGATTGAAGATAAAGCTATAGATTTACTGTGTTTTTGGCCTACAATTGACAGAGCATATAAAGGAACAGAGTTGGGTGAAGAATAAATAGGGTGTGGTTCAGATATAGACTTTTAAATCTTGCTCTTGGCCTAGATCTATTATGGTTAGATTTCAATACCAGGCTAAAAACAGGACTTCATTCCAGATAGTTCAAAGCTCTACTCTTTGAATTGAGTGGAAAATGAATGGCTCCCTAAATAAAAGATGGAAGGAAACAGACAAAAAGGAATGCCGGAAGTATTAAGAAGTGTTCTAACATATCAGAAAAGCCATAATAAGTCCCAAGGATAAGATGCTGACAGGCTGATTCCAGCAGATTTTCACTGATTTCTGCAAATACAGCAGAAAATTTGCTTTGGTCTCAGTGTCAGGCAAAGTTGTATACATCAATATTCTTGGGCGTGCCCATCATTTTCTGATGACTCACTTCACATTACATGTTTGAATGTTCCACCAAAGATGAGTCCTTAAAGACCAGAGTACCCTATTTCTTGAACTAGTCTGTTTCCCTGGTAACTGCAGATGACCCCTAGCTTTCTGTTTTCTTTTCTGCTTTCTCACTGTGACTTCTCAGTTGCTACATTTTTCAAGTGGCCAATTTGGGAAAGGCAGAATAAGTGATCATGAAAAGAGGTGTTTTCTAAATTTTTTCTTTGCAAAGCAAATTGGCTTTGGTTTGCAACAAAGCAGAGGTGACCAGGCATTGTAGATCAAAATTAAGGAATAATGAAAATGATGCAAATAGACTGAAGATGGTCACTCATGCATCATTCGGTGTTCTGTTGAATGTTTTCCTCTTCATCAACAATTCTGAGACAATTCTGTTTTTCTAACTGCATCTCACTGCTACCTATATAAGTGAGCTTTAGTATCTGCCACATGAGGGCAGAGGGGGACTGCTGAGCAGGCTGTTCCTCTCCTGTGTACCTTTATGGGATTCAGCTTCTGCCTAAATGAGGGAAATTTGTTTTTCTACACAGGACAATCTCATGAGAGCTGGAAAAAAAAAAAAAGTGCTCTTGTCAGAACAGTCCACAGCTCTTCTAAACTGGGGATGAACTACATTTTACCCTTTAAAGGTCAGGAGATGTTATTATGCAGCAAATTTAGCCATGATTTATTTTTTTAAGGCAACATCACATATAACCCTCACAAGGTCGGGTTACATTTTTTTTTAATCCCCAAAGGATGGTAAAATGAGAATTCATTTTCAATAACAATACTAATAATAGCCTACTTTTATGCCTACTGTTTCTTATTTCTCTCCACAGCTATGTAATTCCCCATATCAGTTGGTAGGATAGCATCCCGCGGTTGCTCAGCACTGCCACCTCTCCCCGAGCTTTACCTTTGTCAACCAGGAGCAGCCAGACAGCTGAGCTCCAGGTAATCAGAGTCCGAAATGCAGCACCCACTGCTGGATTTGCCATCATTCTGCCAAGATAAATTTTCCCTCTTGGCATCTCTTTCTCTTAATGACACCGATGTTCCTGCCATCAAATTTTCTATCATTTGACACCCATGGAGCCCTTGTCCCCTCTAGTCAGAGTCAGCAGTTCCTGTCACACCTCTGCTGGAAATATTTACATTTCTTTCCACGAGCTGAGGCTCAAGAATACCTGTTATAGTTATGTAGCCCTTTAAAATATACAAAGCTTTCACAGATACTATTTATTATAATTTCCTTACTAACTTCATAGACACCAAAAGCAAAATCCTCAGACACTTCTAAGATTTGCAGCACAATTTAAAAGCCAAGTTATGAGCTTCATCCCAGCTCTTCCAAGCGACTCTTGCTCATGCTTGAGGTAGTTGCCTCAGAAGTGCTTTCTACTTTGCTCCAATGCAACTTATATAATCATTCATAGTCATAGACTAATAATTATTGTCAAATGATAGTTTTAAAACAGATCTGACTACCATGATTTTGGATCAAAATGCTTCAGTGGCTCCTAATAGAAAAAAAATAAATAGCTTCAAGTTAAGTACCTGGTACTCTCTAGTTTGTTTCCAACACAACTTTGGAACTTTACTTACTATAAGTTCTCTATATTCACTCAAAATAAACAACTTCCAGTTTTTTAAATTTTATATTTATATCTTTATGAAAGAGAGAGAGTGGGAAGAAGAAAGGGAGAGAGATAATGGATATACCAGGGTGTCTAGCAACTCCAAATGCATGTGCCACCATGTGCAAATGGCTTACATAGGTACTAGGGAATCGAACCTGGGTCCTTAGGCTTCACAGGCAACTGCCCTAACCACTACAACCCAACTGCTAGTTTTTTAAATGTAGTTGAAATTTAACCTGTACTCCTGGGCTTAGATATCTCAAATGTGTTCACCTTTGAACAAGTTGTTTATCTTCCCTTTCACCCTCTTTCCTTAAGCACTGATGTATCAATAGTATAAAACTAGTGAATATGACAGAAAGAATCTGCCCCTCAGGGCTTTGAATCTAATGGAATATATAAAGGAATCACTATGAAATAGTCCCCTTGTGATAAAACTGACTGGAAATAATGACTTCCCTCTCTAAATAGTCTTAGTAAAGTGAGAAAACCTCAACTATAGGAATTTTTCAACAATCTTCTTGAATTATAAAAAAATAGAGACAAATGTCTTTTTCTCACATTACTTGCCTCCAGTGCACCTCAGGTACACTACTTTGATTTCGTTGGGGTCGAACTTAGGTGGCATGGAAGAGGCAGCTGGTGTTGGATGAACCCGCATTCGGGCAACCTTAGCTTCCTCTGAGCCAAAAGACAGGAGGCTCCCACTTTTTATAGGGGCCCTAAGCAGCTCAATATTTAGCCTTCACAGCATGTAGTTCATTACTTCCCATACATAAAAATGTCAATAAGCAATATGGGAATAAATACTTCTCAGGAGTCTGTGAGGTTAAGTGTGTTGACAAGTGACATGCCCCAACCACACACAAACAGTAGAGGACACCCGCATATGCTACTCATACATGTGCAAACCATCTACTTCCTCCGATACTATCATAGGCAACAAAGCAATTAGCTAACAGCAAAGCCCTGTAACATTTGTCTCCATCTATTTATACATGAAACATGATAAGCATTTCTTCATCAGAGCTTACATTTCTAATCTTAGAACAAAGAAGGTACTACATTCTGACTATAATTCTAAGCTGTAATTTGTTTTTAATACTTTAAACAAGGACTATAAAGGTGGCTGAGTAGTTAAAGCACTTGCCTGAGAAGTCTAAGGACCCATGTTGGACTGCCCAAGTCTCATGTAAACCAGATGCACAAAGTGATACAAGTGCAAGGTTTCACATGCACACAAGGTGGCATGCATGTCTTGATTTCTATTGCAGTGGCTGGAGGCCCTGGTTTTCCAATTCTCTCTCTCTCTTACTCCCTGTCTCTCCCTCCCTCTCTCTCTCTCTGTCTCATAAAAAGGAATTTAAACAATTCACATACAGCTATATTTACTCTTTTTAGAGTGGTACAGCTCTATGAATTTTGATGGATAGTTGAAGCATAACCATCACCACAGTCAAGATATAGAATACAGGTAAGTCCTTAATTTAATTTTGTTTTTACTTGGTTGATGGTCTGAAAGCAACACAAATTCAGTAGAAATCACGTTTGAAACTCTGGATTTGGATCTTTTCCCAGGCTAATGTTATGTAATGCTGAGTTGTCTCAAGATGGGGGTCAGCAGTGGGGAGCCACAGCCTCATTTAGTTATGCAGTCATGAGGGTGAATGAATGGTGTGGTTCACTGTGTTGCTAAGCTGAAACCAGTGGTATAATAGGTACACTAACTGCATTTCAACCAGATGAAATCTCAGGTTACAATGGGTCTGTGAGCACATAACCCATGCAAGTTTAGATGCATCCTTAGCTCTCTACTTTTATAGCTCCACTGGCAGCAGAGGAGACTCCCTGTTATTTCACACCCTTCTTACACTTGGCGTTCATATTGACTACTATCTTGTTGCTGGGACAAAACACCTAACCAGAAGCAGCTTAAGGAAGAAAAGGGTTGATTTCAGCATACAATTTCAAGGGAAAGGAAGGCAGAAGCAAGAAACTGACAGCATATTATCACATCTGCAGGAAGGAAGTAATGACAGGAAGCAGGCTGGGCTATATTAATGTGACACTTCAAGGCCTGCCAACAGTAACACACTTTCCCCAGCAACGTTCTACCTCTTAAAGCTTCCACAATCTTCCCAAACAGTGCAACAATTGAGAATTAAGTATTCAAACACATGAGGCTATGTGGGACATTTCATAGTCAAACTACAACACTGTTGTTAGTTTTTTGGGTTTTTTTTTATTTTTTCATTTTGTCTGTACCAGTCTAAGCATTTAGTGTAGGATTAAATTTTAAAAATTCACCTTTTTAGAACCATAATATTTCTATTTCCATATTAAACCCACACAGTACTCCCTCTTCCCCCAATACTTCACTATTTGTATTCTCTCCTACTATACTACATATTCTTTTGTGGGTAAGTAATAAGTCTTAGTCATCATTGTATACTTAATTCTATGCATCCCTACCCTACTTGCAGGGATTTTCAACAACAGGCAAATAACACAGGATACTTCAATGCTTCTCTATGATCAAATTAGACCCAAACATGCACAAAACAAAATTAAGGATGCTGCCAGGCGTGGTGGTGCATGCTTTGAATCCCAGCAATCGGGAGGCAGAGGTAGGAGGATCACCATGAGTTCAAGGCCACCCTGAGACTATGTAGTGAATTCCAGGTCAGCCTGGGCTAGAGTGAGACCCTACCTCGAAAAACCAAAAATAAATAAAATTAATTAAAAAAATAATAAGTTAAAGACTAGTATTACCTAATTTTTCTGAATTTTGGAATATCAAAGGCATTTTAATGAAACTATGTACTTTCTTTTCCATAGATTTTTCTATTTTAAATAGCTTTCATAGGTGTCCATTTATATAACAGATTTTTGTTTTCTTTTTTAGCAAAGGGTGAATAGAATAAAATAATTGGGCTCTTGAAATATTTGACTGATGAATTTACTGTGCTTATTAAAATATACCTTTTTAAACTTATCTATTCTATACATTAAGTTATTTGCATTCCAATGTGCTTCTTAGGTGAGAGAGAAAACAAAATTTTAGAATTACAGAGGCATTTGCCATATAAACATCTTTTATTAGGTGCCTTGGGCAAAAAAATGTTGAGAATCATGGATGAAAACTCCAAAAATCTTGAAAATGCAAGGATTCTGGAAGACCCACAGGCCAGCCTTCCTTCAGCTTCATGAATCCTGACTATGCATCTGGTTGAATACTTCTATCCGTAGTAAGCACTGTCTCTTTATATAGCAGTAGTACATTCATCCTGAAAAGCAAACATCTCAAAACCAAACAAAAAATAAAGTAAATCCTTGTAAGATGCTTCTAAATAAGAATTTTGGTATGAGCCTTATATATAACTTATTGAAATCTAAAACTGATCTTTGGAGTCCATTGTGGCAGAAAATATGTTCCTTTCTACATCTCTCAACAAGTTGCTGAGTTAACCTCATACATAGTGCAGGGTGATACATAGTCTAAAGAGATCATTAATCTTGGAGCACCACTGTAGCTGCTCCTTCTGAAACAAGTCTTTGAATGGAAGTAAACCAACATTGTGTAGTTGTACATAGAGAAAGGTGGTACGAGTCTGTACAAGTCTATAGAAGAAAGCTTAAACCCAAGTAGAATGGATCATGAATCTGAAGGTTGGGGTAGTGCAAAGGTTGCCCATTCACTGACCTCCCAGTTCACTGTGTCAATGTACGGCTGTGGTCAGGCTGCTGGACATTTTGGTCCTGACAGATTTCTTTTGCAGGCCAGGTGTATGAACAGGTAAGAAGTGAAGAGTACCAGACACGACATTTCTCTGGGTCCCTGAGGTTGGCATGAGTTAAACAGAGTCTGGTTTGTCTGTATGTGTTCCAGTTTGCCCTGGTTTGGCTCCAATTCAAATCCAGCTCTGTCTGCAGGCTCTTCTAACCTATGATGCCACTGGGCTCAACACTACAGGCAAAGCAAACAGAGAGCCCCCACCTTGGGTAAGCTGTAAAATGTACAATAAATTCATTATAGCGTGTCATCATAGTTGTTCTGTTTCTCTAATTGCTAATGGCTTCCATTAGGTCTTTCTTTTTATTCAGATTATGTAGTTGTTTACAACTACATTAAAATTACTAATTTATTGAATTTAAGTACATAATTTCATTTCACCTTGTTTTTAAGAAAAGGCTTGGAAAATGCTCTTTTTGCCCAATTTTTACATGGGCTGTGGAAGTGGGAATATGGTCCATGCTTAGAGAACAGAGGAAAATTACCAATGTAATTTGAAATTTGGCACAATAACTAAACTTAGAAACTAACTGTGGCAAGATGTAGTGATGCAGGCCTATAAATCCAGCGCTTATGAGCCTGAGGCAGGTGGAACATATTAAGTTCAGGACCAGACTAGCTGCATGATGTGTTCAAGACCGTCCTGGGTTACACAGTGAGACCCTGCCTCAAAAAAGCCACTAACAACTGGCTAACCATATAACCAACCAAACAAAACCTACCTGAACTCTTCTTTAAAATATGCCTTAGTGTTATGATCCTTATGAAAGTCATGTCTATCTGTGATAAAATACAATATGAGAAATTTGAAAACAATTCTAGGTTATCAACTTTTATTACCATGTATATGAACCTAAGGTATATAAATACTGCCATGAGAGTTTCAATAGCTTTGTTTATAGTCTTATTATTTTGCTTCATTTGTTAAGATTTTTATGGTCTTTAAAGGCAGGGATTTTCTTTTCATCTTATACTCTCCTATACTGGGACACAGATAAGTCCTTATTGAAAATCACTTGAACTAAGAAACAAAAAAATTTGACTTCCTGTTTTTCACAAATGTGAAAAAAACAAGTGTGTGAGCAAACAGCCACAATCAACTGCATCCTTTCATGATTTTCTCACTATTATATAGAAACTGCAGCAGGAAACCACAAATATGTCCTTGTCATCAATGCAAATCTCACAAATTACACTCAAGCTAAAAACAGCTATATTGACATAACATAGACAACATTGAAAATTTAATGCTTACTGCACTTAAGTGCTTTAAAACTGTTATCAATTCTTATGGAAAAAGTCATAATAGCAGTTACATTATAACTAATTTTAGGGAAATGAATTGTGTGAAAAAAGCAGTTCCTTACTATTGAGACCTGAGTGCTCTCTCAATGTAACTGATTTTTAAAAATCTAATCCAAAGAGCTACATACTATTGGAGTTTGTTTGCAGTGGCTAGAGGCCCTGGTGCACCCATTCTCATTCTCTCTCTCTCTCTCTCTGCTAATCTCTCTCTACTTATGAATAAATTAATTTAAAATATCCCAATAACTAACAAGTGTTAAAAATTAACTCACACTTATCAAAAGTTTTGAAGTGACCAACAAAGTATTGTTCTGTACCTGCAAATCAGTGCTAATTCCCTCCTTTTGTATTCAAAATGGCCTCTGAATTAGATGATTCTAGCTATGAAAAATGGAAACCCCTTTGTCCATTTTCAATTTGTTAACATGAGCCTTTATACTGTATTTTTCAGTGAAAGAACTTTCTGCTGAAAATCTCAGCATCCAAGAAGGACAAAGAAAAGACTGTCATAGAGGGCCAGGCATTCAAGGGCTTGGGTGCAATGTGACATACCAGGAGAGTATGGGCATCTTCGACATGGAAGATGAAAGTGTCTCCTTAGACATGAGGTCTCCAGAGTGCATTTGCTTAACAAATTCACCCATAAATGAATGAAAGCATGCATGCTTAGTGGTGATGGGAGGGAGTATTGATAAGAAAGGTCTAAGATGGAAAGAAGGATGAAGAGACTCAAATTCATAAAACAGGCTCAAGACTAAAGAAAAACAATGCAAAACTGAATAAAATGGGGATGAGTTATTGGAGATAAAATTACTTTTAGGAATTTTTGGGTACTATCTTACTTGGACATGGAACCTAAGGTGGGCAGTAACATGATGGGTGCCACTTTCACAGAATATGACATGTCTATACAATTTTCATAAGTTTCTCTCTATATATGTCTTATCTAAATTATTTTTATTATTATCCATTTGTGTGTGTGCACGCGTGCTCACGTACATGCATGTGGGAGCACATGGAAGTGCATTCATGTCAGTGCAAGTATGCTCACGCCACAATGTGCCTATGGAGATCAGAGAACAACTTTCGGGTTGGTCCTTGCCTGTCCACCTCATTTGAAGTAGGGTTTCTTGTCCTACATTTTTTGCTGTACTCACCATGAGTTTCCAGAAAATTCTGTCTCTGTTTCCCATCTCACTGTCACTACCAGCATGCTGGGACTATATAAACCCACAATAGCTTCTGGCTTTTTATGTGGGATCTAGTACTCAGGTACTCCAGCTTCAGCATGTAGTGCTTATCCATTGAGTCATCTCCCCAACCCTTCTAAATTATTTTTTATTGAATGTTTCTTTTTATTTTTTTAACTAAATATGTTTTAGCTGGTGCACTACTTAAACATATTAGCCTCCCACTAAGATATAATAACTATGAATCACAAATTTGAGATGCCAGCGAGAGAGAGAGAGAGAGAGAGGAGGAAAGAAGGAAGGGAGGGAAGAAGGGGAGAGGGAGGGAGGGAAAGAATGAGTGTACCATGGCCTCTAACCACTGCAAGTGAACTCCAGACACATGTACTACTTTGCACATCTTGCTAACATGGGACCTGGGGAATCAAACTTGGGTCCTTTGGCCTTGCAGGCAAGTGCCTTAGCCACTAAGCAATCTCTCCAGCCCAGAAAATTTTTTAAATGTACTTTTAGATTTACTCTGAGCATATTTCCATAGTAAAACAAATCATTAAAACAGCAAGTAAATCTGTACTGTCATTGCCAGATATCTCCTGCTATGTCACTAAGTGGAACAAAAAGTTTTAAAATACTTATTTATGAGAGAGAATATGAATGCTGTAGTCAGCTTCTTGTTGCTGAGATAAACATTCAACCAGACATAGTTAATGGGAGGAGGGGGCTTTGTTTTAGGTTTACTAAGTCTGGGGGAGCACCATCAATTGCAGAATAAGCTGGCTCGCTTTTATAGATCCAAGCAGAGTGAAACAGCAGCAGCAGGCAAACACTAATGCAGCCAGCACCAACCACCCAACTCCCACTGCTCTCGGTACACCGCCGAGGGCTGAACTGAAGATCCACCCCAAACACAGCTGGGAGCTTAACTTCAGGATCTGCTCCCAGTGTCATACCCCCTGTAGTAGGGATCTGCCTGCTAGAGGTTCACATTTCAAGCTCAATTTTAATTAAACACCTGAGACTATGGGGCCATATATTTAAACTACCTCAATGAATATGGGCCTACCGGGGACACTTGTGACTGCAACCCATATGCATCACCTTGTGCATCTGGCTTTATGGGGATACTGAGGAATGAAACCCAGGCCAGCAGGCTTTGCAAGCAAGTGATTTTAACCACTTATCCACCTCCCTATCTTCAAAGAGGATTCTGGAATGATGCAGGGTGGTAAAGACATTCCAAAATGGTAATGAAGGACTTAGTAGTAGGACTAATGCCTTCAGAGAATTCCATCAAACTTCTCTTTTCTTTTTTAAAATTTATTTTTATTTATGTGCAAGGAAATGGAGAGCGAGAGAATATAAATGAACGAAAATGTGTGTGTCAGGGCCTCTTGCCGCTCCACGCTCTGGACACATGCACCATCTTATGCATCTGGCTTTATGTGGGGTGGGTACTAGGGAATCAAATCCAGGCCATCAGGCTTTTCAAGCAAGTGCCTTATTTGCTGAACTATATCTCCAGCCACAACCAGCAAGTATTTTAACAAGAAAAAAAAGTAATGTCTTTTAAAATGTGAATTTTTGTCCTCAAAATTGACATAGATAGCAATATTTATGATCTAATCAGGTACCAGTAATATATTAGATCTATAGTTTAGAGCTGTGGTATAGCTCAGTGATAGAGTTCTTGCCTAGCATGGGAGAGACCCTGAGTTTGATAGAGAGCTGCAAAAGAACAATAATTAAAGAACTTTAATGCTTACCTCAAACTGTAGTTTCAAGATAGAATTGACCTCAAGCATAGATTACCTTTTTTTCTATCTACAGCTTTCACCAGGAACACTCAGCCATAAGCTACTATAAGAATTGTTTAATGTTTCTGAGTAAATGAATGTCTATGATAAAAGCATCAATCATGGAAAAATGGTTCTATACATAGTATCTAAGTACAAAGTCCATGGAGAGAGTTAGACAAAGACTCATGCTTGGTTTTTTTTTTTTTTCCTTGCTGTGCATGTGAGTGTGTGCACGTGTTTATGCACATGTGTGCTCGATTGTGACCCCTCCCTAAGGTTGTAAAGGGTAAACTGCTTGGAGAGGAGACTCTCTCACCTACCCTGCCTCAGCCTACAAGTCATATAGTGTGCTGGAGACTCTCTAACCAGATGAGCTGCCTGCAAATTGTCATCTATACTGAGGTGGGATTTTCAATGATGTCACTGTCTCTCAGTAGGCAACCCCTCACCTTGCTCTGTAAAGCCAACCCTAATAAACTCATTGGTTCATCAAAACTGTTTCTGTCTGAACCCTTTCTGGGTGTGTACATACCTCTCCTGAAAAAGAAAAAAAGAAACTTTCCAAGATACCTTTGATGTATCCTTTACACATTTTTAAAAGAATGTAACAGAACCCCTTTATATCGTAGAGCGAACAGGACAAAGTGACTGTGTGGTTTCTTTTAGTTGCCTACTCCATCTCCTTCTTCACTTCATTTTACACCTTAGTCCCTGCCCTGTGGTGGTTTGATTCAGGTGTCCCCATAACTTAGATATTCTAAATGCTAGGTTCCCGGCAGATGGAGTTTTGGGAATTAACTCCTCCTGGACGCAGAGTATTGTTGGGGCCAGGCTTATGGATGTTATAGCCAGTTTTCCCTTGCCAATGCTTGGCACACCCTCCTATTGTTATTGTCCATCTAATGTGAGCCAGGAAGCGATGTCCACCCTCTGCTCAGGCATTGTTTTCCCCTGCCATCATGGAGCTTCCCCTCAAATCTGTAGGTCAAAATAAACCCTTTTCCCACATGCTGCTCTTGGTCGGGTGATTTCTTCCAGTAATGCAAAACCTGTCTGCAACAGTCCCCATGGGTTTGGGTGGTCTTTCATTACCACTGGGGTGCTCTGCCCTGACCTTTTTTCTCCTAAGCTCCTGCCTTTTGGAAGACAAGGCAAAAAGGACCTCTTCCCAGTTGCGGTAAAACCACAAGGATGGAATCACTTGTAGAACCTTCCAGTATCATGCATCATCATTTGAACTTCCAGGGTTGTGGCTCTGGAGAGGAGGCCACAGAAGAGCAATGAACAGCACTTGAGTATGAGGAAAAAAGATACAAGAGGGTCTGGGATATTTCATGGAGCTGTTATGGAAACAGTTGGGCATTTTCAGCCTCTTAGAATGACCATATGCCCTAGTAATAAGGACCCAAGAGTGGAGGTAGTCCCCAACAGACAGAGTAATTACCTAAATCACTGGCTACAAAACAATCTGAAAATACAGTGGGCAATTATGGACCAAAACACTTATTAAGAGAATAATGAGTTTTCTCTCAGGTCAGTTATAGTAATCCTGGTAACAAAATTATTTCTGCAATAATGTCACTTTTGCTATCTCATTTGTTGATATTTTCTTGAATTGGGAAAAAGTTGAGGGGGATGAAGTTTCACTAAGGTTGTAAATACTTATGGGGAAGAAATTTTCTGTTTGTGGATTAGCTGCCAATATAAACTTACTTTTAAGAAAATAATCTTATATCTGCTTCATCTCTGTCACTTTGTTTAATCTGTTTTGTAGTTGTTTTCAACAGCACACATTTGAACATACAAGGGTCGGTGTTTTTACTTCCTGTAGTATTAAGACTAGTCTGGGAATGACTAGTCTTCCTGTTGGTCTGGTGGGAAAGAAAAGAGCCCAGATGTAGCAAGCAAGTGGTGGGGTTGTGAGAGAAACAGTAGCATGAATTACTTGTGCCTGTGGGGAGGAAGCGTGTAGGGAGCGCTTGGCGGGGACAGAGCAGGAAGGCTTGTTATAGGCTACAGGAGTAATTGACCTGAGAAACAGCCCATTCTAACTTTGTAGAGTCATAATTACTAATGACTCTTCCAGTACTCTAGGAGATGTTTAGACTATTTCATTCAATTTTGAATCCCTAGCACCTAACACCAGGTTTAACATACATGCCAAGCACTCTAATAGAGATGGACTAATGATCCAACAAATCCACTGTAGTTAAATTAAGTCCTTCTACTAGCCACATGTCACATTTTATACCTCATATCCTGAGCAGATTATTTACAGCTTAAAGGAATGTTTTTCTTCAATTTGTAAGGCAGAAGGAATAAACACCCTCAATTCAGTCGGGCTCACGTTATTAACTTCTCCAAAACTTCTTAGCATTCTCCACTTATAGACCACAACCCATAAGGTATGATAGTCTTTTTCATTACAGTTTCAAACAGCAAAAGAAATAAATCACCAGGGGAACTGGAGATTAGTTTCTTCATAAAAGTATACATGTTTCAGTGTTACTAAATTGTATTATTTAAAATCTCTATAAAAAATGATTTTATCCCTAAAGAATTTTAACACCCATGGATATCAAATATTGCCAGTACATCTCAGGGGACATGACACCTTAAAGTTAGACCCTTCGTATCTTATAAGGAAATGTCACTCTCCAGAGAAAGCCTGGAGTTGATGTAGCACCATGTCCTCTGTTCGCTCCAGTTGATACTATTCTCAGCACTGTCTTCTTGGTGAGAAGCTGCTGAGCACCAGAACTTTAGGATTAATAATTAGCTGAGACAGTGTTTTTAGAAGTGAGGTGGGAGGCATGATGTGGGGGTGGCATGCAGCGAAGTGTGCAGAGGAAGGAAAGTTGAGAAAGAATGAGACACTTCAGAGAGCTGTCAAGACAGCTTTTTCTACTGAAGATTGACCTGAGTTTTTCATTTTGTCTCAAAGGAGTATTTGTCCTTGTTTGTAACACAGTCACCTCAGTTTTATCCATTGTCACTGTTCTGCAATCAAGCGGCCAGACTGTGTTAGTAGGGCCTGGCTTTTCAGAAGGGCTGTACACACAACCAATCATGATCATTAGATGAACATTTCTCAAGTGCTGAGAAACATTCACAGATGGGGACACAAATTCATACTACTCCTAGTGATTTACTTCAAGTACCACTGCTTGAAAAACTGAGATTGCTCTGAGCTTCTAGCACGCTATGCAGATTTGGTATAGATTAATAAATTGTATGTAAAGTTATGATGCATTTAAAATTAGGTAAGCAATTCATCATCAATTTTGGCCACGGATTTTTCAGCTTAAGAAAAAAATAAATTGCTGTTAATTACAATTTCTGAGCTGGAACTTATACTCCCAAACTCAAGGCCCAGATAGTGAAGGTCTCTTAGATGCTTGCTGCAAAAACCTTTTGTTCTGAGAGTCTTTGACTGTAGATAAGAAATCACCCCTATGTAATGATTTTAATCTTAGAACAGTTTAAAGCAAACAAGAAAACAAACCAATGATAAAAATTCCACTCTTGTGACTAACAAACCAGGTCAACTCAATTTGCTTTCATCAAACTTTAAAATTTATATATATATATATATATATATATATATATATATATATATATATATATTTTTTTTTTTTTTTTTTTTTTTTTTTTTCCTGAGGTAGGATCTTGCTCTAGTCCAGGCTTACCTGTAATTCACTATGTAATCTCAGGTAGGCTGGCCTTGAACTCACAGTGATCCTTGTACCTCTACCTCCTAACTGCTGGGATTAAAGGCATGCACCACCATGTCTAGCAAATCTACATATTTTAATGATTGAAACTTTTTTGGCTCAGTAAAGATTTTAGGAGTTAGCTATATTCAGCACAATTCTCTTTCTGATTTATAGGGACACAACAATTTCAAGAATTTAGTCAACAGAATTGTAGAACTCTATGGTACTTAAGAGTATGCCTAGTGCAGGTGTTACAAACTCAGTACTTAAAGGGTAATAAGTAAGTAACACTTACTAAGCAGGGAAAGATAGGGACCACAGTGAAGCTACAGTATGTAGTAATACACTGCTGTCTAGCTCTAGCCAAAAATGTAGGCCAGGGCTTCATTTTTTATAACAGACTTTTAAATTTTTAAATATTTGCTTAATAAAAACAAAAACTTGCAGGCCAAAGTGTTGTCACTGGCCCAATGACTGCTGGTTTTCAGTCTCTTGGCTGCATCTGCATATTCAAATCCAAGGCCTAGTCAATGAAGGTATCTCAGCTGCTTGTGGCAAAGCTCTCTTCTGTTCTAAGAATCTTTGTACATAGGCAAGATATCATCCGTATGTGAATGGGGATTGCAGAGACACTTTGTACGTTTGATCAGAGCTCAGACTTCAACCCCCAACATGGGCAGATTTCTGATTTTCAGAACATGTTCAACATGAAAACAGGTACATCTTCCACACACATTTTTCAAGGAGAAATAATCTATATAAGAAGTTAAAAGAAAGGCATGATAAAGCCTGAGGAGATATTTTAGTGGGTAAAGTGCTTGTTCTATAAGCATGAAGACATGACATAAAAGCTGGACATATCATATGCCTATAATCCCAGTACTGTAGAGTTGGAGACAGGAAGATCTTGGGGCTTGCTGGCCACTCCTCTAGCTTCTAGGTTCAGTGAGAGGTTCAAAAACTAAGGTGGAAAGCAGCTGAAGAAGATACTTGGAGCCACCCTCTGCTTTCCAAATGTACACAAACACACATACAAACATGTAAACACATATGCACATGTACCATGTATATATGTAAAAAAAAGTCATGCTTTAAAAAAATATACTTGGTTATCTAGCTGAGGTAAAAGGAAAGGCCTTATTGCTGAAGACACCACATGTTGCTAACACAGAACACCAAGAGATCCAGCTGGTATGTGGAAGAAAGCCAGTTCCCAGATAGCCTGTCCATATAGTGCTGGAAAGTGGTACATGAGCTGCTGGGGGAAAATGGCCTACAATGTTGTGTACTAGCAGGGAACACTGCTAGACAAAAGCAACCAGCCTGACAAGATGTACACACCTGTGCAACAGTGGCATATAGCCTAGGTAAGTAGCCAGTGACTCTCTGATTGGCTAAGAGATCTGCTCAGTGGAAAGGAACCCATAGCTACAAGTAGGAACCACTTCAGAATCCTATGGAGACTAAGATCATGGACTCCAATGAGAAACTCCCAGTAGTCTTTGGCCAAAAGAGAGGCTACACCCACCAAAATTTTCTCTTAATTAACAATGTTTATCCCATGTACTATGCTGACTTCATTCTCCATTACAGAATCTGCTTTTCTTTTTCAGAAGACAGTGATAACCAAGAGGATAAACTACCTCTCACACATCAGCCAGGGCCCAGGTGAAACCACAGAGGAGGTGGTGAGATAAGCAAGAATGTTGCTTCATTGGCGAGCCTGACAATGAGTGCCTGGGTGATGGATACAGCCACTGAGGATACTCAAACGTACCAAAGCAGAAATCCAGAAACAGCTGAGAGCAAAACACTAACGTAGACTTAAAACATACTCACAATGGCTCAGGGAATTTTGAAAAAGAGATGGTGGAAATGTAAGAGCCACAGAGTGGAAAAGAATGTCCAAAGGCATTGCTCCCCTCCCCCAAAATGACTGACTATTGCTCTCACATCTCATAACCCACAACCCCACGGTGGATACCAGCAGCCCCACTGAGGAAGGCCCTCAGCAAAATGGGGGCAGGGAGGATAGAAATGATGGTAATAATACATGATGTGTTATTACAAAGTTTCTACTTAATAAAAATAACAATAATACCCTAAGCATATATAAAAAAAAACCCATGCTATGTATTAAGAACACAGGGTTTACTCAAATGATGGAGTTTTAAGTCTTGTTTCCAGTGGATAAAGAAACTAATTTAGGAGCTATAGGGATGGCTTGGAGCTTAAGGTGCTTGCCTGCAAAGCCAATGGACCCAGGTTTGGTAAGCCAGATGCACAAGGTGGCACATGCATCTGGAATTCACTTGCAGTGGTTGGAGGCCCTGGCACACCCATTATCTCTGTCTCTCTCATAAATAAATAAATATTTTTTTAAAAGAAACTGATTTAGAAGGAACTGACATTTCAAAATGACAGCATGGCAAAAGCAAACACCAGACTTGAACAACGAACCATATATCTTAAGCATTTTTAAACAGTTATAGAAAGACTAACATGGAAAACACATTTACATCATAGACTAAAATGCAAGAAAAATAACTAAAAACTATCCCATGTATTTTATTTACTGATCCTCTCCTACAAAGCCATGATTCAGAATAAGTAAGGAAGCAATTCAAAATTCTGGACCAATGTAGTATATTGTACTTACTAAGGCGAACAGAAGTTCACACCTATTACTTTTTCGAAAAAAGATTGTCAACAAGAATCAAAACAAACAAAAATCTTTTGATTAGTCAGAAAATGTAATTAATGTAAACACTTTACACCCTCTAATATTACATTTAACAAAAGTTGTACTGACACAATAATCTATTTTTTTTAATTTTTAGACTATTTAGAAATAAATATCCTTGAAAAATAATCAAGAACCCATCAACATTAAGCACTTGGTTATCCTCTATGAATGAGATCTCTTACTTTCATACTTTTTTGTAGTTCTTGCTTAAAAATTCTCTGGGGCTAGAGAGACTGCTCAGTGGTTACGGTTCTTGCTGCAAAGCTTAACAACCTGGGTTCAATTTCCCAGTATCCAAGGAAAGGCAGATGTACAAAGTGGTGCATGCATCTGGAGTTCCTCTGCAGCAGCTGGAGGCCCTGGTGTGCCCATTCTTTCTGTGTGTCTCTCTTCTATCTCTTTCTGCTTACAAATAATAAAAATATCCTCTGCAACTTTTTCCTTCAGAAAATTGCTATATGCAAATATAATTTATTTTAAGGAGTCTTGAAAACCTCTGTCCAGCTGCCCATTTCTTTATCACCAGCAGTAGTGCAGTAGTCCCCTGAGATGTCCAGAGTTGGTAGGATTTTATTCTTGGCAGGTTTTTATTTTATTGTCCTCCAGGGTTTTCTTCTTCCTCTTCTCTCTTTTTGGAAGGGTTTTCATAGTTCTGCAAATGTTACAGGCTATAAATTCTGACTAAACCAGCCTTCCTAGCAGTAGCTTAGGTATGCACTGTGTTTAAGCTCCAAGAATTAAAAGTTTTAAATGGAACTTGGTGTGTGAATCTAATAATGATAATAACAGCAATAACAATAATAACAATGGTCTTGCTTCACATCACCCAGCTGGTCCTCACATTTTTTTCTGCCACTCTGAACCTTTGGGAGAGAGATGGAGATCATTCTATTATCATTTGGAAGAGGGTTACTCCACTGAGTAGCTATTTTGCATGAAAAAGTACATAAGTAACTGGAGTCTTCTCTTCCTCCATGGATCTGACTATAACAGTGTCTTGTAGCTCTGTCTTCCCTTCCTCGTGGGAGAATAAGAGAATCAGCATGAGAAGTGCTTGATTTTGGCCTTGCTGTAAATATGACTCAGGATAAGTTCTTAATTTTCAAGATCTCATCTATAACCATTTGATTTCCTTGTACATAAAGGCATGAACTACATAATGCTATTAATTCTGGCTATCAGAATCCTTTGAAGACCTTGAAAAAGTAAAGATTTCTAATCTCTACCTCCAAATTTACGACTGGGATTCAAGAGGTGATGGGTCAGTTATTACTGCCTGATAATAATAATTTGGGCCTCAAATTATGTTGCTGACTTCAAAATAAAGCAAACAATGTGAAAACTGACATACTCACAGGCATTTAAGATATAGTAATTAAACAATATATGTATACATATGTATAATTTATTGAATGTCTTAGGAATATATGTATATATAATATGCATCAATAAATATCTTTTCAACTCTTAAGGTTTTAATTTCTAAAAATGCATACAAACATATTTGAGCATGTAACTGAGATGACAGATAAGTCATACAACACTGAAAGAGCCCAGGTAGTTATAGCCACCTGATATTCGATAAAAATGCCAAAAATACTCATTGGAGAAAAGACAGCTTCTTCAGCAAATGGTGTTTTGAAAACTGGATATATATCTGCAGAAGGACGAAAATAGATTCTTGTCTCTCGCCATGCACAAGACTTTAAGTCCAAATGGATTAAAGACCTTAACATCAGACCTGAAACTCTGAAACTGCTAGAGGAAAAAGTAGGGGAATCCCTTCAACATATTGGTCTTGGCAAAGACTTTCTCAATACAACCCCAGTTGCTCAGGCAATAAAACCACAGATTAATCACTGGGACCTCATGAAATTACAAAGATTTTGCACTGCAAAGGACACAGTAAAAAAGCAAAGAGGCAACCTACAGAATGGGAAAAAGTCTTCGCCAGCTATATATCTGATAGAGGATTAATATCTAGGATATACAAAGAACTCAAAAAGTTAAATAATAAGGAATCAAACAAGCCAATCAAAAAATGGGCTATGGAGCTAAATAGAGAGTTCTCAAAGGAAGAAATATGAATGGCATATAAGCATCTTAAAAAATGTTCTACGTCACTAGTCATCAGGGAAATGCAGATTAAAACTACATTGAGATTCCATCTCACTCCTGTCAGATTGGCCACCATCATGAAAACAAATGATCATAAATGTTGGCGGGGATGTGGAAAAAAAGGAACCCTTCTATACTGCTGGTGGGAATGCAATCTGGTCCAGCCATTGTGGAAAACAGTGTGGAGGTTCCTAAAGCAGCTAGAGATTGATCTACCATATGACCCAGCTATAGCACTCCTCGGCATATATCCAAAGGACTCATCTCATTTCCTTAGAAGTACATGCTCAACCATGTTTATTGCTGCTCAATTTATATCTGGCAAATGGAACCAGCCTAGATGTCCTTCAACTGATGAGTGGATAATGAAAATATGACACATTTATGCAATGGAGTTCTACTCAGCAGTAAAGAAAAATGAAGTTATGAAATTTGCAGAAAAATGGATGGATCTGGAAAGGATTATACTAAGTGAGGTAACCCAGGCCCAGAAAGCCAAGCGCCACATGTTCTCTCTCATATGTGGATCCTAGTTACAGATGACTGGGCTTCTGCGTGAGAATGAAAATACTTAGTAGCAGAGGCCAGTAAGGTAAAAAGGAGACATAAAGGGTAGAGAAAGGAAGGGAGGAGGATACTTAATAGGTTGATATTTTATATATGTAATTACAATGATTGTAATGGAGAGGTAATATGATGGAGAATGGAATTTCAAAGGGGAAAGTGTGGGGGGTAAGGAGGGAGGGAATTACCATGGGATATATTTTATAATCATGGAAAATGTTAATAAAAAGTTTTAAAAATTAAAAATAAAAAGAAAAATGCATACAAACGTATTTGAGCATGTAACTCAGATGACAGATAAGTCATACAACACTGAACGAGGAAAATATGGCAGACATGCTGTGTCCTGCTGGGAATCATGGTTGCCAAATGTTGTGTTTCATTTCCAGGGCATGGTTGGTGCCTCACCTGGGATTATTTTCAGAGAGGTTCTCTTGTTAAAGTAAACAGGTTTTGTTGAATTTATGACAGTCACCTGATCAACCTGACCCATTTGTGCCACTGATTGTCATCAGGTTTTGAAAAGTGGGATAGTTGCACTACATTTTGATGTTGCTTATCAATAGTTAATATTTAATCATCATATTCAACAGAATCAGGGCTCAACTAGGAAATAATTTCAAAGAAAAAAATGGCAGGAAATGACATATTTATGATGCTATGACAATTATGGCTAACTTTTCTTAAAGTACCAATATGAAAATAAATCAGATAAAAATAATTAACAACTTAAAATAAGGCTACATATGCAGAAATACAGAATAAAGCAGGATTTTAGGGGAATGAGGAGGAAAAGGGAAGATATAACTCACCGGATATAAATAAGAGATGTGTGAATGAGCAAGTCTAAACATCTAGTGCACAGCATGAGGACCATGTTAGTATCCAGAGATTTGCTGAACAAGCAACACTGCTGGTGCAGAAGGAGGGCAGCATGGGGACAGAGCCCGAGGGGTGAGACGGATGTGTTGGCTTTTTTTTTTTTTTTTGTAAACATATGTATCAGGTTATAAGCCTATTGTGATTTGAATGTGAAAAGTAAAATATTGCCCATAAACTCATGTATTTGAGAACTTGTTTCCCAGCAGATGGTGCTGATTGGGAAGGTCTTGGAACCTTTAGGAGGTGGAGGCTCAGTGAAGGAAGTGCTTCAGTGCATGTGAGTCTTGAGATTTTACAGCATGGCCCACTTTCTATTTCCTCTCTGCTTTCTGACTGTAATATGCATTGTGCCAAGCCACATGCCCACTTCTGCTGCCATGTCTTCCTCTCTATAATGGATTGCACACCTTGAACCTATAAGCTGAAATTGATCGATGTCTTGTCAGGTACTTGGGCATAGCAAGTGAAGTAACTAATACAATGCCTAAAATATACAGAGTCTAAGTGGAAATTTTGCTAAAAAAGTTTCCCTAACTAACATATTTTTTTTCTTTTATAAATGATTCTTAAAATATGCCCATTACCTAATTCATTCTTTGCTTCATTTTATCTCACATCCACCCAAATCCAGTTATCATTCATAAACTAGCTCAAGCTCCAACTTCTTCCTGAAGTTTTCCAGATAAGTTTGGTCCTTAAATGTCTTACTCTATGACTTCATTGCCATGCATTTGTAAATCACAGGCTTATCTTTCCCTGTGAGGTAATTATACCACTCAGAATACTGCATAAATGCTTGTGTATGAGAATGCTTAATTCAACTGCTGGCATCATGTGAACTTGCAGCCCCCCTTATTTGTATCACGAGTACCATTGGGACATTTTCAATGTGATTCCTATAGTAGAAGGTGCATTTGACATCATAGTGCATTTTATACCTACATATAAATGCATAATTTAAAAGTTCCAGGAACAGCATTTATCCTATGTTAAACCTACTCCATTGTTAGTTGGGACCTGGGGTTCGAAAACTCCAGTTCTGGATGGGTACTAATTGATCTCTGTGGGACTGATGTATTTCTCTCACTTAAAAAATTATCTCAAAATTGTGTGGGTCCTTTAGGCTCTTCTTTGGTCCATATTTCAGAGTTGTTTGTTCAGGTTTTCATATGATCATGCATTTGTCTTTTGAAGTCATCTGGGACATTTAAATGCATGGTATATTCACTATTATTCTATTATTTTTATCCCTAAGCATTTTCATAAGCTAGGTTTGGTGGTACATTCCTATAATATCAGCACTTGAATGGTTGAGGCAGGAAGATCACAAGTTTGAGGCCAGCTTGCCGTACAGAGTGAACCCTTCTTTCAAGATAAAAATTCTTAGATGATTTATATTACAAGATGATTTGGGGGATAGGCCAGTGGGTAAAGTGCTTGCTATGAAAACATAAGGACCTTGAGTTAAGATCCCCAGCACCTGAACAAATGTCAGGTGTAGTGTTATGTACTTGTAATTCCAGTGACGAGGAGGCACAAGTCAGTAACCTCCAGATTCACTAAGAGACTGACTCTGTATCAAAATAAGCTGGACAGCAATTCAGGAAGACAAGTGACATTGACCTCGGCCTTCAAATGCACACAGACACATGTGCACCCACATGCATACATAAACTTGATACAAAATAAATAAATAAGTAAAGAAAAATGAAAAAGAAAATGACTCCTTGCATTTCTATAACTTATTTCTATAAAACTCAAGTTTCCCCACTATCATTCTTTCTTTCCCTTTTACAACATGAAGAGTACTGGTCATAGACCTCTAGTAAGTGAAGTAATTGAGGGTGAGAATTATGACTTACATCAAGATTTCACTCCTCTGAGAAGACAATTTAAAATTAAACTAAAGAGAGTTTGTACATATCTGATGAATATGAATTTTGGACAGCATAATCAACAGCCTTCCTATAATCATAGTCACCTTACTTCACCAAAACAAGTGGTTTCCTGACAGATGAGGCAGCATCCTCTGGACTTTAGATTGTGGCTGTATTCTGCTTCCCTTTCTATCCTCATCTTCTTACCTTGGGAATCCACCGGATTATTCTCCTGGATTTCTGCATATTTAAGAACCTTTCCTCTCCTCTTCACCAGGTCAGTTCTCTCATCGTTCAGGTCCCTGGGAAATTTGCCTGGCTCTTTTCACCACCTTCAACCTGGGTTCAAAAGGGACCTTCCCACAGAACTCTGGCTGTTACTGTTGATCTCTTTGTTAAGTGTTGTAGGCTCAGACTGTGTCTCTTTCATTCTTTTATCCCACATTTGAGGACCATGTCTCATTCAAAAAAAATACACGTTGGCTGCATGAATGAGCAAGCGACTGGTGGCCTGAGTGGATGAGTGCACAAGGGCACACAAGCCGGGACCCAAGCTGCATGCTCCCTGTCTGAGGCAGGCAGTGTTCTATTATTTTGTGCTTCTACCACTGATATTTTAGTGCTCCCAGTAGGCTGCAGGTTTTGTGACTAGAAATTCAAGTAGTGAAGGATGTATGTAGCTAAATACATCCTTTCAAGTAAATTTAAGGCACAAACAACAAAATATGGTAGAAACATAATAGAAGTGTGTTGGGCAAGTCTTTTAAAAAGGTAATTAAAACACTCAAATTTTGGTACAGCTTACTGGAATTCCCCTCCTCTCCAGATGAGACTGATGTGATTCATGTAGAGTTGCCATCCTCCACCCTAGCGTGAAGGTGGTGTGCTGGGGATTTTTGTCCTTGTCATTCTGAAGCAGTCTAGTTAGTGATTAGGTGAAGGAAGCCTCACCACACCACAACACACTACATGGTTCTCTTTGAGTTTCTCTGCTGTTTCCAAAATACATTTCAATGATACAACATCTAGACTTGTGATGGCAATGACTACTTTTTTATTTAAATACCAACATAGTCCTTCACTCAACACATACAAAAGCAAACTTGAAAAAATTATATATATAATTTGTGATTCTATTTCCAAAGAGCAGTCTCTAATGCATTTGGGAAGAGCAATGAGAAGATTTTCTTCTTTGTGCTGTGACTCATGTATCTTTATTACCACAACTGCTACTCAGGGCAGGCCAATGATGAACACAATGGAAAAGAAAGAATGGCTTATAACTGGAAAATAAGCACATTGGGGAGAAGTACACTCAAAGCATTATCAAAGTGGAATATGCAGCAGCACCGACCAGCACAAACAAAAGCCCACGCAGGAGATGTGTAAATATTTCATGAAGCTCAGCCTTAATCAACTCTCTCTCCAAATCTTTCGTAAACACTTCAGTTTCCTCCAGTCCTGTCATGACCCAGATTTCTTGAGAGAATAAAACAAAACATAGATCTATGGATTTTGAATAAATGTGTTGTGAAAAATATTTAAATGGGGTGTATCGAAGCAAGGACTTAAGTAGAGGAAGAAAACACCTTAATGAAAGGTGGTTGCTACCCTGATGGATCTCCAAAGCTGGCTTTCTTCCCATCCTCCTCCAAGCCTCTGCTTTTGCCCCATCTCCTGTGCTGCTTTTTGGACATTCACATCATCTTAACGTTGAACTGCCTGTTAGCAAACAGTGATGTGATGTCTCCCAAACCAGCCCCAGAGGTCTTGAAACCTGGTCTACATTTGTAGCCTTCCTTCCTTCCACCCCAGACACTTTCTAGTGTCTAAGTAAACCCTTCCCTCCCTTTCATGTCCATTGTTGCGTCTGAAATTTTGCCCACATCCTTCCCATCTGTCAGGAGAGCATGAAGATCTGCTGTGTGCTGGATGGCTATCCTTTTCCGACCTTGTCTAATGCCTGCCTCAAGAACGGTGCTTTACTTCAAGTCTCTATCTTGATTTAATGTGGTTCCAAAGTTCACCTCCAGATACTGAACAGGGCTCTGTGATGATTTCCCTTGATTCAACCTCTGCCCGCCCTTCCTCTTCTCACCCCGCCTACCTCAAGTAGAAATAAATAAATAAATGCAAATGTACATACATACACACACAGAAAAGCCTGTACATTATGTATGAGTAGGGTTTTGACCTTAAAAAAAATAAGCATAAGAAAATAAGAAAAATGGCAAATACACACGCGTGCGCGTGTACACACACGCCCCTTTCGCTTATTCGCTATGTGCAAATCCTACCGGTAACCTCGAAGCTCAAGAGCAGCAAGCTGCTTCTCCCATTTACCTTCCACGGCAGAGCTTAGGAAGCAATGACCTTGCAGAGAAATTCATCACCTGGTGGCCCACGGCCCTCCGGGAGTGCAGGGTGGGCCGGGTCGTGAGCAACAGGCAGAGGACCTGGGGGCAAGAGGGGAACCGAATTCCCCCGGGCGGCGCGTTGCTCTCCGCAGGCTCACGTGCCCGGGACTGGCCGCTGGGCGGAGGTGGCGCGCGGGGCGGCTCCCCGGGCCGCAGGTCGCCTACCTGCAGTCTCCCGACTCTCCCGGGCGCCGCGGGGCGGCTGTCTGCGCGTTGGCGGCTTCCCGTAGCATATCCCCGGCGAGCGAGCCAGACGCCTCCCGGAGGGCTCCCGCGACCCGCGGGCTGCGGCCCCTTCCAGTCCTTCCCGGAGCCGGAGCCAACGCGGCGCGACCAGGAACCGAAATTACTATGCGAAGCGGCGAGGCGGCGCGCTGGAGAGGGGCGGGGACCGGGGAGGCGGCGCTCACGTGCGGGGCTCGGCGTGCGTCTGGCCCGCGCGCGCCCCTCGCGGGCCGGGCTGCAGGCCGGGGCCGCGGCGTCCTCCGCCCGGCTCCCGCTCTCCGCGGCCGCCGCGCAGGGGCACAGCCGCGCTGCGCGCTGGCCCGCAGGTGAAGGGTCTGCAGGAGGCCGACGGGGCAAATGGAAAGTTAAGGAGATTAAGGAGGGGGACTGGCGACCCAGAGCCACTGGGCATGAATTCTGGCCCTTGCTCCCTCGTCCAGATCACCTTGCTCCATGGCCCAGGCTAGACTAGCAGCCGGTGTCTAATGAAGTCCCGTGCAGTGGTGCTCTGAAAGCGAGTAGACCACCCGGCGTACAGTCACCGACGTCTGTGGAGTTGGTTTTGCTGGCTGCTTCTTCTCTCCCTCTTGTGCCCCCTTCCTGGGGCACGGATGGCTGTGCAAACCAGTCCTGCTCAGTGGTCCAGCTATGCTGAGTGGATGTGTCCTCCGGATAGCAGCTGTGGGTGACGTTGAGTAACACGATAATGAGCACTATTAGAACGGAGCATTTTGGCAGCTATTGTGCAAAATGCCTTCCGTGTAGCTCATTCTCACAACGACTTGTCAACGTGGGTATTATTCCTTTTAGTGTACAATGCTTTAGACACTTTGCTGGAGATTAGGGCAGTGAGCAGACCAGCTGCGGTCCAAACGTTTCCAAGAAATATCCTTTCACTTAGTACCTAGGATTTACTCTGGAGTCTTGTTGGAATGCTAACAGCAGATTAGTGGATCTGGATTGCAGCCCTAGGGTGTGTGCTTCCGACACTCTCAGGAGATGTGCGTTCTCCGGCCAGGACTCCAACCCAGCCCTAAAGATCAGGGATTTAAAATCAGTTTCTGCTTTCATGCTAGCTCTGGTGATTGATAGATAGTTTCTGAAGGTAAAGTAAGAAACATTTTAAAGGCCTTGAACAGAGAACGCTGCAAATGAACTCTCCTGACTCTTGGTTTACGGAAGGAAGGCGGTGACAAAGCCGCTGGGTTGATTTCCATGCTCCAGGCCACTTCTAAAACAAAGAGTGCTCATGGTGTAATATTTACACCATTAGAGGGCAAAGCACAGGTGCCTTTACATAAAACTTCGAGGAAATGATTTAGACCCAATATTTGTACAGCATGAAAAAAGTATTTGCCTTCATATTCACACTATAAAGGCAGATATAATTTTACTTTATACAAAAGGAAATTAATGTGCTAATTTTCCTGAAATTACTGAATTAATATACATGGAGTGGGCGGGGCTAGATGGTGACAGATTCTAGTTCCTGGCTGTTTTTACTAATATCAGTGTACTAGTTTTCTATTGGTGCCATAACAAATCATCACAAACTTAAGGCGACGCAAATGTATTAGCTTACAATTCTAGAGGACAGACATCTAAGTTGGGTTCCTTAGGGATAAGATACAGGGCACTGTGTGGCTTCTGAAGGCTTTCAGGGGACAAGCTATTCTCTCCTGGTCTGCTCTAGCCTCTTCACACTGCGTGAGTTCTTTGTCTTGTGACCACATCCCTAAACCCTCTTCTACTGTCTCCTATCTTTGGACTTTGACTCTGCTGCATTGGATTAGAAGGACCCTGGTGATGACTGGAGGTCCACTGAGAAAATTTAGAATAGTGTTCTTAACCACATCAGGAGGGTTTCTTCTGCCACATAAAGCAGGATATTCACAGGCCCAAAAATGAGGGCATACATATCAGTGTAAGTTCATATATTCTGCTTATTACAACTATAATTAGCTTGTATCCTATAGTTTCTGCTATATTTATCCTTTTATGCTTAAAATAATTTTATTGGGAACTTTAATATAAGAACATACTGCAAAATAGTTGTATTCCTATCAGGTTTTTTTATCCTCCTTTGTCCCCTTTTGCCAACTACATTCTACTGAAGGCCTTCCTCAATGTGGGTATCAGTAACGGCTATTGGGTCATACAGTGCTTCACAGTATGCTTTATAACTCTGTGGTTCTTACATTCTTTCTGCCTCCCTCTTCCTCAGTGTTCCCTGAGACTTGGAAGGTATGTTAGAAGTCTCCTTTAGTAATGGGCTCTCTGACGCCTCTTAGTTTTCAGCTTTGATGAGTTTTGAGTCTCCTCAGTGTCTACTGCCATCTCTGTGGAGAAGGTTCTTTGACTAGGAGTGATAGTAGCCCAAATATTTAATCTGCCACTTCATCTACAATGTTTCCTGGACCCTAGGAGGGTGTGATAGAAATGATTTATGTGGTGTTAGGCATTAAGCTTTCCCTTTTTGATGGGTCTTGCGTCTCCCTGGTATGCACCACCATCTGTAAAAAGCAGGTTCTCTAACCAAGAGTGCAAGTGTTAGAGACAACTGTCTTGCCTAAACATGCTGACAGCATGAATAGTATGCAAAAGCACCTTGAGTCAGGAATGTTTATGTTGGAAAAGCCAAATAAACATCTGTGCTGGGGTAGAGAGATGGCTCAGTGGCTAAAGGTTCTAGCTTACAAAGTCTAATGGTCTGGGTCCCATTCCCTAGTACCCACGTAAACACAAGTTGAGGAATACACCTGCTCCTACCTCAAATTGGATAAAATAAGTTAAATGCTAACCATAGCTCCCCATGCTCTGCTTACCATAGCCAGATACCTTCCTAGCAAACAAACCCATTTTTTTCAAACCACATGCTACAAAATCAAGAAAGTTCTCTCAAGATAGCCTGCATTATGTCAAGGTCACTATTTGTGATGAATATCTAAACTGTTTGTGATACATGCTTAAGCCTAGAAATATAAACATGGTGGGCCACAATTCCATGCCTCTGATCCCAGTGAGGACAGAGATCCCCCTGATTCCTCTTTCAAAAGTAAGCGAATTCCATAGCTCCTGGTCACATCCTTGTAACCACCATGGTGGGTGGTCTCTTCTCACAGCAGCCATGGTCAGCCCCCTGTTTCTCCGCACCTTCTCACTGCCTTAGGTAGCTCACTTTCTTTCCAAGTGGCGGCAAGGTTAAAGCCCTCAGCCTTCCTGATGGGGTGGGTAGTGCCCTCGGTGCCGCTCTCAGAAAGAATTGGCGCTCACCCACGCTGGGCTCGGCTGGCCTCCGTGCTGCATGGAGGCAGCCTGTCCATCCCATCTTAAGTTACAAGTAATTATTCTACTCTTCTTTTTACATACAGAAATGTTTATTTAAATATATTAAATGGGATTTTCTTTCACAGATACGGATTATTCTTTCTAATTCTTAAATAAAACTACTATGAAAAAAAAATTAGGCAAATTGTCTTTTTTTTTCCTCCAAGCCTGTGCTATCCTGCCTAGGATCTTCGGACCTTGCTGTGTGTGAACACAACATGAAAGCACCACAGATTCAAGGGGATAAACATATGTTTAGAAGATTTTTTTTGATGGGCATAACCTTTCCATTTAGTCAGAGAACAGTAGAAGCTTCCCTCTAGTGCCATTACCTTCCAAGCCACAGGCTTTCATCTTATCTTATTTTTTAATTTCATTTTATTATTTTTTTGGGGTTTTTTTTTGAGATAGGGTCTCTCTGTAGCTCAGGCTGCTCTTGAATTCACTATGGATTCTCAGGGTGGCCTCGAATTCATGGAGATCCTCCTACTTCTACCTCCCGAGTGCTGGGATTAAAGGCGTGTGCCACCATGTCCGGCTTTTATCTTGATTCTCAATACCAAGCATGAATTCCCTCTCTATCAGAGAGCAGTTCATTACCCCATAACATATATGACACTATTGCACTGATGGGTACATTTTGCTTGCTTGAATGGTTGATTTTGTATGTTGCAGGATTCAATATTTGTTAATACTGTTGGTGACTTTTCTCCACCAGCAGCTGATGTATAGCACTTTCCAGAACTATGACCACTAGCCAGCGGAAAGCTGACTTCCATCTCAGTTCCTACTTGATTCCTCAATGTCCTGAACCTATATTTTGTGATGTTTTTAGCAGTAGGGTCTTGTCTAGTGCTGGTGGCTAAGCAAGTGCTTTGGGCAATGGGCCCCATTGTTTTGGGGCCACATGATGTTTGCTGACCAACAGCTCACAGTGAGAGGTGAACAAATTATGGCACTGAGATTGACCAGCAGCAGCTTATGAATTTAGGATAAAGATTTCTCCACCTCAGCAGGGTTTTAAACTAAAATTATCTCTTTCTTTGAGAGAATTATATCTTTTAATTAGCTAATAAGTTTCTGTTTTCCAAATTCATACTATCTTTACTTTTGTGCATTCCTCTTCCCTCCATGCCTTTTCTCTGTCGCCAGTAAACTCTTCTTTCCTCTATATTCTGTCCCTCCACTCATCTATTATCCCTTCCTCTTATCCAGCCATGCTTCTCCTCTCTCTAGTCCTCATTCTAGCTTCTTGACCAGTAATACTGATGCTTACCACAACTTAAAAACAAGTCAAATTATTCCAAGTTAGGATCCACATATGAGAGAGAACATGTGGCTTTTGTATTTCTAAGCCTGTGTTACTGATGGTTAGTATAATTGTTTCCAGGTCCATCGATTTTCTTGTAGATTTCATAATTGCATTTTTCATTACCACTGAATAGAACTCCATCATGTCTATGAACCACATCTTCATTATCCATTAATTCATTAGTTGATGGACATTTGGGCTGATTCCAGTTCCTAGCTATTGTGAATAGAGCAGCCACAAACATTGCTGAGCCAGTATCCCTGTAATAAAGAGTTGAGTCTTTAGGGCATATTCCCAGGAGTGGTACAGCTAGATCAAATGGTAGATCTATTTTTAGGTTTTTGAGAACCCTCAGTTCTGCTTTCCATAGTAGCTATACCAGGATACAATCCTACCAACAGTGAATGAATGCTTCTTTTCCCCATACCTTTGACAGAATTTGTTGTCATTTTATTTTTCTGATGATAACTATTATGACTGAAAGCAGATGGAATCCCAAAATGATTTTAATTTGCATTTCCCTGATGGCTAAAGATACTGAACATGCTTTTAGATGTTTACTGGCCATTTGTGTTTCTCCCTTTGGTAAGTACCTGTTTAGTTCTCTGCCATACTTTTGGACTGGGTTGATTGATTTATTACTTAGTGATATTTTAGGTATTAAATGTCTGTCAGATAACAAAGAGGTTCTCACATTCTCTAAGTTGTCTATTTACTCTCTTGATGGTTTGCTTAGCTGTATGATAGCTTTTTAGTTTCATGAGATTGTTGAAGCTTCTGAGGGCTTATTCCGAAAGTCTTTCCATTGCCTCTCTCTTAAAGGGTTTTCCCTGCTTTTTCTCTAGTTGTTTCTGTGTCAGGTCTTATATTTGAGGTCCTTAATCCATTTGGAGTTAATTTTTGCATTCTTCTACATGCAGTCATCCCATTTCTTCAGTACCATTTGTTGAAAATGCTTTCTTTCCTCCACTATTTTTGTCCTCTTTGTCAAAGATTGGGTAACTGTAGTAACTTGAACTTATGCCTGGATCATCTACTTTATTCCATTGATCTATGTGTCTGTTTTTGTGCCAGTGCCATGATGTTTTTGTAATGAGGCTTTGTAGTTTATCTTGAACTCAGGTATGACATAACAACAGGAGCATTCTTTTTGTTGAGAATATCTTTGGCTATCTGAGGCCTTTTGTGCTTCTATATGATTTTTAAGATATTTTTCTGTTTCTGTGAAAAAATATGCAAGAATTTTGATTGGCATTGCACCAAACCTATATGTTGATTTTAGTAGGATGATATTTTCTTGGTATTATTTCTTCTGATCCAAAAGCATAGGAGATATTTCTATCTTCTTCACTTTATTTCTTCAGTGTTGTAATGTTATTACAGTAAAGGTCTTTCACGACCTTGGTTAGGGATATTCCAAGATTTTTACATTTTTGTGGCTATTGTATATCGGACTATTTTCCTGATTTCTTTCTCAGTATGTTTGTCCTTGGTATATACATGAAGGCTACCACTTTTTTTGTGTGGTTCATTTTGTATCCTGACACTTCACTGAAGTATTTATCAGCTATATGAGTTTTTAAGTGAAGTCTTTAGGATCTCTTAAGTACATAATTATATTATCCTCCAATAAGTCTATTCTGATTTTTTTTTTATTTGCAAGGGGAGAGATAGAGAGGTAAAGAGCAAGTGCCAGGGTCTTGTGCCACTGCAGATCTACTCCAGTCACATGTGCCACTTTTGTGCAGCTGGCTTTGTATGAATTCTAGGGAATCAAACCTGGGCTGACAAGCTTCAAAAGCAAGCACCTTTAACCACTAAGCCATCTCTCAAGCTCCTGACTTCCTACTTCCCAATTTGTATCCTCTTCATTTCTTTCCTTTCCCTTATTGCTTTAGCTAAAACACCAAGTACTATGTTAAATAGCAGTGAGGAACATGCATACTGTTATCCTTTTCCAGAACTTAGCGCCAATGCTTCTTTTCCTTAATTTAGCATGATGTGGGCTTTAGGTTTGTTATATATAGCCTTTATTAAGTTGAGATATAATCCTTCCATCCCTAGGCTCTCCAGTGTTTTCATCATAAAGGGGTGTTGTATTTTGGTTCAGGCCTTTTCTGCAGCTATTGAGGTAATCATGTGGTTTTTCTGCTTTTATATCTACTTGTAATATGTATTACACTTTCAATTTTTGCATTCCTGGGAGGATACTTACTTGATCAAGGTGAATGGTATTTTTGATGTGTACCTGGAATGGATTTGCAAAAGGCTTATTGAGAATTTTTGAATCCAACTTCATCAGGAATATAGGTCTATCAATTTCTTTTCTTGTGTTATTGTCTGCTTTTAGTATTTCTTCAAGTTTATGAAATAATTTGAGAAGAAGTGGATTGAGTTTTTCTATAAAGGTTTGTCAGTATATACAGTTTGACTTGGACTCTTTCAATTGGTAGAATTTAATAATTGTCATAATTTTGTTAGACATTCTAGTGCTATATAGATTATTTATCTTTTCTGGATTAAACTTCGGCAGATCATATATGTCAAGAAATTAATTAATTTCTTCCAGATTTTCCAATTTGATAGAATGTTACCTTTTTCAAAACATGTCCTTTTGATTCTAATTTCATTGGTATTTGTTGTAATATCTCCATTTTCACCTCTAATCTTATTGTTTAAGGTCTTCTCTTTCTTTTGGTTAATTTAGCCATGGCTTTATCATTCTTGCTTACTTTTTAGTAACCCTTTTGTTTCATCAATTTTAAATTATTTTCTTATTTTCATTCATTAATTTCTCCCCTGATCTGAATTATTTGTTTCCATCTTGTACCTTTGGGTTTGGACTTTTCTTGCTGGTCTATTGCTTTCAAATGGCTTGTTATTTATTTGAGATCTTACTATTTTTGTAATGTAGGTATTTGGCATTAAAAACTTCCATTTTAGGACTGCCTTCATTTTATCCCATAAGTTTTGGTATGCTGTGTTCTAGGCATTATTTGATTTCCTCTTGATTTCTTCAGTGACCCATCACATCTTCAAAAGTGTATTATTGTTCTGTGCTGCAGAGATGGCTTAGCAGTTGAGGTACTTGTCTGCAAAGCCTAAGGACCCAAGTTCAATTCCCCAGTACCCACGTAAGCCAGCTGCACAAGGTAGTACATACTCTGGAGTTCGTTTGCAGTGGCTCGAGGCCCTAGTGCACCATTCTTTATCTTCTTCTGTCACTCTCTCTCTCCAATAAATAAATAAAATATTTTTTAAAAGTGTATTGTTCAAACTCTAAGAGGTTGTGTGTCTGTGTGTGTTGGGATGTTTCCCTTGTTAATTTCTAGCTTTATTGGTTTTGATCAAATATAGTACAAAGATTTACATCAAATTTTCTAAATTTGTGGAGACTTGCTTTGTATTATATTATCTATTTTAGAGAAGGTTGCATGAGCTGTTGAGAAGTATGCACATTTTATAGTATTTGGATGGAATGTTCTATAGATGTCTATGAAAAAATTAGTTGAAGTTTATGGTGTCATTTAGCTCCATTGTTTATTTTTTGTTTAGATGGTTTCTCTATTGAGAATAGTGAGGTGTCAAAGTCACCCACTATTATTGTGTTGGGATTTATGTATAATTAATGTCTAGTAGATTTCACTTTATAAAACTCAGTGTTTAGTGCTTATATACATCCTCTTGTGGAATTGGTCCTTTGATGACTATAAAGTGGCCTTCTTCATTTCTTTTGATTAGTTTTGGCTTAAAGTTTATTTTCTCAGATCATTATAGCAACACCTGATTGTTTCCCCTTTCCATTTGCTTGGAATATCTTTTTCATCCTTCACCACAAGGTAGTGTCTATCTTTAATGGTAAGATGAGTTTCCTGAAAACAGCCAACGGATGGATTCTATTTTCTGACCTGGCCTATTAACCTGTGTCTGTTGACTGGGGAGTTGAGTCAATTGATGAGCAGAGTTATCATTGAGAGGTGTGAGTTAATACCTGTCATGTTGAAGACTTGGTGGATTTGGGTGTTTAATTGATCTTCATATGCTTTAACAACTGTCCTAGTGTTAATTATAGCTTTTCTTTTTCCTCCTGAGTATTGTTATTCTTCTTTTCTATGCCAAGTATTACATTCAAAAATCTAAGTAGGGCTGTTTTAATGCTAATATATTAATATAACCAGCTTTTGCCATGCAAATATTTTTTTTTTCTCTTTCTATTTTGGAAGATAATTTTTTCTTTGTATAGTAGTTTGTGTTGGCAGCCATAGTGTTTCATTATTTGAGATGCTTCATTCTAAACCCTCTGGCTTTGATAGTTTCCACTGACAAATTGGATGCTATTATGATGGGTTTACCTTTGCAAGTGACAAAGTAAGCTGTTTCTCTCTTGAAACTTTGTTTACTTGAAAAAGAGAGAGAGAGAGAGAAACACAGAGACAAAGACAGAGAGAATGGGCTTGCCAGGGCCTCCAGACACTGCAAATGAGCTCCAGATGTATGCACCACTGTATGCATCTGGTTTACATGGGTTATGGGGTATCGAACCTGGGTCTTTTGGCTTTGCAGGCAAGCATCTTAACCACTAAACCATCTCTCCAGCCCTTTCTCTTGAAACTTTTATTTCCCCCCCCCCATTTATTTATTTATTTATTTATTTATTTATTTATTTATTTTGGTTTTTCAAGGTAGGGTCTTACTCTGGCCCAGGCTAGCCTGGAATTCACTATGTAGTCTCAGGATGGCCTCGAACTCATGGTGATCCTCCTACCTCTGCCTTCCAAATGATAGGATTAAAGGCATGACCATGCCTGGCTTCCTTTTTAGTGTTATATATATATAATGTGATGTGGAAAATTTCTTCCCTTTTCCTGTCTGTTTGGCATTTTATATGCCTCTTGTATATGAATGGGCCTCTCGTTCAAAAGAATTGGAAACATTTTTCTTCTGTAATTTTATTGTTATTTTATATGCCCTTGACCTATAGCTTTCCTATCTTATATGCTCATGATTCAAGTGTTTGGTCTTTTTAAGGTATCCCACTTGTCTCTCATGTTCTATTTGTATTTTTTTAACATTAATTTTAGTTTTTTGATCTGTTTTATTTTTTTTCTGCCTTGTCCTCAAATCTTGGCATTTTGTCCTCCTCATGATCTACTGTGTTGGTATGGGCTTCTTGAGGGTCTTTTAACTGTGTTATCTTAATTTTTTTCATCATGTTTTTATTTTCATCATGTTTTTCTTTTATAAAAATATATTATTTGTTATTTACTTATTAGAAATTTACTTATTAGAGATAGAAAAAGAGAGAGAGAGACAGAGAGAGGGAGAAGATGCAGGAGAGAGAGAGAGAGGAAAAAGGGCATTCCAGGGCCTCTAACCTCTGCAAATGAACTACAGACACGTGTGCTACCTTGTGCCTCTGGCTTATGTGGGTCCCGGGGAATTGAACCTGGGTCCTTTAGATGTACAGACAAGGGCCTTGACTGCTAAGCCATCTCTCCAGCCCCATTCTGTTTTTCTTCAACATCTTTGTTTATTGTATTCCATTTGCCTTTCTTGGTTTGACATCCTCATTGCATTTAGTTTATTGTCTGTGCTCTCGGAATTTGTTCAAGCCTTTGCTCATGTTCCTTTTAAATTCATTGAGGTGTCTACTGAGTTTTTTTAGTTGGCTGCTTGCATTTGATTCAGCCATTTGCTCATTTCCTCTTTAAGTGTGTTGTATATGTTTATCACAATTGCAGTTTGTAATACTTTGTATGGAATTTCCTGTAAATAGGTCTCCATTGGAGTTTTCATGTGTGGGACAAGGCATTCTTGGTGGGGATATCTGGCTTTGGTTTCTTGTGGTTTTGGTTCTGCATTGGAGTTTGCCCATATGGAAATTATTTCTATGTCTTGCTGAGAATGCAGCAATAGCAGCTCTTCTTGTACCTCTGTTGAGTGACCTGGAAATCCTTGTTCCATGCAGTTGTGGGTGGATAGCCTACATATGGGTCTGACCTGGGCATAGGGGTCATCTTATGTTGTGGTTCACTGAAGATCTGTGCATGAAGGCCTAGCACTAATATGTGGGTGTGGACAGTAGGTCTGCACATGTATCTGGGCTGGGTGTAATATGCAGAGATGGGGCTGGACCAATGCCAAGTGACCTAGTCTTCTTTACTCCAGGTAGGCTTGGGCAGGTGATCTATACAAGGGTCTGAGCTGGGCAAAGGAATGAGTCTTTGGTGCTGCTAGACAGGGGCCTGTGGAAGGCAGCTTCATCCTCCTTAATCATATGGGCATTTGGTCAACACATAGGTCTGGGCTGGGAACAGGGGTGAGCCTCTGGTGCTGCTTGCAAGGGACCTGTGAGATGCAATCTGGTTCTTGTAACTCTGAGTGGGCATGGGTGGGTGGTCTACCTCTTAACTTGTTGGGTACTTCTTTGAATTGAAATATTTACATGAAAGTCATTCCAGAAATGACATTAACAAATATTGGCAAGAAATACTCTAAAGGAAATGAAAAGGACAGACACATAGATTTCAGTCCTTAAAAATGACACATAGGTTAGGATCTAGTTTTGTCTGATTCACATAAGGATGCTCCCTTTTTTGTAATTCAAATATTTTCAAAATCCTGCCCCTCCTCAGTACTCAGGTAGATACATAATAAATGAAGCAACTAAGAACTCATACAAATAGAGTATGGTACCCAATTCTAATCTGATTAATAGTTTTCAGAATGACAACAAACCAGTATGTCAAACAGCACTAATAATACTCACTGAATTCCTTTTATAAAGAACACATTTGTAGATAGAAGTTCATGTTTTCATTGAGGGCAGAGTTTATGATAATGAAACCTGAAAGGAATTAGAAGCAGTAGAAGTGGCATGAGATGAAAAATCAAAATACCTTTGATGCAAAAAAAAAAAAAAAAAACACCCTGTTCATTTGTAAGTTAGGGTCCTACAGGTGAGTGGAAGTACCTCTGGAAAAGTAGATTGGACGGTTATGTTGTGTGGATGTTTCATGCCAAGCTAAGGAGTTTAAACTTGGTAATCCACAATAACAAGGATGATAAAACATTGTGTTCTCACAGTGCTGAGTAATTTATCAAGTGATTTTCCTCACACTCAGTCACTTGACTTCTTCCCCCGACAAGTGAGCTAGTGCATGCTTACACGTGGGCACCTGTAGGACTCACACGCATGCAAGCAGGCACATATCCACCACACACACACACACACACACACACACACACACACTATATACAAGCACATATCCACCACACATAGATACACAAGCACATAAACACACATATACACATACCATACCACATACCACATATAAGTTAACCTCTTTGCCGTACTTATCTGCTATACTCTCTATTCTTCTTACCCTGCTTTGTGTTTGTTTTTGGTCAATCTTAGTATGCTGTGGTAGTTTGAATGTAAATGGCCCCATAGCTCCATATCCCCAATTTACAAATTAGGAAATCAAAGTCCTAAATGCTTAAGTGACCTTTATGATATCCCAGTACTGTTAACTGGTTTATCAAGATTAAAAATCCAATACTTTTAAAAATTACGCATTTATGTATTCTTAAAATGTTTAATTGTGTGGGGCTATGTGTAGGTTCATGTGTGTGAGTGAAGGCAGATGTGAGCCACAGAGTACATGTGAAGGCCAGAGGACACGTTTCAGATTGGTTCTTGTCTGTCCACCTTATTTGAGATGGGGTTTCTCTCACTACATTCTGCTATTTGCTATCCTTCCATGAGCTTCTGGGAAATTCTCCTGTCTCTGCCTCTCATCTTGCCATCAGCATGTTGGGATTTCCAAAGCCAGCCATGGTTTGTAGCTTTTTATATGGGGTTTGTGGATTGAACTCAGGTACTATGTATTGAGAAGTGAGCACTTTTATCCACTGAACCATCTCTCCAGCCCAAAAATGCTTTTTTAATATTGTTTGATATCCAGTGAAAGTCAGTGGGGAACAGAGGTAGCAACATATTTAAAATATATAAGAATTGAACAAATAGGGGCTGGAGAGATGGCTTAGCAGTTAAGCGCTTGCCTGTGAAGCCTAAGGACCCCGGTTCGAGGCTCGGTTCCCCAGGTCCCACATTAGCCAGATGCACAAGGGGGCGCACGTGTCTGGAGTTCGTTTGCAGAGCCTGGAAGCCCTGGCGCGCCCATTCTCTCTCTCTTCCTCTATCTGTCTTTCTCTCTGTGTCTGTCGCTCTCAAATAAATAAATAAAAAAAAATTAAAAAAAAAAAAGAATTGAACAAATAGGATCTTCCCTAAATGCCATCTTAATGTTTCTTAAAACTTTTTCTTCTTACCCAGATTGGCCAGAAGCATTAGCAGGACAGAATGACCAACCCTGGATTCTGAAGGTCTACCATTGCACCTACTTTACATGGTATTGAGTAGTACTTTGCAATTATTCTCAAGTTAATTCCTGTGTATGTTTTCCCATTCTGTATTTTAGGCTCTTTGGCTCACAGATCATAATGTCTGTATCTTTTATATCCCTGTATTTTGCACAGTATTGGGCTCTAAATAGAATTGTCATGACATATTTACAAAATGGCTGCTATATCTCAAATTTCTATTTTTTACATGTCACAGGTGCAGCAAGAAGAAAAGAATCTCAGTGGATGATTGAATTTCTGTTTTCTTTTCTCTTCCTTTCTCTTATTTTCTTTATTCTGCTTTTCTTTTCTTATTCTTTTATTTTTCCTTTCTCTTTTTTTCTCTCATAAAGGGAAAAACTCTGCTCTCTGCAGCTAGAGGCCAGGAAATCTAGTGGTGAAATTGCAATGCAAACCCAAAGGACTGTGAACCAGAAGTGCTAACATGCAAGGGCAGGAGGGAATGGACAGCTCTAATCAAGCTCAAAGCAAATTTGTTCTTCCACTACATTTTTTGCTCTATTCAGGATATCGACTGATGAATGAATATAGGAAATGTGCTATGCCCACATAGCATATTATTAGTTGGCAACAATGGAGTGAAATACAGATTCATGGTCTAATTTTTAAAAATGTACACAAATGTAAAATAATTGCCATTTCTCTAGTGAAAATGCAAGTGTCACAAATATATTTGGAAAACTGTTCATCATAATAATCCATCAGAGAAATGTAAATTAAAACCATAATGAAATACTGTCTGCACTCATTGGCATGCCTAGCTTTAATAAATAGAAAGTATAGCAATTGCTAGTGAGTATGTGGAAACATTGAAATATACATATAGAGCTAATAGACATGGAAAACTGTACCAAAAATCTGTCTTGGAAGTTTCCAAAAGGTTAAACCTTAAGTCAGTAAATCAACCAACAATTCATTCCATTAGGTACACATGACAGATTAAGGCATATTTTTGCAAAAACTTACATGAATAGTCAGTCATAGCAGCATTATTGGCAATTGACAAACATTACATACAACTTGAATATTCATCAGTCACTCAGTGGATGAACAGATAAATAAAATGAGCTTATCCACAAAATGGAATTTTATCTAGAAATAAAAGGAGCAAAACATTGATGGATGACCCCAAAATCACTATGCTAAATAAAAAATTCATTAAAGGCCATATAGTAGATTTCTACTGATATAAAACGTCCAGTATAAGCCAATATTTACTGATGGAAAGTAAATGAGTGCTTGCGTAGAGCTGTAGGAGGAGAGAGGAGGAAATGGGGCACGACTTTATAGTGTATAAAATTTCTTTTTGACATGATAAAAATATTCTAAAATTAGTTGACAGTAATGGTCATACAACCCAGTATGTAAACTAAAATTACTGAGTAGTATACTTTAAAAGACTGAATTGTGTGACTTGTGAATTATATCTCAATTTATCTGTTTGCTAATATTACTTGGACAAGCAGTTTAACCTAAAGAAATACTTCCAAGAATCATCACTCCCATTCATCATTATGCTGTACCCATTGACCAGCTTCCTAACATCTGCATTGTCTGACCATTGGCTCTTATCTTGGCAGATGAGTTAACCTTTGGGAATAAGCTGACATTCTGGTCTTTGCAGCCATGTCTTGTAAGTTTTCAAACTGAAATGATTTCCTCAGAGCTTGATTGTAATTAACGTGAACTCACATAACTAATTTTAGCAACCACAAGGCTAAACACAGGTCTAACACAAGTATTATATGCCCAAGGGGAAAATCTTTAAATAGGCAGCCAACCAGATAGCTGGTTTTTTCCTTCTAACAGGTATAATATACTGCATGGATTATTATTGTTATCAGGGCAGCAACTATAAAGATTTCTGGTTGACATGTCTATCATATCCCAAAAGAAAAAAAAAAAAAAACTAAACCAGATTAAATTTAAGGTAAGATATTTTTCTAGATTTTGTTTTCTGTAATGAATGTGAAAACATTGCAATAATAAAAAGTAAATGTGGGGTGCTGCAGAAATGGCCCAGCAGTTAAAGGTGCTTACTTGAAAAACCTGCTGAGCCAGGTTCAATTCCATAGCATCCCCATAAAGCCAGATGCACAAAGTGCTGCATGCATCTGAAGTGTGTTTGCAGCTGCATGAGGCCTTTTGTGCCTACTTTTCTTTTCTTGCTTTAAGTTAAAAAAAAAAGTATTTTTGAAAAGTGATTTGGATTTTAGTATCTATGTCAGTTTAAATAAAAATGGAATTAATGAATGAACTCATATCATAAGTGTAATGTTTATGGATTGATGAAGATGTTTAGTCTGCCTCAGGTGGATTAACCTTAGGTAGTTGATAATGAAATAGTACAACACAGGATGCAACTTAAATTGTGTTCTGTAAAGATAGTGCCTACTAGATTATGTACAACGGAAAGTCTGATTTCTTACTAGCTTTCCTAGAATGAGAGGATTCTAGAATATCAGAGAAAAGATTCTTTGTGTTCTACCATTCCTATTGCCTATTTAATATATTCATAGGAATCTATGGTGTCTGAATAAAATTTTAAAGTTTTATTAGGTGAAGGTTTCCATGATAAGATTACGTTTGTATAAATATTTCCAGATTTTATGCTTGCATATTTAAAGTACTTATTAAGAAACAACATTCACTTAATGGCCTTACTGCCTAGTACCCTGTGTGAACTGGAGTTTAATTATGCACCCGGCAATGTTCTCAGTGCGCAAATGTGCTAACTAAGGAAGCAGACTAGAGCTCCCATCTTTGAGAACATGTATTCTAGTGCAGCAAACAAATTAGATAAACAAATAAATGCATACTTTGATGTTGGAAACTGATACACACGCTGAAGGAAAAAAGACAGGGTGGTGGCAGAGCACTAATTTTAGATGGGGCATAGGAGTTGGGGAATTCCTCTCTGCAAAGGCACTATTGAGAAGAGACATGAAAGAGGATAGGGGCAAGCCCTCGGGATTTCTAATGAGGAACAACATTGCAGACACTAGGAACATTTTGTAGATCTGGCAGGACCCTGACCTGTACCAAAATACCCAACAGTGGATATTTTATAAGGCTCAGAGTTTTGGAGAAAGAGTCTAGAATCTGTTGTCAACACCTGTTATGTATCTTCTGATATCTTCTGGCTGAATAATTACATGGTAGGAATATGTAAGATATGAATCAGGAGACTGGGGTGGGGTTGAGATTTCTCTCTTATAACAACCCACTCTTGCAGGAATGAAACAGGCCATCTGAGAACTATATTAATCCTTTCTGAGTGAGAAAGATGCCCCTCTGTGAGCTGTTCACTTTCCAGTCAGCTCCACATTTCAGAAATCTAGAACCTCTTAACACCTTCTGCTTTGGAGACTAAGCCTCCCATACATGAACTATGATGGTTAATCCTGACTGTCAACTTGATTAGACTGAGAAGCCAATGGATTAATGAATTACACCTCTGAGTGTGTCTTTGAGTGCCTTTCTGAGAGAATTAATTAAGCAGGCAGGCAGGAGCCCCTGCATATAGGAGCACCATCATAGGCTGGGGCCTGGATAAAATAAAAGGGAGAAAAGGAAAAAGCCAGAGTACTGACATCTCTCTTTTCTCCCCACCACTGTAAATTGCTCTGCTATCCCCACATCATGCAATTGGAACCCCTAAAAGCCTAAGCCAAAATAAATTCTCTCCCTTAAGCTTAACACACACACACACACACACACACACACACATATATACATGATATATATGATATACATATATGTATATGTATATATATATATATACACACACATATACATACCCACACACACATACATACACACACATATATGTGTGTGTAATTAAACCTATCTTTAAAAATAATTAAGGAGGAAAAATGTCTGGATCAAACTACATAGAAAAAATAATAGAATTGAGAATGATAGGAAATGAGATAGAAAGAATGGGTGCACCAGGGCCTCAGCCACTACAAATGAACTCCAGATACATGCACCACTTTATCCATCTAGCTTTATGTAGGTATTGGGGAATTGAACCCGGGTTGCTAGGCTTTGCAGGCACATGCACACATGCCTTAACCATTGAGCCATCTCTCCAGTCCTTAAAGTTTTCATTGAAGAGATCACTTCCTTGGTTTGAATATTCTAAGGTATTTTATTTATTTTTTATTGAGGCAGTTGTGACTGAGAATTTTCCCATGGATGTCATTGTTAGCATGTTTGCTACTGGTATGTAGGTTGGCTACCATTTTCTGTGTAACAGTTTTGTATCCTGTTAATTTGATGAAAGTATTTATTAGCTTTGGCATTTTTCTGGTAGATTCTTCATAATATGTTATGTATAGAATCATATGGTGTGCAAAATAAAGAGAATTTGACTTCTTCCTTGCATGTTTGTGTCCCTTTTATGTGTTTCTTATCTTACTGCTGAAGCTAAGACTTCCTGTACTATGTTAAGTAAGACTGGAGAAAGTGAACACCTTTGGATGGTTTCTGATTTTGGTGGAAATGTGCAATTTTCCCTCTTTAGTATAATGTTGCCTGTAGGTTTGTCATATATAACTTTTATTATGTTGAGATATATTCCTTCTATTCCAAATGTCTTTAATAATTTATCATGAAGCAATTTTGTATTTTTTTCAAATGTCTTTTTTGTACCTAATGAGATGATCATGTGATTTTTGTCCTTGATTCCAATTATACAGTATCACATTGATTTATTCATGTATATTGAATTATCCTTGAATCTCTGAAATAAAAACCACTTGATGATGGTGAATGATCTCTTTGATGTGTTCCTGTATTCTTATTTATTTATTTATTTTTATTAATTAGGAACTTCGTATGAACAACATTATATGCTGGTACCATTTTATTAAACAAGATGTTTCATATGAATGCATCATGTGTTGGTACCCTCTTTTCCCTCGTCTCTGACCTCATTCCATTGGAGACACTCCTCAGTAGGGCTGCAGGTATTCCCTGTGGGGTTGTTGTTTATGCAGTGTGGTAGCAGTATTCAGTTATTTTTTGGAGGGGAGGGAATGCCTCTGGGCATGATGTCTCAACCTGTGGCTCTTACAATCTATTTCTTCCCTCTTCCACAAAATTCCATGAGCTGTGTTGGGTGAGTTTTTAAAAATATTTCTTTCTTTATTTATTTAAGAGAGAGAGAGAGAGGAAGAGGCAGAGAAAGAGAGAATGGGGGCACCAGGGCTTCCAGCCACTGCAAACGAACTCTAGACGAATGTGCCCCCTTATGCATCTGGCTTATGTGGGTCCTGGGGAATCGAACAGAGGTCGACTTCACAGGCTAAGTCTACTTCAGTGATGAGCTCTTAGGAGCCTCTGGATCTCTACTTAGGTTAATGTTGAGCATACTCAGGGTCTGTTTCCTATACCCTGGCACTGATTATCAGGAACAAATATTTGCATCTATGTTCATGAGGGTGATTAATTTGTAATTTTTGTTGCTGTGTCTTCATCTGGTTTTGGTATGAGGGTAATATTGGTTTCATCAAAGGAGGTTTGTATTGTTCCTAACTTTTCTACTTTCTAGAGCCATTTAAAAAGCATTGTTGGGCACACTCTCTTGTCGCTATGGTCCACCTTGTGTTGGCCAGGGGATGATGTCCACCCTCTGCTAATGCCATCATTTTCCCTGCCATCATGGAGCTTCTCCCTCAAGTCTGTAAGCCAAAATAAGTCTCTTTGTTTTTCCCCATAAGCTTCTCTTGGTTAGGTGATTTCTACCAGCAATGCAAACCTGACTGCAACAGTAAAGTCATATCAAAGAGTGCGATTGCTGCTAGACACCTGACTGTGTGTCTTTGGCCTTTTGGAGCTGATTTTCAAGAGCAATGTGGAAGGATTTAAGACCTTGGCCTAAGAGACACCTTGCAGTGCTGTAAGTACAGCTAGGTGGACTATTCTGGTTAGAGTTGAAAGATCAGAATGCAGTAAGAACTATAGACTGTGACGTTTGACTTATGAGGGTAAGAGCTTTGCTTGGATGGGGCTAGCCATTTGTGTGAAAAGCTTGCTGTTATGCCCATGTCCTGAGAAGTTGTGCAGGGTTGCTTTGGGTTGAAATGAACTGGTATGAGCAGAGGGATATGGTACAGAAAGAAAAACCTCTGGGTGAACTGCTGCCCATTCCACTGAAATTGAGAGATTATAAACTTTGAGATTGGGCCAGCTGATTTGCAGTGGGGCAACAGGAAGAATGCAGACTCTTTTGATGGGGCCTGAGTGCTAAAAGAGTGTCCTGTGCAAAGTCTGCTTTATTTCCCTTCTGGATTAACAAATTGGCACCCTACCTGGTATTGTGGAATGTAAGAAATGCAGGAAAGAGAGAGTCATTGAATTTGCAACATGGTCTTGTGTTTTGGAAATGGCCATGGGCAGTGTGAAGCAGACCCAATGTGGCCATGAGGATGAACCATGGATTGCAGTGGAGATGCCAGGACCACGACATGACTGCTAAGGAAAGCTGCCAGCCCTAATATAAGTTTTCCAGGACTGTAAGTAGCCTAGGTGGAGGGGTGGAATTGGAATACCAGAGACTTGTTGCTGGTTAGGATTATTGGACTTGGAGATTTGTCATTGACTAGCATTGTTGGACTTGGAACTACAGAGTTTGATGTTTGTCCTGGCTGTTTTAAATCTTGTATTGGTTGAATGTTTCTTTGCTATGCCCAATGCCATCTATTGCAGTGTGAATGTTTATTCTTTGCCATTATGGGTTTGGGGGGAATTTTTTTGGTATGATGGATCAGTTAGAAGATCTTGGGCTATGGGGATATATGAACATCATGGGAACTGATAAAAATGATGGGGATTTTTAAAGTTGAAAAAAAAAATAAAAAGCATTGTTGTTAGTCCTTCGAAAGTCTGGTAACGTTTACCAGAGACTCCATCTGGGCCTGGCCTTTTTTTTAGTTGGGAGATTTTTAAAAAATAATTTCTTTGATCTTAATGCATGTTGTAGGTGTCCCAAATGGTTTATCTTATCTTGATTTATTTTGGTAGGTAATTTATACCTAAATTCATCCATTTTATTTTATTTTTTTAGATTTTTCCAACATCGTGTAAGTATATGTTTCTAAGGTAGGTTCTTTTCAAAATTTTATTGCTACCTGTTAAATGTTTTCCTTCTCATCTCTAATTTTATTAATTTGGGTTTTTGCTCTCTTTTGGTTGGTTTTAGTGCTGGTTTCATTGATCCTTTGTACTATTATACTTTTTGCTTTAATCTTAATTTTTTCTTTCTGTGTATTAAGTTTCGGTTTGGCTTATTCTTTTTCCAAGGTCTTAAGGTGCATCATTAAGTTCTTTTTTTTAGTTACCACTCTAATTTCTTATCACAGGCACTTAAACTATAGATTTCTCTCTCAGGACTGCCTTCATTGTACCCCATGTTTCTTTCTTTTTGTAATTGGAATTTTCTTTTAATTTTTTAAAGACATTTATCTATCTATCTATCTATCATCTGTCTATCTATCTATCTACCTATTTATTTACTTATTTATGATAGAGAAAGAGAGAGAGAGAGAGTAAGAATGAATGTGCCAGGGCCTCTAGCCACTGCAAATGAACTTCAGGTGCATATGCCACCATGTGCATGTGTCTTATGTGGGACCTGGAGAAGTGAACCTGGGTCCTTTTATTTTGCAGGCAAGTGTCTTAACCACTGAGCCATCTCCCCAGCCCCCATAAGATTTTTTATGTTATTATTATTATTTGATTCTAGAAAATTTTTATTTCTTTCATGATCCATTATCATTCATTTCCCTGAGTTTGTATTTGTTCTATTGTCTCTCTTGCTGTTGATTAGTAGTTTCATCGCATTAGAATCAGGTAGAATACAAGAAATTATTTCAGTTTTCCTGTGCTTGTTAAGATTTTCGTTATATCCTAAGATATGATCTGTTTCAAAGAAAGTTCCATGAGCTGTTTAAAAGAATGTATATTCTGCAGAATGGGTGGAATATTCTGTAGATTTCTGTAAGGTCTGAAATTATATCTTCAGGGTAGGAGTTCAAGGTGACAGGTATGTCTTCTGTACTACTTTCACAGGAGAGTATTAACACCAAGAGTGACCCAGGCTGGTGAGTATGCCTGCTATTCAAATGTCTTAGTATCAAACTAGCAATGGTCATTTCTACTTCTGTAATTGCTGGAGGGTAAAGGATCAAGGCTTTTCAGGTGAGTTTCTATCTCATCAAAGATGATCTTATGAAACCTATTTCCTCTTTGCTGCCCCCCCCCCAGGGTTTTTCAGCTGTCTGGGTTGGTCAGTTTTTTGGGTCAGCTGGTTTGGGTACTACATGGGGCAGGGGCAAATGGGTTCTCTTGGCTTCCTGCAGTCTGAGGTGGTATTCCTGGTGCTGACACAAGAGGGAAGGGAGTATGAAATACTGTCTGGGGCTGGAGAGATGGCTTAGCGGTTAAGCGCTTGTCTGTGAAGCCTAAGGACCCCAGTTCGAGGCTCGGTTCCCCAGGTCCCACGTTAGCCAGATGCACAAGGGGGCGCTCGCGTCTGGAGTTCGTTTGCAGAGGCTGGAAGCCCTGGCGCGCCCTTTCTCTCTCTCTCCCTCTGTCTGACTTTCTCTCTGTGTCTGTCGCTCTCAAATAAATAAATTTAAAAAAAAAAAAAGAAAAAAGAAATACTGTCTGGGGGGTAGTATGCTGAAGCTGCTCAGCTGGTACCTGTTGTCTTTGATTTTAAGTCATTACCTTTTTTAATTGAGTATATACTCTGTTTTGGCATTTTAAGTGCTGGGGTTTCAAAACTTAGTGCTGTCATGAAGTGAAAACATGAAATTGACTTTACTATGCCTTAGCTTGGTTTTGTTCTTTAGACTAGGTCAGGGTTGCCACAGTAAGAAATTGATTCTCTAAAGTTCACAAGTCTGAAATGAGACTTATGGGACTAATACAGGGTCTGCTCCTGTCCCCTGCCGGCTTGTAGAGGCTGGTATTCTTTGTCTTATAGTTATATCACTCTAACTCTGTTTCTATTTTTAGATTCCCCATTCCCTTTGTCCTTCTTATGCCCCAACTTGAAGATTTTATAAAGCTCACTAGGTGGTGCAAAATGATCTTGTCACAAGAGCATTAGCATCATCATATCTGCCAAGCCTCTTTTGCCTTTAAGGATAAATTGTTCACAGGTCCTAGGGATTTGAACCTAGGTATCTGGAGGTGGGGACACACTTTCCAGTCTATTTATGTATCAAAGATCTTTCAGATCAAAGTATTCAATTTCTTTGGGGGATGCTTCCTATGAGGATTTGTAGAAGTCTGATGGAATGACATCCTTCTTTTCCCCTCACATTTCCTGTGTGAGTCCCATCTACTAGTGAGCAGGGTGTTCAGAGACTGAACTCCACTACCAAACCTTCTGGTATTTACCATCTTCCTTCATCTTGATGATATTTTTAGTCATAGTCTTATTTTGGATTGCTTATTGGTGATAAATAGCACCTCTGTCATTTTCTGTCTGTTCTCTGAGGAACCAACTGAGATGACTATGAAAAGAATATGGATGCTATGGGGAGGGGGGTCTATCAACTTCTCATACAGGAACTTGGAGGGAATACAAAAGCATATTTCTTTTTAATATTTTTTTCTTTTCTTTTCCTTTGGAGAAGCAGGTTTCAATGAGCCTTTGATTTCTGGATTTGTGTGCAACTCTTGTTTGTATATATTTTAATGGATGGATAAGATATATTTTCATTGCATTTTCTAAGGATATAAAAATTTGCAAATACTAAAACTTATTCTAGAATATCATATTTATGTTTCCCTTACTCTTTCAGTGTCTCCAAGAGTGGTAGTGATATATTGCTTTTCTTCATCTATATTGCTTTTCTTCACCCAGGCCACAAAATAGACATGAAGGCAACTCTTCTACTTAATAAACACATGATAATAGTGGCACAATTGTTCTCTCTTTATTATGGTAATTTTTAGATCACAGAACCCATTCTGTCTAGTATAGACTATCCACTTACCTCCTGATATTTTTAGCATTTAAAAGTTTCATGCCCAATTTCAACATTGCTGTTTACCAAACTGGAATAAGAATTACTTCAACAGCTGGTAAACATTTATAACAATTCAAATCACATTTTCTAACTCATAACACCCTCCAAACCCTCACCAATATTCATTCATAGTTTCCAGCCTTCTCGTCTCAATTCAACTCACAAAACACAAGATTAAAATGATATGAATGTTGACAGTTTAATGATTTTCTTTCTTATTCCGAACTATCACATTTCTGTGAAACTGTGGCTCCATGCCATGATCTTGTTACTTTGTGAAAAGATCATATAATTCCTTGAGAGTAGAGCTCAAATTTTTATCCATTTCCTTATCTCTAACATTGAACATTACACATAAAAATGCTAGGGAACCAACTGGTGCTGGCTCCTGGACTGAATTCAATGAGAAGCTGGCTGGCTGAGTCTGAGCTTTACTCTTGGCTTCCTGAATGTACTTCCTCTGCTTCATGCTCCTCTGCTGTTTGGCCTGACATGGTGGACTGCATCCCATGGAATTTGAAGCTGAAATAAACCCTTCTTTCCTTAAATTGCTTCTTGTTGGCTTTTGGCCACAGCAATAAGAAAAGTAACTAATACGCCCTTTATCAGACATTTGGCTTGCAAATTTCCCCTCCTGTACCATGGGACACTAATTCAGTGTATTGGATGTTTCCTTTACTGTGTAGAATCTTTAATTTTATGTTATCAAACATGTTCACATTTGCTTTGGGTGCCAATGATTTTGGTGACATAGTTAAAAAAAAATTATTGCTATGACAAACATCATTGAATTTTATCCATGTTTCCTTATAGCAAGTTTTGTTTTTGTATCTTCATATTTATGACTTCAAAGTCTGTTTTGAGTTATTTTGCATATGATATACAAGAGCCCGGTTTTCATTTACTTACCTATTTATATTTGTTTGTGGATATCCCATTTTCCCAGCAACATTTTCATACGACTACCTTTTCTCTAACTTGTATTCTTGGTGCTTTGATGACAAATTTGTTGACCATATTTAGATTGAGGTTTAACTTTGGGTTTTCTCTTCCATTCTATTGGTCTGTGCATCTGCTTTTATATCACTACCTTATGTTGTTTCATTAATTATAACATTGTAATATAATTTGAAATAAAAATGCTTGGGAAATATTTGTCATAGTCAATCAATATTTATGAATATCAAGTGTAGTTTTAGTCATGAAACTTAATTATCTTTACTTTCTTCTCCATTAATTGTATGATCCTCTAACATATATCTAGATTTGAAACTGTGGTCTCTGAGACAACTCCAGCTGCTGCCTGCTTTTTTTAAATGAAGAATGTCATGCGATAGAGCTGGACAGTTGTGAGACTGCAATGACTAAAATATTTACTGTCTCACCCTCTGAAGAAATGCTTATCAACTAATTACCAGTGCTACACAGCCCAGAAAAGTTATTTCTGGACATGGAAAGGGCTCCTATCTGTGATGCTTTTTAAAATATGGTATGGTGGTTTGAATAGATACCCTCACATAGATTCAGAAGTTTCTTAGATTTCTAGCTATCTGACTGGAAAAGGGGTCACTGGACAGATCCTTGGGTTTAGTTTAAGGTGTGCTGGTGGATTTTGAATTCCAGTCTAAAAATATGCAAAGTGCCCAAGTTCCAAATGAAGTTACTGAAGTGTGCTTCGTGGCTTTTGGGTTTTGGTTTATGGCTTCTCTCTCTCTGCTTGGACCTATGAAAGCAGCATAGCTTTTTCTGCCATTATGGAACTTCCCCTCTTTCTTCAATAAATATCCCTTCCTCCATAACTATGCCTGGTTTGGAAGTTCATCTCAGTAACCTGAAGCTGTCTGTCACATATGGACTATCTTCCTATTTCTTCCTTACCTCACCCTTAATCTCCACTTAAAACAGATACTGAATCATTGTTCAACTCTTCATAAAACAGAAAGAATGAATATGAGCTTCAGAGAGCAGGAGTGGAGTCTGGTTTATAATGAACTCAACAGCTATTGTTTGTATGAAGTGCAATGTTCAAATGTCTGATCAAATGTTATATAATCTGTGGTCACATCTAGGCTTTCATGAAGGTAGATCACATTGCATGTAAAATCCTTTATAGGATGTTTTTCTAATTCTTACTACAGCCATAGCCCAAGTAAATACTTCAGAGCAATGAAAGGAGAGTCTTTGAATGGGCACTATGGAAACACCATTAGAAAGTGATGTAAAAAGGTAAGTATCAAATATACACAGATTTTCAATAGCACTTTTGATGGCTTTAGACAATACTAACAAAAAAAGCAATCAATAATAAAGGAAAGTAATGTATGTAGCATGGAGTGACTATTTCTCAGCACTTATCAAAAAGGAAAAATAAATGATATATACAATGCTAATATAAAAATTAGTTTAAGCTGGGCATGGTGGCACACACTTTTAATCCCAGCACTTGAGGTAGGAGGAGTGCCAAGAGTTTAAAGCCAGCCTGAGATTACATAGTGACTTCTAGGTCAGCCTGAGCAAGAGTGAGAAAAACAAACAAACAAACAAACAAACAAACAAAAAAGAGTTTGCAACAAGCAATAATGTTAATAAAGACATTTTATTCTGAACTAACTTAATGACATTCAGAGGTTTTAAAATATTTCTCGGGCTGGAGAGACGGCTTAGAAGTTAAGCATTTGCCTGTGAAGCCTAAGGACCCTGGTTCGAGGTTCAGTTCCCCAGAACCCACAAAGCCAGATGCACAAGGGGGCGCACATGTCTGGAGTTCGTTTGCAGTGGCTAGAGGCCCTGGCGCGCCCATTCTCTCCCTTTCTCTCTCTCTTTCTGCCTTTTTCTCTCTCTGTCTGTCACTCTCAAATAAATAAAGAAAAGTAACAAAAAATTTTTTATATAAAAAAAATTTCTCTTTCAGGACTTCTCCATATTATAATCCTGGGAAAGATAGATTTTCTTAACAGTGTTTTGTCTGTAGACAAGGTCATAAGCTGGTGAACCTTTCTCGTTGCTAACTCTTTCTCATTAAGGAACAATGTTAGCTGCCCTAGGGCTTTCTAAGGTATAGGAGACCTCTTCAGTGGTAATGTTTGGAACTTTATGTACACATGCGTAAAGCTATGGGATACATGGCACACATTTCTGCCATTCGATGGCCACAAAATGGCATGACAGCTCAGGTGCACTAAGTTAAAAGGCTGCATCCCAACCTGGAGCTGCTCTGTAAAGAGACGGGAAGACAATGAAAATTCCTCAGGGTAGGGATGGCTGGTGGAATAAACAAGACTACAGGAATAGAGGGACAAGGACACAAGAATGTGATGTTTTGTTTATGTTTTTTACTTTACTTTGTATGTTGCCTTCCTGATTATGACAATGTGGATGGGTTTTGCGATTTCTGTGACTACTTAATGATATATAAAGACATACAGCCAGATATGAGCCTATTGTTGTGTATTTAAAATTACAAATGTAGAAGTTTCACTTAGATCAAAATAATAAAAAGTATGTACATATCACACAGACTACTTATGCAGGTACTTAAATATACCATGCAGATATTTGCTTATGTTTGTCTCTAGCTATTGCTATCCAAAAACAAAATTTTCGGGCTTTTAAAACTGTATATACAAACATATAAAAATATGCTAGTATGGCTTGTAAAATTCCAGGCAAATAGTGAAAATCATTTCCCTTCCTCTCTCTCCTTTTATTTCTTTCTCTTTTCTCACTCTCTTTCTTTTCCTTCCTTTCTTTTTCTTTCTCATAGGAACTTGTGTGTGTTAGGTTGATACTACCACTGAGCTATATTCCCAGACCTACAATATGCCTCTGACCTGCTGCTTCATCGTTGAGGCCTAGAACACAGAAGTGGTACTTTTTCCCACTCATTGGTGAAATTTCAGGATGGCTTACCTTGTATTCCATTCTGTCCATTCTGGCCTTTGAGAATAAAACTAGGTTCTCTTCTAATAGGAGAAAGAGGGTAGTTTAATTCATCACTAGATCAGAGGAATGTACTAAATGCACAAATACTATTTTCATACCATTTGATATATGAACTAACTCAATTATTAATCTCACACAGCAAAACAAAAAGCCTAAATTTTCTTGGGTTATATTTCAACATTACAAGATTGTTGAGTAACACTGGACAAGATTAACATCCATGCTGTTATGAAGGGCAGGTCAATTTTTATTGCTGGGGGAGTCAACATAATTATGAAATATTTTACAGAGTTAAGATAAGAGAGTAATAAATCTTGATCCTTTGAGTCTCTGCATATGCCTTATTCTAATTTGGAAGCTACTCTTCTAGCAGCTCACGTTTAAATCTTATTAAATATACACCTAAAATTATACCAAAACTCCACCTTGACAACCACACTATCACCCTCATTACCTCCTACATTCTTTCTATCTTACTTAGTATTTCTAAAACCTTTTTAATCTTATTGTTTCCTTCTCCCACTCTATCCCAAAGTTAGTACTTATTTTTGCTTCACTTTTTTGGATTTGAATATTTTTCTGATTAAGAAGTGTCAAGCTTCAATCTCTAAGTCTTCCTTTGCTCAAATATCTCCTTTAACCCACTCAAAAGCTTATCTCACCAGAGTCCCCATATGACCTAATAAGCTTGAGAGCCTAATAATACATGCCTTTTACTGATTTTTCTACTCTAAATCTAGAACATATGTTAAGTGTAAAAGCAAAGACAAACACCTGTCTCATTTTGGCCTTGTTCAGTTGTTCTTTGTTGAGACCTAAATCATGAACATTCCATTCTCTCTGAGGCTACAGATCATTGTAACATTCTAAACTTTCAATTTAGGCATAACTGAGAAAGGATTTTGATCATAAGCTCAAATCTAATATGGAATGCTTGAGTCATTTGGGCAGAGAATGGGTAACCCTTGTCCTAGACTTCCCTGTGTCAGTCTAGGGAATCCCTATGTCAGGTTCATCATCTAAGGTGAGCATCATGAGCCTTACTGCACATGTCAAGAGACTGGCATGTCTATAGTGCAGGCCCTGGCACACTGGGGCCATCACCTGACAGAAGTTACTGTAATTCTTCATGTCAGAAGGACAGGGTCTTGCAAATGAGTTGAGAAAGAATTAAATTTTACAGAGGCATCCTGTCAAAAAAATACTTTTCTTAGAGTATCAAGTAAATATAGGAAGGAGTCAAAACAGCTTGGCTATGACAAGAATATTAGTACTGAACCAGAAAGCCATCCACATGCTCTTCTTCCCTTCAAAAACCCTTCCAAGTTTGAAAGTCTAGTAACGTGGGTGTCATTATCTTTACTTTTGAAAAGTTAGACTACAGGTTAAATAAAAATCACAAGGAAAAGCAAAAGTCCAGGGCTAGAGAAATGGCTTAGCATTTTAAGATGTTTGCAAAGCCTGCTGAACTTGGTTCAATTCCCTAGTACCTATATAAAGCCAGAGGCACAGAGGAGACCCTGGTATGCCCATTCATTCATACTCTTTCTCAAATAAATAAATAAATTTCTTTTTTTCAAAAGGCAAGAGTCCCTCTCTCATTCCTTTAAATATCAACTCTTAACTAGAATAGTTATCTTTTAGCTAAAAAGTGACAGAATGGTGTTATGCTCCAACAGGACTCCATACATTCAATTTTCTATTACAGTAAGTTACACAGTTTTGATGCTTGACTCCAAGTTAGGACAGAAGATGGTTTCATATCCTGAAATACAATAGGGAGGGAGAAGGGGGAGCAAGTTTGGGAGTTTCCATCCAAAGGAAATTGTCATTAACTCAAAAAATTTAGCAATATGTTTAAAATATTCATTATTCATACATTTGAAATTGTTTTACTAAATCCACTGGTAGAAAGTCATCTACACAGAACTCATCTGTGATGAATAAAGAAAGAGATGAAAGAGTCAATGAAGTTCCGGAGCTGGTCTCACACTTTCAGGTCCCACTATGGAAAGTATGTTCATTAATGCTGGTGGAGTTTGGTGCCACGTATCTGGGATCTGTTTTGCTTTTGCCCCCGTGTCTGGTCTCTGATAAATTACAATCTATCCAAGTCTCATAATGTTCAGTCATAAATATAGGAGTTGGACTAGATGACTACATTCCTCCCAGTCTTAGTATCATATAACATTCTTATGTGGATTATTGTTCTGACCCTTTGTATCCCCCAGAGATCATGGTCATAGGAAGTGAAAATTGGACAGGAAGTTAAGAGTTTGGTCTCTTAATGGCCAGTGGAGTGGGAATAGTCACCTCACAGACCTGTCTCAGCCTCCTCTCCTAAAAACAGAGTTCCCTGTCTTTGCCCAGAGGGAAGGACTATGGCCTGTGGGAGAACAGGGAACAGATGAGGTCAAGGTTCTTCCCATCTCTTAAATTTTCTAAATCATCTGAGGACACTTTGTCTACCAATATTCAAGCCAAGCTGAAGTGAGAGGATTTCATGGAATCTTAATTCCTGGATTTTGTTCTGCTATTTTTATTTACTGGGTAGCTTTACAGAGGTAGCAACAGATATAAAAAAAAGACTAGACTTCTCATATAAGGGCTTCATGTAATCCCAAGAATCAAAGCAAAAACAGAAATTAGCCACAAATCTTTTCTGAGTGTGCCTCATATTTAATGAGTAATGCATGCTTGATGTTCCTTTAACCTCTTGCCCTAATTTGTTAAGAGAAGCAAACAGCAGTAAAATTCGCATAGTGTTACTGCATATTATTGACTTTACTGATTTCTATTTCTTTTTTTTTTAATTTTTTTTAATTTATTTATTTGAGAGAGACAGACACAGAGAGAAAGACAGATAGAGGGAGAGAGAGAGAATGGGTGCGCCAGGGCTTCCAGCCTCTGCAAACGAACTCCAGATGTGCATCTGGCTAACGTGGGACCTGGGGAACCGAGCCTCGAACCGTGGTCCTTAGGCTTCACAGGCAAGCGCTTAACTGCTAAGCCATCTCTCCAGCCCTGATTTCTATTTCTTGGAATTATAAAGAGCAATTAATTTTAATGATTAAACAAGGGCAGTCACTGTCATTTGCCATTGGATAATTTATATGAATGTAACTCACAATCCTTCCCAGCTCAGAGAATGCTGGGGGTAAGAAAGGATATGGCACTGATTTCTGTTTAGTAGTTCCAAATTTATAAACAAGAAATTAGATGATCTTAGGTTCACATTCCAATTAAGCAGCAAGGAAGATAAACAAATAAAACTAAATATAGTTTCATAGAAAAAAAAACTTCAATTTTCTTCTGAAAAATTTTCCCAAGCTCAAACTCCCATAAGAAATTATGAACTAGAATAATTTCTTTCAAGTTGTGTACATTGACAGGCTAAAAGCCCTATTTTCAAAGCAAGCTGTTATCAGCTCAATGGAGTCATAAATGATAAAGGCATTATGGCTATGTATTTACACAAACAATATGTTCAGAAAACTGGTAGACTATGACATTTTAAAACATAGTATTTGGGACTAGAGAGATAGCTTAGTGATTAAGGCACTTGCCTGCAAACCCAAAGGACCCAGGTTTGATTTCCCAGTACCCACATAAAGCTACATGTACAAGGTAGCACAAACATCTGGAGTTTGTTTGCAGTGACTAGAGACCCTAGCATGCCCATTCTTCCCCCACCTCTCTCTGTGTGTCTCCTCTCTAAAATAAGTAAATAAAAATAAAATATAGTATTTATACTTTATGAATTCCTTATGTGTTCATAGCACAAAATAAATACAAGCTGTAGTAAATTCTTTTCGTTGCTAATAGTATTAATAATTTCTCTGTGGCTTGTATTTTGGCTGATACAATGCCAAAGTTGAAGTAGTTAGAGGTATATTTAAATAAAGTACTGATCTTTTAAAATCTTTAAATGGATAATTTAAATATTCTTGGGATTTTCAAATATAGAGTAACCTTTCAGATGATATAACCTTTCATTTTAAGACTATAAAGATAACCTATTGTAGCAAAGGAAGAAAAGGAACAGGAGAGCAGGCTGGTTTGGGTGATTTTGTAATAAGAAGAGGGTATGTTTCTCAACTGTCGGCTTCATGAACTTTATCTCTTTATCTCTAATACTTTCTTCAGCGATGTAGAAACATCACTGACAAATTCTCTTCAGGGCGCATGCAATGGACATGTACCTACCAGGAGAACTTATGTCTTTCCTTCAACATAACAAATTCACATGAGGTATTTGCACACTTGAAACTTTGCTGTTTTGCTGTGTTCACAGCACAGAATCGTCACTGTGAGACTCGGGAGCCTGAGTAATGGATGTAGAGGGCCTCCAAGGCATCATACTGAAGGCAGTGAAGCTTGAAGAAGCAGAACAAGCTCATTCTGGAAATATACACTGGAGTAAATCTGCCCTCTTATTGCCAAGCTGCAGGACCCCAGGAACACTTAAGACTTGTCTAGTTATTATTGTGCAATTATAATTGCAGTGGCATTTCTTGCTTTTCGTACCTCTTCCCCAGAATCCTCACTGAAGTCCTGGCATTCTCCTCTGTTTCCTCTCTCACTGAAAGGGTTCTGGAGACTTCTGCCATGGTCCGTACAGAGTGAAGGGAGGTATATCCACACTGATGAATGCTTTCTGGACAGCCCAGGCACATATTTTATGCTTTGTATTCACTAACACTGCCTTAGAACAGTTGAATACACTTATCAATGTAAGACACAACAAAGCTGACACACTCCTCCCTTGCCGGGCTCCTTCCCGGGCAGGTAGGTAGTGCTGAGGGAAGGACCAGGCCTGCTGGTTCCTCCCTAGGGGTTGAGAGGATGATGAGCCTCGGACGACCCAGACCTTTCCTGGCCACCAGAGAAAAACCACACTGAATCAGGAGTCTTTTTGATGCAGGAACTCACAGAAACAACTTGCTTTATTGCTATGAGCAGTTGCCTGTATCATGTTGGGGACAAAGGCAGGGATTTTAGGATGGGGGAAAAGGTAAGGGCCAATAGTAAACTTTAACTATTGAAATGGTAATTACAATTGCCACACGGAGTTGGCAGGCCAGAAGCCACTAGGTGTCTTGCTGAGTCCTAGCTGGCCAGAGACAGGTAGCCAAACTTTAACTAGGCTCAGGAAGTTCCACTAGGCCTCACACCTGGGCCTTTCAGAGCCCAACACTCCCTGTGACTGCCCAGTTACCTAAGTTATGGAACATGCCTTCCTGCTGCACCTCCTCAAGTCCCTGCCTTCTCTAATTATTCTTCCATGGCTTCTCCTCTGGTCTCTCTTTTTGCTTGGATATGCTCACATAGCCAGCTTAAACTTTAGGCTTAATATTTTCTTCTCAAGATCCCAAGGAACTTTTCTGAAGGAACTTTGCATGGGTTGGTCTGATTACTTAGCTTCTCCAAGGCAGATATAGTGGTGACAATTCACATTAGTTTTCTTTAGCTATGCAGCACATGACCACACTAATGCATTTGGTACCCAAGTTAGAGTATGCTGTGGGCCTTGATTGATGTGGGGGCTTTGGAGAAAATTATGTTCTTGGCAGGTCCTTGTGCTTAAAAGACTCAGATTGTCATTTTCTTGCTCCCTGCTCAAGGTGTTCCTAGATTTAGAGGATAAATTTCTCAAGTAAACACTTTATGTCAGGTTTAGAATCTTTTCTGATTTTCCTGTCTCCTCCCCTCTCCTTCCCTTCCCACATCTCCAGTCTCACTTTATGGCTGAACTCTCTTGCCTCAGCCTCCTTGGCCTTGTAGGTATGAGCCAACATGCTTGACCATCCCATTTCTCCTTCTGGCCTCTGTTCTCTGGCTACAGTGAGAGTCCAGCCCTATCAGTGCCATAGGGAGCAGCGAGCGCAACACACCCAGCACACACAGACTTCTCCCAAGGTCAGAAGTAAGCATGTAGGTCAACAATTGCTCAGTCCCTGCTCAGCTTTGATGTTTCTCATTTTAAAAGCCTTGTGACAACCATGACCCTATCTCTCTCTTTTCTGTTTTGAATGACTCATATGATTAAATTGAGCCTTTGAATCACAAGGCCCTTACCGTTAATCATGTTCAAAAGGAAATTTCCTTCAATGTTAGATAGTGTATTCATGGGTTCTGGTGATTTGGATCTGGACATCTTTGGGTGCAAATTGTTCTACTTCAGTGTCCTATCTGATACATGCTGATTTCTTAGTGTTTCCAAAAAACATATGAATGATATCAAATAGGAAGTAACAGATATGGAAATCTGGGCATGGTGGTCCTATGATCTTGGACTCAGGATGAGGCAGGAGAATCAGGAACTCAAAGTCAGACTGTGCTACTATCACCTGTAGGTTCCAAACCAGTGCCACACAGAGGTGCCTATATGGAGAAAACAAAAGTTACAAAGGGTAATTATGAGATTAAGCTGTGTATTAAAAGTCTTTTGATTAATAAAAGGAAGATATTTGATGAGTCAATGGAGATGACCAGATAGCTTCAGGTGGAGGAAGATCAAGGGATTCAAACATCTTTAGGAAGTGTTTTCCTTCTCTTGATTTTCTTCTAACTACAACTGGAGTTATTTGTCTCTAGGCTTTTTCTATATCATTTTAGTAGCTCCAACTGAAAGCAAGGTCAAGTCTCCTTTCTCTCTCTCTTTCTCTCTGGAGCTTCAATAAAAGTTTGAAAAACAGTTCTCACTTAACCTGTTGGGTCATATAACAATAATCTTGTTTCAAAATCTCAATGAAAATGCCCAGATTTGAGTATTGGGATATAGCACAGTGTAGAGCACTTACCTAGCATAACTGAGGCCCTAGGTTCATTTCCCAGCACAGTTCTCAAAAGGGGAAGTACAAATGGATGACAAATGGGGAAAAAAATGTTCCACTTCCATACTAATCACAGAAATTGTAGATCAAACCTACACTGAGATTCCCTCTTCCATGCCAGTCAGAATGGCAATCAACAAGAAAGCAAACGGTGATAATGACAAATACTGATGATGGCATGTACAAAATGTAAGCCATATACACTGAAATCTAAACTAGTCCAACTACTATAAAAATCAGGATAGAGGGTCTCAAAAAACCTAAAATTAGAGTTGCCCTATGGAGAAGGGAGTACAAATAAACCTTTAAAATATCCATGAACTCATGGTCTTTTCAGGGCATAAAAGGCAACTTACACTGTACCCAGACATAAGTTAGGGATTTATGAATTTACTAAGCCTCTTATAGCAAAGCATCACATAATAGGTTTAAAACATAAAGTTACCTTCTCATAATTCTGGGAAGTAGAAGTCTGAAATCAAGGTGCCAGCAGGGTTAAATTCTTTTGAGACATTTCTTTTGGCCTTCTCTTTTTCTACATTTGATGTGATCTTCCCTCTGAGCATGCCTGTACTCTAATCTTGTTTTAAATGCAGTAGTGATTTTGATTAAGGGTTACCCATATGTCCTTGCTTTAACCTAAATCACCTCTTTAAAAATGTTGCCTCCAAGAACAACTTTATTATGAGGATTAGTGATTCAGCATATGAATCAAGAGAAGGAGAAACAAGTTACCCCATAGCAGGGTGTTGCAGTTAGCACTTCTTTATTGACAGAAAACACCTGACCAACAGCAGCCTGTGGGAGGAGAGGGTTCAGTTTGGATTATAGTTTCAAGGGCAACTCTATGATGGCAAGAAAAATGATAGAAGTTATGCAAAGTAGAACTTTAGCATTTCTATGTTTGTAGACATCAGGGACATCTCTATGTGAAGTCATGGTTTATGCTTAAGAAAGTTAATTCATTGTCCTAGAGGAAAACTATAATGATCTTTTTATTCAGACCATAGAAAATATTATAAAAATAAGTATCATCTAAAGAGCTTATCAACAGTATGCAACCAAGATTTTAGGGAAAATGCATTACTAAACAATTGGCAATTAATAAAAATATTGATGTGGGATTTGGGGCTCAGGAAGGTTTCTCCAAGCCTGTGAGCCCCAACTTTTAGGTTCTTGTCCATTTTAACGAAGAATTGAAAGAGTAGACTCTGGGAGGGGCTAAATTATGAATTTTGAGTTTTATTTTAGGGAGAATTGTTATCCAGGGGAAAGTCTAGAAAGGCTCAGGCTACACAGGAATTCCCCTTCTTATCCTCTTTGACCTTGATGGGGCAGGTTGGGGAGAGATGGAGAAAAATTTCCTTAATGGAAAAGATCTCCCAGAAAAGGACCTCTGGAACTAGAAGTGTACCCATGCGCGTGTGAGCACGCACACACACACACACACACACACACACACACACACACACACTCAAGGGAAGTAGAGCAAGAGAGTAAAAGTTCTTCACCTTTACATAGAAGAAAGCTACTAAATTAGATGGTAAAGGGCCCAGAGCTTAGATGACAATCGTGCCTGTAACAAAGAGAGAAAGCATCTGGAAACAAAATACATGTAAGAAGCAAGTAGGAAATACTGGGGCAAGTAAGAGCCAGCTTGGGAAGGTGAGAGACACTTATACACTGGTGTTCAGGTGCAAAACCACAGGATGGAGCAGGCAAAGATGGGAGAGAGAATTGTACACATACAGCAATCCCTTTTATGGCTCAGATATCAAATTAGGATGAGCCGTGTAACCAGACTCAGGTGCCTGAGGGAGAGATCTGATAGGTTGGTGGATACAGGGGCTCACTCAGCAGGGGCCAGCCCACCCACATGTGTTGACATGAGAAAGAAATAGGAAATGCTGTTGACTGGTATTGGTTGCAGCCATCTTGGGTGAGACTGGATCAGACATGGGTTCTAGTTCTTCCAGGGCAGGCATCTCTGTGGGCCTTGGCCTTGTCTGACTGCCTATACAAAAAAATCCTATCTCCTATTTTAATGTTACCTAGATTTCATGATAATCATGTTTGTAATTCTATTAAATTTATTTTCCCCAATTAAAAAAATCACATTTGTTCTTAGAATTATATTGATCATTTTATATCATTTTTTTCCTCAAGGGGGCTTCTAAGAGTTGACAAGGTACAGACCTGTGCGCCAGCTGTCTTTATGCCCTGGAGCTGAGAATGTTGTGTGCTGCCAGATGGGGCCAGACTCTCCAAAGGCAACCTCTGCAATTTTCTCATTGAAACTCCACGAATCTGCCTGAACATGTTCCCTGTGTAGAGAATTTCAGCCTCCTTCTCCTTACCTCTGAACACCAGGCACATCCAGGATGGCTTGTACACAGGGCATATGGGATGTAAGGAGCAGGGACAGCCTACCCCTGGTCCACTCTGAATATATATTAGGCCAGTCTGTCCACCAATCTAGTGTTGGGTGTGGGGGAATGTCTTTTTGTGTGTGTACTTATGACAGAATGAAAGTGGTGTCTGTGGAATCTCTCAGAAGCCATTTTTGGTGGTAGTTGCTAAAACATACTGGATTATAGTTAGTGATTGTCTTACTTTTCTGTTGATATGGCAAAATGCCTGACAAAAGCAACTTAGGGAAGGAAAGACTTATACTGGCTTAAAGTTGCAGGGGATGTAGTCCCTCCTGGCAGGGAAGGCACAGAGGCAGAGATAGCTGGTCACATTGTATCTATATCCAGGAAGCAGAGAGCAATGAATGCTGGTGCTCAGATCACTTTTTCCTTTGTATTCAGATGGGATTTCAGACTACAGAAGTCACCGCAGTTAAGGTAGTAAGTCTTTCCACCTCAACCTAATTTATATAATCCCTCACACACATAACCAGAGATTTGTTTCCATGGTGATTCTAAATCCTTTCCAATTGACAATCAAGATTAACTATCACAAATCCACCCCCAAATCCCATGTTTACTAAAAAGATGAAGCATTCCTCAAGGGACTTTTTCATCTATTTGGGGTGGGGGGAGAGTAGCCCATTTCTTATAACATGGAAAAGAAGTTGTAACACATTAGGTGGAATTATAACCTTGTTATTGTCTTTATTTGGAAACTAAAGATGGCCTGAGGAGATGTGGTCGGTTGTCAAGTTGGCAAAAGAAAAACCTGCAATGGTTAATCACATTTTTAATTTAGTTGTATCAGAATCTAGTAAGAGATATGCCTCTAAATTAGATCTGTGAGGACATTTGGGCAGGCCTTCCAGCACTAGCCCCAATAGAAAAGGGTTCAAAAAGAGAAGTAGGGTTTCACCTGCCTTTCTTTATCCTTCACAGATGTATGCATCTATTCTGTTGCTGCCATTCTTTACTGACGTCATGCCGGAGCTTCTTCAGCTTTTCAACATGAACTGAAGACCAGTAGCTCTCTATAAATCCTCCAGGCCTCAGTGACAGATTGGGACTGTTATGGCATTGAGCCTTGTGAACTGGATAGCTAATGGATTCTCAACTTCTCCAGCATACAGACAGCCATTGTTGAACTCTTCACCTCATCTAATAAATTTCTTTTGTATATATGTATATATATATATGTATATATGTATATACGTATATATTATCCGTTCATTCTATTTGTACTGTTCTCCTAGAAGGCCTGAACAGTGATAAAAGGAAGAAACAATGAGATGGGACTCCCAGGACCTGAAATTTGTTGGCTTGCATTAAAATAATTAACCATGTGTGACAAGTCTTATTAAAGAGAGGAGTCTGGGCTATGAGAGGTGTTCAGGACTGAAATCCAGGGCTAAGAGGACAGCTTGGTATTGAAGGCAGTGGAAGGCATAGCTGTGGTATGAAACTCTCTGGATGAGACTCAGAACCACTTACTCCATAAGACAAATCCATCACAACACTATGACTAACAGAGCCTTCCTATGAGGGAAGCATTTCACCAGTTGCGGTAACCTGCACCCGGTTTCCTTTGATTCTGAATTTCTAGACATGCCTGGCCTGATGACTTGTTCTATGTAGCTTGGATCTCAGATGGTGGACAAGTCTTATTCTCTTCAACATTCTCAAGTACTTTCCCCTAATCATAGGACCAGTACTTCTATTAGTGTGGTATAATCCTTAAGATCAGCTGAAAAGACTAGATAACATAGCTCCAATGCCATAGCCATTCATTACAAGCAATGTGATTTTAGATTAGTAACCTCTATGACCTTCAACCTCCTTATATGTACAAAAAATTTGCTGTGAATATGAATGTGTAAATTACTTGGAATACAAAGTGCATGTGTTTTGACTACTGTAGCTTCCTTTGTAGACTAACAGCACTGTGTTCTGACTTCTAAGATTTGTTTCTTGATAGTTCAAGAGAAATTTTTGGGATTTTGAATGTCGGGGTTTTTTACCCCTAATTCCTAGTAGCTGGCATTGAAAGCTAGAATTTCTGGATTATTGTTCCTTGGATGAGTTTCAAATGCCCATTTTGTAAATCAAGAAATGAACGTTAACTTTTTTGTAACTTTGCTATGAAGCTAATAAACTTCTCTGAGGTGAGGTCATGAGTGGGTGGGGGTAGCAGGGTGATTGCCCCTGTGCAGTGAGGCAAGCAGAACAATGCTGGCCTGGGTCCCCTTTCCTAGAGTAAGTGCAGGGGTATCCTGAGGCTGGTAATATGGCTAGGCAACTGCTTGGGGGATTGGGGACTGGTGGGCTACCCGCAAGAGAGGGAATCAGAAATTCCTTTTTTTTCCCCTCTCTGTGCCCTCCCTCTGGCAATCTATTAGAGTTTTCTCTCCCCTAAAAGACCCAGTGAACCCTGAATGCCTTGCCTTTCTTTCCCAGGGAGGTGCAGCGCAGTTAGGCGGTAGCCATCTTGATGGGAAGTCCTCAGTGAAATTTGAAGAAAAATGGTTGAACCTGGAACAGATCATTCTCAGTGAACTTACCCAGTCACAGAAAGATAATTGCCATATAGTCTCACTCATCTACAGCACCTAACCTGGATCTGTCCAAGATGATGACATACCCAGGAAGCAGCTTGAGGACTAGACAGTAGGTGGGTGGGGAGGGAAGGAAGGACAAGGGAGGGGGTGGAAACACAAATCTGGACCCAAATGGCAATGGTACCATAAAATTCTACATCCTAAAAAGCAAACCAAATGGTTGAACCTTCACCAGGCCACTAGAGGGAACACCTGAATCCCAAGGCATTGGAGAGGGTATGATGAAGACTGACCTTAATCTTCTATAGCCTCTCTCTCTCTTTCTGCCCCCCCCAACTCTTTTATATTACTTATCTTTTTATTCCTTCTCTTGGTAGGCACTGACCTGTAACTCCCAGTACCAGCAGGTGGCTATCATCCACAATGAGCTTTTGATCAGAGAGACCTACAAGTTTTCCTAAAAGAATGACAGATTTCTGTCAGAATACTTGATGACCCACCAAAGGTTAGTGGTAAGACCCTACTGCTGAAGACACCATATGCAGTTGACATGTAAATTGGAATGGCATGGCTGGAAGCTAGAAGAGAGTCAGTCCCCAGACAGTATGTCTAGTGCCAGAAGGTGCTACATGGGTGACTGGGGGAAAATGACCAATATCTGTCCAAGCAACTCCTGGTCTAAGCTACTCAGAAGCAAATAAACTGTTGTGATGCTCACACAAGTGCAATAGTGGTGTACAGCCATGGTGGGAAACCAACTGCTCTTGATTTGGCTAACTGATCCAGTCAGTGGAACAGAACCCATAGCTGGATCTGGGAAAAAAGTCAGAACCATACCCCCAAAATGAGCCTGCTCTCCATTATCAAGCTACCACCAATCATGGACTACAAGATTAAATTCTCTCAAGAAATAAAAAACATAATAATAAGAGTTATCCCATTTATCTGGTGCTAACTTTACTTTCCGCTGGAGAATCTGCTTCTCTTTTTCAGATAGACGCAGATACTAAGGAGAAAACCACCCCATCATACCTCAAAAAGGGCCCCAGCTGAAACTAAGAATAATTGGTGAAACAAGCAAGGTTGTTGTTTTCTTGGTGAACCTGGTACCAGAACAAGGGTGAAGGAGATAGACACAGAGAACAGTCAACTCCTACAAAATCAGATATCCAGAGACACAAGATCCCAATACCTCATCACTGAAGCAGACCTAAAATGAACCCAGCATGGCTCAGGGAAATTTTGCAGAAGAGGAGGCATAAAGAATTTCAAAGCCACATGTTGGGTCATGATGCGCAGAGTCATTTCCTCCTACCCATAACTGAGGGTTAACTCCACAATGCATGACCCATATACCTCAACAAGGAGGCTAACAATGATACCAACTTGACTGTACTCACTGAGTAAAAACTAATAAAAGTAAATAAATATAATATTTTTAAAAATTAACACTGTTGACCTGGAGAGATGGAACAGCAGCTAAAGGTGCTTGCTTGCAAAAGCTGAAAGCCCAGGTTTGATCCCTCAGTACCTACTTAATGGCAATTCCATAAATTGGCACTGGTGTCTCAAGTTTGGTTGCAGTGGTAGGATGCCCTGGCATGACCATACTCACTCCATGTATACCTCATTATCTCCCTCTCCTCTCTAATAAATAAATAAAAATATATTTTAAAAACTGTCAGAAATGTGTCAAGTGTTTTTTTTTCTGCAAAACTAAATGTACCAAACCAATTAAACTTATTGCTGATAAAACTTAACAGTATCTTTAAAGTTTTAAGTACAAAGCCTAGAAAAAATTAAGATTGACTAGGATTTAAATAATTCAGTGTGTTTAAAAATAATAATTATTATTAATAACATATTTCATATGGCTTCATCATGTGTTGGTCCCCTCCTTTCCCTTCTTCCTGGTCCTATTCTGCTGGGGACCCTCCTCAGTGGGGTTGCAGGTATTCCCTATGGGGTTGTGGGTTATGCATTGTGGGAGCAGCAGACAGTTATTTTTGTGGGGGAGGAAATGCCTCTGGGCATCATGTCTCAACCTGTGGTTCTTAAAATTTATCTGGTCCTCTTCTGCAAAATTCCCTGAGCCATGGTGGGTGAGTTTTAAGTCTACTTCATGGATAAGCTCTTAGGAGCCTCTAGATCTCTGTTTTGGTAAATGTTGAGTATCCTCAGAGTCTATCTCCTTCACCCTGGTACTGATTATCAGGTTTACCATGGAAACAGCAGTCTTGCTCATCTCTGAAGTTCCTCTGTGGATTCAGCTGTGGCTTGACTGAAGTGTGAGGGGTTGTTTATCTCCTCTGGTCTCACCACCTTCCAAAAAATAAGAGCAGATTCTCCAATGGAGAATGAAGTTAGCATAGTTTAAATGTTACTTTAGAGATAATTTGATGTAGGTAACCCATCTTTTAGCCAATGAATAATGAGAGCTTGACAGAGGAGAGTATAATCTTTGTCTCTATTGGATTATGTTCCCAATTCCAGATGTGAATTATTGAGCAGATCTTTTAGCCAATCAGAAAGCTACTGGTTACCCACCAAGGCTGTGTGCCACTATTTCACTGGCATGTACATCCTGTCAGGGTGTTTGCTTCTGAATAATTTAGATCTCTGGTTGCTCAAACCATTGTTGGCCATTTTCTTCCAGTAGCTTATGTAGCACTTTCTAGTACTACACAGGCTAACTGTCTGGGGTGTGGCTCTCTTCTGGAATCCAGCCAGGTCTCTCCATGCTCTGTCAGTAGCATATGGTGTTGTGGTAGCTTCATTTAGGTTTTCCCCATAAACTTAGGTGAGCTGAAATATAATTTCCCAGCTGATGGCAATGTGGGAGTTAAATCATCAGAGAGGCAACATATAGTTGGGGGTAGGCTTATGAGTATTATAGTCAGCTTCTTTTTGCCAGTGCTTGACACACTCTCCTGTTGCTGCTGTTCACATGATGTTAGTGAGGAGATGATATTCACCCTCGGCTCATGCCATCATTTTCCCCTATAGTCATGGAGCTTCCCCTCGAGTCTATAAGTGACAATAACCCCTTTGTCCCACAAGCTGCTCTTGGTTGAGTGTTTTATGCCAGCTAACCTGTCTACAACAGTAAAATTGGTATTGAGATATGGGGCCATTGCTGCTAGAAACCTGACTATGTGGCTTTTGGCCTTTTGGAGCTGAGTTTTGAAAAGAATGTGGAATAATTTAAAATCTTTGCCTAGGAGATGTCTTACAGTGCTGTAAGTACAATTTGGTGGACTATTGTGGTCAGAATTGAAAGATCTGACTGCAGTAAGAACTATGGACTGTGAGATTTGCCTTATGAGGGCAAGAAAGAGGTTTGCCTGGACTGGGCTAGAAGAAGTTTGAGAGGCTTGCTATTTATGACCATGTCCTGACAATTTGTGCAGGGTTGCATTGCATAGAAATGGACTGGGGTTAGCAGAGGGATATGGCATAGAAATAAAATCTTTGGGTCAAAACGTCTGCCCATACAGCTCCACTTGCATGAGAGATTACAACCATTGAGATTGGCCTGTCTGCATTGGAACAACAGGAAGAATGCAGCACCTTTTGAAGGGGCCTAAATACTTAAGGAGTGCACTATTCTTCAAAGTATGCTTTATTTTTCAGCCTGGATTAACAAAGTGGTAGCCTACTTGGTATTATGGGGCATAATAAATGCAGGAAAGAGAAGGTCATTGAATGTGCAACATGGTTTTGTATTTTGAAAATGGCCATGGGCAGTGTGAAGCAGGATTGTTGGATTACCTATGTGGACACCCAACAGAGCCATGAGGATGAACTGTGGGTTGCAGCAGAGAGCCACTAGAGATTCCAGGATTATGGGATGGCTGCCAAGGAATGCTGCTGGCACAAGTTGAAGTTTTCTGGGACTGTGAGTAGTGTAGTGGTGTAATTGGAACTCCAGAAACTTGTCACTGACTAGAGTTGTTGGACTTGGAGCTACAGAGTTGGATGTTTTCCCTGTTTAAATCTCATATTGGTTAAATATTTATTTGCTATGCCCAAGGCAATCTTTTGCAGTGTGAATGTTTATTCTGTGCCATTATGGGTTTTCTAGATTTTTTTATTTCTAGTATTAGGGCTTACTTAGAAGACCTTGGACTATCAGGATGTTTGAACATCATTAGGATTGATAAAATCTATGGGGACTTTTAAAGTTGGGTGAATGCATTCTATTTTACATCATGTATGGTTATCAGTTTATGGTGACCAGAAGCAGAATGTGGTACTTTGGTTCAGGTGTCCCCCATAAATCTAGGTGTGCTGAATGCTAAGTCCGCAGCTGATGGAACTTTGGGAATTAAATCTTCCTAGAGGCACTGTATTGTTGGGGGCGGGCTTATTGGTGTTCTAGCCAGACACTCTCCTGTTGCTGTTGTCCACCTGATGTTGGTGAGGATGTGATGTCTACCCTCTGCTCATGTCATCATTTTTCCTTCCATTATGGAGCTTTCCCTTGAGTCTGTAAGCCAAGATAAACCATTTTTCCCACCAGATGTTCTTGGTCAGGTGTTTTTCTGCCAGCAATGCAAAACTGACTACAATAGGTGTCTTCACCAAGAGGGTCTTACCTTTTGCCTCAGGTGGGTAATCAAGTGCTTTGACAGAAACCTGTGCTGATTTGGGGACCTTGTGGGTCTCACTCATCAATAGCACATTGTAGGTAGCAACAAATTTCTGATACTGGGAGTTACAGGCCAGAGACAAAAAAATATATATGTATTTTTTAAAAGCTTATGCTTCATCCCACTCTTTCCAGGGCCCTTTACTTCAGCTGTACATAACCCTTTACTCCTTTTAGTCTATCTCCAAGAATAAAGGTTTCTAAAGTACCAGTTCCTTTTGGATTTAGTTTTGCGTTTGTTTCTCCCTCCCCTCCCCTCCCCCTTCTCCCAAACCCTTTCATCCCTAATGTCTGGGTCATGAGTTGCCTCTCAGGTTAGTCAGGAACTCGGACTTGTTCAACTTAGAAACTGAAGATAAGTGACACCATCCAGCATTTGTCTTTTTATGATTATGTGTTTGTTGAGTATGATCCATTCCAAGTATGTCCATTTTCTATGACTTTTATTGCATGATTAATGTTTAAGGTTATAACTATGAGGCTTGATTTAATCCCTGCCATGATGGGGTACTTTATGGAGTTTGGTGTTTTCTTGTGTTTTGTACTTTTTTGAGCCTGAGCTGGTTTTGATTATTGTGATTGTCTTCTTGTAGGCTCTAGAGATTGGTTGTTTGACTCTTCTGTATGGAGTATTCCCTGAAAGTTTCCCTCTGAAAGTTTGGCTTTGTGTTCAGATAATCATAGAGTTTACCTTTTTTTCATGAAAAGTTTTCCTTTCACATTTACTATGAGGGATACTTTTGATGGGTACAATAGCTTGGGTTGGAAACTATAGATTTTTAGACTTTGAAGTGTTTGATTCCAGGCACTATTGGCTTTCAGGGTTTCCATTGAGAAATTTGAGGTAATTCTGATGGAATTGCTTTTGTGTTTTTCTCTCTTTCACTGCTTTTAGTATTCTCTCTTTGTTTTTATTGTTAAGAACTTTAACTAAGATGTTCCTTGGGGAGTTCCTTCTTTGGTCCTGTCTGTTTGTAGTCCTGTGAGCTTCTTTATCTCGATGGGCCTCTTTTTTTTTGAGAAATTGGGAAAATTTTCTTCAATAATTTTGTTGACTATGTTTTCTATGCATGTTGCCTGGATTTCCTCTCCTTCTGGTATACCCATGATCCAGATGTTTGGTCATTTTAGGGAATCACATAGTTCCCTCGTGTTCTGTTTGCATGATTTGTTGAACTTTGCAAGGTTTTTGGCCTCTTCAACAATTTCTTCTGTCTTATCTTCTAGCTCAGAGGTTCTTTCACATGAGTAACTGTTGGTAAGGGGTTCTAGAGAGCATTTTTGAAGCTCTATTTGATTTTTGTTTTCTCTTGTGTCATATTGCATCTTGTCTATCTCTTTTTTTGAGATATGATTTCAATTTGAGGTCTGATTTTCTTGATGCTGGCTGGAATTCATGCTTACATTTCATCAATTGGTGGAGATCTCTGCTGCTGAAGTTCTGTAAGAGCCCCAGCATAGCTTCTGTAAGTCTGTGGGCTGCCAAAGTCCTTCAGTGGTCAATGGCAAGGCTGGGGCTAAGCGTGCACCTGGGCCAGAGCAGTAAAGTGTGTGTGCCAAAAGCCACTTTAGATGCCTTTCTGTCATGTACAGAGCTCTGGACCCCTCTTACCATCTTTGTCTTAGCCATCCCTATCGCCCCCACCAGTCGTAGTATTTTCTTCTCTTATAACTCCATTCTAAATTTGCCCTCAGATGAAAGCCCTTTGCTAGTCAAATTACAGAAATGAGCTAGACCATAGGCCATCAGATAGATCCCAAACCCAAACCAGTGCAGTGTATTACTGTATTATAAGTCAAAAGTTAGTAGTAACTAATTAAAGCATTTGAGAGCCAGATAAGCAACATAGTTAAAACTTCATAATTTCTGTCCCTAGGCAATTCATTACTTAGTAATTATATCTGAGAAGACATCCAAATGTATTTCCAAAACATAAACTGGACAAAGGAACATATGCACAATTTTTTCTTCACCTCCCATCAGTTCATAGTTGAAACATTAACCAATCCTACATCAGGAAAGTAACTCTCTGGAGAGCAGCTTTCTTAAAGCAGGGGTGAAATGATGTTGTAGACAGCCACAATTGCTGGGGTGGACCTCCAAACCAGGTACAGTTTATGGGAGGAATGGCATTTATTTGAAGCTTACAGATCCAGGAGAAGTTCCATAATGGCAAAAAAGAGAAATTCCACCACCCAAACCAAGAGCCAAACTATAGGGAACCTAGGCAGAACTCGGGCACTTTGCATATCTTTACATTGGAATTCTGGGTCTACCCCCAATACTTTAGGGCTGGAGCCTAGGTTCTGCCCACAGTGACACTATGTAACAAACTTTAATATGACTCCTGGATGTATTGGGGGGACATCCATTCAAACTACCACAGATGCGTTGCTTAAATGTTATTTAAACCAAAAGCTATGAATCTTAGAATAGTGGCAAGCAAAGGAAGTAAGGAAATCCAGGCTTTCAAAAGCAAGGAAATGTGGTGAGGTAAATTTATGGAGGAAGTCTGCTCACATATCCCTTTCACTTCTCTCTGCTGGTCTCTGGGATGGTAAGTGCCTGTCTTCCCTGATGGGCATTCACACTAACATTAGCAAACTGACAAGCTATGGGAAGTCCTTCTGTATTTTGTTATTCTCCAGTTCTGAAATCCTTAATATTTTAAGGGATATTATCTTATCCTCAGTTAGTCAATGTTATCTCCTAAAATTCCTTATTATATTTTAAAATGTTTTTAAAATAAATTATTATAATATTTGAATACTTTAATGACCAGTACTATATTATCAATTCCATTTGACAATTGACATCAAACTTACATATACTGACATTTTCTTAGGTTACTTATGCATAAAAATTTTAATGTTTCACTGAAAATATTCACAATCCTTGAAACATTAAGTTAAAATATTCACATGATTCAAAGTATGGTTTACTGTACCTGAAAAAAATGATTGGCTGTACATGTTGTCTTACCTGCATAAGGTTTCTAATGTGCAAGGAGACATGACTTCCATTTTCCTATACGAGTTTTCAAATATGAAATGGTGGTACTTTATGTTAGAAACTTTCCTGTGTTCTTCACATTCACAGGGTTTCTCTCCTTCCTATGTACTTTGGTGTCAAACAACACTGACTTTTTAACTCCATTAGTGATAGAGGAAAGTCTTTTCAAAGACTTTAGTAATTCATAAATGATGGTGATGAAAGTGGCAATGATTCCATGATGATAATAGAAGTACAGTGGGAAGGTAATTGTTATCAGTTAACTATGTTAATTGACTTTCTAAGTCACATGTGCCTCACACCATAACAATCATATCAACTTTTAATGTAAATTTAAATATTAAAGTTGAAACAGTAACAGCTTTTCTTTTTTCTTTTTCTTTTATTTTATTTCTTTTTGGTTTTTTGAAGAAGGGTCTCACTCTCACCCAGGATGATTTGGAATTCACTATGGAATCTCAGGGTGGCCGTGCACTCACGACAATCCTCCTACCTCTGCCTCCCGAGTGCTGGGATTAAAGGTGTGCACCACCAAGCCTGACTGAAACAGAAACATCTTTATCACCGTTTATAAACCTTTCTTTTTTTAAAAATTTATTTATTTGAGAGCGACAGACACAGAGAGAAAGACAGATAGAGGGAGAGAGAGAGAATGGGCGCGCCAGGGCTTCCAGCCTCTGCAAACGAACTCCAGACTCGTGCGCCCCCTTCTGCATCTGGCTAACGTGGGACCTGGGGAACCGAGCCTCGAACCAGGGTCCTTAGGCTTCACAGGCAAGCGCTTAAGCGCTAAGCCATCTCTCCAGCCCTATAAACCTTTCTTGAAGCCATAAGCTCAAGGTAACACACTTTTAGACTTCTTCTGGGAGTGTTTGGAATTCTTAAAGGAGACCTGTGCTAGCACTCTATTTTCTTGAATTTCTGTCATCACAACTGAAGAATAAAGTGGATAAAATTGTAAAGGAAAGTGACCGTTGATGTTATTATTTGATCTCCTATCAAATAGATGCTAGATTAGAAAACTCAGCTGGAGGCCTATGAAGGGGAAGTGGGGGAAGTCTGTTGACTGTGGTCCATAGTTGCTTTTGTTTGTGCTTCTGATAGGTGCAAGGCAAGAATCAGAGGTAGAGTAGGTGGTGACATATCTCAGCATGGAACTTCAACTCTTGATTTGCCCCATGCCACTTGCTAGTGTGTGCTCTACCTATCACCTGCCAGCCTTCTGCTCCACTTAAAATTGACTTTCTGCCATTTACCACTTTCAGAAATCAGTTATTCAATTATAGCCTTTTAAAATCCATTTTTACCTTTTACTTAAACTTGTCTCTCTCCCTGTCTTCCAAACTCAACAAATTCAAGTGGATGAAGAATAGTTATTTGTTATGGAGATGACTGATACATTTCTAGTGACATACACTGCTTAGCACAAGTGAGAGTATGAAAATTATTTATAAACTATTGAATTAGAGACATCGAAGGTCAAAATATTGAATAACTCTGAAGTGTCTGAATGAATCCTTCAAACCCCACTGCCCAATCTTTCCATTATATACCGGCTCCTTCTTCTAGTGGGGGACAACATTGCAGTCTTGTGACACATTTTTCTGACCATATCTGATGGCAGAGGAATGGTGAAATCATAGACAATGTAGCATACAAATCTGAAAAGGGGACCCTACTCTTTAGCATGGAGGCCAATAGCAAATCATTTCAATTTCACTCCTTATATACAGGGTAAACAGATATTTGAAGTCTTTATTATTATTATTATTATTATTTTAATTATTTATTTATTTATTTGAGAGCGACAGACACAGAGAGAAAGACGATAGAGGGAGAGAGAGAGAATGGGCGCGCCAGGGCTTCCAGCCTCTGCAAACGAACTCCAGACGCGGGCGCCCCCTTGTGCATCTGGCTAACGTGGGACCTGGGGAACCGAGCCTCGAACCGGGGTCCTTAGGCTTCACAGGCAAGTGCTTAACCGCTAAGCCATCTCTCCAGCCCTGAAGTCTTTATTATTAAGCAACTCTGTGCCAGGCCTATCCTAGTCTAGATTCTTAGAATATATGACAGAAAAAAAACAGTCTGAACAACCTAATATCCCTGTCCTCAAGGAGCTTACTCAATGTCTTACCTATTAATTAGACAATTCAGTTTAATCATAAGTCTTTTCAAGCTGTAGAAAATGTGTCCTACATCTTAAATTATCCTCCTTTTTATGTGTAAATAACAGAGTTGCTTGCTTAAAAATCTCAATTATCATTGAATATGCAAATAAACTGGTATAAAAGGAACATTTCTAATTATCTCTAAAATATCATGTACTATAAATTGACTATATAATAATATCATTCCTGTGTTTGTTAGGGTTTTTTGACTGTGACAAAATACTTTGTCTAAGCAACTTAATAGGAAAAATATTTCTTTTGGCATGAATTTCAGAAGTCACAGTCTATGATTGACTAGTCACATCTTTATGGGGCCTGTGGGAAGGGAGACCATCATGATGGAAGGACTTAGTGTAGCTTAACTGCTCATAGTGTAGTAGACAGCAAGCAGAGATTGCAAAACACAGAGCCATTCAGAACATGAAATCTCTGGTGACATACTTCTTCTAACCACCTCCAAAATGTTTTATCACCTCACAATAATGCCATCAATTTATGAATCTATCCACTAATTAGGCCAGAGCCCTGTGTTACAATAACCCCTCATTGATTAGACCTACCACATAGGTAGTAAGCTTTCCATCCCTGAGCCTTTAATGACATATTTAAACCATATTTATCTCATAACAATTTCCAGCAGGAAAATTTATGCCTTAGCAATAGTTATGGGAGTTAAGTAAGTAGATAAACTTTCAGGGAAGAGTAGATTATTTAGACCATAACAATTTCCAACAGGAAAATTTCTGCCTTAGTAATAGTTATGAGAATTAAGCAAGTAGTTATATTCTCAGGGAAGAGTAATTGTTTAGTTAGAATGTAGGGATGCCACTTAAGTACTAGGTCTTTCTACATTATCTGAAAATATTTACTAGCTCAGGTGGGGAAACTTGGTCAAAACTCAAGATTTACCTTGAATTCAGAAGTATTTGTGTATATACTTTGAAAAGCAACACTGAGACTACATTTAGAGTGCCACTATTCTACAAAAATATGGATTGACATTCTACAAGAATGAATACTTGTCTTTGGAAGGCCAGCATTCTTATGAGTCAACATACGTCAGGTGATTTCTTCATGATATACTCAACATCAGAGTACAGGAGAGCCTTCAAGACTACCTAGATTTTCCCCACTCAGAAAGCCAAATATATTTTTTTGTTAGTTTTGTACTCAGTGTATACAGTCAAGTTGGTACTATCCTTAGCCTCTTCCATGACCTCTCCCCTCTGCAGGGACCCTCCTCGTTGGGGAATATGGACTGTGCATTGTGGGGTTAACCATCAGTTATGAGTAGGAGGAGGCAATGTCTCTGTGTGTCATGACCCAATGTGTGGCTCTGACATTCTTTCCACCTCTCTTCCACAAATTTCCCTGAGCCATGTTCAGTTCATTTTAGGTCTGCTTCAGTGACGAGGTCTTGGGAGCCTCCGGGTCTCTGGATATCTGGTTTGATAGAAGTTGAGTGTTCTCTGTGTCTATCTACTTCACCCTTGTGCTGGTACTGGGTTCAACAAGAAAAAAAGCACTCTTACTCATTTCCACTGAGCAGATCAGTTAGCCAAATAAAGAGCAGTTTGTTTCCTACCATGGCTGTGTGCCACTCTTGCACATACATCTGGAGTTCATTTGCAGTGGCTGGAGGTCCTGGTGCACCCATTCTCTCTCTCTCTTTTTCTATGCCTCTTTCTCTCTCTCTGTTGCTCACAAATAAATGAATAAAAATAAACAAATCTTTTTTAAGTGAGTTTTGGCAGAAGTATCCTATGGAGGTGGATAATGGCATGCTCAGAAACCATAGACTGTTACTAGAAAAAAAAAAAAAATCAGTGCCAGAGGTGGGATCCCTTCCAGTGAGTTGTTAGCCAAGCACACTCCCTAGGACTCCAAAACATTGCATATCATTGCTAAGGCTCTTGGTTGCCCACAAGAACTAGATGTTAAAACCATGCTGCCAAAGATTTCACATGCTTGGAATACAAATCATTACACTATCAAGTTGAAGCTGAGCAGAAAACCTCCACCCTGATGACTAACTGTCAAAATGATGGAAAGAGCTATGTAGCATGTTGTCTTTTGGGAGAAAAAAAGTCACAGACAGTGTTATTTGCAAGCCTTATGGCTGGAAAGCCAGGACAAATGTGTGACTAGTGCAATGCTGGCATGTCTGTGATGGGGGAAACCAGCTGCTCTCTGAATGGACTGGAAACCTGCTCAATGGGAGTGATTACATGTCTGGTATTGAAAACATAGTCTGAAAGCCTATGGCTGGAGGCTGGGGGAGGGGGTTGGTCATAAGCCCTGCAGGAATAAAAACTACTATTGTCTGGATAAATGGACATATGCCCACCAAACTCCCCAATGAACACTTTTTATGTTTATACCTATGTTTTAACACTACACTCACTTATGGTTTAAAAAATTCTCTTTTCAGATGGCAGTGACCACTGGAGTGATTCAAAAGTTACCATAGTGCTTGGAAGTGACAGAGGAGTATTCAGCAATGGATGAGACATCTCTGTAATACTTTCCATGACTCGGGGTCTATTAAGGAAGAGGTGTCAGGAATAATATAAAAGCCAAAGGAAGGATAGGACTGCTTAAAGTGCTTCTTCCAGTCACAAAGTGGTTTTGATATTCATGACCTCATAGTGCCTGGCAATGCCTACACAAAACCTTCATAATAGAAGGAAAGAAATGTTGCCATCAAAATAGAAGAGAGACTAATTGGAAAGAAGAAGGGATTCAATGGAGGGTGGATTTGTGATGGAGAAAATGGGGCTAGTAGGAGGGAATTATCTTGTCTTTTTGTCCATATTTATGGAAGTTGTCAATATTTTTTTAAAGAGTGTTGACTGGGGATGGGATCAACATTGGTGCTCTGTAAAATAAAAAAATAACAACAAGTAGGCAGTGCTCACTAAAATTCTGAATAAAGTATGTCTGCCAGAGTGAGTCAATAAAATGAAAGAATATCAAAATAATAATCATCCGGGTATACATGAAGCCTATTCAGAGAATAATTGTTATTGATTCCACAAGGAAATTAGCACTATCATGCATGACCACTTGATTCTGAATCTTGCTATAGTCTATTAAAAGGTGTAAATTATTTGGACCATTTTAATTTACTCTTGAACAAGCCCAGCTGCTCCAAAGGCAATATACCACAGACAAAAAATTGGTGGGCCTTTGTCCATGGAGCTACTGAGGGAAGGTATTGCAAAACAATCCCGGAACCACACTGCTTGGGGTCAATGCTCAACATTACTTAGTCCTTATAAACTTAGGGTTTTTGCTTATAAAATAGGGAAAAAAGTTAGTACTTATTTCAAGAAATTATTGTGAGTAATGGGTTGTTTGTGTACTATACTTAAAGGAACATAAAAGTGTTTTATAATATTGAGAAACTAACCATTCTTTTCTGGAGAATGTTTATTTGTGTAGATAAAGGAAAGAGAAGCAAAAAGTGAATTCCATAATGGATTCCCAGGTCAAATCAAACTAAACCTCACTGTTTCATTAAAATTACATTTATGACAACTACAATTTTGTTTCTGAGGTTCTAGGTAGCTAATTTCCCTAATCTAAGCATATTGTTGAATTGTGTGTTTAGAACAAAGCTTTGTCTCAGATAATATTTGAACATGTTGCTTTACATTTTGATATGTGTACTGTGCTTTGGGAAAATATGTAAGGTTTCATTGCACTTTTGAATCATAATAATAACAAGCAATTAAAATTTATGGTTGTAAGGAGATGGGAAAGTAGGAGAATTTCCCTTATTACATTTTCCTCCTAAGCATAAATCACTATAATTGCTTTTGAAATAAACACAGACTTGAGTCAGGATGCTTATCAGTTATCGCTCTGACACCAGAGATTTACTGTGAAGCTATGGGAATTGTAAGTACCTAATGAACACATTTAGAAAATGACAACAACATAATAACCTGTGTCCCCATGCCAGGGCCTCCCATGGTCATTACTAGAAAGTGACAGTCACCTCTGCAGACCACAATGCTGCTGTTGTGGTCAGTATACTACCTTAGGCAGAGAGCAGTATTTCTGTGTGATAAATCATTTTTTTAAATTTTTTTTTGTTTATTTTTATTTATTTATTTGAGAGTGACAGAGAAAAGGAGAGAGAGAGAGAGAGAGAGAGAATGGGCATGCTAGGGCTTCCAGCCACTGCAAACAAACTCCAGAGGAGTGCACTTCCTTGTGCATCTGGCTAGCATGGGTCCTGGGGAATCAAGCCTCAAACCAGGGTCCTTAGGCTTCACAGGCAAGCGCTTAACCGCTAAGCCATCTCCCCAGCCCATAAATCATTTTGATGGGATTATTAAGGTTTGATTTTTGTTTGAAATGTGGAATTAGCTAATGGATGCTGTGGCATAGCTGATGTGGGCAGGAGTGGCATCATAATTGTAGCTATTAAAGGCAACATTGAGGGGGTGTCTCTATTAGGAAAGGAATTATTGACAAGACATTTTTTTTAAAAAAGTCAGAATCATAAAACATTTTGTTTAGAGGAAAAAATCTCCAGGCTATAATTTGTGAATCAAATTTGTGACAAGTGTAAACTTTTGAATGATAATTCACCCATTTGTTTATATGACCTTCCTTTGGCAGCCATCTACTTCCTTCTCCCTTGCATACTGTGAAATGTTGCTTTAAACTGCAAGGTGTGATGGTTAATTTCTGTTTTCAACTTGATCAGATAAGAAATCAAATAACAGACACACCTCTTATGCATGTCAGTGAGGGCATTTCCAGGAAGGCTTAACTGAGGCAAGAAGACCTTCCCCTAGATTGGTCATCCCTGCCGGAGGCAGCCTATGATAAATAGATTGCAGGAGAAGTTAGTGCCTTTTTGACGGGATGCCCTTGCTGCTTGCTAGTATATGCATCTATGCTGTTGATGTCATCCTTCACAGACACTGGAAACCAGCTTCTTCAGCCTTAAAATATGGACTGAAGATCAGAGGATCCCCAGGAATCCTCCAGTCCTTCATTGCCAGGTTGGGACTGCTGAGGCATCAGGCCTTGTATGCTGGGTTTTCAGCATTTCTACCATGCAAGTATTCATTGTTGGATTGCTCAGCCTCTATCCCATAAGCCAGTCTAGTAAATCCCTTTCTAATATATATATTTATTGTATCAGTTCTCTTTCTTTAGAGAATACTAACATACACAAAGCATAGCTTACTAAAGAGAATATGAGCCTTTTGTTTAAATTAAAAAGTATCTTAAATATGAAGAGAAAACCCAATGATGTCTTGTGTTTGCAACCAATCTTAAATGTCAAAATTGTCAAGTCACAGTCCACCTGCTTCTATAGTTTTCTCTTCAGCCACACATGTATATCTTATAAGCAGAATTTAATCTGATTTCAGTCTCTGTTGGAGAATCTGCTTCTTTTTTTTAGAGGGAATCAGGACCTGAAGAGAGAAATGACCCATCACACTTCACCCAGAAGAAACCATAGAGGAATTAGGAAAATGAGCAAGAGTGCTGCTTTCTCGATAAACCTGTTGTCAGCACAAGCATGAAGGGAATAAACACTGAGGACACTCAACACCTACTAAACCAGTGCCAGAGGCTCCTTAAGAGGTCATCACTGAAGTAGACTTAAAACGAACCCAACATGGCTCAGGGAATTTCAAAGAAGAGGTGGCAGAAAAACTGTTAGAGCCACAACTTTGGGTATTATGAGACATTGTTTCTTCCCTGTAACTGATGGCTGCCCCCACAATGCATGACCTACAATCCCCAGGGGGAAGAGTGGCATCCCCAACAAGAAGGGTTCCTTTGGTGGTTGGGCAGGGGTGAAGGAAAAGATGGTACCAACATGTGCTGTTTTACATACTGAGTATGCCCAAAACTAATAAAAATAAAAGTACACCTAGCTAAGAATGTGTTCCTAAGTCTCATATTTCTATAATGTACTATTTTTTTTTAATTTATTTGAGAGCGACAGATACAGAGAGAAAGACAGGTAGAGGGAGAGAGAGAATGGGCGCGCCAGGGCTTCCAGCCTCTGCAAACGAACTCCAGACGCCTGCGCCCCCTTGTGCATCTGGCTAACGTGGGACCTGGGGAACCGAGCCTCCAACCGGGGTCCTTAGGCTTCACAGGCAAGCGCTTAACCGCTAAGCCATCTCTCCAGCCCCAATGTACTGTTTTTTTCTCTTTAAGATGATTGAGACATCCATCACTTTCATTCTGTTTTTCTGGTTTGTATGTAAGCACCTTTAACTACTGAGTCATCTCCTTAGTCTTCTGGATTGTATTAAGTAAAATGTCTTCATTCATTTTATTTATTTATTTAGAGAGAGTGAATTGGCAAGCCTGGACCTTCAGCCTGCTGTGAATGAACTCCAGGTGCATGTGCCCCCTTGAAGCACATGTGTGACATAACATGCTTGCATCACTGTGTATCTGGCTGCATGGGACCTGGAGATTCGAGCATGAGTTCTTATGCCTCGCAGGCAAATGACTTAACCACTAATCCATCTTTCCAGCCCCAAAGAACATGTTTATTTTATTTTGCTAATTGACTAGTTAACTTACCAGAATGCCCAGATATGATCTGTTTAAATTGATAACTTAAAATTTTCTGCCATTATTTTCTGAGACTTCATCACTTTGTTAAGCCCTTAAAACTGACAAGTCAGTACACCAAGCTCCCTTCCCTGTAGGCAAAGGAAAATGGCCATACCATCTAGAAAATATTCTCAGGTAGATTTCTGCTCCCAGACCCATTTCACACTTACTATACCATCCTTATGTGATTAAACTACAGTAGGTTTATTTGTTAAATGGATTACTTCCTGACCTCAATGTGTCCTGTCTAAAATAAAGTATTTTGTGCTTTGTAAGTACCTTACAATATGTTCAGCAATAAAGCAGCACTGTGCAAAAGAACTCCATGGACACAAATATTATGTGTAGAAGTGAAAAGTACTAGAACATAGTAATGAGTACTAGAACAGTGGGGTGTTTTAAAGACACTCTAATGTTTTAAAAACAAATGTGATAGAAGCATTTTAAAAATCTGAATTCTAGTACTTTTAAATAGAGTACTTTAAAAGATTATACAACTCTGTAAACTTTATGTCCTTCAATTTTTCTCAGTATCCTCAGAGAATTGGTCCCAGGACTTCTTCAAAAGGATACTAAAGTCTAGTTCACAAAATATTTTAATGTTTCTGTATTACCTACACACCCCCTTCTGGATTTTTGAATCATCTATAGATTTCTTATGAAACCAAATACAATAGAAATGCCATGGAAGCAGTCATTATACTGTATTGAATAAGGAGTAGGGACAAGGAAATATAGTTCCTTCTTGCTGTAAGAAAGTATCTAAATAGTACTTAAAAACACCCTTTCAATGAGTGTGAAAATTCTCTATATGATAGAAAGGCCTTCTGTCATGGTTAGTTGGGAATATTTTTGCATAGTAGTACATAAACTAATTGTACATTTTCAGTAAATGGCATATTATAGTCAAGGAGTTTCATTAACTTATTCCCTCAAGCACAGTGAAATATGAACTATTCAAAATGTAGCGTTATCATTCCCAGCTACATGCAATGGCCTCTCCAAGCCTCCTTGCAGGGAATCCAACCTTGCAATACTTTGTTTGACTAGTTTTCTTGTCATAAGCCCCCAATTTATCATACTTCTTTAATTTTGTATGCCTGCAGAACCAGCACAATGAGGATGATGCTATCGTTTTAGTGCCAGATCCAGATGTAGTCTGTCCTCCTTCTACCACAGCTATTGTGTCTTTGTGTGTACCAGTGACCAAACCTGGAAAAAACACTTCCCTATGTTATTGTTTTCTAGCAGGGAACTCTTTTGGTGGCATTCTTAATTCAAGCCTGTTGTTTTTCAAGTGAATTTATATTTTCATATGTTGGAGCCTTTGATTGGTGGTGCCTTGCTCCTAAGGCATCTTTCCTATTGTCCTAATGAAGAGGATGAATGAACTTCTGACCTTTTAGCCTCCATTCTGCCAAGTACTGGAACTATAGGTATGTACCACCATGACCAGGTATGCATCAAACCCAGGGTTTTGTGTATGTTAGGCAAGACCTGAGCTACATCCTCAGCCATGAGGTATGTCTTTAGTGGCATTAATCTCTAAAAGTCCCAGCTGCTTTCTTCTTACCAGCTTGGTCCGGATCTTTAACTTTGCTCATGTTACTTTCCTGGTTAACTTACACATGTCCATATATTTCTACTTTCTCCAGGTGCACAGATAACTGACAGCAATGAGCAGTAACACTGCCACTGCCATGGCCTGGATCATCTCCTGTCTTGAAATTTCCTCTACTAGGCAGCTTAGGCCATTATTATTGTATTTATCCTTGTTCACATGTTCAGGACAAGGACAGAATGCAGCCTAATTCTCTCTCATATAGTATGATGGCCTCTTATCCACTTCCCAATAGAATCATTATTCCTCTCTGAAACACCATGAGCCAGACCTTCACTGTCTGCATGTTTATTGGCCTTCTGGTCTACTAAACTCTCATCAGAATGGCCTACTAAGTACTGTTTATAGAATTGTAAGGATTCTGTAGCCTGAAGCTCCAAACTGTTCCATAGTCTTACTACAAACGAGTTCCAAACACTTACAAACCACTTGGTCAGATTTACCATAGATAGCAATAGTGCTAGTCAGTTCCAAATTTCTGCATTCGTCTCACTTATGTGACCAATACTCAACAGAAAGCAGCTTAGGAAAGGGTTTATATTGTCTCAAAGTTTAGAGGAATGCAATCCATCATGGCAGGCAAGGCATGGTGGCAAGCTTGGTTTTAGCTGCAAGAACGGGGAGGCTGGTCACATTATATCAATAGTCATCCAACAGAGAGAGATTAATTCTCCTCATATTTCTCCTTTTTTAAAAACTTTTTTGTTTATTTTTATTTATTTGAGAGCAACAGACAGAGAGAGGAAGAGGCAGATAGAGAGAGACAGAGGATGGGCACGCCAGGGACTCCAGCTCCTGCAAACAAACTACAGACACGTGTGCCCCCTTGTGCATCTGGCTAATGTGGATCCTGGGGAATTGAGCTTTGCACCAGGGTCCTTCGGCTTCTCAGGCAAGCACTTAACCCCTAAGCCATCTCTCCAGCCCATATTTCTCCTTTGTAACTAGTAAAAATGCTTGTATTTTCAATGTCAATTAAACACTATATATAACTTTGCTTTCTTATTTATTTTTTTCTCTGGTAATTCTTTTATATTTATATTTAGAGTATTAGCGTTTTCCTGCAGGTTTATACATTTTCATGTTTCTTAGGAAAAAATGCTCTTATCATTGCTATATAGGAAATAAGAGACATTTTCTGTTTGTGTTTTAATTCTGGTCTATTTTGGGTATCAGGAGAAACTAACTGCCTGACAGTGATCTTTGGTGGAAACAGGGCTGTTCGGTGACTGTGGGACTGTGTGATGGTGTTGGGAGGCTAACTGGCCTCCTGGAGCAGCCACTGTGGTAAAGACTCCAGGAAGCACTGGGAATTAGGGCGGCACTTGTCCCTTCTTGATATTCTTTAGTGGTGTGAGCATGGTGGATTAGGACATTTTATTGAATTGAAGATCACCAGAAAACTTTCAACTGAAACAAGCAACCAAGAAAGGCAGTAAGGCATGACAGAACAAGACAGTACTCAGGGCTACAAATGTAGGCAAAAGCTTATTTCATTTTTGTGCCTTTTTAAGTAGATATTGTTCACATGCTTCCGTGAAGGGTAGCTTCACCCAAGCATGTGAACATGAAAAGGGCAGGCTTTGGCTTGCTACTTACTATGTAGACAAGGCTGGCCTTGAAATTATGGCTTCAGACAACTGAGTGCTATAATTACAGATGCATACCATCATCCTACTGTTAACTCTATTTTTTATCCTTAAAAATTAATATTGCTATAATACATCTATTTTAAAAGCAATTTCTCATGAAACATAATTATACCTTACACTGTATCCACTCAGGCTTCTGTGCTATTAAGTGAAGTTTTACTTTGCTTATTATTATTACATATCTATTTTTGTAACACCGTGTTTTACGTATTGTTTCTCTATAGCTCTCTTACCTTTCTTTATGAAGTTTGTCCTTTGCATCTGCTATTCAGTTGCCATTTTGACATTTTGTCATTTAATTGTTAGCAATGTTGAGTTAAAACTTTTTGTTATATGTGAGCTGGGCGTGGTGGCGCACGCCTTTAATCCCAGCACTCAGGAGGCAGAGGTAGGTGGATCGCTGTGAGTTCGAGGCCACCCTGAGACTCCATAGTGAATTCCAGGTCAGCCTGGGCTAGAGTGAGACCCTACCTCGAAAAACAAAAAATAAATAAATAAATAAAACTTTTTGTTATATGTGAAGTTTCTTTGCATTATGTTCTTATTTTATTCATCTCATGTTTTTCATTTTCTTCCTCTTAACCTTCTTCCTCTCTATATAGACCTTCTTTGCATAAGAGTCCCTGCCTTTTCATAACCCCTCGTATGCAGTAGATATGTTTTCTAGAAACTACAGTATCTCATAGCACATTTAGCTCTGTTAGTGTGAATAATTGTGTCAAAGAGAACATCACACCTGTGCTAAAGACAGTCCATGCTTCTGTTCATGGGAACGTGCAAGCATTAGTGGAAGCTTGTTCATTTCTATGTCTGATAAGTTTCTCTGGGAATTAGGTGCCAAGATGGGAGAGCTTTATTACAGGTGGTGCCTGTGAAATATAAGCAAGAGAAAGGGAATAGGGAGAAACTTCAGAGGCAATTCAGGCGAGAATTCTATGAAAGGCAGCAGTTGACGGAGAAATGGGCAAAGGAGAGCCAGAGGTGCGTGACTGAGATAGTTCTAGTCAGCATGCCAAGGGGCTCATAAGGAGAGTGTGTCATGTTGGGCAGAAATTTCTTATTCCTACTGATCCCATGGTATATGCAAATGGCTGTAGGTTCCCTGGGGAAAGAGTCTATTCTGCAGTGAGTCCTGGAGGCTCTAAGGAATGAGAGAAAGCTGCAGCAAACTCTGTTGAAGAAAGATTCATGTAAATCCTGCTGTGGTTGCTACAGAGGGTAACAACAGTCTATACATTTCATGACAAGTATTTTGATCTCTGACCTTAAGATGTCATACTTAACAATGATGCTTTTTCTATCTATTCCTGAGGTGTGATTTCTTTTTACATAAGGTGGAATATTGACAATAGTAACCTGGACAGATAGGACACAAGGGAGCTATTACAAAGACTCTTTCAGATGAGGTATGCCAAAATCTACCTTATCAAGTGAATGCTATCATCCACATCATCTCCTACTTGGAAATTCAGACCAGCCATTTTGTCACAATATCCATCCAATCAGTATGCAACAAAGGCTGGTATAGATTTACAACATGGATCCCCTTAGCCTCTGTACCCGTATTTCTCCTGTGAACTTCCCTCACAGCCTCAGCCCATTTCAGTCCACTCTTCTTTTCCACCTTCACTCTCTGACCACTAGAGAAAGGAGTTTTCCCATTTGTTGGGACTTTATTCTATTGTCTGTCTTTATTCTACTATCCTAAGTGATGTTATCAGCTAGATATAAATCATACTGTAGCATGTATTTTGATAAACTATGCACATTTTAATTCAAAATTAGCTTTTGTGGGATATCATTTTTAATGTTTTACTGGAAACTTCAAAATAAACAGAATCCAAATAATGTTTATGTTGAACAATTTTTTTCTTAGCACCCCGATCTCACATTTATTCCTTTCATGTTTTATTTACATGGTATCATCAGCACCTTCAGACCTTCTATTTCCCTCAAACATTATGGTCTTGTTGAGAAGATGTGCCATTTCCTTTCATCATGTTAAATAAATTTGAACAGAAACATGTGGTTCATCCCTAATTACTATAAGAAGACATCCTATGCATATGTTTGATTTATTTCTTAGAAATCACATACTTGGGAGGCAGGTTGATAGCTTAGTGGGTAAAATGCTTTTGATGCAAGTATGAGGACTTGAGAGTGGATCCATAGCACCCACCAATGAGCTGGATATGGTGGTGAGCACCTGCAATCCCACGCTCGCAAGGAGACAGGGGAATCCCTACAGCTTGCTGTGGCTAGCTAGTCTAGCTGAATCTGTGAGCTCTCGGTTCAGTGAGAGACTCTGTCTCAAAAATAAGGTGGACAGTTATTGAGGAAGACAGTCAACATTAACCTCTGGCCTTCACATACATGTTCACACTTGTGTACATATGTACCCACACACATATGGACATGCATGTGAACTATGCACACATACACATGTGAAAAGGAAGTTACATGTTTCAAAACTATTTCAAGAATTTGAAAAGCCTGGAGTCAACAGATGAAGCAGTATCTGCTGTTCTTTCAAACCATTATTGCTGTAGCAAATGATGCAGAAAGCACACTTGCAGGTCTGCAGCAGTCTGTGTGGCACTGCTCACTTTAGATACAGAAATCTTTAAATCCATTTCAACCACTAAACCATCTTTCTAACTCCCCAATAATCTTATGACTGGTATCCTAATGCAGGGCTTTTTGCCTAAAAATACAACCCCAGGATTATAGGTATATAAAATGGGATGTACAAATAAAACACTTACTGATAATCAGTCATAAAGCAGCCCTGGGTTTGCTTGTTAGCCAGGTGTGGTTTTGCAGGCCTGTAATCTCAGCACTAGGGCAATAAAGGCAAGAACATCAGGAGTTCAAGGTCACCCTTGGGTACATAAGGATTTGAAGGCCAGCTTAAGCCACATGAGACCAATCTCCAAAACAAAAAATCAAAACACCCTAACAAATAAATACTACATACATTTATTTTAAAACAATTCTTTGACATATACATATAATTTTATTATTTATGAACTATAAAAGCAAATTTGCATATTAAGAGACTGATATGCTCATTTATTTCCTTAGATGAATATTTGATACTAAAGGACATAAAGCATCATCAAAATTTATCAGGGGGGCTGGAGAGATGGCTTAGCGGTTAAGCACTTGCCTGTGAAGCATAAGGACCCCGGTTCGAGGCTCGGTTCCCCAGGTCCCACGTTAGCCAGATGCACAGGGGGGCACACGCGTCTGGAGTTCGTATGCAGAGGCTGAAAGCCCTGGCGCGCCCATTCTCTCTCTCTCCCTCTATCTGTCTTTCTCTCTGTGTCTGTCGCTCTCAAATAAATAAATAAAAAATTTAAAAAAAAATTTATCAGGGCTGATCAATATTTCGATTTTATAATTGTCAGTATTGAGAACACTGCTTTACATGTTTATATAGTACTAAATGGCAGAACTATGCTTAAGGCCCTGTCAGAAATTATTCAAATTCTGTCCTAATGCCAGGTCAAATTTACTAAAAGATTTTTAAAAATTTATTTATTTATTTGACAGAGAAATAGGAAGAGACAGCAAGAGAATGGGCATGCCAGTGCCTCCAGCTACTGCAAAGGAACTCCAGACACATGTACTCCCTTGTGTGTTTGGCTAACATGAGTCCTGGGGAATTGAACCTGGGTCCGTTGGCTTTGCAGGCAAATGCCTTAACTGCTAAGCCATCCCTCCAGCCCTACTAAAAGATGTTTTTTTAAATTTTTTTTAAAAATTTATTTATTTGAGAGCGACAGACACAGAGAGAAAGACAGATGGAGGGAGAGAGAGAATGGGCGCGCCAGGGCTTCCAGCCTCTGCAAACGAACTCCAGATGCGTGCGCCCCCTTGTGCATCTGGCTAACGTGGGACCTGGGGAACCGAGCCTTGAACCAGGGTCCTTAGGCTTCACAGGCAAGCGCTTAACCACTAAGCCATCTCTCCAGCCCTAAAAGATTTTTTTAAGTAAAAATTGTTAGCAAAATTCAAGTAGCAAAATTTTAAATCACACTTTGTAACACAACACTAATTTGATATTAACATGCTGAGGACAATATTTTTTAAAAACTTTGTTTTCTACAATTAAACCAGTGTGTTTCTACAGTAGCAGAAAAGTGCGTATACAGGAAAACACTGTAATTCATAACATATGATAGTCTTGAATCTGAGCCAAGGTCTTTCAGGGTGTATCATTTGCCATGGCATCATGAGATGGCATGTACAGTGCAAAGTACCAATTTGTGTTCAGAACTAAGGCCGTAGAGATGTCATTTGATGCTACACAGATGAATCTGCCCAAAACACCTCAGACTCATTACACATTTAATTTTTAATATTTTATTTTTTAATTCTTATTTGAGACAGAGAGAGGGAGAGGGACACATACACACACACACACACAGAGAGAGAGATAAAGAGAGAGAGATTGAGAGAGAATGGGCATACCAGGGCCACTAGCCACTGCAAATGAACTCCAGATGCATGTACCACCTTGTGCATCTGACTTACATGGGACGTGGAGAATAGAACCTGGGTCCTTAGGCTTTGTAGTCAAGCACCTTAACTATGAATCCATCTCTCTAGCCCTACATGTTTAATTTTAATGCTTAGTTGTGTCACAGAAATTTTCTGGAAAGACCACTCCAATGCCAGTATGAGTGAAATTAGAGGAGTTTATTTAGTTTGGGGCCAAAGAGCTTGAGGTAGCTCTCCAAAGAAGCTCTGACCCTGAGCTGAGATTTTATTTTCATGTTATAGTTTCATAGCCAATGGGAGGGGGCAAGTGAACAAACATGACATGGACATTTGCATATCAGCCCTTTCTGTAGTCAGGCCACCCTGACAATGAACTCCATTTTTTTAACCTAAAATGTCTTTTTTTTTTTTCTTTTTTTTAAAATCATCCCTCTGGACCCTTTCTGAACAGTTCTCTCTCTTTATTTTTTTTCTCATCTACTGACAAAGATACGTTTAGCTCCTCAGCAATTAACTTTTACAGTTACTCAGTGAATCAGTTTAACTTTTAGCTTCTTTTCTACCACATTACTTTACCTTTTGTTAATTTTTATTTATTTATTTGACAGCAACAGACAGAGAAGGAGGCAGATAGACAGAGAACGGGCATGCAAGGGCCTCCAGCCACCGTGAACAAATTCTATATGCATGCTTCCCCTTGAGCATCTGGCTAATGTGGGTCCTGGGGAATCGAGCCTCAAACCTGGGTCCTTAGGCTTCACAGGTAAGCCCTTAGCTGCTAAGCCATCTCTCCAGCCCTGGCTCATCATCATCATCATAACACCTTATGATTTTGTATGTAATGGCAGGGACTCCTGATGTACCACCTGTATTTTAATTGTTCTCATCCTAGATTAGATGAACCTGGACAGAGCATTTAGAACATAGAGCTTTAAAATAAGTTTCAGCATAATTATTATGAAAGGCCCAATTAAAGGAGTTACCCAGGGTCCCCATGTAGTCCACATAGGAGGCAGGCCCAATGTCTGGGGTATATCAGCTGTAAACCTTCAGAGTCTAGGGTAAGCATGACCTTGAGGGCCAAGTGTGTATCAGTTATTGTTAGGAATACTGACTCTGTAACTGTTAAAGGTTGTATTTAATTATCAGCAGCAGGAACTGGTTCAACATTATTGCCCTTGAAAATATGGATAGCCATGCAAAAAAATTATTACAATAAAATAAAGCCAAAGAAAGAGAGCCAGGAGGGCCTTCTCCATACAAGATTAGTAATAGGGAGTGATTGTGACTAATCCTATCATAAGAAGGAGAACATAAGACATTCTTGCAGTTAGAGGGAGGGGGCTATACCATATTCCCCCCAGAGAAACAGATATTCCTGAATGCTGACTGGTCCATGCATGACAGAAGCCTGAGGAATTCAACCTGAGTAGTAAAGAACTGTATCTGTTTATGATGAAAGACATAAAAGTTCCTTGGAGCCAAAGTTTCTTTATGGATCCCACGAGGTTATCAAGTGAGCTGATCAGTCAAGCAAATGGAAGAAGTTAGGATCCTTCTCACGTGTCTGGTAATCTCTGACTTCTAGAGTTTAATAGGGCACATGTTGCTATAAGAAGCAGGTAATTTTTTTTAGGCTTCTATATAGTTTATTCTTATCAACTTTAGTGTTTTTTTTTTAATTAGTTTTGTACTCAGTGAATATAGTCAAGTTGGTACCATTGTTAGCCTCCTATCTGAATGCCCCCCTCTGCAGGGACCCTCCATTTTGTGGAAGCAGATAATTTTTAAATAGGCAACCAGGCAGAGCAAACACCAGTAGGACAAGTAGACTTTTTGTCTATTTTTTTTTAAGTTATTTATTTATTTATTTATTTGAGAGCGACAGACACAGAAAGAAAGACAGATAGAGGGAGAGAGAGAGAATGGGCACGCCAGGGCTTCCAGCCTCTGCAAACGAACTCCAGACGCGTGTGCCCCCTTGTGCATCTGGCTAACATGGGACCTGGGGAACTGAGCCTCAAACCGGGGTCCTTAGGCTTCACAGGCAAGCACTTAACCGCTAAGCCATCTCTCCAGCCCTGTCTATTTTTTTTTGATGCAGGGGGAAAGCTCCTCATGTTGAATTCCTCAGGCTTCTGTCAGGCATGGACTAGTCAGCTTTCAGGATTGTAACTGGAGGAGGGCCACAGTCTTTTGAGCAGGGGCAAGTGACCTCCAGAACTTGACCTTGAGGGGAACCTCTGGGTCCCTGGCGACCTGTTAGCTGTGATAACAAGCTGAGAACATTGTCTTTTTGACTCCACTGTAATACGTTTATATCTCTTGGCTGATGGATATGGGCCTAATTTCCCAAGGGCATGTGGGTCCCCTTGTATTACAAATTTCAAGGAAGCATCATCAATAGCAGGAGAATCTGACTTATGTCTATAAATCTAATCAAAGAGACACCATAAAACAACCAGCACCACCAACATCAGCAACACAGGCAGAGCTCTAAATTGTCTTTACATCTCAGGACTAGGTCTTATTTGTCCCAAATGTACCTTAGGGCTGTGCTCTGAGATCTGTCCTTAGTGATATACCTCCTTCAAAAGTACGTCTGGGAGACTTCCGGTTAAGATGGCCGCATAGGTACCAAGCCAAAGCAGCCTGGGGGGAAAAAAAAAGACCAAAAAGACTCAGCAAAATACACACTTTTACTAAAAAGTGAGGTGTATAGGAAATTAAAGCAGCAGTGGAGAAGTAGGAGAGATCCAGAGCATCCAGAGCCCACACAGGCTGGCAAAAGCAGCCCCTCCACCACAGCTCTGCCAACCGCTGCGGTGGTGGCGCTCCAGAAAGCCACAAGGCTCGGCTCCAGCCGCAGGAAAAGCCAGGTGCGGGAGCTTCCCCTCACACTGGTGCTCTCCGCAACTCAGGAAACATGAAGGGAGAGCAGCACTGAGCAATGGAGGAGCAGACCAAGAGGTAGAAAGACACATGGAGCAGCGAGAAATCCAGAGCAGCTGTGGCTCCCTCCCCTTCCCCACTGCCTGAGCCCAGCTCCAGCGAACAGAGCAGCGGTCCAGGACCTGGCCATGCCAACTTGAGCTGACAGTGGGACCCAAGCAGGAACAAAGTCCGGGAGCAACATCAGCAGCTCCGGCATCGGTAACAGTGGCCCCAGCAGCAGCAGACCCAGGAGCAGCAACAACAGGAGACCCAGCAGCAGCAGCTTCAGCAGCAGTGTGGCTCCAGAAGTGGCAGCTACAGCAGCAGCAGCAGCAGCAGAGAAAACAGCAGCAGTGGGCCCAGCAGCAGCAGCTTCAGCTGCTGACAGACCCAGCAGAGGCAGCTTTTGTAGCAACAGTTCCAGCAGTGGGGGTGCTGATCTGCAGGGCCACAATTGCCAGGCTTGGTTTGCCCTGCAGGAAAAGCCAGTGCCCAGCTCCAGAAATCAGAACAGCAGCCCGACCACCCAGGCAGCTACTTGACTGAGACCAAACTCATCCAAGGTAACTGGGTTTGCACCAGGGAAGGGTCTCACTTGGTCACAAGCTGACTTGGATCCCTCAACAGACCAGAAATCTTAACCTCTATGTTGATAGAGGATCTGGTTGTTATAATAACTACTCTGGCATACATACTTGGGGCTGTTTTTAACTGAATGTGTACAGTGTTTAGTTAACTTTTGGAATCTACCTGTATTTTATTCCACTCAGCCTACTTGAATACTCCCATAGCAGGGAAACTCAACCCCTAGGAGCAACTTTGTAGACACTCTCAGAGTCTTAAGAGCCACATCTAACACCTTAAGTTCCTACCCTGAAAATATATAACATCAAATCAATGGATACACCTAAGAATACCCAGCTAGCTAGAAAATACAACCATTAACTTAATCCAAGATGCAAAAATATATACATTATAACACAAGAAACACTAAAAAGCAAGATGATATAAATCCACCTAAAAGTATTAATACATCAGAAATGACCTCCAGTGAGAATGAGTTAGAGGAAATGCCTGAGAAAGATTTCAAAAGAATGATTGTAAATATGTTCAAAGAAGTCAGAGAACAAATCAAAGGAGTCAAAGAGGAACTTAAAAATGAAATCAAAGGAATCAAAGAAGATGCAGGACATCAATTTCATGAAATAAATAAGGCAATACAAGACATAAATAAGGAAATAGAAATAATAAAGAAAAACCAGTCAGAATTACTAGCAATGAAGAACACAGTTAATGAAATAAAAAACTGTAGAAAATCTCACCAGTATAATGGATGAAGGAGAGGACAGAATATCTAAGCTAGAAGACCAGGTGGCAGATCTAATACAGGCCAACAAAGAGAAAGACAAACTTATAGAAAAGTATGAGTGGGAATTTCAAGATATTCAGGACACTATGAAAAGATCAAATATTAGAATTCAGGGCATAGTAGGAGAATTCTACTCCAAAGGCATAGTAGGTGTCTTCAACAAAATCATAGAAGAAAATTTCCCCCAAATTGGGAAAGAGGTGCCAGTACAGATACAGGAAGCCTTTAGAACCCCAGCCAGACAAAACCCGGAAAGAACCTCTCCTCGCCATATTATAATCAAACTTCCAAACACACACACTAAAGAAAAAATATTGAAAGCAGTTAGAGAGAAAAATCAAGTTACCTACAAAAGTAAGCCCATCAGGATTACAGCAGATTATTCAACACAAACTTTTAAAGCCAGAAGGGCTTGGAGTGATATATTCCAAGTTCTGAAAGAAAACAACTGTCAACCAAGGTTACTTTATCCTGCAAAGTTATCCATTCATGTAGACGGAGAAATAAGGACATTCCATGACAAAAGCAGGTAAAGGAGTATTTGAAGACAAAACCAGCTCTACAAAAAATACTTGATAGAATCCTCCATGCTGAACAAAAGGAAAAGCACACATATAAGGAACCTAGAATAAACAAGCAATACTCAAATACTAGTTAAGTGAGCACAGGTAGAAACAGAAACACACACACACACACACACAAAGGCAAACATAAATACACACCTTTCAATAATATCTCTTAATATCAACGGCCTCAATGCCCCAACAAAAAGACATAGGTTTGCAGAGTGGGTTAAAAAGCAGGGTCCTACAATTTGTTGTCTCCAAGAAACTCAACTTTCTACAAAGGATAGACAATATCTTAGGGTGAAAGGTGGGAAGACGGTGTTTCAAGCAAATGGGCCTAGAAAACAAGCAGGGGTTGCTATCCTAATATCTGACAAGGTAGAATTTCATCCAACGATAGTCTAGAAAGATAAGGAAGGTCACTTCATATAGATTAAAGGCACACTCCAACAGGAGGACATTACAATCCTAAACATATATGCACCTAACATGGGGGCTCCCAAATTCATCAAACAAACACTATTAGAACTAAGGTCACAGATAACACCAAACACAGTGGTAGTGGGTGACTTTAACACCCCACTCTCATCAATTGACAGGTCTTCCCGGGAAAAAAATAATACAGAGAGGCATCTGGACTAAATGAGGTCATAGAAGGAATGGACCTAACAGATATATACAGGACATTTCATCCAAAGGCTGCAGAATATACATTCTTTTCAGCAGCACATGGAACATTCTCTAAAATAGACCATATATTAGGACACAAAGCAAATCTTAACAAATTCAGAAAAATTGAAATAATTCCTTGCATTCTCTCTGAACACAATGGAGTTAAACTACAAATCAGTAGCAAGAAAGGCCATAGAGCATACACAAAATCATGGAAACTAACCAATACACTACTAAATGATGAAAGGGTCAATGAAGAAATCAAGAAGGAACTCAAAAAATTCATAGAGTCAAACGATAATGAGAACACAACATCTCAAAATCTCTGGGACACAATGAAGGCAGTTCTAAGAGGTAAATTTATAGCCTTAAGTGCCTGTATTAAGAAATTAGAAAGGTCACAAGTAAACGACCTAATGCTTCACCTTAAAGCCTTGGTAAAAGAAGAACAAGGCAAACCAAAAATCAGTAGGCGGAAAGAAATAGTAAAGATTAGGGCAGAAATTAATGAAATAGAAACAAACAAACAAAAAAAAAAAACAATCCAAAGAATTAATGAAACAAAGAGTTGGTTCTTTGAAAGGATAAACAAGATTGATAAACCCTTAGCAAATCTGACCAAAAGAAAGAGAAAAGAGACACAAATTAATAAAATCAGACATGAACAAGGTAACATGACAACAGATTCCACAGAAATTCAAAAAATCATAGTGACATACTATAAAAGCATATACTCCACAAAGTATGAAATTCTGAAAGAAATGGATTATTTCCTTGATTTATATGACCTACCTAAATTAAATCAAAATGAGATTAATCACTTAGACCTATAACAATCATGGAGATCTGAACAGTTATCAATAATCTCCCAACTAAAAAAAGCCCAGGCCCAGATGGATTCACTGCTGAATTTTACCAGACTTTTAAGGAAGAGTTAACACCATTGCTTCTTAAGCTTTTGCAGGAAATAGAAAAAGAAGGAATTCTACCGAACTCCTTCTATGAGGCCAGCATCACCCTGATACCAAAACCAGGCAAAGATAGAACAAAAAAAGAAAATTACAGACCAATCTTCCTCATGAACATAGATGCAAAAATTCTCAACAAAATATTGGCAAACAGAATACAAGAGTATATCAAAAAGATCATTCACCCTGACCAAGTAGGCTTTATCCCAGAGATGCAGGGATGGTTCAACATACGCAAATCTATAAATGTAATACATTACATAAACGGGTTGAAGGGCAAAAATCACATGATCATCTCATTGGACGCAGAGAAAGCATTTGACAAAATCCAACATCCCTTCATGATAAAAGTCCTACAGAGACTGGGAATAGAAGGAACATGTCTCAATATAATAAAAGCTATTTATGACAAGCCTACAGCTAACATATTACTAAATGGGGAAAAACTGGAAGCTTTTCCACTAAAATCAGGAACAAGACAAGGGTGTCCACTGTCTCCACTTTTATTTAATATAGTTTTGGAAGTCTTAGTCATAGCAATAAGGCAAGATTCACACATAAAAGGGGTACAAATTGGAAAGGAAGATATTAAATCATCATTATTTGCAGATGACATGATTCTATACATAAAGGACCCTAAAAACTCTACTAGCAAACTGTTAGAGCTCATAAAAGCCTACAGCCATGTAGCAGGATACAAAATGAATACACAGAAATCAGTAGCCTTCATATATGCTAACAACAAACACACAGAGGATGAAATCAGAGAATCACTCCCATTCACAATTACATCAAAATAAAATAAAGTACCTTGGAATAAACCTAACTAAGGAAGTAAAGAATCTCTACAATGAGAACTTTAAAACACTCAAGTGAGAAATTGCAGAAGACACTAGAAAGTGGAGAAACATCCCTTGTTGCTGGATTGGAAGAATCAATATTTTGAAAATGGCAATCTTACCAAAAGCAATCTACACATTTAATTCAATCCCTATAAAAATTCCAAAAGCATTCTTCATGGAAATAGAAAAACAATCCAAAAATTCATTTGGAATCACAAAATACCTCAAATATCTAAAATAATACTGAGCAACAAAAATAAGGCTGGTGGTATCACCATACCTGATTTTAACCTATACTATAGAGCCATAATAACAAAAACAGCGTGGTACTGGCACAAAAACAGACATGTAGATCAGTGGAACAGAACAGAGGACCCAGATGTAAGCCCAAGTAGCTATAGCCACCTGATATTCGATAAAAATGCCAAAAATACTCATTGGAGAAAAGACAGCCTGTTCAGCAAATGGTGTTGGGAAAACTGGATATATATCTGTAGAAGGATGAAAATAGATTCTTCTCTCTCTCCATGTACAAGAATTAAGTCCAAATGGATTAAAGACCTTTTCACCCTCATAAGTCAAACTTCCCAGTCCATAGTTTTTATTGCCTTCAGTTCTGAGTTTGACCAGAATAGTCCAATAAGCTGTACTTACAGCACTGCAAGGCGTCTCTTAGACCAAGGTTTCAAATCCTTCCACATTCTTCTTCAAAATCATCTCCAAAAGGCCAATGCCACACAGTCAGGTGTCTAGCAGCAACCCCACTCCCTGGTACCACTTTATTGTTACAGTCAGGCTCACATTGCTGGTAGAAATTACCCAACCAAGAGCAGCTTGTGAGAAAAAAAAAAAAAAAGAGGTTTATTTTGGCTTACATTCTTGCGGGGAAGCTCCATGAAGGCAAGGGAAATGATGGCATGAGAAGAAGGAAAATCTTGCTGGGACCTACAGACATTGCAGAAATTTTCTGGAAACACCACTCCAACTCCACTATAAGTAAAAGTAAAAGAGTTTATTTACCAGAGTTTGAAATAGCTCTCTAAAAATACTCTATCCCTGAGCTAAGATTTTATTTTCATTTTATAGTTTTCATAGCTAAGGAAAGGGGTAAGTAAACAATTAAATATGACAATTTACATATCTATCATTTCTGTAGTCAGGCTACCCTAACAATGAACTCCATTTTACTTTGCTTTAGCCTAAACTGTCTCTTTTAAAATAGTGCCTCTGGGCCATTATTTCTAGGCAGTTCTTTCTATGAGATTTTTTTCATCTGATGACCAAGGTAAGTTTAGTCCTCAATAATTAACTTTTTTAATAATTCAGTAAATCAGTTTAACTTTTAGCTTCTTTCCTACTACAATTGTCCATTCAGAAACCTTTTGCTGTTGCCATACTTTCTGTTATCTCCCACATTCAATTCAATCTGTGATCCCAGATGGGGATGCAACCCACAGCTGAAGAAGCTGAGTCTTGGGCTAGAAGGATGTTATAGTGGATGAAGTGCTTCCTACACAAGCACAAGTACCTGAACTTGGATCTCCAGAACCCACAGAAAGCCATACCTAGTAGTGCATGTCAGTAATCCCAGCATGCCTACAGTGATATGGGAAAGGAGACAGGAGAATTCCTCAGAAGCTTTCAGACCAGCTAGCTTGGCATACACAATGAAGAACAACAGACACCCTGCTTCCAGTGAGGTGAAATACACTGTGGAATACAGTCACCCCCCTCCCCCATTGTAGTCTGCTCCAAGCAGCTGAGCTGAACTTCAAAACCAGACACAGTTTATTGGAGGAACAGGATTTATTTCAGGCTTACAGATTCATGGGAAGTTCTGTAATGGTGGAAGAAGCTGGTCTCTTTTCACAGGTTCAAGCACAGAGAAACCACCATCAGTCATCAAGCACCACAAAACAAACAAAAAAAAAGAGCTTACACTGTGTACCTTAGGCAGTAGTTCAGATCCTCTGCCAATGACATGCCCCTTTGTAGCAGGAGGGTGCCTCCTAGAAGCAGAAGCTACAAACTCAATTTTAATAACACCCAAGTCTATGGTGGGGGGAACAAATTACTACATCCCCTCCTCCCCCACACCCCCCACACAAAATTTAAAAGCTGTGTTTTAATAGTTGTTTAAAATAAAATTCTACTGCTGTCTTCATTTTAGGTTATGAAAGATTTATTTTAGGAGAGAAAGCTAAAAGTAGAAGTAAAGCAGAGGAATTCCCAAGCTGGGGGGCTGCAGAAATCTTAAGCAAATAGGCTAGTGTCCTTTAATGAAGACATATTTGGAAATATGTGACTATTGAGCACTTGAATGTTCCTAGTGCACTTGAAGATAAGCTCAGAACAAATACCAAACAAAAGAGAATTATAGTAATATTTGATTTGATGTTGAAATAATATTTAGATATAATTAGATATGATTAGATGTTGAAATAATATTTTGATATAATAAAGTAAGCTCATATTTTATAAAAATAAATTTTACAATTTTTTCTTGAGAGAGAGAAAGAGTTGGCACACTAAGGCCTCAGCTGCTGCAATTGAACTCCAGATGTTTATGCCACCTAGAGGACATGTGCAACTTTTCACTTGCCTCAATTTTGTGCGTCTGGCTTATGTGAGATCTGGAGAGTCAAACATGGGACCTTAGGCTTCGCAGGCAAACACCTTAAATACTAAGCCATCTCTCCAGCCCAAATTTTACAGTTTTTAACATGGTTACTGAAACATTTGAAACTACATAGTATTTACATTTATGGCTCACAACACATGTCTAGTTAATAATGTTGATTTGGATGCTGAAGAAGAAGCAGTGAAAGAAATCTTATAGAAGCCTTGCTGGAGTAGGGCTTAGTGTTGGGAAAGTGAGGTAGAGAAAATGATGTGCATTCTTTCTGGGTTCTGTATTTGCTCATCTATGTACTTGATGAAGTTGATTTGTAACTACCCAAATCAGAGCAGTATCAGTTTTGTGATCATTGCAGATATGTGCAACGTAGAAAAACATTTAATTTTTAAATTTTTTTTTCAGGAAAGAGAGAAAGATGAAAAAGATGAGAAAGATGGAGATAGAGACAGAGAGAGAGAAAATATGGAGGCACCATGGCCCAGTGTTGCTAAAAATGAACTCCAGCTGTATTTACCACCTTGTGTATCTGGCTTTATGTTGGTACTGGAGGATTGAACCTGGTATGTCAGTCTTTTCCAGCTAACACTTCAACCACTGAGCCATCTGTCCAGACCAAGACATATGACATACCTTCATACTTCTTCTCAGCTAATTTGAACAAGTCATGTTCTCTTCCTTCTTGATTCATTCCTCATGTTGTAAATAAGGGCTCTGTTTTGGAGGGGAAGGTACATTTTCCAAACAATGTTCTTTGTGTTGGTGATTTTACTCCTCCTTCTACTTTACCCCAAATTCTTATGTTTGATCTTTTCATAGCATATATAATTTGGGGTAAAGTAGAAGGAGAAGAATTTCACTACTAAATACATACCTTTTAATAAGAACACTTAGTATCAATGGTTTCAATGCCCCATCCAAAAGACATAGGCAGTATCCTTCTGTTGCCTCCAAGAAACTCGCCACTCCAAAACCGACAGACACTATGTTAGGGTTAAAGGGTGAAAAATAGTATTTAAAGCAAATGTGCTTAAGAAACAAACAAGTGTTTCTAACCCAATATCTGATAGAATAGACTTCAAACCAACATTAGTGAGGAAAGATAAAGTAGGTCACTTTATAGTGATTGAAGAAAAAATTCAACAGGAAGGCATTGCAATTCTAAACATATACACATCTAACATGAGTGCTCCCAATGTCATCACACAAGCACTAGTAGACTTAAGGTCACAGAAAATACCAAGCATAATTGTAGTGAGTGACTTCAATATCCCACTTTCATCAATTGACAGGTCATCCTGGCAAAAAATAAACAGAGATACATCTGGATTAAATAATGTCATAGAACAAATGGACCAAACAGATATCTACAGGACATTCCATTCAAATGTTGCGGAATACACATTTTTCTCAGCATTCTCTAAAATAGGCCATATATTAGGACACAAAGCCAATCTTAACAAATAAAGGAAAATTGAAATAATTCCTTGTAGTCTATCTGATCACAATAGGATTAAGCTACAAATCAGCAACAAGAAAAACAACAGAGCATACACAAAATCATGGAGATTAAACAGCATACTACTGAATGATGAATGGGTCACTGAAGATGTCAAAAGGCAATAAAAATTTATAGAGTCAAATAATAATGATAACACAACATACCAAAATCTTTGGACAAATGAAGGCAGTTCTAAGAGAGAAATTTATAGCTTTAAGTGCCTATATTAAAAAATTATAAAGGTCTGAAGTAAACAACTTAATGCTTCATCTTAAGGACTTGGAAAATAAGGAACAAGGCAAGCCCAAAATCAGTACATGGGAAGAAATAATAAACATTATGGCAGAAATTAATGAAATAGAATCCAAAAAGAAAGAAAGAAATCCAAAGAATCAATCAAACAAAGAGTTGGTTCTTTGAAAGGGTAAACAAGATTGATAAACCCTAAGCAACCCTGATCACAAGAAAAAGAGAAGAGATAGAAATTAATAAAATTAGAAATTAAAAAGGCATCATTACAACAGATACCAAAGAAATTCAGAAAATCATAAGGCCATACTATCAGAATATATATGCTTCTAAGTTTGAAAATATGAAAGAAATGGATGATCTCTTAGATTTATATGACCTACCAAAATTAAATAAATGTGAGATAAACCACTTAAATAGAATATGACAAATACAGAGATCCAAGCTGTTATTAAAAAATTCTCCCAACTAAAAAAGTCTAGGGCTGGAGGGATGGAATAGTAGTTAAGGCATTTGTCTGCAAAGCCAAAGGACCCAGGTTTGACTCCCCAGAACTCACATAAGCCAGATGCACAAGGGGCACACACATCTGGAGATCATTTACAGTGACTGGAGGCCCTGGTGTACCCATTCTCTCCCCCACCCTTTCTCTGTGTCAAATAAATAAATAAAATATTTTTTAAAAGTCCAGGCCCAGATGGATTAACTGGTGAATTTTACCAGACCTTCATGGAAGAACTAACACCAATTTTTCTCAAACTTTTCCATAAAATAAAAAAGGAAGGAATTCTACAAAACTCCTTATATGAAGCCAGCATCACTCTGATACCAAAACCAGACAAAGACAGAACAAAAAAAGAAAATTACAGGCCAATCCCCTCATGAACATAGATGTGAAAATTCTCAACAAGATATTGGCAAACAGAATAAAAGAATATATCAAAAAGATAACTCACACTGACCAAGTATGCTTTATCCCAGAAGTGCTTGGATGGTTCAACATGTGCAAATCAATAAATGTAATACACTGTATAAATTGACTGAATGACAAAAATCACATGACCATCTCAATAGATTCAGAAAAGGCAATTAACAAGATCCAACAGCCCTTCAGATAAGTTCTACAGAACTTGGGAATAAAAGGAACATATCTCAACATAATAAAGGCAATTTGTGATGAACCTACAGCCAACATAATACTAAATGGGGAACCACTTGAAGCTTTTCCACTCAATTTTGAACAAGACAAGGGTTCCACTGTCCCACTTTCATTTAATATAGCACTAGAAGTTTTGGCTATAACAATAGGACAAGAGACACTCATCAGATGGATACAAATTGGAAAAGAAGATATAAAATTATCATTATTTGCAGATGAAATGTTTCTATACATAAAGGACCCTAAAGACTCTACAAGTAAATTGTTAGAGCTGGTAACACTTGTAGCAATATAGGAGGATACAAAATAAATACACAGAAATCAGTAACTTACCTATATACTAACAACAAACAAATGGAGGATAAAATCAGGGAATCACTCCCATTCACAATTACCTATACACACACACACACACACACACACACATAAACACATACATACATACCTTGGCATAAACCTTATCAAGGAAGTGAAGGATCTCTACAATTAAAACTTTAAAACACTCAGAAGAGAAATTGAAGAAGTCATAGGAAGTGGTAAGAAGATCCCATATCCTATGATTGGAAGGACCAATATTGTGAAAATGGCAATTTTACCAAAAGGAATCTACACATTTAGTGCAATCCCTATTAAAATTATACGGACATTCTTCTTGAAAGTAGAAAAGAAGCAATTCTAAAATTAGTTGGGAAGCACAAAAATCCATGAATAGTCAAAACAATTTTGAGCAACAAAAATAAGACTGGTGGGGCCAGCATACCTGATTTTAAGCTATACTGCAAGCCATAGTAACAATAACAGTGTGACACTTGCCCAAAGACACAATGTAGACCAATTGGACAGAATAAAGGACTCAGAAAATCCAGTGATCTACAGCCATCTGATTTTTTGGCAAAAATGCAAATAATATTCATTGAAGAAAAGAGAAATCTTAGTAAATGGTGCTGGGAAAATAGGATACCTATATGTAGAAGGATGAAAATAGATCTTGTCTCTCTCCATGCACAATAATTAAGTCCAAATGGATCAGTGCCCTTAATATCAGACCCAATACTCCGAAACTTCTAGAGGAAAATGTAGGGGAAACCCTTCAAAATGTCATGTTAGACTTTCAAAATCTTGTGAAATTAAAAAGCACTTGTAGGGCTGGAGAGCTGGCTTAGCAGTTAAGTGCTTGCCTCTGAAGCCTAAGGACCCTGGTTTGAGGCTTGATTCCCCAGGACCCACATTAGGCAGATGCACAAGGGGCCACATGCATCTGGAGTTCGTTTGCAGTGGCTAGAAGCCCTGGCACGCCCACTCTCCTCTCTCTCTCTCTCTCCCTCTCCCTCTTTCTCTCTATGCCTGTCACTCTCAAATAAATAAATAACTAAATTTTATAAAGCGCTTGTATAGTAAAGACACTGTGAATTGGGAAAAGAGACAACCTACAAAGTGGAGGAAAATCTGTCAGCTATACATCTGATAAAGGATTAATATCCACGATATAAAAAAATAAATCAACATCTCAATTAAGAATGGACTATGGAATTAAATATAGTGTTCTTAAACGAAGAAATACCAACATCACATAAACATCTAAAAGAATGCTCTACATCCTTAGCCATCAGGGAAATATAAATTAAAACTACTTTGTGATTCCATTTCAGTCCTGTCAGAGTGGTTATCATCAAGCAAATAACAATAAATGTTGGTGAGGTTGTGGTCAAAGGGGAATCCTTCTACAATGTTGGTGGGAATATGGCTTGCTACAGCTGTTGTGGAAATCAGTGTGGAGGTTCTTGAGACAGCTAAAAATAGATTTGCCATATGATCTACCTATACTACTTCTAGGCATATATCCTAAGGACCTGTCTCACTGCTTTAGAGATACTTGAAATAACCATGTTTTTGCCACTCTATTCACAACAGTAGCTAGGGAATGCAACCAGCCTAGATGTCCCTTGACTGATGAAAGGATAATGAATATATGGTACATTTGTGCAATGGAGTTCTGCTCAGTGGTAAAGAAAAAAGAAATTGAACCAGTTGTGGTGGCGCAAGCCTTTAATCCCAGCACTTGGGAGGCAGAGGTAGGAAGATCACCATGAGTTTGAGGCCACCCTGAGACTACATAGTGAATTCCAGGTCAGCCTGGACTAGAGCAAAACATTACCTCAAAAAACAAAGCAAAACAAAAAAATTATGAAATTTTCAAAGAAATAGATGGACCTGGATAGGATTATTCTAAATGAGGTAACCCAGGCCCAGAAAGACAAATGTCTTATGTTCTCTCTCATATGTGGATTCTAGTTACAAATATATAGTCTTTTGTGTGACTTGGAATAAAAAAAATCAGTAGCAGAGGTCAGTAAGATAGAAAAGATCTATAATGGAGAGAGGAGAGAGGAGGATCTAAGGGGATGGTATTATATATGTAAGTAGAACAGATTACTGGGAATGGAATAGCCTAAGTGAGGTCAGGGGAAGAGATATAGTAAAAGAAGTGTGGAGGGAGGGATTATCAAAATTCAATATATTGTGAATAAGCCATATGAAAACTTACTTTATTTTATTTTTTGAATATTTTATTTTTATTTATTTATTTGATAGATAAAGAGAGAGAGAGAGAGGAAATGAGCACACCAGGGCCTCCAGCCACTACAAATGAACTCCAGACACATGTGCCCCCTTGTGCATCTGGCTAACGTGGGTCCTAGAGAATCAAACTTGGGTCCTTTGGCTTTGCAGGTAAATGCCTTAACCACTAAGCCATCTGTGGCAGACAGCTTCAGGTTCACTGAGATGAACTTCCAGGCCAGGCACACTTATGGAGGAAGGGATATTTATTGAAGCTCACAGACCCAGGGGAAGTTCTAGAATGACAGAAAAAGCTGGCCTGCTTTCACAGGACCAAGGAGAGAGAGAGAGAGAGAGAGAGAGAGAGAGAGAGAGAGAGAGGGAAAGAGATAGAGAGGTCTAAAAGCCAAATGCCACTCCAGTTAGGCACACATTGCATATCTTTAGATTTAAATCTGAAACCCACCACCACACCTTAAGACCATCCAGTGACACTGTCTCCAGCCAGGTGGCTGCAGATGCAAACTACAAACAAATAAACACTGAATATATTGGGGGCAATCTATTTAAACCACCACATTCTGCCCCCCTGACCCCCAATAGATTAATAGCCATCACACATTGTAAATTATACTCAGTTCAATTTCAAAGGTCCCCACAGTCTCAGCCAATTTAACACATTAAGACCTGTAAAACCAAACAAGTTAAACACTTCTAACATATAAAGGCACAGAGTAAACATTTTGAACTGGTATAATGCATAGCAAGGAGAGACTAAAACAATGCAAACTCAACCACCAAACAAACATCAAACTTCTGCAGTTTAAATTCAATACAACAAGACACTAACAGTCTCCAGATTTTCTAATTCTACCCCTCCAGCTGGGCAGAGTAGCCTGGTAAGATTTCCATCCCAGGCTAACAGTGCCCTCCATGGTAGCCCTTGCACAATCCTGTTATATCCAAAACATCTTAGGTCTTCATGCAAACCACAGCCCATCTTCCAAAGGCTCTTTCAGCCTATTAGGGCATCATGCCCTACCTCATGCCACATCTCAGTAGCGGCCCTGGAACTGTGAGCAATTCATGACCATTCCACACATTTTTCATGCTTCTGAAACCAATACCAGTTGTGCAGGACACAGCCATATTCTTAATTCAGGAACAAAACAAATCATAGCCTTTTAAAGCAGGTTCCTTTTCCAGTCAACTCTTTCCAAAAGTGTTTGCATTTCTATGATAGTCCTTCCTCAGGTATCCTTTCCATGGTAAAGCAATTGGACCATCTTCCTTAAGATTACTAATGTGTTTGACAATAAAAGATTCAGTAACCTAAAACCAGTCTCAGTGCCTGTAATTTTAACTTGCTTGAGGTTTTCCAGCTTAAAATATTAAATCTCTCAATCCAATATCTTTGGCCAAGCACATCAGTCCATAACAAATTTAACCTTGATCAAAGTCTCTGGGCCTGGGCAGCAAGACATAGTCAATCCTTATGCCAACAGCCCAGTTCCAACAAAATTCTCTGTTGTCTTTCCTTCCCCTTAGAAAGGTCATAAGCCAAGCCTCAAAATTCAATATTGTCTGTACTTAGAATTCACAAACTCTCATCAGAATAGTCCATAAAACTTGGTTTACCACTCCAGAAGACATCTTCATTTGCCAGCACCAAGTCCATTCCCATTTCTCCAAAACAAAGGTTCTAAAAGAGCAACGCCTATATGGTCAGGTTTATCTCACCCCACTCTAGGTACCTAGCTCTGTGGCAGACAACTTCAGGTTCACTAAGATGAACTTCCAGACCAGGCACAGTTATGGAGGAAGGGATATTTATTGAAGCTCACAGACCCAGGAGAAGTTCTATAATGGCAGAAGAAGCTGGCCTGCTTTCACAAGACCAAGGAGGGTGGGGGGGTGGGGGGGGGGGAGAGAAAGAGAAAGAGGCACAAGCCTAAAAGCCAAATGCCACAACACACTTCAGAAACTCCAGTTAGGCACACTTTGCATATCTTTATATTGAAATCTGAAACCCACCACACCACCTTAAGGTACACCCAGTGACCCTGCCTTCAGCCAGGTGGCTGCAGATGCAAACTACAAACAAAAACTGAATATGGGTCTGAAGAGATTGCTTAGTGGTTAAGCCCTTGCCTGTGAAGTCTAAGGACCTTGGTTCAAGGCTTGATTCCCCAGGACCCATGTTAGCCAGATGCAAAAGGGGGTGCATGTGTCTGGAGTTCATTTGCAGTGGCTGGAGCACCCATTCTGTCTCTCTAATTCTCTCTCTGCCTCTTTCTCTCTCTGTCATTCGCAAATAAATAAATAAACAAAAAATTTAAAAGAAACAAATATATTGGGGGCCATCTATTTAAATCACCACACCATCCCTCCAGCCCCAAACTTACTTTATAAGATAATAGAACACAAGAAACCATAGAATGTTACTAGAAAAATGTCAGTGCTAGGGATGGGATATCTTTCAGTGAGTTGTTGGCCAAGGAGGTCCCTGTTGCCCCCAAAACATTATATATTCTGATGTCAAGGCTCTTTGTTTCCCACCAGAAGTAAATGGTAAGACCGTATTGCTGAACACTACACATGCCTGGATTCCAAGATCACTGAGGAATCAAGCTTGGGATGAGCTAAACACCTCCTTCCTATAGACCAGCTGACAGAAAGCTGGGAAAAGCTGCATTTCATGTAGCCCTATGGGAGACAGAAATAATCAATGGTGAATACAGCATGCACTGCAAGCCTCAAGTTTGGCCCACCAAGCCAAAAGACTGGTTGGGTATATTAATGGCATATCTGTTATTGGAGAAACCAACCTTTCTCTAATTGGATAGAGACCTGCTCTATGGGAGGGAATACATACCTGGTACTGAAAACCTAATCAAAGCATATGGTGGGGAAGGTTATGAACATTATATAACACCTGCTGTTGTCTGACTAAATGCCTACATTATACTCACCAAACTGCCCTGTAAGCACTTTACCTAATGTTCATATTCATATATTAATGCTATCCTCACTTTTGGTTAGAGAAGCTTCTCTTTTCAGATGTCAGTGTCCACTGGGATAACCCAAAAAACACCATAGTGCGGCAAAGAAGTGATGGAGAAGCGTTTAGCATTGAAACATCTCTATTACATTCTCCAAGACTCAGGGTCCATTGCAAAAGAGATGGCAGAAGAATGTAAGAGCCAAAAAGGAAGGGTAGGACTGCTTACAATGCAATTGTCCAGATAGAAATTGGCCTCAATGTCCATGACCTCACAGTGCCTACTACTACCTTCCTAAGACCCTCATAATAGGAGGAAAAGATGATGACATCACAGTAAAAGCGAGAGTAATGAAGAGGGAGGGTATGTGATGGTGAGTGGATTCATGAAAGGGAAAGTGGGGGAGGGAATTATCAGGGTTTATTGTCTGTAGATATGGAAGTTGTCATTTTTTTAAAAAAGCCAAAAAAAAAATGAATAAATAAAGGGACATTGCTGAAGTTAAGAAAGTTTATAAGGCAGCTGCTTTCTTGGTGAACATGGTACCAACACAAGGCAGAAGGAGATAGACACAGAGAATACTCAACTCCTACCAAACAAGATATCCAGAGGCACAGAGGATCCCAAGACCTCATCAATGAAGAAGACCTAAAACAAATCCAAAATGGCTCAGGGAAATTTGAGGAAGAGGGTTAGGAAAGATTGTTAGAGCCACATGTTGGGACATTATGCATAGACACATCTCCTCTTACCTATAAGTGATGGCTAACCCCACAATAAGCAACCTATATTCCCCAACACAGAGGGTCCCTCTAGAGAGGGGAAGACAGGGAGGAGTCTAACAATGGTACCAACATGGCTGTATACACACTGTGTATATAACTAATATTAATAAAAAATAGTAAGAAACAGAAAGTTTATAAGGCAGATGGAGTTTAGATGTTAGCAAATATAGTAATTGGACTAAAATGTAGACTTCTTGGGGTTTTTCAAGAAATTTCTCACTTGTTTTCATGAGAACTTTATTTAGTAAAAAATATGCAATAAATGGCCTAAAGTCTTAAAACAAGCAATATGCATACATGTACATATATTTTATCCTTTAATGTGGATTCTTATTGAATTTAAAGTATGTTTTCTACTTGTAGTTCCCTTTACTGTTGTAGTTTGTTTACTTGGAGACTTTTTTTCAGGTAGTTGCCCTTTATAATGTATTTTGTACATATTCATTGGTGGCTAGAGATACATTTTAAGGCACTTGCCTGCAAAGCCTAACAACCTGGGTTTGATTCCCTAGTGCCCCATAAATCCTGATGTGTGAAGGGCACATTCCTCTGGAGTTCATTTGCAGTAGATGGAGGTCCTAGCAGCCAATTCTCACAATCTCTCTCTCTCTCTCTCTTTTGCAAATAAATTAATAAATAAAATATTAATTTATTTTCAAGCAGCAAGAGAAAAAGAGAAAGTGTGTGTGTTTGTGTGTGTGTGTGTGTGTGTGTGTGTGTGTGTGTGAGAGAGAGAGAGAGAGAGAGAGAGAGAATAGGTGCAGCAGGACCTCCTGCCACTGTAAATGAGCTCCATTTGCTTTTGCCACTGCAAACATCTGACTTTAAATAGGTACTGGTACTGGTGAACTGAATTCAAGGCTTTGTCAGGCTTTGGAAGAAAGCAACTTTAACTGCTCAGCAATCTCTCTTTCCCATTTATAATAAATATTACATGTATAATACATAATGCATGTCCTTAAGTATACATCATAAACCATGATAATTCCCTCCCATCACCCTCAAATCCACCTCCATTGGATCCTTTCTTTCCATTTAGTCTCTCTTCTATTTTGATGTCATCATTTCTCCACTGCTGTAATGAAGGGCTTGTGTAGGTAGTGTCAGGCACTGTGAAATCATGTCTATAAAGGCCATTTTGTCTCTGGAAGACAGAATTTTACACAGTCTTCCTCTTCCTTTGGCTCTTACATTCTTTCTGTCACCTCCTCTGCAATGAACCTGAGCCTTTGAGGTACCACAGACATATCTCACTTAGTGCTGAACACTCCACTGTCACATTTTCTCAGCATTGTAGTAAGTTTTGAGTCACTTCAGTGGTCACTGTTATCTTAAAAGAGAAGCTTCTCTAACCAAAAGTGAGAGTAGAGTTAATATATGGGAATAAGTATGATTATTTAAAGGTCAGTTTGGTGGACATAATATGTCCATTTATCCAGAAATACCAGTTTTATAAGCCACTGCTGAGATGCAGCATGTGAAGCAAACCCCTATCTGGGAGCCCAGTAAGGCTTTTGTACAAAGATGATTAGTTCCAGTGGGTGAAGAGATGGCAGTGGGAAACACAGTTGAAACTGCTGTGTAAAGGCTAAGTAAGGGCATTGCATGGAGCTATGAAGATTAACCATGCTTTTATTATAGGCCCTAAGATTTTTTGGATGTACAAGGACTGTGGAATGGCTGCCATGAAGAGCTGCTGGCTCAGGATGGAATTATCCCCAGGCTGTTTAGTGTAGCTAGTGGGACAGAATTGTAATTCACATACTTTCCTCATTGGTTATGGTTGTTGGACTTGAAGAACAGATGTCTGATGTTTGTAGATGGGCATTGATTTTGCATTGGTTCAGTCTCTCTTTGTTAATACCTTTTGTGCAATGGAAATGTTTACACTCTATACCATTAAATGTTGGAAGTACATAACTTGTGTTTTGATTTTACAGGGCTCACAGTTAAGAGACAGTCTTGTATCTCAGATAAGATTTTAGAATTTTGAGCAATGTTAAAGTTGGTAAAGATTATGGGGATCTTTGAAATTGGATTGAGTGCAATTTGTACTGTGAGATTGTCATGAGTCTATGGGGGCCAGGGGCAGAATGTGGTGGTTTGAATGTGAATGTATGTTCCCTATAGCCTCAGGGATTTTTTAATTAAGCTTGCAACTTTAGTCTCCAGCAGCTTGATGAGTATCTCCGCTGGTGATTTCTCTGTCACACATTGAATTGCATGAAGTGCAGCTTTTTCCAGCTGTCAGCTAATCTCCAACCTGTTTACCACAGTGCAGAGTGAATGAACTTTAAAGTTATTTTTAATATTTTATTTCTTTATTTAAAGGGAAGAAAGAGAGAGAGAGAAAAAATGGGTGCACTGGGGCTCCTGCCACTGCAAATGAACTCCAGGCACATGTGCCACTTTGTACACCTGGGTTCATGTTGGTATTAGGAGGTCAGGGAACTTGGGTGGTCAGGCTTTGCAAACAAGTGCATTTTTAACTGCTGAGCCATTTCTCCAGCTGAAAGCCTTGCATGATTTCCATTCTGTAGGGGTTTGAATCTATAATGTCCCCATATACTCATATGTTAACTTAATTCCTAGCTGGTGGTGCTGTTCTGAAAGGCTGTGGAACCTTTAGGAGGTGGAGGCTTTTGGAAGAAATGTGACATTAGGGAAGGGGCCTTGAGGTTTTATATATTTCATCCCTGCTTGCTTCTTGCTTCTCTCTCTCTCTCTCTCTCTCTCTCTCTCTCTCTCTCTCTCTCTTTCTCTCTCTTTCTCCTTCCTTCTTGCTGAAGTGATGTGATGTGGACTTCCTGATTCTACCATAATGGCCTTTACCCTCTGGAACTGTAAACTGAATTAAACATGTTTCCTTCTATAAGTTGCTTCTGGTCAGGTATTTGAAAAAAAAATGAGAAAGTAACTGATTCACATTATAGTAGTATTAAATGCAAAGTTCCAGCAATGGTTTAAGGCTTTGAATTATAAACTCCTGCCCGTCCTTTCAGTTTCCTCTCCCTCCCCCTCCCCAATCTTCTGTGTTCCATCTATTTCTGTGCATTTCTTTCAGTTCCTTTAGCCAGTAAATATCTTTCTTACCTTAGAACCCTAGCTGGAAGGCTTTCTTTCTATTTCTCTCTCTCTCTCTCTCTCTCTCTCACACACCCTCTCTCTCTTTGACACCAGAGTTTTGGAGTCTTAATTTTTCCTAAAGAAGCTGAAGCAAAAAATCATGATAAAACATTCTTTTACAATCCCCAATGAAAAAAAAATCTATAGGAAAAAATGGTTTTACACACAGGATAAAACAATATAAATTCAAAACTTACAGATAAGGGTTAGCTCTATCACTTATCTCTTTAAATGTTTTGTATAAATATCCAGTCAAAACCAATAGGGCATCTCTCGTGAAATGTTATTTATATGGATTCCAAGTATACCAAAGGACTTATTATCTTGGAATGTCCCCAGAAGGCTCTGTCATTGAACAGGTAACAGAGTAAAATCCTAGAGTCCTTTCTTTCACATTGAAGAGGGAAAGACTAAGACAGAAAGAACTATTCATACTTCATCTTCTTTCCTTGTGGCTTGAAGTCTTGTCCACCTCCTCTGCCTCCTCTGCCTCAGCCTCTGTCTCCAAAGCCATCTTCACCGTTAGGCTTGGCCTAGTCCCAGGTAACTTTGTTTCAATCAATTTCCCTGGCCTTCTTGGTAGATTTGGCATCTTTCTCACTGTTGAAGTCTACCAATCTGGAGGACCCAGTTTCCTGATCCATAACTATTCTTTCATGAACACAGAGCCCTGAAATGACTCTTTTAAGATCTCTTCAGTGTTGTCCTCAGACAGACCTTTGACAAACTGTGTCTTGTATGGCTGCCTTCTTGAATTAGGTGATCCCTTAAGTTGATTGCTCTGCCTTCATTTCCATTTTATTACAGGAGATTAAAGCTTCTTTAGCACCTTCAAATGAAACAAATTCTAGAAATGCATACCCTTTAGATTTTTCATTAGGATTCTGGGGTACTTTTTTGGTAAATGTTCTCTTTTCAAATACTTCCTCAATTACTTCCTGAGCCAAGAATGTGGCTGAGTAGGAGGAGGAAGATGATGATGTCAAGGAAGAAGATGAGGATGAGGAGGAATAAGGAGGGGGAGAAGAAGATGAGAAGGAAGTGGACAAGCAGGAAAAGCCTGTTAAAGAAGCATCTGGAAAAAGAACAAAGGAAATGAGCAAAAAAAAAAAAAGCATCTCATGAAGCCAAGAAAGAGCAAGTGAAAAATAACCAGAAAGTAGAAGGATCAGAACCAACTACATCTTTCAACTTTTTTTTTCAACCTTTTTATTAAATCTGTTGTTTAACAAATCTGTTGCTGAATTAAAAGTTACCATCAGTGAACATTTGGCTAAAAGTGAGCTAGTTGTTGTAGATGTTAGAACTGGTACAAATAGGAAGTTTGGTTATGTGAATTTTGAATCAGTTGAAGACACAGAAAAATCCTTGGAACTCACTGGCCTGAAAGTCTTTGGCAAATAAAATTAAACTAGTGAAACAAAAAGGAGGAAAGGAGGAGACAATAAAAAAGTTAGAGTTGCAAGAACACTTTTGGCCAAAAATCTTTCTTTCAACATCACTCAGGATGAATTAAAAGAGGTCTTTGATGATGCCATCGAGATCAGATTTGTCAGCCAGGATGTGAAGAGTAAAGAGATTATTTAAGACAGAAGCTGATACAGTGGAAAACTTTTAAGAAAAGCAGGGGAGAGAAATTGATGGGCGACACATTTCCCTTCACTACACTGGAGAGAAAGGTCAAAGGCAAGAGAGAGCTGGGAAAAACAGCACTTGGAGTGGCGGATCAAAGCTTTAGATGTAAGTATCCTCTCCTACAGTGTCTCCTACAGTGCGACACAAGAACCTCTTCAGGAAATATTTGAGAAGGCAACATTTATCAAAGTGTCTCAGAACCCTAATGGCAATTCTTTCTCTTTCTATAAAAATACTTTCTTCTCATCCTCTAGATCTCATTTAAAACAATCATTCATGACTTAACAGAATAACAATGTCTTTATTGCTCTAAAGGAGTATTTTTAATACCATTATTTCCCTCCCTTGTGATATAAATTAGGTGTTTCTTATGGTTTATTTATTAGCTTTATCATCTACTAAAGAGCTAGGTCTATGAGGGAAAATCTAGAGCTTCAGCACATGCATAGATACCTGAAAATGTATCTGTAAGGGGCTGTGGATGGAGTCTGTGGCATATTTGTCTAGTATGCACAAGTTCCTGAGTTTGATTCCAAACACTACAAAAAGTTTGAATTTAATGCAGTGGATAAGCAATTTGGAGCCATAAATTCTTAGTAGGCAAACTCAACAAGGCAAAGGTGCAGTGATGATTTCACAGCACAGGAAGGTCACAATGATCTCATATTTGATTAACTTTACTAAATTTAATAAAATCTTTTATCAGCTAAAGGAGATTTTTGGATATTGTTTTTATTTTCAAAATGCTTCAGAAGCAAAACTTCTCCAAAAATCTGGCTTAGTGGGGAGGAAGGTCTAAACTTGGGTCTAAGATCACATCTCAGCGATGTCAAACAGGAGAGAATGAGGTTCTTATCCTCTTTAGAGTTGAATATTGTTTGTGAGCCAAAGCCCTTCATGTCTCAGCCATACCTGACACCAGTCCTGTGACTAGTTGATCTACTGGTGAATTTTGATTCACATCTTTAGGGCATTTGCATGCCAGAGTCACATCTAGCTGACCTAGGGCCTATGCCTTTCTTTTGCACTGTGCTCAAGACAACCTTTTGGTTGGTTATATCACAGATGTGCTAAATTTAATGAAATTAGTAAAGGCTTATTGTGTTACTGCACATAAATATAAATTTATTATCTGCTTAAAAGGGATTCTTTGAGTCGTATAGACTACGATAAATAATGACTTTTCAGTCTGACAACAAGTAGGCACTGGCTTATCTTGTGCCCATGAATTGGACACATTCCAACACAATTTACTCTTGTCACTAGTCCAGGGCTCACATCACTTGTCTGTTAAGAAATATACAGCAAAATGCCTGAAATTCTTCATGAAGGTTTTCTATGTCGGTGAGAGATGAATTTCAAACTGGCTTTATTCAGATGTCATTGTTGTCTAAGGGACTCAAATGTAACTGCCACTGCTAAAAAGGAGCAGCATTCAGAGAAGCAGAGCACAAGTTCCACAAAGTGCCATCAGAAAAGTTCAAATGAAGCTGTATTACTAATGAGGAAATAAATCATTCTATGGCCAAGCATAACTGATGGAGATGTAGTCAATTGCCTTTAAATAAATATGGTGACTGTAAGAAATGCATAATACACACATTCCTTTTCATTACTTTCCCCTAGTACCCCTTCCTTCTCTTTTTTCTTTTACCTTTCCCCTTTTCTCTCTTTTCCTTGCTCTTCCTTTTCCTTGCCCCTTCTCCCTCCCCTTGCCTTGCCTCTTTCCTCTCCTCCCCTCTCCTCTCTTGTCCTTTCCTCTTTTTCTTTTCTTCCCTTTCTTTTCCTTCCATCCTTCCTCACACCTTCAAAGTAGTTGCTCTAAACTTACTAGGTAAACTTCTGGACCTGTTAAAGAATATTCATTTGTAGTTACAAAAAAAAAAAAAAAAAAAACCCATAAGCCACAAAACAATAATAGCAAATTAAACACCCACAGTTTGTGAAATAGCTGGAAAGTACGATGGCTTTCCCTACAACACAGTAAGTCATGCTTCTGACTTCAAGTGAACTTTTGAGAAGCACATCAGCAAAGATTTAGAATTTTATGTAAATAATTATGAAAAGCCTGATTTAAGGAATCAATAACATATGAGTAAATGGTATGAGTCAAAAGTAGTAGTAGGGCTAGAATGGTTAAATGGTTAAGGCGATTACCTATAAAACCTAACAAACAAAGTTCAATTCCCCAGAACCCACATAAAGCCAGATATATAAGCTGGCACATGCATCTAGAATTCATTTGCAGTGGCTAGAGGCACTGGTGCAGCCATTCTTTCTCTATGTCTATCTCTCTCTGCTTGCAAATACATAAAAATATTTTTTAAAAAATGTATCATAGAGTGTGTGGGTGGGTGCAGTGGTCTGAAGTGAGTAGGCTGGACCCATTTCTGGGCTCCTCTCACCTCCTCCTGAGACTGAGTTCCTTGCACACACAGTGTGTGGGTAGGTGTGGCAGTCTGGGGTGAATAAGCCAGACCCCTGTATTTGGGCTCTTCCCACCTCCACAGTGTGGGTTGCTTGCACTGGTGTGTGTCTTGGAGGGCACAGCACGAAGTAGGCCAGATCCCTGTTCCCCTGCTCCTCCTAGGACCTGATCCTGGTAGGTTCCATTGTGCCTTGATTGGGGAAGCTTGGTCCCTGTGTGGGCTGTGGAATCAGGCCTTTGGCTCTAATATCTATCTTGACTGGCCACTATGTTCCAAAATCCCTGTTCATCTGAGTCAGAAAGTGAGTGAGCCAGAGGACAAAAACTTGCTCACGCCTCCATAAAAATGAAGAGTCTTCCTAAAATGGGTAGACAACAATGCAACAAAACAAACAAACAACAACGACAAAACCAGAAGTCAGAAAACAGAGAGATCTTTGTCAAGGATGCCTAGTCCTACTAAAGAACCCTGCAATGAAATCATAGAGAAATCAACAAAAATTCATGCACCAAATGAAAACACAACAACCAATGACACCCTGATTTAAAAAAAAATTGCTGAACATAAAGCAAACTATCAAAGAACCAATAATTGTATCAATGAAGTTGAGCAGAAATATCTAGAGGGTTCAGTGTTTGACAGTAGGCTTAATGTGATGGAAGAAAATGTTAGAATACTCCAAAGAGAAGAATAAATTGAGGGTAAGTCAAGATATGGAAGACCTCAATAACCAGTTGATTAAGATTAATGAAGACTTACTCAAATACAAGAATGAACTACAGGAAGAATGAAAAAAAAGAATTTGAACTGAATCAAAAAAGAGATGGACATGATACAAAATAACATAACAGAATACAAAAATTAAATAGAATTTATACAAAACTCTCTAGAACTACTCACCAACAGAGTTACTCATGTGGAAGAGAGAACTTCTGACCTGGATGAAAAGACAGAAGAAATTGATCAGGAGGCCAAAAACTTCTCTAAGTTCAAAAAATCAAGTGAACAGAATATGAGGGAACTGTGGGACACTATAAAATGAACAAACATCCTGATCATGGGTATACCAGAAGGAGAGGAAATCCAGACCAGAGGCATAGAAAACATACTCAACAAAAATATTGAAGAAAAATTTCTGAATCTTGCAAAAGGAGAGGCCCTTCCAGATAAAGAAGCCCTCAGAATACCAAAATGGCAGTACCAAAGAAGAAACTCTTCAAGACACATCATAGTTAAAACTTTTAACAATGAAAACAAAGAGAGAGTGTTAAAAGCTCCAAGAAAGAAGCAAGTCGCAACATACAAAGGCAATCCTATTAGAATAATATCATATTTCACAACAGAAATCCTGAACACCAGAAGAGCCTAGAATGGAGCACTTCAAATTCTAAAAATAACTATGACTTCTAAGCCAAGCTACATTGCCCAGCAAAAGTATCCCTCATAATAAAAGGGAAAGAAAAACTTACCATAAAAAAGTCAACTTTATGATCATATTAACACAAAGACAAACCTACAGAGAATACTTGAGGGAATACTCCACATAGAACAGTCAAACAACCAATCTTAAGAGCCAACAAAAATATCACAATAATCAAAATAAATCAGGCTCAAAACAATACATAACACAAGTAAGCCCACAACCCCATAAAGCACCTCATCATGGTAGGAATTAATTGAAACCTCACAGTAATAACCATAAATATTAATGGTCTTAACTCACCCACCAAAGAGACAGTTTGTGAAGATGGATCAAAAAACAGGAGTCTTCAATCTGCTATCTTCAAGAAACCCATCTTACAACTAAAGATAGACACAATCTCAGAGTGAAATGTTGGAAAATGATATCCTGAGCAAATGAAAATAAAAAACAAGTGGGTGTTGTTATAATAATATCTGATAAAATAGACTTCAAAACAAAAGCAATCAAAAAGGGAAAGAAGGTCACTTCTTACTCATCAAGAGAATGTTCCAACATGAGGACATCACAACCATAAATGTATATGCACTAAAGACAGGTGCACCTCAGTTTACAAAACAAAATCTACTCAACAATAAAACAGAAATAAACACCAACGTTATCATAGTGGGAGGCTTCAATACTCCATTGATATCAACAGACTGTGCACCCAGGCAGAAAATCAACAGAGAAATAATGGAGTTCAACAACATCATAGAGGAAATAGACCTAATGGATATCTACAGAACTTTCCACCTCAACTCTACAGAATACACATTCTTCTCAACAGCCCACAAAACCTTCTCCAAAATTGACCATATATTAGGACATAAAACATACCTTCATAAAGTCATGAAAATTGAAGTAACTTCTTGCATCATGTCAGACCACAATGCTTTAAAGCTAGAAATTAAAAACAAAAGACACATCAACTCCACTAACTCCTAGAGACTAAACAACACACATTTAAACAATGAATGGGTTATGGAAGAAATAAAAAATGAAATTGTAAAATTCCTAGATTTGAATGATAATAAAAACACAACTTACTAAAAGTTATGGGACTCAATGAAGGCAGTTCTAAGGGGAAAATTCATAGTCCTAAATGCCTTTATTACAAAGACAGAGAGATCCCAAATCAATAACATGACTGTCCACATAAAGGTGCTGGGCTCCTCTCCAGGCAGGTAGTGCTGTGGAAGGACTAGGCCTGCTGGTTCCTCACAAGGTGTTAAGGAGGAAGATGAGCGTACAATGACTCAGAAACCTCTCCTGGCCACCGGAGGAAAACCACACTGAGTTGGGAGTCCTGTGGAAGCAGGAACTCACAGGAACTTGCTTTATTGCTATGAGCAGTAGCCTATATAATGTTGGGGATGAAGGCAGGGATTTTAGAATGGAGGGAAGAGGTAAAGGCCAATAGTAAACTGTAACTATTGAAATGGTAATTTCAACTCCTCTGTAGAAGTTGCAGGCCAGAAGCCATTAGAAGTCTTGCTGAGTCATATTTGGCCAGAGACAGGTCGCCAAACTTTAGCTAGGCTCAGGAAGTTCCACTAGGCCTCACGCCTGGATCCTTCAGGGCCCAACATCTCCCCCTTTTGTTTTTGTAAGAGCATTAGTCACCATGGCCCCTGTCTTAGGTTGTCCTCCTCTGAGAATCTTACCATTATCATTAGGTACCATGTGTTTAGCTTGCTGAAAACCCACTCCATGGCCTGTCTTAGATTGTCTTAGTCAGTCTGAGATCATTGGTCACATGGAGGGCAGAGGAGGTGGAAGTGGGTCATCTGAGGAACTTAATTCCTGAGTTGTCAGCCTGTGATAATGTATCTCAACCTGATGAAGTTTTATTGCCTCTAGCTGCTGGTGAATAAATTTTGTAATTTTGTTAATAACACAAGGCCCAACAGTGAGAATAATGAGGAGGAGAAGAAGGGGAAGGAGCCCAAGTAGAGGGAGAAGGTAGGGTAAGACGTCATGTAAGCCTGTTCACAGCGGGTTGTCCTGGAGGTCCCGCTGTCTCCTCTCCAAGTCTTCCTGGAGCCTCTTAATCTTGTCGTGGACAATTCCCGATTTATTGGCATAAAAACAGCATTTTTTCTGTAAAAACAAGCATATACCTCCCTTTTCAGCCGATAGTAGGTCTAGTCCTCTCCTGTTTTGTAGGACTACCTCAGCCACGGAATATAGCTGTTGTTGGAGATAGGTCTCCCTCTGATATAATCAAAAGAGGGCATAGGGAGGACCTCATTTCCAGGAAAAATATATACATCTGGGATTAAAGTGGTTGGGGCACAAAGGCCCGTCCAGCTGGTGGGCAGAAAGTCATAGGCCATCCCGCCTCCACAAACATAAACCATTCCAGAATGCGGCAGCATGGAGCACTGGGCTCAGTTGTGTTAAAAGTACAGAAGCAAGGATGATTGTAACCCACGTGTATACTGGAATTATTAGGGGAAGGCAGGGCCCAAATGCCCAGAAGAAACATTGGGAAAAGGTGGATGGGGATGAGGAAGTTGGCTGAGCAATTTTTTAAGGTCGTATGGGCAACTGTACTGCAAGCAACCAGGGAGGCCCAGATTCGAGGCAAAGCCAGCAATCTTCTGCAAGGGTGGGAGTTATTTAGTTTAGCAGGGTGAAGGGCCATTTTAGGAACAGTCCTCAGGGGTGGGACACTCCCTAGAGAAGTGATTGTCAATGCCCCCTTTTTGGGACAAATATTATAGGTCTCTTGCTGGTACCCAAATTGGTCTTTTTTTTTTTTTTACAAAGTCTTCCCATGGAAAAAAATTCCATGAACTTCACACAAGCTCCTGTCAAAAAACTCCTGTCTGGGGCTGGAGAGATGGCTTAGCAGTTAAGCGCTTGCCTGTGAAGCCTAAGGACCCCGGTTCGAGGCTTGGTTCCCCAGGTCCCACGTTAGCCAGATGCACAAGAGGGCGCATGTGTCTGGAGTTTGTTTGCAGCAGCTGGAAGCCCTGGCGTGCCCATTCTCTCTCTCTGCCTATTTCTCTCTCTGTCACTCTCAAATAAATAAACAAAAATGAACAAAAAAAAATTTAAAAAAAAATTCCTTTCTGTTACAGAGTTTTTGCACTTTAATCATTTCTCAGTACAAAAGATTATCCCAAAGTTGGGAAACAAACAAACCCTTTGATCTCAGCAATATAAACATAAATATTAAGGAATGGCCAGCAATTATCAGTAACACTGAATGTGTATAATCTTGCTTATATGTAGGTGCAAAAGTCTTGCTGTCAAATGGCCCAGAGCTATGGATACAAGGCCAGCCAAATGGTTTTAGACAATTTTCCCTTATTTATTTATTTATTTTTATGAACTGGGCCCTTCTGGGCCTTGGTGTAGAAAGATTGTGTCTGTTTTAGGTTGTCCTCTACGATATTTAGGCCTTATCAGTCATTGGTACATGAATTCCATCATTCATGCCCTGTCTTAGGTTGACCTAACTCAAGAGAATCTTACCTGTCTTTCACTACCAGTCTCTGCAGGGACTTTAAGATAATGTCTCAGGAAGCCGGGGTCAGTCTGTAGCTGTATTCCATGTACTTTTGTATGGATATCTATAATGGATCTCAAAAGGCATTTAGCGAGTATGGGCAGAAGACACAGAATGAGCAAAAGACAAACACCTGTAGTAGCAAAGCTTCCTATCTAAGAAGTCAGAGAATTCCATCTAAGCAAGGCAGACTTAAAAACAGATATTAAGTCATTAGCAGCTTTAGCTGCATCAAAAGTAAGATGATTATTTTGTAAAGACAACATCTCTGACTGTAATTGAATTAGATCCAAGGAAATATTATTATTATGCCAAATGCCTCTTAAATGTATTTTTTCAATGCTGTTGACTGTTATTATATTTTTTTAGAAGTAAAACAAATCTATTGAAAATCTATATGACATTGTAAACGAGTTTTAACTTTCAACCCTAGTATATAGAGCAGCTAACAGGTGAAACTATATCTAGGGTAAGAATCAAGCCCAAGATCCTAAATGGAGGTACAATTTGAACTTTCTCAGGAGCTATTTCAAAGCTGTGAGTATGAAGGATTGTTAGACATTAAAAGTACAAGCCTAAAGCCAAAAGTCACAGCACACTTCAGGAACTCCTGCTAGGCACACTTTGTATATCTTTAGATTGAAATCTGAAACCCACCATCACACCTTAAGATAAACAATTGAATAATTTGGGGGCCATTTATTTAAATTACTACCTTTCGCCCCTGGCTCCCAATAGAGTTATAACTATCACAATTATAAATTGTTAGAAAAATTCAAAATATTTAGGGTAAATAAGGCCTTTTTTAGATGGTCATGTGGGGGTAAGGATTCCCCCTTTTGTTTTTGTAATTGAGACTTGAGAGTTTGATTATATCTTTTAACGATAGCTTGGCCCCAGGGGTTGTATGGAATACCTGTGGAATGTGAGATTTTCCAGGTCTGGAGAAAATCTACAAAGGCCTTGCTTACGAAAGGGCCATTATCTGTTTTAATTTGATCAGGCAGCCCAAGAGTGGTGAAACATTGAAGCATATGACTAATGGCATATTTAGATTTTTCCTGGCATGTGCTGATGCCAAGTAGATGCGGGAAAAGGTCAGTGAGCCCAGTCACCATGAGAGGGCGGACTTCTCCCCTGTCCCCACCTGGGTCAATCCAAGGGGGCCACGTGGCAATCTCCCAGGAGGTGGATTGCCTGCCAATTCCCAGTAGGGGAGGATTGGGCACAAGCTGCCAGGAGGGGGGCAAAAACAACAAACAAAAAACTTGAAAAAACACTAACAAAGGGTGTGAAGGAACTATATAATAAAAACATAAAAATAATCATAAAATAAATAGAGGAAGACTTGAGAATATGAAATGACCTCCCATGCTTCTGGTTATTTAGAATTAATATTGTGAAAATGGCGCTTCTACCAAAAGCAATATATAGATTTAACACAATAAAAATACCAGCATCATTCCTCACTGAGACAAAAAAAAAAATATTCTCAAAATTCATATAGAATGGCATTAGGCCTCAGATATCCAAGCATTCCCTTTTCAAAAGAAACACTTCTGGTGGTATCACTATACCTGATATAAAGCTATATTACAAAGCCATAGTGGAAAACAAAACAAAACAAAACAAAAACATGGTACTGGAATAAAAACAAAAGCATAGCCCAATAAAACAGAACTGAAGACCAAGACCATAGGGCAAGCAAATATAGCTGCTTTATCTTTCTCTGTATATTTTTTCTTTCTATATAGAAAGGCTACTGATTTTTGTGCATTGATTTTGTATCTTGATACATTGAAGAAGGAATTTATCACCTTTAGAAGTTTTGGGATGGAGACTTTCAGGTCACTTATATATAGGGTCATGAAAATAAGGCTAACTTGACTTCTTCCTTTCCAATGTGAATTCCTTTTATTTCTTTCTCCCGTCATATTGCTTGGGCTAGTACTTCTAATACTATGTTGAAGAGTAGTGCTGAGAGTGGGCACCCCAGTCTTGTTCCCAAGTTCAGTGGAACTCCTTGAGTTTTTCCCCATTAAGAATTAATTGGGAACTGGAGGGATAGCTTAGCCATTAAAAGTGTTTGCCTGCAAAGCCAAAGGACCCAGGTTCAATTTCCCAGGACCCACATTAGCGAGATGCACAAAGGGGTGCATGCATCTGGAGTTAGTTTGCATTGGCTAGAGGCCTTGGTGTGCCCATTCTCTCCCTCTCTCTCTCTCAGCCTCTCTCTCTTTCTCTCTCTCTCTCTCTCTCTCTCTCCCTTTCTCTCTCTGTCAAATATATAAATAAAAATATTTTTTTAAAAAGAATTATTTGGGCTTTAGGAGCTTTATATATAGCCTTTATTTTGTTGAGTTATAAACCCTCCATGCCTGTTCTTTCCAGTGTTTTTATCATGAAGTGATGTTGCATTTTGTCAAAGGCCTTCTCTGCATCAATTGAGATGATCATGTGGTTCTTATGGTTTTGTTTATTTATGTGGTGTATTACATTTACAGATTTCCATTTGCTAAATCATCCCTGCACCCTTGGGATAGAGGCTACTTGATCAAGTTGGATAATGCTTTTGATATGTCATTGAATTTGGCTTGCAAGAATTTTGTTGAGGATCTTTGCATCTAAGTTCATTAGGGATATAGCCCTATAATTTTCTTGTTGCATCTCTGCCTGGTTTTGGTATTAGGGTGATTCATAAAAGGAGTTGAGAAGGATTCCCTGGTCTCTAATTAGGCAGAATAGTTTGAGAAAAATTGGTTCCAGTTCTTCTATGAAGGTTTGATAGGATTCAGCTGAGAAGCCATCGAGTCCTAGACTTCTTTCGGGGGAGGTTTTTTATTACCTTTTCAATTTCCATGGATGTGATAGGTTTGTTTAGGAGACTAGTCTGCTCTGAATGTAGTTTTGGTAGATTGTATATGTCTAGTAATTCATCCATTTCTTCCAGACTATTTAATTTTGTGTTTCAGAGATTTTGGAAGTATGCCCTAACGATTCTTCCAATTTCATTGATGTCTGTAGTGATCTCTTCTTTTTCATTTCTGATCTTGTAATCAGTTTTATGAGGTAGAGCCTCACTCTATCCCAGGCTGACCTAGAATTCACTATGGAGTCTCAGAGTGGCCTTGAACTCATGGCGATCCTCCTACCTCTGCCTCTTGAGTGCTGGGATTAAAGGCATGTGCCACCATGCCCGTCTTAGCTGCTTTATCTTTGACAAAGGTGCCAATAATGTATATTGGAGAAAAGATAGCATCTTCAACAAATGGTGTTGGACAAATTTGATGACCATATATAGAAAAATGAAATTAGACCCCTCATTTCTCCATGTAAAAAGTCAAGTCCAAATGGATTAAAGACCTCAGTATAAAACCTGAAACTCTTCAACTACTGGAAGGAAAAAAAACAACAACAAAAAAAACAGTAAGCACTCTCCATGATATAGGACTGAGAAAAGACTTCCTGAATAAAACCCCAGTAGCCAAGGAAATTAAAGAAGCACTCAACCAATGGGATCTCATGAAGCCAAAAAGCTTTGCAATGACAAACAGGCCAAAAGCAGAGCCAATAGATTACCCACTGAATGGGAGAAAATTTGTGCCAGCTATACCACTGACAGTAGCCTAATATCTAGAATCTACAAAGAACTCAAAAACTACACAATGAAAAACCAAACAACCCACACCAAAAATGGGGCAGAAAACTAAATAAGGAGTTCTCAGAGGAAGAATTACAAAAGGCACACACACACCTAAGAAAATGTTCAACATCCCTAACCATTAGGGAAATGCAAATTAAAAACAGCTATGAGATTCCACCTTACCACAGTAAGGATAGCAAACATTAAAAAATCAAATGAGGGCTGGAGAGATGGCTTAGTGGTTAAGCGCTTGCCTGTGAAGCCTAAGGACCCTGGTTCAAGGCTCAATTCCCCAGGGCCCACGTTAGCCAAATGCACAAGGGGGCGCACACGTCTGGAGTTCGTTTGCAGTGGCTGGAGGCCCTGGCGCGCCCATTCTCTCTCTCTCTCTGCCTCTTTCTCTCTCTGTTGCTCTCAACTAACTAAATAAAAATGAACAACAAAAAAAAAATCAAATGAAAACAAATGTTGGTGTGGCTGTGGAGAAATAGGAACACTCATTCAATGTTGGTGGGAATGTAAGCTGGTAAAACCACTGTGGAATTTGGATACTCCTTAAAAGATGAATATAGAGTTCACCAACAAACCCTGTTATTCCCTTACTGGACATTTAGCTGAACAGCTCCACATCTCAGTTCATAAATATTTGGTCAACCATGTTTATAGCTGCTCAATTCATAATAGCTAAAAGCTGGAATCAACCCAGGTGCCCATCATTGGATGAATGGAAAACTAAGATGTGCTATAGCTACACTATGGAATTCTACTCAGCAGTAAGAAAACTGACACTTTGAGATTTGTAGAAAAATGATTGAACTTGGAACTGATCATTCTAATTGAACTTACACAATCACAGGAAGACAACTGCTGCATGGTCTGACTTATCTGCAGTTCCTAACCTGGATCAGCCCAAGTTGCAGACATAACTGAACAGCATCTTGAGACTTGGACAATATGGAGGGTAGGGCTTGGGGGAAGAGAAAAAGGGTGGGGAGGGGCACAAAACTGAACCTAAATTGAACTGGTACCATAGAATCCTATATTCTTGAAGTCAGACTAAGAGGTGGAACCCTCAAGAGGACCTTACATGGAGCACCTGAATCAAAGGGCCCTGGAAAGAGTAAAATGAAACCTAACCTCAAATTTCTTCTGTTTCTCTTTCTTTTCTGGTTTTTATTTTTTCTTTTCCCTTGGCACTGGCCTGTAATTCCCTGTACCAGGATGTGATCTACATCCACAATGAACTGTTGATCAGAGATACCTACTAGATCTCCCAAAATAAACAAGACAGACTTATGCCACAGCACTTGGTTACCCACCAGAGGTTAATGGTCAGACCCCACTGCTGAAGACGCCAAGTGCTGTTGGCATGCTGAGACCTGATTGGAATCCAGAGGAAAGCTAGTCCCTAGACAATTAGTCTATCTAATGCTAGAAGGTGCTACATGAGCTACTGGGGAGAAGTGGCCAACATCTGTCCAAGCAAGTCAAACTCTAAGTGACTCAGAAGTAAACTACTTGATGTGATGCTCACACAAGTCCTATAGTGGCACATAGCCAGTGGGTAACCAACTGCTCTTGGATTGGCTAACAGATCTATTCAGTGGAAAGGAAACCATATCTGGAACTGGGAAACAGTCAGAATCATATCCAGATGATGATTCTGCTTTCCATTGTCAAGCTCCCACTAACTTTAGAATGTATGAGTATCTAAATCCTTTTAATTCTCTCTAAATTAAGTATGTTTATTCCATTTAACTGGTGCTTACTTCACTCTCTATTGGAGAATCTACTTCTCTTTTTCAGATGCAAACTGGATCTGAGGAGATAAATGACCCAGCCCACTCCACCCTGGCCTCGTCTGAAACCACAGAGGAATTGGGGAAATGAGCAAGAATGCTGCTTTCTTAGTTAAGCTGATATCATCACAAGGGTGATGGGTAAAGGTACTGAAAGTTACTCAACACCTTCCAAGCCAGAGATCCAGATGCACCTAAGTGCTCATAACTGAAGTAGACTTAAAATGCTCCCAGCATGGCTCAGGAAATTTTGTGGAAGAGGAGGCAGAAAGATTGTTAGAGTCACAAGTTGGAACATTTTGCACAGAATCATTGAGTCTCCCCCATAACTGACTGCTGCCCCCATAATGCATGACCCATAATCCCCATGGTGTTGACCTGCATCCCCAAGAAAAAGGCCTCTACAGAAGAGGGCCAGGGAGGAGGGAAAGGATGGTACCAACATGTGATGTTTATAAAATATGTGCATATCTAATAATAAAAATAAATAAAGTAACTTAAAAAATGTTGCATATGCCAGACGTGGTGGTGCACGCCTTTAATTCCAGCACTAGGGAGGCAGAGGTAGGAGGATTGCCATGAGTTCGAGGCCACTCTGAGACTCCATAGTGAATTCCAGGTCAGCCTGGGCTAGAGTGAGATCCTACCTCGAAAAAAAGAAAAAAAGGAAAAAAATGTTGCATAGCACACACTCAATAGAAATTAATCAACACTGAGCTGGAGAGATGGCTTGGTGGTTATGGCACTTGCTTCCAAAGCCAAAGGACCCAGGTTGGATTCCCCAGGATCCATGTAAGCTAGATGCACAGGGTGGTACATGCATCTAGCGTTCATTTTCACAAGCTGTAGACCCTTGATCACCCATTCTCTTTCTCTTGCTCTCTCTCTCTCTGCCACTGTCAAATAAATAAATAAAAAGAAATTAATGTACACAACAAAAAATGTATTGCAGTAGAAAATGTGTGTATGCATAATAGAAACAAATTTTATTCTTTTGTTTACTCAACTAATATATTTTTAAAATTTTATTTTTATTTTTATTTATTTATTAGAAAATGACAGAGAGAGAAAGAGGCAGAGAGCAAATGGGTGTGCCAGGGCCTCCAGCCACTGCAAATGAACTCCAGACACATGTGCCCCCTTGTGCATCTGACTTCCTTGGGTCCTGGGGAATTGAGCCTTGAACCAGGGTCCTTAGGCTTCACAGGCAAGTGCTTAGCTGCTAAGCCATCTCTCCATCCCTCAACTAATACTTTTGAAAGCTCTAAATCCTAGGTGATAAGAAGACACATCTCCCTTCTACTTTTAAGGGCCTTGTGCTAAAATGCATTATTTGTGGATATATAATATTATATAATATAATGTGCATATGTATATATACACATATATAAAATTTAATATAATAAATTATCTGGAGAGAAAAAAAATTGCATCATATAATTGGCATTCTTCATGGTGGTATCAGTAGTCTCCAATGAGCCATTTTTGCTTGTGAGAAATCTGGAGTCAGAACCCTTGCCTGATTATTGCACATATGTACATGCCAAATCACAACTGCAGTCAAGAGGAATAGTGCCACCCACAGTTAGGGTCTTCCCACCTCCATTATCCACATCTAGAAACACCTTCACAGAGAAGCTGACAATATTAAACATCAGACAAGATGGTAATGAAACATATGTGACATGAAAACAAAAAGGAGAAGACTATTTGTGAGGGAGGAAAGAGGACCAGCAAAAAGGGCGAGAAGTTTAGAAGAGAACAAATTGGAACAAAATATATACATATACATATACATATACATATATATACATATATATATATACATATATATATATACATATATATATATGGTGTGTGTGTGTATATACCTCATAAAATCCACCACTCTGTATGCTAGCTAAAAATATTAATAGAAAGAAATTAAAATGACAAAGCTAGGGATGTGTAGTTACATAAGAAAAAAAAAGTTCATTTTGTCTCAAAAGTCCTATTACCTGTGTCAACTTTGAGAGAAAAGAAAGAGGCATAATGGGAAAGGGAATATGTGGATCCTGGAAAGAACAGTAATCTTTTCCAACTAAATTTCATTAGTGGTAATCTTGGTATTTAAATTTACAAATCAACCTTTTTATTTTGTAGTGTGTGTGTGTGTGTGTGTGTGTTATATGAAAAGGCGTCAGGGGTCCTCTTCTATCCCTCCTCTGCCTTATTTCCCTGAGACACTGCACCTGGAGCTCTCTGTTTTTCAGTTAGACTGGCTGAGCAGGGCATCTCAGTCACCCTTCTATCCTTCTATCTCCATCCCCCTACCAAGTGCTGACGTTACAGGCATAAGTGCCTGTAACCGTGTTTGCTGGGATTGAACTCAGGTCCTCATATCTGCTCAGGATGTGCTCTTATCCACTAAGAAGTCATATCCCTAGACACCTCAATTTGATTTTTAATTATCTATCAATCAACTATCATGAATCTATATATGGTATGATGTTTTGATATGTATGCAGTTGCTTATTGAGTAAATAGTAATAGTTTTTCTTGAGTACTTGTCTTGCAACCCTCAAATAATGAAGAGAGAAGACATGGCATGAAGATAAATTAAGCAACATTTTATTTTAGAAAATAAAATAGAACAGAAAGCTCCTGTTGCAATCAGCTACTTATTGCTGTGACAAATATCCAACCAGACACAGCTTATGGGAGAAAGGGATTTATTTCAGGCTTACAAGTTCCAGGGGAATGCTATCAGTGGCAGAGGAAGCTGGCTACCTTTCATAGATGAAAGCAAAGAGACATCACCAAACAGCCAGCATCATCAACAAGCAGGAATCACCAGAACTCAAACTGCTCTGAATACACCATTAGGCTTCACTTCATATCCACCCCCAAATACACCTTAGGGCTGGACTTCAAGATCCATCCCCAGTTACATGCCCTTGTATAGCAGTAATCTGCCTGTCTGGTGCTCAAGTAGAAAGTTTCTTAAAAATGCTTAAGTCTGGACTGGAGGGATGGCTTAGCAGTTAAGGTGTTTGTCTGCAAAACCTAAGGATCCGGGTTTTATTCCCCAGTACTCACCTATACCAGATGCACAAGAGGGCGCATGCATTTGAAGTTTGTTTGCAGTGGCTGGATGCCTTGGTGCACCCATTCTCTCTCTGTACCTGTCTCTCCTTTTCTCTGAAAATGGATATTTTTTTTATTTTTGTTTTTTGGGGAAGGGTCTCACACTAGTCCAGGGTGCCCTGGAATTCACTATGTAGTCTCAGGGTGGCCTTGAACTCACAGTGATCCTACTACCTCTTCCACCTGAGTGCTAGGATTAAAGGCATGCACCACCACACCCAGCTTAAATAATTTATTTTTAATTCCTGAGTCTATGGGGTCACACATTCAAACTATTGCAGCTCCTGATTGGGAGGAGGCCTGAGCTGGGAACTGCTAAGGTGGTTTGCATTTTTTTTAAATCTTCCTGATGATGTAAATAAGAAATTGAGTCAGAATAGATTAAGTTTTGTTGCCTTAAATATATGAGGGTGCTCCTGCTATGATGAGTTAAACAAAGAAATGTAGATTCCCACAGGTGGGAAAATGACCCACCAAAAGGTTTCAAGAAGGTGGAAGAGACAAGAAATTAAACAAAGGGTTGTCCATGATTGTCAGATTGATGAATCAGGTTTACATTTGGACTAGGGTTGCCTTCTAGTTTTATCAAGGTAGGTTGATGTCTATGCTGTTTTGGGCTTGTGTCCCTAACTACTTACAAAAGAAGCTACCTTACTCCTAATATCCATCATGAAGAGTCAAGATTATATACCCAAATACATCATAGATGATAAATGCTATAAATCAAAAATGTATTTAATAGATTTAAGAGTATGACTTAGTTTAGCCTATTTTATAATTAAATGGTTAATAGCCCATGTACACACACACAGGTATTTTGTAGACATGATAGAATTTGAAAACATACAACAAGGCCTCTGAGTACTCTGGCAAGAGAGTCCACTATCGAACACTGGCTGCTCTTCTTAATGAACATGTGTCTGACAGGGTACTGCTGCTATCTAGCTGTCTAGCAGCACAAGAGATGACCATACCATACCACAATCTCAAGAAGACACCAAAATTTGAATTATAAAGTTTGTGTTTTACTAAGTGCTTATCACTTTTGCACTATTGTAAAGTCCAAACCTATACATTGAACCAAAAATAATTTTAGTATGTTGAGCTTCCTACTACATTTGTCTCAAAGGTCTTTATGATCCATCTTAATTTCTTATTTGACCTATTGATCATTCAAGAGTATGTTATTTAATTTTGACATATTTGTAAATTTTCCAGTAAGTAATTTGCATGTTAGTCATATTGTCCTATTACATGGCATATAAGAAAGAAGATAGTGGTTAACAGTAGAGAGAGCAAGTTAAAAAAAGCCTTCAAAAAACAAAGCTGATTTTTAAATATTATATGTGTACATATTCAATATGTAATTGTACTTTATTTTAAATTTTGTTTTGCTCATATGTGTGTGTGTTTTATGTTGTGTGTGTGTGTATAGTGTGTGCATGGATATGTGCCCTTGCAGTACCCCATGAGTTTCCAGATGTGCATCTATGTGGTGGACCAGGTGGAATGTATGATCTGTTCCATCACTTTTGATCCTGTTCTTTTGTAAGTCAGAATCTCTTACTGATACCAGAGTATGTTGGTTTTTCATGAGCTCTGGAAATTCCTGTGTCTCTCCTAACTTATGGATTGCAGGCCGTGCAACCATGCTTAGCACATTTATTTATTTATTTATTTATTTATTTATTTATTTTTGGTTTTTGAGGTAGGGTCTCACTCTGGTCCAGGCTGACCTGGAATTAACTCTGTCATCTCAGGGTGGCCTTGAACTCATGGCAATCCTCCTACCTCTGCCTCCCGAGTGCTGGGATTAAAGGCATGCGCCACCACACCCGGCTCTGCTTAGCACTTTTAATGTACATTCTGGAGATTCAAACTCTGGCTGCCTCAGGGTCCTCATGCTTTTTTATAAATACATTTTCTTTATTTACTAGAGAGAGAGAGGGGGGGAGAGAGAATGGGCACACCAGGGACTCTAGCCACTGCAAGTGAACTCCAGACACATGCGCACCCTTGTGCATCTGGCTTACATGGGTCATGAAGAGTCGAACAAGGATCCTTTGGCTTTGAAGGCAAGCATCTTAACTGCTCTCTCCAGCCCTCCTCATGCTTTGCTTGGGGAAAATATGCATTTAACTGCTGAACAATTTTCTAGCCCTTAATATGTAATGTTAAAAGTTGACAGTTTTTCTATGAAAGTTTTTCACCAGTTTTGAACTTTGGAGCATTTTTACATGATTCAACTTAGAAATTCATAGAAATTGCCTTTCAGTGATTTAAAAATTTTATCCATGTCTTGCCTACACCCAATTAATCATAAACTCCTTAAAGATTTTCCTCTCATTTTTTACATGTTTCCATATTTAGTAAGTGATCATAGGTTCTAGAACAAGGGCTATGTGAAATTATGGCCTCATAAAATGTAAACTTGTTAGAAATTATTTTACTGAAAACAAGAATAGACCCATTTGACTATAGACTAAAGGGAAGTTTAACTTCTTTAATTTATTGTGAACATGTGGAAGTATGGATGCATGTGGAGGCCAAAGGACCACCTCAGGTGTTATTCTTGGGAATGTATCTACTTTTTTCAGACAGGGACTCTCATTGGCTTGGACTCCACAAGTCAGTCAAGAATAGCTGGACACTGAGTCCCAGGTATCTCCCTGTCTCTACCTGTGTTGAGATTATAGGCAAATCCACCATACCCAACAGTCTATGTTTGGATACTGGAGATTTAACTGAGATCCTCATGTTTGAAAGGCAAGCACTTTATCCACCGAGCTATCTCCCACAGCCCAAGTTAACTTACATCAGTGTATAATGTAAATTTTATTTCGAAAGTTAAAATAATGGGCTGGAGAGATGGCTTAGCAGTTAAGCGCTTGCCTGTGAAGCATAAGGACCTCGGTTCAAGTCTCAATTCCCCAGGACCCACCTTAGCCAGATGCACAAGGGGGCGCACACGTCTGGAGTTGCAGTGGCTGGAAGCCCTGGCATGCCCATTCTCTCTCTTTCTCTCTCCCTCTTTCTCTCTCTGTCTGTTTCTCTCAACTAAATAAATAAATAAATAAAGTTGAAACAAGGAAAGGGAAGGAAAAGCAAAGAATACCATACTGCTTGTGAGTATCAATGGGTTCTTTGTTTCCTTAATAATCTGTGTCATGTTGCTGGTTCCAGATTTATCTGTCATTAATGCTGGTCATTGAGGGCCTGCAATAACAGGGTGTGTGAAGACTCATTTTCTGGTGTGTAGTAATAAATAACCCCAAAGGCAATGGCCTAAATAACACCTGTTCATGATCTCAGAATTTCAGAAGCTGAGAGTTTGGAATCAAGTTGTCTGAAATCTTGGTTCCTTCGGAAGGGAGTGTGGAGGCTGTTCCTTAATCAACACAGTTTATATTGCTAAGAACACAATACCACAGATTACATTTTAACAAAAAGAAGCTTGTGCTAGTTCATGATTCTGGAGTTACAATGTATAGGGCTTTATGTGGTCATAACTCCATGCTGGCAGTTTCGAGGCAGACAAAGATCTCTGGGTCCCAGTGGCCATGGGTTGCTGTGGTTCTCTCCTCTTCCTTCTTATGCAGCTATAAGGATTCAGTCATGGAAGCTCATTATTAAGACTGTGACGGCTAAATTCTGTTACCAACTTGATCAGATTAAGAATTCAGAGACATGTGTCTTGGGCCCATCTATGAGGTTGTTTCTGGGAAGAATTAACTGAAGGAGGAAGTCCTTCCTCCAGAGAAGGAAGCCTTTCTGGTTGTAGGCTATATATATAAGAAAGCTCTGAGAGAACAGAGCCCCTTTTTGCCTTGCTGCTTCTGTTACATGCAGGTGAGTGCTTTGTACCTGGCTACCCCCAACCTCAATTGACTCAAAAGTGCATCTTCCCTGTTTGGCTCTTCTTTGTTGGCATGGAAACCAAGTATTATCAACCTTGCAACATGGAATGAAGACCAAGTGCTCTCTGGGAAACTTCCAGGCTTTCTATTACAAATTGAGACTGCAGACAGAGGCATCCAGCCACATGGACTAAGCCACCACTAGGGTCTTCAATGTTGAAGCCTGTGCTATTGTTAAACTGCCATAATATCATCCAATAAATCCCCTTCATAATGATGTTTCATTTTATTGGTTCTATTTCCCCTAAGGAGCCCAGACTAATATGAGGTTCCTTTCATAGGTGTTGGTCTTCAATATATTTTGGGGAGAATATCATTCATTTTATAAGAACTATGTTTTTATTTTTTGTTATTTGCAAGATAAGAAATAAAAGAGAGTGAGAGAAACTTGGTGTGCCAGGGCCTGCAGCCACTGAAAGTGAACTCCAGATGCATGTGCCACTCCATGCATCTGGATTTATGTGGGTACCAGTGAATCGAACCCAGTTCATTAGGCTTTGCAGGCAAGTGCCTTAACCATTTAGCCATCTGTCCATCCCAGAACTGTTTTTGTAGGTATCAATCCACTATGCTGAATAAAGAGACTTGAGTTCTAAAATCTCTCTAGTAAGGACTATTATTTAGAGATTTTTGTTTGTTCAAGAATTCTAAAGTATAAAACAATATTAATAGACATTGTCTAGATTTCTGTGCTCTGTACTCCATACCTTGAATAAAATATCATAAATTACCTAGAATTTACCACTACATAGATCCTTGATTGTAGACAGGAATCCATAAGGAAAGCTAGAGAATTCACAGCTATCTGGTAAAAGTAGAAAAATAAGGCAAATATCATAAAAATGGCAAATCAAGACATTTTTTTAGAAGGATATGTTTAATTGAACATCTGCAAAGGAAAATAGAGGATTCAAAAGTGTTTGTTTTATTCACATAGATTACAGTACCCACAGACTTGGGTTTTTGTCACATTAAATGACATGTCTAATGTGAGTGCTACAGAAACAGGTATTCCATACATATATCCATTTGATATTATGATGAATGAACCTGGTCTACTATAGTCTCAGGCATGATCCTTCTTGTGAGTGAGTGCATACTTACAACTGAAGATGATTGGTCCATGCTAAATGATAAATATGGATATAAGTCTCATTTGTGACATGTGCGATCTGTTAATATGAATCCTAGGAAGATATTACAAAAATTCAGGTATGTATGAATGACATTGTTCTCAGAGATCCTGAATAAATAGAAGTTGCCCTGCAATTATACCAAAGGTGGGGAGCAGGTATTCATATCACAATGAAGATTTTATACTAAAGTACATGTAAATACATCCCACTGTATTTTCTAGGTAGTCTTAAACAAAATGTACTGATGTAGATACAATGATGATATTTTACACTATACTTATCATCATTATAACAAGAGACATAAAATGTTAGTTAAGAGCATGACATCTAGAAGCAGAGGCCTGGATTTTACATATGAGGATGCTGAGAAAGGTAATTTATCTCTCTGCCTTTGTCTGATGCTTTTAAAATGAGGAGAATAATAATACTTCATATAATCATTGTAAGAAATAAACTACTTAAAATACTTATAATTAAATGATATTCCCTTTTGTTGAATATAACACACACTTCAGTTACAGGACATAGAAAAACTGAGCTGGAAGCTTCCTTCTTGATGGCTAGTTTTCTTCATATTAGAAGGTGCTATACAAGCTGCTGGGGGAGAAGAGTCCCTAACAACCTTACCTATCTTTGAGCTCTGTGTATTTTACAATAGACCTTCCAGGCAAGATATGCCCATAGGTACAATGTTATGGGAATAATCCACTGCTTTATTATTGGATATATGACCTGCACTACAGGTGGGAATTCATGTCTGGAACTGCAAGTCTAGCTAAAAGCCTGTGGATGGTGACATAGGCCCTATGGGGAACTACTTTGTGGTTATCCTAAATGGGTACTATGTCAAACTGCCTTTTAACTGTTTATATTGGTTCCCTTAGACTAGCATTGCTTGAAGCTTCAATCATAGAAGTTTCTTGCGTATTGGGCAAAGGTACTACTGTGTGCTCAGCCTCAAACAGGACATCTATACCATCTATACCCCTAATAGCTCAGCAAACCTTGCAGAAGGGAGTGAAGAGAATTTAATATCAAGAGTATGGGGAGGAGGGCTGCCAAATGCTGTCTTCTGGATATGATATACTTGTTACACTCGTGAATTCACAATAGCTACAGTTTCCTTCACAAAATTGAGCCTACCAACAGCACATCATTGATGGGGAAGGGTTCATGAAATTTGATACCCCTTACAGTAACTAATGGCAATTAATAGAGGCTGGGAGACAGGGAGTCAGGTTTATCAGCAGTGTAGCCATTCAGAAGTTGTCCATTCCAAGTTGATCTTGCAAGCAACTCTAATTTAATTCAATGGGTTACAAGGAGGATTAATATAGGCATTAATATGGAAGAAAAGGGCTATTGGTGGGAAGGGAAAAATAACAGGATCAAAATACATTATATACATGTATGAAAATGTCAAAAATAAAAAAAAAAAAGAAAAATGATTTTATAAGTTGAAACGGGGCTGGAAATCTTCTTCTTGCTGGTTAGCTGTCATAGTGCTAAAAGTGTTATGCAGGTTGCTGGAGGAGAATAATCAAAAATCCTACCTAGCAGTGCACTGGGAGAGTTAGACAACCTGCCAGCTAGGTAAGCACTGGTGTAATTGTGGGAGGACTATTTTGGGGGTAACCAACCACTATTTCATTGGATTTGGGGCCCATTCCACAAGAGAGAATCCATGTCGGGTACTAAACCCTAGTCAAAAACTGATGGGAAATTTAATTGCCTTCTAAATGTTATTTCCATAGATTAGTGCTTCTATCACTTTTAGTCAATGAAGCTTTTTCTTTCTATATGTGCCACTGAATGATATTATATAAACCTGGGAAGACCTGTGACTCATAAAAGTGTTAAGAAGGCATGACAGTTACATGCTCAATACCAAATAAGACGTGTTTATCACATTAACCATGGTTCAGAGAACATTGTGGAAGAGGTGATGGAAAGAATGTAAAAGCCAGGGGATGAGGAGGCGTCCTGTGAAATGCTGTCTTCTGCACACAAAGTAGTGATTGCATTCATGACCTCATAGTGGCTGTTGTTAACTGACCAATACTGGGTCCATCAATATCTTGTCATGGTTGATGGAATAAGGCAAAAACAAATGACATCAAATTATGAGAAAAATTATGTGGGAAATAATAGGTTATATGGAGGTTTCCCAGTCTTGGGCAATTTCCTCATTTGCTATTGATCAGCACTTTTCTGAAGACCTGCAGACATTCCTCCTAAGATCTTTCCTTTATATTATCTCTCATTATTTATCATCTCTCTTCCCTCTCTTTATCTCTCTCTCTCTTAACAATTTTATCTCTAGTTCATTTCTTTGTTAACTTGTCATTTTTTCCCACAAACAAATCTCATCTCTGAAGCTCATGGGGGATCTCTGCTTTTACCTGATCTGCCTGCTCCTCTTCCTCTACAAGCAGAAACTCTCTCCAGCCTTCCAGTTGAGGCAATTGTAGAGGTCATTTATTGTTTTCCTTCTGAAAAGCCTTGTCTGTTTGCCCCCATTGTGTATGAAAGGACACATCTAGTCCACGTGGCTTCACTTGGGCCAGAGCTGAAAATCTCTCAAAGCAGTTTCACTAATGATAGTTATTTGAAAAATCCAAGTCCTATTATGACTTTAGAAAGTGTTCCAAGGCTGCTTCATAAAGTCACACTCTTCTCATCTTTCTCTAATCAAAATGAACACTTACTATTAACCTCTTTGAGGAGAGCTCAAATCACTTTTGACAACTTAGTGAAACATTCTGCATCTGAACTGATCAATTTTAATCCAAGCACACATATCTAGAACATATAATCACTCATATATTATAACAGTTTTTATTGAGAACCTACCTTGTGCCAAGCAGGCACTTCTCTAGACACTAGTAATAAAGCTGGGAACAGAAAGGTCAAGTTACTAAATTAGTGAAATTTATATTCTATCTGTAGTAGTAAAGAGGAAGCTAAAAGAAAAGTATGGAAATGTGGGCTGGGGAGATAGTTCAGTTGATAAAGTACTTGCCTCACAAGCATGGAGACAGGTGGCATACACCTGTAAACCCAGCACTAAGGAAGCAGAAACAGGGGGATCCTTGGGGCTCACTGACCAGTCAGTGTACTTTAATAGGTGAGGCCCAAGCCAATGAAAGACCCTGTCTCAAAAGTTGGTGGATGGAGTGGAATACTTCCAAGTGTGTTATTTTTCAAGAAGGCTCCTAAGGCCCCCCAAAACAATACAGGCTAGTACCAAATGATCTTGGTTGCCCATCAGAAATAGATGACAAGACTATTGACGAAGACTCTACATGTTTTTCTTGGCTAGCAGGACACTTAGAAATGAATCTGGAAAGTGCTATGCAGGCTGGTGGAAATTATGATTATTTCACTGCTCAAGGGATAAAGATTCATGAGGAATTATCTGTAATTTCTCCATTTTTTAAATTCATGTTTTTGATACTGAGGATTGACTCTAGGTCCTCATACATGCTGGACAAGTGCTCTATTAATAAGCTATTTTGAGTTTATCAGGCTTGTCTAGAATTTAGAATTCTCCCGCCTCAATCTCCTCACTAGCTAAGATTGTAAACTTACACCAGTGTGCCTGGCATTTTTGGTTAATTTATAAGGCAAACATTTCAGTTGATAAAGGCTTAGAGGAGGGTGCAATGTAGAAGAATTGAGAATGATAATACATGAAATTATTATTTTGTTTAGTTACATGATAAATGTATTTTCCGGGCAGCATTACTTACATCTTTGAATTTTGTGGATATACATGTGGATATACAGGTAACACTGTGTTTTGCTCCATGGTAAACCATTTGATTGCTGCTCAAGGGAAGGGTATTGTCTAAGTTTAATTAAAACTAAGATTTTTGTCATATGGCTAATATATACATACATACATATATATAATATATATATATACAGAGAGAGAGCGTGAGAGAAAGAAATGAAAGAAATTATTAAGATTCTAGTAGCAAATTATTTGAATGATAAACCATGAACTTTAAGCTCTGCTGAAAAAGAGATGTGAGCTCACAATGAAAGTAACAGTTCCAAAGCTGTAGGATCTGTGCCGTTAAAGAAGAGTTGACATACATTGCTAAGTAGGGAGACTGAACAAACTGAGAATGGTGGGATATTTGTCATCTCTTTAGTGCATAATTTTATAATAAAACATCTCAAGATACAGAGTGACCCTTTCAATATCAAATACAGAAAGGAAAGACATTCAAAGATAGACTAACTGGATAGGTAATACTAAATAATAGTTGAATAACAAGTTGAAGGACCTAGGAAGGAGAAGAAGTTTAGATGCTAATACAAATACATTTTTTTAAAAATAAATGTATTTATTTGAGAGAGAGAGAGAGAGAGGGAGGGAGAGAGAACAAGGCAGACAGAAAGAGAATGAATGTTCCAGGGCCTCCAGCCACTGCAAACAAACTTCAGACACATGCACCACCTTGTGCATCTAGCTTATGTGATTCAGACTGGGGTCTTTTGGCTTTTTTGGCAAGTACCTTAACTGCCTATGCCATCTCTCCAGCCCCACAAATACATTTTGAATAGTTAGCTCTTTAAGGAGCGTGGAAAGCACTTTTTATTTTAGATTTTTGGTTTGCAAACAAAACTCCCCATCAGCCATTCACCTAAAATTTGGCCTTCTCACAACTCTGAGACATTGTTTGCTTTCTCTCTATGTTCTAAGATAGGAATGGGAAACCTTTTCAGAAATGATTCACAAGTTCTGTTTGGCTTTTGTTCCCTGCTTATGCTTTTATATTGATTGTAAGACTAGAGTAGGCATTCTGCCAAAAACAGTAGAATCAAAGTTCATACCCTGAAGCTTTGCCAGTATCAAATACTCAAATTCAGAACTTTGTAATAACCATTTTTTTTGGTCAGTCTTATCTTGATTCAGACTCTTGTCAGCTAGACCTTGTTTTGATCCACAGTCTCACCAGTTAATACCCTCAGGAAGACAGCCATAGCAACCAGGAGATCCTCTGTTCTCACCTTATAAAAGGCTTCTGGCTATTTATAGAATGTAAGGGAAGTGCTACACAGGCAATCTGTCAGCAAATGCTGTGTTGTCTAGGCAAAGAGATCTCCTTTAAGATATCACCACCTGTGTTAGTAAGGGTTCTCTAGAGAAACTAAACCAAGAGAATGAATTGAATGAAAAGTGAATTTATTGGATTAGTTTATGGCAGTCCAACAATAGCATTTTGCAGGCCTGAGAGTCAAGGAACCCAGTGGCTGCTCAGACCACAAGGCTGGATGCCTCGGCAGTACCAATCTGGCACTGAAGGCCTGGAGGCTTCCTGGAGAGCTGCTGCTCTTCAGTCCACACTGGAAAGCAGCAAGGAGCAAGCAGCACTGGCAGCCAGGTGGGAGGAGGGGATACTGTCCTTTCCAGAGCTTCCTTAAATAAAGACCCTCCTCAAAGAGGGGGCACCCACTGGAGGAAGGGCTCTCCCTGGGGGAAGGATTCCTCCCATAGTTAATCCTTCCTGAAAGAAACTTCAGAGATTCACTTGTGAGGAATGTCTGTGGATTTCTAAACAGATCAAGTTGACACAAAACATAATCATCACAAGTCCACCCCTTGTCAACTTGACACTAAACCATATCTCCTCACATCATACTTAATTTCCACATGAAGACAGTACAAGGACATAACTCTGCCTAACATGATATAACTATCCCTCATACAACTGGAAACACACAATCTTCCCCCCATGCAAAGCAAGGTTTCTTGAGGAATGCTTAGTCTCTAATATAATAGGTAAAATATAAATTCAACAGCAATTAACTAGTGATATGATCTTAATGAGTATTAAGTACCTAATAGAGAAGTAGAGGAAGAACAAAAACATTTTAATATTGGTGTAGATGTGTACAAACACTTTTAACAAGGTAGGACAGAAATGCTCATGGCAATTACAGTCCTCCTTTCTATAACTAGTAATGTGGCCTTAGCTGGTATTTGTAACTACCTTCTTTTACTACCCATTCTGTTTTTCTTCCTCCTTCAGCAATCACCTCAGCAGGTCTTGGTTCTTTATCTGGAGTGGTGACCCATAACTTTATTCCTGGAGAAACTGGACCACTTATCTCACTGCCTTGATTGGATTGTTGAAATTGTCCATTGACTTTGATAACAGGACATGGCAATACCAAGAGGCACCCTAAAGTATCTCCTGCTCTCCTGACATAGTCTTCTTACCTCCATTGTGGAGGAGCAATCAGATTTCCCCTTGGTAGTCTGGATCAATCACCCATGATACCACTGTAACACCTTTCTGAGCCTGTTCACTGAAGTGTATCAGGAGCCCAAAGTGGCCAGGGAGAAGTCTTAGCTTCCAGTTCAATGGGCTGTTCTTTGTGTCTTCTAGAATAAGCACTACCTCCTCTGGAACCAAGACCTCGAGGCCAGCAGAGTGTAAGTTTGCTGGAGCAGGAAGCAAAAATTTGGCTAATGGATCACTTGGGCTGATGGTAAGTGGGACCATTCTCATTTCCACCCCTTGATTCCTGGACCTGTGATCCAGGTGTAGGAGAAACAGTACCATATGTAAGATGCTGATTCAGAGCACATACAGCTTGCTGGAGAACACTCCCCCAACCCTCCAAGTGATTGGTGCTGTATCTGTTTCTTTAAAAGGCCATTCCAGCATTCTATCAAGCCAGCTGCTTCAGTGTTGTGGGGCACATGGCAAGACCAGTGAATTCCATGATCATGAGCCCACTGCCATACTTCCTTGGCTGTGAAATGAGTTTCTTCGTCAGAAGCAATGCTGTTTGGAATACCATGATGGTAGACAAGACATTCTAGCAGAAGCAGTACATGGAGGAAAAGCAAATACCCAGAATATGTGTCTATTCCATTAAGGAATAGACTGCCTTCCCATGATGGAAGTGGTTCAATGAAGTCAAACTGCCACCAAGATGGTGGCTGGTCACCCAGAAGAATGCTATCATATCAAGGGTTCACAGTTGGTCTCTGCTACTGGCAGAGTTGGCACTCAGCAGCATCTGTAACCAGGTCAACCTCAGTTGGTGGAAGTCCATGTTGTTGGGCCCATGTATAAACTGCATTCCTGCCACCATAGCCACTTTGTTCATAGGCCCATTGGGCAATGACAGGGATGCCTGAGGAAAGAGGTTGACCACTATCTAAAGAATGGGTAAGCTTGATTATTAATCTCCGATGAGGATACCTTCTGATAAGCATTAACATGGGACACAAGTATCTTTATGTACTTTGCCCATTCAGAGAGCTCTATCCACATACACCTTCCCCAAATGTCCTTCTCATCAGTTTTTAATTGTGCTCCATCCAAGTCCTAGACCATCCAACTAAACCATTGGCCACAGCCCATAAATCAGTATATGACCTCACTTCTGGCCATTTTTCCTTCCATGCAAAATGAACAACCATGTGCACTGCCTGAAATTCTGCCCATTGTGAAGATTTATCTTCACCACAGTCCCTCAGAATTGTCCCAGAAAGGGGCTGTAATGGTGCAGCTTTCCACTTCTAGGAGGCGCCCTTGAAATGTGCTGAACCATCTGTATACCATGCCCTAGTCCTATCCTCCTCAGTCAGTTGATCATAGGGCACACCTCATGATTCCATAGGTGCATGCTTGGGCAGATGGCACTGCAACAGGAGAAGAAACCATAGGCATTTGGGCAACTTCCTCATGTCACTTATTTGTGCCTTCAGGGCCTGCTTGAGCCTGATCACATGTATACCACTTCCACTTGATGATGGGCTGCTGCTGTTCATAGCCAACTTTATGGCCTAGTGGGTCAGATAACAACATCCAGTTCATAATGGGCAGCTCATGTCTCATAGTAACTTGATGGTCCATTGTCAAGCATTCAGTTTCCAACAAGACCCAATAGCAGGCCAAGAGCTGTCTCTCAAAGGAAGAATAATTGTTTGAAGATGATGACAGGGCCTTGTTCCAGAATCCCAAGGGCTTCCACTGTGATTCACCTATGGGGGCCTGTCAAGGGCTCCAAACAGCATCCCTATCTGCTACCAACACCACAAGTTCCTTGGGATCTGCTGGATCATATGAACTAAGGGACAGAGCAGCCTGCACAACAGCCTGCATCTGTTGAAGAGCCTTCTTTAGTTATGGGCCCCACTAAAAACAAGTAGCATTCTGAGTCACTTGGGATATGGGATAGAGTAACCCTCCCAAGTGAGATGTGTGCTCTCTCCAAAATCCAAATAGGCCCATTAGACATTGTACTTCTTTCTTAGTGGTAGAAGCGGCCAGGTGCAACAATTTATCTTTCACCTTAGAAGGACTATCCTTGCATGCCCCACACCATTGAACCCCTATAAATTTCACTAGGTGGAAGGGCCTTGAATTTTGGGTGGATTTATTTTCCATCCCCTTATGTGCATATGCTGTACCAAAAACTCTAAAGTGGTTGCTAACTCCTGCTCATTTGATACAATCAGCATAATGTCATCAATATAATGGACCAATGTGACACCTTGTGGAAGGGACAGGCAATCAAGATCCCTGAGAACTAAGCTATGACACAGGGCTGGAGAGTTAATATAACCTTGAGGTAAAACAGTAAATGTGTACTGCTGACCTTGCCAGCTGAAGGCAAATTGCTTCTGGTGGACCTTATGGACAGGTATGGAGAAGAAAGTATTTGCAAGATCAATAGCTGCATGCCAGGTACCAGGAGATGTGTTAATCTGTTCAAATAAAGAAACCACCTCTGGTATAGCATTTGCAATTTGAGTCACCACTTGAGTAAGTTTCTGATAATCCACTGTTATTCTCCAGGATCCATCTGTTTTCTGAACAGGCCACATAGAAGAGTTAAAGGGAGATGAGGTGGGAACCACCACTCCTGTATCCTTCAAGTCCTTTTTAGTGGCATTAATATCTGCAATCCCTCCAGGAATGTGATACTTTTTTGGTTTATTGTTTTCTTCAGTGGAGGGAAATCCAATGGCTTCCTTTTGGCCTTTCTAATCATAATAGCCTACACTCCACAAGTCAAGGAACCAATGTGGGGTTCTTCTAACTCCTAAGTATATCTATCCCAATTATGCATTCTGGGACTGAGGAAATAAACTTGGGATGAGTTTGGGGAACCAATGGACCCACTGTCATTCTAACATTTGCCAAAACTCAATTGGTTACCTGATATCCATTAGCATCTACTTTAACTGGAGGGCTATGATGCTGTTTGGGATCTCCTGGGATCAGTGTCAATTCACAGCCAGTTTCCAGTAAACTCTGAAAGATCTGATTATGTAAAAGTGCACTTCTTAATACCAGCAAAAGTGCTTTCCTTATTACCAGTAGGGCCTTTAGTGGCATTGAAGTTGGAGAGCCAACTCCACAGAGCAACAAGCTCACAAAGAAAATCCATCCTTACAATTCTGTTTCTGTAGAACCACTTCTGGTACCAAATTTGTATTAGTCAGGGTTCTCTAGAGGAACAGAGGAGATAGAATGAATTTTATTAAAAGGGAATTAATTGGATTAGCTTATGGCAGTCCAACAATAGCAGTTTGCAGGCCTGAGAGTCAAGGAACCTAGTAGCTGCTCAGTCCATGAAGCTGAATGCCTCAGCAGTCCCAATCTGGCTACAAGAAGAAAAGGGGGAGCTTTAAATATATCTTGTACTTTTCATCAAGATTAAAGTACAAAATATCTCCATCTTTCAGGCATTTTAATAGGGAAAAACATCAAACATATTAAAAAGGAGCTAGAGCCAGGCATGGTGGCACATGCCTTTAATCCCAGCACTCAGGAGGCAGAGGTGGGAGGATCGCTGTGAGTTTGAGACCACCCTGAGACTACATAGTGAATTACAGGTTAGCCTGAGCTACAGTGAAACCCTACCTCAAAAAACAAAACAAACAAACAACAACAACAACAAAAAAAAAACATTAAAAAGGAGATGAAGTTATAGTAAAAAGAAAAAGCAAATATAGAACTGAGGAATGTGTATTAGTGCCAATTTAACTTCTTTCTTAAGTGAAGTCTCATAATGAACCATATTCTCATGCAACTGAAGCTTTTTATTTGCTTCTCTTCCACATGGTCAGAAGTTCATGAAAAGAATAATCCTGTGAAAACTTTTTCAGCATAGTAAATTTGAGCTTGGTCAAATGCTACAGTTTACATAAAAACTATAAATATATAAAAGGCTCCAAGGGGAAAGTCAGAATGCACACTATGTAATATACTTTAGGCCAAAGTAACTTTTGAGAGAGGACAAAGAAGGTCAACTGAGTCTTAATATAGAACTAAAGTCAGATGTAGTGGTGCATGCCTATATTCCCAGCACTGGGAGGCAGAGGCAAGAGGATCACTGCAAGTTTAAGATCAGCCTGGTCTACCTAGAAAGTTTCAATCCAGCCAGGGATATAGATTGAGAACTTGTCTCAAAAGACCAAAATCCAAACAAACAAAAAAGGACACAGAACTATGCAAAATTCCAGAGTCAGAGTACTCCAAAAGGAACCATATTGTACATTAGAACATAACTTAGTTATATATTAATAACAGGAAATAAGAATAACTGAAATACCACAATCCCTTCCAAAAAGTGAAATTTTAAATGACGGGGAAATTATTCTAATAGCATAATTCTAGCTCAGAAAGAAAACTGAACATATCCAAGATCTGTCCATGAAAGTAATGATGGTACATCTTTAATATTAAAGAAATAAACTATAAAAAGTTCATCTCAGTATTTTTAAAATCTTATTTGTGCTCCTTGGTGGGTACATGATCTTGTTCACTTTCCAGTATTTCTCACTGACCAACTCCAAAGAGAAAGTCATTCAATACAGTGAACCGGCCACTGGCTGTTACTATATAAATGGTATACTGCTTCTCACTGGCTGTATCAAAGTTCATCTGGTTTGATTTTCCTTTGCTTCAAAGTTCTTCTAAAGCTAACCCCACAGCTAGATATTTGGATAAGTGATCAACATTGGCATTGCTTGCAGTCTTCCTGTATCTTGTCTGTGCACTATCTTTTTCCATAAGTGTGGGGTGAGGACTGAATACTAACTCAATTTCATTATTACCATCCATTACTGGATTAATTGCTGCTATAGCATTATTGTCAAATTCAAGCCCAGAATCATCAGAAGTTTTGGTCCGTTTGTTACGAGGGCCCGCTTCCTGATTATTGTGTGTGGATTTATTACTAGTGTGAGCTGTCACCATTATCTTCTCCACTGCCATTTTCAATCAGTTGCTGCTTGCCTTGCTTTAATCTGTTCATGGCCCGTATCTTCAGTCCTTCCTCAATGCTGTGGCTGAGGGCTTGCTGGTTGTTGTGCTTGTTGATCCTGGCTAACACTCTCTCCTGATGAGCTTTGAACTCATCACAACTTGAATAATTTTTTTAGATGAGTGCATTAAAGTTTAGATCTGGCCTAAGTGATCTTTTGGAGACTAGTTTGTTTTTTTTTGTTTCCCCCACCTGGCAGAGCACTCTTTGTTGCCACTTCTAAGGGCTGTGATAATGCAATCTGCACACAAACAATGCAAATACTCCTTTGTAGTCATGGTGTTCGTCAACATATCCAACAAATTGGGCACATTAACTCACTGTGTAGACTTCTAGGTGAAACCACAATTTACAAGCCATCTGTTATTGCCTCTTGTAATCCCAGTACCTAGGATGCAGGAAGAACACAAGTTCAAGGTCATCCTCAGTTGCATGGGAAGTTTGAGGTCTGCAGTGTTCATTGTAATTCACACAAACTGAGTTCCCATGTTTTGCTCAATGATTGAGTTCCATTTGTCTGCACCGCTTGAGACATTGCAGCTCCTGACCCCAGAGCCTGGGAAGGGGGTGGCTGTTCTGCTCAACATGGCCAGAGTGGGACTCAGGTCATTAATTGATTACCAATGATAATGCACAATTGCTTTCTTTCTTTGGAATACAATAACCTTTCACCATTTCAAACTACTAAATATTTGGATTCTTGTAATGCACTTTTTAACTACAGGGGTACAACAATAAATTAAAAATTTAAAAATCTTATTTAATATTTACTCATAGAATTCTGTGTAAGACTGAAAGATACCTACCTTAGTCATAAAACACATACATACTATGAATATATATTCAATGTTAGTGTCTTTTAGATACTTAGTCTGAAATTTTAGCTTGTTCCTGTGATCCCAGTGGTAACAGGTATGTCCAGTTTCCCCTTCCATTCTTATCTTACTATGTCTTTTATGCCTACTCCCCTGTTGAACAATTGCTCTGCTACAATTATTTTTCTCAATGGTTAATGCACACCTTATTCCAAAGTGTTTTAAAGAAGGTTGGTACTCTCTACAACAGTAGGCTGATTTGTGCTTGCTGCTTCTCATTCTTTGCTCTCTGGGAATGTAGTTGCTAATGAGAAGAGAAACTGTGATAATGAATAAGCAATGGGAATAAGTAAAATCAGGAAAAGGTGTAGTTAAAATGAAAATCAGATAATTGCCTGTGTATCTCCTATCCTGTGTATTATCCTGGTGAGCCCCCAGGAATGGCAGCCTGTGTGATGGCAGTTAAGGCGTGTGGGCCAGGCCGGGCCTGCTAGACACCAGTGAAGTCCTCATGTAGCTCTGTGCATGGTCTGAATGGGCATTACTGCACCAGAAAAGGAGTCAGGGAGGATGGGCGGTGAGACTAGCAAAGGAAAGAAAGTACAAATCGATGTGCATTCACATATAAGAAACTCTCAATGTAGGTGGATGTACCAAAACTGGTGGTATTACTCATAAGTTAGTGTCAGGTTGCAAAGCCATGTTCCCTCTAACACAGCAGAAAGCCCAAAGTCCTAGATTCAAGTAAAAACTAGGGGGTGTTTTCTCAGTTTATGACATCAAGAAGCATAAGATTAATTGCGAGCTCATTCAGCAATGTTTTAATCACAATATTTAAGTCTGAGTTTTGTTAATTCAATGTAGTCCACTTACTCTGGGTTTTGTCTTATGTTATGCAACCTTAACTTACAGAACTTCCATATAACTTCTATACAAATTTGGAATGCTTTGTATCTTGGAATGTGAATGTGTGTCCCCCATAGCCTCAAGTATTTTTTAAGGCTAAGTTTCCAGCTTAAATCTCCAGCTGCCTACTGGAGGAGGTGCAACTGTAGATGGATTTCGGGGTAGAGCCCTAAGGTTTGTTTTAGGGGTGAATCTGGATTCCAGACCAAAAGTGTGGAGAAAGCAGATTGAGCTCTGGCTGTTCATGTTTTTGGTGCTGGCTATTGGTGGTTTCTTTCTACTTGGATCTGTGAAAGGGAGTCAGCATCTTCCACATGACTTCCAAACTTTAAAGAATACTTTTCTTAAAATATAACTATCAAATGATGCAAATAAGGCATGATGCTTCCAGCAGGTGGCTAATATTTTTATTCGATGGAAAATTCCTTTTTCCCTTCATTCATTTATTCCAGAGAAAATAATGAAAGATGCCTGAGAACAAGTGTTATGTAAGATTGCTGTGGACAACAGGAAGAGAAGTATAAGGACTATAAAGCACTGTCCACTTGTTAAAAAGTTTTTGTCATAAATTACATATGTGCAATTACTCTGAGCACATGGCTTTGAGTATTCATTAAAACATAAAAACTTCTTTATTTATTAATGCATTTTTTAACTACCCTGAAGATCATTGTAAGTAGAAAATAGACCTTGGATTTTTTTCCCATGATCTGTTTGCTTGGTTTGTGTGCGTGCATGTGCGTGTGTGTGTGTCTGTATGTGTACAGAAGCCAGAAGAAGACTTCAAGTATCATGTGTGTTGCTTGTACACTTCATTTCCTCAAGATAACTGAACCCAGAGCTGCTAGGGATGTTTTTTGGGGGGAGGGGTGGTTGGATTGGCTGACTAAGGAGTCCCAGGTATTATCCTGTCGTCAGCTCCCTCAGCACTGGGTGACAAGCATATATGGCCACACTTGGCTTTTCACAGTGCTCAGGCTTATTCAGGCCCTTATGCTTGCATAGTGCATGCTCATCTGCTGAGTCATCTAGCTAGCACCAGATTCTGTTTTTATATAAAAGGAAGTGTTTCTTGCACTTCAGAGAAACAACAAAATGCCCAAAATTATATATTGGTTCTATTAAGAATTATATAACAATGAAATTATTGGTGTCTACGTTAACATTATTCTGGGGCTCATTACCATAAATGATAAATCTGTTAACAAGTTGAGGTTGTCATAAATACAAGTGGCCTCTTATACCTCACTAACTTCTTTTACCAAGTTGGGTCTCCACTCATTTTCTCATGTTTGTATTTCATCAGGCTGTTAAACAAAGTATTTTTGTGCATTATTTTAAAAAAGGAGAATTAAGGAAAATCAAGTATGATGAACTTGATAGATAAAAGATACTTATGCATAAACTTATCATTGAAAGACAGTACATGATTTTCTTGTAAAGTTTTGTTGTAAGGAAATCACAGGCTATAGTCCATAATAATAAAATTCTAATCATGTCTAGATACTAAAACAGGATATTATTGCCTAAAAATAAATATCTGATTACTTCTTTGTACATAGGAATAGGTTGAATATAAATAAATATATATGATAAAGAGTTTGTAATATCTTCAAAAAACTCAGAGCCAAGCCAAGATAACTGCCAAAGAAAAGGTAAATTCCTCAAGGTTAGGATTGCCAAGAAAAGTTTTATTTCTCCTTCCTATGGCACTAATGCATAACCATTATGAATTGTTCTCCAACATTTAGGCATACATAATTTTTAAATAAAACTAATTCTGGGGATGAGGGCGAAGTTAGGTAATAGAACACTTGTCCAGCACGTTCAAGATGCATTGCTTAATCCTGGAACTGAAGAATACTCACGAGAATGCTAGCTTCTTTTAGGCAGTTTCAGTTAGGTAGAGGAGCTCAAAGAGAGAAACAGAAGATGCCACTCCACCTTGGCAGAAATGGGACTCCTAACTGATCTGGTTTAATCTATAACAGTTGCAATCCTCCTACCCCCCCACCACCTCGAGGCCTCTAGAGTCTAGCACACTACCTAGGTGGGCTGGCCTTGGTGGTCAGCCGCCTTGAATCTGCAAACCAATCAGGTCTTCCTCCTACACACTTGGACCCAATGAAAGAATGCATTTTCAATGGACAATAAATGGTTGTCTGAACTGTTCCCATCTCCCTCTGCCCTATGATCTCTTTCTGGACACATATAACTCTGGATCTCCCCTACCCAGCCCTGTTTCTTTGCCTGGGTAGTTTTCTGCTTGTTTTCTGTCAGCTTTATGTTTAAAGGTAATCTCTTGTGAAGGTGAAGTTCTGTTGTCAACTTGATAGTGGTTAGGAATCCGCTTGGTTGAGTTTCTGAGGTAGGTTCCAGGAAGGATTGACTGAAGGAGGAAGTCCTTCCTCTGTAGTGAGCCCTTCCCACAGAGTGGGTGGCCCTTCAAGAGGGAACTCTATGTAAGGAAGCTGTGGGAGAAAAGAGCCCCTTCTTCTTACCAGGCTGCCTGTGCTGCCTCTTGGTGAGTGCCTTCAAATGCACATGCATCTATATTGTTTGGCTGTCCTTCCTCAGCATTAGAACAAAGTTTTCTCCACCTTCTAGCATGGACTGGAAATGCTTGATTTTTCCAGAAAGCCTCCATGCCTTCAGTGCTAGATTGAGACTGCTGAGGCATCCAGCCATGTGGACTGAGCAGCTACCTGATTCCTTGACTTTCAAGCCTGCAGACTGCTTTTGTTGGACTACTATAAGCTACCCCCCTCAAAAAAAGAAACCTTTTAAAATACAATTCATTATATGAATTTTGTTCCTCTAGAGAAACCTGACTAATACATCTCTCATTTTAAATACATATATGGTTTTTCTTCAGCCTCTGATTCTACTATGTGTGCATTTCCTTTAAACTATAGATCTACCATGTGGGTATTTCCTCTAAACTATTGAGACACCAAATATAACCATTTAAAAAAAAAAAAGGCCCAGGCCTGACTTAGATAGAGAACTAGCTGGCCAATGTGCTGACCTTTTGTTTCTGTAAACTTTGCTTGCTTAATTGCTGCCTTTCCCCCTAAGTTTCTGAGGAATCTCCACTTCAAGGACATTTCAGAAACACTCCACTGCGGGGGGCCTCCAGCCTCTGACCACCTGCTTAGACAAGAAACTAAGGAATATTCACTTCAAGGACAATGGAGATTACTTCATTTGCCTGGAGTGCCCCTAGCTCCTGCCCCCAACTTTGCCCGCTGAAACCCCAAGACAATCAGAACTGTTAAATCAACCAATCATGTATCTATCCCCTACTTCTTTGTTCAAATTCCTATATGAGCCCCTTCCCCCAAAAGAAAGGGGCTCTCTCCCTCACTACCACTGTGCCGGACTGTGCGGACAGAGCCCAGGCCTTGGCTTGCAATAAAGAAACCTGTTGTTTTTACATTCGAGTGTCTCAGCTTCTGTGGCGGTCTCTGGGTGACCGAGACTTGGATCCTGGTCAGGGGTCTTGACACAACACTATAGGCCTGATACTTGTGTAATTTCTTTAAACTTGGGGTAACTAGAGGGTAAATCTCTTCAATACACACATCTTTCATCAGAATTTCCTCGTTTCTGCTTTTGTACTTTCCATCTGCTATTCTTCCTTAAGTCATCACCACTTGCTCTCTTAACGTTCTTCCCTGGGGAGGCTCAGGGCCAATGCTGTGCCTTCCACATGAGTGCATGTTTTTTTTTTTTTTCCTAAATCTCTCTGCATAAGCTCCTAGTTTCTATCTTCCATGTGCTTGTGGTTCTGCTCCATTCTCTTCATAGATCTCCATTTCTCTTTAATGAACCTCATGAACTATACTGTGCCTTTCGCATGAGCCTGTGTTTCCTATTTTCCATGAGCTCTGCCTCTGCTCCAGCCTTTCCCTAGACTGCAATTGCCATTAATTAACCTCACAATTTGTGATTTCTCCCTAAATAAGCTCAGTAATTCATACTTTATCCTTTTGAGTCTGTTTATATCAATTTTTTGTTAACAGGATAAGGATCTAAAATAGGGGTTTATAAGTTTGGAAGAGCCCCCAAATTCTGCATTAGCACCACAAAATCACTTAAAAAAAATAACAAATGTAGTCTTATATTTAATCTGTTCTACTGGGCTTTGGAATTTATCTGGTACCAGTATTTCATTTTTACTGCATTTCCATCACTCAGTTATCTCACTTGATTAGTCCTTGTAGGGATTTTCTTTGAGATACTGCTTGGAATGATGAACTTTTTGAATGCATTAGGGCATAAAAGAGGCTACTGTAGCTCATAAATGCAGTGATTTGTACAAGTTAGAAACATTTCTTTCTCCCATAAAACCTCTGGTGGGTGGTCAAAGGTTGGAGGTATTTCCTTTTGTATAAGTCCTTTGCTTTTCTCAAATCAAATTTCTCAGTTCTTGACCCAGGATGATTTTTATTCAGAGTTCAGTTGAATCAAAGGAGAGAGCAGGGAGCCACGGATAAATATAACCTTAAATTGCATATAATGTATCTTCTTCCATGGTCTAAATGGGGACCCATGACATTTTACCTAGTTGAAGGGGAACTTGGGAATGGAAGCATAGGCTAGGTGGCCATGCATTTTAGTAAAATGTATGTGACCGTGGAATTAGAAGAACAGAGAGAACACCTTGAACTCCTAGATATTAAAAAGCAATTGTGTGTGTGTGTGTGTGTGTGTGTGTGTGTGCGTGCACCAGGGTCTCTTATTTCTGCAAATGAATGTTTGTTTGGCTTAATGTGGGCCACTGGGGAATGGAATGGTAGGCTTTTTAACCAAGTTCTTTTAACCTCTAAGTCACCTCCACAGCCCCTCCCTGACATTTTTGTAATTGAAAAAACCATAAGAATTACCCTGCAAAGGACTGCTTATAATGAATATTACTGAAAAGACTGGGTACAGTACACTGTGTTCTAAATGTTGAGATACAATCCCCAATTTGGTGATAAGAAGTGGGGCCATTGGGAGATGATTAGGATATGTGAGTGAAAATCATCAGGAATGGCATTAGTGTCCTCATAAAAGAGGCCGAGGGGAGCTTTATTTGTCACTTCTGTCATGTGAAGATGCATGCAGCAGAAAGGAGACAGATATGAGGATTGATACAAGATTTGTGGCCCAGAATTAAATTCTATAAAGATGCAGGGGATCCCTGGCCTGTGGAGCCCCAATTTTTGATTCTTATGTGAATTTGCAACAGATTGAAAGAGAAACAGACTCCAAGAAAGATGAATTATGAATTATGAGATTTGTTTTAGAGAGAATGAGGATCCAAGGAGAAGGCTAGCTGAAAGACTCAAGCCAGAATGGAATTCGCCCCCTTGTCTGGCTGGAAAGGGAGAGGGGAGATGGAGGGAATCACCATCATAGAGAGCTTTCTGGGGAAAGCCTCTGGAGAAGACACACACACCCATGGAAAGCAAAGCATGAGAGCCTAAGCCAAGAGAAGCGCTTCACTTTCACACTCACATGGGACTCAGGAAAAGCTGAGATGGGCTAGTAATGGTTTCAGAGCTTAAAGAAAGATTATACATGTAGCAAAACAAGAAAACCTACAGAAACAAAATTCAAGTGAAGAAACATGTAGAAAAAATACTCAGGCGAAAGGAAATGTCTCCTTCTTAGCTTGACTTGGAAGTGGGAGAGAGAGACTTGCATTGTTGTATTCAGGCAGAATCATAGGGCAGGGTTTGACAAGATAAAGAAGAGAGAGATTGCTTGCATGTTTGGGCTCCTTTATATGGATTAAAAATCTAATTAATGGGCTGGAGAGATTGCTTAGTGGTTAAGGTACTTGCCTGTGAAGCCTAAGCACCCATGTTTGACTCTCCAGATCCCAGTAAGCACAAAAGGCGAGGCAAGCACAAGATCATACATGCCCACTAGGTGGTGCAAGATCTGGAGTTCAATTTCAGTGGCTAAGGCCTCTGCATACCAATTCTCTCTCTCTAAACAAAAGTTTAAAAAATCTGATTAGGATGACCCTCTTCCTAGAGTCAAGTGCGCAAGGGAGAGACTTGATAGGTTGGTGGACTCAAGAGGATAACTGAGGAGGAGTCAACCCATCCAGATGTGCCAGGCAGGGGAAAACTTGAAGAAGAATCAAGAAGCTCCTGCTGGGAGGTGTTGTTTTCAGCCATCTTGGATGATACTGTGTCATACTTGGGTTCTAGTCCTGCCAAGGCAGGCAGGGTGGCATTCATGTTTTCCTTGGGCCTTTGTCCCTCCGTGACTGACTGACTACCTATTTAAAAAGCTATCTTTCTCCTGTCCATTGATGGGTAGGAACTGGTTTGGGAACAGGGGTCATGGAGTTCACTTTACAAAGACAGGCCTAAACTTAATTCGCTTTTCTTTTTACCAAAGTAACTTTCTGTTCATAGCTTGGAGTCAGAGAAGTTCCACTCTAGTGACTCTCTTTCTTTCTGCTTCCTTCTTTTCTCTGGTCCCTTTCCTTTTCCCTTCTTTTTTTCCCCTTTCCTTCCTCATCACATTGCTTTCCATTATACTAGTTCTTAGGAAGATAGTATGTAGTGTTGTCAGCAGTGGCAAGAAGTACCAGGAGATTGCACTACCTATCTCTCTCAGTAAACTACAGTTCCCTCTTTAGAACCCTCCCCTACCCCCATCCAGGGGAAACCTCAGAGTTCATGGCACCAGCAAAGCTAGGATGAAGTCTAGGAAAAGCTGATTGATGAAGCTGTGTTTGTACTATTTTATCATTTTTAAATCCTTCACATTCTACTCTCTATCACTGAATTATGAGACAATTCCATTCTATTCTTCACAGGTCCCTAAACTCTCAAATAAAGAATCAATTTGAAAAAAAATCCAAATTTCAGAATAAAGTAAAGTGAAATTTTAACTCCCTCAGGATAATTATACTCATTAAGGTAGATGTCGCAGATTGGCTGCTGTGGATAACTACTCACTGATGTACATAGTCTGCTCTGTATTTTTATTTTTAATATTACAGTTGCTGAACTGAATTACTTACCAACATAACAAAACACACATTTCTATGTTTTTCCCTATTTCTTAAGGAGAACTAGATGCTGTTGATGTGATATCTTTGAGTTGTATAGCTCTAGGTTTGGCACTGGTCAGCAGTAATCCTATTCTGAAAGAATGTGCCATGTTACCTTCAAAACCACCACATTTAAATCATTCGTTCTCATCACCTGAGGAGACCATATAGCATTTTATTTGGATATCTACCTAGAATACGAGAATTGTTCAAGTGTAAGTGGAAAGGAAACATTATTTTCATCTTTAAAAATATCTACACAGCAAAGCTCAAGGGACAAATAAGTAGACCACTGTAAGCAAAAGAACATCACAGTGTGTAATGAGAGTCTGAACTGCCCAGACAAAGAGACCACCACTCCCCTAAGAGCCTAAAACAAGAGAGGTAAACAAAACATTTTTAATTTTTTTTTCTTAATTATTCTTGAAGGAAGGTCTCCCATGATTTCTCCCTTGATTTTTTTTTTTTTTTTTGTCATGTTGGATTTCAGTAAGCTATTTTGTTTCTTTTAAAATATTTTTTTTATTTATTTGAGAGGCGGGAGGAGAGGCAGATATACACACAGAGAGAATAGACATGCCAGGGCCTCTAGCCATTGCAAATAAACTCCAGACACATGAGCCACCATGTGCTTCTGGCCTTATGTGGGTACTGGGGAATGGAACCTGAGTTCTTTGGCTTTGCAAGCAAGCAACTTAACTGCTAAGCCATCTCTCCATCTCCATCAGTAAATATTTTTAAAATTTTTTTGTTGTTATTTTATTTATTTTAGAGTGACAGACAGAGAGAGAAAGAGGCAGAGATAGAGAGAAAGAATGGGTGCACCAAGGCCTCCAGCCACTGCAAACGAATTCCAGATGCATGTGCCCCCTTGTGCATCTGGCTAACTGGGTCCTGGGGAACCGGGGTCCTTAGGCTTCACAGGCAAGCACTTAACTGCTAAGCCATCTCTCCAGCCCAACCATCAGTAAATATTTTAAGTTTTGTGTTAGTCCATACTTGTTCCATCTTCCAGTGCTCTGTATTTTTATTGCTGCATAAGGCAGTAAGTATACTAAATAAATATTAAAAATATATTAAATAAAAAATAAATAAGCTCTGATATTGTTTATTCAGAAAGTTATTTATTGAATGTAGATACCATATTGTAGAATTGCCCTTAAGCTTCAGATTTGCATCTATAAACAGTTCTTGTAAAATCTAATGCTGTAGGATATTTATTTCCATATGTTTTGTCAATGAGTTATTAATAATATAATAACTTTTCTGTAAGTTTGCCAAAAATCAATAAAAATAATTTAAAAATATTTTAAGCTAGTTTTTCAGAAATAAAAATGGTAAACCTCAAGGTAGAAACTGGCTGTGCAATACAAGTACTTGTGGGGAAAATGGACCCCATTACAGTCATACATTGCAAAGGAGGATGTAATGGAAAGGTTAAACCTTTGAGTAATGGGAGTACTCAGAGTTAGAGATGCCAGGAGATCACCAGGAAGAATTTCTATGTAAGAATTCTGGTTAATTACTCTAAAGAAATTTTGTGGAAATTGTGGTCTGAATCTTCATGCTCCCAGGAACTTATTTATTTTCTCAAGCTAAATCAATATTAACCTTAATTTTGCATTTTAAGTGTATTTCCTTTCCTTAAAGTATATATCCCCTCTACTCATCATCTTAGCTTCAGGGTCCATATCACAAGACCTGCACTGCTGTATGCTTACCATTGCAAGACTAAGATTGAGAGAAATAAAACAATAGTTGCAATGGGACAAGTGACAAAAAATTTTTAATGGTTTTTAATAGGAAATACTTTAGAAGGTTATGCTCTGAGGAGATAATGAGTGGATATATAGATATACATTACTCTTCCAAGGCTCATCTGAAGCACTGCAGAGTCCCTGCTTGGGCACAGGTACTAGGGCTACACAGTGAAGACATGACAAGCGAGAGAAGATCCCCTTCTTTGTCATTTCTTGGAACCAACTCATTATTTCAAGGGAGTCTAGTACTGTGCCTGCCAGCCATGCTCAAGTGCAGAGAAGAATCCAGCCCTCAGTGAAACATTCATTCCTTCCAGATCTGGCTGAGTTGGGAGTCCATTCATTCTCAATCTCAGGTATTCCAGCAGAGCAAGGCACTTGGGGTCCCCATAGACCCGAGTTTTCAATCTACTTCTCTGTGGTTTTGATACTGAGAATGTCCCTAGGATCACATAAAGATGAAATTCTCTGGGTTTCTTCAGGTTTCAACAATTGTTACCCTAGAATCTGAGGCTTTTTTGAATAACTTAATGAGCAACTATAAAAGATGTTATTTTAAAATTACAAAATAGGATAGCAGCTTATATGCTTATCTGTGATATTTATTGCTTTAGTAATTTAAGGCTGGTTTGTGGCAAATCTAAAGTTTCATGTAAGTTTCCTAGCATTGCTAAATAAAAGAAAGCTCATTATTGGCATTAGCTTCTTGTTCTGTGTCCCTGAAAACCAGAGTACTTCAAGGAGTCCTCATGCTCAGTACATCACAATCAAACTGAAATATGAAATAATAAAGTTGAAAGACACCCAGGAATTCCTAACAACTAATCAAAAGAGATCTGATTAACAGTGCCACTTTTATCTGAGCAAGATGCTAAGGAAATTCCTGTTGTAACTGAATAATGGCAGCTTTGAAACAACCAGTTTGCACTTTATTCAGTTGTTCTGTCTTCCTCAGCCATTTTCTGTCTACAAGCAACTTCTCCTGCTTAGCTTATCAGAATATGCAACCTGTTATGTAGAATGAGAGGTTGCTCAAATCAAGAATTGCAAATAGACTAAAACCTTTAAACTAAATGTAGTTTGACACTATTCTGACTAGAAATATGTCTTCTCATCAGAATCAGAGGCAAAGATAACTAACTTTATGGGAAAGTCCTGAACCACTTGAATTAAGAAGTGACTTAACTCACTTCTGTTCCAGAACAGAATTGTCACTACAATATAATGGTCCATGAGCTTTGCAGGACTGAAGATTCCAAGAATGTTGGGAAACTTTGAGGACATTGAACTGTTGTGTTATGCTGATCACATTCTGACACAAAATAAACACTCCCATTCCAAAAGAGAGGAATGGAGCCATAACTAAGAAATATTGGGCCTATACAAGATCAAAAACTAGCAGGGAAAACATCAAATTCTGCAGCTCCATGACTGGCATCTGGACTTGTGATGAAATCCTTTGGGGCCCAAAAGGCTTTGGCAGTACCCCTCTTCTAGCTATAACTCTCCATATCTCCTCTCCCAGGAAGAATCTACTCTGATCCAGCAGCTTTCTTTGGTGGCCACCCCATAGTCTTAGCATTTCCAAAATCCCAATGTCTCTGCTGCTGCTTGTGGTTCATCTTCACAGCTTTCTGCAGTGGCCTCACAGGGTCTCCTTGCACAGACTTCAATTCTGCCTCATACTGCCTACTTTTCATTATTTTCCTCGCCAAACACACCAGTCCATCACTTTTAAATTGAACTTTGCTCAAGATCTTATGACACAGGTAGAATTCAGCACCCTCTTTGCCAAAATATTATACAAACAGCCTCTACAGATAAATCATCCCCTACAAAGAAATCTCATAAACCAAGCCAGTCCACATTTCTCTTTGCATTTTGCTCTTTCAAAGACTTGCCAGAATGGTCCATTACAACTTTGTTTATAACATTATAAAGGGTTTTTTTAATTAATTTATTTATTTTAGCTCAGAGTCCCAAATCCTTCCATGTTTCTCCCACAAGCCAGTTCCAAAAGATTTAAACCCACATGGTTAGGTTTATCATCACAGCAATGGCCTCAGTTCTTTGTACCAATTTTCTATAGTGGTCACTTTCTTGCTGCTGGGACAAAACTCCTGGCCAGAAATAGATTGTAGAAGGAAAGGTTTTGTTTCTAGCTTACAGTTTCAGGGAAAGTTTCATCATGATGGGGAAAGAATGGCAGGAACAGAGAGCTGGAGTCACAGTTTCATCTCAGCAGGCAAGAAGTGGAGAAAGCAAAAACTGGCAAGCAGGGCTGAACTATAAAATCCCACAGCCTACCCCAGTTTACACTTTCTGCAGCAAGGCTCCACCTTGTAAAAGTTCCACATCTTTTCCAAACAGCCACCAACAGGGAATTAAGCATTCAAACACATGAGTAGTGGGGAGGCTGGTGATTTAAATTTAAACCACCACATAGATATAGTAGTTTAACTTTTGGATAATAGTGAATTTAAAAGGAGGAAAAAGCCAGGCCTGGTGGCTTAGGCCTGTAATTCCAGCTTCTCTGGAGGCTGAAGCAGAGTACTGCAGCAAATTCAAGGCTAGTCTGGGCTATAGTGTGAGTTCAAGCTCAGCTTGTACAGCTAAGTAATACTCTGTCTGAAAAAAGAATTAAAACTGTGGCTGCAGATGTAGCTCAGTAGAACTTTAGCTCAGCATGAGCCAAAACCCCTGGGCCCCATCCTTAGCTCGGGAGAATTTAGGAGAAAGAACAGATGGAGGAACAGTAATAACTCATCAAATAAAACATTAGGAAGAAAAGAAATTGAGATGAAAAAAATTGTATTTTTAGATCAGATGACTTAATAAACATACTTTGAGAGAATTAAAGCACCAAATAGGTGAATAAAAAGTAAACGTAATTATTAGAATGCTAAATTAACTTTGTCAGTGTCTTATAAAATGGACATAGTCTTTTTTTCTTTATGGCTTTAAGATATTTAATATGTCCTCATGCTTCTGAGAAAGAGTTCAGGATTTTTGGTAGTGGGAATCAACTTAAGAGTCTTCTTCCTTCTGAGACATGGATCTGGTCCTTGTGGTCTATGGCCCTGTGAATGTAGCTAAATCCCTAAGCCTTGGCATCCTGTAAAATTGGATAAGACATATTTTGCAGAACTGTTAGATGTGATGATGAATTAGTGCTTATTTAAGAGCCAATAAAGTTTCTGGCACAACTCTGACAGTCAGCAAATAGTAATTACTGTTATTAGTGATGGGGTATTGGGATACTTGAGACCTGTATAATGTACAAGGAGACCACATATAAATTCCTCCACAATTTTTACTGAGATAAGTTTGAAACTATTTTTATGAATAGTTTTCAGTGGAAGGCAGTGAGAAATATGGATACATAAAACCTAATAAAGTCATAATTTCTGAGGACAATGTTAAAATAAATAATCGTGCTTGTATAACATAATTTTGAAATTATTAGTGGTAATATAAAATGTTTTCTGCTGTGTGAATTCTACAGTTTGCATAGTAGCGGAATCAGAATTAATATTCATTTCAAATAACTTACTAATAACCTGTCAGGAAATGATTTGAGTAACGGAAAAACTCATGATGAAACTGTCTTTGAGGGCATTAATTATCCTTAGCTAAAGCACTTGAGCTTTACTAAATAGTTTCGTAATTATTTAATGGCTCAAGTGGTTTTTAAAATAAATGTATTTTAATGTTGCTCAGTAAAGTGAATTCTTGGTTTTGGGCACAAAGACAAAAGGCAAGAAGCACAGATAAGGAAGAAAGTTTCAAGAGGACTACAGCATTTTAAATATGGTTTTCTCAGAGCATAGTGTGGAGACTGCTCTTACTTGGTGGCCCCAGAACCAATCCCTGGAGACCAGAACATGTGGACATGAGATGACCTCTGTGAGAAAGAAGAGCAAACCAATCCTAACCAAAGGTCATGCCAGGGAAACCCTTTCCAGCCCTCTCCCTTCTCTCATGAGATTGCTGCATTACCTTCATCTCTAGATCAGGGATGTCTCAGGAACAAGTTCTGTTACTTGAGATCTCAGATATGAGCCTTTTAAGCAGAAACAAAAGCATAGCAAGCCCAAGGAGTGAATTATGTGAGAATTTCCACATTTTCTGGAAGAATCTTTCACAAGGATCAACTTGTTACCTCCCATGCTCTTGTTTATGGAAGTCATCCCCAAAGGGTAGACTAAAATTCCCAATAGACCCCTTACTGGATAAAAGCTATTCTAAGTTTCCCAGTATTTCTAAGTAATAGTTATTCTTAATCTTAATACAGAGGACAGTGTCTCTGAAAGAATATGCAATTTTACTTGCTATTTGTGTAAAATAGTATCCAGTGCTACAAGTTGTTTCATCTAGCTATCTGCAAGGGCAAGTTCCTTGAAGAATTAAGGAACACTTCGGTAAATTATAAGAAAAATCTGCTGTTATTTGAGGCTGTTCCTCCTCCAACCATATTGGTTTAATCCTGGTCCCCAAAAGCAGCTAAGCTTCACCTATTTTGATTTGTGAAATGCCTTTCTTGATCATCTGGTGCTACCAGATGTCAGAATTCCCTGCTGCTATCTCAAGTACTCATAGTCTTTCACTCGTGGTAAATATAGCTCATGTTGATTCAGTTGGCGTCTATGAACAGCTGGATAAGTATCAAGGGGCTTGGGAAAGAGGCTGAATACATTTTGAGGTGTCCTGGGGGACTTGGTCACAGCTGGAAGATGGAGTGTCTGAAAGCCCATATAATCACAAAACTCACATCTTATGCAAAATTTATCTCTAAAATGTAATTCTTTCAATTTAACAATATACTTTGTACTTTACTTAAGAAAGGTAACACACACCTTTTATGTCCCTTGTTTTAAATAACTTCTATGGGAAACACTCATTAAACTCCATCCATCTTTCGTTCTAGCATTTACAGCTGTGAGGCTTGGGTGGCCTGGTTCTGTATTACCTGGGAAGCCTGTGAGAAAGGCTGGGCCCTGGGTATGTCACAAACCTGTACTTGAAAACTTACATGTAATCAAGCTTTCTGGGTTTAAACTTTATGCAGGGATTTCATACATAAATAATAAATTAGCTCCAGGAAAATAGGAATCATGTTTGTCATATCTCCTCTGGGACAGACTACTCAGCAAAATACCTGGCAGGCAACAAAAGTATTTTATTTTTTTAAATAAAATGCAACCAATGCCCAAATATCTCCTCCATCTTGTTTTGATGATCTTTCCAAATAATGGAAAGTATAATGTTATGTTTCATAAAACAAAATACAGTTAATCTTGTTTTATACAAATTGTGAACTTTTGCAAAATTATTACCAAAAGTAGGTTATTTTGTTCACCAAGAGCCTGCTTTTATAAGTGTTTTTGAACTTATATCATTGGCTAAGTCTCTATCCATCATATAAAAATAATAATGTTATCGCTGCAGAAAGCATTACTGTTGGTAGTCTTTTAAGTTACTGAGAACACTAAGATGTCCCCAAAGATGACTGCTGGCATGAAACATAGTAAGGTTATCAAAAGTAAACTTACTATGCAGTAAACCACTGCATAGTAAGTAATTCTGTGGTTAACTGCATAGTAGTTCAGTGGTTTACTGCATAGTAAGTAATTCTGCAAAAATTAAATGAATAATTTAAGCCTTCCAAACCAGAAACTCCTGGAGTACAAATACACATGAAGGCTATATTTTAAAAAAAATATTGTAAATTTAAAACTGTAGGCAACCAACAAAATTCTAATGGAATTGCTCACAGAAATAGAAAACTTCCCTAAAATTAATATGGAAGCACAAAAGATCCCCAAATAGCCACAGAAATCCTGAACCAAAAAGAATAATGCAAGAGGTATCCCAATACTTGTTTTCAAATTATTCTGCAGAGCTACAGTAACAAAAGACCATGGTAATGTCAAATGCAAAGCAATGCAATAGAATAGAGGACCCAGAATTAGACACACACAGCTCCAGCCATCTGATTCTTGACAAATGTGCCCAAACATAGTTTGGAGAAAACACTGCCTACTTAATAAGTGGAGCTGAGAAAACTGGTTGTCCACATCTAGAAAAACGAAACTAAATCCATATGTTTTACTTTATATGAAAATAAATTCAAAATAAGTAAAAAATATTGTACAGTTTGACTTGAAACTTTGACATTCCTATAGGAAAATAAGATATAGGCAAAGGCATTAATTTTTTAAATAGGGCTTCAATATCTCAGAACATAATAGCAAAAATTAGCAAATATATTGCATGAAATTAAAATGCTTTGGGGCAGCAATGGAAATAAATACCAGACTGAAGAAGCAGCCTACAGATCAGAAGAAGGTCTTTGTCAGCTACTCATTTGAGGTAGTGAAAACTAGAATATATGAAGTAGTTAAAAATTAAACATTTAAATAACCCACTCAATAAAAGGACAAATGAATTTAACAGATAGTTCTCAAAAGAAGTACAAATGGACAATATGAATGCTAAAATACTCAACATCCTTAGCCATAAAAGAAACAAAAATCAAAACTACACTGAGATTCTATGTTACCCCAGACAGAATACCTATCATCAAGAAAACAAAAATTAGCTATTCCGGGCAAGAATGAGAAGGATGGCATTGGACCCTATTGATTGGGAATATAATATATTCCAGCCATTATATTAATCTGTATGAAGTTTCCTTAAAAATATAGAACTTCCATACCATGCAACTTGCTATACCACACTCCAGAAAACCACCTAATATTTTAGCCATCAAGAATGATGGGAAAATATGAATTATGTTACTTGTAGGGAAATGATGAAACTGGAGATTATCATATTAATTAAGCCTGAAACATAAGGGCTAATATTGCATTCTTTCTCCCATCTACAGAATCCAGGTTTTATCTAATACAAGAAAGTAGATGTGGGTCTATTTGGGACAACAGATTGAAATAAATGAGAGGGCTTATCAGGGGTAAAGGAGGAGTGAATATGATCAAAGCATATTATGTACATGTGTGAAAATGTCTTGATGAAATGGATTATTCTGAACACATAATGTATACTATTAAAAGTGTGAGGGCAAGGGGTAGTAGGAACAGCAATTTATTTCTAAGAAGGAATATTTTTGTCATGTTTTTAACCAATTACTTCATCTTATCCAAGAAAATTAGTTAATTTTATTTCCAGATTTGATCTGCAAAACTTATTTATAGTTGTTTTGACTACTAAGCCTAAGGAATTTAAAAGAGACAAAAGTAGTTATTTTAAAATCCCAAAGAAAAAAGGCTAAATAGATTTATGGACATCCCTAGCTCTATTTCAAATAAATATTCATGAAATTGTTAAAAGCTATAATCATGCACTCAGCTCTTCTTGCTCCAAGTTCTGTTCTAATGTTTTACATGCATTAATTCGTTTACCCCCATTCAAAGTATATATGTGGTATTCACTGCTATTTTTAAATAAGGAAATAAAGGCAATAAGAGGTTGCATAACCTATCCAGTCCTGCATTCTTCCTAAGTGCTCTGCTCTGTGTCTACAGTGAAACGTAGAGTCTGAGTCTTTTGAAAGGGAATTCTGACACTTAATGTGCTCTGAACCAGCATGCCTATTCTTCTTTTCTTTGTGCTTCTTCCTTAATTAGTGATCCTGGTAGTTTCTTTACTTTGCCTTTTCCTTTCTTTTCATATTTGGGAGGTCAGGGTTTCTCTTCCAGTTTCCTCAAGGTACTTTCTGCAACATTTCTTTCACATGGGTACTGAACTTGATTGGCTTCTGGTAAATTTCATTTTCTCCATTCCCCAGAATCACCAGTGGTACTTTCACAAACTTCCTAGTGTAGTACTCTGTATTGGATTAAAGAGCTTATGGGAAACATGTTTAAACCTACTTCCTTTCAGAGTCAAGGCAAGCTTTGCACCTTTGATGAAAGACCCTATTCTTGGGCTGGAGAGATGGCTTAGCGGTTAAGTGCTTGCCTGTGAATCCTAAGGACCCTGGTTCGAGGCTCGGTTCCCCAGGTCCCATGTTAGCCAGATGCACAAGGGGGCGCACGCGTCTGGAGTTCGTTTGCAGAGGCTGGAAGCCCTGGCGCGCCCATTCTCTCTCTCTCCCTCTATCTGTCTTTCTCTCCGTCTCTGTTGCTCTCAAATAAATAAATAAATAAATTTTTTTAAAAAAGACCCTATTCTTTGTATGTCACAGGATGCTGAATTCATCTCCCATTGCAGTTTCCCCACCTGCCTCAAGAAAAGATGGAATTTCTTTGGGTGGATGTGGTTGAAAAGCATTAATGTGGTTAGGATAGATTCCCCTGCCTTTTTCTTTTCTAATTAGCCTACTTGGTGACTCCCTGTAGGGTCTCTGAGTGATGACATCCTCAGAATCTATACTGAGAAGATGGTGATGAAGAGAATGCTTTGCCTATTCCTCCAGCATGCACAACAATATTCCAAGGACTTGTGACTTCAGAAGTGCTTCTGATAGCAAGGTTTATATCTATAAAGGACTTGAAAGGTTCAGCTAGGCCCATTTTAGATGTGCATTTTAGTGTGATGGTACATGTTCCTGCCATTTCCCTAGATATATCTGAAAACAGTGTACCTTAATGAAAAGGAAGTTAGTTTCATGGGAAAACACAGTTCCACATAAACTTCAGAACTTTATTGAAATGCCAAATGCAAACTTAAAAGTCTTAATCTGGTAATTTAATATTCTCAGTAGGATCTGTTCACATTTCTCTTCACAGTAGCCAACTGAGTGTGTCTGACAAACAGCAACCAGCTAGTTATACTTTGGGAGGCCGTGTCTTCAGTTTTATGAGGACTCTAGGATGTCCATGGTAATTACAGTTTTGGAACTGTGTCCCATACGATTGATGAAATTTTGGATGGTTTTATAGTTAGAATTGATTTTTAAATATCTACAATGTGAAATGGCAATAGAGCCACCAGAGAATTATGACATAGTTTGTATTAACACATGTTGAGTATTCACTATGCACTAAACCCTCTTTAGTTTCTGGGGTTGCTATACTAAATTGAGTTAGATATAGTCGAACCACAAGTCCCAAATAGCTCATAGTCTAGCAAGAGATGGCTTTCTTCTTGAGTGAAGATAAAAAAACAAAACAAAATACAGAAGAAATAGTGCTTCAATGGAATTCTAGAGAGAGTTGAATTTGTGTTTTCTGTGAAGAAAGCCACCCCAGGTAGAATAACAGTGATATGAACTGTGGCAGTAAGTGCGATGGAGCCCAGGAGACAGTGCCAAGGGGACTTGTGGAGCCTGGGAGAAGAATCCAGAAAAAGGCATCAGAGGACTCCAGAAAGTGAGTGGTGCAGAAATACTGCAATCAGTAGTGTGACATGGGCACACAATTGTTTTAGAAATTTTGCTCAGTTAGCAGAAGAACTTCTGGTGGTTATATTAGAGGTAGTAAGTGTGGTTTTAGGTTTACTGAAATATTTTTTTGTCAAGAGGCAGCAATGAGTAGAAGAAAAGCTTTAGTAATAAGAAGTGAAGGGAGAAGAAAAATTCAAGACATTGAATTCCAGTCACTTCAACCAGAGATTTATTCAGGTTTTCAACTATTTTAATCTTTCACCCTTCAAATATGTTATGTACAGAATGTAAAAACTAAAATTGAATCATGCATTTGTTTATGTTTTGTTAATAAAATAAATGTAGCTCATTTATTAGAAGCAGACTAAATAATAAACTCTGCAGTTAAAGATGGTAATTGCTATACCCTCTCAACATTATAATAAATATATTTTTAACTATAGATAGTGAGGTCTTAAAAATAATGGTTGTAAAAGGACAAATGATCATTTTTGAAGGGAGTCAAGTATCAGCTATTTCTCAATTACATTAATTTACAAATTTTAAAAAGCATTATTGAAAATTTTATTTCAGAATGCTAGACCAGTAATATCTAAAGATGCTTGCATTTCCCATAATAACTATGAAAGCCTGAATTGGAGCACCTAAAATGTGAAAGTATTAGATTATCTACGATTTCCTATGATTATGGTATGATTGTTATACATTTGTTTATAATATCACAATTAGTTTTTTGAAGCCAAAAATGTTCATTTCAAATATAGAAAAGCACAAATCTAAATGAATCAACAGTATTTGACATTACTAATTGGTAAGTTACAGGAGATCGTAGAAGTCACATAGTCAGTGTCCTCAGTTTAATAACAGATTATATGAGGCGGTATTATGCAGTTAACACAGCTAATTAAGCTCCATTTATTTCTAGTTAGGAGAAAGGTTTAACTTTTTAGAATTATTATACTATCTCCTACCAAAACTTTCTGGACAAAGTATATTTAGATTCATTTTTCTAATCAACAGAAAAGGCTTGTTTATTCTGATCTTCCTACTACTGAAGTTACGATGTGTGCTAGCCATTGCTTCCTTCTTCATTCTTAAACTTTCAAATTGTGAGTGAATCATCATTTACTCATTTCTTCTTAGCAATGCTATCTTTTTCTTTTTTTTTTTAATTTTTATTAACATTTTCCATGATTATAAAATATATCCCATGGTAATTCCCTCCCTCCCCACCCCCACACTTTCCCGTTTGAAATTCCATTCTCAATCATATTACCTCCCCATTACAATCATTGTAATTACATATATACAATATCAACCTATTAAGTATCCTCCTCCCTTCCTTTCTCCACCCTTTATGTCTCCTTTTCAACTTACTGGCCTCTGCTACTAAGTATTTTCATTCTCACGCAGAAGCCCAGTCATCTGCAGCTAGGATCCCCATATGAGAGAGAACATGTGGCGCTTGGCTTTCTGGGCCTGGGTTACCTGACTTAGTATAATACTTTCCAGGTCCATCCATTTTTCTGCAAATTTCATAACTTCATTTTTCTTTACCGCTGAGTAGAACTCCATTGTATAAATGTACCACATCTTCATTATCCACTCATCTGTTGAGGGACATCTAGGCTGGTTCCATTTCCCAGCTATTATAAATTGAGCAGCAATAAACATGGTTGAGCATGTACTTCTAAGGAAATGAGATGAGTCCTTTGGATATATGCCTAGGAGTGCTATAGCTGGGTCATATGGTAGATCAATCTCTAGCTGCTTTAGGAACCTCCACACTGTTTTCCTCAATGGCTGGACCAGATTGCATTCCCACCAGCAGTGCAGAAGGGTTCCTTTTTTTCCACATCCCCGCCAACATTTATGATCATTTGTTTTCATGATGGTGGCCAATCTGACAGGAGTGAGATGGAATCTCAATGTAGTTTTAATCTGCATTTCCCTGATGACTAGTGACGTAGAACATTTTTTTAGGTGCTTATATGCCATTCGTATTTCTTCCTTTGAGAACTCTCTATTTAGCTCCTTAGCCCATTTTTTGATTGGCTTGTTTGATTCCTTATTAGTTAACTTTTTGAGTTCTTTGTATATCCTAGATATTAATCCTCTATCAGATATATAGCTGGCGAAGACTTTTTCCCATTCTGTAGGTTGCCTCTTTGCTTTTTTCACTGTGTCCTTTGTGGTGCAAAATCTTTGTAATTTCATTAGGTCCCAGTGGTTAATCTGTGGTTTTATTGCCTGAGCAATTGGGGTTGTATTCAGAAAGTCTTTGACAAGACCAATATGTTGAAGGGTTTCCCCTACTTTTTCCTCTAGCAGTTTCAAAGTTTCCGGTCTGATGTTAAGGTCTTTAATCCATTTGGACTTAATTCTTGTGCATGGCGAGAGAGAAGAATCTATTTTCATCCTTCTGCAGATATTTATCCAGTTTTCAAAACACCATTTGCTGAAGAGGCTGTCTCTTCTCCAATGAGTATTTTTGGCATTTTTATCGAATATCAGGTGGCTATAGCTACTTGGGCTTACATCTGGGTCCTCTATTCTGTTCCACTGATATACATGTCTGTTTTTGTGCCAGTACCATGCTGTTTTTGTTACTATGGCTCTGTAGTATAGGGTAAAATCAAGTATGGTGATACCACCAGCCTCTTTTTTGTTGCTCAGTATTATTTTAGATATTCGAGGTTTTTTGTGATTCCAAATGAATTTTTGGATTGTTTTTTCTATTTCCATGAAGAAAGCCTTTGGAATTTTGATAGGGATTGCATTAAATGTGTAGATTGCTTTTGGTAAGATTGCCATTTTCAAGATATTGATTCTTCCAAGCCAGGAACAAGGGATGTTTCTCCACTTTCTAGTGTCTTCTGCAATTTCTCGCTTGAGTGTTTTAAAGTTCTCATTGTATAGATTCTTTACTTCCTTGGTTAGGTTTATTCCAAGGTATTTTATTTTTTTTGATGCAATTGTGAATGGGAGTGATTCTCTGATTTCATCCTCTGTGTGTTTGTTTTTAGCATATACGAAGGCTACTGATTTCTGTGTATTTATTTTGTATCCTGCTACATTGCTGTAGGTTTTGATCAGCTCTAACAGCTTGCTAGTAGAGTCTTTAGGGTCCTTTATGTATAGAATCATGTCATCTGCAAATAATGATAACTTGATCTCTTCCTTTCCAATTTGTATCCCTTTTATGTGTGTCTCTTGCCTTATTGCTATGGCTAAGACTTCCAAAACTATATTAAATAGAAGTGGAGACAGTGGACACCCTTGTCTTGTTCCTGATTTTAGTGGAAAAGCTTCCAGTTTTTCCCCATTTAGTAATATGTTGGCTGTAGGCTTGTCATAAATAGCCTTTATTATATTGAGATATGTTCCTTCTATTCCCAGTCTCTGTAGGACTTTTATCATGAAGGGATGTTGGATTTTGTCAAATGCTTTCTCTGCATCTAATGAGATGATCATGTGATTTTTGTCCTTCAACCCATTTATGTAATGTATTACATTTATAGATTTGCGTACTTTGAACCATCCCTGCATCTCTGGGATAAAGCCTACTTGGTCCGGGTGAATGATCTTTTTGATATACTCTTGTATTCTGTTTGCCAATATTTTGTTGAGAATTTTTGCATCTATGTTCATGAGGGAGATTGGTCTGTAATTTTCTTTTTTTGTTCTATCTTTGCCTGGTTTTGGTATCAGGGTGATGCTGGCCTCATAGAAGGAGTTTGGTAGAATTCCTTCTTTTTCTATTTCCTGGAAAAGCTTGAGAAGCAATGGTGTTAGCTCTTCCTTAAAAGTCTGGTAAAATTCAGCAGTGAATCCATCCGGGCCTGGGCTTTTTTTAGTTGGGAGATTATTGATAACTGCTCGGATCTCCATGTTTGTTATAGGTCTATTTAAGTGATTAATCTCATTTTGATTTAACTTAGGTAGGTCATATAGATCAAGGAAATCATCCATTTCTTTCAGATTTTCATACTTTGTGGAGTATATGCTTTTATAGTATGTCCCTATAATTTTTTGAATTTCTCTGGAATCTGTTGTGATGTTACCTTGTTCATCTCTGATTTTATTAATTTGTGTCTCTTCTCTCTTTCTTTGGTCAGATTTGCTAAGGGTTTATCAATCTTGTTTATCCTTTCAAAGAACCAACTCTTTGTTTCATTAATTCTTTGGATTGTTCTTTTTGTTTCTATTTCATTAATTTCTGCCCTAATCTTTATTATTTCTTCCCGTCTACTACTTTTTGGTTTGCCTTGTTCTTCTTTTTCCAAGGCTTTAAGGCGAAGCATTAGGTCGTTTACTTGCGGCCTTTCTAATTTCTTAATATAGGCACTTAAGGCTATAAATTTACCTCTTAGAACTGCCTTCATTGTGTCCCAGAGATTTTGGTATGTTGTGTTCTCATTATCATTTGACTCTAAATTTTTTGATTTCCTTTTTGATTTCTTCATTGACCCACTCATCATTTAGTAGTGTATTGTTTAGTTTCCATGATTTTGTGTATGCTCTATAGCCTTTCTTGCTACTGATTTGTAGTTTAATTCCATTGCGGTCAGATAGAATGCAAGGAATTATTTCAATTTTCTTGAATTTGTTAAGATTTGCTTTGTGTCCTAATATATGGTCTATTTTGGAGAATGTTCCATGTGCTGCTGAAAAGAATGTATATTCTGCAGCCTTTGGATGAAATGTCCTGTATATATCTGTTAGGTCCATTCCTTCTATGACCTCATTTAGTCCAGATGCCTCTCTGTTTATTCTTTCCCTGGATGACCTGTCAGTTGATGAGAGTGGGGTGTTAAAGTCACCCACCACCACTGTGTTTGGTGTTATCTGTGACCTTAGTTCTAATAGTGTTTGTTTGACGAATTTGGGAGCCCCCATGTTAGGTGCATATATGTTTAGGATTGTAATGTCCTCCTGTTGGAGTGTGCCCTTAATCAATATAAAGTGACCTTCCTTATCTTTCTTGACTAACGTCGGACTAAAGTCTACCCTGTCTGATATTAGGATAGCAACCCCTGCTTGTTTTCTAGGCCCATTTGCTTGAAACACCGTCTTCCAACCTTTCACCCTAAGATAATGTCTATCCTTTGTAGAAAGGTGAGTTTCTTGGAGACAACAAATTGTAGGATCCTGCTTTTTAACCCAGTCTGCAAATCTATGTCTTTTCGTTGGGGCATTGAGTCCGTTGATATTAAGAGATATTATTGAAAGGTGTGTATTTATGTTTGCCATTTGTGTGTGTGTGTGTGTGTGTGTTACTTGTTCTACCTGTGCTCTCTTCTGTTAACTGGTATTTGAGTATAGCTGGTTTTTTCTAGGTTCCTTATATGTGTGCTTTTCCTTTTGTTCAGCATGGAGGATTCTATCAAGTATTTTCTGTAGAACTGGTTTTGTCTTCAAATACTCCTTTAACCTGCTTTTGTCATGGAATGTCTTTATTTCTCCATCTATTTGAATGGATAACTTTGCAGGATAAAGTAACCTTGGTTGACAGTTGTTATCTTTCAGAACTTGGAATATATCACTCCAAGCCCTTCTGGCTTTAAAAGTTTGTGTTGAATAATCTGCTGTAATCCTGATGGGCTTGCTTTTGTAGGTAACTTGATTTTTCTCTCTAACTGCTTTCAATATTTTTTCTTTGGTTTGTGTGTTTGGAAGTTTGAGTATAATGTGGCGAGGAGAGGTTCTTTCTGGGTTTTGTCTGGCTGGGGTTCTAAAGGCTTCCTGTATCTGTATTGGCACCTCTTTCCCAATTTGGGGGAAATTTTCCTCTATGATTTTGTTGAAGATGCCTACTATGCCTCTGGAGTGGAGTTCTTTTCCTTCTACTATGCCCTGAATTCTTATATTGGATCTTTTCATAGTGTCCCGAATATCTTGAAATTCCCACTCATACTTTTCTATAAGTTTGTCTTTCTCTTTGTTGGACTGCATTAGGTCTGCCACCTGATCTTCTAGCTTAGATATTCTGTCCTCTCCCTCATCCATCCTACTGGTGAGATTTTCTAGAGTTTTTTATTTCATTAACTGTGTTCTTCATTGCTAGTAATTCTGACTGGTTTTTCTTTATTATTTCTATTTCCCTAGTTATGTCTTGTATTGCCTTCTTTATTTCATTAAATTGGTGTCCTGCCTCTTCTTTGATTCCTTTGATTTCCTCTTTGATTTCCTCTTTGATTTCTTCTTTGATTGTTTTCATGTGTTCTTTGACCTCTTTGAACATATTTATAATTATTCTTTTGAACTCTTTCTCAGGCATTTCCTCTAACTCTTTCTCACTGGAGGACATTTCTGATGCATTAATATTTTTAGGTGGATTTATATCGTCTTGCTTTTTAGTGTTTCTTGTGTTATAATGTATATATTTTTGCATCTTGGATTAAGTTAATGCTTGGATTTTCTAGCTAGCTGTGTATTCTTAGCTGTATCAATTGATTTGATGTAATATATTTTCAGGGTAGGACCTTAAGGTATTAGGTGTGGCTCTTAAGACTCTCAGAGTATCTACAAAGATGTTTTTAGGGGTTGAGTTTCCCTGCTATAGGAGTATTCAAGCAGGCTGAGTGGAATAAAATACTGGTAGATTCTAAAATTTAACTAAACACTGTACACATTCAATCAAAAACAGCCCCGAGTATGTATGCAAGAGTAGTTATTATAATGACCAGATCCTCTATCAACAAAGAGGTTTAGATTTCTGGTCTGTTGAGGTATCCAAGTCAGCTTGTGACCAAGTGAGCCCCTTCCCTGGTGCAATCCCAGTTACCTTGGGTGATCGTGGTCTCAGTCAAGTTGCTGCCTGGGTCATCGGGCTGCTGTTCTGATTTCTGGAGCTGGGCACTTGCTTTTCCTACGGGGCAAACTGAGCCGCTGCTGCTGTTGTAGCTGCCACCACCGGAGCCACCACCGCTGCTGAAGCTGCCGCTGCCGTGTCCACCGCCACTGCTCACCCCGAAGCCGCTGCTGCGGGATCTGCCGCCGCTGCCGCTCCTGGGTCCGCTGCTGCTGTGGCCGCTGGTACCGGTGCTGGAGCCGCTGAAGTTGCTGCCGAACTCTGCTCCTGCTTGGGTCCTGCTGTCAGCCCAAGTTGGCATGGCCGGTCCCAGGCCGCTGCTGTGTTCGCTGGAGCTGGGTTCAGGCGGTGGGAGAGGGGAGGGAGCCGCGGCTGCTCTGGTTGTATCGCTGTTCCACGTGTGCTTCTACCTCGCGGTCTGCTCCTCCCTCCGTTGCTCGCTGCCGCTCTCCCCTCACGTTTCCCGAGTTGCGGAGAGCGCGGTGTGAGGGGAAAATCCCGCACCTGGCTTGTCCTGTGGCTCGAGCCGAGAGTCCGGCGGCTTTCTGCCGCGCCGCGGCTGCGGCGGTTGGCCGAGCTGCCCCGGAGCCGCTGTTCCCGCCTGTGCGGGCCCTGGATGCTCTATAACTCTTCTACTTCTCCGCTGCCGCCTCAATTTCCTATACACCTCACTTTTTAGTAAAAGTGTGTATTTTGCTGAGTTTTTTTGGTCTTTTTCCCCCCTAAGCTGCTTTGGCGTGGTACCTACGCCGCCATCTTAACTGGAAGTCAATGCTATCTTTTTAAAGTCATTTTGCAATATAAAAGTATTTGATTTGATTTGATTCGAGTTAGTTATTTTTATTTATTAGTTTGTACTCAGTGAATACAGTCAAGTTGGTACCATTGTTAGCCTTCTCCATGTCCTACCCCCTCCCCCTGGACCCTCCTTGTTGAGGTATATGGGTCATGCATCTTGGAGTTAGCCCTCAGTTATGGATAGGAGGAAATGTCTTTGTGTACCATGACCCAACATGTGGCTCTGACATTCTTTCCACCCCCAATTCCACAAAATTTCCCTGAGCCATGTTGGGTTCATTTTGCTTCAGTGATGAGGTCCTGGGAGCCTCTGTGTCTCTGGATATCTTATTTGGAAGTTGTTGATTGTTCTCTGTGTCAATCTCCTTCACTCTTGTGCTGGTACCAGGTTCGCCAAGAAAATAACACCCTTGCTTGTTTCACCAATTATTCCTAGTTTCAGCTAGGGTCCTTTTGAGGTATGATGGGGTGGTTCTTTCCTTAGGATCTATGTCTGTCTGAAAAAGAAGCAGATTCTCCAATGGAGAGTAAAGTTAGCACCAGATAAATGAGATAACCCTTATTATGTTTTTTTTTTTTTATATAGACACTTTAACAGGTGTAGGCCTTCTTGTAGCCCATGATTGGTGGTAGCTTGATAATGGAGAGCTGGCTTATGTTTGGATATATGAAACCATTTCTGACTTGTTTTGATTTTTGGCCAGGAATTCTCCATTCCCTGAGCTATTGCTTCTAAATATGGGTAGTATTTGCATGGTAGCATTTAAAGTATTTCATGCATGCTTCATAGTAAACCCTCTTACAGTTTTATGTGAGAAGACATGATCGAGTCTGATTTCCAAGGTGGAAATCAGTGGGTCTATATTAAGTACCATAAATTGCCATTTTAAAAAAGAACCCAGCTGGGCGTGGTGGTGCATGCCTTTAGTCCCAGCACTCGGGAGGCAGAGGTAGGAGGATTGCCATGAGTTCAAGGCCACCCTGAGATGACAGAGTTAATTCCAGGTCAGCCTGGGCTAGAGCGAGACCCTACCTCAAACCCCCCCCCCCCAAAAAAAAAGAACCCAAAGCAATTATAACATGGAATTGATGTTGGAAAACCCACTGCTATCTGACAGGTGTAATTTTGTACATTAGTGGAAGAAGCATTATCAATTTCTGCATTATGAAAAGTTTGTGATAAATACCAACAAAAAGCAAAAGAGATCCCCATGAGGTTGACCTGCATCCAGAATGAGGAAGGCCTCTTCAGAAAAGGGTCAGGGAGAGTGAAAGGATGGTAACAACATGTGTTATTTACATACTAAATATGCCCATATTTAATAAAAATAAAATATTTAAAAAGCAAGAGACAATATACAAAATACTATGCTAAATTAAGAAATGAGTAAATAGATTTGACATTTGATATTGGACTCATTTTGATAAACTTGCAGCAATTATAATGTTTGAGAAGTAGGAAAAGCTCTAAGTAGATTTCTGGAGTATGACAAGGATTGAGTTGGAAACAAGGAGGAAATGTTGTGGATTAAAAGTACAAAGCCATTAGATGTGGAGGGTCATCCTTGACTTTTAAAAATGAGGAAAGGAACTTAAACACTTCATATATCTTCTGGATCCTTTCCTGATCCTAAACTCAGCTCCTCTGAATGGCTCCACAGTCTTCCACTTCTGGTGATATCCTGTGTACATTGGGAGGGGATGTCTTTTCAGTGAATTCTATATTCTCAGAAAGAACATTATCTTTTTCAGATAACAATACCTGAGTAGACCTACTTTCATGAGTGTAATTAATGTAGTTTGAAAAGTTAAGGCAACTTCCCAAGTGAGCATTAGTCACTTCTCAGAAGTAAGACAAGAACCATTACCTTGCCAGAGTAAAACAGAAAACCACAACTCTCTACTAGGAGGTCTAATAAAGCAACTCGCTGACAAAGAAAGACATTATTCTTGCCTGAAAAAATAGAAGCACATGATGAGTCATGAGTCAATAAAAACATAACCATAAGTAATTTAGTGATTCATTTGTTACTTATTTCTAAAATAAGCTTCAAAGAAAGAGCACTTCACTAAGGTTCTCATATTCTGTTCTAGGGTCAACCTCTACCTTTCACTGCCAGAATGAAATTCTCATTGATGCAAAACCTCAGGATGTCTGTGGTTTGCAGAAGAGAGGTAACAATACCTATTTCTCTGATTCTATTTTTGAAAGTTTCAGGTTTTATTTTCTCCATACCCAAATATAATTGGACCTTAATTTTCATACTTACTAGTTTTGAAAAGAAGTTTCTTAAATGTAACCATATTTTCCAAAAATAGTCAATGCAACATTCTCAGGACCTAGTGTACAATGTAGAACTTTACTATTTCCCCATAAAAAGAATTTATTTAGTCTTCTTTTAAAGTAGGCAGGCGTGTGTTGTGCTATGCTTAGATGGGAATAATATGGTATAAGTACGTACATATGTATCTCTACTCATCTCCTTCACACTTGAGGGGTCTGCTTTAAACAAAATACCGTAGAAATGAGCTATTGAGGCTAGGCCATAACAGGTGATATAGTGTCCCTCTGGATCTTACACTCGTGAGATACTTGCCCTTAAGACTGAGCTACTGCGTAGTGAAGAAAGTGCAGGCCAAAAAGAGAACACATGTTCTGTGGTTTTTCTTTGCTGTGAAGCTAAAGTCTCAGGCAAAAGCTAGCAATGACTGGTGATCATGAAAGTGATGAATTAAGATCCTTGCCTTTGAGCAACCCCTTCGAAACCTGAGTCAAGATATCACCACTCAGCATGCCTAAATTGAATACTTAGCAAAAAAATAAATATTTTTTAAGCCACGGAGTTTTGATAAGTGGAAAAATAAGCAGTAATAATTATTTTCTATTCAAGTTATTTTCAAGATTCAATTAATAATACCATGAATTAACATCTCATATTAATAAAATAATTATAAGTAGCAAAATGTAGAAATAATACTTAACAACTATTACTGAGTGAAAGTCCCTGAGGTTTTGTTTCTAAAGGCACTAATCCTATTCATGAGAATCCTACCTTACTGACATCCTAAAGGCCCCACCTGTTATCTCTACTGTTTGGATGATTGAGTTTCAACGTATGAATTTTGGGGAAACATCTCCAGATCACTCACCATACAATGGTCCTTTTGCATGTGTTCGTGTGGCCAATTTTGAGCTACTAATGTCTCATTGCTTGTAGGGCTTCCAGTGATTATTAGAAGCATCTCAGCTACAGAGACACTAAGTGACTCTGTTATAATTTGAGATGAACATTCACTATTACTAGGCAAGCTTTAAAAGTTAATTTTCTGGGGGAAATGCTGGGTGAGTTGGTGCATTCTGAAGATGGGGGTAGCCAAACCAAGAAGAATCAAAGACCAAAGGTAATATTTGAGGATCCTCAGTAGAGTAGGGATAGCAGGCAGTGTTTCATATGCTAATTAGGAACTTGATCATAACAGTGTTAGTCAGATAGACAAAAATATCAGGGCAGAAAGTTGCTATACATATTTAGAGGATAATAATACCCAGTAGAAGAAGACGGTGTCCCTCACAATTCATGAGGCATTGTGGTCATAAGCACTAGCCAAGGAGGAGCTGATGCTTGATTCTTCTTTCCTATGTCCTGCTGGATTATCTGGGCAGTAAGAGTTAGGTAGAGAGATTTCCTGCTTGGTTGAGCAAATGTTTACTTTGTAGAACACTAGAAATGTGAGGTTGGCTGGTACAGGACTTTAGAGAAAGCATATATGTAGAATCCTTACTGAGGGGTGTCTGAACAGTTGGAGAAGTAGGGTATAAGTTACAGTGACAGAAGCTCATTAGTTTAGAGAAAGCCTTCCTCTTGTACAGGATAGAGAATTTGAGGACAGAAAGCAAACGAGCCCTAATCCAAATGAGGAAAGACTGACATGTGTATTAATGTGTCCTATGTATGTAGCATAGAACAATTGGCAGGTACAGAGACCTTCCACAGACAGACCAGAAGCAGAAGTAGGGAGGGCTATACTTCATTTCTCCAGGCCTTGGTTTCCTTAACTGCAAAATGTAGATCATTGAACAGATTATCACTAGAGGATCATTGCAAAAATTTATGGACTGTATGAAAAGAGTTTAGTATCCATTGCATGATAATTGGCAGGTGTTTCTACTAAGGTTTCTCCTTTGCAGACTTCAAAATAATTTGCAATCTTGATCCCAAGTTTTCCATGTCTCTGAGACTTTTAAGAGGTGTTGAACAACCAAGACTTCAAATTCAATGGGATGGAGAAAGTCCATGTTTTTAGAGCTCTGTTTACATGTCTGGCTTCTCCCACTCATTACTTCTTAGGAAAGAGCAATTCAAGTTTTCTAAATAATAGTTGTCAATCTAAAAATGGCATATATGATAAAATTTGGTAAGTAGGATTTGTAAATCAATTTCCCCAGTAAGTTTGCATTTCTTACTATTTCTTGGGATTCATCTATTTCAGCTGTATGTGTATTTTACTTCTACCAATAAAATCATAATTATAAATATAAAAGAAAACTTAATACATTACAAATATGTAAATTATATGGTTTGATTGTATATACCCATTGTATTACAAAACCTTTTAAGATGAGTTTTTGTTTGTTTAGGATTTTTAAGAGTGTATTAGGTATTTCTCAGGTCTTGTCCTAAAAGGCATAAATGATACATTAATGGAGTGGGGGTGATTTTGTAACATTTTTTAATCAGAAAAATGAATAAAAGAACTATTTAAAATTTTAATAGCTGAATATCTAACTGACAGAGGCCTAATCTCTAGAATCTACAAAGAACTCAAAAACCTAAGCAATAAAAAGTCAAACAACTCACTCACACAATGGGGCAAAAAACTGGACAGGCAGTTCTCAGAGGAAGAAATACAACTGGCAAACACACACTTAAGAAAATGTACACCATTCCTAATCATCATGGAAATGAAAATTAAAACAACTATGAGATTCCACCTTATCCCAGTAATGACAATCCAAAAAATCATTTGGAATCACAAATATCTCGAATATCTAAAACAATACTGAGCAACAAAAATAAGGCTGGTGGTATCAACATACCTGATTTTAACCTATATTATAGAACAATAGTAACAAAAAGAGCATGGACTGGCACAAAAGCAGATATGTAGATCAATGGAACAGAATAGAGGACCTAGATGCAAGTCTGAAGTAGCTATAGCCACCTAATATTCAATAAAAATGCCAAAAGTACTCATTGAAGAAAAGATAGCCTCTTCAGAAAATGGTGCTGGGAAAACTGGGTAAAATGGGCTATGGCTGACAGAAAGCTGGAAGCAGCCATTCTACATGCAGTTCAATGGGAGAAAGAGATACCACCAGTGAAGATACTCAACAGTGGACACTGCAAACTTTATAATTGGCCAGCCAGGCCAAATGAACCAACGGATGCAATAGTGGCATGTCTATCATGGTGGAAACCAACTGCCCTCCAATTGGATTGGAGGCCCTCTCCATGGGAAGGAATACATCCCTGATACTGAAAACTTAAAACAGGGGTAGTCATGAGCCCTAGGGGTGTAAAATCTGCTGATGTCTGGATAAATGTAAATACTACACTTACCAAATTGCTCAGTAAGCACTTCTCTTAATATTCATACCCTTATATTAATGCTACTCTCATTTTGGGTAGAGAATCTTCTCTTTTCAGATGGCAGTGACTTTGGGACTACTCAGAAAGTATCATAGTGCTAGAAAGAAGTGACTGGAATACTGAGTAACATCTCCACCACACCTCCCAAGGCTCAGGGTCTAATGCAGAAGAGGTGGTGGAACTGTATACAGTTCAATGGGAGAAAGAGAAATCACCAGTGAAGATACTCAACAGTGGACACTGAAAACCTTATATTTGGCCAGCCAGGCCAAATGAGCCAATGGTTGCAATAGTGGCATGTCTATCATGGTGGAAACCAACTGTCCACTAATTGGACTGGAAGCTCATTCCATGGGAGAGAATGCATCCCTGATACTGAAAACTTAAAAGAGGGGTGTAACGTCTGCTTCTGTCTGGCTAAATGTATATACTATGCTTATCAAACTGCCTGGTAAGTACTTCTCCTAATTTTCATACCCTTATATTAATGCTAGTCTCACTTTTGTTAGAGAATCTTCTCTTTTCAGATCGCAGTGACTTTGGGATGACTCAAAAGGCATCATGGTGCTGGAAAGAAGTTACAGGAGTGCTCAGTACTGTAATATCTCTATCACCCCTTCCAAGGCTCAGGGCCTAATGTGGAAGAGGTGTTATAAAGAATGTAAGAGCCAAAGGAAGGGTAGGACTCCTTACAAAGTTTAGAGACCTCTAATAAACCCAACATGGCTCATGAAAATTTGCGGAAGAGGGGTCAGAAAGAATGTTTCAGCCATGATACACAGAGCCATTGCCTCCTACTCATAACTGAAGGCTGACCCCACAATATACCCCATATACCACATATACCACAGCAAGGAGGGTCCCTGAAGAATGGGGCAGTCAGGGAGGAGGCTAACAATGGTACCAACTTGACTGTATTCACTGAGTACAAAACTAATTTTTAAAAAGTTTAATTGTTTTGATTAGCTTTTTTGTTTGTTTGTTTGTTTAGAGGTAGGGTTTCACTGTAGCCCAGACTAACCTGAAATTTATAATTTCAGGCTGTCCTTGAATTCACAGTAATCCCATCTCTGCCTCCCAAGTGCTGGGATTAATAGTGTGTACCACCATGCCAGGTGCAATATTGATACTTTGAAATATTTTAGCTTATTCTTGTAAGGGTGGGTTTTTACATATACATACATACACACACACACACACACACACACACACGTATATATATGTATGTATGTATGTATGTATGTATATATATGTAATTGCTTTTGTGATTCTATATCCTATATGCTGTTGAATATCCATCAGTTATTCTTTTGTGGTTTCATAGAGTGAAGTGCTTACAAAAGCCCTTAAAATATAAAACAAAACCCTTCTGAAGAAGCACACCAAAGCTTTTCATGAGGATTTTATAATCAACTTAATGTAAGGGTTGTCAGGTTCTGAAGTGATACAGTTATTGAGGGAAGTGCATATTAGAGACTATTTTGTAATGTAGCAAATTATACCTGTAAGAAAAGTGGCTGCCAATATATTTTTATGGCTACTGTATACATTCTAACATTTTTGCTTGCTTTTTCAAGGTAGGGCCTCACTCTAGTCCAGGTTGACCTGGTTACACTATGTAGTCTCAGGGTAGCCTCAAATTCATGGTGATCCACCTACCTCTGCCTCCCAAGCACTGAGATTAAAGGCATGCACCACCATGACTGGCTTTTCAAATGTTACGTTTTAATGATTGTCTTAAATATTTTATATAGTTTGTCTAGTGAAAATTTGCATCTCATCATTTTATATTATAAGAAAGTTGTCAGATTAAGTAATATTTAAATTGTAAGTTTTATATGGAGATTATCTAAAGTTCAAAATGTCACTACACAAGTGTGAAACAAACTCTGTATTCTAATTTGTATACATCTTAAAACTGTACTGTAAAACTGTTGTGCTTCTGATATGATATTTTCATATTGCTGTCTGTGAAATTAAGGAACATTTGATTTAAAATATATCCAGGGTAAATGTCATCAATTGTGGAAGAAGCTTACTTCCATGCATCGAAGCAGAGAGAAATAATTGCAGCAAGCAAAGAGCAATACCAGTAAGCACTAACCACCAGCGCTCAAACTGCTCTCACTATACCTTTGGGCTAGAAATCAGATAGGTCCCCAAACACCTCAGGGCTGGACTCCAAGTTCTGCCCCCAGTGACACCTCACACTTAGGAGAGCGCTGCCCACTGGAGACTCAAAACTCAAGCCTGAGTCTATGCGGCCACATATTTGAACTACCACATGTACTATGCTGTATGGGTGTTTATTGCTTTACTGGCTTGGGTCTTTTGGATATTCAAATTATTATATTCTTATATGGTACAGCTTAGGAAGACATTAGCAACGTTAAGAAAGTGTTCTATTTGTACAAAAGGTTGTTTTCCTAGCATGTACTTTATCTGTGCTTGGAATGAATCCTTGGTAACAACCCAAAATGCAAGCCAATTTCCATAGTGGTAATTGACAACAGTGCCAGTCCTGTCACATTCAACCCTATGCCTAAATTAATATTCCCAACTTATGGCAGCTTAATGAATCACTTGTATCTATTAGAATGCTACATCTATCCAAACCAGTGGTTCTCTGCTAGAAGATCATGTCTGTGTCACTTTACAGAATTTGAAAAAAGAAGTACAGTTTACCTTTCCTCACCCAAGACCTTGGCTCCCTTATAATCAGACTAATTCAAGTCAGAAAGAAGACTATAGAGTTTTAATTTGTTTTCCTTATATTTCAAATTCTTGTGCTTGTCTTCTGATTTATTTCAGTCTTGGGCTAATAATTATTTTATTATAACCTAGTTCTCTTTTCAAAGTTTGCTTGCAACATTTGTTATTATTTTCTAGATAAGAGCATAGAATTCGGGACTGGAGAGATCACTTAGCGGTTAAGGTGCTTGCCTGCAAAGCCAAAGGACCTTCGTTCAATTCCCCAGAACCCATGTGAGCCAGATGCACAAGGGCACATGCATATGGAGTTTATTTACAGGGCTAGAGGCCCTGGTGTGCCCATTCTCTCTCTCTCTTTCTACCAGCCTATTTCTGTATCTAACTGTCTCTCTCTCTCTCTCTCTAGTAAAAAAATAAAAGTAAAATATTAAAAAAAGAGCATACAATTTTACAGTATCAGTAAAATGTAGGTTAAACTCTATACCCTGCCTTTATATGATTTTTCTTTGTAAAATGAAGTCAGTAGGAATATTATCATAGATATACACTGAGGATTAGAAAATAAAAAGATAATGCATATAATTTACCATTTCTGTTTGAAATCTTACCCTTTTTAATTTCTTGTGTATCACTAAGTTAGAGGTGCCAGGTCAAATGCAAATTATTTAGTTAAATTTGAATTTCACATAGAATGAATCTTTTTTAGATAGCTATGTTTCATATATTGTAGGATATTTACTTCTACAACATTACGTATTGTTTTACTGAAATTCATGCTAAGAATGCAAGCAGAAAGAAGATTTAAAAACTAAAACAATGATGATTAGTCTGATTATTTATTCAGCTTAGAGAATGCCAGGTTATACTATCCTCCTTGTTTGCATACTTAAAAAATAAAATACTTGGTAATCCAGATATTTGCTATAGAAGAGAACACGGGGCCTGTGCTTAGTCATGCCGTGTTTGGAGGATACATGGGTCAAAGCTGCAGATGCTGGCCAGAAATGTTGTGGCTGTCATGTCAGGAGGGGCTTCACTGATACCTTGTCAAAGGCCAAATTCAAGCATGCTCTTTCCAGGAGCCTTCAATCCTGCCCTGTTTTCCTTCCTTATGAACCTTTCCTTGGCATAATTCTGCCATTGATTTCTCAGACTTCTTTTATAGTTCCACCTGGGTAGAGCTGGCAGGATCAGATTAACACATCAAACTCTAAGATAGCTGCATATATAAGTTGCTGAGTAAAGGTTGTGAGATGGGTACTAAACAGTGACTTTGACCTGTAATTTAGCTGACAGCTTCATTTTTCAGCTCTCACTTAATGGTCATGTCATAAGCCTCAATCTTAGAAGAAATTAATTTGGCTTTGAGCCTGTTCTTGTCAATAAGGAAGCAGCTCCCTATTCCCTTTCCTATAACTTTAACTCTCTGACTATCCAGACATCATTTCTGCCATGAGGTTACCTTTGCTTGCCCTGTCATCCTACCAAGCAAATTAGGTCATGGACACTGATCAGTGAGTTGGATGAAGAGAGAAAATGGATCAACCACAGAGTATGAGGAGACCTGATAGTGTCCAAGATAATGATAGCAAGTGTTTCCCTTACTCACATAATTTAGCTCATAAAGTCTTCCTCTTCATATCTGTTTTGAGAAAGAACACATTTCTAATTAAGGAAACCTTTCTGGAAATGTCTACTTTATGTAATTTCTATAGAAACCTAGACTAATAATACTAGCCCATCTCTTAGACACAAATTCCAATGGTAAAAACTGTACATTTGCAGAATTAAGAAACAGATCTACTACTACAAAACAACATCAGGAGTGGAAACTCCAGTCACATAATGTAATAAAGTGAATGGCTTTAGAGAATGCCAGGTTATACTATATTCCTTGTTTGCATATTTAAAAAAAGAACACACACACACACTTTTCCCACACAAAGCTTGTTGTTTGCATGGAGATTGTATTAGATAGTACAATGAAAGCAAAGACTGTTAAAAGTTTAGTATCATAAAAGGAAAGGGCAGTATATACAAATGAATCAGACACTGTTATAGAAAGACTGATGGATAAAGATTATAATAGACTTAAAATGTGTAGGTAATTTAGTGTACATTGAAGCCTAAAATGACATATGCACTTGCACATGTTAAATAAACATGTATATCCTATATAGGCAAGTTACGATTTGTAGAAATGTGTGCATGTGTGAATGTACTCAACAGGAAATTTTAATATAGGCAGTGGTTAGCAAACTATAGCAAAAAGGATGGAAGCCTGCTTTATAAATTTTTATATATGTATGGTATATACTATATACTATATATATTAATATATTATGTATATATATGTTGGGGTTTTTGAGATAGGGTCTCACTCTAGCTCAAGCTGACCTGGAATTAACATAGTCTCAGGTTGGCCTTGAATGCACAGTGATCCACCTACCTCTGCCTCCTGAGTGCTGGGATTAAAGGTGTGTGCCACCACCCCCAGCTATAAATAATATTTTATTACATTAAAAGTGGTACACATTTGTTTATACAATACTGATGATACCTTTCCAAAAGCATGATAGACTTAGTGGTCTCAACAGAGGCTACATGACTTACAAATTTTAAAACACTTAACAAAATGTATCTGACACTTCATAAGAATTCTTCATTTTTATGTTAATTATTAAAAATGTAATTATGATTTCCTGTCACAAAGTTTAATTTCATTTCTCATTGTTGGCATAAGAAGATGTGCAAATCCTGGCAACTGGGTAAAGACTTTATTGTGAGCTGAGAGAAATAGAAATTCATTTTTCTACTCATTTTCTTCTCTTTATAATTTTTTATTTTCTTTCATTATCTTTTACTTTTGCTTTTATTATTTCTTTTTATGTTCTCTTGTTATTTATCTCTGGATTTCTTTTTATCTGTTCTCTACATCTGTTGTTATAGTAGCAATACTAAGGTTCAAATAAATCAAAGCACTTGTTACATAGATCTATTTATCTGTATCTATGTGAACTGGGTTGAAAACCTTTTACCTCTGATAAATAAAAGATAAGGCTAGTAAGATTAAAGGCTGTTGGACAGTTTTCCCGACACTCATTTGATACGACATAATAACAAAGCAGCACAAATTCTGTTTAATTCAACATACCTGTGTTGGTATGGTTCTTACACAGGCAATACTTCAGGCACTGGAGACTCAAAGGCAAATAAGATAAAGTTCATATTCCCAAATTTTTTTTCATAATTGTCAGTCTGTCTGTGTTTCTCTCCTCATGTGCACACATGTGTGCACTCACTCTGTATCTCGCACTAGCCTCAATCTCATGATCTGCCTCAGCTTTTTGAATGCTGGCATTATATGTGTTTGCCAGCACTTCTGCCTGTTACATTTTGTACTAAGTCTTTAGGATAAATGGTACTGTGTGTACAAGTATATGTATTTTATTTGTATCTTGTGTTATCTACTAGAGCCTCCATCAACTCAGGAGTGCTATCCATATTGCTTACTTTTTTATTCTTAATGTCTTCCATATAGTAAGATTCCAAGAAAATTTACTAATGATTTAAATGGATGACAAGGAGTCACTGAAACATTTTAATAATTGGAATGACAAAGTCATTTAAGTATTAGATTATTCTGGAAGCAGCAGCTTCAAGGAAGTTTAGACTAAAGATGACAAGGAAGAACTTTTCATTTTACAGGGCAGAAAGCTTAGGCAATTCTTGAGTAAAAAATTACAATTTATCATATTTCTTAGGCCGTGTGTTTCTTTAAGCATAGGACTGGCACTTTCCAAATATGTAAAGACCATGCAACCTAGCAAACTGAAAGATAACAGAATGCACATTTGGCTGAGAAAAATATAATAAGTAAATGTTTAAATCCCAGGTTGAATCAATTGTATTAGAATGAACTTCAGATTTGTTGTTTAAATGTTACCCATCATGCAGCCTATCAGATCCAGGTTCTAGGCAACATAGGGCTTGCACTGACTATTCTATTTTTCATTGAGAAGATACACTTCTAAGAGTGATGAGTCTGAGAGGGAGAAAGAAAATTAAAACTGTTCAATGGAGGATCTAACATTTGAATCAGCCATTCATTTCCAGCATAAAATTAGTACTTGAAGTCTGATGATATCACCTTTCCTAAATGTAAAAAGTTTATGCAAATCTGAGTGAACTATAATTCCTTTTTGTTTCTATGTTTATGTTGCAGTCAGGTTCTCATTGCTGGAAGAAATCACCCAACTAAGAGCAGCTAGTGGAAAAAAGAGGTTTATTTGGCTTACAGGCTTGAGGGGAAGCTCCACAATGGCAGGGAAAATGAGGGCATGAGCAGAGGGTGGACATCACCCCTTGGCCAACATAAAGTGGGCAATAGTAACAGGAGAATGTGCCAAACACTGGCATAGGGAAACTGCCTATAACACCCATAAGCCTTTCCCCCCCAACAATACACTGCCTCCAGGAGGTGTTAATTCCCAAATCTCCATCATCTGGGAATCTAGCATTCAGAAACCCAAGTTTATGAGGAACACCTGAATCAAATCACTGCATTCCTGCCCTGGCCCCCATAAGTTGATAACCATCCATGATGTAAAATATAATGCATTCAGTCCAACTTTAAAAGTCCCCATAATTTTTTTATCAGTCTGAGTGATGTTCATACATCCTCATAATCCAAGGTCTTTTAACTGAGACATAATACCAAAAAATAAGCTCAAAAAACCCACAATGGCACAGAATAAACATTCACACTGCAAACAATGACATTGGGCATAGCAAAGAAATATTCAACCAGTACAAGATTTAAAACAACCAGCGAAAACATCAAACTCTATAGCTGTAAGTCCAACAACTCTAGCCAGTGACAAATCTCCAAGTTCCATAATTCTAACCAGCAAGAAATCTCTGGCATTCAAATTCCACCCCTCCAGCTAGGCTACTCACAGTCCTGGGAAACTTCATCTGGGCTGTCAGCTTTCCTTAGCAGCCATCTCATGGTCCCACCATCACCATGGGGTCTCCACTGCAAGCCATGGTTCAACCTCAAGGCTCCATCTGGTCTCCATGCAGGTATCCAGCAAACCTGTTTCACACTGCCCAAGGCCATTTCCAAAACACAAGACTGTGTTGCAAACTTAATGATCCTCTGTTTCCTGCATTTCTTATACTCCACAATACCAGGTAAGCTGCCAATTTGTTAATCCAGGAGGGAATAAAGCAGACTTTGAAGAACAGGACACTCCTTGAGCACTCAGACCCCTTCAAAAGAGTCTACATTCTTCCTGTTGCCCCAGTGCAGGTCAGCTAGCCCAGTCCCAAAGGTTGTAATCTCTCAATTGCAGCTGAATGGGCAACAGTTCACCCAAAGATTTTTCTTTCTGTGCCATATCCATCTTCTCATACCCGTTCATTTCTATGTAAAGAAACCTTGCACAACTTCTCAGGACACAGGTATAACAGCAAGCTTCTCACACAAACTGCTAGCCCAGTCCAGGCAAAGCTCTTTCTTGCCCTCATAAACCAAACGTCACATTCCATAGTTCTTACTGCACTCAGGTCTTTCAGCCCTAACCAGAATAGTTCATCAAGCTGTACTTACAGCACTGTAAGGCATCTCTTAGGCCAAGGTTTCAAATCCTTCTACATTTCTCTTGAAAATAAGTTCCAAAAGGCCAAAACCACATAGTCAGGTGTTTAGCAGCAGCCCCACTTCTCGGTACCACTTTACTGTTGCAGTCAAGTTTGCAATGCTGGTAGAAATCATCCAACTAAGAGCAGCTTGTGGGGAAAAGGTTTATTTTGGCTTACAGGATTGAGGGGAAGCTCCACCATGGCACGGGAAAATGATGGCATGAGCAGAGGTGGACATCACTCTCTAGCTAATTTAAGGTGGACAATAGCAACAAAATAGTGTGCCAAACACTGGCATGGAGAAACTGGCTATAACACCTATAAGCATGCTCCCAACAATACACCACCTCCAGGAGGCATTAGTTCCCAAATCTCCATTAGCTGGGAATCTAGCATTCAGAACATCCAAGTTTATTGGGGACACTTGAATCAAACCACCAGAGTATATTAAACCAGACTAAAGTAATCTATTGGGTTTTTCAATAAGCTTACAAACTGGTTATAATTATATAAATCAAAAAATTGTTGTTGTGCTGGTGGTGGTGGTGGTGGTGGTGGTGGTGGTAGTGTGTGTGTACATGATATGATGGGCACCCAGCAAAACAGAGAATTTTAGGGACATGAACTACTGTGAATTATACTATGACGGTGGATATCTGTCTGTGTGTGGTTGCTCAATTCCATAGAATGCACATGGCTGATAAAACCTCAGTAAAATCTGTGGCTCTTAGTAGTAATGCCTGTGTATGTTCTTCATTTGCAGTAAGTGTCTTGCTGTGGTGCAGGGTGTTAACTACAGGAGGTGATGCATATGTGGGACCAGAGGTATACAAGGTATATAAGATATCTCTGTGTCTTTCATAATTTTCTGTGAACCTAAAACTGCTCTAATAATAGTCTATTTAAAAAAATGTTTACTCGGGCTGGAGAGATGGCTTAGTGATTAAGCGCTTGCCTGTGAAGCCTAAGGACCCCGGTTCGAGGCTCGGTTCCCCAGGTCCCACGTTAGCCAGATGCACAGGGGGCGCACGTGTCTGGAGTTCGTTTGCAGAGGCTGGAAGCCCTGGCGTGCCCATTCTCTTTCTCTCCCTCTATCTGTCTTTCTCTCTGTGTCTGTCGCTCTCAAATAAATAAATAAAAATTAAAAAAAAAGTTTACTTGACTTCCTAATATTTACCTTTTAATTTTACTATTTTCAGTAAAAGATTTTTAAAGCAGAATAAAATATAATAAATAAAGTAGTATATATTTTACTTATATTTATATGTTTTATTTATATTCATGTATTTCCTGAATTTTAGGGTTATGAAAAGCATGATCTCAGAAACAAATATTTCTTCAGCCCAGTTTTGCCCTTTGATACATAAACTTATTGCCTTTCTCCTCTCTAAGGCGTGCTACTTTCTGCTCTACCACTAGTCTTGAACCTTCCCTCCAGCCTGGCTTTGAACAAATACGCATGAGCAATATGTGCCTGCTTCTGAACTTTTCTTGAGCTAGGTAATTTAGATTCTGCATTAGTTTTGGAGCTGTCCCCGAATTTCTGTCAATTTCTTATACATAAAATGATGATTGTGCTATATCATGTGCAGAATCAATCTGTACAGGGAGAAAATGCAAACATTGATATCAATATTTATTGATAACCACAGTAATGGCATAATGTACATATTGTAGAGGTGGCAGAAAGGCAACAGGTTTTATGCATGGATCTTGGGTAGTGAAAAGCCCTTTTACAAGAGGAGACATTAAAATTATCTTTCCTCTTGTAACTTTTTTAAATGACAATTTTCATACATATAGATCACAATGTCTCCCATTATTTTCTTTTGACCCCCTCCACACATTTCTTCCATTGAACTTCCTCTCTTCAATTAGTCCCTCTTCTATTTTGATGTAATTTGTTTTTGCTTTCTTCTATCATCCATGAAGACGTTTTGATGTGCATAATACTGCACAGGTAATGAAAGCCACTGTGAAGTCATGAATGTGATGGCCACTTAGTTTGTGGAAGACAGTGTTTCAAAGCACTCCTCTCCATCCTCTGGCTTTTATATTCTTACTGTCACCTCTTCCACAATATTCCTTGAAACTGTGGATGTGACAGACTAGTCTCATTTAGGGTAGAGCATTTAACTGGCACTTCTTTTATTATAATTTTTTTTTATTTTATTAACTGGCACTTCTGAGCACTTTGATGAGCTTTGGATCTCCCCAGTGGTCATTGCCATCTTAAAAAAGTAGCTTCTCTGACCAGAAATGAGAGCAGCACTGATATGTGGGTATTAACATAAATATTTATAGGGCAATTTGATGTACACAATATCTCTATTTAGCCAAACAGCAGTAGTAGCTTCCCCCTAAGGGCCTATGAGCTTCCTAGCCATAGGCATTTAACTAGGCATTTAGTACCAGGAATGAATTCTGTCCCATGAAGCAGGCCTCAAATCTAATCAGAGAGAAGTTGTTTACCCTCATAAAAGTCCTGTTTGTTCGAAATCCTAGTTTAAACTTTCTGATGTTGCCTGTTAGCTTAAATCTCAGTTCTGTAGATTTTCTTTAGAGTTCCCATTACCACATATATTCTTTCATGGTATCTTTGAGGAAGAGAAATTTATAAAGAATACAGGCTTATTTTGGTCATATTTCTAGAAGCTAGGAAGTCCAAGCAGCCAATGAAGTTATCTCCTTGGCTTCTTATAAAGGCTTATTTGATGTGTCATTATATTTCAGAAGAAACACATGGTACTTGTTTTCATATCAAAGCCACTCTGCAATGCCCCATGAAGCCATGAAAATATTAGTCCATTCACAAAGGAAGACCTGTCATGAAAGAATTGCCTCCCAAAGATCCCACCCTTCATAATTGCTGCATTGAGTTCCAACTTTCCAACATGTGATCTTCTGAGGGCCATATTCAAACCATAGCACTTGTATAACTGCCAGTCTTACCTGAGATATCGTAGTGACTTCTGAAAATGGAAATTTTCTTCTGCTATAAATCAAACTCTCTGAGGCAGAACCTTAGGTCAGCATTCAGGCATACATGATTTAAAAGAGAGTAAACACAGAAAGAAAAGTAAGAAAGTAGAGGAGCTGAATGGGGGAGGATAACAAGCAAAGTAACAGTGTCATCTCAGGTGTAACTCCAGACTCAGCTTGACCCTGAGAAAAGCATATGTCGCAACATAGAATTTGGTCAAGAAGTAATGGAGCTTGGAGTTTTGTATCGTCATACCTGTTGGCCAGTGGCTTTTGGTGGCCAAGACAGTTTGTGTAGAATGGGCACTTAGAAACTGATTTTCCTGAAAGCATTGATGATGCCCCTCTTTTATCTAACATGTCAGTAAAAGTACGAGGAAAGCCCAGCATCTCTGCATTCATTTTGCATCTCCTTTACTTTGGGCCATCTGCATACCTCTGCCCATAGCCATGTTACTAAAGAAGTGCTCATTTAAAAGCTAGTGTACCTAACTTATCTCATTCTTCTGCAAAGATGAAAGAATAAAACTCAGTGTTTTATTATGAGAAGCCTTGCTATTCACTTTGTACAATGTCTTATTCTAGTACCCAAAGGCACCTAAAACTCTCTAATCATTGTTTTAAACCTGTAGTCCCCTTGGATTCCAGAAATTGCAGATTTTTTCAGGACAGTTCAATCTCAGAGAGGGCAATTATCCATAATAGAGTGGCTGAAGCAGGAAAGGACAGAACTGGCTCACCCCCTCAAGAAATGAAGACTTCTTTTGTTTTGTTTTGTTTTGTTTTGTTTTATGATTTTTACTAATTTGAGAATGACAGACAGAGAGAAAGAGGCAGAGAGAGAGAATGGGCATTCCAGGGCCTCTAGCCACTGCAAACAAACTCTAGACGCGCCCCCTTGTGCATCTGGCTAATGTGGGTCCTGGGGAATCAAGCCTTGAACAGGGGTCCTTACGCTTCACAGGTAAGGGCTAAACCACTAAGCCATCTCTCCAGCCAGAAATAAAGACTTCGTTAGGCCATCTTGCAGAACCAGAACTGAGACAATGATTAACCAGACCACACTTTAACCACTGTTTAATTACCCATAACTTTTGTCCCAATACTTCCTCTATTTAAACCTAAAGTCCTGTCAGTACCCTAAAGAGGAACTCTGGGTTAATAGATGCCTTATCTATTTCTTTTCCTACTGTTCCACAATGGCTACACCTCCTTTCTCTGTTTTCACCATCACTCAACTTTGTAATTTGCATAATGGGCATAAGCCAGGCTTAGTCTTTTGGGCTACCAGAGCCAGGACTTTTGTTCTAAAACTCGGTTAGCAAGTGTAGAGGGTGGAACCTAAATTACTAATCACTTTCAGGGGAGATAACTGCAGTCACAGGGAGAATCTTGGAAAATCATGAGTTCAAGCTGTTAGCACCACAGTGGCCAGAAATGAGCAAGGCTCACAAAAGGATTAGAGGTATCTGGAGAGGTACAGTATTCACTGAAATCGCACACCAACTCTTTCTCAAGTTCATGTCTGGAATACTTTGTAGATGGAATACTTCAGGTCCCCAAGCCTCCTTGGCCTTTTTCTTTCTGCTATGATTATCTTTAGAGGGCTTCCTCTTCTAAACACAAAATGCTTGCATTCTCTGAAAAATGGTTGTCCTTCCAAAGACAGAAACAATAACAACAAAACAGTTTATTTGGTTAGGGAGCTGATAAAATCACAGATGGGTTCATACCAAAACATTATCCATATTAAAAACAGAATTCAAAGCTTCAACATGCACAGAAGACATTGATCTTTGGATTCAAAGAGTGTAGGTTACTTCATGATGAGTACCCAGGATCTTTCCATGTATACATGTTATGATCCCAAATCAACCTTCCTGACCAGGAGTTTGAGCCACAGCACAGAAGCAAACACAGGACATGGCACTCAGCTCAACTCCTTCATGCAACTTTAGTCATGATTTTTGAATATTTTAATCCCCAATTCTTACTTATAGTATGTGAGTAGTAATTAGGAATAATTTGAAAATATTGCCTTTTCTTTATTATTCATGAAGATTATCATTAGGATTATTTTCCTCATTATTTTCTCTAAAACAGAGTAATAAAAAGCTCAAATTATAGGACTTATAAAATGCTCATGGTACAATTCTCTTTTGCAAAAACCAAATAATGATGCAATCATATGGCGATAATTTGTTGAAATTAACAACTTGCAGGTCAAATTAGAAAGGTTGCATGAATTTAAGTTAGTATCTAGTATCATCTACAATTTATAAACTGTAACAACTGATATTCCTAATTACTAGTGAGGCATAGCTACTGTGGTGAACTGGATGGGTTAACTTCTACTTACTATAAGCATATCCTACTCTTACTCTAGTTCTTTGAAAATTGATAATCTATGTTCAATAATTCCTAATGAGACTATTTATATGTCTGTTTCTCGGTCATCCTGAATAAATGGGTACAGGCTGTATCTTTGTTTCTACCATACTGTTTGTGGTGACATCATACTCTAATTTTAAATATAATTTTACTTATCACACCAGAATTGGCCAATGCTTGCAAAGGTTACATCTATAAAGTAAATATCAAACACTGTGGAGCCAAATGGAGCCCAAATGATTTGTTTACACTTAACATTGATTTTTTTTTTAAACCTCATTTCCCTGTTTTGTTACAGATGGCAATGGAAAATAAAATAGAATCACTGAATGAAAAAATCTTCAGAATACTACATTGTAAAAGCAAGTCCTTGACATCCTTCTGATTCATCAAGGGTGATACTAAATCACCTTCATTTCTTTTTCTTTGGAGGTAACAGTGAGGGTCATTCATGCTTCCATGCAGAGATAACTCTTCAAACATGAAGGTAGCAGATCAAAGAACTTGCTGTGTGGCGCTGACAGGCAGACATATTGAAGGAAGAGAACATTTGTTAAGATTACACTACTTATGTAACTATGAGTTTTTTTCTTAATGTTCTCATTTTGATAATACTATAGAATTAATAAGTAAAAATTAACATTTTTCTTTTGTTCCAAAGAGATGTTTGTGACACTCCTGTGAGAACAATGCTGTTGTTTTGATTAAAAAAAAAGATTATTTATTTGTGAGGAGAGATAGATAGATAATAGAGTATGTTGCACCGGAGCCACTTGCCACTGCAAATAAACTGCGATGCATGCACCAATTTGTGCATCTGGCTTTAGATGAGTACTGGGGAACTGAACGTGTGCCAACAAACTTTGTAAGCAAGTGCCTTTAACTGCTGAGACATTTCCCCAGCACCAATGCTGTTTTTGACTTGAAACTTTGTTTCACTTGAATAATAATTAAGGAAAAATAAAGAGGACTACTTAAGTCCCCTCTTTCCTACCTTGGTAAACTACTACTTTTATATTCATACTTTAGATAGTAGACTAGGAGGCAAGTTGATAGACTTTCAAGAAATGTCTGCGACACTCGATTTCCTGTTTTTTTCTGGAGTCATTCAAAGTTTGAATTTATAAAGTGGTTCTTAACTTGTAAACGAGAAAAATAATCTTTTAACATGTTCCTATTCAAAGAATGGAATCTCTTTTGGCCTTTTTTAAATGAAAGTTGTAAACAGAAGAGAAATGATACATTTTCTAAGAATTCCTAAAGATTTGAATTGAACCCCAGCTACTTGACAGAATGAGACAGGAGAAGCATAGATTCAAATTAGAGAGTTCCTAAGTGAAATATTTTTAAAAGAGAAAAGAGATCTGAGGAAATAATTTAGTGATACAGTGCTTACCTATCAGGAAGAAAGCCCTAGATTTAGCCCTCAGCAACACACACACACACACACACACACGCACACACACACACACACACACACACACGTGCGCACACAATTTAAATGGAACATAATTTTATACAGTAGCAAAAACATGTCTTATTATTATGGATATGAGACTAGATACAGGCTTGCCATAATTTTGTATTAAAGATATATATTTTATACATTCAAAGACAGGCTATATTTCACATGTTTATTGATACTTGAAAACCAGGAATTTTAGTTCCTCTACCAAGTAATATGTGAATAGGATGCTTCTTAGACCACTCTACACCCTTCATCTCATTGAGAGCACATTGACTTAAAATTTTTTTTTTTTTTTTTTTTTTTTTTTTTTTTTTGGTTTTTTGAGGTAGAGTCTCACTCTGGTCCAGGCTGACCTGGAATTAACTCTGTAGTCTCAGGGTGACCTTGAACTCACGGCGATCCTCCTACCTCTGCCTCCCAAGTGCTGGGATTAAAGGCGTGCGCCACCACGCCCGGCGACTTAAAAAATTTTTAAGTCACTGAAAATGTCTCTTCCCGAAGCAGTCACACATGGACTTTATTCTTCTTCTTCATTGCTTCCTAAGACACAAATATGCTGTAAGGTTGTTAATAGCACAAGCTTTCATATCTAAAACCAATTCATCAGGGATTCCTATTAGTTCAAACTGCAAAATATATCCCAGATTGCTTTGTAGCTATAAGTGTGCAACCCAAGAACTTCTTATTACTTCTGCTCTCACTTGCTGCTGAGGTCTCCTACCTGTACTACCTGCTATGAATGGGAAGGAAGCATTATTTCTAATAATACTTAAAATCTTCCTCTCTTAGAATGTATTTTGGGGGGTGTGTTAAACTACTAAAGCTTATATATTTGGAAGAGTTGCTTTTGTAGTCAACAAACACATCAAGCTGAAAGTGAGTCCATGCTACACTTAGTTCTGTGGTCCCAGCTACTTGGGATACTGAGGCAGGAGCATACAGAGTGAGGTCAAGCCTTGACTCAACAATTTATGAGATCGTATCAAAATAAAAGTACAAAGAGGTCTAACAACGGAATGGAATGAGCGAGGCACTGATTTAGTCCTCAGTACTGGAGAGAAAGAAGAGAAAAGAGGAGAGGTGGGAAAGGAGAGAAGAGAAGAGAAAAAAGAGAAGAGAAGAGAAGAGAAGAGAAGAGAAGAGAAGAGAAGAGAAGAGAAGAGAAGAGAAGAGAAGAGAAGAGAAGAGGAGGAGACAGAGAATTAATTCACCCTGCTGGAATTAAATAATCTCTTAAGATGTAAAACTGAAAGCTAAACTGGTGAGGAGGCCTTTGCAGGATCAGAGTGAAGAAAGATCTTAAGATGGGAGACTTACTTAGAAAGCTTAAATACTGAAAGAGGAAAATAAATATGGAGGGAAAAATGAACTATAGTAAGAAAAGATGAAGATGTGTGATAGAACAAGGGTGCAGGAGGTGGAGACTTGAGTCATAAAGGCAAGGGGACAAAGCACTACCACTCCCCCTTTGCAATTAGCACCTGATTGACTCTCTAGTCGCAGATGAATGAATGCTGAGTGGACAATGAAATGCATAAATGGGTGGAAGCATTCAGGCATACACCAGTACTTAGTAAACTCTCAAAGACCAGACTTTCTCAATTAGCTATGGCCGACCTCTAGTGGTAGAAAAGAAAATTCAATTACTTAATGGCTGGGAATATATAGCAAAAAGGTTCTGTGAATAAATTTATTTACTTATCAAAAAGGTTGAATGACAGGCTGGAGAAATGGTTAAAGTGCATGCCTGCAAAGCCCAAGGACCCAGCTTCAATTTCCTGGGACCCAGATAAGGCAGATGTACAAGCTGACACATGTGTCTGGATTCATTTGCAGTGGCTGGAAGCCGTGGCATGCCTATTCTCTCTCTCTCTCTCTCTCTCTCCCTCTCTCTCTCTCTCTCTCTCTCTCTCCCTCCCTGTCTCTCTCTCCCTCTTTCTATATTTAATAAATAAATTAGTTAAAGATTTTAAAAGTTCAAATGACATGAGAAGTATGAGTCCAGTGATAATTTACTTAAGAGTACAACTTGAATAAATACATGCATGGGGAAAATAATTACTTATTTTGGAATTACATGGCAAAAGCTATATAAAAGTACCTACTTGTTTTAAAATTTAGTAAAGGGGGGAAAAGGCAATTATAACAAATAAAGCTTTGGTTTTAGAAGTCCCTAACATGAGAATGATATACTTAAAAATGATAATAGGGTTTTGAAATATTCATTAAAACTGTAAAGTTATGAAAAAGGTGACAATTTATTTTTATTCTTAAAAATGGTCAATAAGGACTTACTTACTTAGTTCTGTAGTCAATAAGGTCTTACAGTTCAGATGACATCTGCCTAACCACGCTTCACCTCGCTTCACCTCACGGGAAAGGAAAGGCAAGTTTGGCGGGGCCTTTAGGGTCTGCAGGTACTAGCAGACCTCCAGCGGAAGGGCAAGGAAGAGCAAAGTGAGAAATCTGCTGATTCCCACGCTCTTGGGTAGCACACCAGTACCCCAAACCTCTCAAGCAGTGTCCCCAGCCTCCAGGCCAGCCACCTTGGTGCAGGCCAGGTTCCTCCTGCACTACCTGTAGACTACATGTACCCAGGCCAGCACTTCTCCCTCCTTCCCTCCCGTGGCTTTCCTCCCTCTTCCCTCAACTAGGAACCTCTGCCTCATCCCCCTCCCCCTCCCCACTTCATCACAGGCCTGTGCTATACCATCTAACCCACCAATCACTATGTCACCAGACACTGCAGTAGTCCCAACCCCCTCCCACTTTTCCTTGTCACAGGGCTGCATGGTCCCATCCCCCTCCTGCTTTCACACAAGGTGACAGCAGACCCCGCAGTCCCATCCCCTTGACCCTCTGCATCACAGAACCATGCAGTCCCATCCTCCCCACTCCCCAGCCCTGCCAACACCAGACCATGTAGTGCCATTTCCTCCTCTCCTTGCCCCATTGGGCCACTTGACCATGCAGTCCCACACCTAGACCCAATGACTAAAGAGCCCCTCCACCAAGATGTAGGGTCCCTACCAGAGCCGAATGGACTCCTGCCTGAGCAGAGAAGCCCCCTTGCCATCAGAAGCCTAATCTAGTCAAATATAAAAGGGAATAGTCACCAAAGACACTTCAAGGGTAAATTACAGTTTCCACTTGAATTAATAAGATTCCCACACTGTCATAGGCAGATAATAGCTGAAAAAGAATAACATGAAAAAATAGATGGAAGTAAGTCCAACAAAGTTGTCCAGTCCTAAAATGGAAGTCTCTATTCAAAGCATGGAAGAGACAACAGGATCGGAACTCTAAAATGAAGACACAGGCTATGCCACCCTGGCCAAGCAATTTGCAGAACTTGCAGAAAATCAACAAAGATCCAGCAATTGTATGAATGCTGTCCTCACTAGATTAGACCCAATAGAAAACAAAACAAAACAAAACAAGAGAAACAATAAAGGGAAGTCTTCCAATGACAGTTATGTGATCTGAAGGGGAGTGAAAAAAAGAGGACCTCCATAATCAGCTTGCTAAGCTCAGTGAAGACATAAATAAATGCAAGGATGAGTTCCAAGAAGCATTAAGAAAATCAGAAAATGATGTGGCAAGGGAACTTGACAGAGGGATGGACACTATATAGAAAAAGGCAATAGAAAATGTAAACCAAATTGAACAAGTCAAAACTCAATAAAAGCTCTCAAAAACAGAATCAGTCATGTGGAGGACAGAACCTCAGAACTGGAAGACAAGACAGAAGAAACAGCTTGTTGGGACTGGAGTGATGGCTTAATGGGTAAGGCACTTACTTGCCTGCAAAGCCTAATTACCCAGGTTCCATTATTCGGTATCTTTGTAAGCCAGATGCACAAGGTGACACATGCATCTGGAGTTTGTTTACAGTGGCTAGAGGCCCTGGTGTGTCAATTCTCTTTTTCTCTCTTCTCCCACCCTCTTTCTCTCTCTTAAATAAATAAATATAAAATTTATAAAAACAACAACAAGAAGAAGAAACAGTTCATGAGTACAAAAATTTGAATTAGTTCAAAAATTTTTGGGAAAAGAACATGAAGAAACTGGGATACCCTTAAATGTCCCAACATTTGGATTATGTTTATACCAGAAAGGGAAGAAATTCAGACCAAAGGCATGGAGAACTTATTCAAGAAAATTATCAAAGAAAACTTTCCCACCCTCTCAAAAGAGAGTCTCATCAAGGTATAAAAAGCTACCAGTACTCCAAACAGACTGGACCAAAGGAGAAATTCTCCAAGACATATGATCATTAAGACTCTAAACACTGATAGAAAAGAGAAAGTCCTCCAAGCAGCTACAGAGAAACAACACATTAAAAGGTAACTCCATCAGAATTACTTCAGAATTTTCAACAGAAAATCTAAAAGCCAGAAAGGCCTGGAATGTAAGACTAACAAGTCTAAAAACTTAGGGTTTCCAACCTAAACCACTCTACTCAGCAAAAGTATCCCTCATAATAGATGGTGATGGAAAAACTTTCCACAATAAAAGTCAGCTCTAGGCCAGGCGCGGTGGCGCACGCCTTTAATCGCAGCACTCGGGAGGCCAAGGTAGGTGGATCGCCGAGAGTTCGAGGCCACCCTGAGACTACAGAGTGAATTCCAGGTCAGCCTGAGCTAGAGTGAAACCCTACCTCGAAAAACCAAAAAAAAAAAAAAAAAAAAAAAAGTCAGCTCTACAACTGTATGAACACAAAGACAAACCTACAGAGAGTAATTCATGATATTCTCCACATAGAAGAGTCAAACAACCAAACTCAAGTGCCTACAAGAAACAGATCACAATAGTCAAACTCAGAGAAAGCACAAAATACTACAAAGTCCAAGAAAACACGAAACCACATAAACCACCATAATATGGCAGGTATAAAATCAAACCTCACAGTTATTACCCTGAACATTAATGGCATTAATTCATCCATCAAGAGACATAAGCTAACAGGGTGGATCAGAAAAATAGACACCTCAATCTGCTGTCTTCAAGAAATCTAACACGAACCCTAACCCTAACCCTAACCCTAACCCTAACCCTACAATCAAAAAAAAAGAAAAAAAAAAAAAAAAGAAATCTAACACACCACTAAAGGCAGACATTGCCTCAGGGAAAAAGGGTGGAAAATGATAATCCAAGTGAAGAGAAATAAGACACAAGCAAGTATTGCTATACTAATATCAGATAAAATATACTTAAAACCAAAAGTAATTTTAAAAAATACAAAGAAGGCCACTTCTTACTTATCAAGAGAATGAACCAACAAGAAGATATCACAATCATCAATCTTTATACACAAAACATAGGTGCACCACAATTCATAAAGTAAAGCCTACTTGACAACAAAACAGAAATAAACACCAATACCATCATAGTAGGGGTCTACAGTATTCCACTATCAGCAAAAGGTAGATCATCCAAATAGAAAATCATCAGTAAAGTAAGAGAGTTCAACAATGCCATAGATCAATTAGACCTAAGAGACATCTACAGAACATTCTACCAAAAATCTACAGAATACACATTCTTCTTAGCAGCTCATGGAACCTTCTCTAACATAGATCACATACTGGGCCATAAAGCCTGCCTCCACATATTTAGGAAAATTGACATAATTTCCTGCATGATATCAGATCACAATGCTGTAATGCTAGAAATTAACAACAAGAGATGCGCCAGGAGCTTCATCAGCTCCTGGAAACAGAACAACACACTTTTAAAAAATAAATGGGGAGTGGATTAAATAAAACATGAAATAGCAAAATTTCTAAAATTGAATGACAATGAGAACACATCATACTGAAAGTTATGGGACACAATGAAGCCAGTCCTTAGGGGAAAATTCACAGTACTAAATGTCTTCATAACAAAGACAGAGAGATCCCAAATAAATAACCTAATCCTACACTTAAAGGCATTGGAAAAACAAGAAGAATCCAACCCCCAAATCTATAGATCAAAAAGCTACAGATGCAAAGAACTAATCAAGTTCAGAGCAGAAGTTAATGATTTGGAAACTAAGAAAACAAGAAAATTGATGAAATAAAGAGTTTGTTTTTTGAAAAAATAAACAAAGCCATAGTAACAAAACAGCTTGGTACTGGCATAAAAACAGGATTTTAGACCAATGGAACAGAATAGAAGATCTGGACTTTAGGTCAAATAACTACAGCTACTTGATCTCTGACAAAGTCTCTAGCAATGTACACTGGAAAAAAGACAGCATCTTCAACAAATGGTGCTGGACAAACTGGATAATCTTATGCAGGAAAATGAAACTATACTCACACATCTTGCCATGCACAAAAATCAAGTCTAAATGGATCAAAGACCTCAATATAAGACAGAAAACTGCTACTACTGGAAGAAAAAATAGGAGGAACTTTCCATGATATAGGAGTGGGAAAAGACTTCCTTAACAAAACTCCAGAAGCTCAGTAATTCAACCATTGGGATCTCAGGAAGCTGAAAAGCTTTTTTACAGACAAACATAAAATAAACAGAGCCCATAGACTATGTACAGAATGGGAGAAAAATTTTGCCAGCTATACAACTGACAGAAGCTTAATTTCTAGAATACACAAAGAACCTAAAAACCCAAACAATAAAAAAAAAAAAAATCAAACAATTTAGTCAAAACTGGGGCAGAGAAGTGAATAGGGAGTTCTCAGAGGATGAAATACAAATATCAAACACATACTTAAGACAATGTTCAACATGTCTAACCATCAGGAAAATGCAAATTACAACAACAATGAGATTACACTATGCCCCAGTAAAGAGAGCAAACATTAAAAAATCAAGTGAAAACAAATGTTGATGAGGATGTGGAGATCTATGAACCCTCATTCACCGTTGGTGGGAATGTAATATGGTACAACCACTATGGAAAGCAATATGGAGGCCTCTAAAAAGGTTGATTATAGAGTTACCAACAGACCCAGTTATTCCCTTACTGGGCATTTACCCTGGAAACTCCACATTTCAGTTAAGAGATACTTGCTCAACCATGTTTATAGTTTCTCAATTCATAATAGCAAAGAAATGGAATCAACCCAAAAATCCATCATTCAACAAATTTTTTACCAAGATGTGGTATGTCTACATGATGGAATTCTATTTGGCAGCTAGAAAAAATAAAAAAGACACAATGAAATTTGTAGAAAAAATGCTCAAACTTGGAACATATAATTCTCAGTGAAATCACCCAATCACAGACATATAATCCTCACATGATCTCACTGACCTGATGCTCCTAACCTGGATCAGCTCAAGATGCTGACATACCTAATAGGCATCTTGAGGATTGGACAATAGGGAGAGCGGGGCTGCAGGGTATGTTGTAGGTGGGAGAGAGGACACAAAACTGGACCCACATAGAAATGGTACCACAAAATCCTATATCCTGGAAGACAAACTAAAAGGTAGAACTTTACTAGGACCTTAGAGGGAACACCTAAATCAAAGGGCCCTAGAGAGGGTAAGATGAAGCCTAACCTTAATTTTCTCCTGCCTCTTTCTCTTTCTCTTTCTCTTTCTCTTTCTCTTTCTCTTTCTCTTTCTCTTTCTCTTTCTCTTTCTCTTTCTCTTTCTCTTTCTCTTTCTCTTTCTCTTTCTCTTTCTCTTTCTCTCTCTCTCTCTCCCTCTCTCTCTCTCTCATTACCTAGCTTTTTCTTCCTTCTTTGCCCTTGGTGCTGGCCTGTAACTCCCAGTACCAGGATGTGGTTAACATCAACAAAAGTTGATCAGAGAGACCTACATGGTTCCCAAAAGGAGACAGACTTCTGTCAGAGCACTTGATTACTCAACAAAGGTCAATGGTAAGACCCTAGTGCAAAAAACACCATATGCTCTTGGTACAGAACATGGAGAAACATGGATGGAATCTGGAAGAGATCCAGTCCCCAGAGAGTTAGCTTGTTTAGTGCCAGAACTTGTCTAGTGTTTGGGAAACTCAAGGTCTAAGCTACTCAACAACAAACAACCTGATGTGACGTTCACACAAGTGTAATAGTGGCACACAGCCATGGTGGGTAACCAACTGTTCTTGGATTGGCTAACAGATCTTCTCAGTGGAAAGGAAACCATAGCTGAAACTGAGAAACAAGTCAGAAGCCTATCCAAATAATGAGTTCTCCAATATCAAGTTCCCATAAATCTTGGGCTACAAGAGGGCCAACACCTATTAAATTCTTTCTAAACTACACACACACACACACACACACACACACACACACACACACAGAGAGAGAGAGAGAGAGAGAGAGAGAGAGAGAGAGAGAGAGAGAGAGAGAAGCACACCAAGGCCTCCTGCCTCCTGCTTCTGTAAACAAACTGAAGACATATGCACCCGTTTATGTTTGGCTTTACCCAGGGAGTGGGTAATTGAATCCCTGGCCATCATGCTTTATAGACAAGTGCCTTTAAGTACTGTGACATCTCTCCAGCTCCATATTGCTACGATTCTTTTGAGTGTGTTTAGTATGTGTGGTGTGATGTGTGCACATGTGTGCATGTGTAGAATGCTGGGAATCCCTCCTCCATCACTAATCTGTATGTTTCCTTGAGACACAGTCTCTCATTGATTCTGTTTTATTTTGAGTCCCACTGATTCTCTGGACTCTGCTCACTACAGGATAGATATTACAGATGGACATAGCAACAACTAGCTGTTTATGTGGGTGCTGGGGAGTCCAACTCAGGCAGGCCCTCATGCTTCTGTAGAATGCCTACTCAGTAATCTCTGTAGTCCTTGCAATTTTAGTTAAATAGATAATTGCATTTAGTTTTTCTTCTGGAACATTTGTATGCACTCTCTGCAAAGAATAGCTGTTTAATACATGCGATTTCAGAGTTCAACCTTTCTTGTTGACTGGAAGTGATACAATAGCTGCATAGACATTGCTATTTCACTAGATCAGTTCTGCAGTTCTCTTGCTGTTTTGAGAGCTGCCCAGAGCTTTCTCGAGTAACTCCAGGCAACAACCTGAATTATCAAAACAGTATGATGTTCTCAGTCAGTGTTCAATTACCCTTACCATTAGAACAAAGTCAGAGGAAGTGGGAAATGTTTAATGAGAACTGTGGCTTGGATCAAAAGAGAAATCCAGAAAAAAATGTCTTATTTATTTTATTCAAACTGTGCTAGCTTTCAATTTATGCAACAAATACTTGAGATAAATTAACCTTAAAAAAGGAAAGGTTGTGGGGGGGGGGAAAGGGAGGGTATTACCAAGGGATATTTTTTATAATCATGGAAAATGTTAATAAAAATTGAGAAAAAAGTAAAAGTTTATTTTGTCTCATGGCAACAGAAATATATACCATGGTCATATTGCTTTTGGACCTGACAAGTTGTACATAATTTTGGAGCATAGAGGAGGGAAATACTAAGCAAATAACATCCAGGAAGCAAAGAGAGGAAGGGGAAAATGGTCTCAATATCCCTATGAAGGACATACTTTCAGAGACTGAATTTTCCTTCCCCTGAGCACTGCATATGAATGTTCCTACCATTTGCTAATAGATATACAGGCTAGCCTTTGGAGAACACATTTAAACTGGAATGCCCATACGCAAGCTGGATATTTTAAAGGCAGTTTGTTTCAAAATGTGACAATATTCACATACAATATTCACAACTTAACATAGGACTAGTGTGGTTCTGTTTCTCAAAAAATGCCATATTCTTTGGGCCTGTGAGGGAAATTCTGTATTTCCCTGGTTGTCCTGAGTTCACTTTTTCTTTTCCTCTGACTTGTCTCTTAATAGTCACTTATCCCAAGTTATGAGAAGATAGTAATTCTAGATTTGTAGTTACTAAACATATGATATCTTTGTTTTGTATTTGCTGAACTCTCACTTATTCATCTAATATTTAGTCACTGATAACTATTAGCATGTGGTTAATGTTACTGAGAAGATCAGCCTAAGGAAATAGTGATCTATATAGAAGAGAAAAGAAAACTCAGATAGCTCCATATTCAGGAAATTTCCATTGTATTTAAAGAGACTGAGAATCAGCAAATTCAAATACTTTTTTCTACTCCAAAAATATGCCAGAACAGCACAATATGAGGGAACAGGGCAGTTCTTCAATGGAGCAGTTTTGATAATGTCTGAATCATGTTTGGATGTCACAACTGAGAGACACAAATTTCCTGATCATGCAGTTTGACTGCTCTGTGGATATGATAGATATAGTAAACAAAGCATCAATTTTTGTACCCCATTAATTAAAATTTCCTGCATACCCTGCACTTTAACCCAACTCCAGTTGTATTGGGATGAGAGTAGTCAGCACCTAACACAGAAAAGGCATTGCTCGGGACTTCCAGCCAAGATGGCGACTGCCTAGCCATGCTGAAAATTCTGGGGAAAGAAAGGCAAGACATTAAGGGTACGCTGGGGATTTTAGGGGAGAACAATCTCCAATATATTGTCAGTGAGAGGGCACAGAGGGGAGGAAAACAGGGAATCACAGATCCCCTCGCAGGCGGGTAGCCCACCCCTCCCCCCAAATAGCCACCATGTCTGCCACCGCTGCCGCTGATCGATCCCTGCCTGTGGAAGCTTAGACTGCTCTGCACACTTGCCCACTTACTGCTCTGGCCACTGTGCATTCAGTGACTTCTGGCAATAACAGGGAATCCCTGAATCCCTCAGAAGTGGGTAGCCCACCCCTCCCTATATCCACAGCACATCTGCACACAGATCAATCCCTGCATGTGGAAGTTTAGACTGCTCCACCCACTCGCTCGCATACTGCTCTTGCCCGCTGCATGTTCAGTGAGCCCAGTCCCACAGTAACTGCCATGCAAGCTCAGACTGTGTCTCTCACTTGCACCATCTCAGGTGCCATCCCCTACCTGTCTGCTGTACCAGCCATAGCCATTGTCCTGTGGGGAGGGACTGCTTCCGGGTCCCAGTGTTCCCAGCCAGAGTTTGGGCTGCTTCAGTGCTTGGTACTTCAGTGTCCCTCCTAGCATGAACACAGGAAGCTTTGGTGCATTACCACTTGAGAATTCAGGAAACTTTGGCACCCCTGCCAGGCAGTAGATAGGCAGCATTGGCAAGTGAAAGCCACAGCCCAGGCTGCTTGGCAACTGCCCCAGGCTGCCTCAGATTCCCATTGCACTTGAGCCCAGGCTGATCCACCCACCTACGTGCCCATACACTTCCATGGGCAGACCACAGCACAAAAGAAATAACATAAAAAATCAAATGCAAGAAAACCCACTTAGATCACCCAGTCCTACAATGAATACATCTAACCAAAACATAGAAGAGTCATTGGGATCAGAACATCAAATTGAAGCTATGAGCAATGCAACCCTGACCAACCTACTGGTAGTACTTGCAGGAAAGCAACAAAGGACCAATAATCATGTGGATGCTGCCATCACTAAACTAGAACTAATAGATAAGAAATTGGAAGGAGTTCAAAGAGAGTTAAGAGTTTGAGGGAAAGTGAAAAAAAAAGAAGACCTTAAAAATCAGCTGGACATGCTAAATAAAGACATAAAGAATTGCAAGGATGAATTCCAAGAATCATCAAGAAAATCAGAAAATGATGTGAAAAGGGAGCTTGACAGAGGGATGGAAATTATACATAGAAAAGTAGTAGAAAATGCAAACTTAATTGAACAAGTCCAAGACTCTCAAGACGCCCTCAAGAATAGAGTCAGCCAAGTGGAGGATAGAAACTCTGATCTGGAAGACAAGATGGAAGAAACAGTTCGAGAGTTCAAAAATTTCTGTAAATTCTAAAGTTCTTGTGAACAGAACATGAGGGAATTGTGGGATACACTTATACGTCCTAATATCAGGATCTTTGGAATACCAGCAGGAGAAGAAATTCATACCAAAGGCAGGGAGAACTTATTTAACAAAATAATTGAAGAAAAGTACCCCAGTCTCTTAAAAGAAAGGCCCATCAAGATACAAGAAGCCAACATAACTCCAAACAGACTGGACCAAAGGAGAAACTCTCCAAAACATATTGTCATTAAGACTCTAAACATTGACACCAAAGAGAAAATCCTAAAAGCAGCTAGGGAAAAACAGTACACCACTTTCAAAGGTAACCCAATCAGAATTACTTCAGACTTCTTAATGGAAACCCTGAAAGCTAGAAGGGCCTGGAAAGAAACACTGTAAAGTCTATGAATCTATGGCTTCCAACCCAAACTACTCTACCCAGCAAAAGTATCCCTCATAATAGATGGAGAACAAAAAACATTAAATGACAAAACTCAGCTTTACAACTATATGAACACAAAACCAAACCTACAGAGAGTATTTCAGGAAGTTCTCCACTGAGAAGAAACAAATAATCAAACTCAAATGTGGAGAAAAAGCAGATCACATGGGCTGGAAAGATGGCTTAGCGGTTAAGCGCTTGCCTGTGAAGCCTAAGGACCCTGGTTCGAGGCTCGATTCCCCAGGACCCACGTTAGCCAGATGCACAAGGGAGCACATGCATCTGGAGTTCGTCTGCAGTGGCTGGAAGCCCTGACGCACCCATTCTCTCTCACTCTCTCTCTCTCAAATAAATAGATAAAAATGAACAAAAAAATTTTTTTAAAAAAAGCAGATCACAATAACCAAACTCAGAGTAGGCACAAAAAACTTCAAAGTCCATGAAAACACCAACCCACATCTACCATCAGAATATGTCAGGGATCAAATCAAATCTCACAGTCATTACCCTAAATATTAATGGCCTTAATTCACCCATAGAGAGACACAAGCTAACAAGATGGAATACAAAATTAGACTCCTCAATCTGTTGCCTTCAAGAATCCCACCTCACCACTAAAGACCGACACCTCCTCAGCATGGAAGGGTGGACAACAATATTCCAAGCAAATGGGAATAAGAAAGAAGCAGGTGTGGCTATATTAATATTCAATAAAATAGACTTTAAAGAAAAAACAATCAAAAAAGACAAAGAAGGCCACTTCCTAGTTATCAAGGGACCTATCAATCAAGAGGATATTACAATCATAAATCTATATGCACCAAACACAGGGGCACACAGTTCATAAAACAAAACCTACTTGACAATAAAACAGAAATAACCACCAACACCATCATAGCTGGGGACTTCAATACACCATTATCAGTAGTAGACAGATCATCCAAACAGAAACTCCACAGGGAAGTAAGAGAGCTCAACAAAACCATAGATCACTTAGACCTAACGGACATCTACAGAACATTCCATCCCAAATCCACAGACTACATATTCTTCTCAGCAGCCCATGGAACATTCTCTAAAATAGACCATATACTGGGTCACAAAGACTGCCTTCACATATTTAGGAAGATTTACATAATTCCCTGCATGATATCAGATCACAGTGCTATATTGCTAGAAAACAACAAAAGACCTAGCAAGAATCCCAACGACACCTGGAAACTGAACATCACACTTTTAAACAATAAATAGATAGTGGATGAAATAAAAAATGAAATTGCAAAATTCCTGGAATTGAATAACAATGAAAACACATTGTACCACAACGTATGGGACACAATGAAGGCAGTTCTCAGGGGAAAATTCATACCACTCAATACCTTCATAAAAAAGACAGAAAGATCCCAAGTCAATAACCTAACCATCCACCTAAAGGCACTGGAAAAATAAGAAATATCCAACCTAAAGAGCTCCAGAAGGAAGGAAATAATTCAAATCAGAACAGAAATTAATGAATTGGAAATCAAGGAAACAATTAAAACAATTGACAAAACAAAGAGCTGGTTCTTTGAAAAAATAAACAAGATTGTCAAAACCCTGGCCAATTTTTTTCAAGCTAAAAAAGGAAAAGCTTCAAATTAACAAAATTCAAAATGAAAAGCAAAGATCACAAAAGACCTAACTGAAATTGGGAGAATCATCAGGACTTATTTCAAAAACCTCCACTCCACAAAACTGGATAATGTAGAGGAGATAGATAAATTCCTGGACACATACCATCTATCAAAGCTAAACTCAGAGCAGATTAATCACCTCAATGAACTCACCACACTCATGGACATTGAAAAAGTAATAAAAAACCTCCCCAAAAAGAAGAGTCCAGGACCAGATGGCTTGTTAGCTGAATTCTATCAAACCTTCATGGAAGAACTCATACCAATCTTCCTCAAACTGTGCCCCACAATTGGAGATCAGGGAAAGTTACCCAACTCCTTTTATGAAGCTAGTATCACCCTAATTCCAAAACCAGGCAGAGATGCCACAAGAAAAGAAAACTACCGGCCTATTTCCCTGATGAACTTAGATGCAAAGATCCTGAACAAAACCCTCGTAAACTGAATCTAAGAACACATCAAAAGCATTATCCACTTTGACCAAGTGGAATTCATCCCATGAACACAGGGGTGGATCAACATATGGAAATCTGTCAATGTAATACACCACATAAACAAGGTTAAACATAAAAACCACATGATTATTTAAAAAGATGCAGAGAAGGGCCTTTGGCAAGATACAACATCACTTCATGATCAAAACACTAGAAAGAATTGGCATAGTTGGTGCATATCTTAACATAAGAAAGGCAATATACAAAGCTCCGAAGGCCCAAATGATACTTAATGGAGAGAGACTGGAGGAACTCCCATTAAGATCAGGAACAAGACAGGGTTGTACACTCTCACCTCTGCTTTCCAATACAGTACTGGAAGTCCAAGCTCAAGCAATAAGACAAGAGAAGGAAATAAATGGATACAATTTGGAAAGGAAGAAGTTAAGTTAGCTCTATTCACTGATGTCATGATTGTATATGTAAAAGCCCCAAGAGAGTCCATCCCAGCACTCCTGAAGGTGATTAACTCCTTTAGCAAAGTAGCAGGATACAAAATCAATGCACAAAAATCAGTAGCCTTTCTATATGCAAATGACAAAGATACAGAGAAAGAAATAAGGGTCATAGTCCCACTTTCAATAGCAACCAAAAAAAAAAAAAAAAAGAGGAGGACTTGAGAAAAGGAAAGACCTCCCATGCTCCTGAATAGGTAGAATTAACTTTGTGAAGATGATAATCCTACCAAAGGCAATATACAGATTTAATCCAATTCTAATTAAAATCTCTACAGTGTTCTACACTGACATAGAAAAAATGATCTCAAATTTCATATGGAAAGGCAGAAGGCCTCACATATCCAAATGTATCTTCAGCAAAGGAAATAGCTCTGGGGGCATTACCATACCTGATGTGAAGTTATATTGCAAAGCCATAGTAATAAAAACAGCATGGTACTGGCATAAAAACAGGAGTATAGACCAATGGAATAGACTTGAGAACCTGGACTTCGAGCCAAGCAAGTATAGCTACTTGATATTCAACAAAGGCCCAAACCAATATAGGCTGGAAAAAAAGACAGCATCTTCAACAAATGGTGGTGAACACACTGGATAACCATATACAGGAAACAAACTTGATCCACACATTTCACCATGCACTACACTAAAATCTACATGGATCAAAGACCTCAACATGAGATCAGAAACTCAAATACTACTTGAAGAAAATTTAGTAAGTACTTTCCATGATATAGGACTGGAAAAATACTACCTGAACAAAACCCCAGTAGCTCATGATATTAAACAGTCTCTCAACCATTGGGATCACATGAAGCTGAAGAGCTTCTTTACAGACAAGCATACAATAAGAAAAGCCAATAGATTACCCACAAAATGGGAGAAAATATTTGTGGGTTATCCATCTGATAGAGGCCTAATCTCTAGAATCTACAAAGAACTAAAAAATCTAAACAATAAGAAGTCAAGTCAAAAGTCAGAAGTCAAACACCTCACTCACAAAATGGGGCAAAGAGCTGAACAGGCAGTTCACAGAGGAAGAAATACAAATGGCAAACACACACTTTAGAAAATGTTCATCATCCCTAATCATCAGAGAAATGCAAATTAAAACAACTATGTGATTCTACCTTACCCCAATAAGGATAGCAAACATCAAAAAATCAAATGAAAGGAAATGCTGGCGAGGATGTGGAGAAGTAGGAACATTCATCCACTGTTGGTGGGAATGTAGGATGGTACAACCACTTTAGAAAGCAATATGAAGACTCCTGAAATAGCTGACTATAGAGATACCAACAGACCCAGTTATTCCCTTACTGGGCATCTACTCTAAAACCTTCAAGCCACAGGCCAGAGAGCTTTGCTCAACCATGTTTGTAGCAGCTCAATTCATAGATCACTAGAAGAATGTATAACTAAGTGGTATATCTACACAATGGAATTCTATACAGCAGTAATAAAAAATTGACACATTGAAATTTGAGGAAAAATGGTTGAAACGGAAACAAATCATTCTCAGTGAACTTACCCAATCACAGAAAAACAATCGCCACATAGTCTCACTCATCTACAGCACCTAACCTGAATCTACCCAAGATACCTTACATATCCAGCAAGCATCTCATGGACTAGACACTAGGATGGATGGGGAAGGAGGGGAGGGCATCGAAGGGGTGGGAAACACTAATCTAGACCCAAATGGCAATGGTACCATAAAATTCTACTTCCTAAAAGGCAGACCAAATGGCTGAACCTTCACTAGACCTTTACAGGGAACACCTGAACCACAAGACACTGCAGAGGTTAAGATCAAGTCTAATCTTAATCTTCTACATCTTCCCTCCCTCCCTCTCCCTTTCCCTTACCCTTCATCTCTCTCTCTCTCTCTTCTCTCTAACTCTTGTATATTAGTTATCTTTTTCCTCATTTTTTTAGTGGGCACTGACCTGTAACTCCCAGTACCAGTATGGGGCTATCATCCACAATGAGCTTTTGATCAGAGAGACCTACAAGTTTTCCTAAAAGACAGACAGATTTCTGTCAGAGTATTTGATGACCCACCAAATGATAGTGATAATACCCTACTGCTGAAGACACCATATGCAGTTGACACGTAAAATGGAATGGAATGGCTGGAAGCAAGAAGAGAGTCCGTCCCCAGACAGTCAGCATGTCTAGTGCCAGAAGGTGCTACATGGACGACTGGGGGAAAATGACCAATATCTGTCCAAAGCAACTCATGGTCTAACCTACTTAGCAGCAAATAACCTGTTGTGATGCCCACACAAGTGCAATAGTGGCACACAGCCATGGTGGGGAACCAACTGCTCTTGATTTGGCTAACTGATCCCCTCAGTGGTATCAGACCCATAGCTGGACCTGGGAAACAAGTCAGAACCATATCTAAACATTAGCCCACTCTCCAATATCAAGCTACCATCAATAATGGGCTACAAGAGGGCCTACACCTTTTAAATTCTCTATAAAAAAAAAATAAGGGTTATCTCATTTTTCCTGGTGCTAACTTGGTCTCCGTTGGAGAATCTGCTTCTCTTTTTCAGATAGATCTAGATCCTAAGGAGAGAGCCACCCCATCATACCTCAGAAGGGCCCCAGCTGAAACTAAGGAAAATTGACGAAACAAGCAAGGGTTCTGTTTTCCTGATGAACACAATACCAGCAAAAGGGGGAAGGAGACCAACACAGAGAAAAATCAACTCCTAACATATCAGAGAGTCAGAGCCTCAGAGGCCCCCAACACCTCATCACTGAAACAGACCAAAAATGAACCCAACATGGCTCAGGGATATTTTGCAGAAGAGGGGGAGGAAAGCATGTAAAAGCCACATGTTGGGTCATGATATGCATACACATTTATCTTACCCATAACTGTGGGCTAACTCTACAATGTATGTCCCATATACCTTAACAAGGTGGGGCCAATGGGGGGGTAGGTCACGGATGAACCTAATAATGGTACCAAACTGACTGTATTTGCTGAATACAAACTAATTAATAAAAAAATTAAAAAAAGAAAAGGCATTGTTCAACTACAAATGTTAGATATTTTCTGAGTACTCATTAAAGCAATTACTTTGAATACCAGAAATTTTGATGCAAGAAAAGTTTTTTTCCTAGAACTCTAATACTTTCATACAGTTAATACCTACATATTACTCACAGAATAGTGTTTTACTGTATTTATTAAGTTGAAAAGGAGTTTATAATGTCAGGGCATATGTCATCAGAGAGTAAGAAGTAGAAAGTCCCTCTAACCCTGGGGAGGTGAGAGGGGAAAGGAAGAGGGACGCAGTGGGAAGGCATCTGCTGTCAAACAGTTATTCAAGCATGACATGGCCATTGCTTCCTTCTTGTCATCTAGGCAGCTGTGATTATCTGAGAGAGACCTACACAAAACTGAGCCCATTTATGTTCAGTATGGTTGAGGATGGGTTCATGAGGCCCTACCCCTTATCTGAGAATTTTCAAGAAGTTAATGGTTGCTAGAGGAGGATCTAGAGTGCCTTTAGGGACCCAAAGACATTTCATAGTTGCCAGGGTGAAGAGACTTTTAGCCCTACCCCTCTCTGAGAATATATAAATACTGAAAAATTACTAGGAGAGAGATTTTTTTTTTCCTTCAGTGATGTAGCTACCCATATGTTGATCATGCTTCTGTAAGTAAATCTCTTTTCTCATGCTCTTATAAGTGAGCCCAGTTGAACTCATTGGTTCACCAGGCTACATTCGGGTGGCACCTTTTATTTCCATCACTGGTACTCTGTCTATAGTGTTTTGTTCAGAGAAAGTTCACACCACAGCATGCTGCTTGGATGTCTTTGCTCTGTCCTTGGTAGTGCTGGGAAGGCCATCTGAATTTCTGACCTCTGGTGGAGTGACCCGGTGGAGTCACAGGCCTGTTTTGAGTCTTTCACGTGCTGGTCTGAGAGTATATAGATTTCTTAGAGTGACTGCAAGGTAACATATCATCACATGCTACACACTGTGTGCCTTTACAATATGGCCATAGGAGATGTACTTGTTCAGGGGATTGAAGTAGTGCTGCAAAGAAGAAATAATACTGAAATAGCAGGGAGCTGCATAATGGCCAATCTACCTGGGATCCAAGCCAAGCTCCAGAGCATCATCTGCTCCTGTGACAGCCAGGGGATGTTCTCAGTCAGCCAACTGGCTATTAAGTGTTTAACTCACCACAGACAAGCTGTAAGACATTTTTATGGGTACCCAAGAGCCAGTAAAGAAAGGAGAAATGCCATCCTATACCATAGAGCACTTCTGCAACATGAAGCCTTAAATAAGCTTGGGGAAGGGTAGAAAACCCTGGACATAGGTTGGAGATCATCTCTGGAACTCAGCAGATATTAATTAGGTCTTTAAAACTAGAAAAATGTGGATACTTGTTTTACTTGTTAGCAATACTATTTTGCTTTTTCCACATTATTAATGCTAATGGTGACTTAGAGCAAGATAAGTGTGTGTGTGTATGTGTGTGTATTTATGTGCTCATGCAAACACTGTTATAGCAGAAGCAGTCATATGAACTGGTAGCTATTAATAGAATGTCTAAGAAACTAGGGACAGCTTTTGCCAGTGCTCCTAATATACAAGGCCTTATACTGAAACATGACTACATTGATTGACACTACCTACACAAGACGATCATAAGAGGAAGAAAAGATCATGACATCAAAATAAAATAGAGACTGTTTGAGATGGGGAGGGGATATTACAGAGAATGGAATTTCAAAGGGGAAAGTGGGGGGAGGGAGGGTTTTACCCTGGGATATTTTTTATAATCATGGAAGATGTTAATAAAAATTGAGAAAAAATTTTAGTAGTAACATAGAACTATTTAGAATTCAAAATTACAAAAAAAAATTTGTCCATGATACAACAAATAAAATCAAGAATCTTTGGAGTGAAGCTGGTTTACCCATTCCACAAAGATTTACTTCATGTGCACATTTTGGATGCTGTAGGTCCAAACAGGATCACCTACTCATGACTCTTCAGCTATGTTGCATTCAGGTTCTCATTGTTGGAAGAAATCACCTGACCAAGAACAGCTTATGGGGAGGAAAGGTTTATTTTGGCTTACTGACTCAAAGAGAGGCTCCATGATGGCAGGGGGAAATGATGGCATGAGTAGAGGATGGACATCCCCTCCTTGCCAACATCAGGTGGACCATAGCAACAGGAGAGTGTGCCAAACAATGGAAAGGGGAAACTGGCTGTAGTACCCTTAAGCCTGCCCCCAACAATACAGTGCCTCCATGAGGCGTTAATTCCCAAGTACCCATCAGCTGGGAACCTAGAATTGATAACACCTAAGTTTATTGGGGGGGGGGGCACTTAAACCACCACGTATGTGGAATAAGTTTGGTTGTTATATGAATAGAGAGGATCATAGTGGCTAAATCATAGGACCAAGCTAACATACATAGAACACAAAAGGTGTCTAGCTTGTAATAAGAGCAAATAAATGTAGTTTATTATTATCATTTGACTTATGTTAGTAATAATCACTTTAGTCATGAAAAGGGATAAATATGTTCCTCCAAAGAAAATGTAAATAAATCAAGCTGAGGATAATTCTAAGACAGGATTATTTCCCATTGAAGAATAAGGGATAATTTTTAGCAAAGTGACATTTGACTTGAGACTTAACACTGGCTTCATGAGCAAACCTGAAAGAAGAATATATTCCAGGAAATATAGTAAACTGACCAAGAAAAAATATAGAGAGAATGTGGGGCTTAAGAAAAGTCAAATCAGCAACAGAGAACATAGGTAGAGGGAACGTGGTCACTGTCTTGCATGGACTGGACCCCCATGCCTATCCTTGCTTTTCTCTGAACTCCAGACTGCTGGCTTCAGAAATAAAAGTACTTATTATGAGCCTACACTGGGAGAAGTCCATTTCTTCCTAATGTGTTTGCCTCAAAGCCTGGTACACTGCAGTTCAGAATTAGATGCCAATGAAGACAGGGAGATTTAGTCCAGATTCTGAAGGAATTTTTCCTGAGAATTTGTGGCATTTTTCATTAAAAGAGGGAATTGAAGTAACCAAAGCTTAGAGGCCTTGCTCCTTCTTTTAAATAAATATTCTGTTCTACACATTCCCTTCTTTTGGAAATTTTACTCTACAAATTTACTTTCAAGTTATGTACTCCATAGATGTATATTTTTTTATTAAAGACATTTTATTAACTCATTTATTTATCTGAGAGAGGCAGATAGATAAAGAGAGAGACAGAGAAAAGAAACTGGGCATGCTAGCATCCCTAGCCACTGAAAACAAACTCCAGATGCACTTACCACATTGTGCATTTGGCTTTACATGGGTACTGAGGAATCAAACCTGGGTCATTAGGCTTCACAGGCAAGTGCCTTAACTGCTAAGCCATCTATCCAGCCCCACTTGTATAAAATTTTAACTCTATCAGGGCAATATTATTTCATTTTGTGTGGAATTTATTTTCAAATATGATGAGTACAATATGAAGGAAGTTCAATTGAAAATAATATAATAAGGTGATCTCAGCAGAAAATTTTTACTAGGGACTAAGGAATTTTGGGCAAACTACATACTACAGTGGTGATTTCTACCACTTGAAAATGGGCTAAAATTACATCTTGTACAAATTTTAGTGATAAACCATTACATATTCCTTTATGGACTTACAGTAGTATTTTGTTAAGTGATTGAAGAAAAATTTCAATTTCTAAATATTTAACTCCTGGCCTGGACTGTATACTTCAGTGATAGGTTTAACATCTTTAAGACCCTTGATTTGATTCCCAGAATCAAAACAAAGCCAACAAACTTTTTCAGATATTAAAAACATTTTTATTTTACAAATTACTGCTTAAAATATATTTCAACAGACTAATAAAAATAATAAAATGGAAAAAACTAAAATTTTCCATTAACCTATCACCAAATGATGTTAAAGGTTTTTAAAATGTCTTTTTACCTTTTGCAAATGTGTTATTACTTAATGTAGCAGTGTGAATTATAGTTTTCTAAAAATGGCTGCATGTCATCCCCAGAGTCTGTAAACATGTTATATTCTATGGAAAAAATATATTGTATATGTCATTGACATGGATTACTGGGCTGAACTTACTGTAATCAGGATTTAAATATTTAGAAATTGAGGCTCACTGCAACTTTTCTCTTGTCTGGTCACCAACCTGTGTTGATCACTGACATATCCCCAGATATACCAAGGCAGGACCAAACTTGCATAAATATTTTGTCTTTAGTCTTATTATTCTGTAGTATATTACTAATATTTTACCAAAGTAGTGTCTTCTTTATTATGGCAAACAATAGATGTGATTTTGTCTTATTAATAATTATTCATCCCTGAGAGTACAGTGCATTTGTTTTTATTGAGTTAAGTATAATTTCTCAGAGATCTTTAATTTATTATTAAACCCTGATTGATATAGAACACATCTAATAAGAAAATGACCCAGAAAGAGAAACATAACTAAAAGTAAAGCTTCCATTCATAAAAGAGGTGACGTGATATGAGGATAACTGGTCCATAGGAAATATTACGTCCTGCTGGACCAGACTCGCTGACCTGTGAGTGCCTAGGTTTGCTTTTTGAGTTCCGATGGCTTTCTGTGATGCTATTCCTTTGCTTTGTTCTTGACATTGAGAGGAGTACTGGGTGTACAACTCTTCTCCCTGCTCTTTCTAAAGGTTACTTTCATATTGCTGTAAAGCCTAGAAATTGCATTCAGGGCATAAGAAATCACAGGATTCACATTTATTGGTCAATAAGGTCAGAGCCTTCCAGGTTATTTACTTCCTTCTTATTTCTGAGGGCAATAGCCAAATCCAGAGATTTTAAAAAATTTGTTCTTATTTACCTCCCCACTGCCCTTCAACATTCCCCTTCTTTCCCTTGGTATCCTTTTTTTGACCTCTGTGGAACCTCCTTTTTCTCTCTTGCAATGTATATTCCACTGCTCTCCTTTATCTTCCCTTATACTTTTCTTTAGACCATCCTCATCCCTTTCCATGTTCCCCACTCTACTTTATAGATACACACACACCCCTTAAAATTTAGATTCTACATGAGAGAAGAAGATTACTTTACTTTGCTTAATTTAATCACCTCCAGTTGAATCCATTTTCCTGCAATTATCATAATTTCAGTCTTCTTTAAGCTGGCTAAACTTCCACTAGGTATATGTACCATATTTTCTTTCCATTCATCTACTGATGGATGTCTACATTTGTTGTATTTCTTGACTATTGTGAATAGTACATTAAAATCATAGGTGGGCAAGAATCTCTGTACTACTATAAGTTATAATTTTTTGGATATGTACCCAGAAGTGGTGCAACTGGCTCATATTGTGGTTATGCCTTTAGATGTTAAGGAACCTCCATACTGATTGTGATAACTGAAGTTAAATTCTAGTCAACAAGGTCCTTTGACATGGAGCCTCCAACTGTCTGCTTGGCTCACTCCTCTGTTGCTTTGCTTCTGCACCTATGGATCCCACATCAGCACCACCTGGGAAACCACAGCAGGAAGGATGCTGCCCTGCTGTACTTAAAAGCTCTAGGGATGGTGCTCTGTGACCTGGGTTGTAATAAACCTCCAAGGTGGTTCTGTTGTAAGAGATTTGATACTGTTGCTTTTGTGATGATCATTTGGGGACATTTTTGAAACCATAAGTGATAGCAAGAAAGATCCACTAAAGTTTTTCCCTGCAGGCTGTTTGAACAGCTTTTTGTCAAAGTGGGTCATTAGCCATTTTTCATTCCTATTAACAGATGATAATTAAGAGGCCTATGTAGAGGACAGAGAGCTGAAATATTCCCTGAGCAATATCCCCAACTGACCCCTCCCTCTTCTGTAAGAGAAAACTGTTTCCATATTTCACATGAAATACTTGATTCTTAGGCAAGTGACTAGTTATCAAAATAATGTGTCAGTAAAGTCAGATTTATTAAATAACATAAACACTATAACCACACTGTAACACCTTAGTATTTTTTTTTCTCCTGAATCTTGAAGGCTAAAGCTTTAGTATGTGTATTGCCTAGATTGCAAAGGGTACAGAAGGAGAGAAATAACCATTAGTCTCACAAACATTAAACAATAACTAAAATCTTCTAATCAATAAATAGAGTTATCACATTGGCCTCCACCTAGTTTTCTCATCTTAGTTTCTTAATGTTTTTTTTTTTTTTTTTTTGGTTTTTCGAGGTAGGGTCTCACTCTGGTCCAGGCTGACCTGGAATTAACTCTGTCATCTCAGGGTGACCTTGAACTCATGGGAATCCTCCTACCTCTGCCTCCCAAGTGCTGGGATTAAAGGCGTGCGCCACCACGCCCGGCTCAGTTTCTTAATGTTGACCCAACCCTAGGTCTTAGTTTCCATGCCACAGTCTTAGTTCATTGCTATATTTTAAATGTGTCATCCTAAATTGATATATTAGATTATATCTCTCTGTAGAAGACAGCTTCAGGTTCACTAAGATGAACTTCCAGACTAGGCACAGTTATGGAGAAAGGAATTTACTGGAGTTTACAGATCCAGGGGAAGTTCCATAATGGCAGAATATGGCCAGCTTTCACAGGACCAAACACAGAGAGAAGCACAAGCCTAAATGTCAAAAGCCACACAGCACACTTTAGGAACTCCTGCTAGGCACACTTTGCATATATTTAGATTGAAATCTCAAACCCATCACCACACCTTAAGATCTTCCCAGTAACACCTCCTGTAGCCAGGTGGCTGCAGATGCAAACTACAAACTAATAAAACAGTGAATATATTGGGGGCCATCTATTCAAATGACAACATTCTGCCCCTGCCCCCCCAATAGAATCATAACCATCACATGTTGTAAATTGTACGCAGCTCAATTTTAAAGGCCTCCATATTCTTGGCCAATTTAAGATAATAGGCCCTATAAAATCAAACAAGTTAAATACTTCCAACATATAAAGGCACAGAGTAAATATTTTCAACTAGTATAATGTATAGCAAGGAGAGAAAAAAACATTGCAAACTCAACCACCTTCAACAAACATCAAAGTTCTGTAGTTTAAGTTCAATATAACCAGAGACTGATAGTCTCCATATTTTCCCATTTCACCCCTCCAGCTGGGCAGGGTAGCCAAGGAACACTTCCATCCCAGGCCAACAGTGTTCTCTATGGTACCACTTGCATGGTCCTGGAATAACCAAAACATCCTCAGGTCTTCATAGAAACCACAGTCTATCTTTCAAAGACTCTTTCAGCCTATCAGGGCATCAGGCCCAACCTCATGGCACATCTCAGCAGTGGCTCCTGGAACTGTATGTAATTCATGACCATTACTCACATTTTTCGTGCTTCTAAAACCAATACCAAGTATGCAAGACACAGCCATATTCTTAATTCAGGGACAAAGTAAATCATAACCTTGACAAGCAGGTTCCTTCTCTAGTCAACTCTTTCTAAAAGAGTTTACATTTTTATGACAGTCTTTCCTTAGGCATTCTTTACATTAATTTAACATAAAGCAGTTAGGCCATCTTCCTTAAGACTGCTAATGTGTTTGATAATAGAAGGTTCAGTAACCGCCAAGACCAGTCTCAGTGTCTTTAATTTTAACTTGCTTGAGGTTTTCCAACTTAAAATCTTAAATCTCTCAGTCCAATATCTTTTTTTTTTTTTTTTTTTTTTTTTTTTTTTTTTTTGGTGTTTTGAGGTAGGGTCTCACTCTGGTCCAGGCTGACCTGGAATTAACTCTGTCATCTCAGGGTGGTCTTGAACTCATGGCAATCCTCCTACCTCTGCCTCCTGAGTGCTGGGATTAAAGGCATGCGCCACCATGCCCAGCTCAGTCCAATATCTTTAGCCAAGCACACTAGTCCATAAAAAAATGTAACCTTGACCAAACTCTCTGGGCCTGGGAAGCAGGACATAGGCAGCCCTTATGCCAGTAGCCCAGTTCTAACAAAGTCCTCTGCAGTCTTTCCTTCCCCCTAGAAAGCTCATAAGCCAAGCCTCAATTTTCAATACTGTCTGCACTTAACATTCTCAAACTCTCATCAGAATAGTCCATAAAACTTGGATTACCACTCCTGAAGGCAACTTCATTTGCAGGCACCAAGTCCTTGCCCATTCCTCCAAAACAAAAGTTCCAAAATATCAACATCCACATGGCCAAGTTCATCTCAGTCCACTCATTGGTACCAACTTCTGTAGCAGACAGCTTCAGGTTTGCTGAGATGAACTTCCAGACCAGAATCAGATATGGAGGAAGGAATTCATTGAAGCTTGCACATCTATGGGAAGTTTTATAATGACAGAAAAAGCTGACCTTCTTTCAAAGGACCAAACACAGAGAGAGAAGCACAAGCCTTAAAGTCAAAAGCCACACAGCACACTTTAAGAACTCCAGCTAAACCCACTTTACATATCTTTAGATTGAAATCTGAAACCCAGCACCACAACTTAAGATCCACCCAGTGGCACTGCCTCCATCCAGGTGGCTACAGATGCAAACTACAAACTAATAAAATAGTGAATATATTGGGGGCAATCTATTTAAACTACCACACTCTCTAAACCCATGTTAGATGGTTTTCAGAGGTAGAGTAAGCTCATATTTTGTCTTGATGTGGAGCCCACATGATGGCATTCATGGTTTGTAAGAAAAGAGACAAGAAACTCATTTTGTTTCACCATGAGATGTTGGCTGCTATGTGATGGTATAATAAAAACATACTCATGCAATCATATTAGTTGAACTTTCCAGTCAGTGATCTCTACCTCCCCAAGTTGCAGGGGTGTATCACACAATGCCAGCATTGTACATGTATTCTGAGAATATGAACTCAGGGCCTCATACTTGCACAGCAAGAACTTTATCCACTAAGCCATCTCCCACAAGCAATTTTTTTGTTTTGTTTTGTTTTTCGAGGTAGAGTCTGACTCTGGTCCAGGCTGACTTGGAATTAACTCACAGTGGCTGACACTATCTACACAAGACCTGCATAATAGGAGGGAAAAATGATGACATCAAAATGGAAGAGAGACTAGTTAGAAAGAAGGGACTCAGTGGAGAAGGGATTTAGGAAAAAGAGAAATAGTAGGGGGGGCTTATGGCTATGGTATGCTATCTATATAGAAATTGTCAATAAAAAGTTAAAGAAATTGTCAATAAAAAAAACAAATAAAATTTGCCTTAGAGCACTGTAATAAAGCTAGTAATTATATAGTGAACAACTCCACACAAATAGTGAAGAGAGTAGGTACCCCCTTCAGCTCCCACTAGAAAATAGACAGATTCATTATATTTATTTAACTTTTAAAGGCCAGATTTTTGATTGGTGTAGTTTTGGCAGATGAGTCAAATAGGTTATATTCCAAGTCTATAGATTGCTGATACATATACCATATTAAAGTTCACAGTTAACTTTTCCATGAATTTATAAATTTTAAGTTGCATATTTAAGTATGGATTCTGGAATCAGTCTATTCATATCTGGCAAATCTCTCTCTCTCTCTCTCTTTTTCTCTTTCTCTCTCAATCTCTCTCCCCCTCCTTGCATTTCAATACCTTTCTATTTCTCCTCCCCAACTCACATACTCAGTAAATCAAATCAAAATGCTGTATTGCTCATGACTTTTTAATCCTCAATTATTATATACAATAGGAACCTTATCTTATGCACACTTATAATTATAATGATAATTATAAAGGTAAGTCAAAAATTCAAATAGTCTAGGGCTGGAGAGATGGCTTAGCGGTTAAACGTTTGCCTGTGAAGCCTAAGGACCCCGGTTCGAGGCTCGGTTCCCCAGGTCCCACGTTAGCCAGATGCACAAGGGGGCGCACGCGTCTGGACTTCGTTTGCAGAGGCTGGAAGCCCTGGCGCGCCCATTCTCTCTCTCTCCCTCTATCTGTCTTTCTCTCTGTGTCTGTCACTCTCAAATAAATAAATAAATAATTAAAAAAAAAATCAACTAGTCTATATGCCAAGTCAATGATGTTTATGTTGAGTATCATATGTGAAGTTACAAGCCAAATGAACCATTTACTAGATGAGGTTGTTACTGGGTTTTGCATTTGACCATCTCTCACAGATGTTCTATAAGCCATTTCACATTTTATTTTAAATGGCAGACTAAGGTCCAGTTGAGATGGTTAAAAGCAGCAATCTGGGCATGTTTCAAAAAAAAAGCTGCCTGTGAAAATCAGTAGAGTTAGAATTATGAATGACATAAGCTATTATTTTGTCAGTTTCATTTGTGGTAAAAATGAATGGAAACATTTTACAAGTATTTAATTTGCCACAGAAATAACCCATTAGAGTCCCACCTCATGGACCACCATTAACCTATGAGAGAAAGCTGTTCTTTTGTGGATTTCAAACACAAATACATTTAAAACAAAATGCATTGCCTTTGAAACATGCTATGTGTGTTCCTCTCCATTTGTGGTGGTTCCTGTTTATAGTAGCAGGATTTGCTTTTGAAGGGATCCTGGGACAAATTCTCCATCTGCTTTCAACATTCAAGATCTTCGTTGATTTTTGTTAGGTCAGGACAGGACAAAATGGAGCCACTGAGGACAGCAGGAGGGCAACAGGACATAAGGAAGTAGGTCATCCACATTCCTCCAGGAACTTCCCAGCCATTATCCCTTCCTTGCTTAACAATGCCTCAGGTCTAGGTTTCCTGCCCCCTTATCTCTCAAGTCACAGATCACTGTTCTGGTCTCACCCCTAGCTATGTGAAATGGCTAATGTAAAGAACAAAGGAGTTGTTTCCACTTCCTTACCTCCCGCCAGCTGAAGAACTCCATATAGCCCACTATTTATAATCTCAAAGTTGGCTGTACTATGCTCTTGAGAATCAGTCCTGGAAGCACGTGTTTGCCCCAAATCAAAGCTTTCATATTTGCCTGAGAGTGGTCTCTGTGTTCTTGGTCACTCCTTAACCTTACATCTGGTACCCTGTCTCAGATAGGAAGGCTTCTGGTTGCCCTCTTAGGCGGCCAAACCTCCTTTCTCCTGATTAGACCACTGACCTGTCATTTAACCCTCTGAAGACTTTGAACCATCCCTGCCTGGTAATTCAGCTTCACTCTTCTTCCCTTCTTCATCTCCTCCTTCCTTTTCATTAAGTGTCCCTCTCGGGTTGGCCTGCTCTCGGGTTTCATCCCTCCTCAAGGAAGTTGTGCCAGCATGCCAGGCTACACCCCTCAACCATTAGGCCCCAATCCCAGATCTCAAGAAAGATGCACTCTCAACACCTTGGGTCTCACTGTCAGGTCTACCATACCCTAAGGGATGCCTTTTGGTTTGATTACCATCTCAGGACACTCCCTCTCCCTCCCTCCTTTTCCTCTCCCTCCTAAACTCTTATCTTCCACTGCCAACAACTTTCATCTTCCACAACAGCTGCTTTCACCAATGGGAGCATAGTCACTTTCCTTGCCCAATAACAGGCTAAAATGACAACATTTGTGACCTGTACAGCTGCTGCCCATGGGAGGCGCAGGCCCCTTTCACCCTAATGGGCTAAAGAGTCATATTGGTGTTCTCTATAAATCCATCATAAGCTCTGGTTTATATTTTTTTCACCCTTGTTTTGCTCTTTTCCTGTCTCCTTAAGAGCTTAAGGCCTCTACAACACTTGGACAACATATTATCTTTCTCTGTAACTCTGCTAGGCCACAATATAAGCTGGACAATGGGTCCACATGGCCTTAAAATGGTACTTTAAAAAAAATTGATTACTTTAGTTTATTTGAGGACAACCGAGAGAGAGAGAAAAAGGCAGAGAGAGAGGGCAGGGTGAGACAATAGGTGTACCAGGGCCTTCAGCCACTGAAAATGATCTCTAGATGCATGGGCCACCTTGTGCACATGCATCTGGGTTATGTGGGTCCTGGGGAATTGAGCCTTGAACGGGGGTCTCTAGGCTTCATACGCAAGCATTTAACTGCTAAGGCATCTCTCCAGGCCCTGAAAATGGTACTTTTGATTTCCACATTCTCACTGACTCAAAAAACTTCTGCCAACGTACAGACAAATGGTCTGAAATACCTTATTTTTCACTCTTCATGCATAGCCTTCTCTGTGTTCTATCTCTTTTTCTCACCAGGTGCTTCTACCCATCTTTCCCCAACAGCTCCTTTGGCTCCTCCAGCTCCCTCAGCCTCTCCTGACACCCTGCCTGGTAACAAGACTGATTTTAGCCTCTGAACTTGTAAATAAAATAAAAATTTAAGCCGGGCATGGTGGTGCACGCCTTTAATCCCAGCACTCGGGAGGCAGAAGTAGGAGGATCACCTTGAGTTTGAGGCCACCCTGAGACTCCATAGTGAATTCCAGGTCAGCCTGAGCTAGAGTGAAACCCTACCTCGAAAAAATAAAAAAGAAAGAAAGAAAGAAATTGAAAATGGGAATGCATAACTTCTGAATAAATGAATGGATGTGTGAAAGGGAAATGGTTGCCTAGAATCTATATGAAAAGTGCACTTAAAGTGAATGTGTGTGTGAGTATGTATGGGGCTCACAGCCCAAAGGCTGCAGAATGATTTCTGTTCTGAGTGGTGCCATTTCATTATAGGAATGTTTTCTCTCAAGCCCACCATACTATATGGCACAGCTAAGTTTTACTGTTGAGTGTCCCCCCAGAGGGAACACTAAATGTAATTAAGATCATTAAAAAAAAAAAAAAAGGAAGATTCTCCTACTCTTTCTCTCTCTCTCTCTCTCTCTCTTTCTTTCTTTCTTTCTTTCTTTCTTTCTTTCTTTCTTTCTTTCTTTCAGAGTGACAGAGAAAGAAAGAAGGAAAGGGGAGGAGAGAGGGAGAGAGAGAATGGGCATGCCAGGCATTCCAGCCACTGCAAACGAACTCCAGATGCATGTGCCCCTTGTGCATCTCGCTAACGTGGATCCTGGGGAATTGAGCCTTGAACCAGCGTCCTTAGGCTTCACAGGCAATGCTTAACCACTAAGCAATCTCTCCAGCTCCAGATTCTCCTACTCTTAAAGAGTTTTAAAATGGCAAGATCAAAAAGATGCCTTGTATCCCCGAGGGAAGACCGAAACTATTCCTGGAATTTCGGTGGGCGAAAGCTCTTTCTTAGATTCCCTGCCTTGCAGAGTCAGGGGGCTGCAAGCACTGGGAATCTCAGGATCCTGGCCCCAGCATTATGATAGGAAAATGCCAAGTTTCTATTAACAGATGGGGACTTCTTATAAGAAATTTGTAACTATTTTAGGTTTACTTTATCTTTCTGTGCTTCTATGGAACTACTAACAAACAACAGCCTCAAATTTTATGCTTAAATTTTGAAGTACCCAATACTGAATTTGTAAAAAGTTCCTGAAAATGTTCAAATCTGCTTTCATTCTTTTTAATGTGTTTTAGGAAAGTTTTAGGAAACAAAGTTCCAAAATCAATATCTATATGTTTACTCTGGGTAAATAGTATAAGTCAAATCTGATCTACTCTTTCCTAAAAGAAAGTTATTTCAAAAGGTCTTCTGAAAAAAGGTCCTATTATAAGTCTTATGGTAAGGACAATGAAAGTTTTTGTTAATAGTTATGAGATGAACTGACTAAAGAAGATAAACTGGAGAGAAAACTTTATATGTTGGACATTAAATGTTTGAAAAAGATTGTTACAGAGTGGTTACATGGATTGTAAAGTAAAAGTATGTAGATGAAGATATGAAGAAAGTATGTAGATGAAGATAGGAGTAAGCTTAAACAGAAGGTTAAAGACAAAGTACTTAATCAGATTACAGACTTCCTGTGATATCAAATGAGTATTAGCCTAAGGCTCACATCAGACTAACAAAGTATGGCCCTGGCTCATAACAGGTCGCTATGCTATTCAGTTTGTAAACCTAACTTTAACTCATTAATGTTTATCTGGTCATAATAATGGTTATGAAAGACTGAATTTAGAGTACCCAATCAAGTTAAATAGGTTCCTCTATTTGTCAACCTTTTAACTAAATCTTAAGGTTAAAATTGACTCATTAATATTTAATTCTCTCCTAAGGTTATTATATCTAAAGCCCTGCCTCAAAAAAAAAAAAAATCTCACAGAGGAACTACTTACTCTTTTTTTTCTATTTTATAAGGTAAATAGACCATATTAAAAACATTAAATAGTGTTTATCTGTCACACACTTAAGAAACCATTTGCTTCATTGTAAACAGTAAAAGAAAATTTTAAACAAAGTTATGTTGTGATTTTTTTTTTAGATTTTCTCATTTTTTATTATTTTTTTGTTTCCTGAAATTACACCCTTTCTCTTCCCCTCTCTTTCGCCAATTCCCAGCTCAGTCAAATAAAACTGTAATGAGAACGTATAACAGTGTCCCAGGAGACAGTCCTTTGATGGCGAGTCCAGCCTGTCCTGAGCACATGCAGAGTTAGATTATAATCATCTGTATCACTGTCAGCCTCATTAGATCAGAGCTCTATACAGACAAGGATCATATGTTTTGTGAGTTTCTTATTCCCAGCCTCCACCCCTCATGCCCCCGCTCCGGGCTCAAAGATATTCGGAGAAGACTTTAGTTATGGGATGTAGGTGGGGACATAAAGTAGGGGAGGAAGCTCGAGGGATAGGCATCATATAGAACTAGAACATACTGGAGGGTTGCCAAGTGTTTCTTCATGCCACGCAGTGATTCCTCATGACTTTGCTGAGCCTGCTTCTGTCCCATCTCTGCTCTGCTCTCTGTGCCCAAATCCCATTCCATCTTCGTGTCAGCCATAGTCTCTGCCTTGGTGCAATGATTAGTGCAAGATTTCACACTATCTAACAGTAGTCCAGGGTAACTATCCATGTAGGTATGGTGCATCTCTGGATACAATACACCAAAAGCTTGAGGTACTCAGCCTTGCCATGCCTTCCCTCCATCAAAGAACAAGAAGCTCTCCAGACATGCTTTCTGAATGACCACATGGCTCTGGGCACTGGACTTCTGCATTATGCATGGCTGGTGATAGGGTTCAGGCTCTTAGTTTTGAAGGTTAGAAAGACCAAATCCAGGTTGCTGCATCTTGGAAGGCTCTTGGTGCTTATACCATGGCAGAAGTCTGAAGGGAAAAGAATATTCATCCAAGTCCAGCCACTAGAGGTTCACTGGCAGTCTGACAGCTCGGAGGAGAAATCTACCTATGTTGTGATTTTAAGATGTAATTCCTCAATTCCTCCAAAAATTAGTCTTTATACCTTAGCTCCAACTTATGCCATTACCTAACAAGTTTACCAAATTATCCAAAGTATAGTCATGGAGTTGGTTAAGGACATAATAGTTATAGATTGTGTCATAAAATTTTGTGTATGTTTGGTAATCAATATAGTTTTATAAAATTGATTTTGAAGAGATTGAAAATATTTCTTTTTGTCTCAGCAGTTAAAGGTGCTTATTAGCAATGCCAGATGCACATAGTGGAGCAAACATTTGGTAATTGGTACTTACATTCATATACAGATTAGTCAAAGTTGTTTTCAAACACAATTGCTGGTCCTGGACTCTTCTTTTGGGTTTTTTTTTTTAATTAATTTTTCAATCTCCATGAGTGTGATGGGTTCATTGAAGTGATTAATCTGCTCTGAGTTTAGCTTTGATAGATTGTATGTGTCCAGGAATTTATCCATCTCCTCCACATTATCCAGCTTTATGGAGTAGAGGTTTTTGAAATAAATCCTGATGATTCTCCCAATTTCACTTATGTCTGTTGTGATCTCTCCTTTTTCATTTTGAATTTTGTTAATTTGAAGCCTCTCCTTTTTTTGCTTGATCAAATTGGCCAGGGATTTGTCAATCTTGTTTATTTTTACAAAGAACCAGCTCTTTGTTTTGTCAATTGTCTTAATTGTTTCCTTGTTTTCCAATTCATTAATTTCTGCTCTGATTTTAATAATTTCCTTCCTTCTGGAGCTCTTTGGGTTGGATTTTTCTTATTTTTCCAGTGCCTTTAGGTGGATGGTTAGGTTATTGATCACTAAGTTTTTACACTGTCTTGCCTTTTTCCTGGCATACAACTTCTAGATTAAATTAATTGCCTTAAAGTTATTGATAAAATAAATGATAAAATATTGTTTTCATGGCTCCTAAAATATTTTGTCTATATTTATAACTGACAGATACTTAAAATACAGAATGTGTATGCTTTCTATGACCCAGATATAGCTTACACTGTCACTTAACAAATAAACTTAAATACCAATCAGAATGATTTTAAACTATTGTGTGATTCTCTAACCAGATCTGGTAGTCTGACAGCTTGGAGGAGAAATCCACCTATGTTGTGATCCAGCAGATCTGGTTAGAGAATGCCAAACAGATATGTCCTACACTTTTTTTTTTCTAATCTTATTTGCTAATCAGATATGTACAGTCTCTCTGACTGAGTAATTACCATATGTAGAAGCAAAAATCAATTGGAAATATTGGAGTTAAAAGGATAACCAATATTTTGGTTCCTGCTCCCAGGTCAAAAGGCCACAGGAGATGATGGGACACTTGAAGTACTATTCTCTGGAAAGTTAACTGTCTTCTTGGTCAGAGAGGATGTGGAGACCTGGAAATGAATTCCAAGTCAGTGTGTCTGTAACAGGAAAGTCACATCAGAGGAGAATCAGTCCTCCAGGCTTCCCAAAAAAGAGGGAGGGCCACTTGGTCAGCATGACCTTGATTTATCCCAGCAGATGACAATGCTGAGAGATATAGAACTCCTTACAGTTCCTTAAAAGTCTCTCCTAAAGCACCATTAGTGAACTTCAAAATGCACAGTTAATTCTGGCAGCCTACATGGACTTACTCACTCCATGAGAAAAATATAACTACAATATAAACAATGATTCAGACTAATAGGCTCCTCTGGCTGACTTAAAATATTAGACTCTAACATTCACTCAAGTCTTCTGCCTCTGCCTGTCCCTGATTAACTTCACTTACTTTGCACCCCAGTTCCTCCCACTTCTCTTAGCCAGAATCAAAACTATTTCTTGGGCTCCCTCTTTCCTTAGCTTTTACCCTATCTCACCCAGGAATAAGTACACTCTCACTCCAACGGACACTCTCAAACTTAAACTCTCTTCTGTTCCTATTCTTCCCCTGATCCCAAAATTCCCCTCTGCCTCCTCTTGCCACAAGTCCTCTATCTCTTGCCTCTGAAAGCTCATCCTCCTGACATTTTGATGTCATAGCTGTTGAGAAGAATAGCAAGCGCCTTTACTCTCCCTTTTGTCTTCTTATGGAGTACACAGAGCCCATCTCCCTCACTTTCTCTATAACAAGTGCCTTCCACCAACTGCCCTGAAGCCAGCTCAATACAGGGATGGTATGAAAGAAGTCTCTGCTTTGCTCAGGACATATCATAATAACATACTACATTGGCACTATCAATATCACCACTCTGTCACCTGTAGCCACTATGAAACTGCCTCCTAATCATCTGCCCTAAAGAGAGACCCATTGACTGCATTATCCAGTGTCTCCCATAAAAACTCAAGAACTCATTGCCCTTATGGTTACCATGAAAAAAATTAATCTTCATCTCTTATCATTAACAAAAGACTGGAATGTTAGGTTAGGACCAAAAGGAGTCACCAGGAACAGTAGGAGGGCAACAGAGACATAAGGAAGGTGGTCATTCACATTCCGCAGATCAAAGGGAAGCTTAATTATGGGAGGAACAGCATGTTAGACAAGTAGAACATCACATAGTATCACATCAGCTTGGAGAAAGCAGCAAGAGTGAGATAGCTTTGAACACCCAGTGAGCTGGACTAATATGCTTCAAGTGTTGACCGCAGTGCACACCTCTTCAGACAGGCTCCATCTTCCACAGGCTGCACAACTTCCTTAAATTTCCACCAGTTAATGATCAAGTATTCAAAACACGTGAGCCTATGGGGGACATTTCATGCAAACTACTACATATGCTAAACTTTCACTCAAGTAACCAACTTTCTTCTATAGACAGAGCTTAATGGTTAAGAAATATTAAGAACTGTATTATGTCCATCAAATATTCATTCCTAATATGAATTTTAATTTCATTTAAATAAATACGCCTTTAAAATGCTGATCAGGGATCTTAGTCTACTGACCTATTTCTTTCATCCTAATCATTTTTTTTTTTAGTTTTGCATCATCATTTTTCTACATTCTTTTCTTTTCTTTGTTTTTTCTTTGTTTATACATTTATAGTATATAATATATTTATATCTCATTATTAGACAAATAATTTTGAGAAATGGTGCTGGTAAACATACTTGGCTTGTAGTTGAGTCACTCAAAACATTATGACTTTGCCGGGCGTGGTGGCGCACGCCTTTAATCCCAGCACTCGGGAGGCAGATGTAGGAGGATCTCAGAGAGTTCGAGGCCACCCTGAGACTACATAGTGAATTCCAGGTCAGCCTGAGCCAGAGTGAGACCCTACCTCGAAAAACAAAAAAAAAAAAAAAAAAAAAACATTATGACTTAGAAGACAAGTGAACCCATAATAGGTCAGGCTTTATGGAGAACTTATCTTAGCTTCAAGTAGTATTTACTCCTGGGGTCAACAGGATCCATGTTGCATTTAAGTGCCTGGCAAAAAGAATAAATAATTTTTAAATAAAAAAAAATTGTCTAAAATGTTTTGTTTTTTTACTTTGGTTATTTCCACATACATATTATATTAATCCAGAATTACTGAGTATTCATCAGGCTTCTCTAGAGGAACAGAGCTAATAGAATTAATATGTGTTACAAAGGGAATTATATTATTAGTGAATATGATACAGGCTGAACTGACCAACAATGTCTCCACGCAGAATAACCAGAAAACTTGCTAGCTGCTCAGTCCATTAGGATAGTTGTCTCAGTACTTTAAATCTGGCATTGGACACCTGAAAGATTCCTGAACAGCCACTGGATTTCAGTCTACATTGGAAGGCTATAAAAGCTGGGTTTTGATGTCTGTGAAGGATAGCAGCAACAGGGTACATAGACTCACCAGAAAGTAGTAAAGAAAACTAGGAAGATGTTACTGACTTGTCCTGAAACTTCTTATTATATAAGCTGCTGCTATTAAGGCTGTTTAATCTGGGGGAACGTCTTTCTCATTTAATCCATCCTGGAGACATCCTCACATATTTGCTCAAGAAGCATGACTCTTACCTGACATCTCACCAAGTTGATAAGAGAAACTCAACTGCCAGATTGTGCATGTCTGGAAACAAGAGAAATCACTGAAAGTAAGAAAAGATAGTAACATACACACAGAGACACACACATTTTAATCAGTTTGGGAGTCTGGGACAATGATTGAGTTGGTACGTGCTTGCTGTGCAAACTCGAGGACTTGAGTTTGGATCTTCAGCGCCCACATAAATGCTAAATATGGTGGTCAATGTCTGTATTCCCAATGCTAGGGGGCCAGATACAGGGGAATCCTGTGGCAAGTTGTCAAATAGGTGAGCTCTGGGTTCAACGACATAATCAGCTAAGGGCCATTGAAGAAGACACCAACATTGACCTCTGGCATCCACATGCAAGCACACATACATTAATCCACATGTGTATGAACATGCATAGGCACACCACACACACACTGCTGAAAGAAATGTATCACTGGTAGCCACTGGCCTTGACATATAACAGCCCCACTTGAAACATTCATTGCACTCTTGACACTTCCTCCTCAAAAATGTGATGATATGAGCCAGCTTCCTGATCCTGCCATGCTTTCTACTATCATGATAAAACTCCTCAAAACTGCAAGCTGGCATAAACCTTTTCCTTCCCTAAACTGCTTCTGTTCAGGTATTTTGTTCTAGCAACAAAAATTAAACTGATAAAGATTGCTCACAAAATTCATGATTGAACTTTAATTTTAGTTAATGGCATAATGTAAGGAATATTATCAAAGATACTGGTGGACAAGTAGAAGAAATGGGGTGGAACCAACAAGGGTACCGAGCCAGGAGCTTCCTGTTCTGTAGAGCTAGGGTAACTGTTAGCCCAGATGGAGATAATGTTTACCAATGTAGGAACTCTCTAGACTCTAATGATTATTATGGTATAGAGTCTCCACTAAACAAGTGGATCAAACCACAGAACCACTAGCTTGTTCTGGAGGTTGTTAAGTTATATGAATCAATATATTCTTTATTTCCTTAAGCCAGGTAGATCTGTGGTTGTTTTTTTTTTTTTTGTTGTTGTTTGTTTGTTTGTTTGCTTGAAAGAGTAAGAATCCTCAGTCATAGGGCAGGTGCTCTTCTTCATGTTCTTTTAGTCTCTTGATCTGGTGGTGCTGTTTCCAGAGGAATCTCTTATCTACCGAGGCTATGGTAGTGGAAAGGTGGCAGATGGCTCAGGGAAAAATGGTGAGCTTTACCCTTATTGAAACTGACTAGAAAGTCCATGTGGGGTGGCAGTCACTGCGAAAAAGTAATGCTTCTGCAAACAGAATTTGTAAAGGTGCCATGTCCTTAATTGTTTAGCAAAAAATGGGTTTGTACTTCATAGATTTGAGCAAGAAATCTTAGCAAAAATATGCATGTCCTACTTTAAATCTTAAAATATTAGCTACAGATATGTACATGTGGATAAAACTGTCATAAAATGGTTTACATTTGGATAATTAAAAATCTGTATCTAATACATTGATTTCAAATTCATGTGCCATTTTCTTTTAATTATAATGTAGCTATCTGGCAGTATACACATATGCATATACATTCACACCAAGTTTCAGAAAGGTCCAAGTTGCTATATGAAAATAAACTGTGTAGCCCAAAATGATCTTTATAAAAATTACTCTTAAGAATATCATTTTTTTTCAGAGTTGACAATTCCAATGCTGTACTCTAATATATTTAACAACATGAAAATTTACTGCTTTTCAATTTTTCCCATTCCTCAGTTTTAAAATATAGTAAATATTTTTAGCATGAATGTTTTTCTTTTTCTGCTTCTGCTTCTTTTCTTTTTTCTCTCTCTTTCTTTCTTTCTCTTTTTTTTTTTTTTTTTTTTTTGAGGTAGGGTCTCACTCTAGCTGAGGCTGACCTGGAACTCACTCTGTAATACAAGGCTGGCCTCAAACTCACAAAAATCCATCTACTTCTGCACCTAAGTGCTGGGATTAGTGGTTTGTGCTACCATGCCTGCCTTACAATGAATATTTTTATTTCTATATTCTAGAAAAAAGAGGGTTTTAGGTTTTTGATATTGAATTTTCTTTGAGACATGGTCTCATTATGTAACTCAGGTTGGCTGCCAATTCACAATCTTCCTGCCTCAGCCTTCCAAGTGCTGGGGGATTAAGTGCATACATTACTCCTAGGTAGGTTGAAAAATATAAAGAAATGAAGCAATTCTCTTGGTGTCCATATTACATGTACCATTATTTGTTTACTTGCAGGGTGTGGGGGAGAGAATGAGAATATAGGCATGCCAGGGCCTCTAGCCACTACAAACTCCTGATGCATAGATATATGTACCACTTTGTGCATCTAGCCTTATGTGGGTACTGTGGAATTAAACCCAGGTAGTTAAGCATTGCAGGCAAACACCTTAAATGCTGAACCATCTCTCCAGCCTTTTTAAAAAAATATTTATATGTTTGTAAATATTTTATACATATTTTAAAAGCTATATAGCTATACATTTGTTGGAATGTGAATTAATCAGTTTTATTCAATTATTTATTCAATATTTAGAACTATGAGACAAAGTTATCAATGACTATATTTTCTTAAAATTAAAAAGTCTTAGATAATTTAAGGTTTAATTGAAATATTTTTATCAACTTTTCATTATAGACATAATAATTGCTTTCAATATGTTAGCTGAAGGATGCTTAACTGGGTCATATAAACTAGTACCTGGGGCCTTTTCAGTTTGCCAGATAGTATGTAAAATTATCAAAATCTTCCATAAATGCAATACTGAAGATACGACTCTCAGATGAAGCTCATGTTAAGGGAAGATATCACAATCATTACTCTACTGAGCTCAATACAATTCCTGTACTCTATACTTTCCTGGCAAATAGGAAGTGGAGAAAGGGAGCAAGAAGAAAAATAGGAAAGAATAAAAGAGAGAAATATATAGAAATATTAGAAGAAATGGGGAGAGCTCTTTAGGGCCAGGTCTTGAGGGTGGTTGAAATACATTCTGCATAAAGTATAAACATTATTTTACTGCTTCCATAACATGTCTGGATAATATGTCCTACTTATTCCATCCACATTACTATTTTGTCTTAGTTTCTCTAATACTTATTCTGTATTTCAAATATCTAATCTTATTTACATTGCAGATTTAAGTGTCATTTTTTCATTAATACCAGATATTATCTGCTTCATAAGAGGGGCTATGCCTCATTCACCTGTAAAATTTCCATGTAAGAAATGCTCATTAAATATTTGTTATTCTAGGGCTGGAGAGATGGCTTAGTGGTTAAGTGCTTGCCTGTGAAGCCTAAGGACCCCGGTTCGAGGCTGGATTCCCCAGGACCCACGTTAACCAGATGCATAATGGGGCATACCCATCTGGAGTTCATTTGCAATGGTTGGAGGCCCTGGTGCACCCATTCTCTCTCTCTCTCCCTGTCTGTTGCTCTGAAATAAATAAAAATAAAAATAAATATTTAAAAAAATACTTGTTGTTCTAATGCATAAACTTGCAAAGTTCTTTTAAGTCTTTGGAATCTATGAGAATTAGGAATACTTAAAGAATGGGAAAAGGGCAATAAGTACTTTTCATTGACTTTCATAATAATAACAATCTTTATAGTCAGTTCTTTTAGTTCTCAATTATATTAATTGAAAATTTAAATCTTGTATAGCCAACCTTGCAAGTATCATTCACTATATAATTTCAGATAGGATTGAGTCTAATGGAAGTAAGCCTAGAATGATTTGAAATATCTAATAATAAGTCAAAATTAGTAGGAAATAAAGGTTATCAAGTCTATGAACAGTTTAGAATCCATATATAATAGAAGAGACAAAGTGGAGAGATATTGCTAATAATAATAATCAAACTAATCAAAAATCAAAGCCAAAAATATTCCTACTTTGAATATGTGTGTGTGTGTGTGTGTGTATTTGCATGTGTGTATGCACATGCACACATGCCAGGGTTTCTTGCCATTGCAAATAAATGCCAAATGTACCACTTTTTTGTGTCTGGATTTATGTGGGTATGGGTAAACCAAACCCAGTGTTTGCATGCAAGTGCTTTTCCATCTCCAATCTTATTGATTAGAACCTTCTGCCTTTTGCTTTTGGTTAAATTGGCTATGGGATTATGAATCTTTTGTTATCTTTTCTTAGAAACACTCTTTGTTTCATTGATTCTTTTAATGGTTTTCATTTCTATTTCACTGATTTCTACTCTGATTCCTTTCTGTCTGGTAGTTTGGGGTTTGGTTTGTTCTTTCTCCATAAGCTTTCAGGTGCATCATTAAGTTATTTGTTTTAGATGTCTATTTTGTAATGTAGGCATTGAGTGCTATAAACTTCCCTCTTAGGACTACTTTCATGGTGTCCCATAGATTTTGGTGTGTTGTGTTTTCATTTTCATTCAGATCTAGGAATTTTTCAATCTTCTTCCTAATTTTGTAAATGACATACTCATTGTTCAATAATATGTTGTTCAATCTCAAGGAGTTAGTGGTTTTTTTCCTTGTTGGTTTCTATCTTTATTACATTGTTTTCATATTTATTAGGGGGAGTTATTCCAATTTGACTAACTGTAGAGACTTGATTTGTGTCTTAATATGTGATATATTTCAGAAACAATTCTCATGGGGTGCTGAGAAAAATTTGAAATCTGTGGTTTTTGGATGAACTTCTGTATTATTACTTTTTAGGCTCATTTGATACATGGTGCTATTTTATTCCATTTTTTTTTCTCTGATTAGATGATCTGTCTATTGGTAATAGTGGAATATTAGGATCAACCACTATTATTGTGTTGGGATTTATCAGTGGCATTTTTCATAGTAGATTTTGTTTGACAAAATTCTGAACACCTGGGGGCTGGAGAGATTGCTTAGTGGTTATGGCATTTGCCTGCAAAGCCAAAGGACCTCAGCTTGATTCCCAGAACCCACATAAGCCAGATGCCCAAGGTAGCATATGCATCTGGAGTTTGTTTGCAGTGGCTGGAAACCCTGGTGTGCCCATTTTCTCCCTCCCCCCCCCCCGCCTCGTTCCTTCTCTCAAATAAATAAATAAAAATAAAATATTTTTTAAAATTCTGGACACCTGTGTGTGGTGCATGTATGTTTCACTTTGTAACGTCCTCTAGGCAATTATTCCCTGCTATCTTCTTTACCTCTGCTGACTACTCTTGGTCTGAAGTTCATTTTGTCAGATATTAGTATAGCCACAGCTGCTTATTTTCCTTTTCTATTTGCTTAGAATATCTTTTGCCATCCTTAAGGTAGAGTCTACCTTTGATAGTGAGGTGAGTTTCTTGAAGACAGCAAAAGGATAAATCCTGTTTTCTGATCCTGCCTGATAGTTTGTATGTTTTGATTGGGAAGTTGAGTTCATTAATATCCAGAGTTATTGAAAGGTATGAGCTCATCCTGTTATGTTGATGATTTTGTGGAGTTTAGTCTTCATTTGTTTAGTAACTATTCTAGCATTCATTATAATTTTTCCCTCATATAGTATCTTGTCTTTTTTTCTTCAATGTAACATATGCCATCCAGTATTCTGTCTGCCGACTTAGTGCTCATATTGTCTTTTACCCTGAAACACTTCAGTCCAAGCCCTTCTGGCTTTTAGAGTTTCTACTGGTTGTTATTCTGATGGGCTTACCAGTATGTTGCAGCCAGGTGCGCATTACTGGTAAAAATCACCCAACCAAGAGCAGCTTGTGAAAAAAAACAGGGTTATTTTAGCTTACAGGCTTGAGGGGAAAACTGGCAATGGGACACTGGCTATAACATTCATAAGACTGCCCCCAACAATACATTGCCTCCAGGATGCTTTAGTTTCCAATTGCCATCAGCTGGGGAACCTAACATCCAGAACACCTACCTTTATGGGGGCACCTGAATCAAACCACCATATTCCACCCTTGGCCCTCATAAACTGATGACCATCCATGATGTAAAGTGCAATGCATTCAGTCCAACTTTAAAAGTATCTATATATTTTTTATCAATCCCAATGATGTTCATACATCCTGTGGTCCAAGATCTTTTAACTTAGTGATAATACCAAAAAATAACCTCAAAGAAACCCATAATGGTAAAGAATAAACATTCACACTGCAAAAGATGGCACTGGGCATAGCAAAGAAATACTCAAGCAATACAAGATTTAAACATGGCAAATACAAAACTCTATAGCTCCAAGGCCAACAACTCTAGCCAGTGACAAATCTCCAACTCCAATAATTCTAACCAGCAACAAGTCTCTGGAGCTTCAATTCTGCCCCTCCAGCTAGGTTACTCACAGTCCTGGAAAACATCAGCAAGGCTGGCAGCTTTCCTTAGCAGCCATCTCATGGTCCCAGCATCTCCACTGGGTCTCCACTGCAATCCACAGTTCATGCTCATTGACCCATCGGGTCTCCATGCAGGCAACCAACAAACCTGCTTCACACTGCCCATGGCCATTTCCAAAACACAAGACTGTGCTTCAAACTCAATTACCCTCTCTTACCTGCATTTCTCATAATCCACAATACCAGGTAGGGTGCCAATTTGTTAATCAGGGGGTGGGGGGTGGGGAGGGGATAACATAGACTTTGAAGAACAGGACACTCCTTGAGCATTCAGGCCCCTTTAAAAGAGTCTACATTATTCCTGTTGCTCTAGTGCAGGTCATCTGGCCCAATCTCAATGGTTGTAATCTCTCAAACATTTTTCAGGAGAACAGGAAGCAGTTTAGGTCCAAAGATTTCATTGTTTCTGTGCCATATCCCTCTGCTAACACCAGTTATTACCTTAAAAATGTAATAGGACTACTTAATAGTTTTAACCAGCTACATAATATTATTTTGTTTGTTTCAACATTCTTTTTTATTTTCTGTTTTGAACTTGAAATGAATTACCATAGCCAGGTTAACAGATGTTTATTTTTTTCTTTGGTTTCTAAGAACAGCCAATGGGAAGAATGCTATCTCCCCTCTTATCATTGGTAAAGCCAGGTGCCATAGACTTCATGAGACATTTTCTCAACACAGTGAAAAAACATCTGACATTCTTCCAGATAGAAGAGGCATATTTTGGCTCTGTTTAGGGTGTACAAGACCATCATGAGGAGGAAGACATGGTCTGTGGGGAAGCTTCATCCACAGTAGAAGGAATGGGTGGTGGTTTATTTATTCACATCTCAACAGATTAGGGCACAAAAAGCTCACTCTGCAATTAACATAGATACCACCTTCAAGCTCTGCCCCTACACCCAACCTCTGCCTCCTGGCTCCAGTCCCAGATGCCCTACACATAACCTCCCCAAACAGCACCACTCACTGCGAATCAAACATTCAAACACTGGAGCCTGTGGGGACATTTTACAATTAATCCAAAATGTAGAATATGAGATCCTTCTATACTGACCCTCTTTGGGGTGCAAGATCACTTTAGTACATTGATAAAAGGTACAGAGTCAGTGCCCAAATACAAAACTCAACACATAATTTGTTATCAAATTAACCAATGAGCTGAATCTTTAGACATTTTACAAAACCCACTGAAATAGAGCTACAGGATTGAGATGGAGCACAGTTAGCAATCTTATGGGTGATTATTAATATCTCACTTGTGCATGACAGATAATTGTGCTTATTGTTTATAGCTGAAGTGGGGAAAAAGTGAAGTTAGAGCCCATTGGCAGCTCTGGTTCCCATTTAAATTCAAATTGTACTGTAAATATCAATATTACAACATTAATAACATTTTAATCTGCTCTCAGAAGTGGCTTTAGTTAAAGCAAGAAAATGCGTTAAAAATTCACTTTAATATTTTTCTAATATTTTACCAGTAATTTAGGAAAATTCATTGCATTTTTTACATTTAAGTTATTTGCCAGAAAATTCTTAGGCTTTATATCACAGGACAGTATTTCTATGATTCAATAAGTGTGAAAACTGTTTAAATATCATTATAGCTCATTTAAAAAAGATTTCTTATATTAAAGGAAAATTTCAAAGAAGCTACAAAAATGTAAATACAAAAATAAAATTAAACGAAGTAAAATCAGATACCTGAGAAAGATTCCGTGGCATTTTTCCCTTTGGACAGTAGATGTCACCCAAAATTTAAGGATGCTTGATTAACAGATGCTCAGTCCACAAGGTGGACATTATTTCAGTCTACTTGTGAAAAAAAGGTTAGAGGGAGAACATACTTTTTCATAGTATGTCATTGTGGATGCATTTATCTATTAAGTGGACATATTGACACCCTCTAAAAAGACATGTTTTTAGAATTATTCTATCCTTTTTTTCACACCTTGGAATTTTATTTGTGGTTTTAGACATTTTAAACAGTCTCTAACATTAAAAGTACATTCTTCCTGTGGTGGTTTGATTCAGGTGTCCCCCATAAACTTATGTGGTCTGAATGCTAGGTTCCCGGCTGATGGAGATATGGGAATTAACACCTCCTGGAGGGAGTGTATTGTTGGGGGTGGATTTATGGGTGTTATAGCCAATTTTCCCTTGCCAGTGTTTGGCACAGTCTCCTGTTCCTATTGTCCACTTTATGTGGGCCAGGGGTGATGTCTACCCTCTTCTCATGCCATAATTTTCCCCTGCCATCATGGAGCTTCCCCTTGTGTCTGTAAGCCAAAATAAACTTCTTATTTCCCCACAAGCTTCTTTTGGTTGGGTGATTTCGACCAGCTGTGCAAACCTGACTGCAACACTTTCTTATTGGATAACAGCTATTTTCTGTGAACTAAAGATTCTCAGGTAAAAGTTGTTATATAAAATACATGCCTAAATGTGATCATGTTTTACTTTTAAACTGGGGGGATTTCCACTTACTATTAATAATATCAGCATCACTGTACTGGAATGAATCTGACTGCCTGATGGTCAATTAAGGCTGCAGAGAGCTGCCCTCCTACAGAGGCAGAGGGAGTGGATCAGGGCCTCCCAGTAAGCTTTCAATTTATGAAGGCTAACTGATTCCAATCTTGAGCTGTTGGTTTGATCTTAAGAGCTGAGAGATACCAAATCTTCATAAATAACAATTTAATTGTTGCCCAATAATGCTCTATCAATTAATAGACCAAAATTTAATTAATCATTTTCATTGCTAATTAACTGGATTTATTTTGCTATAACAAATAATGTTGCAATTAATATAGATATAGATGTTCATTTGTGGGAAGGAATCCTTAGGAAAATTCCCTGAAGTGAAATTACATTATGAAAGGATATCAGCATTTATAAGATTTTTTTGAATAGTCAATCAAATGATTTTAACATGATAATACATTTGCATATTCAAATTACTAGCATAAGAAATTTCTTTAGTTTTCATTTTATACATTTATTAGCTATAACATGCTTATAAACTTAATTCCTAATTTCTTTTTCAATTTATTTGCTAACTTTTTTTTACATAATCTCTTACCCTATTTTTTAAAAAATATATTTTATTTATGTATTTGAGAGAGAGACAGAGAGAGATGGAGGGAGATGATAGGCATGCCAGGGCCTCCAACCACTGCAAATGAAGTCCAGACACTTGTGCCACCCTGTGTATCTTACTTCATGTAGGAACTGGGAAGTCAAACCTGGGTCCTTTGGTTTTACAGGCAAGTGCCCTAACGATTAAGTCATCTCTTCAGCCCCCTTACCTTATTGTTTTGAATCTTATGAATTTTTCTTTTTTAAAAATTTTTTTGTTTATTATTTATTTATTTATTTGAGAGTGACAGAGAGAGAAAGAGACAGAGAGAGAGAAAGAGAGGTTGAGAACGGGCACGCCAGGGCTTCCAGCCACTGCAGACGAATTCCAGATGCGTGCGCCCCCTTGTGCATCTGGCTAACGTGGGTCCTGGGGAACCAAGCTTCGAACTGGGGTCCTTAGGCTTCACAGGCAAGCGCTTAACCGCTAAGCCATCTCTCTAGCCCCTTATGAATTTTTCTAAAAACTGTTTTTTAACTTTCCATATATATGTGTGTGTGTGTGTGTGTGTGTATTTGTGTATATATATATGTTTAATATATTTTTGAAGCAGGGTCTCACTAATCCAGGTTGACCTGTAACTCACTCTGTAGTACCAGGCTGGCCTTGAACTCACAGAGATCCTCTTATATCAGCCTCCTAAGTGCTGTGATTAAAGGCATGTGCCACTGATACATTTTGTTGTAACAAAAGAATAAGCTTGTACATAGAAAAATCTGATTATCTTTTGTTTTGTGTTATTTTAAATCTCATTTAAAAAAATTGAAGCCTAAGTTATGCTAAGGTCCTCTATAATTAATTTATTTAATTCTTCTTGATAGTCAAGCTGTGGGTAACTTCCCTATTGAGTTACTAATTCACTGATGTTGTAGGGAATGCATATGATAAAAATTATATTAATAATTCTCATTAACTTTGAAGCACTTGCAACAACTATGCAACTATATACTGTTTTAACTGATTTCACTGGGAGTAATTAAAAATGAAACATTTCTTAATAACTGGAAAAACAGTAAAATTTAAGTGCAGCACAACTTTGTGAATTTTAGATTATAGCTTTTTTTCCCCTGCAACTTAACTTAGTATTCAACTGTAAATACTAAGGAAACAATTCTAACTTCCAACCTTTATCCAAAGTAATAAAAACAAAATGGTTTTGCAGAACATACATGTGAGCTTGGCACATTTTTTGTTTATTGACTGTGTGTGTATTTGTGTGTTTGTGTGAGTGTGTGCACATGTATACATGCATTCACGTTGTCTATCCATGTATGGAGGCAAGATGTCATTCTCAGGAACATGTCCACCTCTTTCTCAGGAAGAGTCTCTCATTGGTTTGGAGTTCATTGTTTAGGATAGATTGGTTGGCTAGTAAGCCCCAGGGATTCTCTTGTCTCTCCTTAGAGCTGGGATTATAGGAGTACACTACCATATCCAAAATTTTAGTGTGAGTACTGGGGATCAGACTCAGATCCTCATCCTTGTGAGGCAAGCACTTTATTCACTGAAGCATATCCCCATCCCCCAAACAATTTACTGTTAATAGAATTTATGGTACTATGGAACAAACCTAGAGCCTTGCACATGGGAGGCAAGTGTTCCACTATTTAACCACATCACCAGTCCTTCAAATTAAGAGGCACTTCTTAGACTCACTTATAAATCACTACCTGCAGAAAACAAGCCATATGAATTGAAGGTATAACAGAAATCATTGTTTCTCCATGAGGTCTTCTCTTCACTGCCTATTACCACTGCTGCCTGCACATGGGTAGATCCACTTGATTTTCTCCAAGCTTCAGACTCCATGGCTGATAGTTGCTGTCATACTCATTATGAACCATTCACTTGTAGAACACAAATGAGTCCTTTACCCAGAGGAAAGATAATATAATCTGTGGAAGATAGTCACATGATTAAAGTTTTTTTGCATAGTGACTTTAATTTGTGGTGTTTGAAAGTGGGGAAAAAACTGAAGGGAACTACTATCTGCAATATTAATTGTAACGGACCACAAGGACTTCTTAGCAATGTTCAATTCTCAGGGTGAGAGGCATCCTGTAAGGCTTCTTATACTAGGCTCAGAAGACCGCTGTGAGGAAAAGAGAGATAGAAACATTTTCTATTAAGGAAAAGTAGGCAGGGGCGTGTGACAGAGGCTTGAAACAGGGAGACATGGTTAAAAAAAATGTATGGAGAAGTCCAAATATTGTAAGATCCACTTCAAAAGGGTTTACTCAGCAAATCTTAATAAAAATCTCTTCTTTTGTTAAGACCCTGAAAGATGTTATTTCTTTGGCTTTATAATTGAAATTGGGAGTGAAATGTAAGTATGGTGTTCACAGCTTAATAGAAACACTAACCTTCCTAAAATGTCAGCAAATAGAGCTCAGGGTCAAGGGTGGAGGGGCAGATGTTTCATGCTGGCAATCTGTTTCTTTGATTGTGAAATTGTTTCCTTTTGTTTCATTTGGCGAACTGCTGATTCTTGATAAATGGCATAATTCCAAAATTTTCTTCAGAAATAAAAAGCAAACTTATTCGTTTTTAATGTTCTTCAGGAAGTATATTTAAAATGTGAAATTCACATCAAAGAAGCAATTCACAATGTCTTCACATTTCTTAGTAGTTCTCTGGCGAAATATTCTTAATACAAAGGAATGATAATCATTTTTATCCAGAATCATTTTAGACAGGAAATTCATGGAGAACTTGGAATGCTTTTTCTGCTCTAACAGTTGTTTTTTTCTTCTCATAACAATAACTAACATGAATGTTTTTAATTTAAAGTATCTTCCCCTAGAAAGTTGTTTGGGAAATGTATGACCAGCACATGTAGTTCTTTCCTGGCTTCTGTTCCATTCTAATGGAAGGTTATCACTAATCTTTGTCTATGACCCCAGATCCTCATCCTTGTGAGGCAAGCACCCCGTAGTCTTTAAATCAAGTGAAAAATATATACATTTTCTATATTTGCAAATAGGATCTCATCCTGTTTTGAACTGCTTGTGCATGAAAATCTCTTCCATTTTTCTTTCATTTTGTTAGCATTCTAGGTTACTGTCTAGTCCCTAGTCATAACAGGGCTAGTTCTCCACTACTAATTGCAACAGCTTGAATCTGTCTATGTTCCTTTCCACAGATTACATTACATTACAACTCTCACATTCAAACAACCACTTTATATTTCCCCTGTTGATTCCTTCCTTGTGATGGGTAATTTTGTGCATTGACATGACCAGGTCATGGGATGTTGAGTGAGTTCTCATTGCTAAGGAAGTATGAGTTTATTCTGAGTCAAATATGAGTAACTATGATCTGAGAATACTGGTTCATGTTGTTCCTAGTGACAAGTTTCATGGTCACATTAGAAAAACATGGCATAGTCACAGAACAAAAGAAATTCACAAATTAATACATTCACCAAACACCTTAATCTGTGAGGCAAGTTTCAGCAAAGCATGACGATCTTTGCTGCAGGTTTCAGGTGATACTTAGCTTTTGGGTAGAAGTTAGTTATCTGCTAAGCATGGAACTCAAACATTTTACTCAGTAGTCAAAGGGGAAGAATGTCAGGTCAGATATAAAAGTGGCTAGCTATTAAGGTACTAAAGATAGCCCTCAACAATATTGGATCTGTATCTACAATATTCCAAAACTCTCCATAATCATGAAGTTCTGATCAATCAAACCATCTGTGAAATTTTTTACCTAAGTGTGACTTTCAGTACACACAAATTCAGCATTTCTAGGTGTGCCTCTGAAGGTATTTCTGGAGGTGATTAGCATTTAATCTGGGGCATTGATAATTCTTTCTCAATGTTGGGTGGGAGCAAGCATTATCCAACCTGCTGAGAGCTTAAGCAGAGCAAAGAAAGGTTCAACTCCACTTGACTGTGTGAGATTGGAACTGACCTACCACTCCCTGCACCATTACCATCCTCAGGTTTTTAGACCCAGACTGGAAATCATGACATGGTTTTATGACCCTCAACTCTTCTTCAAACAACATCTGTCTTTCCTAGGAAACTATATCATATGATTTCTGAGCCTCCATAATTACATGAGCCATGACATTTGTATTAGTCAGGGTTCTCTAGAGGAACAGAATTACTAGAATGAATTATTTTATAAAGGGAATTTATTGGATTAGCTTACAGTAGTCCAATAGCAGTTTCAGGCCTGAGAATCACCGAACCTGGTAGCTGCTCAGTCCACGTGGCCAGATGCCTCAGCAGTCCCGACCGGCACTGCAGATGGTGCCGGAAAACCCGGAGGCCTCCTGAGGAGCCGGAAAGCCTGGAGGCTTCCTGAGGAGCCGCTGGGTTTCGATCCACGTGGGTCTTCAGTTGATGTTGGTCTTTAGTCCGCACTGGTCTTCAATCCACGCTAGAAGGTAGGGAGCAGCTCCGGCAGCCAAGTGGAAGGAAGGAAGGAAAAAAGGGAACTCTTCTACCCAGAGCTTCCTTATATCAAGTCCCTCTCTGAGCGGGACCGCCCACTCTGGGGGAAGGGCTCACCCTGGGAGAAAGATCTCCTCCTTTAGTTGATCCTTCCTAGAAGCAGCCTGTGGATTACTAAACAGATCAAGTTGACAACACCTTAACTATCACAACATTAAAACAAATTTCTTTATATGTTGGTTCCACTTCTTCAGAAAACTCTGATTAATAAATATTTACTTCTGACTAATAGAATAAAAGCTTTCTCCATGTTATCTACATTGGTACCATGGACTTTCTATTACATCACCTTTAACCAATCCTAGTCTTTACATTGCTCTCACTGGGTATACTTTCAGCAAATATGTTGTCTATGACATTGGAACAGATTGTGACAGGAGATTTCAGGAAGGCAATTTCATTTAATCTGAGTATTCAAGGATGAACAGAATTTGACAAGAATATTTGGGGGAGGCAAGGTAGTTTGGTGTGGGTAATAAAGCAAAGTCATGCCAGTGGAAAAGTCTGCTACACCTGGTGTTTTAGAGAAATAGACAATAAACTAAGCAAAATAAAGCACTGACTTATGAAGGAGGATAATGAGTAAAGAGACTGGAAGTGTGGATTAGGACCATATTGTGGAGGACATGTATACATATAATTTTTCAAGCAATGTCAAACTCCCAAATTTATAAAAAGTTGCAAGTTTTTGTTTTTTGTTTTTTTTTTAAAGATGCAGTCAGGTACAGCAGGTAGGTTACATGTACCTGTGGTTTTTTTTTAAATTTTTTTTTTTTTTAATTTGAGAGCAACAGACACAGAGAGAAAGACAGATAGAGGGAGAGAGAGAGAATGGGCGCGCCAGGGCTTCCAGCCTCTGCAAACGAACTCCAGACGCGTGTGCCCCCTTGTGCATCTGGCTAACGTGGGACCTGGGGAACCGAGCCTCGAACCGGGGTCCTTAGGCTTCACAGGCAAGCGCTTAACCGCTAGGCCATCTCTCCAGCCCAAAAGTTGCAAGTTTTTAACAAAGAATTTTTATTTTCTCCAGCCATTTCAGATTAACTCATTGTTAACTCAGTTAACTGAGTTCCAATGACACAAGTACTTTTATATGCATTTCATGTGAAGAAGTATATTTCACTCTACAGTCATCTAACTATCCAAATATAGCAATGTATAATTCTAACTAATCCTTAGAACTCTATGTAATGAAAGAGTGCTGCCTAAAATTGCATGTTTTGAGAGCATACCTGGGTATTTAAATTACATATTCTATGTGTTTAAAATTACCAAGAATTTTGTCTCCTTTGTGTAATTGGATCAGTGCTTATATTCCCTTGCATATAATAGTCCTGTTAACAGTCCATTTGGTACCCTAGAAAGGGAGTACTGGATTTGTTCTTAAAACACTTATTTTGATTTAAGATCAGCCCAGAATTGTGTTCCTGGTACATAACACACACACACACACACACACACACACACACAATTCTCTATAAATTAATTTCTGTTTTTATGTAAGAAATTTCTCCTGATGACTTCATAAAAGAACACAGAGAGAGTCGTGAGTAGATAAGAAAGTGGGGGAAAATCCAAGTTACATAGGTCTCTCACTTCCCAAGACAGGTGAGGAAATTTTCTTCATAAGTCTGCATAGGTGAGTTCCTAGCCATCTCCAGGAGTCCTCCAGATGAGTCAATGTGCCTGAAACCTTATAGTTACAATAATTGTGCCCCCATGCTCTAGGTTACTCCATTAAAGTACATTTACTTGGCTGGATTAGAAATTGAAAATGTTACATCATCTGATAAAACTTCTATTTGACTAGAAGCAGGAAACAAATATAATATTGGAATTGTGCTAGAGAAAATATGTAAAGGAATAGTCTTTATTACTTTCATTTTCCTTACTCTCAAGTTGCCACAGGTCTATGCATGACTCAGAATTAGTTTTGATCTTAATTGATGTATGTTTTATACACATATTGGTGTTCTTTTGGTAACACAGTACAGAAATGAGTCTCCTCCCTCCACACATGGTTTTGCAATGGCTTTTGACAGGATTCAGGTCATTCTGTGCAGTTTTGTGTGTGTTTGGATCATTAAATTAGCTTTTTAGTTAGGGAAATGTTTTTATCTTATTAGTATGAGATCTGTAGGATTGAAAGTCATTTTGAAAGTAATTCATTAGAAAAGTAAAATAATGTCCAGTATAATATAAAACTATAACTATTTTAAACTATTTCATTCTAGTTGCATTGAATTATATTTCAAAGCTGTATGTTTTCATGTTGTAGTTATAGCTAACTATCATATTTCTATTATAGTCTTATTCTTCATGATCTTGTATATCTCCTTAGTTTCATCTAGTTCTAGTGAAAAATGTAGCCAGAAACATGAAAAGTTTCATATAATAGTGTAATTTTATCTGTCTGTTCAGCTGTCTTGATACCTCATTAGTGAAAATGCAGCTTATTTGAAGTTGGTTGCAAAGCATGTTGATGATTCCATCATCACGTCCCACCAGCATGGCTGGATCTTGACATGGACAAAAGAGAAAACAAGGGAAAATTATCTTATCAATAACAGTTATCCCAGACCCTGTGACATTAGAAAGAAAAGATGGTCCCAATGGAACTTTTATGATTGAATCTGAAGGTCTTCACAGACATATTTAAATAACCTTGGATTCACTGTTCAAAGCATATTTCTATAAGTGTATATTCAAATAAAAGTGTTTGTAAAATATAAGTGTATGTGAAACAAAGTTTTCATATTGTTTATAAGACATGTAAAATCTATATGCAGAAAGGAATAATGAGAATATTCCATTTCATCTATGATAGAAATGAGAGAGATGCATAATTGGGATTAACAAAGGGAAATTTGAGGGACAGAACTTCCAGTATAGTTTTCCCATCTCTGCCATGTCTGCATCCTAACACACTGTTCTCAACCTTTGACATGTACTAGCGGAATACTTAGTCATAGCAATGGAATATAGAATTTCTTGTTTTACTTGGCTGAAAGGAAATGTTTTCTTTATTGTCCAGTTCTGGATGAAGCTCATAGGATAATTGACAATTTGTTGCATGAGTGCTCACATGGATATTTAATAAAAGATTGATCTTACAATGCACACTAGATTTTCCTAGTAAAGTCTTTAACTTCCTTATTTCATAAAAGATAAATTATGTCTTAAATGTAATAAAACCACTGTCTAAAACATTATTTGAATTTTAGCTGGGAAAATTATTTTCCCTACCTCCTTACATATAGCAAGGAAGTAGATGTTCTGTATCTCATAGTATACCTTACATTTTACTTATGGTCTCACTATGTACTTCACATGGTATCTCTAAGACATGAAGGCTGTTTTCTTCTTTGAATTATCGAATGTCCCTGAAGTTAAATATATAGGCAGAAAAAAAAAAACTTTCTTTAACTCATATTTCCATTTGCTCTAAAGATAATAACTGTTATACTCATTCAAAACATTTGTACTGATGTTCAAATGAGAAAAATATATACAAAATTAATTTACAAATGGTGAAGCAGTGATAGCTATCATTATAGTTATTAATATTTATATTTTATATGAAAAAAAGATTTCACAGACTGGAGAGATGGCTTAGTGGTTCAGATGCTTGCCCATAAAGCCAAAGGACCCAGGTTCAATTACCCAGTACCCATATAAGTCAGATGCACAGCAGCACATGTGTCTAGAGTTTGTCTCCAGTGGCTTGAGGCCCTGGAACACCCATTCTGCATCTCTATAAGCCTCTTCCTCTCTCTCTCTTTCTCAAAAAAATATTTTTAAAGGTATTAAAAAAAGATTTCCCTCTTTTATATATTAAAAAGTACATTTAAGAACTGATCACAAATTCAGTATAGTTCCCCTTGTCCTGACTATGTAACAGGAACAAACATTAGTAAGAATGAGATGTGGCAAGGATTGAAACAGACGCACAAGTTTGATAAGGACAGCTGCAGTAGTGTTTCAAAAGCATCCCTTCATCTGCAAGTGGTTGTCCTACATGTGTCTTTCAGCATAGTCTTGGGAAAGTCTAGGACAAGATATTTCCATTTGAAGAGCAGTTAATATGCTAAAGAAAGCCTATGGATCTCAAATTATTCAACTTCCTTTCACTTTCTCCATTTAGAGAATATTATCAATTGAATTCTTACATAGACAGATTTTCAACTTCTGTTTAAACCTTGATAGCATTGTTGATAACTAACTTTGAAATATTAAAACTTTACTAACTTAAAATTTACAATGTGAAGAACACCTGTGTAGCTCTGAACATAGATTTATATTGGTAGAAGAAAATATTCAAGATTGAAATAGTACTTATTAAATTAGGATTTAATAAAATTTATCTTATTCCTTCTTAATTTATTGTTTCTTTGTTGAATACTCAAGAAGAAAAAGATAGGGATATATAAAGAAGTAAGGTGACTAGTAGCAGTATGAAATAGTGGGCCTAATGGGGGCGACTTGTCAATGAAATCAAGTACAGATTTACACTGGATGCACAGTTATCATAACAAGTAGCTCTGTAGGGTCTGTTTTGACCTAGGTTGCAAAATAATTGCAACTTGATTTTGGTTCTCTTCTTTACTATTAAAGTTTTACATATTTACTTTTTTTGTTCTCTTTTGTTCCTTTTATTTGGGTCCTTATGTGATCAGAATGAATCATGCTAAAATTGCAATGGATTTTTTTTTTTTAATTTTATTTTTTTGGTTTTTCGAGGTAGGGTCTCACTCTAGCCTAGGCTGACCTAGAATTCACTATGGAGTCTCAGGGTGGCCTTGAACTCACGGCAATCCTCCTACCTCTGCCTCCCGAGTGCTGGGATTAAAGGCATGTGCCATCACGCCCGGCTGCAATGGAATTTTTAACACTTTTCTTTCTTTCCTCTCTTTTCCCCTGACTTTCCTTTCTTCCTTCTTTTTACTTTACCTCTTCCTCCTCTTCCTGTTCTTTCTTGTGTAGATTTTGTTTACTCTTATGATTTCAAAATAGAGGGTAGGAAACTGAAAATTTTTACACATTTAATGTCTAGAATTTTCATAAAGCATTATTTCTTGTATTTCTAAAACCATTTAGTGGAGTACAAAAATGTTATTGCGGAAATTTTGTTTTCATTAAACCTTCCAGAAAATTGCTTGTATTATGCTCACAGTAAAATTGTCCCACTTTATACTAAAGGCAAAGAAATATTGGCAAAATTGCAGGTATATGGTTCCAAGTTTGAAAATAAAAAAAAATACACCTCATGGGTTTGCAATGAATGCATATTGTTATACTCCAGGTTATATTTCTTTCCTTATCTATTCCATTACCTCTTGAGATTTCTTTACATTCTGGCTTTTTCTACATTTTCTACAATAAATAGCATGTCCTGTATTTGAAAGCTTTTTTGGTCAGGTAATTTAAAATCCATTTTCCCCAATGGGATGGTGAACATATTTGTACTTTCTTCCCTTAGTTTATCTCTTGTTTACAAGTTTGTAGAAAGGAGATTATCATAATCTTCTACCCTCTTTTTTATAGTTTTTTTGACAATGACAATAAATCCTTTTCTTACTTAGAAATGGGGAATGGCAATGTGGAGTTAAAGTCAAAGTGGACAGACCAGATTCCAGCTCTTTCTTGATTTCATTGATTTGGTACTAAGAGAGCTTAAATTTAAATTTTAATATGTATGCACAATATTACTGTCACATTGAACTTTTTTTAAGATTTAAATGTGTTACTAAAAGTTAATCTTCTTAATTTACATGATATAAATGTCTAAATAAGAATAAAATAGGAATAAATAAAATGAGAGTAAGGGTTTCTTGTTCTACAGGACAGTGTTTACTCACATCATTGCATTGTTTACTCCAGAAAAACAAGTTCTTGAATTTTATGCATTCAGGATTTATTTATTCTAATAAGCTTCCAAAAGATGTATATACTAATCTTATAGGAAGTGTGTTTTTTGTCACAGAATTAGGATTTTATCTGATACCTTCATATTTTCTCATTTACATAACTAAACTATATAATATATGCCATATATATATGTGTGTGTGTGTGTGTGTGTGTGTGTGTGTGTGTGTATGTATATATATATGTAATTTATAAACTCTATAGTAAATTCTGTGGTCATTAGCTTTTTGTTTTTTTTTTTTTTTTTTTTTTTTGTATTTTCAAGGTAGGGTCTCACTGTACCCCAGGCTGACCTGGAATTCACTCTGTATTCTCAGGGTGACCTTGAACTCATGGCGATCCTCCTACCTCTGCCTCCCGAGTGCTGGGATTAAAGGCATGCACCACCATGCCCGGCTAGGTCATTAGTTTTGTAAAGTTCACATTGGCTTGATCATGAATTATTTCATCTTTGATATGTACTTTAGTCTTCTACCATATTAAATTTTTCTAGTAGTGATGAATTCATCTATCAGGAAAATGACAACAAAATTATACCTTCAAGAATAAAATAATGGCACTAGGTTTCAAGTTTCATGATTGCAGGTAACATGTTTGCTCTCTTTACACTTATTTTTGAATGTTTGGGTAGGTTCCCAAGATGAGAAAAAAGACAGACAAGGATTTCCAGTTAGGATGGTGGTGTAGTAGCCATGCCAACGTAGCCTAGGGGAAGAAATAAGCAGAAAAATACAAAATACAGTCTTCTACCAAAAAGTGAAGGTGTATAAGGAAAGATTAGCCACAGCAGAGAAGCAGTAGAGATTCAGAAGCAGGCAGAATCTGCTCCCACAATGGTATAGTAGAAGAGAAATTTACCCCAAAGGCATAGTAGGTGTTTTCAACAAAATCATAGAAGAAAATTTCACCCAAATAGGGAAAGAATTGCAAACACAGGCAACCTTTATAACACCAAACACAAACAGACAAAACCAGGAAACAACCTCCTCACCATGTTATAATTAAACTACTAAACATGTAGTCCTAAAAGGGAAATTTATAGCTTTAAGTGCCTATATTAATAATTTAGAAGGGCCACAAGTAAAGAACTTAATTCCCCATCTTAAAGCCTTGGAAAATAGAAGAATAAGGCAAGCCAAAAATCTGTAGATGGGAACAAATAACAAAGATTAGGGCAGAAATTAATGAAATAGAAACCAAAAGAAAGAAAGAAACAAACCAACAAATATTGAATGAATCAAAGAGTAGGGTTTTTTGTTTGCTTGGTTTTTGTTTTGCTTTTCTTTTTGTTTTTTCAAGGTGGGGTATCACACTAGTCCAAGCTAATCTGGAATTCACTATGTACTTGTGGCCTTGAACTCACAGTGATCCTCCTACCTCTGGCTCCCAAGGGCAGGGATTAAAGGTGTGCATCACCATGCCTGGCCTGGTTCTTTGAAAGGATAAGATTGATAAACCCTTAGCAAAAGAAAGACATGAGAAATACAAATTAATAAAATTGGAGATGAAAAAGGTACCATTACAACAGATACCAAAGAAATTCAGAAAATCATAAGGATATACTTTAAGAACATATGCTCCACTAAGTTTAATGATTTCCTCAATTTATATGACCAACCAAAATTAAATAAAGATGAGATAAACCACTTAAATATACCTATAACTCATACAGAAATCAAAGAAGTTATAATAATCTTTCAACTACAAAAAGTCCAGATCCAGATTGATTCACTGGTGAATTTCTCCAGAACTTCACAGAAGAACTAACACCAATACTTCCCAAACTTTTTCATAAAATAGAAAAGGAAGTAATACTGCAAACTCCTTCTATGAAACCAGCATTTCCTTGATACCAAAAGAAGACAAAGACAGAACAAAACAGGAAAATTACAGAACAATCTTCTTCATGAACATAGATGTAAACATTCTCAACAAATTTTGGAAAACAGAATACAACACTATATTAAAAAGATTATTCACTCTGACCTATTGCTGAAGATTATGCTTGCTTGGGCTGCAATGTCACTGAGAAATCAAGCTGGAACTGAGCTGAAGACCTCCTCCTTGCAGATCAGCTGACATCTGGGAAAAGCTATACTATCTGCAGCCCTATGGGAGAGAAAGGTCATCAGCAGTGATGAAGAACAGTGGACACTGCAAGCCTTAAGTTTGACCAGCCAGACCAAGTGACCAAATGGGTGCAATAGTGGTATATCTATTATAGGGGAAACCAACTGCACTCTACTTGGACTGGAGGCCTGTTCCACAGGAGGGAATACAGGCCTGGTACTGAAAACCTAGTCAAAAGCCAATGGCAGAGGAGATCATGAGCCCTAAGTGTGTAATGCCTGTTATTGTCTAGATAAATGTACATATTAGGCTAACCTAACAGCCCTATAAGCACTTTTTTTTATTGTTCATACCCATATATTAGTGTTACTCTCACTTTTGGTTAGAGAAGCTTTCAATTTAAATGGTCATGACCACTACAATGATGCAAAAGTCACCATAATGCTAAGAAGTGACAGAGGAATGTTTAGCATTGAAACATCTCTATCATACCCTCCATGGCTCAGGGTCCATTGCAGAAGAGGTGGCAGAAAGAATGCAAAATCCAAAGTCAGGGTAGGACTTTTAGAATGCAATCTTCCAGACACAACTTGGCCTCCATATCCATGACCTTGCAATGCCTAGTACTACCTACACAAGACTCTCGGAATAGGAGGAAAAGATGATGGCATCAAAAAAAAAGAGAGACAAATTTACAGGGGGAGGGGATATGATGAAGAGTGGATTTGTGAAGAGGAAGTGGGGGAAGGTAGGGAATTATCATGGTTTATTGTCTATAATTGCGGAAGTTGTCAATAAGGAGTCTTTTTAAAAGGCAGACAATTTATGTTGAACAAACGTAGAATTTTTTTTTAAAGAAGCCTTATTTTTTCTCAGTATGTTGTAAAACTGTAAAGCCATCTTATCACCTGCTCTATCCCCAGATATGAATTAAAAGGCATACAAAATTCCATGAAATACATATATCTTCCAACAAGTACACAAAATCTTAGAAAAGATTTTAGACTACCATGGTCCTTTTTCTTAAATGATTTTATGGATCATTCCAATATTGTTGGGATTGTTACCTCAGGATTCCAAGTAATGAAAGAACAAATAATTGTTCTTTGTATTACTAGTGCCTGTTAATTATATTTGATATTTTAGTGGTAATAACCAGCTTTTTACCTGTATTTTATGAACAAAAACTTATGTACCTCTCTGTGCCAGGGTGAAGGAGACAGACACTTAGGATACTCAAAACATATCAACGAGAAATATGGAAGCTGCTGAGAGCTCAACACTAAAGTAGATTTAAAACATAGTCACCACAGCTTAGGGAACTTTGTGGAACAAGGGGCAGAAAGACTGTAAGAGCCACATGGTAGAAGGCAATATGCAAAGGCATAGCTTCTCCACACACAGTGACTGACTGCTGTTCTCACAACTCATAACCCACAACCGCATGCTGAATACCAGCAATCCCACTGAGGAGGCCCTCAGTGGAGTGGGGACAGTGAGGAAGTAAATTATGGCACCAACACATGATGCGTTCATTCAAAGTTTTCTACTTAATAAAAAAAAATGAATAGGACTGGAGAGATGGCTTGGCAGTTAAGATGCTTGTTTGCAAAGCCAAAGGATCCAGGTTCGATTTCCCAGGGCCCACATAAAGCCAGATGCACAAGGTAACACAAGCATCTGGAGTTCATTTGCAGTGGCCGGAGGATCTGGCACACCCATTCTCTCAATATCTCTCACTATCTCTCTCTCATAAATAAGTTTTTTTTAAAAAATACTTATGTAAAGATCATAATTACATCTGCTTAAAAATATCCATAGTAATATTTTGGATTTGTTTTGCTTATGACTTAAATTCTAATCAACATCAGTCTTTTCTTTTTAAGGACATATTTTTGATTAATGAATTTAATCCAGAGATAAAAATGGGACAAAGATAGAAACTTCCTCTTTGCTGGTAATACTCATACTGCAGCAGAGTCCTTTGCAGGCTACTGGAGGAGAATTGTCATTGAAAGCCTTACTCAGCTATGATCCTTGCATGATACAATACCAGACAGGCAAGAAGTGTCCAGTGGTGCAATAATGGCACATCAGTAATGGGGGTCACCAGTGGCTTTCCAATTGGAATTGAGACCAATTGCAAAGATGAGAATCAACATCGAGCACTGTAAACCTGTCAAAGACTCCTGTCTGCAGAAGTCACAGCAATTATTATATTGTTGGGTGTTGCAGTCAGGTTCACATTGCTGGCAAAAAACACCTGACCAAGCACAGCTCATGTGAAAAAAAAGGTTTATTTTGGCTTATAGACTAGAGGGGAAGCTCCATGATGGCAGGAGAAAATGACAGCAAGAGCAGAGGGTGGATATCACCTCCTGGCCAACATCAGGTAGACAATAGCAACAGGAAAGTGTGCCAAACACTGACAAGGGGAAACTGGCTATAATGCCCATAAGCCCACCCCCAACAATACACTGCCTCCATGAGGTGTTAATTCCCAAATCTCCATCAGCTGGAAAGCTAGCATTCAGAACACCTACGTTTATGGGTGTTCTGAATCAAACTACCATGTTGGGTAAATTCCTATATCTGATCTTCATCTTGTGTCAGAGTCTAACATCTTAGAAATTCATGACAGAAACCTAATAATTTCCATTTTTCTAGGAGCTGTGTCAATTTCTTATCATTAAATACACCTAAATCTCCAAGATTAATAGAAAAAACTTTACCAACATAATATACTGTGAATCATTCTATTTCAAGGAGAAATAAAATGAGTCATGGAATTATAGATATTTTGTTCATCTGCAAAATTAATTTGTTCATGATCCTTCTCTGTAATTAGCATGAATCATTCAGAGGAGCTGTATTTTGCCCTGCTCTGAGTGAGAAGCTCAGACCCACTTGGCTCAATTTTCCAAGCTATTGGAGAGGAACAAAAACAGATAATTCAAATTGAAATACAATTTGTCATTTCACTTGGAATAACTGTGGCTGACGGTATAGGAATTACAAAGACTTCATAGAAAAGCTTGAAGGCACATCAGTAAGACTGCTGCTTCAGAAGATGTACTAATTTCTTCTCCCACACACTGTCCATGTCCTGCACTTACAAAATTACCTCTGGGAATAAGATCAAACTACTTATAGAAAAAAAAAATAGAAGGAACAGAGAGATTTGATAATTGTAGTATATTATGCATTTTAATTCCTCTTTAAAATGATGTTCTTCTGTTTATTCCATGTAAGAAAATGCTGCAATTCCCTGAATTTCTATCTCTGCAAGTGCTTAGTAAAATGATCAAGTTTACATTTCAGGCTATGGGCTCAAATGTTTCATCAAGTTCCTGTGATGCCTAGCTACTTAGATGAATCAAGCTGCCTGTTGTTCTTTGTGTTATGATCTCCTCCTAAGAGTGAACAAGTAACAAAGTCCTGTGTGGAATGGTGGTTTACAAACAAATTTGCTTGAGGTTTCTCAAACTGTGAATTGCCACATTCAAAGAATATTCTCAATATAGCCTACTTTTAATTTTGCTGGTGCTGTATTATCTAGGATTGTGCTTGTTACAAAGTTCCAATGTGTTGGGAAGATTTTAACTGAAGTGACAAAATACAAGAAAGAAATACTTTATAAGGCAAAGTTATAATCATGTGGCTGTCTAGAGAGCATGTCTCACAATATGGGGACTTTTCCAATTTCTTACCAATTGACACTTTGTCAAACAGTCCAAAACCCTTTCTCCCTGATGAGTTCACCTCTGCTTATAGGAGCAGAAAATTCTGGATGAGCTTGTCTCACTTATGGGTGCATGGGTATCCTTAGTCATCTGGGCTGACAATTCCCCTTTATTTTTGCAACACTGGAAACACTGAGATGGTACAATCAAAATAAGTTTCTAAATACAAAGATTACAGTCTTATTGTTATATCTTATGGAAAATAACTACCTGATGACCATCATTCATGATTTTGGTATATGCTAATTTATGTGTATGTATATATCTGTGTTTGTGGTTGAACACATCATGGTGTGCCTGTAGAAGTCAGAGAACAACCTTAGGTGTTGGTCCTTGCAGTGTATCTTACTTGACCTAGGGTCTCATTCTTCTGCTGCATTCACCAGGCTAGTTTGCTCGTGTGAGTCAAGAAGATTCCTCTGCCTTTGCTTCCAACTTTCCATAGGAACACTGGGATTGCAAATGTCTCTATTTATGTGGGTTATGGGGATTTTAACTCAGTTCCTCAGGCTTTGTGTGGCAAGCACTTTAACCACTGACGCATCTTCCAGTACCATGTTTACTTAACATGACTCAAATCACATATTTTAAAACTAAAAATCCAAAGCAAACAAGACAACCCATGCTGGGGTTTACTTCTGTAAAATGGTTAGGCATAAATATTATAACATGAGTATTGGGGTTTCTTGCCAATACACCAATATATTTCCAACACACCAATAATCTTGGAGAATCCCTAGTCTTATGAATTTAAACAATTAAAATCCACATATCAGAGGGCAAGGTTCAGAGAGTCTTTATTAGATTAAGAGAAGGAGGTACAGAGAGCTCCTGTCATGCTTAAGATTGGAGAAGTAAAGCCCATGTAGGAAGCTTTTCAGGAAAATTAGAAAAGGAACAGATCTTCAAGACACATACCCATGACATGGAACAAAAGGTCCCCTTTCCCCATCTTAGTCCAGTCTGGCTAGGGCTAAGGTGACAGAGAGGCTCACCAGAACAGAGACCTTGAGGTTCATACTGTATTAGAGATGAACTGAACAATCAAGAAGAGGCTAGTAATCATCTATTTGTAATCTATTCCAGTGGGCTTCACCCTCAGGCTCAGGTGAGTTCTCATACAGAGCTGACTGGTTTGGTCTCAGGGCCCCAGCTTAAAAAGAGGCAGACACACCTGAGTAGAGGGGGCTGTCAGTGAGGGATGAGACTGGATCAGATGCTGAGTTACAGTTCTGCTGAAGCAGCCAGTGTAGCATCTCTTTGGGTTCCTACTTTGGGCCCTCCCCTAGCTGACTACCTGAAAATAGAGCTACCTATTTCTCCCTCTTTCCTTTGTCTCTCATGCTCTTCCCATGCTTTCCTCATAGGAGATGCACTTTTCTGTTGTGTCACACAGGTGGTGATCTTGTGAGCTTAGATAAGTTGTTTAGCTTCCAGAATTTAACTCTCCCTCTCTGTGACATGAGGAAAGGACACTATTTCAGAAGGCTAATGCATGAATTAAATGAGACAAAATACATCATCTTCAAATGTTTATTGCCACATAGTAAGTGTCTGATAAAGGCTGGCTTCAGGCAGATGCTAAAAATATCCCCAAATCACAGTGTAAAATTACAGTCAGCATTTCAAATACCTACCTTGGCAGTAATCTTCCCTGTTAAACTTGTGTGAGTAAATGAGTGTCAATCCTGTAAACAAAGATGTGAGTCTAAAATATTTGCACTAGAGGCTGAATTTACTACATGAACCACCACTGCTGGGTTAATTGCTAAGGTCTGCTCCCTAGAATAATCAGAAGAATGTAAGAGAAGTTCCTTGTGAACACCTGTTCTTATTCGATGACAATGTCAGGTAGGGGCTTCAAAATTTGATTATGTTGATTATTTGTATGATATTTTTATATTAGCATGGGGACTTCATATTCATAAATTAATATGTATTTGTTCATATTGCTCTTTCAATCTGATAATTCACTTTTACAAATTGCTGGTCTTGGGTTTATTTTTACTTTTTTTGGAAATATCTCTCTGTAAACTGAATGACTGACTGGGGCATAAAACAACAGGTATCATGGTTCTTATAAACCCCAAGGGGCTTCCATGCACATGGTAAGCTGTCATTCAGGTCCTCTCGAGGCCAGAGGAAAAGGCTGCTGTGCATCATGCTAGCATGTGCTTAGGGTACAAATTAGGCCTCACATCTGCATAGTCTCTCAATACATTTAAAATTTTCTGTTTCATTAACTGATATTGACTGTCAAGATTATTAGTATACAAGAAGGACTCACCCAAGGGAGTTCACAAGATCCCTTCACTGCTATAGAAATTAAACCTTAGAGATTTATCTGCTCCCCTAACCAGAGGTCATGGGCCAACAGCAGTGCTCTGCAACAACAACAGCCAAGACTCATGCATGGTTATTTCTAAGGCACAAGTAAAGACTTGTTTTCAATCTCAGAAGTTAAACTTTGGTCTCATTTTTCTTATTTTCTGTGGCCTGATTTAAGCTCTTAAAGCTGGCTGGCATTTACATTATCTTCATATAATCTGTCTCCCTTCCTAGTTTGATCCCAACAAAGTGGACCTGAACCATTAGTTATATTTTCTACTCTATTTAGGTGTTTACACTTCTTATCCTTTAGACTTCTGAAATTAAGCTTTGTTTTCCTACTTACAAATTGTCCTGAGGTATGTGTCCTGATTTTAAGCTTGTAGCTTTGGAAACAATCTAAAGAACACATAATCCTGGCTGATCCAGCTGTTCTTCAACCTGGTCAAGTCTCACAGGAGCAATGGAGAAATGATGCTTCACAAATCTCTATGGATATGACTGATGGGGAAACGTTTATCTTGCAAGACAGTGAGCTTTGTCTTTAAAAAAAAACACACTAGCAACAATGCTATTAGTAAGTTTACATTATATTTTAGTTTTTGTGAAAACTTATACATTGGTAAACATAGTAACTAGGTTTATGATTTTATTGTCAACAAACACATTTTATTGAATTTTTTCTTTTCATGTTTTCCAAACTCATAAACATACTATAAAATTTTAGAGTTCATAATAGCTCAGATTTTAATTTGTATAATATAAATATATTAAAAACTGAATTAGGAGAAGTACATGTCTTTAAGCCAATGAAATATAGTAGTATATACTGTACCATCACAAGATGAAAATGAAGCAATTTACTCCATTCTTGGCATATGAAGTATACCATTAATTACCATCTACTAATACTATCAGGTTTCATAGATGAGAACGTGAACAGTTTATAGTATATCATCAGCACTGTTCACACCAACTTTTAAAGCTTAGTATACATTTTGTTCAAAAAAAGCTTGGTGTGGGCTGGAGAGATGGCTTAGCGGTTAAGCGCTTGCCTGTGAAGCCTAAGGACCCCGGTTCGAGGCTCGTTTCCCCAGGTCCCACGTTAGCCAGATGCACAAGGGGGCGCACGCGTCTGGAGTTCGTTTGCAGTGGCTGGAAGCCCTGGCGCGCCCATTCTCTCTCTTTCCCTCTATGTGTCTTTCTCTCTATGTCTGTCGCTCTCAAATAAATAAATAAAAAAATGAACCAAAAAAAAAAAAAAGCTTGGTGTGTCTATAATATTGCCTACTGATTATTTAAAAATATTAAATGTATAAAGTATAGATAACAATACATATTAAACAGACCACAATAACAAGAAATACACATGTAAATATATTAAGTGGTAATAGATACAAGAAAAGCAAAGGGGATGATGTAGAACAAATGCCAGAAGGTGGTCTTATTTTAGTAAATGTTGTTCTGCAAACTGGCAAGGAGATGAAAGCTCAGACATGAGGTGGATATGAGAGTGTAAGCCCTGAGGGTACTCAAGGGAAGGGCTTTACAAGGAGATACATCCCAAACACATTATAGCCATTGAGGTCAGATGTACTATTGCTCAACATCCAGTTTAATAAAAAGGCTACCTCTCACCTTTCAGAACATGAGAGAAGCCATTCCACTTTCCTTAAGGTTTCTGTGGCACATACACTGACTTGTGCCTACAAGTATTCATTTCCAAACAAGCAAGGCATAGCTCTTCTGACAAGATCAACATTCAACATGGTAAGAAAGCTGCTTTTCAGATAACTGGCTTGAACCATTACACATCACTGATAAAATGTTATTTCCAGATAAAATTAAGATTAGATGATTAATTTAGACTATGTCCATGAAAATGTGCTAATAAAATGTGTGGGAACCTGGTCTGGTGGTGCATGCCTTTAAACCTAGCACTTTGGAGGCAGAAGTAGGAGGACTGCCATAAGTTCAAGGCCAGCCTGAGACTACATAGTGAATTCCAGGTCAGCCTGGGCTAGAGTGAAACCCTGCCTTGAAAAAACAACAACAAAAAACCACAAAACAACAACAACAAAAAAAAAAAATGATAAAGAAAATGTGATGAGATATGTAGTCCATTTGATGTTTGTGTTATCCTTATTGCTTTGTTAATTGTCTCATTAAAGTCAAGTAGCTAGTAGCCTAGATTAAACTGTCTTTAATATAAATTACAGTAGGACAATGGAAAGTGCTCAGAACACACTGACTTACTGATCTATTGATGTTCATTAAATATTTATGAATCATATTATGCTAAGTGCTCAGCACTTGAATTTTAGGAGGATCACTGTTATTAGTGAGCCATGCAATCTCATCAAAATGGCATACTTCTCTGGGTCCTCGTTTTCTCATAAGTTCAACAATTTTGAGATCATACTTTACCTCAGCTACCCAGTATGGGGAAATTAATAATACAATATTGCTGAGGAGATCGATCGATATTATGTGATGTCTCCTGGATAGATGTGTCTATTGATCTCAGATTGGGCACTAATGGCAGGCCAAAGTAACAATCCATCCACATTTAGCTCAATGAGCCCGTGGGTTCAACTGGAATTACTTACAGGAGTGTCAGTAATATATATGCAGCTACACCACTGAAGAGGAAACCCTGCCCTCAGCAATTGTAAACCACTCATCTAAACACAGGAAAGAAAGCTGCCTCCTAAGTAGTCTTCTGTGCTCTCCCCCACTTCCATGGGGGAGTGTTAGTGGGCCCAAACTTGTGAGGGTCTTGCACATGTAAACACAGTGGCCATGTCATGTTCAGAAGACTGAGCTACACAACACAGAAAAACAACTAAAGCTTAGGATGGTGCATGAATGGTAAAAGTACCTCCCTGGGCATGAGAAAATGGTTCAGCAGTTAAACACATTTGCTTGCAAAGCCTGTGGCCAAACTTCAATTCCCCAGAACCCATATGAAGTCAGATGCATGCATCCGGTGGTTGTTTGCAATGGCAAAGTCTCTGGCATACCCAACCTCTCCCTCTCCTCACAAATACATAAATAAAAAATAAAAATAAATAAAAGTATTTTTTAAAAGTACCTCCAAAACCAGGCATGGTCATATATGCCTGTGATACAGCACTCTGGAGTTAGAGGCAGAAAAATAGGGGGCTCAAACTCATTCTCAGGTACATACAAAATAAGCTAGAGGTCAGCCTGGGCTACATGAGAACCTCCTTTCAAAACAAAGTACATCCAAGGTAAAGAAAGTGGAGATGTGCTAATGAAAAATGTGCTAAGGAAAACCATTAGGAAAAGCTTTAGGAAAGAGGCATGAGGCATTTAAAAAGTAGAATTTAGTTAGGGCAACAAAGTTGGAGAAAGGAATTTCATTGTACTCATTAAGCATGGCATCAGATCCCCTGATTTTAGTAATAAAAACCTTTTAAGGGGTGGATAGATGGCTTAGTGGTTAAGGTATTAGCCTGTAAAGCCGAAGGGCCTTGGTACAATTCCCCAGGACCCACGTAAGCCAGATATGCATGAGGGGGCACATGCATCTGGAGTTTGTTTGCGGTGTCTGGAGGCTCTGGCTCTCCATTCCCCCTCTCTCTCTCTCTCCCCCTCTCTTTCTCTCTCTGTCAAATAAATAATAAAGTAAAACAAAAACATTTTTGAGCTTTTAGAGGACATAAAACTAGATGTTGAAATTATTAAAACATTAAAATGCTAAAGATACTTTGAAATTGTTGTAGATTTATAATTCTCTTCCTATGGACATTTTAAAATTCATGTTTTTTAGGTTGGAAAGATGGTTCCATAGTTAAAATTCACTTTTTAAAAACATATTTATACCTATACAAACAAAAATGTTTCAGATTGATAGTAGAACTCCCTATATCATTAATCAGCTCAACCTCTACTAAATTAGTTGACCAATAGTTCAGGAGTTGACTTTATCTTGGATTTCAATAAACTGTTAATATATAAAAGTTTTGTATTGATAGACATAACTTCACTGAAATAATTTTGTTTCTCTGACTTTGGACTTTTGTAGAGTATAAAATTAATACCTTGATTAGAATTTTTACTTTTTCGTTGTAATACTGATATGGGATTTTTATACCCTGATAGTTGCTGCTTCTATTTTTGAGAAAATGTAGAATTCATGTTAAGAAAATATAAACCTGCCTTAACTACAACATCACTGCCTGCCAAGTTTTTAGCTAAGCCATTTGGATGGTGCATTGACTTTAACAAAAGATTACCTGGTATCCTGATTTTTTCTCTTATATTACAAAATGATGGTCTCTCTTGGGATATCTTTGTCTAGAAGTGAGACTATTAGATGAAATGCAATATTTTTAGTCCACTGAACTCACTGTCACTTACACACACCAACAGAAGAGTCATTGACTTATCCAGTGACTTCATTAAATAGTTATTATTAAGACACAAAGATCTCAGTAAATCAGGACTTGAGGGATTTAAAAATCTGATTTCTCTTTAAGAGCCATTGAAAGCAGACATGGGAGCACAGAACTGTCCCTTTTCAGTAAGAGATAAAGTTATCTATAAGATTAAAGGGCCTCTTCCTCCAATGAAATACAGGAGAAGATCTCAAAATAATAGAATTTTCATGTAGAAGAAGGCTATGGAAATAGGTTAGTAAATGTTATCACTAGTGTTCTATTAGGAGGTAAAAATGGTTGGGATGTTTGCTATTAGCATCAACTTACTTTTAAAAATGCATACAGGGCTGGAGAGATGGCTTAGCTGTTAAGCGCTTGCCTATGAAGCCTAAGGACCCTGGTTGGAGGCTCTATTCCCCAAGACCCACGTTAGCCAGATGCACAAGGGGGCGCACGTGTCTGGAGTTTGTTCTTAGTGGCTGGAAGCCCTGGCGCGCCCATTCTCTCTCTCTCTCTCTCTGCCTTTTTCTCTCTCTGTCACTCTCAAATAAATAATTTTTTTTTAAAATGCATACAAAACTAGAAACGTCATTGGGATATGTCTATCCTACAAATTTAAGTCTGCTGTAATTGCTATAATGTTATTACCTTACAATTTAGAGATGCTCCCATTTTCCAGTATGCACTGATAGAAATTTCTTGATGCCCATTTTAATAATTACTTCAACTACAATCCACTTAAGGTTGAATTTAATGATGCTATATAAAGGGTTGTAAATTTTGGAACAACTATATATAGAAAAAAAGCATGAGAAAACTGGTGTTGGGGAGATGACTCTGTGAAAGGCACTTGCTTGAAAAGCCTGCCAATCCCAGTTCGATCCCTCTGCACTCATACAAAGCCAGATGTAAGGTGGCTTAGGCATCTGTGGTCCCAAGGCAATGGGAGATGAAACCTGGTGACTCTAAAGCTCATGGGCCAGCTAGTTCGATGTTCATTGGTAGCATGGAAATTTGTTTACAGGAGCAAAAGACCCCATATCAAAGAAGGTTGAGCACAGACAAATCAGGGTTATTCTCTGACCTCTACACATGCACTGTGACGCACACACACACACACACACACACACACACACCCCTTAATGAAGAAACCAAGCCATAAGTAAAGTTCAAGGTAAATCAGTAATAGAATAGAAATAGAAGCAAATCTACAGAGGTAATGCAGAATTCACTAGTGTACACCAACTTCGAGTCATTTCATGAGCACTTTATGGGAGTGGCAAAAGGGCTACTACTTTCTCTTTTATACATATATATTTATTTGCAAGGAGGGTGGGAGGAAGGGAATGAGACACACACACACACACACAGAGAGAGAGAGAGAGAGAGAGAGAGAGAGAGAGAGAGAGAGAGGGAGGGAGCAAGCATGTGTGGAGAGAGAGAGAGCAAGCAAGCATGTGGGTAGCAGGGGCCTCTTGCTGCTGCATATGAATATAAGATGCATATGCTACTTTATGCATCTGACTGTATATGGGTACTGGGGAATCAAATTCTAGCCATTGGGCTTTTCAAGCAAGCACGTTAACTGCTGAGCCATTTCCCAGCCCAAAAAGACAGTTTCAAGAATAAGGCGGCCATGGTATAACAGATGTCCATTTACCAAGGCCCCACTGCTCTTACTGCTCTGGTTTGTGAAGAAGTGGTGAGGGTGGAAGTGCTGCAATAAAAATACAGATTCCTTTATTCTTCTCTTGTATTTATAACATTTTTCATATTACTTATAGGATTATTATGGATAATAGAAATGAGCAGACTTCTAACATCATGATCTCTAAAGATTCTTTGTGTTTTCATTAAAAACATTCTATTAATTTATAACTTATATGAATAAAGTGAGGCTGCATTTAACAGTTAAAAAATCTCTCTCCAATATTAACTAAATATATTGATGGTAAAATGGTTGAAAGAGTTAAATGTTTCATAAGATAATTAGAACAATTAAATACACTACTTAATTATTGATCAGTAAGATAGCTACTTAGGCTTTTAGTGATCACCTCATTATGTGTAAAATTTAGAATGCCTGACAGAAGGCTTATGGCTAATAAGAGAGAAATTGGCAAATCAATCTGTGGTGACAGATCATCTGTGGTGTTTCTTTATAAAGAATACAACTCAGTCTATTTAAAATTCCATCTTGTAGATGTCTCGCCTTAAACAATTAATGATGGGTTGGAGAGATGGCTTAGCAATTAAGGTGCTGCAGGCAAAGCCACAGGACCAAGGTTTGATTCTTTTTTTTTTTTTTAATTTTTTTTTTTATTATTTGAGAGTGACAGACACAGAGAGAAAGACAGATAGAGGGACAGAGAGAGAATGGGCGTGCCAGGGCTTCCAGCCTCTGCAAACGAACTCCAGATGTGTGCGCCCCCTTGTGCATCTGGCTAACATGGGACCTGGGGAACCGAGCCTTGAACCGGGGTCCTTAGGCTTCACAGGCAAGCGCTTAACCGCTAAGCCATCTCCCCAGCCCCCAAGGTTTGATTCTTGCCCACTTAAGGCCAGATGCACAAGGTGGCACATGTGTCTGGAGTTTGTTTGTAGCAGCTAGAAGACCCTGGTGTGCCCATTCTCTCTCTCTCTCTCTCTCTCTCTCTCTCTCTCTCTCTCTCTTTTCCTCTCTCTTCCCTCCCTCCCTCTCTGTCTCTTTCTCTCTCACATAAATAAATAAAAATGTAAAAATGTAATGAAAGACTTACAGCCACTATTATAATAAACAGAAAAACAGAGCATTTTTTTCTAAAATCAAGAATGAAAGAAGTCTTTTCACTCTGATCTTATTCTGTACTGTGCTCCAAGTTTTATTTACAGTAATAAGATCAAAGAAAGAAAAATATAATCAGAAATGTAAAACATCAAGTTACCCACATTTCAAGATGACATGATTTTCCTGTACTTAAATATCCTAACAACTTTACAAGAACAGATGAACACTTGGCAATGTAGTAGGATACAAAATGAAAATACAAAAATTAGTGGCCATTCTATACACAGATTAAAAAAAGGTTCAGAGGAAAAAATCTAGAAGAAGCACCTTATTAGCAATAGCTTAAAAAAAATAAGAATACAATATGTAGACTACAATATGTAAAGCAAACTTAACCTTATACAGAAAGACATTTAAAACATTGTAGAAAGTAAAACAAAAATAAACCTAGAAGATGAAAAGTTCTTTCATGCTCATGGATTTTCATAATTAGCATTATAAAAATGACTATATTACAGAACGTGCTCTAGAGATTAACAAAATACCAATCAAAATTCCGAATGCAGGCTGAAGAGATGGCATAGCTTTTAAGGTACTTGTCTGCAAAGCCTAAGGACCCAGGTTCAGCTCCCCAGAAGCCACATAAGCCAGATACCCAAGGCCACACCTGTGATACAGGGGTACGTGCATCTGGAATTCAGTTACAGTGGCTAGCACACCATTCTCTCTCTCTCTCTTTCATAAAAAATTAAAATATTCCAATTACATTCGTCACTTAACTAGCAAAGTCAATCCTAAATTTGGAAACATAAAATAATGCAAGTAGACAAAGTAAACCTAGGCAGAAAGATGAACACTGGAAGTATCAGCATAAACAGACCATCCTGACAAAGACAGCACGTCACCAGCGCAATAACAGATATTTACATTAACTGAAAACAATAAAGGACTCAGAAACAAGCCAGAAAGCTACAGCTGCAGCTACTAAATTTTGCATAAAAATGACAAAAAGTACATTGGAAAAAAAAGCCTTCTGAACAAATGGTGTTGTAAAATAGGATATCCACATGCAGAAGAATAAAACTAGATATACCTATCTCACCTTGCAGAGAAATAAATTTAAAATGGGTCAAAGAACTTAATGTAAAACCTTACACTTTGAAACTTATAGTGGAAAATATAGGTAAGCATTTCAAGATAAATATTTGAGTGTTTATTAAATCAACACTGCTTTAAGATTCCATCTCAATTCAGTAAGATGGTAATAATCAAGAAAGTAAAGGACAGCAGATACCAGTTAGGGTGTCAATAAATACAAACTCTTCTGGGCATGGTGGTGCATACCTTTAATCCCAGCACTCGGGAGGTAGAAGTAGGAGGATTGCTGCAAGTTCAAGGCTGTCCTGAGACTACGTAGTGAATTCCAAGTCAGTTTGGGCTAGAGTGAGAGCCTACCTCGAAAAACCAAAATAAATAAATAAAAGAAAAGAAATACAAACTGTTTGCTAGAGAGATTTCTCAGTGGTTAAGAGTACTTTCTTGCAAAACCTAACAACCCAGGTTTCATTTCACAGTACTTACATAAATCTACAGGTACAACGTGGTTCATGCCTCTGGTACTTGTAGCGGCAGGAGGCCCTGGAATTCACTCTCTTTCTTCTTTTTTTTTTTTTTTTTTTTTTTTTTGCCTCTTTATCTCAGTTAATCTCTCTCTCTTTCTCTCATTCTCTCTCTATATATATTAAATAAATAAATAAATAAAATATTTTTACAAAGAAATATGAACTCTCTACTTACTGCTGGTGGGAAGGTAAATTATTGCAGCCTCTGTGGAAATAATTGTAGTTTCTCAAAATCTAAAAATGGAACTACCATACGACCTAACTCTATTACTCCTGGATTCAGTTCCTGAACAACCTCAAGTCAACATATTGCAGAGATACTTGTGTACATCCATGCCTATTGCTGCACTGTCCACAATAACTAATGAATGGAACCAGTCCCATTTTCCAGAAATAGATGAATGGGTAAAAGAAATGTGGTACATCCACGCAATGGAATTTTTTCAGTTGTAAAGAGAAATGAAATTATTACATTTTTCCAGAAAATGTATATACCTGGAAAATATTATTGTAAACTAAATAAGTCAAATTCAGGCAAAGACTTCATCTTTTCTTTCACATATTGAATCTTGACTTAAATTTGTATATGTATACATACATATATGTGTATGTACATTTGTGTAAGTTATATTAGAAAGAGGACAATGAGAGAGGAAGAAGAGACCTTAAGAGAAAGAGAAGGAGGGAAAGGAGACCATAAATGTATGTGACGTGAAAGCAGCAAGAGGGCTAATTGGGGTGAAGAAGGGAACAAGTAAGAGTTGAGAGGGGTATGAAGGAGAGTACTGTAGGAGGGAGAAGAAGACAGAGTATATTCACATGTATGTATGAAAATGCTGTAATGAAACCTGTTCTTTTTCTGCTAATTTAATAAATATTTAAAGGCTAAAAACAAAATAAAATAAACTATTAGTGTTAGAGAGATGGATCAGCAGTTAAAGGCACTTACCTAAAATGTCTGACAGCCAGGGTTTGATTCTCCAGTATCCAGATTCACAAAGTGGTGTATGTGTCTGGAATTCTTTTGTAGCAACAGGCCCTGGAGTGCCTATCTGTTTTCATTCTCTCTCTCTCTCTCCCTCCCTCCTTCCCTCCCCACTCATAGACACACACAATATTTGAAAAACATTTTTTTTATTTTTAAGAGTTATGTCAGTTATAACGTCATTGTAGAGAATTTACAAAATAATGAAATAAACATATAATCACTCAATCACTAATATTTCTACTACCTAAGAAAATTTTATCATCACTTACGTAATTTCCATTGATAGTTTAAAGATTTTTCAGGTATTTTTAAAAATTATTTATTTATTTATTTATTTGAGAGCGACAGGAACAGAGAGAAAGACAGATAGAGGGAAGAGAGAGAGAATGGGCGCGCCAGGGCTTCCAGCCTCTGCAAACAAACTCCAGACGCGTGCGCCCCCTTGTGCATCTGGCTAACATGGGACCTGGGGAACCGAGCCTCGAACCGGGGTCCTTAGGCTTCACAAGCAAGCGCTTAACTGCTAAGCCATCTCTCCAGCCTTCAGGTATTTTTAATGAGTATATCTGTTCACATATATAGTACATGGTTATGTAAACTCAAAAACTGTCATCAGTCTTTATATGCACAATTTAAAATTTTGTTGTTTTTTTTCTATCATATAATATCAATTTTCTTCAAAAGTAAGTGGCTTTTTCCTCTAACTCCATGATTTTGAGATACTAATCAGTTTCATCATTGTATTCTATCCAAAGTCTATATGTAGTTGCAGGCAAATTTTATAGTGATTGCTTAGGATATTGTGAAAGTAAGAAATACAATCTCATTTTGATAACTACCTCACTCTATCATATCTTAAGTTGTTTTATTTTCTTCAAATGTCTGTCAAAATATCTAGAATTGCTTCTTGTTTGAAGAAGCTTCAATAAACTAAGATAGTATAACTTAAATTTGTAAATCCAGACATAAAAATATGACTTTCTCATGGAAACACTTATTTCAGCTCACAAAGGAAAATGATTAAAATTATCTATTTGAAGTAAGCTTCCTTTCAGTATTAAAAAACACTGAAATTTCAAAATTTCTAGCAAACTTTTCAGACCATTTGAATTAGGCTACGGTTATGGATAGATCATATAAAATACCAAGAAGTCCACTTCCTTCCATTCAGTGCACTGTTTCTCTTTCTTTCTGCAGCTGAGCTTGCTGATGTCTGTATGTGTCATATATGTCAACCACCTCTCTTGCAGGTCACTCTTCTGGTATGCTTCAGTTTTCTACTGAGTACAGTTTGTAGTGGTTGCCTTCTAGTCAGAGTATCCCCCTTGCCAGGTACGGTGCTGCAGGCCTTTAATCCTAGTACTCTGGGAGGCAGAATTAGGAGGATTGCCATGAGTTCAAGACCACCCTGAGATTACATAGTGAATTCCAGGTCAGCCTAGGCTAGAGTGAAACCTTACCTTGGGAAAAAAAAAAAAAAAGCAGGTTATCTCCCTAGAAGGAGAAAGGAAAGGAAGTACATCTTGTTCCTCCTGTGAAATTCTCAATTTGGCCCTATAACACTACATTTAAGAAAGAAATTACAGCTCAATATTACCATATGGAAGGCAATTCATTCTTTTGAGGACATCAACTATTTTTTACTGTCCACAGTGTATAAGGTGTGTGTAGGGTTGTCAGTCTGGCTGGTTCTGGCTCTGGACTGTCACAATATGGCAGATCTTACTGGAGAAGCCACTGCAGTAGGCTCACCACCATGGTGGCTGGCAGGGCTCAGTTCTTTACTATTTTTTCACTAAGCACATCTCTTCAAGGCTATCCCACAGTTGTTTTTACTTCCTTCAGTGACTGATATGACAAAAACACACACATTGCCCAAAGGGCAAACATTTTTGGAAAACTGTCTTTAGTCTCTTCTTAACTTAAGGTTTTTATGCATATGTAGATTTTTTCAAAGTTCTTGAACACAGCTATTTTTGCTTCTAATTTTTTTTTTAAATTTAATTTATTAGTTTTCTTTTCAGTAAATACAGGCAGTTTGGTACCATTATTTAGGCTCATCTGTGATCTACCCCCTCCCATTAGACCCTCCTTATTATTGAAAATGGGTCGTGCATTGTGGAGTTAGCCCCCAGTTATTAGTATGATAAATGTCTCTGAAAATCATGACCCAACATGTAACTCTGACATTCTTTCCGCCCCCTCTTCCGCAAGATTTCCCTGAGCCATGTTGGGTTCATTTTTGGTCTGCTTCAGTGCTGAGGTGTTGGGGGCCTCTGAGGCTCTGGCTCTCTGATTTGGTAGGAGTTGATTTTTCTCTGCGTTGATCTCCTTCCCCTTTGTGCTGGTATCCAGTTCACAGGAAAACATCACCCTTGCTTATTTCGCCAGTTGTCCTTAGTTTCAGTTGGGCCCCTTCTGAGGTATGTTGGGGCAGCTCTCTTCTTAGGATCTGCATCTATCTGGAAAAGAGAAGCAGATTCTCCAACGGAGAGTGAGTTAGCACCCAGAAAATTGAGATAACACTTACTTTTTTGATAGACAGTTTGATAGGTGTAGGCCCTCTTATACCCCGTGATTGATGGTAGCTTGATATTGTAGAGTGGGCTTGTGTTTGGGTATGGTTCTGACTTGTTTCCCAGCTCCAGCTAAGGGTCTAGTACCACTTAGTGGATCAGTTAGCCAAATCAAGAGCAATTGATTCCTCACCATGGCTGTGTACCACTATTGCACTTGTATGGGTATCACATCCGGTTAATTGTTGCTACTTAGGTTAAACAATGTGTTGCTTGGACAGATCTTGGTCACTTCCCCCAGTCGCCTATGTAGCGCCTTCTGGCACTAGACACGCTGACTGTCTGGGGACTGACTCTCTCCTGGCTTCCAGCCATGTCATTCCATTTTACGTGTCAGCTGCGTATGGAGTCTTCAGCAATAGGGTCTTACCACTGGCCTTTGGTGGGTCATCAATTACTCTGACAGAAGTCTGTCATTGTTTTGGGAAACCTTGTAGGTTTCTTTGATCAAAAGCTCATTGTGGATTGTAGGCCCAAGCTGGAAGGAAACACCTGAACCACAAGACACTGGAGAGGGTAGGATCAAGACTGACCTAAATCTCCTACATCTTCCCTCCCTCCCTCTCCCCCTCTCCCCTCTATCTCTCTTCTCTCTAACTCTTGTATATTAGTTATCTTTTTCCTCAATTTCTTAGTGGACACTGACCTGTAACCCCCACTTCCAGCTTGCTTCTAATTTTTAAAAAGTGAAGGAAATAGAAGAAACAATGTACTTTGTATTCAAAGCCTCTTTCTCTCTCTCTCTCTATATATATATATAAAAATATATATGTGTATATATATATATATATATATATATATACACACACACACACAAACACACACACACACACCCCTAGAATTATGTGAACTGTGTCTCCTCAGTTTGCATATGGTTAACCCCTTAATGCTTAAAACCTCAGAATGTAACAGTTTAGAGAGGAGGTCCCTAACAAGGCAAGTAGGTTGAATTGGGGACATTAGGAAACATACACTTCCAATATGATTAGTGAACTTAAGAGAAGAGGTAACATCAATACACAGGTATATGTGTGCACCAAAGAAAGACCCAGTGAGGAGATGGGTGGGGAGGTGATCATCTGTAAACCAAGGGGAAAGGTTTCAGATGCAGTTTGGAAGAAGTAAAGCTGGAACTGGTGGCTCACAATTATAATTCTAGTATTTGGGAGACTGAGGAAGAAGGAATGTCATCAATTCCAGACCAGTGTGGGTTATAGTGTGAGCCCTTGTCTCAATCATAAATCCAATAGGTGGGTGTGGTGGTGCATGCCTTTAGTCTCAGCACTCAGGAGGAAGAGGTAGGAGTTCAAGGCCAGTCTGGGACTACATAGCGAATTCTAGGCCAATTTGTGCTAAAGTGAGACCCTATATCAATCCCATCCCAAGATTTTAAAATGAATCTAATAAACAAAAAGTATAAAAATAGGAATAAATAAGTTAGACAGATTAACGAATTTATACTTGCATGAAAATAATTCAAATGTTTTTAAATTGATATTGCTTTAAGGGAGGTGAGCTTTTCTTATAACTAATATAAATTACCTCAGGAATAAAAAAGTGGACAATTCTGGGGTTTGAGTTTGCTATTTATATTGAAAAATAGGTATTTTTGCTCAATGTTCCTTTTGACTCACATTACCACTTGCTTTTCCAACAGTAAAAGCCATGTATTATATAACAACAATAGCAGTGAGTAATTTACCTGCCTTTCTCCATAAAACACCTTCCTAAAAAAGCAACAACAAAACTGTGTTTGGCCCATTGTTAAAAACACTTCAATTTTCACTGATCCTGGAAGCTAAAGCTGACATTAATTATCCTGTTCTAGTCAGTGACCCAGAACTGGAAGTCTACTCTTTACAGTTTCTAAGAAATCCCTAATTCCTCAATTTGTTTCAGATGACAAACTCAAATGGAATGTATCATGTGGTTTGTCCTTTCACCTTTCCCTGCCTAAAAAAAATCAAGGCAGGCCTAGAGAGATGGCTTAGCTGTTAAGCGCTTGCCTGTGAAGCCTAAGGACCCCGGTTCGAGGCTCGGTTCCCCAGGTCCCACGTTAGCCAGATGCACAAGGGGGCGCACGTGTCTGGAGTGCGTTTGCAGAGGCTGGAAGCCCTGGCACGCCCATTCTCTCTCTCTCCCTCTATCTGTCTTTCTCTCTGTGTCTGTCGCTCTCAAATAAATTAAAAAAAAAAAAAATCAAGGCATACCTGTAATGAAGGCTATTTACTTGCAACAAGGGGAGAAATGTACACATTAAGGAGAAAAGAGTAGAAAACTAGAAGCATCTATCTCTTCTGGTTCCTTTTAGTAACTGTACAAACCCTTGACTTCTCTCTAGCCATCTTAAAATACATAAAACTAATTACTGTTTGGTTAAGGAGGTATAGTAGATTAATTGTTCATTACTGCCAAACATTATATATATATGTGTGTGTGTGTGCGTGTGTGTGTGTTGTGTGTGTGTGTGTGTGTGTGTGTGTGTATAGATAGATAGATATAGACATAGATAGATAGATTATTCCCCATTTTGTTATTCAACCATTGTATATTAAATTACTGCAGAAACATGCACATACATTGTTGGATGCCCAGGCATAGTGCTTCAAGTGAGTCATTGACTCCCTTTGTAGATTTCCAACTGGATGAAAATTATGATCTAGAGAAGGGGAAATAAAATTTAGTATGTTTCATTTAGGAAAAAAGCATACCAAATGCTTGAAATATTAATAAATGACCATTTAATTTACTACATGGAGTTCTTTGCAAATGTATATTACCTCTATTCAAACATAGTCATGCCACAACCCCTTCTTCCTCCAGGCTTCTACTTATTACTTCATATTGTCCAGGTAAGAGAACAAATCAGGATGGATGTTAGATACAATTGACATTTATACAATGGATATGACTTAACTATAAAATATTTTTATCAGAACCTATGGACTACATTTTAGGTACTTAGTAATTAGAATGAAATTTGTTAAGGTTCATTTTGAGTCATTTTGAATTTCAGGTTAAAAGTCATATTTTCATGATAAAATTACAAAATAGGTCTGAACAGTGATTATTAAATAACTACAGTTATTTCCAAAATTGCATATAGATTTTATAAACATAATAATACACACACACACACACACACACACACATATATATATATATATATATATATGATCCATAAATAAAATTCCTAAATCACATGAGTCAGAATTTCTTGTTAATGTAATACACACACATAAACATGTGTACCTGCACATAAATACATGTTGAGGGCATATATCTGTAGCTGAACTGGTCAGCATAAATAAACTTACAAGTAAACAAATCTTTTCTAAATTTTATGTTTGCATGTTGCTAATTAGAAAGTGGTTAGTATTTTTTTACTGAATTTATTTAAGATTACTTGGTGGTTTTTTATAATATTTTGCTGCATAATGCATTTATGTGGCCATATTTGAATTTTATTATTCATGAAGTTTTCCAACACAAGGAAATCCTTGTCATGAACCTGAATCACAGGAAGGGCTAGGGAGTCATTCCATTTTCCATTATATTTTTTGGCTTAAGTCATCCCAAACATGGAAATAAATAGTTTATTTGGAACAAAAGGACTGACCTTTCTTGGAGTAAATTTCATTGCTAAGCACTAGCTTCACCCAATTCCCATTCAAAACATATACACACACACACACACACACACACACACACACACACTCACACACACAGTGCAAAGAGTAGGTTAGAATTCATAGGCCACAGAAATAGTGCATGTTTTAAAACCAGTACTTTGATTTTCTATGAAGAAACTATAGTGAGGATCAGTATTTTGGGATGGCTCCAACTGTAAAGTTGGAGGATTTTTAAAATATCATCCCCCTTCTCCTTTTTGCTTCCCTCTTCTCCTTTCCTCTTTTGTTTTCTCTTCCTTTCCAACTATTATCATATCCAAAGCACCTCTGTATATCTCCTCCGGAGCCCACCAGCAAGTATAACAACTGTGGCATGGATCTATCAACCTTACCCTCGGTCATCCTGAACCAGTTACTTCAGATAATTACATAAGTTCTCAGGTGTTCTTTTCTTAATATTAAAGCTGAAATAAATAAGCTTTCCCTACAAAGTTGTAAGGGTTTCAAAATTATATTATGAAATGCTCAACAGTCTCTCTGTTTAAGATTATCATTCAAGTTGTTCACAAGGCCACATTGTCTATTCCAAAACTTAATTTCCTTTCCTTAGCATTTATTACTTCCTATCAGAGTATTAAATGAAGAAAGTGCTTTTTACTATTACTTAAAATAACATGAAGCCAGATTAATGAATATTTGAGTTTGATGAGAAAAATATAAAGCCATTGATCTTTTATTAAAAACTCACTCCTTCAGGGGTTGGAGAGATAGCTTAGTGGTTAACGTGCTTGCCTACAAAGCCCAGGGACTCAGGTTTGATACCCCAGTGCCCACGTAATCCAGATGCACAAAGTGGTGCATGCTTCTGGAGTTCATTTGCACTGGCTAGAGGCCCTGGTGTGCCCATTCTCTCTGTCTACCTCTCTTCTCTGTCTCTCTCTCTCTCCCCTCCCCCTCCTTGCATATAAAGTTTTTTTTTAAATCACTCCTTCAGCTATTCTGTAGAATTCTTATTTCTATTTCTTCCTGATGTACTTATTATTCACATGTCTGACTCATATCTAAGCCTTTCTCTTCCTTCCATCAGCAAAGGTCTTAGAGTTTGAGAGTACCAAGGTCAAATGCTACTTGTTTTTTGTCCCAATATTTTTTTTCCTGGAATTCTTTTTGTTATGTTAATCTGGGGACAGAGAAGTGAGATAAGAGGGAAATATCTGGCATACGATTAATTTATTGGCATTGCTCTTTTTCTCTCTTGACCTTGTTTCTTCAGTGATGAGTCTAAAAGAAGGGTGACTAGAAGTTGGTTCTCTCATAGTCATATGTGAATTTCTCAGGAGGTCCTACAGAATCATCCCAGTTTTGCAGCTCTTTAAGGCAGAAGATATGCTCTGCCTCTTACCCTTTTGCCCAGTGAATCCTTAGGAGTAGAATTTCAGACAACAAAACAAATAACAAAAGTTGACTTTAGTTGGGGTTTGAGGTAAGTTTTGCTACTGCCCTCCACCAGTTAGTATAGTCTATTTTATCTAATTAATTTTTTATCTAATAAATCTTATCTATTTTAGACTTATCATTCACTAAAAGGCTTATACTTATGTTATTTTTGTGTTTATTTATTTCAAGGGATGTGGTGGCATGGGGAGGTGAGTAGCATTTAAAAAGTGAAAGAATTAAAATTGCTTTTGAAAGACGGGGAAAAGTTCTAGCTTATTTTTTACAGTGAGTCACTATAGTTATCAAAGACCCGATGAGCTCTTCACAGAAACGTCTCCACTGCAAGAAGGACCTCCAAAAATGCCTCCTCTCTCAGTAGCTACTGTCAGTATTAATCTCCATGCATTCCTACACCATAATAAAACGAATATGCTGCCTTCAAGCCATTTTTACAATCTTCACTCTAAGTAGCTACTCTTAAAATCTCCTTTCATGCAGAATTGGAATTTGTGATCTCCCCCTGGGTCATCAACACTGATTCACTGACTTTCTATGGAGAGCTGGAAGAGTGAACCTCCTCAGTACTTGTTCTTTCACAAAAATAGTATTTTGAACAACTGTTCACACAAGAAAATACTTTTAGTTGTTTTTTTGTTTTTTGTTTTTTTTTTTAGATTACCCACCCATTCATCCACTTTTTTATTTGGCAAACCTGTGTACATATTATTCACATAACACTCTGCAAGGAGTGCACTCTTCCCTATCACACATGTTAGTGGTATTTTCAATAAAGCTTACATATATGATGTAAAATGTATTAAATTTGAGGTGAGCAAAAGTTGTCATTTTAATAAATAGATAAAGGAAAAAAATCTGGAGAATATTAAAGGAAATGTAAGTTAGTTCATGATATGTAGGTATAGAGGAGAGAGTATCAAGATAGTGAAGTGAGAAGTTTCCTTCAGGAATTACCCTCTGTTCTTATTGGAAATAAGGATCCATATTTTATGTACTCTGGTTCTAGTGAGGATGACTGTCACTATGCCCCAAGCCTGTCAATCACAGAAGTAGCCAGTGAACTATAGCTATTGGATTACAATAAATTCCCAGGACTTCTGGTCTAGAATAGGAGCAAGAAGAAATTGGGATGGGCCATGGTAAGTGAAGAAGAAATGGCACTGGAATGTGAACTTTACATTATCAGACTCTTACTAATTAGGTATAACTGATAAGGATCAAAGACAGGCTTTGTGATATTGAATATTTTTTTTTATGCCTGTAAAGTGATCAGTTAGTAAAGTGGCTGATATGTGAATACACAGAAGGAGAGACAAGAGTATAAATATACATGCACATTGAATTTAACAAAAGAAATAACTGGCAATCTTGGAAAATTATGCTAAATTATAACATCAGAAAAATCACCTCAATTGGTTATAGAATTTTTTTAGAATTCTTTTTTTATTAGTTATGTACACAGTGTATACAGTTGTGTTGGTACTGTTGTTATTTTATTTAAATTTATTTATTTGACAGAGAAAGAGGGGAGAGAGAGAGAGAATGGGTGCACCAGGGCCTCCAGCCACTGCAGATGAACTCCAGACATATGTGCTCCCTTATGTATCTGGATAATGTGGGTCCTGGGGAATCAAACCTGGGTCCTTTGGCTTTTCAGGCAAATACCTTAACCGCTAATCCATCCCTCCAGCCCAAGAAAGTGCCTTTATATGAGCTAAGGAAACCAAGTGGGGGATTATAACTCCTAAAACTTAGCACATAAAAATGAAATGTCACATTGAAGAGAGTTGGAAGGATAGTCTCACACTAAGTCACTCATTGCTATAATTCTCAATAGCACACTATGGAGTTAGATGGTGTGTATCCTTTAGGAAAATAAGAACATATGAACATTGGTATTTCTTATACTTCAACCTTGGGTCTACTGTAGTGAAATGCGGCACTGGGGTAGTTCTTCAAAACTTCAGGCCACAGACTAGTGACCTTGGACTCAGCTTCTGCACTCACCCTATATTCCTACCTAACCTAGTAGACTTAGGCTTTCATCTTCCCCACAGACTAATTGTCTAGGTTGGTTGGGGTCCCAGTCTCTGTATTGCTCCTTCAAGCAGGCTTGCCCAATGACCCTAGGTTGATATCATGCCAGACTGAGGACCAAGACTTTGTTTTTAGGTTGGCAACCTTGAACCCAGCCTTCAGGTTGGCCACTGAAGATACACGGTTCATGCACACCCTAAATTTCAAACCTACCTGTTGTCAGGTCAGCCCATATAACCATGGACATCCAAGCTCCCCTGGAGCAGCTGACACATCTAGCCTCAGATGGTTGGTCAACTCTGAGGATACAGGCTTTAAAACTTCTCAGTGCCAGAGCAGTCCTTGTCTTTCAGGCCAGAGTCTGATCCTGTGCTTCAATAGGCTGAGAGTCTAGGTCTGCTCTAGCAGTTTCAGAGTCGAGGACCATCTGACATTAGTAGATCCTAATATTGGGTTGGCCCTTATGGACTCCAAGACTGTCCATGTTAAACACAGGTTTCAGGACAACCCTAAATACTCCAATATTCTGTTCAGGTACTGTGACTCTAGTATACAGGCCCATTCCTATAGACTCAGCATTCATACCAGCAGTAACATTGGGCTGTTTCTAGGTTATAGGATGTTCCTTGTGTTCTCAGGATCCAGTTAGTATAGGCTCCAGACTTGATTCAGGAGACTCAAGGCAAACCTTCACAGATCAAGATTATAGCAGTAACAATATTATTCAGAAACTTAGTTCAAAGTCTTTAGTAAACTTTTACCTAGAAATCCCTATATAATAAAAAAAGAAAAAATATATAATCCTTATAAACAATGGAACAAGTAAATTTCCCATTCCAAAATCAAAGAAGGGAGTGTAGAAAGGATATGAGAACAAAGCAATATTAAAACCTAGGAAGGCAAATATTACAACCTATAACTGCATGTTCAGTATCCAGGGTAAGTGGCATGCTGATATGAGTTCAACAAGCTTGGGCAGCTCTGGTCTATGGTTTTTCCATGTGTGGCCTACATGGGCTATCTTTTTGACTGGCTCCAATCTTTACCTGACGTTTTCCTTGGTAAACACGGCACAGTCTTGGAATCTTCAATATCCTGTGGTCTCCATTGCAGCTTGGGCTTCATGCTACACATCTTTACACACCACCTCATCAGGGGCTACCCACAGCACATCTGATCCTGCTACACATTTCTCAGCTTCATAGACCATATTTACAAATCTGGGTGAAATCCCTTATGGCCCCATAATGCTCATTCTCCATACCTATGAAGGTATATGTATGGATGATGTGATTATCTGACACCCGCCTGAGCAGTATCTCAGCCTCTGTACCATGACACAGCAGGTTTTGAGTGGCTGAACCTGGATAAACGTCCAGTTCTGTCTGATCAGAGTAAGCAGATGTCTCTTTCTTCATACACGAAAGGCTTTCAATAAGCCTACATTCTTATACCTTTGTGCCTGTGATAAAGAGGGGTCTGGTTAACTTTCTATGGTGTCGGTAGAAAGTGCTTGGCTGCTCTTTAATGGCATCAATCATTTTAACAACCATACTCTCCCTGTCCATGACTTTCCACTTATTCCTTTTTATGGACAGGCAGCATGTTTTTAAAATTACTTTGCTCTGTTTTTTGCTTCAAATTCTCCCTGTAAATCTGGCTAATAGGCACCATCAATAACCATCTCACAATCTAAATGCTATACTGTCTTGAAATTTCCTACACCCAGGTCATTAGTCTGTCACCTTTAAATTCAGCCTGCCATAAAATACAAAATGTTGACTTTTTCTTTTTTTGGTCAGAATGTAACATTAAAGCTGATAGTACAACTCCTAATAGGCTCATTATGTACATCTGAGACTTTCTGGGTTGTCTCAACCACTCATATTTCCGTCAGTATTTTTTATTAGTTATGTGTATAGTGTGTATACAGCCATGATGCTATCATCGTTAGCCTTCTCCCTGTCATCCCCCATGTGGATTGTGGGTATTTGTGTCCTGAACTCGCATCTGAATTACCAGTTAAGCTCTTCTTAACAACATTCTAGGGATTCTCTGGACTTCATTTCTAACCTATTCCAAATTTTTCTAAAAAAAAAAAAAAAAAAAAAGGTCTAAAGGCTTAAGAACCATATAGTCAGATTTAGTCATAGCAACAACTCAGCTTCTGCAGTAATAAATTTCTATATTTGCTAGCTTTTTGTCAATATGCCTAAATATCTGGCAGAAATACAAGTGTAGAACAGTGACTACCACCATGTGGAAGTGGTGCTGACAAGATATCTATCAAAATTATATAATTTTCAGTTGAACAAAAGAAATGCATTCAAGATATGTATTGTACAAATGCTGAATATTATTAATAACAATATTATGTTCTATTCTTGAAAATCATAGACAATAGATTTTTAAGTACTCATAATAATTAATGATAAATATTTGAGGCAATGTTTATGTGAAATAGCTTGAATTAGCCATTGCACAGTGGTCATGTTCCAAATCATTTTATTATATATTAGAAATACAAAATTTGCCTTTGGCAATCACAAATTAATCAATTTTAGTACAAAAAAATAAAACCTACACTTAGGGTCATCTACTGCTTATCCAGTAATCACATTGTCACTTGGAAGACTCTCATTTGGACAACATAGTTTAACTTTGTTTTAGGATATTTTCTTTTGTCATTCTCCCTGTTTCCTGTTTTAATGGCCAACGTTCCTTGTGTCCATACTTCAATAAACTTTGATCACAATATTATTCATATCTGTTCTACAGTTTTTTTCAGATTTTTTTCTTGAGTTTGTAAATTATTTATTTAGCTTTTCTGTGTCAGCAGCATGTGGTGTCATCAAAATGAATATAAGCTATTGCCTGATTTTGGACCTGCTTCTCATAGGGTACATTGTTTAAATCCTTCCTGCAGCATCTTATACTTCATGTCTCACAAAAAATGATTTATTGCCTCATCATTTTTCTGCTTTGCATATTGAGTGCCTGAATATTTATTTAGTAAAGCTATTCATTCAAAATCTTTTCTTGGCTTCATTAACAAGAATAGAATTATGTGTAATTACTCATGATGATGGGATATATACTTCAACTCATGAGCAAAATAAGCCCTTTCTTCTTAACATTTCTTTGGTCAAATATTTTGTTAAAGTCAAAAATAATACAGAAATTAGTACTGAGGAGTGTAGCTATGTGGATTATAGGTCTTTGGAAATAGTTGATGGGAGGAATGTGAAAGAGTTTGGAGCTATCAGCTATGGAATCCCTACAATGCCACAAACAGAGCTTAGATCATTCTGGTGAAAGTTTGGATGATCAAAATGCTGAGAGGCCCAGTGGATGCCCTGCTGATGAGGTTTCAGAAAGGAACAAGAACTCTATCAAGAACTGAGCCAGAGTTTATTTATATTACATTCTGGCAAAGTATTTAATTGCATTTTGCCTGTGTCCTGAGAACTTGAGTAAGGCTGGATCCATGAGTAAAAGATTAAATTGTATGGCAGAGAAAATTGCAAGACAGGACACTATTCAGGCAATGACACTGGTACTGATCACTGTTCTGATATATAAGAGAGAGAAGAAAATGGGGAAATGTTGGGGACCACCCTTAAGAAATGCTTCATCTTTTCCTTACCCCCTCCTCCACCCCTGCTGCATTCTGGCTAAAGAATAAACATTCTGCTCTGCGCCTGCAGTATCAAGGCCCCTGAGTTTTGACTTCTCAGAACAACCACAATGTCTCTGGCCTGAGGCCAAGAAGAGTTTGTAACCTTCCACCACCTAGGTCGCCCTGACCCCCTCCTATATGATCCATGCCTTGTGCAAGAAGATTCTGTACTGTCTCACCCTCTACTCCCCTTACCCCTCCCCTACCTAAAACTGACTTTAAAAGATGAGCCTTCTGGCTGAATAAACGACTCTCGACAAGCATTGGTTTGCCTGAGTCCATTCCCCTCTCTCGCCCATTTTCTTCGCAGGCTAAGGTCCTCCTGGTGCCCTCACGAATAACTAGGTCCCGCTGGTCGGGGCAGGGAAAGTGTGCAGGTTAGCAAGGGGAAAAGCAGGTGCAGAGAAAACAGCAGTAATTACTACAGAAATTCGCATAATTAAGGAAAAAGTTCACAGTTTGCAATGTGACAACAGGAAATAATCCTTGAGGGCAAAACCGTATGCATGGGTGCCTCCAGATTATAAAAATGCAGATTTATTTGAAAAGAGAGAGACTAAATTTAGATATTTACTGAAGGAAATATCTGCTAGAAAATAACTACTTAGAAAAATGCTTTCTCAGCTCCAGCTGCCATGACGCAGAGAAGCCCCTGCAGTTGTGGTAGAAGGGGAGCAGAGAATCGTGGAGTTGGAAGCAGAACCTGGCAGCATTGTCTAATTGATGCACTGAAGCAAGAAATATGGGCCAGTGAGCCTTGCACCGTGGTTCAGGAAAGCAGCGGAAGCCAGGTAATATGTAGTCAAGATGGATTCCTTACAAGGAGGAACTGAGGGACTGTGGTGTGAAGGTAAGAAAGTTAAACCGAAGTTGCAGGATGTATGTGATAACATGACTGTGGGACATCCACCAAGAAGAGCTGTAAAACAGAGTGAAGCTAACCAAAGAGTAAGACTTTACTTCAAACAGCAGCAATGCAATGATGGGGATGCTCAAGTTCATTGGAGCCCAGATTTTGTCATCAAGAGTCCAAGATGATAGATATGAAGATATAGGGCTTGCTGTTTGACCTTCTGGATTTTGGTATCACTTTGGCTCAATCTTTCCTTGCTATCCCCTTGACCTCGCTATTGGAATGGGAATGTTTACTCTGTGCTATTGTATATTAAGGTTTATAAATTTTCATTTCATAGAGGCTCACAGTTTATAGATGGTCTTGTATTTCAAAAGAGACTAGACTGGGCTTTTGAATAAAGTTATAACTCTGTTAAGATATGGGAAGTCTTACATGAAAAATAAAATTATTTTGCATTATGAGGTATTCATGAAACTTTGAGTATTAAAGGTGGAATGTTATGGCTTATTGTTAGCATTTAGAATCACCTAGGAAATATAGCCCTGGAGATATTTGTGAAGGTGCTTAAAGAGAAATTTAACTAAGGAGGCCCACCCTGAATGTGGGGAGAACCTTCCTGAAGGTTGGGATCCTAGAATGGATAGAAAGGAGAAAACAAACAAAGTGGAGCATCAGCCTCCATGCCTCTCTGCCTTCTGAATACAGATGCACTGTCACCAGCTACCTCACTCTTCTGCCACCATCCTTTCCCTGCTTGAGGGACCATACCTTTAACCTTCCTTCCTTAAGTTGTTCTTGTCAGGTATTGAGTTACAACAATGAGAAAAATACTTGACAATGCAAGGAAAGAACAATGTTATTTTGGCAAAAGTTTCAAAATTTAAAATGACTCTAAAAAGGCTCTTGAAACAAGTGTGCATATAAACAAATAAATCATAGCACAAATATTTATGCAAGACTATACTAACTCCATAAAAGATCACTGAGAATGTCTGCCTAGTGCTGTTTTTCCTATGTATGAGTATATGGTGTGCATACATACGTGTGTGTGTGTTTGTATATGTGAGGGCACATGCATATGTGAGTGCATGTCTACATGAATATATGAGTGTGTGTGTACACATGTGTGTGTATGTGTGTGTGTGCACATGGAGGGCAGAGGTTGACATTGGCAGTCCTCAATCATTTGCTACCACATTTTTGACACATGGTCTCTATCTGAACCTAGAGCTTATCCACTTAGCTAGACAAATTAGTCAATAAGCCCCAGGCATTCTCCAACCTCTACTTCCTCAGCACTGGGCTTACAGGCATGTGTCACCATGCCTGGTATTTCATGTGGGTGATTGGGAGCCAAGCTCAGGATACAATGCTTGTTTAGCAAGCACTTTATACAATGAGCCAACTATTCCTTTCCTATCTAGTGCTTTTTAAAAAATACCTGAAGGTTTTTAGCTGAAAATATTTCTCTTGGAATATTAGGTAACTTGTAAACACAAACTATAAAATGTACTTTTTCAACCTGGCATCTTAACAAAGAAGAACCAAGTCTTTATTGAATTCGCTGAATATTGTTCATGTATAAACAGTTCTGAATACATACTTGGCTGAACACTGGATGGCTAAATGTCAAAATCAAAACCAACAGTTGGACAAACCCAATACTATGATATGTAAAAAGCATGTCAACTGCAAAATAAATGTGAGTGTTATTATATGAATTTACTTATTAAAATTTAATAATAATTTTAATTATTGATATTATAGATTAAATTCATTTCTTTAGCAGATTTCTCTCGTATTATATACTATTGAAAGTAAATAAACAGTTCTTTTTAACTGAACTTGGAAAAGGAGTACATTGTTTGATTTTACCCCAACCCAGAGTAGAGCTAGTATAACAGTATGGTCAAGTTATTAAATGTTCTCATCTCTCTAATTTCACATACTACAGTCCCTACCTCTGCAAGATCCTGGACTCTATGCTGATGAAAAACATGCTAATGAGGCTGTCCCACAAGCTGCAACAGACTTTTTACAAATCCTTAGGATTTTTGCATGTTATCTGAATTGTCTCATAACTTGGTTCTCTATTACTAGTATTTCACCCAATCTTGAGGAAAGTTCTTCCTTACAACTTGGCCTAGCACTTTAGTAATAGAAGAACATGATTGCCATTTAAGATGGCAAGTATTTTAAATATTTGGCTGCCACTCAGGATTTTGCCAACCAATAGTTGGAAAGCCTTATATTTCAGAAACTTCCCTGAAGAGAAGTAATAGGAAAGCCTGTATATCAGATTCCATGTAAGAAAGCATCATACTTCATGGAATATTGGTTTGACTTATCCAACATATTTCAGATAAGGAAAGCTAAGGAAGGAGGCCTTGTCTATTGATATATACAGAGAGATGTGTAACTTTTAGCTGCAAATCATGAATAAAGCTTACTTTCTTCTCTTCAAATAACCTTTTAACATGTAATATTATTTACTACATTTTGGTTAAACTATTTATTTATTTATTTTGGTTTTTCAAGGTAGGGTTTCACTCTAGCTCAGGCTAACATGGAATTCACCAAGTACTCTCTCAGGTTGGCCTCGAATTCATGGCGATCCTCCTACCTCTGCCTCCCAAGTGCTGGAATTAAAGGCATGTGCCATGATGCCCAGCTTGGTTGAACTATTTATAAGACAAGAACATGAGATAGTTAAAAACATGCTTTTGTGGTATGTACTCTATTTTTGGCAAATGTTAAGTTTCATTGCACTTTTATATTTTATCATGAATTATGAAGTGCAAAATAAGTATTCAGATATGAAAAACTAATATAAGATGGAAATGGCTCAGTGTCTGATAATGATCATATAGTTAACTATTATTAGTGTAATGATGGTGTTATATGCATGCTACTGCCATGAATTTTTCAACACTTTTCTTTTGAAAATGTACATAATAAAATATTAAAGAAAATGTTAATAAATCTAAACAACATGTCTCACATTGTAAGTGAAGATACCTGAGGACAGAAACTGAAATTTTCAAATGGAAAATTCACTGGGTGACCTCATATGCAATAACTATCAAGAGGATACAACAGGATTTTGCACAGGACAAAATCAAACTGTGATGAAGTTGTGGAAGCCAGAAAGTCTCTTTCAAATACTACTTGACTTCAGGGTCTAAGTCCTTTAAACTAGTCTGCCCACATGCAGAGGTGTAACTTTTGGCCAGGCATTAATGGAAAGAACTGACTGTTGCAGTCAGGTTCACATTATTGGTAAAAATCACCCAACCAAGAGCAGCTTGTGGAAAAAATAAAAAAAAAGAGGTTTATTTTGGCTCATAGGCTTGAGGGGGGAGTTCCATGATGGCAGGGAAAGTGATGGCATGAGCAGAGGGTAGATATCACCCCCTGGCCAACGTAAGGTGAACAATAGCAGTAACAGAGTGTGCAAAAAAACTGGCATGGGGAAACTGGCTATAATGCCCATTTGCCTGCCCCCCAAAATACACTGCCTTCAGGAAGCGTTAATTCCCAAATCTCCATCAGTTGGGAACCTAGCATTCCAAACACCTAAATTTATGGAGGACACTTGAATTAAACCACCACACTGACTAATGAACCTCTTTGGTCAACATTCTGAGCTGCAGAAAGAGTGAGAGCCTCAGTAGTGCTCTAGTGTCCACTGTATCTTATTCAAATTTAAAATAACTAAATAGGAAGGCTACCTATATGATTATTTATTCATTGATCACACAGTTCACAGATGACAGAAGTGGAACGGCATTTGGCTTATTAAGCTATAACGTCACACCACATTTAAGCAATGCCATATCTAAGCCAAACAAACCTACATACACCTCTGAAAAATTAATCATTTTCAAAACTAAGTCTACAGACTATCTAGGAAAACAAAACTAACCATCTTAATTTTAATCAATTGAGAATTGTTGGTAAATCTTTTTTTAATTAATTATGGACATACTTAGTATGGATACATCACATGTTGGTAGCATCCTTTCCTTGATCCCTGACCCCTTTCCAAAGGGGGCTTTCCTCAGTGGGGTAGCATGTTTTCCCTGTGGGTGCTGTGGGTTATGCATTGTGGGAGCAGGAGTTAGTTATTAGGGAGAGGCAGTGCCTCTGGGCATACTGTCCCAACTTGTAGCTCTAACAATCTCTGCTCTCTTCTTCCCCAAAATTCCCTTAGCCATGTTGGGTGTGTTTTAAATCTACTTCAGTGATGGGCTCTTAGGAGCCTCTGGATCTCTGCTTTGGTAGATGTTGAGCATCCTCAGAGTCTGTCTATTTCACCCTGGTGCTGATTATCAGTTTCACCATGGAAGCAACACTCTTTCTCATCTCTCAATTTCCTCTGAGGTTTTCTGTCTAGATTTTTTGTCTGATTACAGTTAAATTATTTGTATATTTCAGTAATTAGCCATTTACCAGATATATGGTTTGTCAATATTTTCTGCTATTCTATAAGTGGTCTCTCCACTTCAATAACTATTTAGCAAAAGATAATTTTGTGACAAATTTATTTCTAGTGATCAATGAAGCTATATATTTATTGGTTAACATTATTTTTAGGGAAAGTATATACATATGGTCTCCCAGTGTTACTATTGTACAAAATATCTCCAGGTACAACAAAATCATATGCTACAAACCAGAGCAAAATATATTTTGAAATGGTGTGTATCTACAATCACTATTCCAAGAATCACTAATAGTTGAAACTGTGATATTTGTTTATAACTTTTATTCTGCATTATAGAAACCTTGAATTTACATGTAGTGTCTTACAGTAAAAAGATTAATTAGGCAACTCTGCTAACATAGTTTCTAACTGTAGGGAAAAAAGACATATAAAGCTGGCAACTAGGTTTTGTGATAATGAGGCTTTCATCAAAATGAAAAGTATTTCTTGGATACACAGTAGTCCTACATATCATTTAAATCATTGTGGACTGGTGTAACACAGCAGCCAGAGAATTCTGAGAAAACACACATATTATTTCTTCCATTTATAACTGAGTTGCCTACTAGTAGAAAAGTTCAATTAAATAAGCTGATGTTCTGGATGTTTCTTATGTCTAAGGGTCATGTTGGGGAAGTAGGTACGAGATCATCACTAATAAACACCACCTTTCATCTTGTATACCACATAAGTTCTTTTTATCAGTGCTACTGACATTTCAAATCTGAGAAACCCCTGTCTTAGTGACACTTTAGAAACAGGATGCTAGCACTCAAGAGACTGAAGCCACTGACATGCTGGTGATTGTCAGGTGAAAGATAGTCCTGATGTGTTGATTAAATAAATTGCCTGATGCACAGAGCAACTACTACCATCCTGGGAAACAAAAGCACATAATATAACATCATGTTCAATGTGCAAGATAGTCTCCATCTCAAACTGAGGCAAGTTTAATTTAAAATGAAGTTAACTCTGAAGCACGATGACACTTTTCCTGTCAGGGCTGTAATTGAGGACTTAATAAAGGCAAAGTTAAGTACAATCAGAAGGAAAGACAGCTACTTAGAGTGAATGCTGGCACTGAAGTCAGTTGTCAATGGCGTAAACCTGAAGGACTGAGAACAGCTAGCTGTTTGAGGTGAGATAAAGGAAAATGAAATAATAATCATATGAGGGATTCTTCATGATGTGCAGAGAATATTAGACATATAAAGATGTACAAAGAGACCAGTTACACATCTGAACAGTGACTATGAGAGCAAATTTTATTTACTATACCCCACAAACAAAGGAACAATGGCCAAAAACATATGATGGACTCCATTGGCATTAGTCAACTCAGTGATGATGTAATAAATGCTGAATCCCTTTGCATAATAGTTTTCTTTTTATTTCTGCTTCATAAAACTAACAGAGAAAAATAATCCAAAGCAAATAAAATAAAGGCAGTTTCATTGTTGAATAAGTTTTAAACCACAATGGGATATACATCATAGGTAATCCATGAGTTGTATTCAAAACAAAAATAAATTTTACCCTTTCAGGAAACAGTAGATATAATCCATTACATATCTTTTAAGTGAGGAAACCTTGTCCTCAAGATGTGACAGCACCCATATGTGACCCACAGTTTATCTTGCATTCTCCTGTTGTTGGGGTGACTATCTATATTAGTCACTTGGCTTTATGCAGAGGAGAAGCTTTTACTACTGGGGAGAGGAGATAGCTTTGCACATTGGATCAGAGCACATTTATTGTAATCTCCAACATCCTGAGGATTCAATTTCATTTTTAATTCACCCTCAGCTGAATATATTGTCCTAGAAGGGCTACCAAACATACAAACCAAAGAAAAAATATTGAAAGCAGTTAGAGAGTAAAATCAAGTGACTACAAGGCAAGCCCATCAGGATCACAGCAGATTAACTCAACACAAACTTTAAAGGCCAGAAGGGCTTGGAGTAATGTATTCCAAGTTCTGAAAGATAACAACTGTCAACCAAGGTTACTTTATCCTGCAAAGTTATCCATTCAAATAGACAGAGAAATAAGGACATTGCACAACAAAAGCAGGCTAAAGGAATATTTGAAGACAAAACCAGCTCTACAGAAAATATTTGAAAGAATCTTCCAAGCTGAAGGGAAAGAAAAGAGCACATATAAGGAACCAGGAAAAAACAAACAGTACTCAAATACTGCAAGAGAGTAAAGGTAAAACCGGAAGAACTACAAAAACATGGCAAAAATAAATACACACATTTCAATAATATCTTTCAATATCAAAGGACTCAATACCCCAACCAAAAGACATAGGTTTGCAGGCTCAGTTAAAAAGCAGGATCTCTACAATGAAAACTTTGAAACACTCAAGCAAGAATTGCAGAAGACACTAGGAAATAGAAAACGCATCCTTTGTTCCTGGATTGGAAGAATCACTATTGGGAAAGTGGCAATCTTACCAAAAGCAATCTACATATTTAATGCAATCCCCATGTAAATTCCAACAGCATTCTTCACAGAAGTAGAAAAAAAATCCAAAAATTCATTTGGAATCACAAAAAAATCTTGAATATCTAAAACAATACTGAGCAACAAAAATAAGGCTGGTGGTATCACCATAACTGACTTTAACCTATACTACAGAGCCATAGGAACAAAAACAGCATGGTACTGGCACAAAAGCAGATATACAGATCAATGGAACAGAACAGAGGACCCAGCTGTAAGTCCGGGTAGCTATAGCCACTAAAAATGCCAAACATACTCATTGGAGAAAAGACAGCAAATGTTCAGCAAATGGTGCTGAGAAAACTGAATATGTATCTATAGAAGGATGAAAATAGATTCTTCTCTCTCTCCATGCACAAAAATTAAGTCCAAATGGATTAAAGACCTTAACATCAGACCTGAAACTCTGAAACTGCTAGAGGAAAAAGTAGGGGAAACCCTTCAACATATTGGCCTTGGCAAAGACTTTCTGAATATAACCCCAATTGCTTAGGCAATAAAACCACAGATTAACCACTGGGACCTCATGAAATTAAAAAGATTTTGTATGGCAAAGGACACTGTGAATAAAGCAAAGAGGAAACCTACAGAATGGGAAAAAATCTTTGCCAGCTATATATCTGATAGAGGATTACTATCTAGGATATACAAAGAACTCAAAAAATTAAATAATGAGAAATCAAACAAATCAATTAAAATTGGCTATGGAACTAAATAGAGAGTTCTCAAAAGTAGAAATATGGATGGCATATAAGCATCTAAAAAATGTTCTACATCCTGAGTCATCAGGGAAATGCAGATTAAAACTACATTGAGATTCCATCTCACTCCTGTCAGATTGGCTACCATCATGAAAACAAATGATCATAAATGCTGGCAGGGATGTGGAAAAAGAGGTACCCTTCTACACTGTTGGTGGGAATGCAATCTGGTAAAGCCATTGTGGAAATCAGTGTGGAGGTTCCTAAAACAGATAAAGATTGATCTACCATATGATCCAGCTATAGCACTCCTAGGCATATATCCTAAGGTCTCATCTCATTACCTTAGAGATACTTGCTCAACCATGTTTATTGATGCTCAATTCACAATAGCTGGGAAATGGAACCAGCCTAGATGTCCCTCAACTGATGAGTGGATAATGAAGATATGGCACATTTATACAATGGAGTTCTACTCAACGGTAAAGAAAAATGAAGTTATGAAATTTGCAGGAAAATGGATGCTTCTCGAAAGGATTATACTAAGTGAGGTAACCCAGGCCCAGAAAGCCAAGAATCACATGTTCTCTCTCATATGTGGATCCTAGCTACAGATAACTGAACTTCTGTGTGAGTAGGAAGAAAACTCAGTAGCAAAGGCCAGTAAAATAGAAAAGAGATATGAAGAGAAGAGAAAGGAAGGGAAGGGAGATTTAATAGGATTAAGTAATGGTATTGTATATATATGTAAGTAGAAGAATAGATCAATGGGGGTGAACAGACCCCAAGTAAGGAAGAGATTGAGTAAAGGAAAGGTGGAGGGAGGGCTAATCAAAATCTAAGAGGATATAAATAAGTCATATAGAAACCTACTTTTTAGGAAAGTGGAAAACTCAGGAGCTGTAAATTGTACCCATGTGGCTAGATTGGGTATCCTAGACACTGTGTGCATGCTTCAAAGAAGCACTTTTGCTCCAGTTTCCTGATTGAGTAGCCCTTGGGTCCCTGGAGCGTGTAGATTCAGAGTGAGTAGGCCCTGTCAGTTCCCCACATCCTAAGTATCTTACCCTGGTACCCCTGGTTCTGACTTGGGGGCAGCCTGGACCCTGTATACATGCTGTGGAAGCAGGCCATTTGCTCCAGCTTCCAGATTGATGAACTCCTGGGTCCCCAACTCTCAGATTCACTGCACCATATGGTGTGCCTGGGGAGTGAGGAGGCCAGGTGTCTCAGTTCATTCCCTACTTCCCAGTTCCCTGACCCTAGTAACCCTACTGTAGGCTTTAGGCAGCCTGGACCTTGTATGCATGACCTGGAAGCAGGACGTTTGTGCTGGCTTCCTGATTGACCAGTCCTTGGGTCCCCAACTCCTATTTCCCTAAGCCAGAGGATGCATGGGCTCCTGTGGGAGCTGGGCTTGTGCTTGTGGCTGCCCAGCTCCCAAGCTCCTGGTTCCCCAACCCCTTGTTTCCAAACCCCGTGCTGAAGGTGCTCCCAAGTGGAGTGAGTAGGCCTGAACTCCCATCCCAGTTCCCCACCTCCCAGTTCCCCACCTCCCAGTTCCCCAGGTATTCTTGACACATTTGCAACCACCACAATTTGGACATCTGTTGTTATGACGCCATTCCACTCCAATCCAGTTCACATTTAAAAGAGTGAATTCACTGAAAATTATACAAGAAAAATACTTTCTCCTCAAAAAATGAGACTTTTACCCTGAGAAGGGAAGACCATAAGACAAAACAAGAAAAAAAGAGAGAGAGAAAAATAAAAATAAAAAGACAGAAAACTGAGATATCTCCACACAGAATGCCAAGTCCCACATTGGAATCCTCCACTGAAATCATAGAGAAAAAAACAAAAATTGAATCAAAAAATTAAAAAGCCACAAGCTATGTGAGCCTGATCAAGAGAACTGTGGAACACTGCATAAATGAAATTGAGCAGAATTGTGTCTTAGAGCACAAAGCTTTTGTCACCAGACTTGACTTAATTGAAGAAAACCAGATAGGCCTGAAAAATGAATTGAAGATCAGTCAACAAATAGAGGATCTTAATTACCAGCTGATCAAGATTAATGAAGACATGATAAAATGGAACAATGAATTCCAGGAAGCATCAAGAAAGTCAGACCTTGAACTGAAATCTTACTTCAAAAAAGAGATGGGCATAATGAAAAAAATAATAAAATAAACAGTAAACAAAAATCAAATAGGGCTTTAAAATACCTCTCTAGAACTCCTCAGTAACAGTTAGTCATGTGGAGGGCAGATCCTCTGAGCTGGAAGAAACGATAGAAGAAATTGATCAGGAGGCCAAAAACTTTGCTAAGTTCAAAAAATCATGCAAACAGAATATGAGGGAACTGTGGGATACACTAAAATGGCCAAACATCCAAATAATGGGTATGCTAGACGGGGAAGAAGTCTAGGTAGAGACATAGTGAACATACTCAACAAAATTATTGAAGAAAATGTTCCCAGAGGCGCCCAGAAGGTTTCGCAGTGAGTCCGGCCGCGCGCTGCTGACAGCTCCGAACCTGCCGGCGCCGTAGCGCACGGAGACGGGGTTCGGGGAGCCGGTGCCGCCCTGACCGCGGAGCCGCCGCCGCTGCCCTCCGCGAGGACACGGTCCCCAGAGGCCTGCAGCCGAGCCCGGCCCGCGAGCCGAGCCCGAGCCGGCGTGCCGCTGCCGTGAGTAAAGCCAGCGCCCCTCCACGCTCGTGCGCACATTAAGATGGAGGAGGTCTCCTTGGCCAACCTGGATACTCACAAGCTGGACGCCATCGCCCAGGAGATTTATGTAGACCTGATAGAGGATTCTTGTCTGGGATTCTGCTTTGAGGTGCACCGGGCGGTCAAGTGTGGTTACTTTACCTGGAGTTCGCAGACACTGCTAGCGTGAAGGAGTTTGGCATTCAGCCAGTGGAAGACAAAGGAGCATGCGGCCTCCCGCTCTTCTCCCGGCCTGGAGAAGCCGGGAATGGGCCTGACCAGCCACTGCAGCGCTCGCCGCCAGAAGTCCAGTAGCCGCACCGAGCGAGAGGCTGGCAGTGACCAGGACAATAATACACACTGGTCTCCTGGCTTAGAGGAGTAAGCAAAGTCAAAAGAAAGAGAGAAAAAGGGGTGGGGGGGGACAATCAAAAGTCCCAATTTCCTTTAAAGATCCTAGCATTCAAAAATCAAAAGTGGAAAATTCCTTTTTTTATTTTAAGTGTACCCAGGGCTAGCTCTGAACCCTGGGTAGTAGAGGGTGCACAGCCAGGGCCTTCTGCAATTCATGTTGATCTCTAAACACACCCGGATGTACACAAGGTTTCCCTCTACTGTACACAGGAGACAGGGGAGCAGCAGACTTTCCTCCATCAGCCTGAGGTCAAGGGTTTCCTGGGCAGTTTGGACATTGCTACGTTGCTCCTGTTCAGGCCGTCAGCACGTGTATTTGCTCCCCTGAATTCTAAGCCTCTAATGGGCCTCTAGAAACGAAAGTCAGGAGAATTGCATAGTAACGATATTAATTTCCAGTTGAATTAGGTAAGAAGCCTTGTGGCCTTGTCTGCAAGGAGAAGAAAAGTTCGAAATCACCTGTTTTCCACTGATTGCAGGGGGTGTGGAAGCAAGGCCTAGCCTTTGCCTGAGCACAGTCCTCTTTCTTCCCCTCCTTCCCTGGGACAGGTTTGAGAAAGGATAACCTGGCTTTCCAGGCAGGCTGAGAATTCTGTTTTGTTCGTGTGAGAATGAAGTAGGGACCTCTGCAACTACATTCCATCTTGAAGATTCATGCTTGGATGAATTATCTTGTGGGCATAAAATTGGTAGGACGGCCCTTTTCTACTCTTATTATATAAGGAATGTAGCCAGCCAGTGGGTCTGACTGAACTCTGGAAGAACCTCATGGCTGTGCAGGATGCTGTTGGTAAACTGAGCCTGGAGGGGACGTCTCCCAGCTGCCCTCAGTAATGTGAATGAGTTAGTGCTCAGAGCCAAGAAGCAGGCTTGGTTTATCTCTTCTACAACTGCTGAATCCTGTTGAATGCCCTTGTTCCTTAAGCTGGGCAGTCAGCTGTGCTGTGGTGAATGTTCACCACCTCTGCCGCTCACAATTATACTACTTTGACTTGGTCCCTTTTGGACCTTCATGACAGCAAGAGCTATCTTTTTGTTATAGGAAGGAAGTAGGAAAGGATTTCCCTTGCTTTTTGGAAATGGGGTAGAGGAGGATGGGAAGTGAGGGCCACATATCAAAACTACCTTCTGATTTACTCCCTGTGTAAGGGTTTAAAAAGGATTAAGAGGGTGGGAGGTCGGATGTGATCAGAACAGAAAGGTGCTGCTTTATTTGAAATGTTTTCTTACCTCATTCTGTGCCCCGGTAAAGGGTCCAGCCTCATCTGTCTGGCTTGGCCCCATGTTCCTGTCCACTGCTCCACACTGCCTATCTGGTGCAGCTCATGATTCCAGGTGCTGCTTGCTTCTCCAGCTTTGACCACTCTCAGTTCATCTCTTAATGCTCCTGCTTCTGAAGCCTACACAGGTTCTTTTTCCTTGTCCCTTGAGTCCTTACGTCGGGTTTGTCTAATCTGTTTTTGTGGGAGATTCAAAAGCGAATCTTTCTCATGGCTCCGTCTGGATTGAAATGGGAAAATAGCTTTTTGTATTTATAGGGCAGGGCGATGCCTAAGTATTTCTCCTCTCCAGGAATGTGTTGCTCTGATGATCATTATGCTTTGTCATCTTGAGTTCAGTCTTCCCACCTCCGCTTAGTATTGCCTATTAGGACTTGAACAGAAGAACTATGAAGGCTGACACACAGGGATGGAGTTGGTCCTGCTCCACTTCCTCTTAACTTTTGTTGTGTATACATTATCCTTATCCCACAAGGAGCTACTTGAACACTATGGATTGCTTTGGGTTATGGTACTCTAGAGAGTTAAGAAAGCATAGTGATTGGGCCTTGAGACTGTCTATAATTGCCTTCTAGAGTTTTTCCTTCTCAGGGTTAGGGCCTAGTTACAAGTTGATGGTCATCCAGGAATTGAGAGAATTTTTAAGTCAAGCACTGGCAGGGTCAAAAATAACTTGAAGTTATTTCTGCACTTGGCCTTTTGTGGACACCTAAGAATAATGAGGGAGAGACTAATGAGGTCTAAGTGTGATTCCTGCCTACTTCCTCACAATATTTTGGAAATAGGGTAAAAATAAAGGGAGTAAAGTGAAAGTCCAATCTGCCTTCAGATATGGAGCTCTGGTGTGACTTAATACTATTTTTTTTTCTCTTTTCTGGTTAGAGGATGAAAATGTGGGAAGTAGCTTTGCGTATGGTTTCTTCATATGACTTCCTTTTTTTCCTTTATTTTTTTATTTTTATTTATTTTTGTTTTTTGTGCTCTTTACTATCATTAGGGCAGTAGCCCCCTGCTCTCTGTAGGTATGAGGTGGGCTAAGTCCAACAAGTGCCCTGAGGGAACAAACTACTCTTTTGGGAGATAATGCTCCCTACCATGTGTAGTTCAGGGTGGTTAGGAACTCTCCCTTCCTCTACTCCCTTTCCTATAACAGCAGAATTCCTATTCTCCAATTAATTGTATTGAACACCCTGTAATATTACTATGTATCTGAGTGTGTGTGTTTAGGGGAATGGGGATTCTTTAAAATTTCTGTGGTTTGTGGGTTTTTCTTCCATATATTAGTTCCCACCACCGCATACCCAGTGGCCACTGCCTGGCATTATCACATGCTGGGATCATTGGGGGAGGGTAGTATGAGACTCAACCTTGTCCTTTGTTTTGGAGATTCTTATTTTTAAGTAAATAATCCATCTTATACAGATAGCTGATTAACTCTGTGTGTGCCCCCTTGCCTCTATGGCTGCTGGTGTAAAATAAACTGCATCTCCCCATTGCTAAACAGTAATAATAAAATGTAAAAAAAAGAAAAGAAAAGAAAATGTTCCCAAACTCACAAAATACAGACCAATCCAGATACAAGATGCTCACAGAGCACCAAACAGAAAAGACCAAAGAAGAAAACTCTTCATGATGAAAACAAAGTGAGAACACTAAAAGCAGAAAAAGAGAAACAACTTACTACATGCAAAGGCAATTTCATCACAATTACCTCACATTTTTCAATGGAAACCCTGAAAGCCAGTACGTCATGAAATGGAACACTTCAACGTCTAAACAACTATGGCTTCCAACCTAAACTACTGTACCCAGTGAAAGTATCCCTCATAATAGATATGAAAGTAAAAATTTCCAAGAAAAAATTCAGCTCTATGATTATATGAACACAAAGCCCAACCTACAAAGACTACTTCAGGGAATACTCCACGCAGAAAAGTCAAATAACCAATCTCAAGAGCTTACCAGAGGAGGATCACAAACAAAACTAGAGCCAGCTCAAAAAAATACAAAGGCCAAGAAAACAACCAACCCCATAAGTGCAGGTATTAAATTGATCTGTACAATATAACTTAATAATCAAAATGGTGGATAGAATAGGCATGGAAAGTCTATATCTCAACATAATAAAGGGTAAATATAAAGAGCTTCAAGCCCATATAATACTTAATAGGGAAAGATTCAGGAGTTCCCACTGAGGTCTGCAATAAAACAGGAGTGCCCACTCTCACCACCGCTCTCCAACATAGTGCTATGTCCTAGCCTAAGCAATAAGACAGAAGAAAGAAATAAAATGGATACAAATTGGAGAGGACGACATCAAATTAGTTCGATTTGTAGATGACATGATCATATGCATAAGTGACCTGAAAGTTTTCACTTTAAAAGTTCTAAAGGTTATTAATTCACTCAGCAATGTGACAGGGTATAAAATCAACACAGAAAAATCTGTAGCTTTTCTGTATGCAAAGGACAAATATACAGAAGCAGAAAACAGCAAGGGTACTCCATTTTCAAAAGCCACCCACAAAAAAAATCAAATACCAAGGAATAGCCCTAACCAAGGATGTGAAGACCTATACCATGAAAACATAAACACACTCAAAAAAGAAATTAAGGAGGACTTGAGAAGATGGAAAGACTTCCAATGCTCTTGGATTGGTAAAATTAATATCACAAAAGTAGCAATTCTACCAAAGTAATACACAGATATAATGCAATATCAATAAAAATTCTAGCAGTGTTCTTCATGGAGATAAAAAAAATAACCCTAAAATTCACATGGAATGGCAGCAGACATCAGATACTAAATATATCCTCAACAAAAGAAACACTTCTGTAGTTATCACCATACCTGATCTAAAGCTATGCTACAAATCCATAGTAACAAAAACAACATGGTACTGGCATAAAAACAACATATAAAACAATGGAACAGAATTGAAGGCCTGGCCCTTAGGACAAGTAATTATAGCTACTTGATCTTTGACAAAGGTGCCAATAACATAGACTGTAGAAAAGACAGCATCTTCAACAAATGTTACTGGACAAATTGGAAAAGCACATGTGGAAAAATCAAAGAAGATCCACCCATCTCACCATACACAAAAATCAACTTCAAATGGATTAAAGACCTCAGTATAAGTCCTGAAGCTCTTCAACTTCTGGAAACAAAAATAGGAGGAACTCTTCATGATATAGGAGTGGGGAAGGACTTTACCAGTAACCCAAGAAATTAAACAATCATTCAGCCAGTGGGATCTCATGAAGCTAAAAAGCTTTTGCACAAACACACCATAAGCAGAGCCAATAAATTACCTATAGATTGGGAGAAAATTTTCAACAGCTATACCCCTTACAAAGGCATAATATCTAGAATCTACAAAGAGCTCAAAAACACTAAACAAAATAAAAAATCAATAAAAAATCAAACAAATCACTCAAAAAATGGGTTAGCGAACTGAATAAGGAGTCCTTAGAAGAAGAAAGGCAAATGGCTCACACACACATAAGAAAGTGTTCAACAGGGCTGGAGAGATGGCTTAGCGGTTAAGCGCTTGCCTGTGAAGCCTAAGGACCCCGGTTCGAGGCTCGGTTCCCCAGGTCCCACATTAGCCAGATGCACAAGGGGGCGCACGCGTCTGGAGTTCGTTTGCTGTGGCTGGAAGTCCTGGCGTGCCCATTTTCTCTCCCTCTATCTGTCTTTCTCTCTATGTCTGTCGCTCTCAAATAAATAAATAGAAAATGAACAAAAAAAAAATTTAGAAAAGAAAAAAAAAAAAGAAAAAAGAAAGTGTTCAACATTCCTAACCATCGGGAAAAATGCAAATTAAAACAACCGTGGGATTCTAACTTAACTCCTGTAAGGAATACAATCATTTAAAAAATGACAACAAATGTTGGTGAGGATGTGGGAAAAGAGGAAGCCTCATTCACTGGTCTAGTTGGAGCTTGACATTGGTGGAAATGTCAACTTGTACAACCACTATGGAGATCAATATGGAGATTCCTGAAATTGATGAATATAGAGCTACCAACAAACCCAGTTATTCCCTTAATGGGAATTTACCCTAAATGTTTCACTGCAGAGCAATTTCCTTAGCCATGTTTATAGCAGCTCAATTCATTGTAGCCAAGAACTGGAATCAACCCAGGTGGCCATCATTGGATGAATGAACAAAAAAGTTGTGGTACATATATACAATGGAATTCTACTCAGCAGTAAGAAAAAAATTATACAATGAAATGTGTAGGAAAATGGATGGAATTAGGACAGAATATACTCAGTGAACTCACACAATCACAGAAAGATAAGTGTATAATGGTCTCACTCATCTGTGGTTCTTAACTTGGATCAGCTTGAACTGCTGGAAACCTGATAGGGAACTGGGGGCCCAAACAAAAGGGATGGAGGGATTTGGGGTGAGGAGAAGGGGAAGGTGGAGGTAAATAAACACAAAACTAAACCTCAAATGAACTGGTATCATAGAAACCTTTGTCATTGAAGGTAGACCAAAAGATCTAAGCTTCAACAGGGGTATAGGGGGAGCATCTGAAAAGAAGGGTCCTGGAGATGGTCAGATTAAGTCCAAAGTTAAAAAAAAATTTGGCTCTGGCCTGTAACTCCCAGTACCAGAAATTACTGCTACCCACATTGAGCTGTTGATAGGAGAAAATTACAAGGTCCCCAAAATAAGATAGGCTCCTCTCAAAGCACTTGGTCACTCACCTGAGTTAAAAGGTAAGATCCTATTGCTGAAGGCGCCATATTCTGTCAACACAGAAAATGGAGGTCCATGGCTAGAATGCAGAAGAGAGCCAGTCCCAGAGAGTAGCCTATCTAGTGCTGGAAAGTGCTACGTGAGCTCCTGGGGGAAAGTGGCCAACAAGTGTCTGAGCAGCCAGAGGTCTAAGCTATTCAAAAGCAAACACCCTGACAAACAAACACCCTGACGGGATATACATGCCAGTGCAATAGTGGCACACAGCCTTGGAGTGTAACCAATAGCTTAATATTGGCTAAAAGATCTGTTCAGTGGAAAGAAACCCATATCAGGAACTGGGAACAGTTATCCTCTCCATTGTCAAGCTCCCACTGGTTTTTGGCTAAAAAAGAGGCTACATCCATCAAAATATCTCTAACTTATCCAATTTCATCTATGCTGACTCATCACTCTGTGAGGGAGAATATGTTTTTCTTTCTTTTCTTTTGAAAGAATTTTATTTTTATTTATGAGAGAGAGAGCAAGAGTGAAAGAGACAGAATTAGTATGCCACTGCAAACAAACACCTGATGCATGTGCATCTGGCTTACCGGGTTTGAGGGAGTCTAACCTAGGTTTTTAGGCTTTGAAGGCAAGTGCTTGAACTGCTAAGCCATCTCTCCAGCCCAAGATATTCTGTTTTATTTTTATTTTTTTAATTATTATTATTTTAATATTTTTATTTTTATTTATTTGAGAGAGAGAGAGAGAGAGAGAAAGATACAGAAATAGGCAGGTAGACAGAGAGAATGGTTGCGCCAGGGCTTCCAGCCACTGCAAACAAATGGCAGACACATGCACCCCCTTGTGCATCTGGCTAACATGGGTCCTGGGGAATCAAGCCTCGAACCAGGGTCCTTAGGCTTCACAGGCAAGCACTTAACCACTAAGCTATCTCTCCAGCCCCTGTTTTATTTTTATAAGGTATCCATACACAGGGAGATAAACCATCCCTCACATTTATTTCAAGGCCCACGTGAAATCACAGAGGAATTAGGAAGGGGAGCAAGTGTGATGCTTCCAGCGTGAGCCTGACAATCAGCACCTACATTGAAGGAGACAGACCACAAGAATACTCAACACATACTCAAGCAGAAATCTAGAGAATTCTAAGAGCTCGTCACTAATGTAGACTTAAAACACACCAACCAAGGCTCAGGGAATTTTTCAGAAGATTAGAAGAGCTACAGTTTGGCATTTCATGCCCAGAGGCACTGCCTACCCCCCCCCAAATTAACTATTGCTCCCACAATTCATAACCCACAATCCCATGGGGAATACTAGCAACCCCACTGAGAAGAGCCCCCAGCAGAATGTGGGCAGAGCAGAGGTGAAAGATGGTATCAACCTGTTATGTATCCATACAAAGTATGTTCTTATAAAAGAGAGAGAGGAAGATGAATAAGAGGAATGATAAAAATACAAACAAGAAGACATACTGGCCTGACTTAGATTTTATCTTTTATGCTCAGCCACTTAACATTGATTCTTTATTTCTGTACAATTTATTTGACCCTGAGTAGATGATGTGGCACAGAGAAGAATATCGACTGTGCTCCCAAGAAGACTGGCATGCAACTGGTACTGCTATATCACAGTTTTTTATTTGAGAAAGTTCCACTCTGTATAAGTTCTATTTTCACTTTCTTGAAAATGGTAGACAGTAACATAATTATTAGGTGTCTACTGAAAATACTATAGAAAAACATTGTTATTATGTTATTCAGAAGGTATTCTTTGAGGAACTATTGTATTTGATATGCTCATATTTTTAAAACAGGTAAATGTAAGTCCCTAACCTAATGGAGCTCAACTATTAAAATTAAAGGAAAACAATTAATTATTGTGTAATATGCTAATATTTTCAGATAAGAAATTTGCCTTATGTTGAGGTCTTTGATCCATTTGGACTTGATTTTTGTGCATTGCAAGCAAGGTGTGTGGATCGAGTTTCATTTTCCTGCATATGGTTATCCAGTTTGTCTAGCACCATTGGTTGAAGATGCTGTCATTTTCCCAGACTACATTGTTAGGGCCTTTGTCAAATATCAAGTAGCCGTAGTTGCTTGACCCAAAGTAAGGGTCCTGAATTCTGTTCCACTGGTCTATAATCCTGTTTTTATGATTGTAATATGCTGGTTTTCTTACTATGGCTTTGTAATAGAGCTTTAGATTAGGTATAGTGATGCCTCCAGAGTTGTTTCCTTTGTGGAGGATGTTCTTGGATATCTGAGGCCTTCTGCCATTCCATATGAATTTTGAAATCAGTTTTTCTATATCTGTGAAGAACAATGTTTGCATTTCGATTGGTATTGCATTAAATCTCTATATTGCATTTGGTTAAGATTGCCATTTTCAAAATGTTAATTCTACCTATTGAGGAGCATGGAAGGGCTTTCCATTTTCTCAAGTCCTCCTCAATTTCATTTTTATGTTTTTGTTGTATAGGTCTTTCACATCCTCTGTTATGTTATTCCAAGGTATTTTATATACTTATCTATTTAATAAATAAATAATTTAAATTTTTGCTATTGAAAATGGGACAGTTGCTTATTTTTTTCTCTGTATCTTTGTTTTTTGCATATAGAAAGGCTACTGATTTTTAAGCATTGATTTTGTATCCTGCTACTTTGCTGAAGGAGTTAATCACCTTTTGGTCAGAATCTTTGTGTCTAAGTTCATCAGGGAAATAGGCCTATAGTTTTCTTTTCTTGTGACATCTCTGCCTGGTTTTGGTATTAGGGTGATAGTAGCTTCATATAAGGAGTTGGGGAGCTTTCCCTGTTCTCTGATTGTGTGGCACAGTTTGGGGGAAATTGGTTGTGGTTCTTCTATGAAGGTCTGATAGAATTCAGCTGAGAAGCCTGCTGGTCATTGAGTCGCCTTTTGGGGGAGGTTTTTGATTAACTTTTCAATTTTGGTAGGTGTGATAGGTTTGTTTAGGAGATTATTCTGCTCTGTGTTTAGCTTTGGTAGGTGGTATGTGTCCAGATATTCATCCACTTACTCCATATTATCCAGGTTTGCGGAGTAGAGGTTTTTGAACTGAATCCTGATGATTCTCCCAAATTCACTTATGACAGTTGTGATCTCTCCTATTTCATTTATTTTTGAGGTAGAGTCTCACTGTATCCCAGGTTGATCTAGAATTCACTATGTAGTCTCAAAGTGGCATTGAACTTATAATGATCCTAACTCTGCCTCCTGAGTGCTTGGATTAAAGGCGTGTGCCCCCATACCCAGCTCCTTCATTTCTAAACTTGTTAATTTGAAGCATCTCTTTTTTTTCACTTGATCAAATTAGCCAAGGGTTTATCAATCTTGTTTATTTTTTCAAAGAACCATCCAGGGGCAAAAATCAAGTCCAAGTGGATCAAAGACCTCAATATAAGACTGGAAACTCAGCTACTACTGGAAGAAAAAATAGGAAGAACTTTCCATGATATAGGAATGGGAAAATACTTCCTGAATAAAACACCAGTAGCTAAGGAACTAAAATAATCACTCAATCATTGGGATCTCATGAAGATGAAAAGTTTCTTCACAGACAAACGTACATAAGTGGAGACAAGAGATTACCCTCATAATGGGAGAAAAATTTTGATGGCTATACAACTGGCAGAGGCCTAATTTCAAGAATCTATAAAACAAAACTCAAAAAACTAAACAACAAAACATTAAATAACCCACTCACAAAATGAGGCAAAGGACTGGACAGGCAGTTCTCAGAGGAAGAAATACAAATGGCAAACTCACTTAAGAAAATATTCATCATCCCTAATCATTAGGGAAATGCAAATTAAAACAACTATGAAATTCTACATTACCCCAGTAAGGACAGCAAATATATATATAAAAAAAATCAAATGAAAACAAATGCTGATTAGTATGTGGAAAAATAGGAACCCTCATCACTGTTGGTGGGAATGTAGGATGGTACAACCACTATGAAAAGCAATATGGAGACTTGTAGAAAGGTTGACTATAGATTTACAAACGGACCCAGTTATTCCCTTACTGGGCATTTACTCTAAAAGCCCCATGCCTCAGTCCAGACAGATTTGCTCAACCATGTTTAAAGCTACTCAATTCATGATGGCTAAGAGTTGGAATCAACCCAGATGTCCACCAAAATGCACAAATGCACAACCCATATTCCCCAACAAGGAGGGTCTCAGAGGAGTGGGGAGAACAGGGAAGAGGCTAACAATGGTACCAACATGACTATATTCACACTGTGTACATAACTAACAACAACAACAAAAAAAAACAAAAACCAAGAAATTCACTAAAAGCCATTCAATAATAAGGAGTAACATACATTCTACCATTGGGGCCCAGATGTGAGATAGATGGGTAAAAAAAGTCAAAAAGCCTTAACATTGTTTTAAGAAAAAGAAATCTGGGTTTATAATTAAAATGGAAAAAAGAAACTTTCTAACATAACTCTTGTTCATATTTTTGTCTTTTTTTATTTTAGAGAGGGGAAAGATAAAGTATTGATGTACCACTGCCTCTTGCCATTGTGAACAGACTGCAGATACATGTGACAATGTGTATCTCTTGCTTTACTTGGGTACTGGGCAATTGAATCTAGGCTGTCAGGCTTTGCAAGCAGTGCCTTTAACCATTGACCCATCTCCTCAGCCCCCATTAATTGTTCTGTTTTTGAATTTAAAAATATAACTCTTTCATCCTAGAAAACTTTCTTATTCTTTAGTTCTTTCACCACCTGTGGTTTTCACACAGACATGGGCACCACAGAAGACCTGTGAAAAGATACACTTGAACCTGAAGTTACAAAATAATCAAGTATCAAATGGATGTGAACATTTGGCTTTCCTCCCACATTCTGTCTTCCTACTATGAGGAATCTGAGAGAGATGAGAGTCCTTTGCCAAAGGATTTAAAAGACAGAACAACTCAGTTCTGGGAGGATACCCTTCTGTGGGAAGCACCTCTTCCTGAGTCAGCCATCCTTGAGAACAAAAGAGTAAACAATCCTTGACACCAAAGCTTCTATTTCTGCATTTAATACAGTCCCTAAATCTTCTATCGCTTTAGGCTTCCCCTAGAAATTGCATCATTTTTATGTTGCAGCTGACAGTGTGAAATTGTGACCTTGCATATCTTAGGGAATAAAAACCCCTGTAGACTTCCTGCTGGTGTTCATTGCCTATGTGAACTCCTTATGGCTCTGCAAACACACAAGAAGTCAGCATTGTCAATGTCCTTTGAATTGTGTGGTTTTTCTCAGACCTCAGGCTCACATCTAATACCTAATGGTGGGGTGGGGAAATTGGCAAATAAAGAAAGAGGACAAAAGAAAGAATATTCCACTGATATTTTATTTCCCATTCATCCAGTTTGTCCAGTGAGTTCTCTTTCTCTCTTTCTCTCCTCTGATTTCTCCTTCTACAAAGGAGAATTTAACATGTTCACCACTGAGCTATGTTCATTCTGCCCTTGTATCTTTAGAATTCTGTGCTAATAAATCACCAAAGATATTTTCTTTAAAATATTTGCTATCAATTTTAATTTGGAGTCATTTAAAGTACAGCAAGAAGAGACAGAATCCAGTTTATCTCACTTGATGACCCTTACTAGAAAGCATACTTAATTATAACCCTCCTCGTTTTGATTATAGTACTTTGCTAATTTGAAATTCTACATAGTCAATCAATGTAGCTTGTGGTGTCTGGGAAGTCATGAACTATGGTTTAATTTTAATTATAACATACATTTTACAGATCTATCAGCCATATCCAAAGACATTCTCCTTTGTATGAAGTGTCATGAAATTATACTGTCCTATGACTTAATGTTGTCTTCTTGACATGTAATGAATACCTTCTGGTGACTGATTCTCTTTTCCAGTCTGCATGTGTAAGAATCATGACTGTGCTGAGAGGTATTTTGCTAAAGGCAGTTAGGCAGGCAGGCAGGAAAGCAATTTAAAAATTTTAAAAATGGCATTGTGATATGTGGCATTTTTGAAATACTGGAAGACTATACTATCTAATAAGCTAACATGAAAACATAAAAGACATTTTGAAAAGAGAAAATACTAACAAAAATGAGACATATGATTTATAATATATACTATTATGCCTGAGGTTTCTACGAGTTAAATATTTTAAGGGGATCTTATCATTGTCTTTGAATTATTAACCAGAAATAGTGACATTAATTAAAGAAGGAAAAAGCAAAATAGAACTGAGACTTTTTTTTTCAAAATTGAGTTCCATTCATTCTATGGTATTATGGTTTTTATATGAAATAGCACAATTTCTGGTATCTGATAAAAAAAATTAAATTATTCCTTTCCAAATTTTAGTTTTAGTTGTCTCTTTCTAAAAGATACCTTACATATAACTTAGATAGATATCATCTTTGACAAATTATAATATTATGGCATACCCAAGATCCTCATTTAAAAAGAGTATTGAACAAAGGGAGTGTGTGTGTGTGTGTGTGTGTGTGTGTGTGTGTAATTTGTAAAGCTGTGAAGAAATACTGAGAGCTAGCAGCACTGGTGGTCAAATTAGGAAATATATGTTGAACATTGACATAGCTACACACATAATCCCATCACTGTAAATTTCTTTCTAAACATTAAAGAAAGTTAAAACTTTATATTTACTTGTTATATATGTTTCATTTTTTATAATTTGTATCAGCATGGTTTAGCTTTGGTAAGTGCCATGTACCTAGAAATCCACCCATTTCTTTTATGTTTTAAAACTTCTTTATTGACAATTTTCATATAAATGTAATATATTATAACCATTATACCCTCCTGTTACATTTTTTATGCTCCTATAACATTCCCTGTCCACTGAATCCCTTCTTTTTTTCCAGATCATTCCTTTTCTACTTTGATGACTTTTTTTTTGCCCTCCTCTACCCTCCATAGCAAATTTCTTTAGCAATTTAAGTGACTTTTAGTAAAGTTATAACCACATTCCATTTCATATGGTAGTTCAAAATAACAAACACCAGCTGTATCAGTTACCTTTTGTTGTTATGAATAAATACCCAACTGGAAGAAACTTACAAAAGGAAAAGGATCCTAATTCATCTTAGAGTTTTGAGGGGAAGCTTGGTCATAGCAGGGAAGACATGGCATGCTGAAGTGTGAAGCAAGAACCCTATCAGCATTCAGGGAAACAGAGGGAAAAAGAACGTGGGGCCAGTCTAAAACACCTTAAGACCAGCCCCTCACTGACTATCTTCCTCCAGCAAAGCTCCACCTTCTAAAGTTTTTGCAACCTTCCCAAACAGCCTAACTAGCTGGGGACAAAATGTTTAAACACATGAATTTATGGCCTTTTACATTTAAACCACAACATGAGCCAAGAGTTTATGTCATGTTGAAAGTTTCAGAGCCTGGAGCCAGCAGGTTCTGTTAGGAGGAACCTTGCTCAGAACAAAGGACCTAACATGGAGGCCATGCCCTCCAATAACCCCACCACCCACATTTCTGGGCATGATGGGGATCAGCAGTTTCAAGACTCCCCTGCTGGCAAATGGCTGGTCCCCCTCCCTACTTAAGACCTTTATAAAGAGACCTCTGCTTTCTCCCATCCTTGAAATAGTTAACTTTTCTCAGCCTGGCCCTGGTTCCTCTCTAACACATCATCTTCCACCACCCTCCCCTTGAAGAAGATGGACAGAGAGAACAATCAACTCCTACCAAATAAGATGTCCAGAGACACAGAGGCTCCTAACACCTCATCACTGAAGCAGACACAAAATGAACCCAACATGGCTCAGGGAAATTTTGCGGAAGATGGGGTGGAAAGAATGTCAGAGCCACATGTTGGGTCATGATAAGCAGAGAAATTTCCTCCTACCCATAACTGAGGACTAACTCCACAATGCATTACCCATATACCTCAACAAGAAGGGGCCTGGTGGGGGAGGTGGAGGGGGTAGGACATGAAGGAGGCTAACAGTGGTACCAACTTAACTGTATTCACTGTGGACAAAATGAATTAATTAAAAAAAAAGATATAAAAAAATACCTTCATCTTAGGTCCTGGATGTGACTTCTCTGGTCTCACATCTTGGGACCAGTGAACCTCATGGGAGAGCAATGCCAATAAATCTGAACTAGTTCTTTTCATCTGGTCTAATCTGGTTCCTCATGTGAGTCAAGCCTTTCAGGTTCAAGTCCCAGTCTACTAACTTATGAACGTGGGCAATTTGTTTAGTCTTTCTGTGACTTGATTTTCTCATTTCTAAATCAGAGATAATGATGATATCAAGGTTCACCATACGAATTTTAAAAAATCCAAAAATTAACTGAAATGCATAGTAAGTTCTTAGGACAAAATAATTTCTCAAATATTAACCATTATTAGTATGACCTTTATGGTTATTACCTATAGCCAGTTATTAAAATAAGCAGGCCTAGGGGCTAGAGAGATGGCTTACTGGTTAAAGCACTTGCCCATGAAGCCTAAGGACCCAGGTTTGATTCTCCAGGTCCCACCTAAGCCACATTATGCAGTATAGAGGGCCTGTGCTGTAAGACAAACCCAGCGTGCATGGTGTGGTAAGGATGATAAAAAGGTTCAATGAGAAAGTAAAATGTGAACACAGTTCTTGGAGGATGTCTGGTACCTTCTAAGTGTGAAACAGAATAGAAGATAGAGAAAAGGATATGACCCACTTCGGAGGAACGAGATCCAGAGTATCAAGAGGGCAGGGCTTGTGAATATGTCAATGGATGAAAGTATAGAAGAATGTGAGGCCCTCCAATTCCATTCAAATCAATATATGCAACATGAAATTCACAGCTTATCCATGCAAACATGCTGTCTCTATTTGGCCTTGTATGTCACAGTCTTAAACATATCAAATTGTCATTCATTTTGTTTTCTCTGTCAATACAAGCTCCTCCCCTGAAGCCTTGAGTTCATACTTACAAAGATGGGATAATTTAAAAAGTGGAAGAGTAACAACTCATTTTATTCTTCCAAGTAGACTGAAAGAAGCAGATTTATAGGGTTTAAGAGCCATTCAAAATATCTCCTTAATATTGAAAGGTGCCAGTCCTTTGTAAAGGTATGTTTAGAAAAATAAAAATATAGTACTCAGTGTGTCCTGGAGGTCTTGATTTCTTGCCTCATTATTGATAAAGTAGCAAAATTATATTTTTTGAATATTCAATTCAAACATAGGTGAGACCCCCTTCAAGATTTTAGAAAATTAACATAGAGATATAGAGCCTGTATATTGGCAGAAGTACTATACCTGATGTGAAAATATTACTGTCCAAAATTCTGAGCCTCTTTTTCTCTCCTCTCTTCCCTCCTATGTAACAGTGGTACAAACAGTGTACACCAATACTGACTCACAGCTAAGAATCAGCACTAGCATTGATACTACAGACCTGCTTAATTTTTAATTTTTATTTATTTATTAGAAACAGAGGGAGAGAAAGGAAGGAAGAGAGAAAGAATGAAAGAGAGAGAGAGAATGGGTATGCCAGGGCCTCTAGGCACTGAAAATGAACTCCAGATGTGTGAATTTCTATTACATATCTGTCTTTCCAACAAGTTTATACCTTAATGGCAGAAACTGTAGGCCATCTCTATCCCAGTGCTAATTCTATCAATACAACTTAGATGCATAATACACATTTGAGGAGTTAACCAATTAAAATACAAGTTATATTGGTCAATTGTCATGTGCTATTGCAGCTTGTTAAGGGCTGACTCTAGGAGTAGAGTAAGTCCCTTCCAAATAAAATCTCAGACCCAAGCATATTTATAGAAGCACAATTATAGCCCAAGAGTTAAAAACATTGTGCTCTTGAGAACAGCTAAAAGGTAAATAATTTCCCAGGCTGTCTGCTCCCCTCCATCTCAAATCTTAAGGCTTGAACAGAAGTCACAATTGTTTATCATGGGCTACATACTGCTATTTGGAAGCCTCACCCAGGGAAGAAGATGCTCTTCCAGGGACTCTTCACAGGACTCCAGGTGACTATTTTTATATGACCTCTTCGGTCATTTCTGTAGATGTTGAGGGCTACTCCAATCATTTCTACTGGAAGCTGGTCAATGCCCATTATGATGTTTTGTTATTTATGTTGCCATTTGTTAGTTTTCTCTACTTTTCAGCAGGGCTAGTCATTTCTTCTGGGTGATGTTCAGTGCTCAGTTTGATGCTCTGTCCTTTATTCTCTACTTGCCATTTCTTCTTTGACATTTGTTTGGTGTCTATAATAAACTCACTAATTCAAAACCAAAACTAGGGCTGGAGAGATTGCTTAGTGGTTAAGTGCTTGCCTGTGAAGCCTAAGGACCTTGGTTTGAGGCTAAACTCCCCAGGACCCACGTTAGACAGATACACAAGGGGGCACACGCATCTGGAATTCATTTGCAGTGGCCGGAGGCCCTGGCACATCCATTCTCTCTCCCTCTCTCTATATGCCTCTTTCTCTCTCTGGCTGTTGCTCTCAAATAAATGAATAAAAGTAACAAAAAAAATTAAAAGAAAAACCAAAACTATGGTCATTGTAGATTATTCTTTATGGATGTATCACTAATAAATGGAGACTATTTTCTTTATTAATTATTAAATATAATTAATTTCTATTTAACTTCTAAATTTTGAAGCTGTCTTTGTAGTTTCATTTCTTATTTGTTCCTTATAATTAAAAATCACTACTTAAAGTATTTCCCAGTTTTCTTTAAATGCCACTTCTTTTCATCAGTTGCTAATTACTACAACTTCACAATATAAAACCAGTCCTTTAATTGATATATTTAATTCTGGCCTTTCCTGGCAAATTACCCCTACATATTTCTAAAGGTATCTTTTAAAAATACTTTTTTTTTTCTTTATATATGTCCGGTAGATTATTCCTTATTAATGCATCTAAGTCAGTCTCATTCTTTTCTAATGAAATAGTTTTTTTTGTTTTCATTTACTAATTTTTATTATGTTTAATGTTGCAGTCAGGTTCGCATTGCTGGTAGAAATCACCCAACCAAAAGCAGCTTCTGGGAAAAAGAGATTTATTTTGGCTTACAGGCTCGAGGGGAAGCTCCACGATGGCAGGGGAAAACGATGGCATGAGCAGAGGGTGGACATCCCCCCTGGCCAACGTAAGGTGGACCACAGCAACAGGAGGGTGTGCCAAACACTGGCAAGGGGAAACTGGCTTTAATACCCATAAGCCCACCCCAACAATACACTCCCTCCAGGAGACATTAATTCCCAAATATCCATCAGCTGGGGAGCTAGCATTCACAACACCTAAGTTTATGGGGGACACCTGAATCAAACCACCACATTCCACCCCTGGCCCCCATAAACTGATAATCATACATGTTGTAAAATGCAATGCATTCATCTCATTCTAAAAGTCCCCATAGTTTTTTATGAAACCCAAAGATGTTCATACATCCCCATAGTCCAAGATCTTTTAACTGAGCCATAATACCAAAAAATAACCTCAAAAAAACCATAATGGCACAGAATAAATTTTCACACTGCAAAAGATGGCATTGGGCATAGCAAAGAAACATTCAACCAATACAAGATTTAAAACAACCAGGGCAAACATCAAACTCTGTAGCTTCAAGTCCAGCAACTCTAACCAGTGACAAATCTTCAAGTCCGATAATTCTAACCAGCAACAAGTCTCTGGCATTCCAATTCCGCCCCTCCAGCTAGGCTACTCACAGTCCTGGGAAACTTCATTGGGCCGGCACCTCTTCAGCAGCCATCTCATGGTCCCGGCATCTCCACTGGGTCTCCACTGCAAGCCATGGTTCATCTTCATGGCCCCATGGGGTCTCTATGCAGGCAACCAGAAAACCTGCTTCACACTGTCCATGGCCATTTCCAAAACACAAGACCATGTTGCAAACTCAATGACCCTCTTTCCAGCATTTCTTATACTCCATGATACCAGGTAGGCTGCCAGTTTGTTAATCCAGGGGGAAATAAAGCAGACTTTGAAGAACAGGACACTCCTTGAGCACCCAGGCCCCTTCAAAAGAGTCTACATTCTTCTTGTTGCCCCAGCACAGGTCAGCTAGCCCAGTCTCAAAAGTTGTAATTTCTCAGTTGCAGCTGAACGGGCAAAAGTTCACCCAAAGATTTTTCTTTCTGTGCCATATCCCTCTGCTCACACCAGTTCCTTTCTATGCAAAGCAACCCTGCACAACTTCTCAGGACACGGGCATAAGAGCAAGCTTCTCATACAAACTGCTAGCCCAGTCCAAGCAAAGCTCTTTCTCACCCTCATAAGCCAAACCTCACAGTCCATAGTTCTTACTGTCTTCAGGTCTTTCAGCTCTGACCAGAATAGTTCATCAAGCTGTACTTACAGCACTGCAAGGCATCTCTTAGGCCAAGTTTCAACTCCTCCTACATTCTTCTTGAAAATCAGCTCCAAAAGGCCGAAGCCACATAGTCAGGTGTCTAGCAGCAATCCAACTCCTTGGTACCACTTTACTGTTGCAGTCAGGTTCGCATTGCTGGTAGAAATCACCCAACCAAAAGCAGCTTCTGGGAAAAAGAGATTTATTTTGGCTTACAGGCTCAAGGGGAAGCTCCACGATGGCAGAGGAAAATGATGGCATGAGCAGAGGGTGGACATCACGCCCTGGCCAACATAAGGTGGACCACAGCAACAGAAGGGTGTGCCAAACACTGGCAAGGGGAAACTGGCTTTAATACCCATAAGCCCACCCCCAACAATACACTCCCTCCAGGAGGCATTAATTCCCAAATATCCATCAGCTGGTGAGCTAGCATTCAGAACACCTAAGTTTATGGAGGACACCTGAATCAAACCACCACATTTAAATATATGTGAATTTTTTATTTCAGCCATTTAAGCATACAGTTCAGTGGCATTAACACTTACAATAGTGTATAATAATTGCATAATTCATTTCCAAAAAGAATGTTCATCATCTCGAACAGCATCTCTGTATTCATTAAATTTCAACTGCCCATTTCTTTCTTTTGTCAGCCCCTGAGTTTCCTGCTTGTGACTTTTACATTGTAGCTGAACATATGGCATAGTTATGCTCTTCTTTGCCTATTTCATGTACTATAATGATTTCAAAGTTTATCCACATGACAAGATACATTAGAATTTTATTTCTATTTATGGCTGAGCCATATGCCCTTGCATGTAGATATCCAATTTTTATTTGTGCATTAATCTGCTAATGGGCATTGATGTAATAAACCCCTTGGCTGTTATGACTAACACCACTATGTACATTATTGTACTGGTACCTGAGTCCTTGCTTTCAAGTATTTTAAGTATTTAGTAGGAGTGGATTTTTGAGACAATATAGTAATTCCATTTCTGACTTTCTGAGGCATTGACAAACTGTTTTGGCTGTAACATTTTCCATTTCTACCAGCAAATATAGGAAGGTTCCACTTTCTTCTTAGTCTCACCAGCACTTATTTTCCCTCTCTTTTCTTTCTTTAATTCTTTCTGATCCTTTTCTTAAAAGCTATCATATGAAGTATGTATTTTTTCTTTTTATTTGTCTAATGATTAATGGTATTGATCATATCTTTACATTCTTGGTTATTTTCACATACAGACCATTTTTTAAAATTATGAAACATTTTATATTTTGTGAATATGTAAACTACACAGTTTAATAAAGCAAACTTTAGAAAACCTAACATCCAGCCCTAGAAACAGAGCAAGCACAACACTAGAGATCCCTTACTTACTCACAACCCTGCCAGCCTTCAGACCCACAAGAAATTTCTTACTTGAAATTTGTTTATTATTTTAATTTTTATTGTCTATTATATTTTTAGCTTTATCACATATATGCATGTCATTAAAATATAATTCTTTATTTTGTTTTATATGAAATATACCCTTGCTTGTATTTTCCTGAAATTTCTTGATTCAACATTATGTTTCTTAGCTTCATGTATATGGATGGCTACAATTATAAATTTTAATTTCACTAATGTATAGAATCTCATTGTGTAACTATACTACATTCTATCTATTATCTTGTCAATTGACACTTGAGGTATCTCTAGTTTTCTTGTTATTGCAAATAATACTAACATGAACACACCATAAAAATCATCTGATGTTGAAGAAGTTACTTTCTTATTGCTGGGACAAAAACTGAGTAGGAGCAGACTATGGAAGGACAGGATTTATTTTTACTTTACAGTTTCAAGAGGAAGTTGCATCATGAAACAGAAAGCATTGCAGGAACAGAAAACTGGTCATCATATCTTCACAGCATCAGGGCGGAAGCAGTAAATGAGCTTAATGTGGCAAGCAGGGCTGGGCTATAACACTAAGGCTGGCCCCCAGTGGCCCCTCTCTTCCAGCAAGTTTCTACTTCTCAAAGGTTCCACAAGCTTGAGATTACTCAAAAACACATAAGACTGTCAGTAACATTTTATGTTCAAACCATCACAAATGTGTATGTATGAAAGTATCTGTAGGCATATAGCTAGAAAGGTAATAATACATCATAAAATAACTTTGTCTTTAAATTTAGTTGATAATATAGCTATTTTCAAAGTAATTGTATAAGGTCTCACTTTCACCAATACCCCACATAATATCCTACAGATTGTAAATACAGATCATAAGAAATTAAAAATTGATCCCAGGAGATTCCTAAGCAAAGTGTTAAAAGCGAAGTCTGGTTACTTTTTACTTCTAATTATAAAATGTAAGGTGAGAAAAATGCTTTGAAGTAAACATTAATGAAAAGAAGCAAATATTTAATTTCAGAAAATTATAAGCTTATTCATATTGGAGAGAGAAGGGATAGAAAGTGAGAAGGAGGGAGAGAGAGGTAGAGAACACTGTGAAGGGACAAACAATAGATCATCTCCTTCAGGGAACACATGGGGAAGATTTCCCAAGCTGACTTTCTTGACAGATAGATAAGAAAGATAAGGTAGATAAGAAAGGATCATGACCACAATACTTACTTTTACACAGGTGCTTTCCTGTTATCTATACCCCATGAAATGTCCCTGATACAATGTACCATGACCCTTTTGTTTAAAACTATCTTTGTGGTTTTGCTTTTGTCTTGCTTTTGCAACTAGTAACTTAAGGTTTTCTGCAATAACAGTTGACTTCCTGAAAAGTTCAAGGCTGCACTCAGATATCCTGACCTCAAGGGTGCAGTCCTGATGCATCAGCCTTGCCCAGTAAAAATTTGTCTTGTACCCTGTGACTTGGTAGTCTTACTTGTATGACACCAGACCCCATGAGTCATCTGGGATCCACATTTCAAGAACCCCTCCCAACTCCAGGGCAACCAAACCAGGGAAAGACCCTTAATCTTGGCCCAAGAACTAGATCACCATGCATCTGCATGTTCCTTGTTTTGGAGTCAATAGCAAGCTGGTGGCAGGGCACTTTTGCTTAGGATGGCTGGCCCTTTCCTTTACTTGGTAAGGAACCTCTGGAGGTGCTTTTTTCACTTTTCTTTTTTGTCTCTCTCTCTCTCTCTCTCTCTCTCTCTCTCTTTCTTTCTCTCTCTCTCTCTCTCTCTCTCTGTGTGTGTGTGTGTGTGTGTGTGTGTGTGTGGTTTTCTAGTTTTTGTGCTTTTCTGCTTCCAAGAGGGAAGCTGGAGGCAGCATAAATTTCCCTAGATGAGGGATGGAGGGGTGGCCTTCAACCCTCTCAGGCTCTGTGCAGAGATTTTGAACCAGGTCTGTTTCTGGTTCAGTTTCAGTTTGGCAGAGCCCAGCAGTTTCAGGAGAGCCATTATTGTTAGCATATTTGTGTTTGTTGTTGTGTCTATTTGTCTTTTCCTCATCTTTGAAGATATGGGTCAAAATAATTCTGATGAAAACTACCCTTTAGAACTGGTTACAAACACTTTAAAGATCTTTAGAAAAAAGCATCAGAATCAGATGACCAAGTCTTTCCTGGAAAACTAAATACTTATTATTCAATTGATTGACCAACATTTCATGTAAAATGTCCACCAGAGGGCACCTTTAACTTATCTTTAATTTGCTTTGTACAAGAAAAGATTTTTTCTCTCCAGGTCACCCATTTCAGGTTCCTTGCATGGTAACATCATGCTATCTTATGGAGGAACCCCCTTCTTGGCTAAGGAAAATGCTCCCTCCCTCTCACAGCACCTCAGTTCTTATTGTTAAAACTAGATCTTATTTAGGCAGGTTCTTTCTCAGAATGAAGAAGAAATCCCCCCACCTTACAAGTCTCCAATGCTGCAGCCATCTTCTAATCTGTATCCACCCCTACCCTCACCACAGAAACACCTTCTCAGCACTCCCCATACTTGCAGTGGTTTTCAATACCAACCCTCACACTCCTCAGTCTACCCCTTCTGACCCTTCTGAAACACTTGGAGCCTCTGTCCCCATCATACCTCTCCAATAGGCACCACCAAAGGCAAATCTGCCACCTGGTGAGGCCCCCCACATATTTATGGTTTTGAAGGACCCAGAAACTGAATGATACCATGTCAGGCTTCAGTAGAGTGCTGCCCTGGTTAGGCCTAAGTTACAAGTTTCAGCTTAGACAAAGGAATAAAAGTGGCAGCTGCCCTGGCCCCTGCCCAGGACACCCTAGACTTGCTGAAGACTTGTCCCTTCTACCTCCCTGCCCCTGCAAATTAAGAGCTTTATCCCTCCTACTTCCCTGTCTCTGCCAATCAAAATACACACAAATGTTATTGCTGCTTGTTGCTTAGTTACCTAGCTCCCACCCACCAACTTTCCTGGCCAAAATCCTAAGCCAATCAGAAGAGTACAAGTGCAGTTAGTGTTTAAATCAACCAATCATGTACCCATCCCCTTCTTCTATGTTCAAATCCCTATAAAAACCCTACCCTCCCACTACTCCAGGCTCTTGTAGGGATTCACTGCCTTGGTGAAGTAAAGAGACTGAGCTTAAGACCAAAAATAAAGCTCCTTGCCCTTGCGTATGTGTTTGGTTCTCCTTGGTGGGCACTGGGGGTGCTGAGAACTGGGCATAACAGTTTATACCCCCTTTTTCCACTAGTGACCTGTATAATTGGAAGAATCAGAATCCCTCTTTTTCAGAGAAATCTCAGAATTTGATATCTTTTCTCAAGACAGTCTTTTACACCCATCAGCCCACATGGGTGAGTGTGAGCAACTCTTGCAGACCCTCTTCACCACAGAGGAGTGTAAAGAATCAGAAGGCAACCAAGAAACTAGTGTTGCTAAACAATGGCCTCCCCACAGAGAACCTTAATGTTATTAAAGTTTTCCTTTCCACATGACCAAACTGGGATCCCAACACTGAAGGTAAGGTGTCCCTTAACCTCTTTCTCTGGACTCTAATGGGTGGTTGCTGGGTAGCTGCTCAGCAACTTACAAATTTGTCTAAGGTGAGTGAAGTGACCTAAGGACCCACCAAGTCCTGCATTGCTTTTCTAGAAAGGCTTCAGGAAGCATATAGGATATACTCCCCCATAGATCCCAAGGCCCATGGGATAGGCAAACTATTAACATTGCATTTGTAACTGTCTACTCTGGATATTATTTTAAGAGATTCAGAAAATAGGTTACCTGGGTGCTGTGGTAACTTGAATAGATTCCAACCCCTCCAATATATCCAGTGTTTTATTAGTTGTAGTTTGGATCTGCATCCACTTGGCTGGAGGAGGTGTCACTGGGTGGATCATAGCATCAAGCCCTCAGCTGTCTTGGTGAATTTGCAATTCCAGTCTAAAGATAATACAACGTGCCTGGAGTCCTGATGTGCACTGTGTGGTATGTCTTCTGACTTTTGGATTGTGGTTCTTCTCTCTGTGCACTTGGACCTGTGAAAGAGGGGCAGCTTCTTCTGCCATTATGAAGCTTCCCATCTATCTTCAATAAATCACTTCCTCCATAATTGTTCCTGGTCTGAAAGTTCATCTCAGTAACCTGGAAGCTATATACTACAGGTAGTGTGGTGGTTAAGAGTTGAAATGTGTCTTCCAGTTAAGATGGCGGTGTAGGTACCACACCAAAGCAGCCTGGGGGGGGGGGGGGGAAGAACAACAACAAAAAATCAGAAAAATAAACATTTTTGCTAAAAAGTGAGGTGTATAGGAAATTGAAAAGGCAGTGGAGAAGTAGGAGAGATCCAGAGCCCGCACAGGCCGACAAAAGCAGCCCAGGCAGGTCTGCCAACTGCAGCTTGAGATTCAGCTTGAGCCACAGGAAAAGCCAGGTGAGGGGAGCTTCCACTCACACCAGAGCTCTCCGCAAACTCAAGAAATGGGAAGGGAGAGAGGTAGTAAACAATGGAGGAGCAGATCACAAGGTAGAAGAACAGGTGGAACAGTGAGAGAACTAGAGCAGCTGTGGCTCCCTCCCCTCCTCCACCATCTGGGACCGGCTCCAGCGAACAGAGCAGCAGCTCCAGGACCCAGCAATGCCAAATTGAGCCGACAGCGGGACCCAAGCAGGAGCAGAGTCTGGCAGCAACATCAGTGGCTCCGGGACCAGCAACAGCAACACCAGCAGCAGCGGCTTAAGCAGCAGAAGCTTCAGAGGCAGCAGCGGCAGTTCCAGCAATGGAAGCTACAGCAGCAGCAGTGGCAGCAGCAGTGGCGGCAGCAGCGGTGGACCCAGCAGTAGCAGCTTTAGCAGCAGTGGTGACAGATCCAGCAGCGACAGCTTGAGCAACAGCAGTAGCAGTTCCAGCAGCAGGGGTGCCAATCTGCAGGGCCACAGTTGCCAGGCTCGGTATGCCCTGCAGGAAAAGCCAGTGCCCAGCTCCAGAAATCAGAACAGCAGCCCAGTGACCCAGCCAGCAACTTGAATGAGACCAACATCATCCAAGGTAACTGGGATTGCACCAGGGAAGGGTCTCACTTGGTCACAAGCTGACATGGATCCCACAACAGACCAGAAATCTTAACCTCTTTGTTGACAGAGGATCTGGTTTTTAAATTTATTTATTTTTTTATTTGTTTATTTGAGAGCAACAGACACAGAGAGAAAGACAGATAGAGAGAGAAAGAGAGAGAATGGGCGCACCAGGGCTTCCAGCCACTGCAAACGAACTCCAGACGCCTGCGCCCCCTTGTGCGTCTGGCTAACGTGGGACGTTGGGAACCGAGCCTCGAACCAGGGTCCTTAGGCTTCACAGGCAAGTGCTTAACAGCTAAGCCATCTCTCCAGCCCAGGATCTGGTTTTTATAATAACTACTCTTGCATAAATACTTGGTGCTGTTTTTGATTGAATGTGTACAGTGTTTACTTAAATTTTAGAATCTAACTGTTTTTATTCCACTAGCCTACTTGAATACTCCCATAGCAGGAAAACTCAACCCCTAGGAACAACTTTGTACATACTCTGAGAGTCTTAAGAGCTACACCTAACACCTTAAGCTCCTACCCTGAAGATATATAACAACAGATCAACAAAATATTGGCTAAGAGAATACAAGAACATATAAAAAAATCATTCACCCTGACCAAGTAGGCTTTATCCCAGAGATGCAGGGATGGTTCAATATCTGCAAATCTATAAATATAATACATTATATAAATGGGTTGAAGGACAAAAATCATATGATCATCTCATAAGACACAGAGAAAGCATTTGACAAAATCCAATATCCCTTCATGATAAAAGTGCTACAAAGACTGGGAATAGAAGGAACATATCTCAATATAATAAAAGCTATTTATGACAAGCCCACAGCCAACATATTACATAATGGGGAAACACTGGAAGCTTTTCCACCAAAATCAGGAACAAGACAAGGGTGTCCACTGTCCCACTTTTATTTAATATAATTTTGGAAGTTATAGCCATAGCAATAAGGCAAGAGACATACATAAAATGGATACAAATTGGAAAGGAAGAGATCAAATTATCATTATTTGCAGATGACATGATTCTATACATAAAGGACCCTAAAGACTCTACTAGCAAACTATTAGAGCTGATCAAAACCTACAGCCATGTAGCAGGACAAAAAATAAATACACAGAAATCAGTAGCCTTCATATATGCTAACAACAAACACACAGAAGATGAAATCAGAGAATCACTCCCATTCACAAAATTGCATCAAAAAAAAAAAAAAGTACCTTGGAATAAACCCAACCAAGGAAGTAAAGAATCTCTACAATGAGAACTTTAAAACACTCAAGCGAGAAATTGCAGAAGACACTAGGAAGTGGAGAAACATCCCTTGTTCCTGGATTGGAAGAACCAATATTATGAAAATGGAAATTTAACCAAAAGCAATCTACACATTTAATGCAATCCCTATCAAAATTCCAAAGGCATTCTTCATTGAAATAGAAAAAAAAAAAAAAAAACTATCCAAAAATTCATTTGGAATCACAAAAAACCTTGAATATCTAAAATAATACTGAGCAACAAAAATAAGGCTGGTGGTAACACCACACCTGATTTTAACCTATACTACAGAGCCATAGTAATAAAACAAACAACAAAAAAAAACAGCATGCTACTGGCACAAAAACAAACATGTAGATCAGTGGAACAGAATAGAGGGCTCAGATGTAAGTCCAGGTAGCTATAGCCACCTGATATTCGATAAAAATGCCAAAAATACTCATTGGAGAAAACACAACATCTTTAGCAAATGGTGTTGGGAAAACTGGATATATATCTGCAGAAGGATGAAATTAGATTCTTCTCTCTCTCCATGCACAAGAATTAAGTCCAAATGGATTAAAGACCTTAACATCAGACCTGAATCTCTGAAACTGCTAGAGGAAAATTAGGGGAAACCCTTCAACATATTGGTCTTGGCAAAGACTATCTGAATACAACCCCAATTGCTCAGGCAATAAAATCACAGATTAATCAGTGAACCTCATGAAATTACAAAGATTTTGCACTGCAAATGAGACAGTGAGAAAAGCAAAGAGGCAACCTACAGAATGTGAAAAGTTCTTTGCCAGATATGTATCTGATAGAGGATTAATATCTAGGATATACAAAGAACTCCAAAAGTTAAATAAGGAATCAAACAAGCCAATCAAAACATGGGCTATAGATCTAAATAGAGCATTCTCAAAGGAAGAAATACGAATGGCATATAAGCATCTAAAAAAATTTTCACATCACTAGTCATCAGGGAAATGTAGACTAAAACTACATTTAGATTCCATCTCACTCCTGACAGATTGGTTACCATCCTGAAAAAAAAAAAAAAAAAGATCATAAATGTTGTCTTTCATTAATTGTTTTAAATGTTGGATATTAAATGTTTGATTAAAGAGATTATTACGGTGTGGTTACATAGATTGTAAAGTATAAGTATGTAGATGAAGATATAAGTAAAGTATGTAGATGAAGATATGAGTAAGCATAAATGAAAGGTTAATGATAAAGTACTTGATCAGATTACAGACTTTTTGAGATATAAAATGACTATTAGCCTAGGGCTTGCATCAGCCTAACAAAGCATGGGCCTTGCTGGTAGCAGGTTGCAATGATATTCAGGTTGTAAACATAACTTTAACTCATTTATATTAATCTGGTCATAATAATGGTCAGGAAAGTTTGAATTTAGAGTACCCAACCAAGTTAACTAGATTCCTCCATTTGTCAACCATTTAACTAAATGTTAAGATTAAAATTGACTTAATATTTAAATCTCTCATAAGGTTATTATATCTAAAACCCTGCCTCAAAAAAAAAATCTTGCGGAGGAACTATTTACTTTTTATGTCCTATTTTACAAGGTAAACAGACCACATTTGAAACATTAAACAGTACTTATCTGTCATATACTTGAAAACTATTTACTTCATAGTGAACAGTAAAAGGAAATTCTAAACAAAGTCTTGTTGTGATTTAAGATGTAATTCCTCCAACAATCAGTTTTAATACTTTAATTTTAACTTACATCATTACTGAACAAGTTTACCAAAGTATCACAGGGAGAAATATAAGTTGATTAAGGTCTGAATAGTTATAGATTATGTCACAAAATTTTGTGTGGGTTTGGAATTTAATATAATTCTATAAAATTGATTTGGAAGAGATTTAAAAATATTTATTTTTGGCTCAGCAGTTAAAAGTACTCATTAGCAAAGCCAGATTCACATAGTGGAGCATACACTTGAATATTGTTTGCAAGTGGCCCTGACATGCCTATTCCCTCTCATTTCCATGAAACTTGTTTCCTTTTTTCATTAGATCATAGCAGTTTAATCTATTTCCTTTATTTTTTAGGCATGTTAAATATATCTAAATTAATTTGTACAAACTGACTTATAGATTGGATGGACATTTTATTTAGCTTTTAAAACTGCTAAATCTACTCATAATATATATATGTATATCCCAATTCTGATGAACTTTAAAAATTATAAAATTTTTCATGTCTTCATATTTAAGCCCAAAATGTTAGTACATAATTTAGATTTCTTATTTATTTTAAATTCTGTCAACAGATCATTTATTCATGGTTTACTCTCTATAGCCTCATGTGCCTTAAATAAGTAAACCCTACTTTTGTTAATATCAAACTTTCCCAGACATCAGAATATTGTAATTTGGTTTATACAAAATCCATTTTGGTTGTCTATCAATAAGCATATGTCACCATGCTTGGCTACAAGTCTGTAATTTTAAGATGGTTCTTGTCTTGTTCATGCTGGTTTTGCTAGATGACTATCACTGAGGTTAAAATCTCAGTGGTACTAGACCCTTAGCTGGAGCTGGGAAACAAGTCAGAACCATACCCAAACACAAGCCCACTCTACAATACATACTCTACAAGCTACCATCAATCACGGGGTATAAGAGGGCCTACACCTATCAAACTGTCTATCAAAAAAGTAAGTGTTATCTCAATTTTCTGGGTGCTAACTTACTCTCCGTTGGAGAATCTGCTTCTCTTTTCCAGATAGATGCAGATCCTAAGAAGAGAGCTGCCCCAACATACCTCAAAAGGGGCCCAACTGAAACTAAGGACAACGGGCGAAATAAGCAAGGGTGATGTTTTCCTGTGAACTGGATACCAGCACAAAGGGGAAGGAGATCAATGCAGAGAAAAATCAACTCCTACCAAATCAGAGAGCCAGAGCCTCAGAGGCCCCCAACACCTCAGCACTGAAGCAGACCAAAAATGAACCCAACATGGCTCAGGGAAATCTTGCGGAAGAGGGGGCGGAAAGAATGTCAGAGTTACATGTTGGGTCATGATTTTCAGAGACATTTATCATACTAATAACTGGGGGCTAACTCCACAATGCACGACCCATTTTCAATAACAAGGAGGGTCTAATGGGAGGGGGTAGATCACAGATGAGCCTAAATAATGGTACCAAACTGCCTGTATTTACTGAAAAGAAAACTAATAAATTAAATTAAAAAAAAAATCTAAGTTTTATGATTTTGTTCTTAAGAAACCCATAAAGCTCTCTACGTCTTAGGACAATCCACTGTATACAAACAATATTAACATAGTTTGTCTAGACTTCATGTAACATTAATAAATATTTCTTTAGTTAAACCTTAACATTGTTCAATGGCAAAAGGTACTTGTTTAAGAAATTGATTTGGGTCTGTCATATTGTCTGTAATGTAACTCAACAATGACCAAGTTTTATCTTATTCTTGAGCTATATATAATTATTCTCAGTCAAGGTTTCACTTAATTAATTGTCTCATTTCTGGTATCTTAAGTTCATTGTTTGTAGAGATACTGATACTTAAAATGTATTTCCTGCCCTAGTAAAATAATCTTAAATTGCTGTTATATTTCCAGTTTGGGCAGTAATTTGTACTTACATCAGTATAGAGACTAGCCAAAGTTGTGTTCAATCACAGATGCCAACACTGTCTTGTCTTTTCCTGCCACACAATTTCTAGATTGAAATCAATTGTCTTGAAGTTATTGATAAAATATTGTTTTCAGGGTTACTAAAATGTTCTATCTATACTTATAAGTGACAGATACTTAAAAGATATAATGTGTATGCTTTCTTTGTTCCAAATATACTATACTGACACCTGATAACTAAGCTTAAATATTAATCAAAATGATTTTAAACTATTGTGTCATTCTCTAACTAGATCTGTTTGCTAACCAGATATGTTTTGTGCACCCTTTTAAACTAATCTGTTGCTGATCATATATGTACAGTCTAATTAATAACCATATGTAAAAGCCAAAGTCAATTAGAAACATTGGTGTTAAAAGGATAACCAACATTTTGGATCCTGCTCCCAGGTCAGAAGGCCACAGAAGATGATGGGACAGTACTAACTTCTAACTTCTGGTTAGTTACCTGTCTTCTTGATCAGAGAGAATATGGAGACACAGTGATGTGCATCTGGAACAGGAGAATCACATCAGATCAAAATCAGTCCTCCTGGCTTCCCAAAAGAGGGAGGGCCACTTGGTCAGCATGGCCTTGACTTATAATAGCAGATGGCAATCCTGACAATCATAGAACTCCTCACTGGTGGCTAAAAGTCTCTTCTACAACACCATTATTGACCTCCAAAATATACAGTTAATTCTAATAGCCTACATGGTCTTAATCACCCAGTAAGAAAAATATAACTACAATATAAACAATGAGTCACATTAATAGGCTCCCCTTTCTGATGCTGACATACAATACTAAACTCTAACATTAACTTATCCATTCCTGTCCCTGATTAACTTTACCTACCCTGACCCCAGCTCATCTTACTTGCTTTAGCCATAATCAGAGCTATTCCTCAAGGCCCCTCCTTCCTTAGCCCTTACCCTATCTCATCCAGGTATAAGTACACTGCCACCCCCCATGGGCACTCTTAAATTTAAACTCTCTTGTCTTCCTACTCTTCCCCTGATCCCAAAATGCCCCTCTACCTCTTCTCTCTACCCCAAGCCCTCTATATCTCTCCTCTGAATGTGTATCCTTCCTTTACACCTGGTGTTTTGATGTCATAGTTGTTGACAAGAATAACAAGCTCCTTTATTCCCCCTTCTGTATTCTCATGGGGTGCACAGAACACATCTCCTTCACCTTCTATATAACAGGTGTCTACCAGCAACTTCACTGAATCCAACTCAATAGAGGGATAGTATAAGAGACGTTTCTGCTTCACTCAGGACCAAGTCATAACAACATGCTATACTGGCACTATCAATCTCACCACTCTGTTACCTCTAGCAACCATGAAATTGCCTCCTCATCACCTGCTCTGAAGGGAGACCCATCGACTGCATTGCCTTCCTCTCCCATAAGAAATCATCGCTATTATCATCAGCATGAAGAAATTAACCTTTGTCTCTTATCATTAACAAAAGGCTGGAATGTTAGGTCAGTACAAAATGTAGTCACCAAGGACAGCACTAAGATGAAAGAGACATAAAGAAGTAGGTTATCCACATTCCTCAAGAAACCACCCAGCCATTATCCCTTCCTTGCCTAGCAATGCCACATCCCAGTTTATGATTTCTGGCCCCTCCGTCTTGTGTTCACTGTTCTGGTGCCACACCCCAGCTATCTTAGATCTCTCCTAAAGAATTTTTTTTTTTAACTTTTCCCTTCCTCACCTTCTCCCAACTGAAGAACCCTATATAGTGTACTATCTGGAATTTCAAGTTGGATGTGCTCCACTCTTGAGAGTCAGTCCTGGAAGCTTGTTTTCTTCCTGAATAAAAGCTTTCATCTTTGCCTCAGAGTAGTTTCCATGACCTTGGTTACTCCAGAACCTTACTATATATGTAGTCTAGCCAATTAGATTACTATGTTTACAAATTTTAAGAAATAACTAAAGACTGTCAGAGGCACTATTATATATTCAAACACTTACAACTTTAATATAATTTAAATTTCATTTTACTATTAGAGGTATCCAGAGATTTGGGTTAACTCTTCACATCCACATTATACAAAAGACACCAATCTCTAATAACAACAATATTAATGGTGTTTTATAATGAGCTTATATTTTCTTAAGTCAATATTTAAGGTGTCCTATTATACAGTTAATTGAGATTAAAAGTGACTGCTTTTAGAGTCCCATTTTCTTCTATGGCTCTAAAACAATAAATAAGATTTGGTTATGCCCACAAAATCTACAAATCCTAATTTGTAACACACATAATGTTTCATTTATATTCCAGCCACTAAAATATTTGGTTCAAAATTTTTGTTGTAAGGTATTATATTGTTATCTGAATTTCTCTATGGTTTGACTGTCCATTTAATTCCCCACATGGAGACCTGGTACAATACTAAGATAATGGTACAGATCAAGTTATTATCGACAAATAAGAGTTGAAATAATTTGTATATTAAAAACTAATTTCTCCTAAAATTATAGCTAGCCCCTTCACAAAAGTTCATAGGCATAAAAACAAGCTGGCAAAAAGAAAAATTAGAATTAAAAGATAATACATTATTTTCAGCATGATAAACTTCAAATAAAAAATATTTCATAAAATACAAATTTAATGTAAGCACAGGGGGAACATGGTCAATCTAATTTTAAATACATAATATCTAGCTGGTTAAAAATGTTTACTTCCCTAATCTGTTGCCTAAAGTTTGTTAGGTCAGACTTATTCTTGATTATATATAACTTTAACTATAAAATTGCATTACATTTTATGTGTGCATGTTATGTCAGACAGATGAAAAAAAAATTTAAGTTCACTTGGATCATGATAGCTAATAGATTTAACATGATCCACGTGTTTCTTCCTTAATGGCTTTAGCAGCAACTTCTCTCTCTTGAAGATGGTTTCCCTGCCTGTTACTCAGCCTCATCTGTACTAGATCCTTGGAATGAGCCTTTCTAGCTATGTGGGACATAATACATATTGTATTTGGCTTCTGCCTGCACAAAATGTGATGCTTGGCTAACAGGGGGGAACTGTGAACTAAAGTGTCCAGAAAACAGTTTTATCTGTTGCATTTAAGTCCATCAAGGCTGAATAGATTGCTAAAGCTCCTATGATCACAGAGAGATGGAATGTTGCAAGTCAGCCAAATTACCTTGGGCTACCTTTAGCCACTTAATAGCCATTTACTGCCCATTCTGGGTCTGGACTAACATAATTGCGTCTATCAGTTGACCAGGTGTAATCCTTTCTGGAATACAAGAACAGACCCCCAACTTCTACCATGCCAATGGTTAAGAATATCATCAGACAGCATATGAGGCCTATGGTGGATATTTCCCTGCTTTGCTATAATCTATCTAACTGATGATCAGCCAATGTATTTGAAAAATGCCTTGATTTGTGACTTTCTTTTGTTCTGTAACTATAAAACCTTCATTATTTGCTTTTCCTCCTAACTCTCCCTAAAACAACTTCATACTTCATAATTTACCATTTCTTTTGTGAGTCTGCATTTTCAATTTTTTTGTAATTTGGACAAATGCACTAATTTGGGATTCACAGAATTGAATGTCTCATTCACCTTTATCAACATCTAATTCCTCCATGGACCCCAGTTCCAATAGAAATTTAGGTGGTGGAGCTTTGTGTGTCAAGTGGCATGGGTTTGAGGTGTTATAACCCAAGCCCCACTAGCCAGAGCTAGCTCACACTTACTGCTATCTCATGGCTGCTGTAACAAGATGTGATGCCTATTCTCTGTTCTGTCATGCTTTATACACAAGAATGAAATGCCCATTCAAAACTTTAAGTTTGCAATGAACACTTTCCTCCCATAAGCTGTTTCTGGTCAGGTGTTTTGTTCTAGCAGTACGCATGTGACTGCAATGGGTGGGTAGCTGCCTTGGTCTCCAAAGGTAAAGGTGAACTGTGTGCACTTGCTTCTAAGCATCTGCTTCTGCGTCGTGGAAAATGTAGTTCATAGCATCGAATTCCATAAATGTACATGTGGCTATACTCCTTTCAGAGTCAAGTTAGTAGTTTAGTCAGAGATTATTTCAGATATGACAACGAAAAATAAGGAATGCTATACTTATTGGCAGATATATTGTGAAAATTATGTGTAAAATACCTTTTTATTACTGTGAGAAAAAATAGCTGCAGAAATTTAAATGTCCTTGTCTCAATGCACAATTCACCTTGGGGATAGTTCCATATCAGGGGCTCCATAAAGATCTTTGGCACTTCTGATCTGGTTTCTGCCTGACCCATGGTTCCTTTGTATATAAGATGATTGACAGGGACTTGGGGATGGGTAGAATATGTAGTAAGTTATGTCTCATTAATTTCCTGGAAGGCCTTCTGAGAATTAGTTTTCTTTGTGAAGCAATTGGAAAAAGGAAACACAATATTTATGGCTTCCTTAAAAAATATTTGGAAATTTCCAAAAGGCATATAAAAGAAAAAAAGTTAAGTCTGGCTCTACAAATCCCAAGTAGCTATGTTTTGATAGAATTGGTGTGTATGATGCATGTGTTTATTGTAAGGTTTGGGAAGGACAAAGACCACACAAACCACTCTGAGGCAAAGAAGAAAGCTTTTTTGTGGGGGAAAGGCATGAGCTGCCAGGGTTGACTTTCAAGAGAGGAGCACAGCCAACCTGAGTTTTCAGGTAGTGGGCTTTATAAAAATTTTTCAGTTGAGGAAAGGTGAGGAAGTGTAAAGAACTTGTTTGTTAAGTTGAATTAAATAAGTTCCTTTAGGGGAAATCTGAGATATCCAGGGTGTGAGGAAAGGCCAAGGGAGCTGGAGGAGCCAGAGGAGCTGTTGGGGCAAGGCCATCTATGGAGGTTGGTTCCAAAGCACAGGGTGAGGACAAGTATGGGGGAGGGCTGAACGAGAGTACATTCCTGAGACCTCAGCTACAGGACCTTTTGAGAAGATCAGGTAGAGCAGAGAGAAGGTTGTGCACACAGAGTGAAAAATGCTTGAATAAGGTATTTTGGTCTACCTGCCTGTATGTTGGTAGAAGTTTTCTAAAATAGTGAGAATTTGGAAACTAAAAGCCCCATGTTCAGGCCATTTGGACCCATTGTCCAACTTATACTTTGGCCAGGCAGAGATGCAGAGAAAGATCAGAAGGCAAGATGTGATGTTGCCCAAGAGTCATAGAGGCCTTAAGTTTTTTTTTTCTCTCAATTTTTACTAACATCTTCCATGATTATAAAAAATATCCTATGGTAATACCCTCACTCCCCCAATTTTCCCCTTTGAAATTCCATTCTCTATAATATCCCCTCCCCATCTCAATCAGTCTCTCTTTTATTTTGATGTCATGATCTTTTCCTCCTCTTGTGATGGTCTTGTGTAGGTAGTGTCAGGCACTGTGAGGTCATGTATATCAAAACCATTGTATGTCTGGAGGGAGCACGTTGTAAGAAGTCCTACCCTTCCTTTGTCTCTTACATTTTTTCCACCCCTTTTCTACAATAGACCCTGAGTTATGGAAGGTGTGATCGAGATGTTACTCAGTACTCCAGTCACTTCTTTACAGCACTATGATACCTTCTGAGTTGTCCCAAGGTCACTGCCATCTGAAAAGAGAAGATTCTCTACCCAAAGTGAGAGTAGCATTAACATAAGGGTATGAATATTAAGAGAACCGCTTACTGGGCAGTTTGATAAGCATAGTGTATACATTTATCCAGACATCAGCAGATGTTTCACACCTAGGGGTCATGAATACCCCTGTTTTAAGTTTTCAGTATCAGGGATGTATTCCCTCCCATGGAGTGGGCCTCCAGTCCAATGAGAGGGCAGTTGGTTTCCACCATGATAGACATGCCACTATTGCACCCATTGGCTCATTTGGCCTGGTTGGCCAATTATAAGGCTTGCAGTGTCCACTGTTGAGTATCTTCACTGGTGATATCTCTTTCTCCCATTGAACTGCATGTAGAATGGCTTCTTCCAGTTTTCTGTCAGCTGGTCTGCACAGAAGAGGTTATCAGCTCAGTTCCAGCAGGATTTCTCAGTGGTCTTGCAGCCCAAGTATGTGGAATCTTCAGTAATAGGCTCTTGCCATCTATTCCTGGTGGGAAACCAAGGGCCTTAGGGAATGGCCTCTAATATTTTGGGGACATCAGGGACCTCCCTGGCCAACAACTCACTGGACGTTATCCCATCCCTGACACTGAAAATTTTCTAGCAATGATCTACTGCTCCTGATTGTTCCATTGTCCAAAACCAGAGGATTCCATATAATTTATTTATATCCTTTCAGATTTTGATTAACCCTCCCTCCACCTTTCTTTTACTCAATCTCTTCCCCTGACCTCACTTTGGGCCTTTTCTCCCCCGGGCCTTAAGACTTAAGTTCTTAAGGAGACAGAGAAAGAGCAAAACAAGGGTGAAAGAAAGGAACCATGGCTTAAAGCATGTTTATACAAAATACCAATACGACCCTCTGGCCCATTAGGAAGAATAGGGCCTGTACCTACCACATGAGCAGAGGCCATATATGTCACAAGGGTTGGATTTTTAGCCTGTTTGTGGACAAGGTGGGTATCTGTGCTCCCAATGACATAGGCAGCTAGCAGTGAAAGATGAGACCTCAGGGGGCAGTGGAGAGGAGGAAGAGGGAAAGTGTTCTGAGATGGTGCAACTGAACCAAAAGGTGCCCATTAGAATATGGTAGACTGGAGATTGAGATAACTGAGGTGTTGAGATTGTATCTTTTGCAAGACCTAGGTTTGGGGCCCAAAAGTGGGTGAGGAATGTAGCCTGGCATGCTGGCAAGGCTTCTATGAGGAGGTATTAAACCCAAGAGCAGGCCAACCTGAGGGGGACACATACCAAACATGGAGAAGATAAAGAGGGAAGAAGAGTGAAGCTGAATTGTGGTGGTATGAAAGCTGGTATCAGGCACAGATGGTCCAAAACCTTCATTGGGTTAGTGGCAGCTCAGTGGTCTGGTCAGGGAGAGAGGAGGTCTAGCTCTCCAAGAGAAAAACCAGAAGCCTCCTATTCTACACAGGGCACCAGATGTAAGATTTGGGAGTGACCAAGACCACACAAGCCACTCTGAGGCAAAGAGGAAAGCTCTTTTTTTCAGGTAAAGCATGATTTGCCAGGCCTGACTTTTAAGAGAGGAGCACAGCCAACATGAGTTTTCAGGTAGTGGGCTTTGCAGGGCTTTATCAGTTGGGGGAAGGTGAGGAAGGGAAAAGAACTTGTTTGTTAAGTTGATTTAAAAAAAGTTTCTTTAGAGGAGATCTAAGATAGCCAGGGTATGAGACAAAAACTATAACCAGGTGACTTATGAGATAAGGGGGCAGGAAACTATGACCTGAGTTGGGGTGGGGGTTGTTAGATAAGGAAGGGATAATGGCTGGGCAGTTTCTGGAGGGATGTGGATAATCCACTTCCTTATGTCCTTGTCCTCATTCTGATGTCCTTGGTGACTCCATTTTGGTAGTTCATCCTGACCTAATATTCATGTATATGGAAGTGCATGTGCTACAGAGCATATGTGGAGTCCAAAGTTCAACTTCTGGTTTCAGTCCTCATGTGAGGAGGGTTTCTTATTGTTTTCTCTGTCCAATGCTGTGTCACCCAGGCTAGCTGGCCTGTGAGCTCTGTGTGGTTCTTCTATCTTTACCTCCCTTCTTACCTTTACACTCACAGCATCTGACTTTAAGTGGGTTTGGGGAATCTGCCCTCAAGTACACACACATTTATAGTAAGCACTTTATTCACTGAGTCCTCTCCCCAGTTAAATCATGAATCTAACCCCAGATTTCAGAAAAAAATTGTTCAATGCTATTATTTTACCTATATTTTATACCTAAGTCCCTAAGTGCTACAGATATATAATTATGCCTATGATTTTAGGAATCAAGACCTTTTGAGCTTTGCTTGAAATTGACAACTAGCAAAAATCAAATGATTGGGACAGTCTAATGCTAATAGCATCTTTAAAGTGAAGAGGTAGGTAGGTTACATGGATCAAATAAGAAAAAAGTCTTTTAAACATTGAATCTATGAAGTTTCCTACAAATTATTGTCTTAGAAGGCTATGCAATCATCTCTTCTTCTCAACCAACTGATAGCATTCAAAAATTTTAGTATTAAATGATATTCACTTAATGGAAATGGAGATCCTGTCTGGTCTGTTGGTCTACACTTTGATCTTAGAGTAAGATTTGAAAGGTCTTATACCCTTAGAATAACATTTCTAAAATTAGCTCAAACAGTATATGTTTAAAGGTAGTGTAGGAAAAAAACCCCGCAGGGGGTCCCCACGCTCTGCCCGGATAAGGCGACACCCCAAATCACTCACTCACGAGAAGCGGTCTTGATGCAAACTGCAAGAGGATTTTATTCCAAGCGCGCTGGGGCCCACAGTCGTACACCGCACAGGGGTAGAGGACTGCAGAGCCCTGAATGCAGGAACAGGACAGTTTTTATAGGGTTTCTAACAAAGCCTGTGCCTTAGACCAATCATTTTCTAATATTAGGAGCCCCGCAGGGTGTTAGCCAGTCAGTTGGTGCCACCCCATAGTTTCTAAGCCAATTAGTTTATGACCTTGGTGGTCAGCATTTGCGCAGGTCCTTGGGTGGGAGTAGCAGAGTGTGGTTCCAGTCTCCTATGACCTTGGAGGTCAGCACTTGTGTAATTCCTTAGGTGGGGGTAGCAGAGTATGGTATCAGCCTCCTATGACCTTGGTGGTCTGAGGCAGGCTGCTACAGCTTATGGTGCGAGCTACTAAGGCTAACAGTGTGGGCTATTAAGGCTTATAGTGTAAGGCTTATAGTGCAGGCTATTTACAGAAACCAAATAAAGTGGTTCATTTCATTACTCATTTCCCATCCTTGAGGGCTATCTCATGCCCTTTTACCTAGTTTTATATTAGGAGTGGGCTCTGATATAATGAGAAGAGGGATTCTTTACTTGCTTCCAACAGAGAGTAAAGCCTGGAGTTTGAAGTATGCAGGGAGCCCGCTTAAGCTCCCCTTGGAGCGTGATAGTATTTCTGAGCTTCTGAATTCTTGGGCCTTTCATTTCCCACTTTTTCTCTTGTTAATAGTTCTAATCCTAGAACTTGGAAGGACTAAATGTAATTTTTCTTTCTGCCCTGAAGGCCCTTATATTGTATTATTGTCTAAGCATCATGATCTGGACCGCACTCACTCGTTCTCTAACAAAAGTAAAAATCTTATTAAGTATGCAAGGCCCAACTGAAAGCATCAGGAGCAAAACCATTAAGGGTCCCATCAGGGTGGAAAGCAGAGTAGTCATCCAGGAGGACTTGTTAAACTATCCCTCAAACCATCCTTGGTCAGTTTCCCTCTCCCTTTGATGTTTTTTTTAGTCATATTCATCGATGACTACTTTCTCAGGATGGTAGTAAACCCGGGGGACAAGCTGGACCATAATACAGAAATTTTTGGATGGGTTAAAAACTGAAGTAGAAACACAGGGAGTCAGCCCAGTATCATATGCCCACCACCTGTTATACCCTGGCACTAGATATTGGTTGTCTGAAGTCTGACTATAGGTCAGAGTAACATTACAAAGATGTTGCTGGGATGGGGGGGCCTTTTTTATATATGTCCCCCTTACTGAGACCTCAGGGATAGTCAACTTGTTTTTGGTCCCTCATGAACACTGGCTATTATGTTCTTTAGTTATATTAAACTCTCCCATAGTTGCCATCCCCTCATAGTAGGGTGGTCCTGAGGATAAACAAAGCCAGCAGGCAGAGGTAATGTTGGGGTTGGTGGCGTTTATGGCGAGGAAGGCCCCTTGGATTAGGCTAAAGAGTCTCTGTCTTGTCCCATGTGGGGCTTCCGAGAGTGGGCTAGTCAAAGGGGTTCTAGCAGTCATTATGTGATGGGTCTTAGTTGCCACTGTGGGTGGGAGCTTGGGTAATGCCATTTTAGGGGGTCCCTGTTTTACTAGAACTTTATTAGGTCTTACTGGTCTTGGGGTGGGAGGCTCTATCTTAAGTTGTATAGTAAAGGTTAGGCCCGTATCCCATCCTGTCATATAAAACCTGAGTCCCCAAGTTTTTTCTTTTATCCAGTCTCTGGACTCTCGACCTTGGGGGGTGAAAGAGATGCTGAGAGGAACTGCTTTTTTCCCATCTAATCCTTCCTGCACAGTAATCAGGTCCCAGGAGGAAGCTGGGTGCCAGTAGGTATTACCTGTAGTTTCACAACCCCAGTGTTTACAGTAGAACTCTTTTGTCTCTCTATAACTTCGTTTAGAAGTTCAGGGGCAGACATAAAATGGGGTATGCTGCATCTTACGTTGGGCTGGCCCAGAGCTGCACCCCGGGTTGTCTGCCATATATTGACCTTGGGAGATGACCCCTTGTGTGAGTGCCTGCTTTGCCACATGAGAGTGGACTTCTCTAGAGACCTCCTCTGGGGTGAGCTCTGGGATATCCCAAAATTTTATCCCGGCTACCAGGGCACAGATGTCTGGGGTCAGGACAGGCCATCAAGTCCAGGGGGGGCGCTTCCCTAGTTGTAGTCCATATTATATCCCCCGTTTGAGAAAGCACTTGCCAAGTCAACTTTTGGGGGGCATGGGGATTGGAGGCATCACCTAGCTGGAGAAGCCTGAGTTTAAGGGGATTGTCTGTCCTCTCGGCTTGTCATTTGGGGCCCGGTGGCGGAGCAGGCTTGACGTGAGATGTATGGATCCAGGCGGGTATTCCTTTAACTTTCATGGCCATTGGAGTGGTCAGTAGGACGAGGTAGGGGCCCTTACACCGAGTCTCAAGGTTTCCTGCGCGGTGACGTCTGACATAGACCGAATCTCCCACCTGGAAGCGATGTGGGACCTGTAAGTCTCCTTCTCCTGAGTAAGCCTCCCGGAGTCGCTTCCATGCTCATTGTCTCACCCACTCGAGCGCCTTGAGCCTAGAGAACAGAGGCTGGGAAAGCGGCACATCAGTACTATGTATAGAGGTTATTTCTACCAGTGGAGGAGGCCCCCTGTATAGCAATTCATAGGGGGTCAGTCCAAATTGTCCAGGTGTGTTTCTGACCCTAAAGAGCACAAAGGGTAGGAGAGCTATCCAATCATTAGCGCCAGTCTCTGCGGTCAATTTGGTGAGGGTCTCTTTAATGGTTTTATTTATCCTTTCTATCTGTCCTGAGCTTTGGGGTCTGTATGCACAACGTAATTTCCAACCAATCCCCAATACTTTGGCCAGTCCCTGACTTACCTGGGCAACAAAGGCTGGACCATTGTCTGATCCTATTACCTTGGGTATCCCAAATCTTGGGAAAATTTCTTCCAGTATTTTCTTAGCCATCACGGTTGAGGTTTCTTTCTTGGTAGGATAAGCCTCTACCCATCCTGAAAAAGTGTCTACAAAAACTAGTAAATACTTATTACCATACTTAGCTGGTTTTACCTCAGTGAAGTCCGCTTCCCAGTGAGCACCTGGGCTGTCTCCCCTTAGCCTCTTCCCAGGAGGCATTCTTGAAGGATTAGTATTGACCATCTGGCAAGGTACACAATGCTTGACTACTAAGCCAGCTATCTCTGGCAACCTCAGAATATGGTAAGGAGACGTCTGCAGCAGTTTTTGTAGATGTTTGGCTCCCAGATGGGTTAGGCGGTGTATTTGTTGAACGTACTGTAGTCCCTTTGCTTGAGGTAGAATCTCTTTTCCCTCTGAGGTAAAACAAGCCCCCTCTGGAGTTTCAGAGAACTGGCCTAACTTTCTAACTTCTCGCCAGTCACCTGGGGTATATCGGTGTTTACTTTTTTTGGTTCTTTGGCTTCTCAATTATGGGCAGAAGGTTGACCCCCTGAGCAGCCTGCTTGGCCACTTGGTCAGCCATCTGGTTTCCTTTTGAGATAAAATCTTTGGCTTTTTGGTGGCCAGGGCAATGCATAATGGCCAGTCTTTTGGGTAGATGTAGGGCTTCTAGCAAACTTAGAATTTCTTCTTTGTTTTTAATTTCTTTCCCTGCTGAGGTAAGTAGCCCTCTCTGTTTGTAGATGGCCCCGTGTACGTGTGCAGTAGCAAAAGCATACCTGCTGTCCATGTAGATATTCACAGACTTTCCTTCAGCTAGTCGTAGGGCCTGTGTGAGGGCTATGAGCTCAGCCTTCTGTGCTGAAGTTCCTTCTGGCAGACTGTTGGCCCAGACTGTTTGTGTTCCGTCTACTATCGCCGCCCCAGCCATCCTCTTACCTTCTACAATGTAATTGTTTCCATCTGTGAACCAGGTTAATGTTCCTCCGGTCAGTGGGACATCTGTAAGATTCTTTCGGATCCCAGTTTCCTCAATCAGCAGTTGATGACAGTCATGAGTCACTGTCTCATCAGTTTCTTCAGGCAGAAGGGTAGCGGGGTTGAGGATGGCAGGAGGGGCAAACGTTATCCTGTCGGTGAGGAGCAGGCTCTGGTAGTGAGTCATACAGGCATTAGTCATCCGTTGGTCTGGGGGCTGCCGGACAATACTCTCCAGGGCATGGGGGGCAATGACAGTTATCCTCTGCCTTAGAGTTAGTTTATCAGCATCTTTAATCAACGTGGACACCGCCACTATGGCTTTTAGACATATAGGCCATCCATTAGCCACAGGGTCAAGTTTCTTTGATAGGTAGGCAACGGGTCTTCTCCATGGCCCTAAGGATTGGGTTAGGACTCCCTGGGCTATCCCCTTACGTTCATCTACATAAAGGGTAAATGGTTTGGTCACATCAGGGAGGGCTAGGGCAGGCGCACTTAATAGTGCCTTTTTGATGGCATCAAATGCCCCCTGGTGTTCAGAGGTCCAAATGAATTTTCCTTTCTCTTTAGTTAGTGGATGGGGGGGGGGGGCTGCTAGGGTTGCAAACCTTGCCTCTCCACCTTCAGAGTTACCCTGGGCTCGGGGAGGGGCTCCGAACCCCGTCTTCCCTAGTCTTCATCTTTTCCAAGGGTTAGGACCCTAGGTCTGGTGCTGTTCTTCTTAGGGCAGTCTCTTGCCCAGTGCCCTTTCTCCTTGCAACAGGTACATTGATCTCTATCAAGTTGGGTCCTGTTGCCCAGGTTCCCTATCTGCCTAGGGCCTGTCCTACTTTTGAAAATTTCTCTTTTTTTTTTCCTTTTTCTCTACCACTGTGGCCAGGATCCTGGTCAGATTTTTCTCTTGTCGTCTATTGCGCCTATCCTCCCTTTCTTTTTTCTCTTTCTCATGTCTCTCTTTACGTTCTTCTCTCTCTCTTTCTCTCCTTTGCTCCTTTTTCTCTTCTGTCTCCCTTTTGTAATATACCTTTTCTGCCTCTTTTACTAAATCATGTAGCTCAACTTCCTGTAATCCCTCCAATCTCTGAAGTTTCCTTCTGATATCAGGAGCTGACTGTCCTATGAAAGCTAATGTTACTGAGCCTTTTTGAATCTCAGAGGTGGGGTCAAAGGGTGTGAACCTCCTAAATGCTTCCATGAGCCTCTCAAGAAACATTGAGGGAGACTCCGTTGGCCCCTGCATCACCTCTCTTACCTTGGCCAAATTGGTGGGCCTTCTGGAGGCACCTCGGAGACCCGCCACCAGAGCCTGGCGATAGATTTTTAAGTTCTCCCTACCTTCAGCCGTATTGTGGTCCCAAACAGGGCGAGTCAGAGGGAACCCCATGTCTATCTCATGTTGCAGCTGCGTGGGTCGCCCATCGGCCCCAGGGACATTTTTTTCTGGCCTCTATTAAAATTCTCTCTCGTTCCTCGGTTGTGAAGAGAGTCTGCAACAGCTGTTGGCAATCATCCCAGGTGGGCTGATGAGAAAACATAAGAGATTCCATCAGCCTCGTGAGGCGTTGGGGTTCCTCTGAAAAAAGGGGGATGGTTAGCTTTCCAGTTATAAAGATCTGCAGAGGAAAAAGGCCAATATTGGAGGGGTTGTAGTTGGCCCCCCAGCATGGGAGGATCTGCCTCGTGTAGTGGCAGTGTTACAATTCCATTTGCTCCCTCCGGGGTAGCATCTCTCCGGCTCTGCGTCCTTGCAGTTGGCCCTCCCATTTCTAGGAGCTCGGGAGGGGCAGGCTGAGTCTCCGGCTAAGCCCGGACAAGCTCGGGGGCGGAGGCTCTGGGAGGAAGGGGCGCGGAGGCTTGGGAAGGGTGGAGGGCGGAGTTTCAGGAGGGGCAAGGGGCGGAGCAGTCACGCTGGAGCGTGGAGCTTCGGGAGGGGCGAGAGGCAGAGGCATGGGAGGGGCAAGAGGCGAGGCGGAGGTGTGGGAAGGGTGGAGGGCGGAACTTCGGGAGGGGCGAGGGGCGGAGCAGTCATGCCAGAGCGTGGAGCTTCGGGAGGGGCGAGAGGCCCTCTCTCAGCTCCCGGGACTAGATAAGGGCGGGGAGGGGCAGGCTGAGTCTCTGGCGAAGCCGGAGGAGGTTCCTCGATCTCAGGGTAGATGCGAGGGGGAGGAGAGGGTTTTTTTTCATTTTGCATTCTCAAGACTCAGGACTCTGGAGCTTGAGTTCCTGGGTTTATTCAGCCACAGCCTGACCCACGGCAGGGGGTTGTCCACCAAATCCTTCCAGGTGAGGATATAAGCCTCTTGGTTGGGACAGGAGCCTGGTCCATTCTGAAAAATAATATCTTTAACAGCCAGAATAGTCTCAGAATTAAAGGTTCCTTCTGATGGCCATCCGACCTCATAAGTTGGCCACTCAGAGGCACAAAGCGTTTGTCAGGGTCTCCTTCTAACCTCAACTGACAAATTATGGGCCCTAGATTTAACTTCAGTCCAATGGTCAAGAGTCAAGCTAAGGGGCGTCGTCACCGTCTGTCCCATCTTAGAACTATAGACAAAGACACAAAGAACAACAACAACAACACACACAACTGAGACCAACAAATCCAGATACCAGCGACCCGTCCGCATCTTCCACAAGCAGGCAAAAGAATTGGACGGCCGTGAAGGAGAAGCATCTGCTCTAACAACAGAACTCTGTCTTCTCACCGACAGTTTAGGAGACCACCAGGCGTCCCTGGCTCTCCTCACCTCCCAGGGCGTCCCCCAGGGTGGCAGCCTGTGATCCTCCTAGCACGTCTGCTGATCACGGTCCTCTGGTCCTTCATGGCCCTAGAGGACGGCTGCAAATCAAACCAAGCCAAAAGCGTGCGTCCCAGAAACCAGATACTCAGAACACAAACACCGGCCGGCACAAAGCGCGCGTCCCAGAAACCAGATACTCAGAACACAAACACCGGCCGGCACACACTCACTCCAGAAGGGGCCCCCTTACCTCCAAGTCGGTTCTCGGGTGTGTGTGGGGGCCTTTACATCCCGGGCGAGCCCCCAATGTAGGAAAAAACCCCCGCAGGGGGTCCCCACGCTCTGCCCGGATATGGCGACACCCCAAATCACTCACTCACGAGAAGCGGTCTTGACGCAAACTGCAAGAGGATTTTATTCCAAGCGCGCTGGGGCCCACAGTCGTACACCGCACAGGGGTAGAGGACTGCAGAGCCCTGAATGCAGGAACAGGACAGTTTTTATAGGGTTTCTAACAAAGCCTGTGCCTTAGACCAATCATTTTCTAATATTAGGAGCCCTGCAGGGTGTTAGCCAGTCAGTTGGTGCCACCCCATAGTTTCTAAGCCAATTAGTTTATGACCTTGGTGGTCAGCATTTGCGCAGGTCCTTGGGTGGGAGTAGCAGAGTGTGGTTCCAGTCTCCTATGACCTTGGAGGTCAGCACTTGTGTAATTCCTTAGGTGGGGGTAGCAGAGTATGGTATCAGCCTCCTATGACTTTGGTGGTCTGAGGCAGGCTGCTACAGCTTATGGTGCGAGCTACTAAGGCTAACAGTGTGGGCTATTAAGGCTTATAGTGTAAGGCTTATAGTGCAGGCTATTTACAGAAACCAAATAAGTGGTTCATTTCATTACTCATTTCCCATCCTTGAGGGCTATCTCATGCCCTTTTACCTAGTTTTATATTAGGAGTGGGCTCTGATATAATGAGAAGAGGGATTCTTTACTTGCTTCCAACAGAGAGTAAAGCCTGGAGTTTGAGGTTGCAGGGAGCCCGCTTAAGCTCCCCTTGGAGCGTGATAGTATTTCTGAGCTTCTGAATTCTTGGGCCTTTCAGTAGCTGGGTGGCACAATAAGTGTGTTCAAATGCCCTTCACATGGTCTATGATGTCAGGGTCCTGTCCTCCCACTTGAAAAATGGAATGTAAAGGAACACAATAGACCTGATGAAACATCCTCTTGTGCAGCCCTTGCCTTTAGGCACACATAATGGAGGCTACCACTTAAGTTTATCTTCCTGACAGATAAAGGAGAAGTTTCAGGAATCATTATCATAAGCCTTATTGCAAAATGCAGGTGTTTTCTGTCATATAAGAAATGGGATGACCCCCTTTGTGCCATGTACCATGACATTCCTGTACCTCTGTGTTTCTAAATACCTTTATTATTACACAGCATAGAATGTTTCTTGCCTCAGTTCCACCTAACTTTGTATTTTAACTTCCATCCTCTTTTTTTACAATGAACATCTTATGATTTTCTCCAATAAAAGCTGACACTCCCAGCAGTTTAAGGCTCCATCCTGAGTTCCCAAACTCTGGGATGCAGACCTCTGTTCCAGCTCTCTTTTTTTTTTTTTTTCTTTTTCTTTTTACCCAATAAAACTTTGCCCCACATTCTGTGAGTTGATGATCTTACTTGTGTGACACTGGACCCCATAACACCACTTACATTGTTCTTTACATTCCTAGTACATTATGGGCTATAAAATAGAGATAAAATGTAATAAGTTAAAGAAGACAGATGCAATCATTCTTTCATTATAATATTCTGATTTCACAAATGAATAACTTAGGCACTGAAAATTTAAATTGATTAGCACAGGGTTAATAGTCCCTTCATAAAGAAATGGTGTCATAGAATAAAGGCCCAGGAAATGAATTGGTACTGATAAGCTTTTTGTGTGTAATTTAAATAAATGGAGGTAATTCCCAGTCGAAATAACCTCAAGGCAAATTTTTTGTTCATTACTGTACATATATTCAGTAGGTGGTCTTGGGTATGTGGATTTGTGCAAGCCGTGATGCTTGGCTCTGGGCTCCCTCCTGCATTTGTGTTGTTTGATTCTGTTGAGATTGATGATGTTTGACCAAAGCAATTAACAGGGTAGCAAATACTTCATGAAGTAATGCTGGCTATGCTGGACATACTGTAACTCTAGTACTCAGGGGTCAGAGGCAGGATCAGAAGTACAAGTTCATCTTCAGCTTTATAGGGAGTCCCAGGCCAGTTAATTCTACATGGCTCAAGGAGCAACAAAAACAAAGTAAGTATAGACGGTAAAAGTATGAAAGATAGGAGTTTCTACTTTTCTTTAATGACTCCGTAAAATATATATATATATGTATCAAAACTGAATTCCTGCCTTATACATTTTGAGAATTCATGTTTCTTATTACTTTTTTTCATCAAAAAGAGGAAATGCTACAATTTGTATTTACAAAGACTACTGTTACAGAGAAAAATTATACTGTGAGTCTTAATCTTTCATTGGTAAAAAACATAACAGGAGAAAATAAATAGTATTATTTAGAGTAGAATTTAGTTTTATGTATTTTCTGTGCCAAGGAAGTTTAGTTTTGCTTTGTTTTTTTCTTTATAACCAGCCCTTTCAGAAATGATTTCCTGAGCCACATCCTTACAGAGTGCAGTTTGTGGTGAGAGGGAGTACATTTAGTATGACTGGAACCCTGTACATGCACAAAAAGGCAGGCAAGTCTCCCTATGTTAGAAATCAAGGATGATCTGACTTAGCGTTTGCCTAGTTCCCTACACCTGCTTTTTCACAAACAACGGGGACTCCTGGGAAGGAGGTATTTCATAGGATTTAAGCATTGTTGTTGGTCAAGTTCAGCCCCTTGGTGTCAGAGATAGCGTCTTCTTGAGATAGCCCCTAGCCCTAACCAACCAGCTGTCTCTCTGGTGCACCTGAGCTGAAACATAACCCACCACTACAAGGTTATAAACAACTTTGCAAGGGGAGGGCAGGCTCTCTGACCACTTGGGAACTTGAAACTATAGGTGTTCTCCCCTTGACCCAGGCCCAGCTCAGTTGAGCCAAGGGGAGGTCCCACTAGTCCTTATGCTCCACATAGGTTCTTTATCCCCTCCAGCTCCCCACATGGCAGAAGATTCTTGGTCTTTTTTTCTATCTTCCTTTTCACAGTTTTTTCCAGGCCCTCCATGTGGTATCTCTAGCCACGTGAATGTCTTTCCTTGGTTTTGTACTTCCCTCAATAAATATAAATACCTTAATAATTATCCTTCTCTGTTTTATTTAATTCTTTGATTAAAGTTAAAAATGAACCTAGGGTTTGTAGTTGAAGGACTTTCCTGGGGCCCAAGCACCCCATTTTATATTATTACCATGAAGGGACTATCTTGATAAGGGAAATTATGATTGCTGCATTATGGGAAAAATGGAAAGTACATTTTCCAGCTGTGAGCACGACTTGGGGTATTTCTACTACTTCACTCCACTTGTGGGAAAACTAGCTGGCTTTCTCTTCTTTCTGGAGAATAAATTCTATCTCTGACAAAGCCGAGGGGAATGAATGATGGATGGTGCATGTCTTTGGCAGTAGCCAGGCAGGCAGATAGGCTTCCCTTTGGACGGGAGACTCTCTTCCACAGTCCTCACTCACCAATCCATATGCAAATTCAGGAAACAAAGAAGGCTGGTCATAATGCTTCTAGGTTTTTTCCCCCACTTTTCCATTACAAGCCACTAAGCCTTGGTGGTGGGAAGATGGAGCTCAGACTGCTGCTCTAGGCCCCACCCCTCCATGCATGCACTGTCCTCTGCTGGTTCAATTGGAGACTTGAGGCCACAACTCTGGGGTGCAGCAGGCTGAAGCCATAGACCATGGGTCTCTGGCCACATAAATCAGGAGAGAGAAACTGTCTCACCCAGTTCCCAGGCTTAGGCACATAGCTAGAAAGGTTTCTTTAACAGTCCTGGGTACTGACCACATGTCTTCTCCTGCCATGGAGCTGAGGCCTGCCACTGTGTCAACTGGGTGGGGAAGGTAACTATGCGGTCCCTCAGGAAATACAGAGACAATGGGAATGACATGCCTGAGGGTGCTTGCTAAGTGCCATGATTTTCTGCCAAGGTGCTCCATGACAAATATATCTTCATATAACTGTAAATCATTTATTCATACAGGTATTATAAAAAGTAAAATTATTGTTGAGATCCTTTACTTCCTTGGTTAGGCTTATTCCAAGGTACTTTGTTTTCTTTGATGCAATTGTGAATAGGAGTGATTCTGTGATTATATCCTCTGTGTGTTTGTTGTTAGCATATAGGAATGCTGATTTCTGTGTATTCATTTTGTATCCTGCTACATGGCTGTAGGTGCTTATCTGCTCTAACAGTTTGCTGGTAGAGTCCTTTATATATAGAATCATGTCATCTGCAAATAATGATAACTCGATCTCTTCCTTTCCAATTTGCATCCATTTTATGTGTGTCTTTTGCCTTATTGCTATGGCTAAGACTTCCAGTACTATATTAAATAAAAGTGGGGACAGTGGACACCCTTGTCTTGTTCCTGATTTTTGTGGGAAAGCTTCCAGTTTTTCCCCATTTAGTAATATGTTGGCTATAGGCTTGTCATAAATAACCTTTATTATATTGAGATATATTACTATTAAACACTCAAGCGAGAAGTTGCAGAAGACACTAGGAAGTGGAAAAACATCCCTTGTGCCTGGATTGTAAGAATCAATATTGTGAAAATGGCAATCTTACCAAAAGCAATATATACATTTAATGCAATCCCCATCAAAATTCCAAAAGAATTCTTCATGGAAATAGAAAAAACAATCCAAAAATTCATTTAGAATCATAAAAAACCTCGAATATATAAAATAACACTGAGCAACAAAAATAAGGCTGGTGGTATCACCATACCTGATTTTAACCTATACTACAGAGCCAAAGAAACAAAAACAGCATGGTACTGGCACAAAAGCAGACATGTAGATCAATGGAAGAGAATAGAGGACCCAGATGTAAGTCCAGGTAGCTATAGCCACCTGATATTTGATAAAAATGCCAAAAATACTCATTGGAGAAAAGACAGCCTCTTTAGCTAATGGTGTTGGGAAAACTTGATATGTATCTGTAGAAGATGAAAATAGATCCTTCTCTCTCTCCATGCACAAGAATTAAGTCCAAATGGATTAAAGACCTTAACATCAGACTGGAAACTCTAAAACTTCTAGAAGAAAAAGTAGGGAAAATGGTTCAACATATTGGTTGTAGTGGTTTGAATAGATGGCCCCCAATATATTTAGCTGTTTGTTTGTAGATTGCTTCTGCAGTCACCTGGCTGGAGGCAATGTCATTCGGTGGCTCTTGAGGTGTGGTGGTAGGTTTCAGATTTCAATCTAAAAATGTGCAAAGTATGCCTATCTGGAGTTCCTGAAGTGTGCTGTGGTTTTTGACCTTTAGGCTTGTACTTCTCTCTCTCTCTCTACTTGTTCCTGTGAAAGCAGGCCAGTTTCTTCTGCCATTATGGAACTTCCCCTGGATATGTAATCTTCAATAAATCCCTTCCTCCATAATTGTGCCTGGTCTGGAAGTTCATCTCAGCGAACCAGAAGCTGTCTGCTACATTGGTGTTGGCAAAGACTTTCTGAATACAACCCCAATTGTTGGAGGCAATAAAACCACAGATTAAGCACTGGGACCTCATGAAATTACAAAGATTTTGTACTGCAAAGGACACTGTGAATAAAGTAAAGAGGCAAGCTACAGAATGGGAAAAAATCTTTGCCAGATATATATCTGAGAGAGGATTAATATCTAGGATATACAAAGAACTCAAAAAGTTAAATAATAAAAAATCAAACAAGCCAATTAAAAAATGGGCTATGGAAATAGGGAGTTCTCAAAGGAAGAAATACAGATGGTACATAAGCATCTAATAAAATGTTCTATGTCCCTAGTCATCAGGGAAATGCAGATTAAAACTACATTGAGATTCCATCTCACTCCTGTCAGATTGGCTACCATCATGAAAACAAATGATCATAAATGCTGACTGGGCTGTGGAAAAAGAGGAACCCTTCTACACTGTTGGTTGGAATGCAATCTGGTCCAGCAATTGTGGAAATCAGTGTAGAGGTTCATAAAACAGCAAAAGATTGATCTACCACATGACCCAGCTATAGCACTCCTAGGCATATATCCTAAGGACTCATCTCATTTCCTTAGAAGTACGTGCTCAATCATGTTTATTGCTGCTCAATTCATAATAGCTGGGAAATGGAACCAGCCTAGATGTCCCTCAGCTGATGAGTGGATAATGAAGATATGGCACATTTATACAATGGAGTTCTACTCAACGGTAAAGAAAAATGAAGTTATGAAATTTGCAGAAAAATGGATGGGTCTGGAAAGGATTATACTAAGTGAGGTAACCCAGGCCCAGAAAGCCAAGCACTGCATCTTCTCTCTCATATGTGGATCCTAGCTACGGATGATTGGGCTTCTGTGTGAGAAGGAAAACACTCAGTAGCAGAGGCTAATCAGCTAAAAAAAGAGATACAAAGGGAAGAGAAAGGAAGGGAGGAGGATATTTAATAGGTTGGTATTGTATATACGCAAGTAGAAGAATAGATTAACTGGGGTAAAAATGCCCAAAGGGAGGTCAGGGGAGGAGACTGAGTAAAGGAAAGGTGGCGAGAGGGCTAATCAAAATCTAAAAGGATATAAATAAACCATATGGAATTCTCTGATTTTTGACAATGAAACACTCAGGAGCCATAGATCGTTGCCAGAAAATTTTCAGTGCCAGAAATGGGATACCTTCCAGTGAGTTGTTGGCCAGGGAGGTCCCTAATGCCCCCAAAACATTATAGGCCATTGCCAAGGCCCTTGGTTTCCCACCATGAATCGATGGTAAAACCCTTTTGCTGAAGACTCCACATACTTGGGCTGCAGGGCCACTGAAACATCCTGCTGGAACTGAGCTGATAACCTCCTCCATGTAGACCAGCTGACATAAAACTGGAAGAAGCCATTCTACATGTAGTTCAATGGGAGAAGGAGTTACCACCAGTGAAGATACTCAACAGTGGACACTGCAAACTTTATAATTGGCCAGTCAGGCCAAATGAGTCAACGGATGCAATAGTAGAATGTCTGTCATGATGGAAACCAACTGCCCTCCAATTGGACTGGAGGGCCACTCCAAGGGAGGGAATACATCCCTGATACTGAAAGCTTAAAACAGGGGTAGTCATGATCCCTAGGGGTATAACATCTGCTGATGTCTGGATAAGAGTATGCAGTATGCTTATCAAACTACCCATTAAGCACTTGTCTTAATATTCATACCCTTATATTAATGCTACTCTCACTTCGGGTAGAGAATCTTCTCTTTTCAGATGGCAGTGACCTTGGGATGACTCAGAAGGTATCATGGAGCTGGAAAGAAGTGACTAGAGTACCAAGTAACATCCTGATCACACCTTCCAAGGCTCAGGGTCTAATGCAGAAGAGGTGGCAGAAAGAATGTAAGAGCCAAAGGAACGGTTAGACTCCTTACAACGTGCTCTCTCCAGACATAAAAAGGGCCTTTGATATCCATGACCTTATAGTACCTGACACTACCTACACAAGACCATCATAAGAGGAGGGAAAGATCACGACATCAAAATAAAAAAAGAGACTTATTGAGATGGGTAGGGGTATGATGGAGAATGGAATATGAAAGGAGAAAGTGGGGGGAGAGTTTTACAATGGGATATCTTTTATAATCATGGAAAATGTTGAAAAAAATTGAGAAAAAATACAATAAAATAATATTTTAAAAGAAAGATAATGCGGGAGGCAGAGGTAGGAGGATCACCGAGAGTTTGAGGCCACCCTGAGACTACATAGTGAATTCCAGGTCAGCCTGAGCCAGAGTGAGACCCTATCTCGAAAAACCGAAAACAAAAAAAAAAAAAAAAAAAAAAAAGAAGAAAGATAATGGACACAATTTATGGATATTAAATCCTTAAGTAGGTTACAATATTTACAAATATAATTCTTCTCAGTGTAAGGGGCCTTTGAAAATACTTATTCTAAGAAGGAAGATTTAGGTTCAATGGAGACAAGACTTTAATGCTAGATGACATAATTAGGAACCAGTATGAAATGAGAATATACTTTTCCTCCAGGTAATTTCACTGTGTTCCTAGAGCCTTGGATGTCCGTGTAATATATGCATAATCTTTATAGCTCTCTTTGCAAAAATCTCAGTGCTACAACTTTAATTTCCCCATTGTATTTGTTATGTTACTTAAATTGCATTGTAGGAGTAGCTATTTGAATGGTTTTATAGCCTACAAAAATAATTTACAGCAAGTTTTTTGTTAATGCAGGCCTATTTTAACTAAGTAATCTATATACCAAGAAAATAAATCTAGCTGGATGCATTTATTTTCTTCTGAGCCAATTTATGTCAACTTACCTGTTTCTGAATACCAGGAAGCATTTTTGATACCAGTAGTGAAGAGGTGAATGGGAGGCCTTTGAATACCTTATCCTGCCAAGAAAGGAGGTAGGAAATATCTGACAGTAACACAGTGATAAATACCATATAAACAATTTGAGCAAAATGTGAGGGTGCATAGAGACGTGAGTAATTAATTCTGCCTAGAGGAGAAACTTCATTGAACTGCTAACATACAAAAGGATACAAAAAAAATCAATGCTTTTTTTTTTTTCCTGAAGGCCTTTTAGTCTGCCTTTAAGAAATACATGGAAAAGCAATGCTCAAAAAACTGTCGTTATAAAAATTTTTTAAAGACATCTAGAGACTTATGGAATTAAAATCACCCCATTTGGAAGTTGCTTCAAGGTAATTAAGAGGAAATTGGAAACTAAATTAACTGTACATGAAACCTGCGAATCTAAATCCTTTGTGGCCTCTTAAAGAGATGTCATCGGTATCACAGCTATTATATTGAACCAAATGTATACTCTCTGTGTAGTTGTGACAAATTTTCTGTTCCAGATTAGTGATATGCTAATGAGTATGTTATAACTGAGTATCCTATAAACAAAACTTAGATTAGTAGTATTTGCCAATTTTTGTGGTATAAATTCTCTCCTCATGATCAGCTTCACATTACTGAATGGTATCAGTAAATGTTGTGTTGAGAAGGTGCAATTGATGCTCATGAATAGGTCATGTGGGTGTGAAGTGGAGGATTCATGTCACTGCATGCAAAAAACAATTAGCAGCTGGGTGTGGTGGCAGGCGCCTTTAATCCCAGTACTTGGGAGGCAGAGGTAGGAGGATCACTATGAGTTTGAGGCCACCCTAAGACTACATAGTGAGTTCCAGATTAGCCTGGGCTAGAATGAGACCCTATCTCAAAAAAAAGAAAAAAAAATTAGCAATTCTAATTCAGACTCATAGTAACAAGCTGTGATGTATTTGTCATCACTAATCTGCTTTAAGAAATCATTGAACACTGGTATTTAATTTGCTTAGAATTTATAGAGCAGTTATACAGAGTAGTATGACAAATACTTTTATCAGCCTTTCATTATATACCATTTGCATTTCTGAGTATGAGGTATGCTTGGATCCACTTTCTAGATGAGAAACTAAAGCTCACAATCATTGTAAGTGATTTTTCTTGATGGAATAATGAATGTGAAAAAATAAGAAGTGCTAAAAAGCTTGAAGAAATACTTGTTTGTTTTTTTTTTTTTTTTGACAGAGGCTCTCACATAGCCAAGGCTGGTCTTTAACTTGCTACGTGGCTATTGGGGTTTAAATGTAAATTGTCCACAAAGGCACTTTAAACATTTGGTCTCCAGTTCGTGGTGTTGTTTGAAAAGGTTGTGGAATCTTTGGAAGTTGGAGTCTTGCTAGCAGGAGTGAGTGGGTATGGGACAACATGGAGATTTTATAGCCAAGAAACACTTCCTTTTCATTTTTTGCCTCTTGCCTGTGACAGGAGTTTCCTCAGCTTTGCTTTATGCTCCTGCTGCCTGCCATGGCCCTGCATGATTGAATGTATCCCCTCAAAACTGTAAACACATTAAACACAGTAAACAAATTCCTTAATTAAACTGCTTCCTGTCAGGTACTTGGTCGCAGGAGAGGTAAGTAACTGGTACAGTAGCCAGTGCTGACTTTAAATTTGTGGTGCTTCTGCCTCTGCCTCCTGACTGCTGGGATTACAGGCATATACAGCCGTGCTCCAGTGTATGAGCCGCTGGGGATCAAACTGGAGCTTTGAGTGTACTGGGCAAGTACTTTACCTACTCAGCTGTATCTGCAACCCTTGAAGGAATGAAATACATTTTCCAAATGAATTTACATGCAATTTTTAGGGCTGGGGAGGTGGCTTAATAGTTAAGGCGCTTGCTTGTGAAGTCTAAGGATCCATGTTTGACTCTCCAGATCTCATGTAAGCCAGAGGCACAAGGGTGAGGCAAGCCAAGGTTTCACATGCCCACGAGGTAGTGCAAGTGTCTGGAGTTTGATTGCAGTGGCTGTGGCCTGCGACAATTTTCTCTCTCTTTAAAAACCAAATAATGAATTCAGTTTATATCCCAGTTCATTAAACTATTGTGGGATTAGGTTCAAGACAGGATAGCTGCCATGAAGCCTTCTTCAGTTCCAGAATCACCTATGTTTCTCTTTGAATCCTAACTTTCTTTTCTTTTTGTGATTCTAAGAAGTGCCTAAAGACTTATTGGAATATGTTTGCTTTTATTTTAAAATTTAATTCTTGTTTCAATAATTTATATAATATTCATATTAAGATTGTAGTTTTAATGTATTATTTTTAATGTACCATTTATTCACTTAGTGCTTACAAACACTACAGTGAAATGTATATATTATTAATTCTTTATCTTTTTCCCCAAAGGTACTAGTAGTTTGGGAAAGAAAAATTGCTTAGTCTTGGAGTCTGTCTCTCTCTGCTTCTGTCTATTTCATTTTTAATTGAAAAAATACAGCACAGTGTTGAAGTGGGGTTATATTGCTTCAGTTTTTCATTCACACTTTTTAAGCAGTTTCTTATATTTTATAAAGCACATTATTCTTTTCATAACGTAAATAAATTTCTCTGCTGCCCACTGGCATCACAATAATGCAATGTGCATATGGAAGACCATTTACAAATCAGAGCAGCTCTTGAACACCTCTCCATAAGCTATTACCTTTATTAAAATTATTTGTAATCATCCATTACTAAAAAGTAATCTGGGCTGGGGCTGGAGAGATGGCTGAGCAGGTAAGGAGCATGCCTGCAAAGCCTAAGAACTCGGGTTTGATATTCCAGGTCCTCCATAAGCCAGATGTACATGGTGGCGCATGTGTGCGGAGTTTGCTTGCAGTGGCTGGAAGCCCTAGTGTGCCCATTCTCCATCTCTCCCTTTACCCCTTTGTCCCTGATAAATAAATAAATAAAAATAAATCTTTGAAAAAGTAATCTGAGGGCTGGAGAAATGTCTTAGTGGTTAGACACTTGCCTGTGAAGCCTAGGGACCCCAGTTAGAGACTCAGTTCCACAGAACCCCCATTAGCCAGATGCACAACAGGGTGCACACAACTGGAGTTTGTTTGCAGTGGCTGGAGAAGGCCCTGGTGTGCCTGTTCTCTTTCTGTGTCTGTTGCTCTCAAATAAATAAATAAATAAAAATTTTTAAAAAGTAATCTGAAAAAAAAGTAATCTGATGTTGGTTTACGTTTTCGTTTACAGAGATAATTTTCAGCATGAGTTACGCTCTTTGTGAATAGCAAATACTATTCCTTCCTTTAGAATGTTAATGGGATGCTCTGCAGATCTGAAGAGTTCTGACTCTGTATCTTTCTGCTTTCTTCTGCAACTCTGCAACTCTCCTTTTGGTATTTTTGTATTATTTCCAATTACACTGACCTTTTCATTTAAAATTGTACCTCCCAGCCTCAAGCACTTGTTTCTGTTTTTCACTCTGTCTACTAGAATGTTCTTTCCCCAGGTATCTCAATGCTTTGTCCTCTTAGCTCTTCCAGATCTTTGCTCAAATACAACCTGAATGAACTCTTCATTGCAGCTCCATTCTAAATTGTAACTGTCCTATTGTGGGTTTTTGTCCTGAAGATGGTGGTGGGCCCTCCTGAGTGAAAGACCCAAGAATTCAGAAGCTCAGAAATACTATCACGCTCCAAGGGGAGCTTAAGTGGGCTCCCTGCATACCTCAAACTCCAGGCTTTACTCTCTGTTGGAAGCAAGTGAAGAATCCCTCTTCTCATTATATCAGAGCCCGCTCCTAATATAAAACTAGGTAAAAAGGGCATGAGATAGCCCTCAAGGATGGGAAATGAGGTTTCTGTAAATAGCCTGCACTATAAGCCTTACACTATAAGCCTTAATAGCCCACACTGTAAGCCTTAGTAGCTCGCACCATAAGCTGTAGCAGCCTGCCTCAGACCACCAAGGTCATAGGAGGCTGATACCATACTCCGCTACCCCCACCTAAGGAATTGCACAAGTGCTGACCTCCAAGGTCATAGGAGACTGGTACCACACTCTGCTACTCCCACCCAAGGACCTGCACAAATGCTGACCACCAAGGTCATAAGAGAATGATTGGTCCACGAGGGGCTTGAACAAATTAAACTAATTGGCTTAGAAATTATGGGGTGGCACAAACTGACTGGCTAACACCCTGCGGGCTCCTGATATTAAAAAAATGATTGGTCTAATGCACAGGCTTTGTTAGAAACCCTATAAAACTGTCCTGTTCCTGCATTCGGGGCTCTGCAGTCCTCTACCCCTGTGAGGTGTACGACTGTGGGCCCCAGCGCGCTTGGAATAAAATCCTCTTGCAGTTTGCATCAAGACTGCTTCTCGTGAGTAGTTTGGGGTGTCGCCATATCCGGGCAGAGCGTGGGGGACCCCCTGCTGGGGTTTTTTCCTTCATGAGCAGTCTGCCAGCACACTATGTGAGAAGCTATTGTGGTGGGATTGTCATTTATGGTACACGGTGGTCTAGACTCAGTCCTCAACTTAATGCTTACTCCTGGATGGCATCATGAGAGCCAAAGCAAATGCTCCACACTGGGAGCTGAGTCCTTCAGAAGTGAATGGAGAGAGAGAGAAAAAAATCCTTTACTGATAAAGGAGACAAAGGTTGTTTGTTATTCCTTTCTTTGGAAAATGGACCCCAGTGCTAATTGAATGTTTGGTTTGTGTGTCAAACCTCTGGGTGGGGGAATGTACCCAAGATTTCTGATTTCCAACCTAGGGATGGCTTATAGAATCTGGGCTTATCCTTCTATAATAATGTATATACCACAAAGGTCTGTCATCTTGGTGGGAAGCTTAACTCAGGCTGGGTTTATTGTAGCCATAACTGGACAGAAGGCTAAAAGCTTAATTGTCATGGTAGATGAGCAGCCTCCTGAGGCCAAATTTCTTTACAGAAACATGGAAGAGTCCAGAGAGTCCCATCTTATTACTAGCATGCCACTGATGAATAGTGTCTTTTGGTAACTGTTAGAAGGTTGTTACTATGCTTTGCTGATGTTCCTATTAGCTATGGTGTTCAGGAAAGTATACATAAAAATTTGATTCTGGATTTCACTGTTTAGAATTTGATAGTATTCATGTGGGATAGTCACAGCAGCTCTCAGTTTCCCCATGTCTTGATCCCAACTGCAATTTGGGTTCATAGGCTTCCACAGAGAAGAATTCAGATGGGGCATAGTGGTAAAGTAAGCAGTTACAAGTTTAACTGGAGCAATCAAGGGAGCAGCAATACTCTCTAGTAAAAGGGTTAGCCAAGCTCAACAGAACAGGCTCTGAGCCTGGCAGGCACAGGGTTAAATTCCTGTTAACCCCGTTGTTCCCTCCTCTGTGCTTCTCCTAGGGTGGACATTTCTGTGAAAGGGACTCACAAGCTCACTTTACTCAGAATTCAGGTAGATGTGTAAGAGGTAAGAATGATTATATATATATCCCCACGAGTTGAAAAATTTCTTAGGGAAAAGGGTAAGACCACTCTCTTCATGCTTCTCTGGGGACAAAATTGACTCTTCTAGAGTCAATCACTGATATTTATTGTTCTTTATGTCTTGTTTTTGGGGCCCTGAGCTGACCCAGCTGGAGTGACCACCAGCAACTATTATTCTTTATAGCTTGTTTTGGGAAGGCTCCTTTGAAAGTCCTTCTGAGACTCTCCTGTCTAATAGGATCATGTTTTCTCTAGAACTCTTTGCAATCACATGCTTTCCAGAATGTCTTCTTTCTGTATGCTTATTGCAGTGCTACAAACCACACAGCAAATCAAGTAGGGAGAAGAGTCAAGATGGATCTCATGAACTCAAGGAATGTATGTCATTGTTTTCTGATACATTTTTAGTTCAATTCAGGAAAATACTATGGACACAAAACTTATAGTTAAAAAGACAAGATGGATCATTGAGAATATGGGTAAGCACAGGCTCTCAACAATTGCACCATTTATCATCATTGTGCAAATAATTCATGTCAAGTTCTTTGACATGCTGAAATTAACTACAACAAACAACTTTCACACTTAAATCAAATATTGCCTCCTATGGAAAAAAGTCTTTCAGATTAAGTTATTCTTCCTGACCTCAGAAACTAGAAGACACACACACACACACACACACACACACACACATACCCACACACACAATGCCATAGTCAGCTTCATGCAACTGGGATGAATGTCCAGATCGGGCCCAGTTCATGGGAGGAATGGCATTTATTTCAAGCTTACAGATCCCGGGGAAGTTACATAATTACAAGAGAAGCTGAGCCCCTCTGTCAAATTCACATAGAGAAAAGCCACCACCAGCACCACATACAAGAACAAAAACCTGGGAGCCAAACAGCAGGGAATCTAGACAGAACTCAGAATGCTCTCTGCATATCTTAGGCTGGAATTCCAGGTCCATTCCCAGTAACACCTTAGGACTAGATCCTAGGATCTGCTCACAATGACACCTCTTCCAGCCTGGAAGCTGAAAAATCCAAGAAGCTTTAATAAAACTAAATCTATTGGGGGACATTTATTCAAACTACTATATTCCTCTCCATCCCCGATACATTCATAACCATCTCACCATGTTTTTTTTTTTTTTATCATATTCAAAGGTCCCTACAGTCTTTACTAACTTAAGATAGTTCCAAAGTCCTAAGATTCATCTGATATTTAAGGTTGTGTCTTAACTGTGAGCTCTGGAAAATCAAACAAGTTACATACTGCCAACATGTAATGGCACAGAGCACACATTTGCATTGCTATAAGGCAGAGAAACTAGACCAATACAAACTCAGTAACCATCAAGCAACCATCAGCAGCTCATGCCCAATGTCTATAACCAGTGAGCAATGACAAATCCTGGAATTTTCTATTTCTGTCCCTCTAGCTGGGTTGAGTGACCAGGGAGACTTCCATCCTAAGCCAACAGTGCTCCATGGTAGCCCTTGAATAGTCCTTGTATATGCAGAATATCTTCAGGCTTCCATTGCAAACCATGGTCCATCTTCAATTCCATACACTGGCTTTTCCAGTCTTTAAAACAGGGATCTCCTGTTTCCCATGTCTCATCTTAACAGAGGCTCTGGGAACTTTGTGCATTTCATGACTATTTCCATGCATTTTTCGTGCTTCTGAAACCAATACCAGGGGTGCAAGACACCCCTGTGTTGATAATAAATTGTAACCTTAAAGAACAGGTACCTTCTGGTAGGTCAGGATAATTTATGCTGGGCTCCCCCGGCAGGTAGTGCTGAGGAAGGACCAGGCCCGCTGGCTCCTTTGAAGGGGTAGAGGAGGAGGGTGGGTATCCACCGCCCAAACAAACCACCGAACTGGGAGTTGTGTCGAAGCAGGAACTCACTTTATTGTAACAGGCAGGTGCTTATATAGCTTTTAGAATGAGTGTGGGGATTTTAGGATGGGGTGAGATATAAGGGCCAATAGCATATGGCGACTTTTGAGATGATTGGTTTTAAGTGCACCTGAGAGAACTCCAACTTCCTTCAGGGAAGTAGTAGGCCTGAGGCCATCAGGCGTTCTGCTGAGTCATAGCTGGCCAGAGACAGGTCGCCAAACTTTAGCTAGGCTCAGGAAGTTCCATTAGGCCTCAAGTCCGGTCCTCTCAAGGCCCAACAAAGTTAACTAGGTCCCTCTATCTTCAACCTTCTAACTAAATCTTCAGGTTAAATTGATTTAATATTTAATTCTCTTCTAAGGTTATTATATCTAAAACCCCCACCTTAAAAAAATCTCACATAGGAACTATTTACTCTTTTTTTCTCTATTTTATAAGCTAAATAGACCACATTTGAAACATTAAACAGCATTTATCTGTCACTCACTTAAAAAAATATTACTTCATGGTAAACAGTAAAAAAAAAATCCAAACAAAGTAATGTGATTTTTAAGATGTAATTCCTCAATTCCTCCAATAACCAGTCTTAATATTTTAGTTTTAACTTTGCCATTACTGAACAAGTTTACTAAATTATCACAGGCAGAATTAAAGAGTTGGTTAAGATTTACATAGTTATAGATTGTGTTATAAAATTTTGTGTATGTTTGGAATTCAATATAGTTCTATAAAATTTATTTGAAAGAGATTAAAAATATTTCTTTTTTGCTCATCAGTTAAAGGTGCTTATTTACAAAGCCAGATGCACATAGTGGAGCACACATTTGGAAATTGTCTGCAGTGGCACGTGGCTCTGGCATGCCCAGTCCTCTTTTCCATGAGACTTGTCTCCATTTTTATTTTTTATTAGATCATGGCAGTTTGATCCAGTTCCTCTATTCTTTGGGTATGTTAAATATAGCTAAATTAATCTCAGAAACTAACTTATAGATGGATGGTCATCTTATTTAGCTTTTAAAAGTGATAAATCTCTTCATAAAAATATATATGTATATATTACATAAATGTATTCCACTGCTGATGAAATTTAAAAACTATAAAATTTTTCATGTCTTCATATTTAAACCAAAATGTGGATTTATCTTTAACATGTACTATATATTACACTTATTTATATTTATATTTAATATTAGTATATATATATATATATATATATTTAAGGTAATATGGATTTCTTATTTATTTTAAATTCTGTCAGCATATCTTTTGTTCATAGTTTACTGTCTATAGCCTCATGAGCCTTAAATATGTAAACTCTACTTTTTGTTAATATCAGACTTTTCCAGGTATCAATATATTAGAATATTGTAATTTGGTTTATAGAAAGTCCATGATATTAGACTATCAATAAGCATGCATCACCATGCCTGGCTAAAACTCAAATTTTAAGATGGTTCATGTCTTGTTCATGCTGGTTTTGCTAGATGATTATCACTCGGATTATAATCTAAGTCATATAAAAAGTGACTTATTGTGATTTTGTTCTTAGAAAAACTAAAAAAGCTCCCCATGTCTTATGAAAATCTACTATATACAAGTTATGTTAATTAAACTATGTTAAAAATATAGTTTGTCTAAACTTCATGTAATAGTCATAAATATTTCTTTAGTTAAGCCTTAAAATTGTTCAATGTTAAAAATTACTTATTTAAGAAATTGATTTGTGTCTGTCATATTGTTTCTAATGCATGTTAAAATCAGGCTTGCTTAACTAAATGACCAAGTTTTATTTTATTCCTAAGCTATGTGTAATCAGTCTCTGGCAAAATTTCACTTAATTAATTGTCTTATTTCTGGCATCTTATGTTAATTGTTTGTAGAAATATTGATACTTAAAACATGTTTCCTGCCCTAAAAAAAAATCTAAAATTGCTGTTCTACTTCCAGTTTGGGGTGTAACTGGTACTTGCATTGATATACAGACTAGCCAAAGTTGTTTTCAAACACAGAGGCTAAGGTTTTATACTGTCTTGTCTTTCTTTTTCTGTCAATTTCTAGATTAACTTAATTACCTTAAATTTATTGATAAAATAATTGATGAAATATTGTTTTCAGTGTTACCAAAATGTTCTGCCTATACTTATAGATGACAGATACTTGAAAGATAGAATGTGTGTGGTTTCTATTTCCCAGATATAGCTTACATTGTCACCTGACAATCAAACTTAAATATTAGTCAGAATGATATTAAACTATTGTGCCATTATCTAACCATATCTGCCTTGCTAACCTGGTATGTTCTGCACCCTTTATAACTAATCTGTTTAGCTAATCAGATATGTACAGTCTCTCTGAGTGATTAATAACCATATGTGGAAGCCCAAATCAGTTGAAAACATTGGAGTTAAAAGGCTAACCAATATTTTGGTTTCTACTCCCAGGTCAAAAGGCCACAGGAGATAATGGAACACGTGAACTTCTAGCCTCTGGTAAGTTACCTGTCTTCTTGATGAGAAAGGATGTGGAGACCCAGAAATGAATTCCAAGTCAGTGTATCTGCAACATGAGAGTCACATTGGAAAAAACAATCAGTCCTCTAGGCTTCCCAAAAGAGGGATGGCCACTTGTTCAGAATGGCCTTGACTTATACTAGCAGATGACAATCCTGAGAGTCATAGAACTCCTCACAGGTCCCTAAAAGTCTTTCCTACAGAGCCATTATTGACCTCCAAAGTATACAGTTAATTCTGACAACATACATGGTCTTAATCACCCAATGAGAAAATAGCTATAATATAAACAATGAGTCAGACAAATAGGTTCCCCTGTCTGATGCTGACTTAAAATACTAGACTCTAACATTAACTCATGCCTTCTTCCTCTCCCTCTGCCTTTCCCTGATTAACTTCACCTACCCTGACCCCAGCTCCTCCCACTAGCCTTAGAGAGCATGATGGCTATTCCTTGGGGCCCCTCCTTCCTTACCCTGTCTCATTCAGGCATAAGTACACTGCCACCCCCATAGACACTCTCACACTTAAACTCTCTTGTGTTCCTACTTTTCCCCTCATCCCAAAATGCCCCTCTGCCTCTTCTCTCTTGCTCCAAGCCCTCTATATCTCTCCTCTGAATGTGGATCCTCCCTTTACACCTGGTGTTTTGATGTCATACCTGTTGACAAGAATAACAACCTCCTTTATTCTCCCTTCTGTCATCTAACAGGGTGCACAGAGCACATCTCCCTTCACTTCTCTATAAAAGTGTCTGCCAGCAACTGCCCCAAAGCCAGCTCAAAAAACACATGGAATAAGAGAAGTCATTCAGGACCAAGTCATAACAACACGCTACACTGGCACTGTGGATCTCACCACTCTGCTACCTGTAGCCACCATGAGACTGCCTTCTCATCACCTGCCCTGAAGAGAAACACATTGACTGCATTATCCAGCCTCTCCCATAAGAACTCACCACTCTTGTGGTCAGCATGAAGAAATTAACCTTTGTCTCGTATCATTAACAAAAGGCTGGGATGTTAGGTCAGGGTAAAATGGAGTTACCAATGACAGAAGGATGGCTACAGACACAATGAAGTGGGTCATCCACATTCCTCAGGGAACTGCCCTGCTATTATTCCTTCCTTGCCTAACAATGTCCTAGGTCTAGGCTTCCTGCCTCCTTATCTCCCACCTGGTGACTTCTGGTCTCACACCGTATAGCTAATGTAAAGAACAAAGAAGTTCCTTCCCTTCCTCCCCTTCCCCCAACTGAAGACCTCTATATATCCCACTATCTGTAACCTCAAACTTGGTTGTACTCCACTCTTGAGAGTCAGTCCTGGCAACTCATGTTTTTCCCAAAAAGAAGCTTTCATCTTTGCCTCAGAGTGGTTTCCATTGTTTTGGTCACTCCTGAACCTTACACCTTCATTTCAGTAAGCTCCAGGTACCTTTTACATTGTTTCAATGTAACATATTTGAGTTATCTTCCTTAAGGATGCTAATATGTTTGGGTATAGCAATGTCAGTAACCCAAAACCAGTCTCTGTGCCAGTAACCTTAAACTTGTTTGAATTTCTCCATGTTAAAATCTTGTATCTCTCAGTTCCATATCTTTAACCAAGCACATCAATCCATTACAAATTTAACCTTGGTCAAATTCTCTGGGCATGTGTAGCAGAATGCAGCCAACTCTTATGCCAGTAGCCCAGCTCCAACAAAGTTCTCTGCAGTCTTTCTTTTCCCTATGAAAGTTCAGAAGCAAAGGCTCCAAATACAATCCTCTCTGTACTTAGCATTTTAAAACTCTCACAAGAATAGTCAATAAAACTTGGATTACCACACTGTGAGGCTTCTGCTATCACAAGTTCCAAGTCTATACACATTCCTCCAGCATACAAGTTCCAAAGGAGCAAACTCTAGAAGGTCAGATTCATCTGACAGTAATAACCCACTCTTTGGTACCAATTTTCTATTTTAGTCAGTTTCACACTGTTGGGATGGATCTCCAGACCAGACATGGTTTATGGGAGGAATGGCATTTATTTCAGCTTTACAGGTCCAGGGGAAGTTCCATAGTGGGGGGAAGAAGCTGGGTTTCTGTATCAAATTCACACAGAGAAAAACAGCCTGCCACCAGTACCACACACAAAAGCAAACAACTGAAAGCCCAAGAGCAGGACATCCAGGCAGAACTGAGATTGCTCTTTCTATGGGGTCCAGTATTGCACAAGTAAGACCCTAGACTCATGGAATATGAGACAAAGTTTCATTAGGTTCAAAAAAAAAAAAAAAAAAGGAAAAAAGAAAGCAAAGAAAAAGGAGAAAGTTTGGTATATCAGGTCTGTGCCCCACAGGTAGTATCAGGGGGGCAGCAGCCCTGAACTGTTCAGAGTGTCAGCTTTTATTAGAAATAACCACATGATGTTAGAAAAAAGAAAAAAAAAGAGGATGGAAGTTAAACCATAAATCACAATTTACATGTGGCAGTTATAGGCATAAAAGTGAAAAAAAGGAACTTGTAAACAGAGCTGTTCATCAGTTACAGGAAGTGCCGCTTGGGGGTTGTGAGGTAGACCTGTGACCAGAAGTCCCACTTATCATGATTCGAGATAGCTCCTATTAATAAACTATGAAATACATTTTCTATGAATACAAGACAAAACATGACAACCATTTTGGGGATAATCTTTATCAATACCTCTAACACATTTGGAAATGCTTGTATTAGGAGTAACAAAGTCAAAGTTTTGTTTCTATCTTGAAGCAGGGTGGCCTAGAACTCAGGACAGTTGCCTCCTCCTTTTAAATAACAGGAAATTACAATCTTTTAAAATACCTGGCAATTTATGAGTCACCACTTCAGAGAGAATTTTGTTGTTTTAATAATCCTCCATGTAAGTTGATGTTGACCTAGAACATAAACTCAGTAATTATATTTATGATATAATGTGACAAAGTATGACATTGTTTACATAAAATTTCAGCTTATAATAGGCTTTAGTTAAATCTGACTTATAACGACAAAAAAAAAACAAAAAACCTTGAAATAAAACAAATGTTAACAAAAACTTTAGGAGAGACCTGTTGGATTATTTGGATTAATAAAGAAACCAAAAGGTATTTATAAACAATGTCTTTTTTGTTTAAAACCCAAATAAAAGAGGAAATATCAAGCACAGTTCAAGTTAAAATTATGAACTTTCTTTTATCAAACAATTTAAATGTAACATGGTTTAAAATGTGGAGTCAGGCTATCACATTGGAATCTCCTGTCTCATCTTCCCAAGTAGCTAGGATAATAGGTTTAGCTCACTTTATCGTTTATCATTTTCTTCCCTTAAGATCTTTAAAGTACTTTTTAACCAGTTTTAAAGGAGATTTTTCAACATAATGAGTTTTGACCTATATCTTCAAAGACGAAGACAATATAAATGAACACAAAACCAAACGCAAACATGGTGGCGATAAAGGCCCTCCTGACATTGCCACCTGGCTGCTAAACCAAAACTGAACCAGAAACAGACATGCTTTCAAACCAAATCTCAACCAGAAACAGGCACGCTGTCAAACCAAAACTGAACCAAAAACAGACCTCAGTTAAAAATCCATAAACAGAGCCAGAGAGGGTCAAGGGTGGATGAGGTGCTTCCTTGTCCAGGGGAATTAGTGCTGCATCTAGCTTCCCTCTTGGACCCAGAAAAGCATGCAAAACCAGAAAACCAGGAAAAACAAAAAGAAGAATGGAAAAAGCATCTCTGGAAGTTTCTTACCCAGTAAAGGAGGGGGCCAGCAGTCCTAAGCAAAAGTTCCCATCGATAACTTGCTATCAAGTCCAAAACCAGGAACATGCAGACAAATGGAGATATTGTGCTCAGGCCAAGACTAGGTGTCCTTCCCCAGTTCAGTTGCCCCATAGTCAGGGAGGGAGATATTGAAGTGTGGATCCCAGATGAGCCCCCAAGATACTTTGGGGTCTGGTGTCACACAAGACCATCAATTCATGGAATGTGAGGCAAAGTTTTATTGGGTAAGAAAGGGAGGAAAGAAAAAGAAATAAGGATAGCAAACACTAAAATAAAAAAAGAAAAGAAAAGAAAACAAATGTTGGAGAGGTTCTGGAGAAATAGTAACCAACATTCACTGTTGGTGGGAATGTAAGCTGGTACAACCACTGTGGAAATCAATTTGGAGCCTCCTGAAAAGGATTAATTTAGAGTTACCAACAGACCCTGTTATTCCCTTACTTGGCATTTACCCTAAAAGCTCTGAAAGGTCCAAGAATTCACATTTGGGGGCTCGTCCACGATTTGTGACCACCCCTCACACCTGAGAACTGACTTGGAGGTGATGGGGACCTCCCCCTGGAATGAATGTGTGCTGGCCAATGTTTCTGTTTTGAGTATCTGTTTTCTGGGACATCTGAATATGTTTTCTGGGGTGCGCGCTTTCAGTTTTCGGTTTGCAGCCGTCCTCTTGGGCCGTAAGGAACAGAGGACTATGATCAGCAGACGTGCTAGGAGGATCACAGGCTGCCACCCTGGGGGACGCCCCAGGAGGTAAGGAGAACCAGGGACGCCTGGTGGTCTCCTATTGTTGGTCAGAGGACCGAGTTCTGTTGTTGAGGCGGAGGGAGCCTCCGCAGCTGTCAGATCCTTTTGCCTGCTTGTGGAGTACGCGGACAGGCCGCTGATGTCTGAATCTGTTAGTCTCAGTTGTGTGCATTGTTGTCCTTTGTGTCTTTGTTTACAGTTTTTGTCATGTGACAGACGATGATAAATGCCCTTAACTTGACTCTTGACCATTGCACTGAAGTTAAGTCTAGGGCCCATAATTTGTCAGTTGAGGTTAAAAAGAGACCCTGACAAATGTTTTGTGCCTCTGAGTGGCCAACTTATAAGGTCGGATGGCCACCAGAAGGAACCTTTAATTCCGAGACTATTCTGGCTGTTAAAGATATTATTTTTCAGAATGGACCAGGCTCCCATCCCACCCAGGAAGGATTTGATGGACAACCCCCCGCCATGGGTCAGGCCATGGCTGAATAAACCAAGGAACTCAAGCTCCAGAGTCCTGACTCTCGAAAATGAAAAAAGCCCTCTCCTGAGGGAGCCAGACCTCCCCCTCGCATCTATCCCTAGATTAAAGAGCCTCAGGCTTGGCCGGAGACAGCCTGCCCCTCCGCCCTCCACACTTCCCAAGCCTCCGCCCCCCTCCCTCCCTGAGCCTCCGCCTCCCAGCTTGCCCAGCTTGCCCAGCTTGCCCAAGCTTTCTCCCTCCACCCCTCCCAAGACCCTGGAAATGGGAGGGCCAGCCGCAAAGACGCGGAGCCGGAGAGATGCTACCCCGGAGGAAACAAATAAAATGGTAACACTACCTCTATGCGAGGCAGGTCCTCCCATGCTGGGGGGCCAACTACAACCCCTCCAATATTGGCCTTTTTCCTCTGCAGGTCTTTATACTAAAAAGCTAACCACCCCCCCTTTTTCAGAGGAACCCCAACACCTCACAAGGCTGATGGAATCTCTTATGTTTTCTCATCAGCCTACTTGGGACGATTGCCAACAGCTGTTACAGACACTCTTCACGACCGAAGAATGAGAGAGAATTTTAATAGAGGCCAAAAAAAAAAAAACCAAAATGTCCCTGGGGCTGACAGGCGGCCCACGCAGCTGCAGCATGATATAAACATGGGGTTTCCTCTGACTCGCCCTGTTTGGGACCACAATACGGCTAAAGGTAAGGAGAGCTTAAAAATCTATCACCAGGCTCTGATGGCAGGTCTCCGAGGTGCCTCCAGAAGGCCCACCAATTTGGCCAAGGTGAGAGAGATGATGCAGGGGCCAACGGAGTCTCCCTCAATGTTTCTTGAGAGGCTCATGGAAACATTTAGGAGGTTCACACCCTTTGACCCCACCTCTGAGATTCAAAAAGGCTCAGTAACATTAGCTTTCATAGGACAGTCAGCTCCTGATATCAGAAAGAAACTTCAGAGAGTGGAGGGATTACAGGAAGCTGAGCTACATGATTTAATAAAAAAGGCAGAAAAGGTATATTACAAAAGGGAGACAAAAAAAGAAAAGGAGCAAAGGAAAGAAAGAGAGAAAAAAGAATGCTAGGAGAGACATGAGAAAGAGAGAGAGAAGAATGCGAGGAGAGACATAAGAAAGAGAGAGAGGAAAGGGAGGATAGGTGCAATAGACAAGAAAAAAAATCTGACCAGGATCCTGGCCACAATGGTAAAAAAAAAAAAAAAAAAAAAAAAAAGAGAGAGAGAGAAATATTCAAAAGTTTAGGACAGGCCCTAGACAGATAGGGAACCTGGGCAACAGGACCCAACTTGATAGAGATCAATGTGCCTGTTACAAGGAAAAAGGACACTAGGCAAGAGACTGCCCTAAGAAAAACAGCAAAAGACCTAGGGTCCTAACCCTTAAAAAATAAAGACTAGGGAGGACGGGGCTCAGAGCCCCTCCCCGAGCCCAAGGATTCAAGAACTCCCCAACCATCTTTGATGAAGCCCTACACAGGGACCTAACCAATTTTAGAGTTCAACAACTCCAGGTAACCCTCCTTCAATATGTTGATGACTTACTCCTGGCAGGAGCTACCCAACAGGACTGTCTAAAAAGTACAAAAGCGTTACTACTGGAGCTGACTGACCTTGGTTACCGAGCCTCGACTAAGAAGGCCCAAATATGCAAAAGAGAGGTAACATATTTGGGGTACTCCTTGCGGGATAGACAAAGATGGCTGACAGAGGCACAAAAGAGGACTATAATACAAATACCGGTTCCAACTATGGCCAGACAAATTAGAAAGTTCCTAGGGACAGCTGGGTTCTGCAGACTATGGATCCCAGGGTTTGCAACCCTAGAAGCCCCCATCTATCCACTAACTGAAGAGAAAAAAAAAATCACTTGGACCTCTGAACACTAGGGGGCATTTGATGCCATCAAGAAGGCACTATTAAGTGCGCCTGTCCTAGCCCTCCCTGATGTGACTAAACCACTCACCCTTTACGTAGATGAGCATAAGGGGATACCCCGGGGAGTCCTAACCTAATCCTTAGGGCCATGGAGAAGACCCGTTGCCTACCTATCAAAGAAACTTGACCCTGTGGCTAATGGATGGCCTATATGTCTAAAAGCCATAGCGACAGTGTCCACATTGATCAAAGATGCTGAAACTAACTCTAGGGCAGAGGATAACTGTCATTGCCCCCCATGCCCTGGAGAGCATTGTCCGGCAGCCCCCAGACCAATGGATGACTAACGCCCGTATGACTCACTACCAGAGCCTGCTCCTCACCAACAGGATAACATTTGCCCCACCTGCCATCCTCAACCCCGCTACTCTTCTGCCTGAAGAAACTGATGAGACAGTGACTCATGACTGTCATCAACTGCTGGTTGATGAAACTGGGATCTGAAAGGATCTTACAGATGTCCCACTGACCGGAGGAACATTAACCTGGTTCACAGATGGAAGCAGTTACATTGTAGAAGGTAAGAGGATGGCTGGGGCGGCAATAGTAGATGGAACACGAACAGTCTGGGCCAGCAGTCTGCCAGAAGGAACTTCAGCACAAAAGGCTGAGCTCATGGCCCTCACACAGGCCTTACGACTAGCTGAAGGAAAGTCTGTGAATATCTACACGGACAGCAGGTATGCTTTTGCTACTACACACGTACATGGGGCCATCTACAAACAGAGAGGGCTACTTACTTCAGCAGGGAAAGAAATTAAAAACAAAAAAGAAATTCTAAGTTTGCTAAAAGCTCTACATCTACCCAAAAGACTGGCCATTATGCATTGCCCTGGCCACCAAAAAGCCAAAGATTTTATCTCCAAAGAAAACCAGATGGCTGACCAAATGGCCAAACAGGCTGCCCAGGGGGTCAACCTTCTGCCCATAATAGAAAAGCCAAAAAACCAAAAAAGTGAGCAATGAAAGGGGTGACTGACAAGAAGTTAAAAAGTTAGGCCAGTTCTCTGAAACTCCGGAGGGGGCCTGTTTTACCTCAGAGGAAAAAGAGATTCTACCTCAAGCAAAGGGACTAAAGTATGTTCAACAAATACACCGCCTAAACCATCTGGGGGCCAAACATCTACAAAAACTGCTACAGACGTCTCCTTACCATATTCTGAGGTTGCCAGAGATAGCTGGCTCAGTAGTCAAGCATTGTGTACCTTGCCAGATGGTCAATGCTAATCCCTCAAGAATGCCTCCTGGAAAGAGGCTAAGGGGAGACAGCCCAGGTGCTCACTGGGAAGTGGACTTCACTGAGGTAAAACCAGCTAAGTATGGTAATAAGTATTTACTAGTTTTTGTAGACACTTTCAGGATGGATAGAGGCTTATCCTACCAAGAAAGAAACCTCAACCGTGGTGGCTAAGAAAATACTGGAAGAAATTTTCCCAAGATTTGGGATACCCAAGGTAATAGGATCAGACAATGGTCCAGCCTTTGTTGCCCAGGTAAGTCAAGGACTGACAAAAATATTGGGGATTAATTAAAAATTACATTGTGCATACAGACCCCAAAGTTCAGGACAGATAGAAAGAATAAATAGAACCATTAAAGAGACCCTCACCAAATTGACCGCAGAGACTGGCGCTAATGATTGGATAGCTCTCCTACCCCTTGTGCTCTTTAGAGTCAGAAACACACCAAGACAATTTGGACTGACCCCCTATAAATTGCTATATGGGGGGCCTCCTCCACTGGTAGAAATAACCTCTATATATAGTACTGATGTGCCGCTTTCCCAGCCTCTGTTCTCTAGGCTCAAGGCGCTCAAGTGGGTGAGACAACGAGCGTGGAAGTGACTCTGGGAGGCTTACTCCAGGAGGAGAAGGAGACTTACAGGTCCCATATCACTTCCAGGTGGGAGATTCGGTCTATGTCAGATGCCACTGCGCAGGAAACCTTGAGACTCGATGGAAGGGCCCCTACCTCGGCCTACTGACCAAGGATGGTTTGAGGGATGGTTCAACAAGTCCCCCTGGATGACTACTCTGCTTTCCACCCTGATGGGACCCTTAATGGTTTTGCTCCTGATGCTTTCAGTTGGGCCTTACATACTTAATAAGATTTTTACTTTTGTTAGAAAACAAGTGAGCACGGTCCAGATCATAATACTTAGACAACAATACAAGGGCCTTCAGGGCAAAGAAAAAGCTTACATTTAGTCCTTCCAAGTTCTAGGATTAGAACTATTAACAAGAGAAAAAGTGGGAAATGAAAGGCCCAAGAATTCAGAAGCCCAGAAATACTATCACGCTCCAAAGGGAGCTTAAGCGGGCCCCTGCATACCTCAAACTCCAGGCTTTACTCTCTGTTGAAAGCAAGTAAAGAATCCCTCTTCTCATTGTATCAGAGCCCGCTCCTAATATAAAACTAGGTAAAAAGGGCATGAGATAGCCCTCAAGGATGGGAAATGAGTAATAAAGTAAACCACTTATTTGGTTTCTGTAAATAGCCTGCACCATAAGCCTTAATAGCCCACACTATAAGCCTTAGTAGCCTGCACCATAAGCTGTAGCAGCCTGCCTCAGACCACCAAGGTCATAGGAGACTGATACCACACTCTGCTACCCCCACCCAAGGACCTGCGCAAATGCTGACCACCAAGGTCATAAGAGACTGATTGGTCCACGAGGGGCTTGAACAAATTAAACTAATTGGCTTAGAAACTATGGAGTGACACAAACTGACTGGCTAACACCCTGTGGGCTCCTGATATTAAAAAAATGATTGGTCTAATGCACAGGCTTTGTTAGAAACCCTATAAAACTGTCCTGTTCCTGCATTCGGGGCTCTGCAGTCCTCTACCCCTGCGCGGTGTACAACTGTGGGCCCCAGCGCACTTGGAATAAAATCCTCTTGCAGTTTGCATCAAGACCGCTTCTCGTGAGTGATTTGGGGTGTTGCCATATCCGGGCAGAGCGTGGGGTCCTCGTTTTGGGGGTCTTAAAGCTCCATGTCTAAGTTAAAAAATATTTGCTCAACCATGTTTATAGCTGCTCAATTCATAATAGATAAAAACTGGAATCAGCCCAGGTGCCAATCATTGGATGAATGGATAACTAACATGTGGTATATCTACATGATGGAATTCTATTAAGCAGTAAGAAAAATGACACATTGAAATTTGTAGAAAAATGGTTAAATTTGGGACAGATCATTTTAAGTTAACTCACACAATCACAGAAAGACAACTGTTGCTTGATCTCACTCATCTGCAGTTCTTAATCTGGATCAAGCCCATGTTGCTGACTTAAGTGAATAGCATCTTCCGGCTTGGACACTAGGAAGTACAGTGCTTGGGGGAAGGGAAAGGGTGGGAGGAGGACACAAAATATGAACCTAGATTGAATTGGTACCATATAATCCTATATCCTATAAATCAGACTAAAAGGTGGAACCCTCAAGCAAATCTTAGAGGGAGCCCCTGAATCGAAGTGACCTGGAGAGGATGAGATGAATCCTAACCTCAAATTTCTCCTCTTTGTTTTCCTTCTCTGGCCTTTTCTTTTTTTCTTCTCCCATGATACTGGCCTGTAATTCCCTGTACCAGGATGTGGTGTACATCCACATTGAGCTGTTGATCAGAAAGACATACTAGATCTCCACAAACAAACAAGACAGACTTCTGTCAGAGCACTTGATTATCCACCAGAGGTTAATGGTAAGACCCTAATAATGAAGACACCAATTTCTGTCTGCACAAACCATGGGAAGACCTGATTGGAAACCAGAGGAGAGCCAGTTCTCAGATAATTAACCCATCTAGTACTGCAAGGTGTTACATGAGCTACCAGGGGAAAGTGGCCAACATCTGTCCAAGCAACTCAAAGTCTAGGTAACTCAGAAGCAAACAACCTGATGTGATGTTCACACTAGTGCAATAGTGGCACACAGCTGTGGTGGGTAATCAACTGTGCTTGGGTTGGCTAACAGATCTGCTCAGTGGAAAGAAAACCATATCTGGAACTTGTAAAGTTAGAATCATATCCAGATAATGATTCTGCTTTCCATTGTCAAGCTTCCACTAACCTTACATTGTAAAAGCATCTAAGTACTTATAATTCTCTCTAAATTAATAATGGTTATCTATTTAACTGGTGGTGACTTCACTCTTTGTTGGAGAATCTGATTTTCTTTCTCAGTTGGGAACTGGACTTGAGGAGATAAACCACCCAGCACACTCCATCTCAGCCCCAGTTGAAACCACAGAGGAATTGGGGAAATGAGCAAGAATGCTGCTCTCTTAGTTAAGTTGATGTCAGCACAAGGATGATGGAGACAAAATACTGAGGACACTCAGCACCTACCAAACCAGACATCTAGATGCTCCTAATTGCCCATCACTGAAGTATACATAAAATGCTCCCACCATGGCTCAGGGAATTTTATGGAAGAGGGGGTGGAAAAATTGAGCCACAAGTTGGGACAATGGAAGTTAAACCATAAATCACAGTTTACATGTTTACATATGATAGTTACAGTAATGAAAATTTTTTTTAAAAAAGCAAAAAGGAACTTGTAAACAGATCTATTAATCAGTTACAGGAAGTACCACCTGTGTGGTGCAAGGTATGCCTGAGACTTGGAGTCCCACTTATCTTAATGAGTTTGGTTAACAATGCAGCCTTCAGGAAATGCTATTCATCCCAGCAGAGCCTCTAGTTTACTGCCATTAGCAGAGCCTCCTGTTTGTCTACCACCAGCAGAGTCTCCTACAAGGAAGTGACGTTTATATTTCTCTAGGCTAGGAATAATGAAATATAGAGACATAATATTTTGGGCTTGTTGCACTCTCTGCATATTTTAGGCTGGAATTTCAGGTCTACCCCTACTAACACCTTAGGGCTGGAACCTAGGATCTGTCCACAGTGATATCTCTTCCAGTCAAGCAACTGGAAATCCTAGAAGATTTAATAAAACTTAATCTATTGGGGGACATCCTTTCAAACTACTACACATAATGATCCTAAATAGTAATGCTATTGTTTTAAAAAACATGAAAATAAGACTTATAAATATATGCTGTAAACTAGAAATATGATGTAATGCTAAAATTGTGGTGCTTTCATCTCTACTGAGGAAATATGAAAGGTCAAATGAAACACACATTTTACAAAGCTCTAAATATGTCCTTGAACGCTACACATTCTCTTCTCTCATATTCATGCAAATGCACACATGTCTTCATAGATCTGATAACAGTAAACTAATTTATTTCCATATGGTGAATAACATCTAGTGATTAACAGTTAAATAAAATTAGTGTGGTCTTTCACTTCTATTTGTCCCATATTCATACATTGGAAAAAATAGTTTGTGTAAAAGTTCTGTTTTCTAATTTCCTTAGGTTCCAAGTTTGCGTTGCTGACCTTCTGTTGAACTCAGCTCCCTTTGAGGTAGAGGAAAAGTATTTAGCTTGCTACAAAAGAGATGACTTTTTTATGAATCTCATTGCAGTACTCATTCATTCCATTTTGCTTTCAGTAAATCAGAGGAGTATCTAATGTTTTCTCCTATAGTTATAATCCATACAAGAAAAATTACACACCATTATGCTTTTTTTTAAAATTTTTTATTTGTTTATTTTAGAGTGACAGACACAGAGAGAAAGACAGATAGAGGGAGAGAGAGAGAGAATGGGCGCGCCAGGGCTTCCAGCCTCTGCAAACGAACTCCAGATGCGTGCGCCCCCTTGTGCAGCTGGCTAACGTGGGACCTGGGGAACCGAGCCTCGAACCAGGGTCCTTAGGCTTCACAGGCAAGCGCTTAACCGCTAAGCCATCCCTCCAGCCCCCATTATGCTTTTATAACCAATAAAAAGGGAGTCCTTTTACTAAGCTGGTGACTGAGAGTGGGCTGATGCCAGAAAATGCCATAAAATAGCGACATTAGTGTCCGATGTAAGTCGGGGTAACATCTGAACTGCAGTTGTCCCAAATATCCTGGAGCTGTCTTTGAACTGTAGTTGTTTCATTTTATGCTGCAGTTAACTCATTTACGTATTTGAGCCATGTCTGGGGACCTGGGAAATTCTGAAAGTTTTATCAATGCAAATGTGGCCCTCCTGGGGAGCTAGGGAGTTTGCAACTTGAAAGGCTCTGGTAGGCACAAGTGTCAGCTATCACTATTTTATTTTCCCAGCAAATGGAGTCAGGCTTAGCTGGTACACTATTTCTTTATTTCTTCTTTGTTTATAGTTATAAGTATTCTAATTGTGTGTGAGTGTGTATGTGCTATGTGTGACATTATTCTACTTCTTAGCCATGAGGCATTAGACTGCAATATCACCATGTTCAAATGGAGAAATAAATTATACTATGCTGTGTCCTGCCCACAGTCATTCCTACCATTATAGATATAATATGGAATTGGGCATATTCCTGTGACATATATCACGCACACTATCCTATCAGATCTGACAATGGTACATAAATGACCATTTGTGATACTAAAAGTGGCTGGCTTATGGGTCAGCATAAATACAATTTAATGTAAATATTTAATATCCAATATTAAAGGTTGTTTATATTATTTCCAGTATAATTAAAAACCACTTTGGTGATCTTTTAACATTTCAAAGTCATACAGTTTAATAGCTTCACTACATTCTATATGCTCTAAATGATTGATATTAAAGGTTTCAAGATATGAGTAGCAAACACATTTCAGTTCATTAAAGTATAAGGAAAATAGATCATGAGATGCCATCTGACTACTTGGCAAAGCAGATAAATAAGAACCCTTTCTCACTTAATGAAAAAAAAATCACTGAGTAAAATTTCTTTTTCTTTTTTTTTTTAATTTTTATTTATTTATTTGAGAGCGACAGACACAGAGAGAAAGACAGATAGAGGGAGAGAGAGAGAATGGGCGCGCCAGGGCTCCCAGCCTCTGCAAACGAACTCCAGACGCGTGCGCCCCCTTGTGCATCTGGCTAACGTGGGACCTGGGGAACCGAGCCTCAAACTGGGGTCCTTAGGCTTCACAGGCAAGCGCTTAACCGCTAAGCTATCTCTCCAGCCCAAATTTCTTTTTCTTAATATAAGAAGACACAATTATTTTTTAGATTTGAAATTCTTAATTTACTGTATAACCATAATGAGATTGATCAATGTCTAGCACCCAAGAAATAATCTAGAAATCCTTTCTCTCACTTTTCTCATTTTCTGTAAGAGGACACATTGGCCCTGAGAAGGGCAGAAGCTTTCTGGGCACCTTTCACAGTGCTACATTTCCATCACAGTGAGGGAAGAAAAAACAAACAAACGACAACAACAAAACTGGCATGTGACAAGTATCTGATATCTGAGAACATGACAAACTGCTAAGTAATTTGTATTGTTCATGGTGATTTAGTATATCAACTAAAATATATGAAGTATTTTATATGGAACATTTTGTGTTAAAATATATATATCTAACCTCTTAAAATTACATAGTAGATTTCAAGGCTCTCATTTTTTGGTTGAAAAAGTTTAACTTGGAGCAATTTAATGAATGTTGACATTCAGCAAGTATATGGTGGTGCTGTGACTCAATCATGGCCCATTGAATACAGACCTGACATTATCCTGAACCATTTATCTCCTTTAATCCAACATCACTAATCAATAAGTTTTTATATTTACCTTGGCTGACTATATAAACAATCTGAGGCTCTTGCTTTATGTTCTGGAATCTTATTTTAAATTTGTATGTGTGTGAGTGTGTGCATTGTGCACACACTCACACACATACCCCAAGGCCGCTTGTTACTGTAAATGAATGGGACACTCTTTGGACCTGGCTTTACATGAGTGCTGCAGAAGTGAACCTGGAGTGGTAGGCTTTGCAATAAAGTACTTTTAACCACTGAGCCATCTCCCCAGCCCCTTTATGTTCTGGAATCTTAATTGCTGCAAGAAGTTCTAAGGTGGGAAAATACCTATGAAAATACAAGTTTGTCCCAGGTTGGAGTAGGCCTTGGCTAAAGCTACAGAAAAAGCTGAAAGATCATGGAAAGGTAATACACTGAAACTGTCTAAATTTTCCACCTTATACTGTAAAGACTGAACATTATAAAGAACTTTTAGTAATAACATGGAAGGCATGGCCATAACAGGGTGATGCACTCACCAGCAGTAGCAAGAATAGTCAGGCAAAAAACGCCTATTTTTCCTAAAACCTCCTTATATATAGCCTGCCATTGGAATGCCCATTGTGGAAGAAGGTCTACCCCTGTCAGTTAATCCTTTCTGAAATGTTCTCACGGACCTTCTCAAGAGATGTGCCTCTTGCTTATTTCCTGATCCAGTCAGGTTTACAATCTAAATTGAGTAACACAGGACCTTTCATTTCCTTGATTAGGTTTATTACAAGGTATATTGTTTTAGAATATCGTGGATGTGATTGTTTTTCTGATTTATTCCTCAGCATGTTTATCATTGGATGAAGATACTGAGTTTTGTATGATTTTATATCACATTACTTTATTGATAGTATTTGTCAGCTTTAAGAGTTTGCTAATGGGAGTCTTTAGTCTATTAGGTATTGTGGGGATCCCCTCGGCCTGCATGGCCAAGGCCTATGGGGAGAGTACCCCTGGCCAAGCCCTAAAGATGGCGCCTGACGGAAGTTCAGTGCTTGGGACAAACAAGTCCATATTTGGAGGAGTTTGCCATCTCTGCCGCTCATTGGTTTCTGACGCTCGTCTGGAGGGGTTGCGTGGCCTGGAGTAATTGGGCAGAGTGAGTGCACTTATAAGGAATCCCCGCCCGAGGCTCGGGGGGAGATGAAGCTGGAAGTTGCCTGAATAAACTGCTGTAAGAAGAACTGGTGGTTGTGTCTTCCTTGCTGGTCGAGGCGGACGCGACAAGTGGTGGCCTGTACGGGGAACCCGACTCCCCCACCGAAGAGTTCAGAACTTACAACAGTCAGGGGTGCATGCAGGGTAAGTCCCCGGTAAGTTGGGCTTACAACCCCAGGGTTTGGGGAAGGTCCTCAGGAAAATTAGAGGCTATTTAGAATGCCAGGAAGCAGGCGCTAGAAACAACCCCAGGGTTTGGGGAAGGTCCTCAGGAAAATTAGAGGCTATTTAGGGTTGGAATTGAGTAGAGCCACCCTGCAACGTTTCTTGAAGGAATGTGATAAGGAATGTGATACATCAGCCCCCTGGTTTGCTGTGTCGGGAAACTTGACAGTGACCAGTTGGGAAAAACTAGGAAGAGATTTAGATTTTGCTAGAGAACATGGAACATTTATAAATTAGATTCGTCCATATTTAAAAATCCCTAATTATGTCTTAAAGCCACTATTCAAAATATTAGAGGGAGATACAGCTTTAAATTCACCTAGAATCCTGACAGAAGATGCCTGAAAAGCTATTAATGTTGTTAATGAAGAGATTTCTACTGCCCAATTACATAGAGTAATAGAAGGAACACCTGTAGATCTTTGCATCTTGCAAACAGTCGAACAGCCCACAGGTGTATTATGGCAGCAAGGTCCTCTGTTGTGGATACATCTTAAAAGCTCTCCTGGAAAAACAGTGGAGCATATCCCCACGGCTGTGGCTGTTATTGCTATTGAAAGACTCTGCTAGTGTCTACAACATTTTGGGTTCATGCCACAGACTCTTATTGTGCCTCATGACAGTTATCAAGTCAGAGTCTTAACTGCAACTATAGATGCTTGGGCCATTTTAAGTTGTTGCTTTGATGGAAAAATAGATAATCATTATCCTAAACATCCTCTTATGACCTTTTTTAAATTGCATCCGGTTGTGTTCTATAAAGTGACAAAAACCCAGCCTATCAAGTGTTACAATTATAGTTTATTAAAATTCCCCTCATTTGGTATTAATCCCAGAGGGTTACTTCCATTACAATTCTAGCAGAATGGATGTTACACATCGGCTAATCTGTCCAGGCTCTTATCCTCCCAATTGCAGGGAAGCTGGTCTCAAGGTTTTTCTACTCGAGTGGATCTTTCTCTGGCAACTGGGCTGACGACATGGATCTCCGCTGCAGTGAATCATCTAAAGGAGTGAGCGGGCATAGGAGCCCTGGGGGGAATGCTGATATTAGTTTGTGTGGTGTGCATGTGGTGTGTTTGTCGCCTCAAAAGGGCACAGGCCTGCACCTCTGCCATGATAGCTCAGGCCTTTGCTGCGATAGAAGAAGGACAGTCTCCCCAGATTTGGCTTGCTGCCCTTAAATAGTGGCTTCCTAAGTATTCATCACACTCAGGGTGCGAGGCAAAGCACTGCACAGGGGGTTGCCTACAAGCAGTTGGGCGACTCTCTGGGAGGCATGTTTGATTGCATGAAGGTTGTACTCATATTCCTTCCCCTGGGAAAAGGGTACTTGCACACCAGGGATCAGACCTCTACCTTCACCCGTTGTGTATCAGTGGCGCATCTTAAAATAATAAATAAGGGGGAGCTGTGGGGAGCCCCTCAGCCCACATGGCCAAGGCCTATGGGGAGAGTATCCCTGGCCAAGCCCTAAAGATGGTGCCTGACGGAAGTTCAGTGCTTGGGACAAACAAGTCCATATTTGGAGGAGTTTGCCATCTCTGCCGCTCATTGGTTTCTGATGCTAGTCTGGAGGGGTTGCGTTGCCTGGGGTGATTGGGTGGAGTGAGTGCGCTTATAAGGAATTCCCGCCCGAGGCTCAGGGGAGATGAAGCTGGAAGTTGCCTGAATAAACTGCTGTAAGAACTGGTGGTTGTGTCTTCCTTGCTGGTCGAGGCGGATGCGACAAGGTATGGAATCATGTTATCTGCAAATAAGGATGTTTTGATTTTTTTCTTTTTTGTTTATGTGCCTTTTATTTTCTTCTGTTGTCCTACTTCTGTACTGAAGGCTTCAAGTGTGATGTTGAGTAGTTGTGGAGAGAATGTACATCCTTGTCTTGTTCCTAATCTTAGTGGAAATGCTTTGAGTTTTTCTCCACTTAATATTTGCTATGTATTTGTTAAATAGAATCTTTATTATATTGAGATTTTCCCCCCTAATACCAAGTGTCTTTGGGGGTTTTTATCATGAAATGGTGTTAGATTTTATCAAAGGCTTTTACTTGTGTATTGAGATAATCATGTGATTATTGTTCTTGAGTCCAATTACATGATGGATTACAATTGTTGACGTGTATATGTTAAAATATCCTTGCATCTCTGCAATGTCCAAACTTGATTATGATGGTTGTTTTTGTTTTTTTAATATGCTCTTGAATTTAGTTTGTAAGTAGTTTCTTGAGAATTTTTGTGTCTGTATTATGCAGAGAGACTAGACAGGTCTGTAACTTTTTTTTTTTTGTCTTTCTCTTGTTTCATAAAAAACAGTTTGAAACACCCTTTGACTTTCTATTTATGGAATAGTTTGAGAAGAATGAGTGATAGACAGTTCTTTATAGTTTTGGTAGCGTTCTGTAGTAAGTCATCTGTAATATACTTTTATTTTTAGTTGGGAATAGTTTTTTTCCTTTACTACTGTGGCAATCTTGTTTGTATTTATTGTATTGTATTTACTGTATTGTATTGTAATCACTATTACCCATGACTATTATAAAATTAATTAAATTAGTAGAACCTGTTGTAGAAAATCATTATTAAAATCTATATATCCAATATTATATTTTATACCTTAATGAAAGTTTTGACCTCTGACATAAATGAAAATTTTTATATAAACATAACCAAGTGGCACATTAAGGTTTTGTGAAATATTTAGTAGACCTAAAATACCATTTCAATATATATATATATATATATATATATATATATATATATATATATTTTTTTTTTTTTTTTTTTTTTTTTTTAAGAAATGGCCTATATTTACAGGTATGTACTTCCTAAGATTTATATCCTCAACACTCACATTCACATGCATTTTCACATTCTTAGTTGGCATACCAAAAAATTTTTAAAAATGAAAATAGAAAATAAGGATGTAATGCCTAATAAAAGCTGAAAGGGAAAGAAAGTGACATGGCCACATTTAGGGGGTAGATCCATGTTTCATTCCATATTATCTTAACAAAAAGTATCAGATAGACAATAATGAACTCATGTGGCACACTTACATTAACTAGGTTAAAAAAAAATCTCTGTCTATCTCTGAAGGAAACAAGGTGACCGCTTTATGGCTGCTCTATTCACAATAGCTAGGAAATAGAACCAGCCTAGATGTCCCTCAACTTATGAATGGATAAGGAAGTTCTATTAGGATATTTTTTTTGCCTGCTTTGTCTGTCATTTTATTTTGTTGGGTATCTTCAGCCTTGTAGAGCAGTTCTGTAGGGGGTGATCACTTTCTCTGCATCTAGTACTTAGTATGTGAGATTTGAGATTTCTGTATTATTGAGAAATCTTGGACCATATGATTATTAGGTTAGCACATAGGGATAATAGAAGACAAATCTCTTGGCATGCCTTGTATGAGGAAAGTTTTATCCACTTGGAAAAGAACCAAGAAGGCCAGAGTCTGTTATGATAAGGGGTGGAGAATTTATGTTACTGAAAACCTCCATAAGGGAGAGAAAATCAAGGTAGGAGAAAGAGTAAGATATGGTCTATTAATTTGTATTCATTGTCCAGTGATGTCCTGTGGTTCATTTTTAATTGGCTAACACTGGTTACCTAAATGACTGACCTTCTAGGTCTTTAGGAGAACCAGAGACCTGGATTAACCAGGTCAAGATGAGAGTTCTGGTCAAAGGCTGATTTAATAAGATGTTGGCTTTGAGGGGCTTGTTCATCAGCAGATGAGGGATCTAGGTTGGTGAATAGATTGAAAGCTTCAATTATCCAGTTGAGAAATAAACTAGGATTTCCTTCCCTTAACTGAATAAACTTACTAATATTGTCATAGGTGACATGCTTCTTAATGAAAGTGTTTATTCCTGCCATAATACTTTTACCATCATCCTGCACCTATGGATCACTGATGGGGTGTTATAATCTAAACTAGTGGGTTCTTGATCTGTAAAGACTTCTGCATTGAACTGTTAGGACTGAAGACAATGGCTGGTGTATCTGTATGAATTTTATCTTCCTCATAGAGTCTCTACTTCTCCCCAGGATCTAGCAGATGGTCAGGATTAAACATGGCTCTTTCCATGTAAGCTCATAAGGTAAATTTAGGGTTTGGGCATTACTGATCAATTAGGATGGGTCATAGATAAATGTGTAAATAGTTAAATTTCATTGTTGGAGTGTATATTGTCAAAGGGACATGAACACAGACTCGGAGTCGAGGCACTTCCTTTAAGGGGAAGGGTGTAGGTAAAGGAGGGAAGGTTCTTGGCTTTTCTGATTAAAAATGCACAGATACACAAATTACTGGAAAAAAATTATTCCAAACCCTGAAAAATGATTCTTTTGAATGCATAGATCATTTGGCTCTAGTACCTTCTTGTGAGAGTGTATGACTTGCTAGTTTTACATTGCATATTAAATCTGTCCACCTACTTCTCTGGTATTCCACAAATTATTTTCCATATGAAATATTAGCAAATATAAATTTCAGAGTTTTTGTTTGTTTTGCAGTGCTGGAGGTCAAACTCAGAACCTTCTACATTTCAGTCTACCACAAAGTTAAAAATTTTTGAATCATTGGATATATCAGACTGAATATTACTTAAGGGATGGATATAGCACAATGTTTTCTATTTATTTATTTATTTATTTATTTATTTTTGTCTTTCAAGGTAGGGTCTCACTCTGGTCCAGGCTGACCTGGAATTAACTCTGATTAACTCTGTAGTCTCATAGTCTCAGAGTGGCCTTGAACTCACAGCGCTCCTCCTACCTCTGCCTCCTGAGTTCTGGGATTAAAGGCGTGTGCTGCCACGCCTGGCTTGTTTTCCAATTTTTTAAGCCACATAACCATTTACCAATAATGTCTTGCAAGGCATACTTTGGGTTAGAATACTGTTATTCTCTGGAGCATGAAAAAGCAAGTATAAGACATAAAATTATCTGAAAAGCTAAATTGAAGGTCTTTATACAATTGAAACCTTCTAATTATTGTTGAAAATTTATGGTTTTAGGATCTTTATAAATGTTAAGTGGTATAGAATATTGGGGTATGTCAAAAAATAAGATGTTTGGGCAGCTAATTTTCTGGAAAAGAACACAGAAAGCTAATTCTCATAGGGCAGGTGTATTGAGAACAAGAGGAGGCTGCACCTAATATTTATGAGCTTATCCAGGGTAGAAAGCCAAGGGTAGTGGTACACACCTTTATCCCTTCACTGGGGAGACAGAGATAGGTGGATTACTGTGAGTTTGAGGCCAGCCTGGGACTACAGAATAAGTTCCAGTTTAGCCTAGGTTAGTGTGAGGTGCTATATTTAAAAGGAAGGAAGGAAAGGAGGAAGGGAAGGGAAGGGAAGGGAAGGGAAGGGAAGGGAAGGGAAGGGAAGGGAAGGGAAGGGAAGGGAAGGGAAGGGAAGGGAAGGGAAGGGAAGGGAAGGGAAGGGAAGGGAAGAGAAAAGAAAAGAAAAGAAAAGAAAAGAAAAGAAAAGAAAAGAAAAGAAAAGAAAAGAAAGCAGGGAGTCTGTCTTTCCTTTTGGTCTACATATAAACTATGGTCAAGTGTGAGCCTCAGATTTAAATCTTTGAAAAGAAGATTTTCTATAATCTTGGAGTCTTTGATTATTTTTATTTTTCTTAGAATTTATATGTGGTAAGTTAATTGAAATATATATTCTTAAAAACTGTTTGAATGAAAGTTCCCTATATCAGCTGATAAAACTGCTTCCAATAACCACAGTTTGTTAATCATAAGTTGAGTTGCTGATCAGAGAGGCTTCAGAGTTCCCCAAATCATATAAGCCATTGCTATTATACTCGGCTGCTCACCAAAACTGGATGGTAAGTCCCTATTGCTGAAGACACAGAGAGAAACTAAGCTAGAAATGAACTGGAAGCTCCCTGCATACTAGTTAGATTTCTTTTGACCAAAATGTGTTTTAGGTAAGCTGATGGTGGAGAAAAGCCATCAATGTTCCTACCCAACTGTGAGCCCTGTGTATTCTACAACTGACCTGCCAGTCAAGATATAAAAACCAATGCAATAATGGCATGAATGTTGTGGGAGTAACCAACCACTTTCTGATTAGATTTGAGGTCCACAACACAGCAGGGATTCCCATATCTAGTACTGTAAACTTAGCCAAAAGCTTCTTAGCTATAGGCTCTAGAAGTAAAGTACCACTGTGATTATGTTAAATAGAAGCATAACAAACTGCCTTCTAAATATCTATATTTGTTCCCTTAGAATAGTAGTGCTTGAAGCTTTGATCACAGAAGTATCTACAATGGGCAGTAGCAAATGCAAAGATGCAATTGTAGGGAAAAGTGACTCAGTTTCAAATAGGAGGACTTCTGTGACACTCCCTCCAAGGTTCAGAGAACCTCTTACAAGAGGGGATGGAAAGAATGTAAGCACAGGAGATTGGAAAGAGAGTTGTGAAACATTTTTTTCTTGCTACAACATGGTTGGTGCATTCATGAATTCACAGAAACTGTGGTTTCTTGCACAAAATTGACCCTGTCAATATTTCACCATCAATACAAAAGACCCTCATACCTCACAGCATTACTAATGGCAGATAATGGTTTCTGGGAGGTTAATCAGGTTCATCAGAGGTGTAATGACTCGTAAGTTGCCTATTCACAGAAAATAACCTTCTACCGAGGATCATACAATTAACCCTAACTTATGTTAATGGGTTTTAAAGAGTATGTAAGATGGGTAAGAAAGCTTCTAATGGGAGGTGGAGGAACATAAGAGAGGGTAATTGGGAGAAATAAAATCAAAAATACATTGCATACATATGAAAATGGGAAAAAAGATTTGATTTGTGATGAATATGCAAAATATACATTTCTGTTCTTGTTTGGATAAAAAAGAAGCAGTGCTCCCTGTCATTGAACCTTGTACTATAGCTCTGGCCAAGTGCCAATGGCAAGAGAACAATGACCTCATAAGATCTGTTTCATCAGATACCCTTGCTTGCTTGGAATGCTCTTTTGATACTAGTTCCAAAATCCAGAAGAGTCTGCACTTACTAGGTGAAATGATCAAATCAAAAATTGTGTTTTGGGGCTGGAGAGATGGCTTAGTGGTTAAGTGCTTGCCTGTGAAGCCTCCCTGGTTGAAGGGGTGATTCCTCAGGACCCACTTTAGCCAGATGCACAAGGGGCGCTCCTGTCTGGAGTTCATTTGCAGTGACTGGAAGCCCTGGCGTGCCCATTCTCTCCCTCTCTCTCCCTCTCTCCCTCTCTCTCTCTCTCTCTCTCTCTCTCTGCGTCTTTCTGTCTGCTACTCTCAATTAATAAATAAAAATCTGTGTTTTCTTTCAACAAGAATGCTTTCTTTAAAAAACTTTTTATGTGAAATATAATAGGTTATACTCTTCTGTCCCCTCACCCTCGGTCTTGACAGCCCAGGGGCCCCCTCCTGTGGTGCCATGGTATCCACTGGGCCTCAAGAAAGCCTCAGTTAGTCCTTGTGGGGGGGGCGGTGGGGAGGTGATCATGTCTCAGGGTATAGATAAGAATACTTTTATCCTGTTTTGTTTTGGTACTTAAAAACAGACATGCTTTATTATTGCTTTAACTTAATCCAGCAATTGAAGGAAAATAAAAGATGTTCTTGCCTTTTTTTTGAACTTTTACCACCTTCGTTGGTTATTTTTCCCTAATAAATTGCCAAGATTTTTGGAACAAAGGGTAATAATTTATCATAACTCCTTGTAAGTTCAATTTATAAAGATGTAGCCCATTCATCTAATTTCTGTATCACTCGGCCCTTCTTTGCAGTGTATATTTGTCACATTTCCAATCTTATTACCTGCAAAGATGAAAACTATGCTATCTAACGTTTTTTTATTATAGGCCAATGGCACAATGGTAACAGATTGAATCAATCATTAATAGATTTTTGATATGATAATAAAGCACTTTCCTTTTAATTTCATTAACATCTGGCACAGATTTCTTAGCATTATCCCTAAAGATATCTTAGTATATATGGTATGGAATCCTTCTGGAGTATCTGATAGTCTTTTTGTATTTTTTTAAATCTTTGAAAATTCCAAATGGGAATTTCATAATGTTGTTGTTAATTAATGCAAATAAAGGAATCAAGAATTCAAGATCACATCAAAATTTACTATGTAGGTATGAAACATTTCCTAAAAATATTAAGGTTAATAACATTGTAGAGTACTGCCATAGTTTCTCACTCTATAATTGTCTTACATTAGACATAGCTCAGAAAATAACCAAAAAAACTGTTGTAGTTAGCTTTTTGTTGCTGGGACAAAGTGTCCAACCAAATACAGCTGATGGGAAAAAAGTTTTCTGTTTTTGGTTTATAGTCTCAAGAATAAGATTCATGATGACAGGGGAAGAATATTATGAGCACAGACTGGCCATTAACTCTGCCACAGCAAGTAGAAAACAGTACCAAAAGAGTGAGCCAAGCTTTGGCAAGGGGGAGCTGGCAATGAAGCCCTTAAGTACACCCCCAATAACATACCTCCTTCAACAAGGCTCCACTCCACAAAGTGCTACCAGCTGTGGTCCAAGCATTCAGAGCACATGAGTTTATGTGGGACATTAGATTCAAACCACTACACTTTCGACAAATAAATGCGTACTACTTACTACAAAAACCTTTCAGCCAATTCATTTAAAGAAACTGGTTTCTCATTAAGCAGAATTGGATTTGAATCCATGTAAATGTAAAATGCATTTGGTTGGGAGATCTCATTAAAGTTATTTAAGCATCCTAGGTTCAGTTTACTCATTTGCAGGAAAGGGATGAATTAAAAACAAACATATGAAGTATGTGGAATAATACTGGTGCATAATGCTGGCACATAACAGATTTTCAACATAAGAAGTTTCTTTACTAAAGCTGTTATATTTATGTTGACATAATTACATATCCTACTAAAGTTAAAGAGGGTCTATTTTTCTGACTTTAAAATGATGTCAGTATAAGTTCTAAGTATACCAATGAATTAAAAATTTGGATTTTGAAATTTGAATTATTATAGCATAATATTTCCTTAAGACTTCCACATATAGTCAATCCTTTGTTAACACTGTGTATAAAACAATGGACTGAAATACAAAATTTAAAGGGAATATTTCTTGCCTAAGGAATGATAAAGAATTTGATATAGATAGAATTTTGTCTATCCTTGCCCTCAAAAATCTGATACTCAATATGTGTTTGTTGACTTTTTAGTAACATGTTTAGAACTTTGAAGATTTTTTTTCTCCATATGCTACTGATTCAGGAAGAAAAAAATACATATAAAATCAATTTATGAGAATAACATATTGGCCATTGCACATAGTTATTTTATAAAAGTGGAAAAATATATGACCTGAAGGGAAACCAGAATATTAAAGCTAGTCATTTTAATAATTACAGAAAAATAACTAATCAAGATTCACTAAAATATCTATCATGAGTGACTAGATAAATAGCAGTTAAAGCAATACTGTGAAATTATGGAAGCATTACATATTTGGAGGATATAAGGAGCTTGAGTTATTGAAAATCATTTGTAAATTAGTTACAATTAAGTTCCGGTACTCATGATGAAATATAGTAGCTTATGGTACAAACTTTAATACTATTTACATCATTTATTTTTAAGATTAGAAAAGTTATATATGTATGTTTTAAAAGTATGAAATTTTAAACATATAAAATAAAATATCTTCCAATTCTCTCATCTGTTTGTAAACATAAGGATTAAAATTTTGGCATTTATCCACCCAAAATTGGAGTAATAATATTATCTTTTTGCAATTAACCTAATATCATCAGAAAATTTCCATGACTCTAAATAAATAGTTAAGATCTAGGGATAAAGTTGAGTTGTAGAGCACTTCCCCAGAATCTACAAAGCCCAGCACTACTCAAATAAATAAGTAAATAATGAAATAGTTAAGTATTAAAAGTGCTATATAATGCAGACTGTAATGGTGATATTTTTAAATTAAATCCATGCCTTTTAGATCATTCATATTTATTTTGCATGACGGTGACACCATGCTATCATCTACTAAATCTATATTTTAAAATATTCCAAATATTTATATTTGATATTTTGATTTTAGATGTATTTCATAGAAACTATTATCATCATACTTACCATCTTTTCATAAGTATCTATATGCACCTATAAATTTTCCCCCATTGACTGTTTTTTGTTTTGTTTTGTTTTTATTAATTAGATTTGTACTCAGCGAATATAGTCAAGTTGGTACCACTGTTAGGCTCATCCATGTCCTACCCCTCCCCCTGGACCCTCCTTGTTGAGGTATATGGGTCATGCATTCTGGAGTTAGCCCGCAGTTATGGGTAGGAGCAATGTCTCTGCATATCATGACCCAACATGTGGCTCTGACATTCTTTCCGCCCTCTCTTCCCCCAAATTTCCCTGAGCTATGTTGGGTTCATTTTTGGTTTGCTTCAGTGATGAGGTGTTAGGGGCCTCTGGGTCTCTAGATCTCTGATTTTGTAGGAGCTGATTTTTCTGTGTGTTCACCCTTGTGCTGGTACCCAGGGTCACCAAGAAAACAGCACCCTTGTTTGTTTCACCAATTGTTCTTAGTTTCAGCTGGGGCCCTTTTGAGGTATGATGAGGTGGCTCTCTCCTTAGGATCTACATCTATCTGAAAAAGAGAAGTAGATTCTCCAATGGAGAGTAAGTTATCACCAGACAAATGAGATAACCCTTACTTTTTAAATAGAGAATTTAATAGGTGTAGGCCCTCTTGTACCCCACGATTGATGGTAGCTTGATAATGGAGAGAGGGCTTATGTTTGGATATGGTTCTGACTTGTTTCCCAGCTCCAGCTATGGGTCCCTTACCACTGAGGGGATCAGTTAGCTGAATCAAAAGCAGTTGGTTTCCTACCATGGCTGGGTGCCACTATTGCACTTGTGTGAGCATCCCAACAGGTTATTTGCTGCTCAGTAGTTTAGACCATGAGTTGCTTGGACAGATATTGGTCATTTTCCCCTGGTCACCCATGTAGCACCTTCTGGCACTAGATGCACTGACTGTCTGAGAACTGATTCTCTTCTAGCTTCCAGCCATGCCATTCTATTTTATGTGTCAACCACATAAGTAGTAGGGTCTTACCACTAACCTTTGGTGGGTCATCAAGTAACTCTGACAGAAATCTTTCTTTTAGGAAACCTTGTAGGTCTCTGATCAAAAGCTCATTATGGATGATAGCCGCATGCTAGTACTGGGAGTTACAGGTCAGTGCCCACTAAGAAAAGGAAGAAAAAGATAAGTAATATAAAAGAGTTAGAGAGGAGAGAGAGAGAAAGGGAGAGAAAAAGAGAGAGGAGAGAGAGAGAGAGAGAATGGCTGTAGAAGATTAAGGCCAGTCTTCATCATACCCTCTCCAGTGTCTTGTGGCTCAGGTGTTCCCTCTAAGGTCCCCCACTGTTCCCCACTGTGGAATTCATTTCAGAAAATGTATGAAATTTTAAAGAGTTTGATGGAAATTTTTTTCCTTTTTGTATTTTTGTTTGTTTGTTTGTTTGTTTGAGGTAGGATCTCATTCTAGCCCAGGTTGACCTGGAATTCACTACATAGACTCAGGGTGGCCTTGATCTCATGGCAATCCTCCTACCTTTGCCTCCTAAGTGCTGGGATTAAAGGTGTGCACCACCATTCCTGCCAAAGTTTGATGGAAAATTTCAAATAGTCCCCTGGAAAGCTGATCCTATATTGTATTTAGCATTTACCTTCCTGAAATCCACTTTATGGTATTTAAATGCAATTTGAAGTTACCTTCATTTCTTTCTGATTAATTTCATCTTGGAAAACAAACACTGACAGACCAAGGAAATATATGGTCATGAAGCAATAGACTATATTTTTATAATTAACAGAGAAACTGGTTTCTCTTAAAGCTTTGAGAAAAGTCTTTTGCACAAAGAGAAGGCTGATATGACTTAGAGCTAAAACTCCATAAATAGTTGGAAATATTTAGTTACTTACTATAATTTTATCTGAGTCAATGAGAGATAGGCAGAGAGACTGAGAAAGGAGGAAACAAATATAAGATATACATAAATATCAATATGGCATTAATCAGGCAGCCATACAAATAAATGTGCAATGACATAAAGCAGTACTAGGATGGTAACATGTCCAACTCAATCTGTTTGCTCCTCAAAATCAGTACATGAGGCTGTGGAGGTGAGCTTTGGTGAGAGAAAACTAGATTCATAGAAGGACCAGCACACTAAGAAGAAGGAGATGGCCACCCCCTGAAAAATCATGTAAAGGAAGTAAAATGTGGGAAAGAGAGGAAGGGGGCAATGGGCAGGGAAACCACTTGGCATGTGTGGGCTTTTTCTTTTTTCTCTTGTCAGACTTCATAAGGTAAATTTCTGAAAATTTCTGTGATCTCTCTGTTTCAGCTCCACCATGTACTATGTGCTAACACACTTGACTTGCTTCTGCAATTCTTTAGACAACCATGCTAACCATTAAAGCTACTTATATACTTTGCACAAGTTGATACAGAAGTGTGAGCACAAGCAAGAGCATTACAACCCTAACATTATCCAGAATGAACCAGAAGTTCTGAGCTCATAAATATCAAGTAAGGTTATTTGTAATGTAGAATTCCAAGGGAAGGCATGGGAAGTAACTCTGCAAAGGACAGCTCCAGAAGGACCTACAATAATAATGGACTTTGTTTTACTCTTCAAATTTCACAAGTTTATGGGACTGATAAATGTTTTAGCGATGCAAAGATTTCCATAATGACACCTGATTTAGGAAAATAATCTGATAAACCTAGTAGCTAAATTTAAGATAGATTTATAGATGTATATGAAGCCACTACTAGTGCAATTTCTCTAAGTGAATTTATTTTCTTATTCCAGTTGTGTACAGTACCTGATGTCTGTCTTTAATAAGTTTATTTTTGAGTATAATTTTATATATTATAATATCTAAATTCTAGTGCCTAATATGACTTTCTTCTATTAGAAATCAATTTTTTTTCTTAAAAAACAAGAATGCAAATCTTCTGTTATTAGTATTTGAACAACCTCAGGGAAATGCTAATTAGCAATTAGAGAAGTTATGTTCAAATTCTGTACATGACTATATGGTTGTGGTTGTATTTATTTATATTTCTTAAGACCTCTGACTTGTTAATAAAGTATGAAATTGTTTTCTGCTTGTGTGTTTTTCAAATTTAGCTTCACTTAGAATTAAGGTCTTAAATTTTGTTTCCATTAAATATACCCAAGTAAACACTGCATAAAAAGTTTCAAATAAGTTTAAACTTAATTGGGTGTTAGCTTGAGGTGGTTAAAAGTTGTTTGGGGGAGTTTTTTGTGATGGTTTTTCTATAAAAAGTGTTGGAACTCTGCTGAAGTGTTGCTGAAAAGCATGGTGCTGGTAACAGTTCAACAATCTGTGGCTGCTCACTCTTGCCTACTTCACTCTCCCTCGGAAGCAGGTTAGTATTGAAGGTGGTGTGGAAAAGCCTGCATGCATGTTCAACTCTGTTTCTTCTCCTGCAATCTCCCCTCTCCCCTTCACACCCCATCCTTTTCCTTCACTCGCTCAACCTCTTTTGTTCGGTATGTGTAACTTGAAGCTAATTTGTGCTACTGGGTATCTGACTGGAGCCACAGATACAGAATCTATATTGTTCTTACTGAAACATAGCATGGAATTAACATTAAACTTAAATAAAGCAAACCTAAATTAAAAATGCCAAATATATTGTGCTTCCATCCTTTATACTTCTAAAATAAAGTCTCTAGTCCAAACACACTTTGACAGTATTATTTGTCTGAATATGAAAAGATCCCCTACTTTTTTCTTCCATAAATCATCTGTTTCCCAAAAATGTATTTTGAAAAAAAAAATACTGCTTGTATTCTGGTTGTGAATAGCACTAATCTGAATTATTTGATAAAACATGTTCTGTCTTCCAGACCAGTTAGCAACACAGTATTTGTTAATCATTAAAGTACAACATGTGGATTTAACAAAAAAAGTTCCAAATAAAATTAGGATTAAGTTTATCTTCCTGTTATTATCATTATTATTGTGTTGCTTTGTTGTTTTATTTGACTCATCTCCATAACTCTTTTCATCTCTAGGTTACAAATGCACACAGATTCAAAGGGCATAACCAAACTGCTATCAGTACATAGTTGATAGTTGTGTACCTGTGACTCAAACACAATATCTTCTGACACCAAAGCTCCTGGTATAGCCATGAAGTGAAGGTGGCTCACTGATAATCAAGTTACTGGGCTGAGAATAGTGCTTATTCCAAATGAGAGATCTATAGCTGTCAGGAATCAAGCTTCTTGTTAGGGCTTTCACATTCTGACCATGTTAAGAACTAGATGGCTGGAACAGAACCTCAGTTCATGAGATTTTGTTTCCTTGTGGAGTTTCATGCCTAGTTTTACTTTTTGGATATGTTGAGTGTTTACAACTCCTAAACACTTTATCTGCCACAACTGAGAATGCACCTGACTCTTACTACCTCTCACCTTCATCAGCTACTTTATGACCTCCTTTTCTCTGGCATGTCTTTCATCATCAGAGTTATAGCATTGAATCCCGGTAATGTTCAGAGAGCTTGGAGACTTCAGATTACGTTATAATACTCCTATCTTTTCTCTATAAGTAATCTTTCTAGAATTACTTCTCTGTGTCTTAATCACTACATCAAACTTTATTTCTCCACATATAAAAATAATCTTATGATTAAATTAAATATGTAAGTACTTCTCATGCTGATCCTTATAAAATAAACACAATGTAATATGAAAATAAAAAGATCTGGCTTTTTCTTGTTTGCCTAGCATAATCCTGACCAAAATACTGAACCAATATAAATTGTTCAAGTCATTTGAAAAATAAAGGGGATAAGTGGTTCCTAAGAATTTTCAAAGTCATAATATTATATCACAATATGATCCCAACTGGCAAAGGAGAAAGTTAAAGTTTGGATGTATAAAGGAATGGACTGAGTAGCCAAGACTCACATGATATACATACACCAAGCGTCTGAGAAATGCCAACAAGATTTTCTTAATGCTCTAGATGTCTATAGCCAAAAATATCTGCATATAGAAATGTATTTGAAAGATTTTTGGACTGCATGCCCAAACACATTTGCACACACATAAACCTATTTATTCATTCATTTTGAAATACTTTGGGATAAAATTTTGATGATTAGAATTATCAATTTGATTTAATAAATTAAAATATTTTATTTAAACTTAAGGTTCAACAAAATAATGAAGTTGTTTTATAATACATACAGAAATAATTTATTTTGCCAAGGAATACCAATAAAATTGTTCTAATTCATGAAGTATTTTTACATAGTCAACCACATGATAAGAAAGTTATGATGCTAATTTATGAAGCATTCTAACATATTCAGCCATATCATAACTAATACTTTGCTTCTCAGTTTGGAAGTTTTAAAATTATAGAACATCAGGTCTTAGCAAGATGTGGGAAAGTAATCATGTCATACTCTAAACAATGTCAACTGGTACTATTATGATAAACATTTTGGCAGTATACATTTCTATGTTTGAATTAGCAAGTTCTCTGAATTAATAGTTTTTCTTCTATTAAATTATGCTATGCATGCACCTGTGCTTATATAAATATGTGAAATGCTATCTGGTTGTAACATTTTCTATAACATTGTATATAATCATAATTTTTGATAGAGAAGCAAAGAAATGAAAAATAAATTTGTGTTGAATATCTTATAATACAATTGTTGCAGTCCGGTTCGCATTGCTGGTAGAAATCACCCAACCAAGAGTAGCTTCTGGGAAAAAGAGGTTTATTTTACCTTACAGGCTCAAGGGGAAGCTTCACGATGGCAGGGGAAAACGATGGCATGAGCAGAGGGTGGACATCACCCCCTGGCCAACAGAAGATGGACCACAGCAACAGGAGGGTGTGCCAAACACTGGCATGGGGAAACTGGCTATAAAGACCATAAGCCCGCCCCCAACAATACACTCCCTCCAGGAGGCATTAATTCCCAAATCTCCATCAGCTGGGAACCTAGCATTCAGAACACCTAAGTTTATGGGGGACACCTGAATCAAACCACCACAACAATAGAACTCTATGCACATAGAAAAAGTTTATTGTTTACTCTAATGTTCACTGTATTGAAAACTTTTACAAGATATTATTAAATTACAAATAATTGTATTGTGACTCATACATATTTGTTGTGAGACATGGGCCTCCAAGAAAGATAAATAGGCCCAGTTTTTTTATTAGTATATTTATATAGCAGAATTTTTGTATAATTTTCTATTTTTATTCAATAAGTATATACTATTTGCAAAGGCTGGAGATGAAGCTTAGTGGTAGAATCCCTACCTAGCATGAATAAGACCCTGGGTTCAATCCCCAGGAAACACACACACACATTTCTTGTGAAACAAAGAAGGAACAATGTATTGTCAGTTGGTTTAAATTGCCAGTCATGCATCTTCATTTTCCTGTATTTAAATGTTTACTAAATTATTCTTTTACATGCCACAAAATCAATGTTGGAAAATCTAAGTGATATTTCCCAGCAATAAAATTGGCCTTAAAATCAAAATCAGAGAGGTAAGTATGACCTTCACTTGCTTTACTTTGTCAACAACTAAAAGGAAAATACATTTTAGAAGACAAGCCTTTCTGAATCATCATCTTCCTCCAGTTGCTGAAATGTTTTATGTCTCATTGGAAATTATTAATACACTGATAATTGAAAACAAATAATTTTATAATCTATTCTCTTTAGTAAAACATGTGTGTCTCAGTCTGTATTTTGTGCTGTTATCATAGAATACCAGTGACTAGGTGATTTATAACAAAAAGGGGTTCATTTTGGCTCATAGTTTTTGAGGTCTGGAAGTCCAAGTTTGAGCATGTGCATCTGGAGAGGGTCATATTTTCCTTCAACTCTTTTCAGAAGGAAGCAACAGGGTAAATGAGTGTCACAAAGACAGAACATGAAGGATACTTGCTGTATAACATCCTGATGCCAATACAGCCCCCTGGGAGTCAGCACTCACACCTGCAAGATGGCAACAATATACAAAAGACTGCCAGTCTTCTGACCCCAATGTCTCCCCTTAAATCCAGTCTTCAGTATAGCACATTTTTCTTTGTTTGATTTTGAGATAGGATCTCATATAAGTCAGGCTGGCCTTCCTCTCGCTATGTTGCAGAGGCTGCCTTTGAACTTAGGATCTTCTTGCCTCCACCACCCAGGTACTAGGAAGACAGCTGTGTGCACCGTGCCAGGCTTAAAGATCATATCTTAATTTTATATTTTTCTTTCTTTTTTTAAATAAAAAGAGAATTTATTATTTTAATTTCAAGTGATATCACAATGTCAGTAAGTGGTTCCATTTCTTATACCTTCCTTGGCTACATTCAGTTACAATTTCTTAGTTAAACACAAGGCATGTGAAATTCCCAACTGTCTAGTTAGAAACACTAACTTACCTCTGGCATGCCATACTTGTTAAGGAAGAAGTACTTTTCTGAACAGTTACTGCAGCATTTGCTAATCTTGAGTTAAGCAGAACCATATTCCACAGGTATTCCAGATATTGAGGCTTATATCCCGAAGATCATGGCACCAGAGATGGAACAAAGCTCCTAATTTTATATTTTTGTAATATGGGACAAAATTTATTGCTTTTGAGCTTAAGATTTTATAATAAAACTGGTTTAATCCACCTCAAATAATTTGGGGAGGTGTAAGTAATTTAAAATGCAATGACCACTCAATAGTGATTGTTCCTAGAATTACAGTGTGTCCTTTTTTGTTGGTATAAATATTATTATGATCACTAATGGTACTGGCATTATCATTTTGTATTCTCAGGACTTGTGAGGGCCAAGAACAATGTTTGCACAGAAATGAATAATTGAAGTTACAGCCTAACTGCTTCCCAAATGTTGCCATCTTCTATCTATGAGGGACCTGTGTCTCTTCCAAAAATAAAGATAAATATACATGCTGTTTACTTCTTTTCTTCTTCCTTTTCTTTCTCTTTCCCTAACTCAGTTCCTCCTTCCCTTTCCTTCCTCTATCCTGCCATCTCCCCCTCACGACTTTCTGGCCTTGTAACTTCTGATGAAAGTGTGAGTCAAGTAGTTGGCTCAAGGTTCTAGTGAGCCAATGACAATGTAAACAGCTCAACCCCTTTAAATAAAAATGAATACCGAAGAAAGAGTAGAAAACAGATTTATTTATAAACCACTTCCACAGATACAAGGTGCAGTTTTGTTTTTGTGACACACCAGCAGGTTTTTAAACATTTATTGTCAACCTGGGGATTTCATGTGCAGGCTGTAGACACATTCAGACCTTTAATATGCCTTCTCAGCAATGCCTGCTTAAGGTAGACCATCTGGAAGATAAAACTTCAGAGCCAATTTTCAATCAGTTTTCCAAAGACAGTTAAAACTGTTTCTAGCTGATTTCTACCAAGACATATGAAAGCAAATCTGAGGCGTCTGCATTTGGGAGTTAACATTTAAAACACAATCAGTACTTCTTTTCTGGAACACCTGTAGCAAGTTCATGTGCAGTCTTGACTAATTTACATTCAGTTCTATAAAATATTGCATGATTCATAGTAAGAAAATATGCTTCCTTTTATAGCACCAAAGGCAGAAAAAAATGTAATTGGAATGATGTTCCCACCTGTTTTCTTCAGGCTTAGTAGAAAGGTATGATGTGTTAAGTCTATGCCATCTGAGTAAAATTTCGCAGAACTTGCCAAATAAATTTCAAAATGTAATGAGGTGATGTTACATTTTTCCTTTTAAAAATATTTTATTTATTCATTTGCAAACACATTCTCTCTCTCTCTCTCTCTCTGTGTGTGTGTGTGTGTGTGTGAGAGAGAGAGAGAGAGAGAGAGAGAGAGAGAGAGAGAGAGAGAGGGAGACTGAGAGTATGGACGCACCAGGGTTTCTAGACACTGCATGTGCCACTTTGTGAATCTGGTTTATGTGGGTACTAGGGAATTAAACTTAGGTCCTTAGCTATTGCAGGCAAGCAGCTTAACTTCTAAGCCCTCTCTCTCTCTCTCCCTCCCTCCCTCTCTCTCTCTTTCCTCTCTCTCTCTCTCTCTCTCTTTCTCCATCCCTACACTTTTCTTTAAAATGATATTTTTACCGAAGGTTCCATGTGATATATGAAAGTTTTGGGTCACCTTGCCAATGCCAATGAACCAATAAAATTAGGGTATCCCTGGATCATTATCTTATGAATATTTTATAAAAATTAAATCTATAGACCAGAGGGTAAGATTTAGATTTTTATTAGATTAAGAGAAGGAAAAAGGAGAAAATACACAGAGCTCCTGCCATGTGGAAAGCAGGAGGGGCTAGGGAGCCCACGTGGAAATAGAGGAAGAGGTTTACCCCTCCCCATCTCAGCCCAGCGCTGAGGGGTTATCAGAGAAGGTACCCGGAAATTTAGGAAAGGTGAAAAGCCAAAAACAGGCCTTGCCCACCTGGTAAGGATCTATTTATAATCTTATTGTAGTGGACTTTGTCCTCAGGCTCAGGTAAGTCTGAGAGACAGCTGATTGGTCTGAGGTCAGGGGCTGGCTCTGCAGAGAGCTGATTGGATAGGCTGGAGCAGCTGCTAAAGTCTGGTTCTGCTTAAGCAGACCGTCACAGAGTGGGCTTTGGGGCACTGTCTCCTGACCTTGTTCCCCCTCACTACCTATGCCTATGTTACACACCCCAAATAAGCAATTAAACCATAAATGATTTGCCAGTTTATAAAATGTCTTTGAAAAGTTATAGTTGTGTTGTAGAGTTCCATATGCTACAGTCAGACTCAGTTTTCAGATACCCTTTTGCAAACACCCCTGTGATCTCAAAGGAGGAGAGTCTTCCTTTTTGCTATTGCGATTAATATTATTTATGTAATAATGTATCAGCAGCACCTAGACTAAAGACCAACTTCTAGATAATAATCAACTTTTGATAACTGGGTACTGATTGCTCTTATAAGATTAAAAAATTAAAAATAAAAAGAAATACTAATGACTAACATTATGTCTTATATATTTTTACATTTTGAAAAAATAATTTGTTCTGAAATATTCTGTTAATATATTAGTTAGCTTTCTCTCTCTCTTCTCCAGTCCTTTGAATAGTACCTTGTTTATATAAGTGCTGAAATTGGTTAGCTAATACAAGCTGATGAAAGCCAGGACAGTCATAGTAGATGACAGGAATGTATGCCTCTCTTTTCAAAAGTTATTTTATGTTAGTAAAATAAGGAGCAGGAGATAATTTTCTTATGGTAATGCTTTCTTACACATGCTATTTCTCTTGCATTTACTTGACAAATCATTACCCAGCAACAAATAATCCAAGCTTTCTCTACCCATTGTCTCAATTTCAACTAGCTTGAAAACACTGACTATCACCAGCAGAATCTGCCACATCCATTGGTGTCAGGTCCTCAGATGTGCTTATTGCTCAGGACCCATGGAATTGGGCAGTGATTATCCTACATTGGAGAGTGGATTATTTCATAATGCCATTTTCAACAAGTTGGCACAACTATATCCCTTTTCCTATACATTTCTTGCATCATGTTGAAAAAAAATGTATTTCAGTCCTTTGCTTCCAATGTTATTTTAATTAAATAGAATATTATCTATTCATTCTTCTTGACATTGCTACAAAGCTATAGAAACTACTGTTTCCCACCTTAAAACTGTGAATAAGCAATTTCAAAGCTTACTGAAGATCTATTCTAAGATCCAGCCTAATATGTGGAATGACTCCTTCATTTTCTAAAGGATAGCTATTCATAATGACTTTTCTCAAGTAGATTCAATTTACCTACGGAAGTCATAAACATCTAACAGGCTGAAGTCACTCTTGATGAATTCTCTGCTCTACAAGATAACTTATTCTGCCTGATTCCTTCAGTTATTAGGAATAGGCACAGATATCCCTCACCTTCTGAGGGAATCCAACATTCCACTTGAGTTTACACATAAATACTTAGTCAGTAGGAGCTCAAGCTGGTGAGAAGGAAGTTGTTGAAACTTCAAAATGGAGAATGAGTTACTTCAGGTGGAATAAAGCCCAATGTAAAGTTCACAACCAGAATATTCAGGTTTAAATTGTTGAGGCTTGCTGAAGAGCCATCCTCTTGAAAGGGATTGGGGGATGGATCCTTGCCCTTCCCTCCTCTCCATCCTGAGAGCCAGTAGGGTGAACCTGGTAAGCTGTATCAGCAAAGATCTTTGCCAAGGCCTTATGTTTGAATTCATGCAATGGAAAGCTGGCCCAGAATCAAAGTGAAAGAAGAGCAGGGCAGGGCCGGCCAGGGCTGGCGGCAGCCTTTACCAATGGGCATGATTCCTGCCAGGTTCTCATCCTTCCTCTCTTCAGAGGGTGGGAATGACACGTCCCTGGGATTTGCTTATAGGAAAATATATTTTAAATCCTGCAAATCTGCCCACCACCCACTTCAGGCACTAGTTGCGGTAATAAGTCTCATATGACTCACTGTTTTGTCCAGCGTGGCCACAAAAAACAGGCTATCACAGTTCCCTCCTCAGGCCCAGGTGTCCTCTCAAACCACTCACAGGGAAAATTAGGAAAGACATTTACTTACTGTATCGCTGGCTTATTATAAAGTACAAATGAAGCTCACTTGTGGGAGGAGCAATCCATAAGGGTCCAAAACATAGTGCTCCTGTCCTGTGGAGACGTGCCATCTTGCTGGCACGTGGGTGCATTCTGGCTCACCAACTAGGGAACCTACTAATTCCACGATGTTGGGGTTTGTAGTGGCTTCATTCCATAGGCATTATTTCACAGATATCTGGCCATTGTTGATCTACTCAATCCTTATACAGGATGCTTCTCTAAAGGTTAGTAAAGGTATCAAAGCTCCAACCCTCTAACCACTCATTTGAGAAGGAGCTATACAAATGTCACCCCATTAATGTAAACTCATGTGCAAGAGAAAGGGGCTTGCTGGTAAAAATAAGTGGATCTTTCACCATTAGTGCTTTTATCACTAATGAATTGTAGAAGTTTTAGGAGCTTTTATCAGGAATTTGACATGAAAACCAAATATAAATTTTCTTATTATAATGCAGTATCACAGTATTCCAAGAAGCTTTAGGTTTTTAATTTCTCTTGTTGATAGTTTTATAAATGCCACCTTTATTTTACCCTTCTCAAATGAACCTGATTTTGCTGTTTTTGTTGCCTGGTGGAATTCTGATCTATCAGAGTTCTAGTTGCTTTATTTTGATAATTTATAGAACTTACTTAATATGGTAGGAGTAAGGAGTAAGCTATCACGTAAAAGTACTTATTACTCACGGATGGCTTTTGTGAACATAGCAAAAATTCCTTTTTTAAAAAAATTGTGTCATTTTCAAGTACAATTTGTTTTAATTGATTCTCATCCCATCCTCTTCTCTCCAATTCCCCCTTTGTCCCTCCAGTTTTCCTATAAACCCCTGAATTCATTTGACCTTTATATTTACATGTCCATGCGTCTTTTTACCTTTCCCTCACACTTCTTCACAATATAAAGGTAGAAATTAACAGCAAAAAAAAAAATACAGAAACTACACACATTCTTAGAGACTGCACAACACACTTCTTTCTTTCTTTCTTATTTTTCTTTTGTTTTTGTTTATAAAAAGAGATAAAGAGAGGGAGAGAGAGAGAAAGAGAGAGAAAGAATTGGCATGCCAGGGCCTCACCCACTGAAATCAAACTCCAGATGCTTCCTCCACCTCATGGGCATGTGTGACCTTGCACTTGCCTCATCTTTGTGTGTCTGCCTAACGTGGGAACTGCAGAGGCAAAGTTGGGTCCTTAGGTTTCCTAGGCAAGCTCCCTAACAACTAAGCTATCTCTCCAGTCCCACACTTTTGAATGAACAATAGATTCTTGAAGAAATATATAAGAAAATTTTAAAACAACTTAGGGACAAAGAAAAGTGATAATCGCCTAACAGGTTCTGTGGGATTATAGCTAAGGTAGTTTTAAGAGTAAAGTTTATAGTTATAAGCACCTATGGTGGCTTGAATGTAAATATATTCCCCCATAGCCTCAGGTACTTTTAATTAAGCTTGCTAATTAAGTTTTCAGTAGGCTGATCTTGGCTGTAGGAAGTATATCACTAGGGGTGGATCTTGAGTCCAGCTGAACTAGGTGTGTAGAAAATCAGTTTGTACTATGGTTGTTTAAGCTTGCTGATATTGGTCTTATCTTTCAGCTGTGGATATATGATGGAGTGATCCAGCATCGTCCAATATGATGATGCTTCCCCTGGAATCTGCAATCATGAAATAAGTTCTTTTTTCCTATATGCTGCCACTGGTTGGGTGTTTGTTTGACACAGAAATGCAAAGGAAACTGCAACAGCATCCATATCAAGATATTAGAGAGATCTCAAATAAAAAACTTAATTATCCACTTCAAGGCTTTAGAAAAAAGATCATGAAGACAATCTCAAACCCAGTATGTGGCATATAATAATAAAGATCAAGGCAAAAATTAATGAAATAGACATTGTAAAGATAGTACACCACAGAATTAAAAACTTGACTCTTTGAGAAAGTAAATAAGATTGATAAACCTTTAGCCAAACTGAGAAAAAGAATTCTTAAGGAATAATGGAAATAAGCCTGTAATTAAGAATTGTAGGAACCCTTATCCTCTGGGCTCTGTCTCTCCTCCTGTGTACCAGCATCCAAATATTGTCATTTATGATGGAGTGTCACAGTATCATGTTAGGTTGCTGAATTGCTATTGTGCCATGAGTTTCACAAGTTAAGCATTATATCTGCATAGATATAACTTCCCTTCCCCCGCCACCATCTGCTCTGCAAATTGCTTGCTAAATATTTTATTTGTTAACTGCTGAAATGGCTTTTCTTTTCTTTGCTCATCAGAATATCTATGTTTCTATTTGCCTCCTCTACCATGTCATGAAAGATAAGAGTTTTATCTTCTGGAAGAATCATCACTTCCTTACAGTTAGTTGAAACACATTTCCTATTGTCCAGTAACACTACATATCCCATTAATGTCATTTGAAGGCTGTATCCATGGACAGCAGCAGTAGAAGTGACTTGGTCTAACTATGTAAATACATCATGGTACTGGCAAGAGAGGATACCAATGTCAAAGAAATATGCTAGTTACACTAGTTACATGTGTATGATGTGTGAAGATGAAGAAGGAGTGAGGTTCATTTATGTGCCTTCCCACTTACTCATAATTCATTATTCATTGACTACACTCGATCAGCAGAGATCTGAGTCCGAAAACTGTCCTATGTGAGGACAGTGAGGAGGATGACATGTAAACATGCCACACCCCCTGACACTAAAATAAAGGATAAATAATAATCCAAATAGTAACAAGACACTAGAAATGCACCATATGCCAGAAATGATGGCTAACATGGCACAGCTTCTATTTTAATAGTTGATCTGGCTGAAAAGTATAGTTATTGATGATATTTCATACCAGTTACTTCAAGTTACATTGAAGAAATACAACTTCATGGGCTGGAGATACGGCTTAGTGGTTAAAGCAAAGCCAAGGACCCAGGCTTGATTCTCCAGTACCCATACAAGCCAGATGCACAAGGTAGCACATGTATCTGGAGTTTGTTTGCATTGGCTGGAGGCCCTGGTGCACCCATTCTCCCTGTGTGCCTTTATCTACTTATTGCTCTCTTGCTCTCTCAAGAAAATAAATAAAACATTTTTAAAAATTTTTTAATTTATTTATTTGAGAGCGACAGACACAGAGAGAAAGACAGATAGAGGGAGAGAGAGAGAATGGGCGCGCCAGGGCTTCCAGCCTCTGCAAACGAACTCCAGATGCGTGTGCCCCCTTGTGCATCTGGCTAACGTGGGACCTGGGGAACCGAGTCTTGAACCGGGGTCCTTAGGCTTCACAGGCAAGTGCTTAACTGCTAAGCTATCTCTCCAGCCCAAATAAAACATTTTAAAAACACAAATGTGATTTCTTTTGGGGAAAAGAAGAAAAATCAAAGTTAAATCTACTCCCAAAGACTGATTTTCCATTCTGTTGTTCCCAATTCTGTCATCTTGCTTTGATAATGGTATTGGGAGAGGCATAGCAATCCCAGTAATATGTGCAGGAATATGTCCAGAAGGAAGGAAAGGGTGTGTGGGGTGAAAATATTTGCATGTCTTTCTAAGAACTGGACAACTTTTTAATTGCTCAGCCCTCTCCTAGTGTTTCATTGGATTGAATTATGTTACATTGTCAATACACAATTTAACTATAAAACTTGGCTTACTCAGTGATAATTATCCCATAATCATAACTGAGTTATAAAGATTTTTGCCCCTGTAGGAGCCAACCTGTGAGGAATACTGAGAATTACAGAAGAGTCCATTAGTAAGGAGGAAAGGCAAATTGGTGTTAAGGAAATATTCACCATTACCTGTAAGTGACTCAAAAAGAGTACACACATGCAGGAGGCTAACTTAAAAGACCTCGCAAACAGCTGAGACTCCAATGGAGGAAAGTAAACCCCAGCACAGGCTCCATCAGGTTTTTGAGCAATCACTGAATAGAGAGAGAACATTTTGGGGGGGGGGTGGCGCAAGGTTTTCTTTCTCTGGAAGTTAATTAAAGTATTATTTTGTCATTTTTGGAAGGAAAAGTGAAGGTGTTGGCTAGAGAAAATTTATATCAACAACAGGGAAGAATGTAATTTATTGAATATATTTTTATTTAATTGCTTGTCCTGCAGGATTTTCTGTAACTCATTTGACCCTGGGTCACAGTGTAATGTCCTTTGAGCTGGTTGACAAGTTCTTATCTTGCCAATATTAAGGCATGAATGCAGGAACTTCTCTGAAGTTTCAAAAGGCACTAGCTTTTCACTGAAGTCTTGCTTAGTTGATCATTGCTCATCTTGGTATATCATGTTGACATTCTAAGTCACTTTCATTAGTGATAATACATTCTTTCTTTTTCTTTTTTGGCAATGGTAGGTAGTTAATAAGAGGAATCATTACTGGTCAAGTAGTAAACATAAGTGACTGGTTAGTGCTGGCCCTACATGGGATATATACATTATCTCCCCTAGGGCTCAGGAGTATTGTAGAAGATGAAACAGAAAGAATATAAGAGCTGAGGGAGTGATGGGGGAGGAACACTGTGGAACATTATTGTCTAGACATGACTAGGCCATTGCACTCATGAACTGTTACAGACCTTCATGTGACAAACCAGTCACCACTTTGTTATGAATAGGGCCTCCAGAGGCAACTTTCAAAAGAGCTAATGACAGTTAAAAGCTGCAGTGGGAGCAGGAATCAATCTTTGGTGGTGTAGCCACTAATAAGTGATGAGATGGAGTACCTTGGGACCTAATGTGATAAGGTGCTTGCCTGCAAAGCCAAAGGACCCAGGTCCAATTCTCTAGGACCCACATCAGCCAGAGGCACAAGGTGCTTAATGCATCTGGAGTGAAGTTTCACTTTTTTTTTTAATTTTTATTTATTTATTTATTTATTTATTTGAGAGCGACAGACACAGAGAGAAAGACAGATAGAGGAAGAGAGAGAGAATGGGCGCGCCAGGGCTTCCAGCCTCTGCAAACGAACTCCAGACTTGTGAGCCCCCTTGTGCATCTGGCTAACGTGGGACCTGGGGAACCGAGCCTCGAACCGGGGTCCATAGGCTTCACAGGCAAATGCTTAACCACTAAGCCATCTCTCCAGCCCTGGAGTTAAGTTTCAGTAGCTGGAGACCCTGGCAAGCCCACGCCCTGTCTTTCCCCTTTCCTCTTCTTTTTCCCTGTCAAAGAAATAAATAGAAATTAAAAGTAAAATATTTAAAAGTATATATAAAACTTGTGGCCACTTCAATTTTTTATTAGTTTTTTTTAAAAAATATTACATTTGTTTATTTATTTGAGAGACAGATGAAGAGAGATAGAGAAAGAGTGTGAGAGAGAAAGAGGCAGGTAGAGAGAATGAGCATGCCAGGGCTTCCAGCCACTTCAAATGAACTCCAGATACATGCACAACCTTGTGTATCTAGCTTATGTAGGTACCGGGGAATTGAACTTGGGTCCTTTGCACACAAGCACCTCAACTGCTAAGCCATCTCTCCAGCCCAGTTTTTATTATTCTTAATTCTCAAATATAGTTTTGGTATACCAACTTAAAGTGTAAATATATGTGAATTTAAATGTTTTTATGATATAGTAAAAAGTCTTACAAGTACAAATTCACAAATTCAAGTAATTGTAACATTTTAAAACCTATGCAAATGTTATCTTTAGATTTGCTAAAGGTTTCAAAATACCGTAAATGTTACTTGTTTGTACAATGTGATAGTCACTGGAATCATAAGACAAGATTCATTAGATTATAGAGGTTAACATTGGATACATAAATTTTGATAATGATTTCTTTTCAAAAACAGTTCTATTCTATTCTATTCCAATTTTTCAATGATCATAGGTAACAAAACTGAAATATCCAAACACCTCTAAACATACACTAAAGGCCCCATAATTATATTGATCACAATGGATTTCTTTTTCAGAATAACATACAAATGCCAAATGTAAAATTTTATTTTATGTGCTTGTTGGGGATTTTTATGTTAACTTTCTTTTCCATAGTAGAGAGTGCAAAAGATGCCACTCCAAAAAACAATTACATTCTAGAATCTGGGTAAAATCTGGGTAAACCTATTGGTATATCAACAAGAGGATTTTGGTGTTTTGAGGTAGGGTTTCACTCTGGTTCAGGCTGACCTGGAATTAACTATGTAGTCTCAGGGTGGCCTCAAACTCACAGCTATCTTCCTACCTCTGCCTCCTCAGTGCTGGGATTAAAAGCATGCACTACCACGTCCGGCTTTCAACAAGATGGTTTTGTTGTTGTCTTGAACTAATGTCTTATATATTTAGGCCAATTTTAACTTATAGTGTAACATTAAGAGATAAGAAATGGGCTGGAGAGATGGCTTAGCGGTTAAGCGCTTGCCTGTGAAGCCTAAGGACCCCGGTTCGAGGCTCGGTTCCCCAGGTCCCACGTTAGCCAGATGCACAAGGGGGCGCATGCGTCTGGTGTTCATTTGCAGTGGCTGGAAGCCCTGGCGCGCCCATTCTCTCTCTTTCTCTCTGTCTTTCTCTCTGTGTCTGTCGCTCTCAAAAAAAAAAAAAAAGGATAATCAAAAGATGCTTTTAAAAAACAGACATCAGACTTCCGGTTAAGATGGCGGCGTAGGCACCACGCCAAAGCAGCCTAGGGGGGGAAAAGACCAAAAGAACTCAGCAAAATACACACTTTTACTAAAAAGTGAGGTGTATAGGAAATTGAGGTGGCAGCGAAGAAGTAGAAGAGTTCCAGAGCATCCAGAGCCTGCACAGGCGGGAACAGCGGCTCCGGGGCGCTCGGCCACCCGCCGCAGCTGCGGAGCGGCAGAAAGCCACCGGACTCTCGGCTCGAGCCGCAGGACAAGCCAAGTGCAGGATTTTCCCCCCACACGGCGCTCTCCGCAACTCGGGAAACGTGAGGGGAGAGCGGCAGCGAGCACCGGAGGGAGGAGCAGACCGCGAGGTAGAAGCACACGTGGAACAGCAATACAACCAGAGCAGCCCCGGCTCCCTCCCCTCCCCCACCACCTGAACCCAGCTCCAGTGAACACAGCAGCGGCCCGGGACCCGGCCACGCCAACTTGGGCTGACAGCGGGACCCAAGCAGGAGCAGAGTTCGGCAGCAACTTCAGCGGCTCCAGCACCGGTACCAGTGGCCCCAACAGCAGCGGACCCAGGAGCGGCAGCGGCGGCAGATCCCGCAGCAGCGGCTTCGGGGCAGCAGCAGTGGCTCAGTTTGCCCCGTAGGAAAAGCAAGTGCCCAGCTCCAGAAATCAGAACAGCAGCCCAACGACCCAGGCAGCAACTTGACTGAGACCACAATCACCCAAGGTAACTGGGATTGCACCAGGGAAGGGTCTCACTTGGTTACAAGCTGACTTGGATACCTCAACAGACCAGAAATCTAAACCTCTTTGTTGATAGAGGATCTGGTCATTATAATAACTACTCTTGCATACATACTCGGGGCTGTTTTTGATTGAATGTGTACAGTGTTTAGTTAAATTTTAGAATCTACCAGTATTTTATTCCACTCAGCCTGCTTGAATACTCCTATAGCAGGGAAACTCAACCCCTAAGAACATCTTTGTAGATACTCTGAGAGTCTTAAGAGCCACACCTAATACCTTAAGGTCCTACCCTGAAAATATATTACATCAAATCAATTGATACAGCTAAGAATACACAGCTAGCTAGAAAATCCAAGCATTAACTTAATCCAAGATGCAAAAATATATACATTATAACACAAGAAACACTAAAAAGCAAGACGATATGAATCCACCTAAAAGTATTAATGCATCAGAAATGTCCTCCAGTGAGAAAGAGTTAGAGGAAATGCCTGAGAAAGAGTTCAAAAGAATAATTATAAATATGTTCAAAGAGGTCAAAGAACACAAGAAAACAATCAAAGAAGAAATCAAAGAGGAAATCAAAGGAATCAAAGAAGAGGCAGGACACCAATTTAGAGAAATAAAGAAGGCAATACAAGACATAAATAGGGAAATAGAAATAATAAAGAAAAACCAGTCAGAATTACTAGCAATGAAGAACACAGTTAATGAAATAAAAAACTCTGTAGAAAATCTCACCAGTAGGATGGATGAGGGAGAGGACAGAATATCTAAGCTAGAAGATCAGGTGGCAGACCTAATGCAGTCCAACAAAGAGAAAGACAAACTTATAGAAAAGTATGAATGGGAATTTCAAGATATTTGGGACACTATGAAAAGATCCAATATAAGAATTCAGGGCATAGTAGAAGGAGAAGAACTCCACTCCAGAGGCATAGTAGGCATCTTCAACAAAATCATAGAGGAAAATTTCCCCCAAATTGGGAAAGAGGTGCCAATACAGATACAGGAAGCCTTTAGAACCCCAGCCAGACAAATCCCAGAAAGAAACTCTCCTCGCCACATTATACTCAAACTTCCAAACACACAAACCAAAGAAAAAATATTGAAAGCAGTTAGAGAGAAAAATCAAGTTACCTACAAAAGCAAGCCCATCAGGATTACAGCAGATTATTCAACACAAAATTTTAAAGCCAGAAGGGCTTGGAGTGATATATTCCAAGTTCTGAAAGATAACAACTGTCAACCAAGGTTACTTTATCCTGCAAAGTTATCCATCCAAATAGATGGAGAAATAAAGACATTCCATGACAAAAGCAGGTTAAAGGAGTATCTGAAGACAAAACCAGCTCTACAGAAAATACTTGATAGAATCCTCCATGCTGAACAAAAGGAAAAGCACACATATAAGGAACCTAGAAAAAACCAACTATACTCAAATACCAGTTAACAGAAGAGAGCACAGGTAGAACAAGTAACACACACACACACACACACACACACACACACACAAATGGCAAACATAAATACACACCTTTCAATAATATCTCTTAATATCAACGGTCTCAATGCCCCAACGAAAAGACATAGATTTGCAGACTGGGTTAAAAAGCAGGATCCTACAATTTGTTGTCTCCAAGAAACTCACCTTTCTACAAAGGATAGACATTATCTTAGGGTGAAAGGTTGGAAGACGGTGTTTCAAGCAAATGGGCCTAGAAAACAAGCAGGGGTTGCTATCCTAATATCAGACAGGGTAGACTTTAGTCCGACGTTAGTCAAGAAAGATAAGGAAGGTCACTTTATATTGATTAAGGGCACACTCCAACAGGAGGACATTACAATCCTAAACATATATGCACCTAACATGGGGGCTCCCAAATTCGTCAAACAAACACTATTAGAACTAAGGTCACAGATAACACCAAACACAGTGGTGGTGGGTGACTTTAACACCCCACTCTCATCAATTGACAGGTCATCCAGGGAAAGAATAAACAGAGAGGCATCTGGACTAAATGAGGTCATAGAAGGAATGGACCTAACAGATATATACAGGACATTTCATCCAAAGGCTGCAGAATATACATTCTTTTCAGCTGCACATGGAACATTCTCTAAAATAGACCATATATTAGGACACAAAGCAAATCTTAACAAATTCAGGAAAATTGAAATAATTCCTTGCATTCTATCTGACCACAATGGAATTAAACTACAAATCATTAGCAAGAAAGGCTATAGAGCATACACAAAATCATGGAAACTAAACAATACACTACTAAATGATGAGTGGGTCAATGAAGAAATCAAAAAGGAAATCAAAAAATTTATAGAGTCAAATGATAATGAGAACACAACATACCAAAATCTCTGGGACACAATGAAGGCAGTTCTAAGAGGTAAATTTATAGCCTTAAGTGCCTATATTAAGAAATTAGAAAGGTCGCAAGTAAACGACCTAATGCTTCGCCTTAAAGCCTTGGAAAAAGAAGAACAAGGCAAACCAAAAATTAGTAGACGGGGAGAAATAATAAAGATTAGGGCAGAAATTAATGAAATAGAAACAAAAAGAACAATCCAAAGAATTAATGAAACAAAGAGTTGGTTCTTTGAAAGGATAAACAAGATTGATAAACCCTTAGCAAATCTGACCAAAAGAAAGAGAGAAGAGACACAAATTAATAAAATCAGAGATGAACAAGGTAACATCACAACAGATTCCAGAGAAATTCAAAAAATTATAGGGACATACTATAAAAGCATATACTCCACAAAGTATGAAAATCTGAAAGAAATGGATGATTTCCTTGATCTATATGACCTACCTAAATTAAATCAAAATGAGATTAATCACTTAAATAGACCTATAACAAACATGGAGATCCGAGCAGTTATCAATAATCTCCCAACTAAAAAAAGCCCAGGCCCGGATGGATTCACTGCTGAATTTTACCAGACTTTTAAGGAAGAGCTAACACCATTGCTTCTTAAGCTTTTCCAGGAAATAGAAAAAGAAGGAATCCTACCAAACTCCTTCTATGAGGCCAGCATCACCCTGATACCAAAACCAGGCAAAGATAGAACAAAAAAAGAAAATTACAGACCAATCTCCCTCATGAACATAGATGCAAAAATTCTCAACAAAATATTGGCAAACAGAATACAAGAATATATCAAAAAGATCATTCACCCTGACCAAGTAGGCTTTATCCCAGAGATGCAGGGATGGTTCAACATACGCAAATCTATAAATGTAATACATTACATAAACGGGTTGAAGGACAAAAATCACATGATCATCTCATTAGATGCAGAGAAAGCATTTGACAAAATCCAACATCCCTTCATGATAAAAGTCCTACAGAGACTGGGAATAGAAGGAACATATCTCAATATAATAAAGGCTATTTATGACAAGCCTACAGCCAACATATTACTAAATGGGGAAAAACTGGAAGCTTGTCCACTAAAATCAGGAACAAGACAAGGGTGTCCACTGTCTCCACTTCTATTTAATATAGTTTTGGAAGTCTTAGCCATAGCAATAAGGCAAGAGACACACATAAAAGGGATACAAATTGGAAAGGAAGAAATCAAGTTATCATTATTTGCAGATGACATGATTCTATACATAAAGGACCCTAAAGACTCTACTAGCAAGCTGTTAGAGCTGATCAAAACCTACAGCAATGTAGCAGGATACAAAATAAATACACAGAAATCAGTAGCCTTCGTATATGCTAACAACAAACACACAGAGGATGAAATCAGAGAATCACTCCCATTCACAATTGCATCAAAAAAAATAAAATACCTTGGAATAAACCTAACCAAGGAAGTAAAGAATCTATACAATGAGAGCTTTAAAACACTCAAGCGAGAAATTGCAGAAGACACTAGAAAGTGGAGAAACATCCCTTGTTCCTGGCTTGGAAGAATCAATATCGTGAAAATGGCAATCTTACCTAAAGCAATCTACACATTTAATGCAATCCCTATCAAAATTCCAAAGGCTTTCTTCATGGAAATAGAAAAAACAATCCAAAACTTCATTTGGAATCACAAAAAACCTCGAATATCTAAAATAATACTGAGCAACAAAAAAGAGTCTGGTGGTATCACCATACCTGATTTTAACCTATACTACAGAGCCATAGTAACAAAAACAGCATGGTACTGGCACAAAAACAGACATGTAGATCAGTGGAACAGAATAGAGGACCCAGGTGTAAGCCCAAGTAGCTATAGCCACCTGATATTCGATAAAAATGCCAAAAATACTCATTGGAGAAGAGACAGCCTCTTCAGCAAATGGTGTTTTGAAAACTGGATAAATATCTGCAGAAGGATGAAAATAGATTCTTCTCTCTCGCCATGCACAAGAATTAAGTCCAAATGGATTAAAGACCTTAACATCAGACCGGAAACTTTGAAACTGCTAGAGGAAAAAGTAGGGGAAACCCTTCAACATATTGGTCTTGGCAAAGACTTTCTGAATACAACCCCAATTGCTCAGGCAATAAAACCACAGATTAACCACTGGGACCTAATGAAATTACAAAGATTTTGCACCGCAAAGGACACAGTGAAAAAAGCAAAGAGGCAACCTACAGAATGGGAAAAAATCTTCGCCAGCTATATATCTGATAGAGGATTAATATCTAGGATATACAAAGAACTCAAAAAGTTAACCAATAAGGAATCAAACAAGCCAATCAAAAAATGGGCTAAGGAGCTAAATAGAGAGTTCTCAAAGGAAGAAATACGAATGGCATATAAGCACCTAAAAAAATATTCTACGTCACTAGTCATCAGGGAAATGCAGATTAAAACTACATTGAGATTCCATCTCACTCCTGTCAGATTGGCCACCATCATGAAAACAAATGATCATAAATGTTGGCGGGGATGTGGAAAAAAAGGAACCCTTCTGCACTGCTGGTGGGAATGCAATCTGGTCCAGCCATTGTGGAAAACAGTGTGGAGGTTCCTAAAGCAGCTAGAGATTGATCTACCATATGACCCAGCTATAGCACTCCTAGGTATATATCCAAAGGACTCATCTCATTTCCTTAGAAGTACATGCTCAACCATGTTTATTGCTGCTCAATTTATAATAGCTGGGAAATGGAACCAGCCTAGATGTCCCTCAACAGATGAGTGGATAATGAAGATGTGGTACATTTATACAATGGAGTTCTACTCAGCGGTAAAGAAAAATGAAGTTATGAAATTTGCAGAAAAATGGATGGACCTGGAAAGTATTATACTAAGTCAGGTAACCCAGGCCCAGAAAGCCAAGCGCCACATGTTCTCTCTCATATGGGGATCCTAGCTACAGATGACTGGGCTTCTGTGTGAGAATGAAAATACTTAGTAGCAGAGGCCAGTAAGTTGAAAAGGAGACATAAAGGGTGGAGAAAGGAATGGAGGAGGATACTTAATAGGTTGATATTGTATATATGTAATTACAATGATTGTAATGGGGAGGTAATATGATTGAGAATGGAATTTCAAACGGGAAAGTGTGGGGGTGGGGAGGGAGGGAATTACCATGGGATATATTTTATAATCATGGAAAATGTTAATAAAAATTAAAAAAAAATAAATAAATAATATGACAGAGTCAGCTGCAGAAAGACAGCTTCACACACCTAGAGGTGCAAAATCACCATGCCAGGAATTAGGAATGTAAGCATTGCTTTCAATTTTTAATTGGGTACCTACAGGAGTGCTAAATATGTCTGAGGGGACTACAGAGTGAAAGGGAAGATTTAGTACTCACCTCGGGTTTCCCCTTTTGGGGCATTTCTATAGGGCCATAGCCAGAAAGGATGGGGGAGAAATCACTTTCAGTGTATTTAAATAAATATCTATTCTAACTCGAAAAAAATATATATATATAAGAAATATTGCCTGTTTATTTATACTTTCCTTCTTCAAAACAGTTTTATTTAAGATATAAGCTTTCTGTTTTATTTCTATTAAGTCATATCTTTTTTAAGATTAAGATTAAAGATCAAAAAAAAAAAAAAAGCCAGACTTTAACAGTGTAAGGATGCATGGCTTTAATCTCTAATTTGACAGACAAAAGAAATTGTAAATTTAAGGCCAATCTAGGGCTACAGAATGAGTTCCAAGTCAACCTACAATGGAATTAGCTCCTACATCAAATTTCAACAAGTTTGTAGATGAGGGCTGTTGCAGTCAGGTTTGCATTACTGGTAGAAGTCACCTAACTAAGAGCAGCTTGTGAGGAAAAAGGGGTTTATTTTGGCTTATAGGCTCGAGGGGAAGCACCAGGATGGCAGGGGAAGATGATGGCATGAGGAAGAGGGTGGACATCACGCCCTGGCCAATATAAGGTAGACAATAGCAACAGGAGAGTGTGCCAAACGCTGGCATGGGGAAACTGCCTATAGCACCCATAAGCCTGCTCCCAACCATACACTGCCTCCAGAAGGCATTAATTCTCAAATCACTCAGCTGGGAACCTCACATTCAGACCACTTAAGTTTATGGTAGACACCTGAATCAAACCACCACAGGAACTGAGAAAAGACAAAAAAAATCTAATCTATATATTTTTGCTAAGCCATATAGAATTATTTTAGTACTTAACATTAAAACAAACTATACAAAAGAACCAGATTTTAAAATATTTTATAAAGTATATCATCTCTGTAATTCTACAATGTATTTCTTTGTGATTTTTAAATGATAGACATTGAATTAATAAATATAAAAATATATACACTGTTTAAAATGTAAATTATTCTTAAAACACTTTCACTGAGAGTTGTTTCCCATTTAGTACCTTAATTTGAGAGAATTATTTTACTACCATGAATATATATATATATATTTTTAAATTTTTTATTTATTTGAGAGCGACAGACACAGAGAGAAAGACAGATAGAGGGAGAGAGAGAGAGAATGGGTGTGCCAGGGCTTCCAGCCTCTGCAAACAAACTCCAGACGCATGCACCCCCTTGTGCATCTGGCTAACGTGGGACCTGGGGAACCGAGCCTCGAACCGGGGTCCTTAGGCTTCACAGGCAAGCGCTTAACCACTAAGCCATCTCTCCAGCCCGTGAATATATTTTTTAAATTGTGTGTTTGTAAGTTTTTCTGCCAGGGGGCAACCCCAGCTGGGGTGAGGTCCTTGAAAATTCAGTGGTGGAAGAATGACAGACACCAGGTTTCTGTTTCAGGTGATTCAGGCATCTCTGTCTTCCTCAAAACCTTGTGTTTTATTTATGCTACTACAGAACAAAAGCAGGCTTATTTTCCAGGAAATATCAAAGCACTCAATTCTCAGCCAAAAAAACATCAGCAAAGTGCTAGACAGACTGTTTCATACAGAAAGGCCATTCTAAATTTCTTATACATTCCTTGCAGCCAAGCTTAGCAAAGTACTTAATTAACCTGTTTGACTAAAGAGTTCTACTGTTCCTTGGATAACAAACACCAAGCAGGGCCTGATGGAGCAAGCCTTGACAAGAAGGGCAATGAACTAGAGCTTACTCATTTTCCATTCTTACTCACTACATGAAAGTTTTCATCATAAATTCCTGCATAGGATAGAGGTGGGTCAATGGGATCAGGAAACCTAAATGCATTTGCCTTAGTGGCCTTTGGAATTTCTGATATTGTAACAGGGGGAACAAGTAATTCTTTTTCCATGACTTTGCAGAGAACTCCTTCTTAGTCATATTCTTATATTTATCTATGGAGCATAAGTCTATACAAATGGTTTTAGTTTAATTTTCTTTCAGCCATCTTATTTCTCTAACAGCAGGCAACAGTTTAAGTTTTCTTTTCTTGAAAGCCTAAAAAAGACAGGAGTGCTATTGCTAATAAGAAAACCAAACACAGGGAACTGAATGGTTTCAGCTCCATCATGAAGCTTCAGCCACGCGGAAACCTCCTGGTAGCCGGAACCATGTCAAATGGCAAGAATGACTTTGCCTCCACCATTTTTCACTGATAATTAATTTAATTTAAAATATTTAGGTTTGGGGCTGGAGAGATGGCTTAGTGGTTAAATGTTTGCCTGTGAAGCCTGAGGACCTCGGTTCGAGGCTCGATTCCCCAGGACCCACGTTAGCCAGATGCACAAGGGAGTGCATGCATCTGGAGTTCGTTTGCAGCAGCTGGAGGCCCTGGCACACCCATTCTCTCTCTGTGTCTGCCTCTTTCTCTCTCTGTCGCTCTCAACTAAATAAATAAAAATGAACAAAAAAATTTTTTTAAAGGATTTATTAAAATATTTAGGTTTGGGCTGGAGAAATGGCTTAATGTTTAAGGCATTTGCCTGCAAAGCCAAAGGACCTTGGTTCAATTCCTCAAGACCCACATAAGACAGATGCACAAGATGGCCTATGCATCTGGAGTTCATTTGCAGTGGCTGGAGGCCCTGGAGTGTCCATTCTCTCTCTCTCTCTTAACTAAATAAATAATAAAATATTTAGGTTTATTGGACATTCATAAATTAAGTACAATCTTTACATCAAACTACCTACTACAATATTAAATGCTTTATAAACAATATACAAGGTTACATCAATATTTAAAAACAGAAATTATGACAATATCTCCATGATGTTTTCCAGTTAACTGTTAAACTTTTGTCCAATAACAAAAGTTAACTTACATGGACAATATGTTAATGCTTATTTTTAAAGTAAAAAGTTATGTAGAGAAAACTATTAATTTAGTCCAAATTCCTTATAAAACACAATATAATTAAAAATTAAACAACATGAGTAATTGATCTTAAATCAAGATTTTATTCTAGCTGGATATGGTAGTGCACACCTTTAATCCCTGTACTCAGGAGGCAGAGGTAGGAGCAACACTGTGAGTTTGAGACCATCCTAAGACTTTGCAGTGAATTTCAGCTCAGCCTGCACTAGAAAGAGATCCTACCTCAACCCCCCCCAATTTTATTCTTAATTCTAATTGCACAAAAGGTCCTTATTGCTTACACTGACCGTCAAAACATGATGGTTCTTGTTTCAAGATTTTCTTCTCTCCCTCATAAGTAAATGCCCTCACCTAGGCTTATTGTATGACATCTTTTCATTTACACATATCCTAAAGACATCTTGAGATAAAAAAAAAAAATACCTTGGCCAGGTAACTACTGCAACTTTAAGAAATAGTAAAATGATACAAGGTCTATAATAATGCTAATTGACAAAAGACTAATCTTTACACAGGCTAAAACTGGTGACATAAAAGACCATGTACCTTGGGTGAAGCTTCTTCAAGATAAATACTCAAGGCTTCTCCAAAGATTTCCTGATAAACATAAACAAACAACTGATGATCTGATCTGATGAGAACTCATGATCTATCTTATGCTCACACTCCCCATAACTTTGCCTGAAATTGAATAAAAGCTGCAAGTACAGTCAGTTCAGGAGACATTAGAGTACATCCCCCTGACACCCCTATAAGTCATATTTTACATGGTGTGTGTTCATTTTGCTATTATCCAAACACCACTGGAAATGTATGCAATGTAGAATCACTGCTAGGAGATGCTGATTACTTTTTATTTCCACCAGAATTCTGTGTGGCACTTGTAGGATCTGTGAATATTAGCTAACAGGAAGGAAGCTTCTGCCACAGCTCCAATTTGATTTCTCTAAGTCCTGTAACTATCAGGTGTGGTGTCTTCATCAATAAGACCTTACCTCTTAGTTCTGGTGAAAAGACAAGAGACATGACAATAAAGTCTGCATTCATTTGGAGTCTTGAAGGCTTCTCTAACAACTCACAGGGTGGTAGCCAATACATGACACTGATAGTATTGTTTAATGATCTGTGGCTCCTAGGAGCAGAATTATCCATTTGTATAAGGTGCTCTCTCTATTTGATTTTTTTTCATTTATATGTTTTACATTAAGTTTACTAAGTAGTAGGTTTTCCCATAGCCTTTCTGCGGCGAACCCCCTGACCAGCAGGAGAAGAATGACCAGCAAACGAAGATCCTTCTTGATCACACTTTATTGGAGAGCCTCTTGGTTAACAGGAAAGCTGATGGTGAGGGGCGAGGAGGGTAGGATTACAGCTGCTTTTATAGGGCCGAGCACTACGGGGCATCTACTGATTGGCTGCCAAAGCTCACCCGCCACCAGGAGCCACGGGATAGGCTTAAGACAAGGTGCGTCAAGTGCATGCGCAACCTCAAGCGAGGTTGGCGCCAAGGCGTTGCCTAAATAAGGAAATGTTTACCTCAAGACTGGCAGGAAGCCAGCGCCATCTTGTAATGGCGTCTGCATTAGCTCCCTACAGTTCCCCCTTTTTTATTAACTTATGGCATAGCTCAGGAAAAATAGCCACCTTCCCGATCAGGTCCGCACCTCATGATGTATTGACCGATCAAGGGAAGAAGTTCAACCTCCCCTTCCTCAGTGCAATGGGACAGATCCCCTGAGAGTGCAAAGGCAGTGGTCAAACGAAAGCTACCAGATCCCTGCCCATCCTCATGCAATGGGTACTCTGAGACCCTGAGGGTGCAAGGGCCAGGGGAGCTATTTGCCTTTTAAAGCTGACAGCCAAATTTGGGGGGAGGAACCACTTTCCAAGGCAGCGAGCGCTTGAGAAATGACCATCTTGTCCCTCCTGGTCTGGGCTCGCAAGCGGCAAACCAACCAGAGGCAAAGTACGCATCCTCCCAGGCAGCACACCAGGAACATTCCCACTCCTACCCATTCCTTAAAATAAGAGAACACTCTTTAGATGGGAATTTAGGGCTGTCTGAGTCTCCAGGGCCACGGTAGTGGAGGAGGCCAAACTATTCAAAGTTTCAGCAGTCTGTACCGAAGTGGCCATGGCCACACTGGCTGCTGTGGCAGCAGCTGTTATTGCGGCCACAGCTGCTATCACCGCTGCCGTGATACCAAAATCTCTTTTTTGTCTGAATAGCGATAGCATGCTGGGGACCTCTACAGGCACGGGGACCCACCGGGGCACCCTAAGGACCATAGCATTCTTGAATACCTTGGCATTCCAGCATTGAGACAAGTAACAGGAAGCATTGGTACCATTACTGAAAGAGAAGTTACTAAGAACAAACAGAAACGGTGGATGAACACACGCCGGCGCAGGGGCAAAGGAAGTATTCCTCCCACAGCCATGTCCAATGTCATTAACACCCTCTTCCACTTGATTCTCCGTATGGAGGGTCCCGGGCACATTATTGCAAGCTACAAGTCCTCCTTGTAACAGTACAAAGGGTGTAAAGTCCGTGCAGCTGCCATTTGTTCCACATAAAATCCACTTTGAAAATGGAGTTGTAAAGAAGCGAGGGAAGACCGTGGCAGAATGGAGCACCGGCATAGGTTTGGGAAAGGTTGACAGAATACCCCAACGTGGCTCTCCTTTAATGGATTCCAGGCACAGGAGGAAGATTATCCACAAGACCTTTATCATCTCTGCCCTGATGGACCTTACTGTCTTCTGGACCCTCCTCCGGAGATCGCTTGACTGTCCTCACCAGCCAGGCTGGAACCCAATGAGGAGAATCCTGTTCCTGTGGAAAAACACAAAAAGCTCCCCTGGATCTTATTAACAAGATCCGGTCCTTTTTATTTATTATCTAAGACATAGAAAGGGCAAGTTCGCTGCAAAATTAAAGACTGAAGTTGTAAAAGAATATTAGACACCAGACTAGCAGAGCGAACAGAAGCAGCAGTCTCTAGGCCAGCAACCGCATTAGCCACATATAAGGAATCCATAAACAAGTTAAAAGAAATAGAGAATGTCTGAAAGACCTCCAAAACAATTAGGCATTCAACAATTTGAGGGGAATCGGGTCTAAACATTCTTACTATAGGCTCCGAGCCCTGCTGTAATAATCCTGCGCAACAACGCAACGGAATAGTCTGCACCTGGTCCAAAATCCTTGACAGCCTGAATCAAATCCTTTAGTTGTTTATAGGGAACTGGTTCATGTCTCCTTTGTTGAGTTACTGGGTCCTCAAAAACGGGAAAAGCGGAGGCCAGCCGCGACCAGGTTTTTGTTTTAATGAAGCGGCATGTGTCCCCAGGGGAGTTATAGGGTGGGGGTGTGGAAGGCTCTATCGATTGTAAAGGACCACACCCTTGGCCTTGAGGCCCCATTGTCAGTAAAGGGCGTCTAGGCTGGGACCTATATTGTTCCCTTTTATAACAGGCGGTGGCCTCCTTTTGTCTTTCCTCTTCCCCTTTAAATAATTTTTTTTCTTCCTCCTCTGCAGAATCGGAGCTAGCCTCCTCATCTGTGTCAAGTACATTTAAATGTGTAAGCTCCTCAATGGGAGGGTAGAGCCTGTCAAAGGCTCCTTTTTCCCCCTCGGGGTGGGGGGGGCAATTATAGATTTCACCTGTTTCTCTGAGCTCATCTTTTAAACTTTTACCTTTGTTTAATCCCTTCTTTTTAATTTTTTTTTCTTTTTCTAGGCCTAGTTTTTGACTCCCCATTTGAATCTGACTCAGAAAGGCTATCCTGATGCCTTGCGAGAACTTCCCGTCCCCTTCTAATAAGTTCCATGTGGTTTTCTTTACTTAAGCAAGAGTGAATCAGCCGCCAAAACGGCAATGTACCCTTACCAATTCTGTCCTCTGAGTTGCCCATGTTGTGCTCACAGCAAACGACAAGGACAATAAGCCACACAGGAATGAAAATAACAAGGATCAGGTAGGGATCTAAGTGAAAAAACATGATGACTGGGGATGACTTACCGACGTCTTTCTCTCCGTGTGTCAAGTACTGGATCCTCTTCGGCCCCTCGCCCGGTGACCACAAAGCACCCAGCATCCCGGGTTTTGGCACCACTTTGCGGTGAACCCCCTGACCATCAGGAGAAGAACGACCAGCAAATGAAGATCCTTCTTGATCACACTTTATTGGAGAGCCTCTTGGTTAACAGGAAAGCTGATGGTGAGGGGCGAGGAGGGTAGGATTACAGCTGCTTTTATAGGGCCGAGCACTACGGGGCATCTACTGATTGGCTGCCAAAGCTCACCTGCCACCAGGAGCCACGGGATAGGCTTAAGACAAGGTGCGTCAAGCGCATGCGCAACCTCAAGCGAGGTTGGCGCCAAGGCGTTGCCTAAATAAGGAAATGTTTACCTCAAGACTGGCAGGAAGCCAGTGCCATCTTGTAATGGCATCTTCATTAGCTCCCTACACCTTTCATATGTTCTAAATTTTGGTTATCCACACCCCAAACTCCCTTTTCTTATTTTCTTACCTTCATCCCTGCTTAATCCTTTGCAACTCCAATATTCTACCCACTATACACACTCTTTTCATATCACTAGTGTTTTACTATCTCATCATTAAGGTCTTCCCCAATTATTAGACCTTTTCTAACATTTTAGTCTCTGTAGAAACTCCCAAGTTTAACTCACAGGCCTGGAGATTAGAAACTAAGATCTGCATATGAAAGAAAATATGCAGTGTTTGTCTTTTAGAGCCTAAGGTACTCTACACAATACATTTTCCAGTCTCATCCATCTTTCTGCAAATTTCATAATTTTGTTTTTCTTCACATTTGAATAAAACTATTGTGTGTATGTACCATATTGTCATTATCCAGTCATTCACTGATGGGCACTTCAGCTGGTTACATTTTTAGATTTTGTGAATAGAGTAGCAATGAATATGGATGAACAAATATTTATTTGTAGTAGGGCATAGAGTTCTTTGGATATAAGCCCAGGAGTGGTAAATCTGGGTCATAAGCGTATTTCTATTTTGCATATTTGGAGGAACATCCACAGTGAGTGGTGGCATTAATTTACATTTCTTCCAGCAGTGAATGAGGGTTTTCTTTCCTCACATCCTTGACAGTCTTTATTGCCATTTGTTTACCTGATGATAGGTATTCTGAATAGGCTGGGATGAAATTTCAAAGTAGTTTGAATTTTCATTTCAATGATGGCTTAGGATGTCAAACAGTTTAAAGAATATTTATTAGCTTTGTAATTCTTATTTTGTGAACTCTGTTTAGTTCAACAGCCCACTTTTTGATTAGGTTTTCATTCTCCTGCTATGTATTTTTTTGTTTTGAATAAATTTTTTAAATGTATTTCTTTGCAAGAAGTGAAACAGAGACAGGGAGAGAGAGAGAGAGAAAGAGAGAGCGAGCTCATCAGGATCTCTAGCCATTGCAAACAAACTCCAGATACATGTGGCACTTTGGGGCTTCCTGTGGGTACTGTGGAATTGAACCCAGATTGTTAGGCTTTGCAAGCAAGTACCTTAACTGCTGAACCATCTCTCCAGGCCCAGTATTTTTTAAATATGTATTCTAGATATAAATCCTCTGTCCATTCAAGATGGTGACCACCTAACACTGCCACACCACCCCGGGAAGGAAAGGCAAGGCATTAAGGATTCACTGGGTCTTTTAGGGGAGAGAAATCTCTAATGGATCACCAGTGGGAGAGTCAGAAGGGAACAAAAACGGAATCAGCTGATTCCCTGGCTCTCAGGTAGCCCACCAGTCCTTCAATCCCCCACCCCCAAACAGCCATGCTAGCCATAATCCCAGCCTCAGGATACTCCTGCACTTAATGCAAGAAAGGGGAACCAGGCCAGGATAGTTCCACTTGCCTCACTGCACAGGGGTGATTGCCCTGCTACCCCACCCATGTGTGAACTCAGGCCGGCTCTGGCCACTGGCCCCCTTGAGCTTGGGCTCCATCCGTCTGCCCACTGCCCATGCACCAACCATTGGCCTGCTCTGCCTATCTGTCCACTTGCCCCTCCAGCTTCCAGTACAAGTGTGAGCTCAGGCCCATTCCACCTGCCCATGTGAGAGCTCAGGCTCCTTCTGCCTGTCCTCCTGCACCAGCTCAGGTCCAAACCCCAGTCTGCCACTGTGGGCTGCCCACCCATCTGCCTGACATGCAGAGCTCAGGTTGCTCCAGTAGCCAGTCCACACACAAGCTCAGGCCTGTTCCAAGTGCCCACACATGAGCTGTGCAGGAGCTCAGGCTGATCTGCCCACCCATGGATGAGCTCAGGACCACTCTGTCCATCTGCTTGCCTGCCTGTGAGCTCAGGCCAGCTTGCCCAAGAGATACCACTTCCTCCACCCATCTAGACCACAGTCCTACTCTCCCTGTGCATACACTGTGATGGGCAGACCACAGCGCAAAAAAAAAAAAAAAAAAAATAACATGAAAAATCAAATGCAAGTAAAACAGTAAGATCATCCAGTCCTACAATGAATGAATCTAATCAAAACATAGAAGAAGCTGGGTGTGGTGGTGCATGCCTTTAATCCCAGCACTTGGGAGGCAGAAGCAGGAGAATTGCCATGAGTTGGAGGCCACCCTGAGACTCCATAGTGAATTCCAGATTAGCCTGGGCTAGAGTGAGACCCTACCTTGAAAAAACAACAACAACAAAACACATAGAAGAGACATTAGAATCAGAACACCAAAAGGAAGCTATGAGCAATGCACTGACCAAGCTACTGGTAGAACTTGCAGAATAGCAACTAAGGACTGATAATCAGGTGGATGCTGCCATCACTAGACTAGACCTAAATCCCACTCATCTACAGCACCTAGCCTGAATCGACCCAAGATGCCAACTTACCCAGCAAGCATCAGGGTGGGTAGGTGGGGAGGGAGGGAGGGCAAGGGAGGGGGTGGGGGACATAAATCTATACCCAAATGGCAATGGTACCATAAAATTCTACATCCTAAAAGGCAGATCAAATGGTTGAAACTTCAGTTGGCACTTAGAGGAAACACCCGAGGTACAAGGCACTGGAGAGGGTACAATGAAGACTGACCTTAATATTCTACAGATTCTCTCTCTCTCTTCTCTCTAACTCTTTAATATTAGTTATCTTTTTCTTCCTTCTCTAAGTGGGCACTGACCTGTAACTCCCATGCGATTGACATGTAAAATGGAGTGACATGGCTGGAAGCTGGAAGAGACTCTGTCTCCAGACAGTCAGAGTGTCTAGTGCCAGAAGGTGCTACATGGGCGACTGGGGGAAAATGACCAACATCTGTCCAAGCAACACATGGTCAAATATACTTAACTGCAAATGACCTGTTGTGATGATCACACAAGTGCAATAGTGGAATACAGCCATGGTGAGAAACCAACTGCTCTTGATTTGGCTAACTGATTTGCTCAGTGGAATGGGACCCATAGCTGGAGCTTGTAAACACATCAGAACCATATCCAAACATGAGCATGCTCTCCATTATCAAGCTACCACCAATTGTGGGCTACAAGCGGGCCTACAACTATTAAATTCTCTATAAAAAAAAATAAGGGTTATCCCATTTATCTGGTGCTAACTTTACTCTCCATTGGAGAATCTGCTTCTCTTTTTCAGATAGAAACAGACCCTAAGGAGAGAACCATCCTATCGCACCTCAAAAGGGCCCCAGATGAAAACTAAGAAAAACTGGCAAAACAAGCAAGGGTGCTATTTTCTTGGTGAACCTGGTACCAGCACAAGGGTGAAGGAGATCAACACAGAGAACAACCAACTCCTGCCAAATCAGATATCCAGAGACACAGACGCTCCCAACAACTTATCATGTAAGCAGACCAAAAATGAATCTAACATGGTTCAGGGAAATTTTGTGGAAGATGGGATGGAAAGAATGTCAGAGCCACACATTGAGTTATGAAACACAGAGACATTTCCTCCTACCCCAAACTGAGAGCTAACTCCACAATGCATGACCCATATACCTCAACAAGGAGGGTCCAGGGGGCGGAGGTAGGGCATGGAGGAGCATAAGAATGGTACCAACTTGACTGTATTCACTGAGTACAAAACTAATTAATAAAAAAAAGAAAAGAAAATGGAAGGAGTTCAAAGACAGTTAAGAGATATGTAAGAGAGTGAAAAAAAAAAAGGACCTCAAAAATAAGCTGCTGATGCTAAATGGAAACATAAAGAAATGCAAGGATGAATTCCAAGAAGCATCAAGAAAATCAAAAAATGATGTGAAAAGGGAACTTGACAGAGGGACGGAAACCATACATAGAAAAGTAGTAGAACATGTAAACCTAATTGAACAAGCCCAAAACTCTTTAGAAGCTCTCAAGAATAGGGTTATCCATGTGGAGAATAGAAACTCTGACCTGGAAGACAAAGACAGAAGAAACAGGTCGAGAGTTCAAAAATTTCAATAAGTTCAAAAATTTCTGTGAACAGAACATGAGGGAATTGTGGGATACCTTTAACATCCTAACATCTGGATCATGGGAATACCAGAAAGGGAAGAAATTCAGACCAAAGGCATGGAGAATTTATTTAACAAAACAATCAAAGAAAATTTTCCCACTCTCTCAAAAGAAAGGCCTATCAAGATACAAGAAGTTAACATAACTCCAAACAAATTGGACCAAAAGAGAAATTGTCCAAGACATAATGTCATTAAGACTAAACATTGACACCAAAGATAAAATCCTAAAAGCAGTGAGGGAAAAACAGCGCATCACTTTTAAAGGTAACCCCATCAGAATTACTTCAGACTCCTCAATGGAGACCCTGAAAGGCAGAAGAGCCTGGAATGAAACGCTGCAAAGTCTACGAACCTATGGCTTCTAATCCAAGTTACTTTACCCAGCAAAATTGTCCCTCATAACAGATGTTGAAAGAAAAACTTTCCATGACAAAACTCAGCTTTACAATTATATGAACACAAAACCAAACCTACAGAGAGTATTTCAGGAAATTGTCTACACAGAAGAATCAAATAATCAACCTTAAATGCCTACAAGAAGCAGATCACAACAACCAGACTCAGAGAACACACACAAAAAACTTCAAAGTCCATGAAAACACCAAACCACATATACCAACACAATATGACAGGGATCAGACCTCACAGTCATTACCCTAAATATTAATGAACTTAATTCACCCATCAAGACACACAAGCAGACAGGGTGAATCAGAAAATTAGACCACTCAATCTGCTGTCTTCAAGAAACCCACCTCACCACGAAAGACAGACACCTCCTCAGGGTAGAAAACAATATTCCAAGCAAATGGGAATAAGAAACAAGCAGGCATATAGCTATACTAATATCGGATAAAATAGACTTCAAACCCAAAATAATCAAAAAAGACAAAGAAGGCTGCTTTATATTAATATCTCTTATTTCTTTCTCTAGTGTATCAGTCTACCTGAGATTCCAAGCACTACTAAATAGCAGTCTTCTTCTTGATATTAGTGAAAATGCTTTAGTGAATTCCATGAGCATGGGGCCACTGCCACATTTCCTTGGCTATGGAGTGAGTTCCTTGGTCAGAAATAATACTGTCTAGAATTCTATGACTGTGGATAAGGCATTCTGTAAGTTCATTTTCTAAGTTGGATAGTAGTTTTGACAAGCACTATATGCAAGAAAAGCAAATTCATGTCTAGAATAATTGTCTATTCCAGTAAGAACCAAACGTTTCTGTTTCCATGATGGAAAAGATTCATTGCAATCAACCTACTAGCAAGTTTCTTGCAGATCACCTGAGGAATGCCAAATATGAGGACTCAGTGTTGGTCTCTGCTACTGGTAGATTTGGCACTCAGAAGCAGCTTAGCCAAGTCTGTCTTACTTAATAGAAGTCCATGTTGTTGGGCTCATGCATAGCCTGAATCCCTGATACCAACATCACTTTGTTCATGGGTACGTTGGGCAATAACAAGAATGGCTGGGGGAAGAAGTTGTACACTTGTAATCAGCTTTGCATTGCTGGCCCAGAACTCTTGACCAACAGCAGTTTATTAGAGGAAAGTATTTATTTTGGCTTACAGACTTGAAAGGAAGCTCCATAATGGCAGAGGAAAATGAAAGAATGAGCAGAAGGTAGGCATCACCTCCTGGCCAACATCAGGTTGACAACAGTAGCCAGAGAGGGTGACAAGTACTGGTAAGGGGAAGCTGGTTGTAACATGCATAAGGCCAGCCCCAACAATACACCTCTTCCAGGAGGTTTCAATTTCCAAATTGCTACCAGGTGGGGACCTAGCTTTTAAAACTCATAAGTTTATGTAGGATGCCTAAATCAACCAACCACAGCCACTATCCACACAATGGGTCAGCTTGTCTATATGATTTTTAAAGTTTTTGCCTATCACCTTCTGATGAGCATTAACATGGGACACAAGTATCTTTTTACCTATTGCCTATTTGGTGAAGTCTTTCCACATACATCTTTCCCAAATGTCTTTCTCATCAATTTTCCAAATGTGTTCCTTCCAAGCCTCAGACCACCCAGCCAAAACATTGGCCATAGCTCATGCATGAATACAACACCACCTTTGTCCATGTTTCTTTTCAAGTAAAATGCACAACCATGTGCACTGCCCAAAGTTCTGCCCATTGTGAAGATTTCCTTTCACCATACTTCAGAGTTGCACCAGAAAGTTGCTGTAATGCTGTGTCTGTTCACTTCTGGGAGGTTCCCACATGATGTGCTGAACCATCTGTAAAATATGCCCTAATTCTATCTAATCAATATACAGAATGCATGGTAACATGAGTAGCAACCATAGGCATTTAGGCAACTTCCCCATAAAACTTATTGGGGTCTTCATGGCTTGCTTGAGCCAGGTTATGTAATACCACATCCACTTGATGATGGACTACTGCTATGCATGTGCAACTTTATGGCCTGGTGGTTCAGATAACACCCACCTCATAGCAGGCATCTTATGTCACATACTGACTTGATGGCCCAATGTCAAGCATTCAGTTTCCATTAAAGCCCAATAGCAAGCCAAGAGCTATCTCTCAAAGGGAGAATAATTGTCTAAAGATGACAGCAGGGCCATTAGAGAAAATCCCTAGAGCCTCTGCTGTGATTCACCTATGGGGGCTCCAAAAAGCATCCTAATCTGCCAATCACAATTCAGGTACCATGGGATCTGCTGGATTATATAGCCCAAGTGGCAGAGCAGTCTGCACAGAAGCCTGAATCTCTTAAAGAGTCTTCTCTTGTTCTGAGCCCTACTGAAAACTAGCAGCTTTCTGAGTCACTTGGCATATGGGATGGGTTAACACACCCAACTGTGCTGCCTCCAAAATCCAAATAGGCCCACTAGGCATTGTATTTCTTTCTTAGTGTCAGAAACAGTCAGGTGTAACACTTTATCTTTCTCCTTAGAAGGAATAGCCCTGGGGCTGGAGAGATGGCTTAGCTGTTAAGCACTTGCCTGTGAAGCCTAAGGATCCCCGTTCGAGGCTCAGTTCCCCAGGTCCCACGTTAGCCAGATGCACAAGGGGGTGCATGCGTCTGGAGTTCGTTTGCAGAGGCTGGAAGCCCTGGCGTGCCCATTCTCTCTCTTCCTCTATCTGTCTTTCTCTCTTTGTCTGTTGCTCTCAAATAAATAAATAAATAAATAAATAAATAAATAAATAAATAAATAAATAAAAAGGAATAGCCCTGTATGCCCCACACCACTGAACTCCTAGAAATTTCAATGAGGTGGAAAGTGTATTATAAATGTGCATGAAAATGGTATAATTAAACACATTCTTGTGTAAAATTAATGCATACTAACCTAAAAATGCTTTAAAATGAGCCTTAATAACTGTTCTTGGAATTTGGGAATGCAATGACCAGTGCAGCTGGTCAGGGAAAACTGGAGGATTAGAAGGAAAGAAAGTCAGACACAAGTAATAGAGTCAAAGCTGGGATTAAGTGGTCTGCAGGCTCTAATGGAGACACTGCAGCACTGCCTAACCAACCCTGGATTATTTTATACACACTCAGTTGGCAAAACCTTTCTTTTATCAGATATAGAAAAAGCACGGGAATGGGGGTGACCAGGTCAAGTGATGTAGGAATGAGGCAGCTGCAGACTTTGCCTGCATATACTGTCTTCTGCACAAGATCAGTCCTATACAGTCCAAGAGGAGGGATTAAGGAGTGCCTGCGCTTCACACCAGTCTCTTCGGGTTCAACTTAAAGTAGACGTAGCTGTGCCCATGTCAATGGCTTCTACTGATTGTGATTCTGATTGTGGCTTTCTACACTGGGACATAGATTTTCACATGAATTTTCACTGGGAAGAAGTGTTTGGAGCATGAAATTTTTTTTTTAATTTTATTCATTTATTTATTTGAGAGCGACAGACACAGAGAGAAAGACAGATAGAGGGAGAGAGAATGGGCGCGCCAGGGCTTCCAGCCTCTGCAAACGAACTCCAGACGCGTGTGCCCCCTTGTGCATCTGGCTAACGTGGGACCTTGGGAACCGAGCCTCGAACCGGGGTCCTTAGGCTTCACAGGCAAGCGCTTAACTGCTAAGCCATCTCTCCAGCCCATGGAGCATTAAATTTTTATAGTCAATATTCACCTAAAGACCCCTCCATGATGGATAGTGGAGCCAAAATAAGGATTCAGATCCTCAAGATAGATTATGATGACTGTGGAGTACTGAATGAAGGCACACATCAACCAAGATCTACTTGAAGTGTTCACTTCTATGAGGACAAACCTATCTTTTGTTTTATTTTGTTTTTAGGTTTTCGTGGTAGGATCTCACTCTAGCCCAGGCTGACCTGGAATTCACTATGGAGTCTCAGGGTGGCCTCCAACTCATGGTAATCCTCCTACCTCTGCCTCCCCAGTGCTGGGATTAAAGGCGTGTGACACCACATCCGGCAAACCTACCTTTTGTAGCTGAAAGCATGGTTGCTTGAAAATACATGGATTCTGTCTGGAGTGATAGAATTCCTATGAGTTTGACATCATTACCTCCTTCTTACACAGAAGAAAATTAACGCTATAGTATCCATGTAATGTTTACAAAGTCATGAACATATTAAAAGATGATAACAGAACCTGACCCAGATTGAGTTCAACATTCTCGGTGTTGTGTTCCTTTGTGTGTGTGTGTGTACACTCTCAAATCACTGAATTAGGACACTAAGCAAATGGTTATAGTTTCCATGAAAATATCAATGAGTCAATTCTCATTAATTATTTAGCCCAACTTTTACCAAAATATCCTGAAAACATAATCAATTTCACTACTCTGTGATAAGCATGGACATAGTACAGTCATCAATAGATCGTGTGCTCATAGATTTTCAGATGGGCAAACATTAACCAATAATTTGGTTTTGCATTTCTGAATTTTATGAAACAAATTCATTTTTATCCTGCTGAAATGATGTTATTATAAGGAAAACAGTCTCCAACCTGTACAAAAAACATTAGGGATACCTTGGCTCAAGACCTAGCTCTTTCCAGTATGTAATAGTGGGCACGTTAGTGCCTCTGTAAAGCATGGAACACAACCAGTCAAGCACCTCTTTGCAGAATTGTGGTCCTAATTAAATGAGGTAACGGATGATTGACTTATGGTGAACTTTGTTTTACAATTTCTATTAAGATACAAGTCTCTTTAAACACACACACACACACACTTCCAAAGTACCATTTTAAAAGCACACTTGACTCAGGGACTTTAAAATTTATTTATTTATTTATTTGTATTTGTTTATTTGAGGATGTCAGACAGACAAAGAGGGAGAGAGAGAGAGAGAAAGAGAGAGAGAGGGAGGGAAGGAGAGAGAGGGAGAATGGGTGCATCAGGGCCTCCAGCCACTGCAAACAAACTTCAAATGCATGTGCCATCTTGTGCATCTGGCTTACGTGGGTACTGGGGAAATTGAGCCTTGAACCAGGATCCTTAGGCTTCACAGGCAAGCACTTAACCACCAAGACATCTCTCCAGCTCCTATTTTGTTTTAAATATTTCTTTATGTTTATTTGTTTATTTTTCATGGACTTTAAAAAGAGATTTATTTTTATTTTTATTTATTTATTCATTTGACAGAGAAAGAGGGAGAGAGAGAGAAAGAAAGACAATGAACGGGTGCGCCAAGGTCTCCAGCCACTGCAAAAGAACTCCAGACTCATGTGCCCCTTGAGCATCTGGCTAATGTAGGTTTTGCGGAAATCAAACCTAGGTCCTTTGGCTTTGTAGGCAGTTGCCTTAACCACTAAGCCATTCCTTCAGCCCAACTCAGAGTATTTTGTTCTTAAATGTAGTGTGTGGCACCTAACAGTGTGTGATCTCTCCTTCAACCTTTTAAATTGTCCATCAGAGCTGTGGACAGAAGGCAATGGCAGTACCAATGCTGAGTCACTGAAAGGGGTTGACAACACCTGGGCAATGAGGAAAAAAAAATCATCCTGGCACTTAAAACTGCCCAGAGAAAACACAGGCGGGATCTGCAAGCTTGTTTTTACTGGCATCATGTACAAGTCACATCTGCTCTCTAGGTGAAAAAATCCAAACTAAACCTTGCTAAAGAGAATTTAATTTCACATGTTCAGTCCCCTATGGAGTAAAGGGGGGAACTTAATACATATATTGTCTTGTCTCAAAAGGGGATTATTTTTTCTAAGAATCCTTTGATAAGTGAATTTCATTTGGCTTTGGAAACAAGGTGCAAGTTTAAAGAAATGAAAGCTACAAGTATAGAACAGAAGCATTTCTGGTGGTGATGAGAAAAGGAGTCTCTATATCCCTTTAAGGAATGAAAGCCAATCATTTAGAGAAAGCCTTGGACTAAGTCCCTGAACAGAGCAGGAGTGAAGCAAGCTTTGCGGGGAAAAGCTTCAGCTATGGCTTGAGGATGCTCCTAATTAGTCTCTACCCTCCTCAGAGTGCTGTTTTTGTTCATGAGAAATAAAGACCTAAACCTAGAAGCAAATAGAGTTGCCATTAAATTAACAAAAGTAGCATTGCTCAGCATCACACAAGAGCAAGTGCAACAAGGAAATATCAGATATGTGAATGGCTAGTTAGGCAAACAATTGAAGTGATCTGCAAGAGAAGTGGCCTTTAGTGAAAGCAACATAGAATTTCACTGAAGAAATTTTAACTAAAATCAAAACAAAGACAACTAACTTTTGGAAACAGTTTTGTTGTACATATGACTATTTATCTGAACAAATTATCCCACATTGCTCCTAAAACCAAAACCAAGACTTTCACCAGTGTTGGAAGGAACTGAGAATCACCTGAAGAATTTATATGTTTTTCTTGTATGGAAAAAAAATTTGAATGTCTGATATAAATTTCAATAGGTTTATCTACCTAGTGTTCTAAAGATGTGTTGTTTACTTGCCACACATCTTTTAAAATATTTTATTTTTATTTATTTATTTGAAAGAGTGGGGGGTATGAGAATGGGTATGCCAGGGCCTCCAGCACCTGAAAACAAACTCCAGAAGCATTTACCACCTTTTGCGTCTGGCTTATGTGGGTCCTGGTGAGTCAAACCTGGGTCATTTGGCTTTGTAGGCCAGCTCCTTAAATGCTAAGCCATCTCTCCAGCCCCACACCTATCTTTTTTAACACAATATTTATCCAATTGCTAAAGCATTAATCTTGTGTTTTATATCATATGAGGGTCCATTCTAAATATTCTTAATAATATCTTATAGTAGACCAGTCGTATGCCTGAAGTCCCAGCACTGGGGATACTAAGGATGAATCATGAGTTCCTGTCCAGCCTAGGATATACAAAGCAAGATGTTGTCTGAGCAACCTATAACAAAAAAGTTTGTTGTATGAGAAACTGTTTTAACTTTATGGCTTCCTTACATTTTTTTCTCTTCTGGCAGTTTTATTTAAGGCAGAAACAAAGAACCAAAGAAAATAAGGAAAAAAGAAGAATGCTCCCATTTCTGCCAAAGAACACAGTACACAACTGTGGTGGTTTGATTCAGGTGTCCCCAATAAATTTAGGTGTTCTGAATACTAAGTTCCCAGCTGATGGAGATTTGGAAATTAATACCTCCTGGAGGGCATATGGGTGTTATAGCCAGTTTCCCAATGCCAGTGTTTGACACACTCTTCTGTTGCTGTTGTCCACCTTATGTTGGCCAGGGGGTGAGGTCTACCCTCTCTCTGCTCATGACATCATTTTCCCTCGAGCTTCCCCTGGAGCCTGAAAACCAAAATAAAGCTCTTTTTTTTTTTTTTTTCCAGAAGCTGCTCTTGGTTAGTTATTTCTACCAGCAATGCGAACCAGACTGCAACAGTAAAGTGGTACTGAGGAGTGGGATTGCTGCTAGACATCTGACTGTGTGGCTTTGACCTTTTGGAGCTGATTTTCAAGAGGAATGTGTGAGGATTTGAAACCTTGGCCTAAGAGATGCCTTGCAGTGCTGTAAGTGCAGTTTGATGGACTAGTCTGGTCAGAGCTGCAAGACCTGAATGCAGTAAGAACTATGGACTGTGAGGTTTGGCTTATGAGGATGAGAAAGAGTTTTACTTGGACTGGGCTAGCAGTTTCTGTGGGAAGCTTGCTCTTATGCTCATGTCCTGAGAAGTTGTGCAGAGTTATTTTGCATAGAAATGAACTGGTGTGAGCAGAGGGATATGGCACAGAAAAAAAAAAATCTTTGGGTGAACTGTTGCCCACTCAGCTGCAACTGAGACATTACAGCCTTTGAGACTAGGCTAGCTGATCTGCGCAGGGGCAATAGGAAGACTGTCGATTCTTTTGAAGGGGCCTGGGTGCTCAAGGAGTGTCCTGTTCTTCAAAGTCCACTTTATTCCCCCCTGGATTAACAAATTGGCACCCTACCTGGTATTGTGTAGTATAAGAAATGCAGGAAAGAGAGGGTCATTGATTTTTCAATATGGTCTTAAGTTTTGGAAATGGCCATGGGCAGTGTGAAGCAGGTTTTGTTGGTTTCCTGCATGGAGACCCCATGGGGCAGCAAGGATGAACCATGGAGTGCAGTGGAGACTCAGTGGAGATGCTGAGACCACAAGATGGCTGCCAAGGACAGCTGCAGGCCCTGATGAAGTTTTCCAGGACTTTGAGTAGCCTAGCTGGAGGGGTGGAATTTGAATGCCAGACACTTGTAGCTATTTAGAATTATCGGACTTGAAGATTTGTCACTGGCAAGAGTTGTTGTACTTAAAGCTACAGAGTTTGATGTGTGCCCTGGTTGTTTTAAATCTTGTATTGGTTGAAGGTGTCTTTGCTATGCCCAAAGCCATCCTTTGCAGTGTGAATATTTATTGTGTGCCATTATGGTTTTTTTGAGGTTATTTTTTGGTATTATGGCTCAGTTAAAAGATCTTGGACTATGGGATGTGTTGCAGTCCAGTTCACATTGTTGGTAGAAATCACCCAACCAAGAGAAGATTTTGGGAAAAAGAGATTTATTTTGGCTTACAGGCTCGAGGGTAAGCTTCATGATGGCAGGGGAAAATGATGGCATGAGCAGAAGGTGGACATCACCCCCTGGCCAACATAAGATGGACCACGGCAACAGGAGGGTGTGCCAAACATTGGCATGGGGAAACTGGCTATAAAGCCCATAAGCCCGGCCCCAACAATACATTCTCTCCAGGAGGCATTAATTCCCAAATCTCCATCAGCTGGGAACCTAGCATTCAGAACACCTAAGATTATGGGGGACACCTGAATCAAACCAGCACATTCTGCCCCTGGCCCCCATAAACTGATAATCATACATGATGTAAAATACAATGCATTTATCTCGTTTTAAAAGTCACATAGTTTTTATCAATCCCAATGATGTGGAAACATCCCCATAGTTCAAGATCTTTTAACTGAGCCATAATACCAAAAAATAACCTCAAAAAACCCATAATGGCACAGAATAAATATTCACACTGTAATAGATGGCAATGGGCATAGCAAAGAAACATTCAACCAATACAAGATTTAAACAACTATGGCAAACATCAAACTGTAGCTTCAAGTCCAACAACTCTAGCCAGTGACAAATCTTCAAGTCCGATAATTCTAACCAGCAGCAAGTCTCTGGCTTTCCAATTCCGCCCCTCCAGCTAGGCTACTCACAGTCTTGGAAAACTTCATCGGGGCTGGCATCTCCTTGGCAGACATCTCATGGTCCCGGCATCTCCACTGGGTCTCCACTGCAAGCCATAGTTCATCCTCATGGCCCCATGGGGTCTCTATGCAGGCAACCAGCTAACCCGCTTCACACTGCCCATGGCCATTTCCAAAACACAAGACCGTGTTGCAAACTCAATGACCCTCTTTCCAGCATTTTATACTCCATGATACCAGGTAGGTGCCAATTTGTTAATCCAGGGGGGAATAAAGCAGACTTTGAAGAACAAGACACTCCTGGAGCACTCAGGCCCTTTCAAGAGAGTTTACATTCTTGTTGCCCCAGCGCAGGTCAGCTAGCCCAGTCTCAAAGGTTGTAATCTCTAAGTTGCAGCTGAATGGGCAACAGTTCACCCAAAGATTTTTCTTTCTGTGCCATATCCCTCTGCACACACCCGTTCATTTCTACACAAAGCAACCCTGCACAACTTCTCAGGACACGGGCATAAGAGCAAGCTTCCCACACAAACTGCTAGCCCAGTCCAGGCAAAGCTCTTTCTCACCCTCATAAGCCAAACCTCATAGTCCATAGTTCTTACTGCATTCAGGTCTTGTAGCTCTGACCATAATAGTCCATCAAGCTGTACTTACAGCACTGCAAAGCATCTCTTAGGCCAAGGTTTCAACTCCTGCCACATTCCTCTTGAAAATCAGCTCCAAAAGGCCAAAGCCACAGTCAGATGTCAGTCAGCAACCCCACTCCTGGTACCACTTTACTGTTGCAGGCCAGTTCACATTGTTGGTAGAAATCACCCAACCAAGAGAAGATTTTGGGAAAAAGAGATTTATTTTGGCTTAAAGGCTCGAGGGTAAGCTTCATGATGGCAGGGGAAAATGATGGCATGAGCAGAAGGTGGACATCACCCCCTGGCCAACATAAGATGGACCACGGCAACAGGAGGGTGTGCCAAACATTGGCATGGGGAAACTGGCTATAAAGCCCATAAGCCCACCCCCAACAATACATTCTCTCCAGGAGGCATTAATTTCCAAATCTCCATCAGCTGGGAACCTAGCATTCAGAACACCTAAGTTTATGGGGGACACCTGAATCAAACCACCACAGGATGTTTGACTATCATTGGGATTTATAAAAACTATGGGGACTTTTAAAGCAGGATTGAATGCATTGTATTTTACATCATGTATGGATATCAGTTTATGGGGGTCAGGGGCGGAATATGGTGGTTTGATTCAGGTGTCCCCCATAAACTTAGGTGTTCTGAATTCTAGGTTCCCAGCTGATGGAGATTTGGAGATTAACGCCTCCTGGAGGGCATGTATTGTTGGGGGTGGGCTTATGGGTGTTATAGCCAGTTTCCCCATGCCAGTGTTTGGCACACCCTCCTGTTGCTGTTGTTCACCTTATATTGGCCAGGGGGTGATGTCCACCCTCTGCTCATGTCATTATTTTCCCTTGCCATCTTGGAGCTTCCCCTCAAGTCTGAAAGCTGAAATAAAGCTCTTTTTCCCAGAAGCTGCTCTTGGTTGTGTGATTTCTACCAGCAATGTGCACCTGACCTCAACAACAAACTTTTAGCATGCGTGTAAAAAGCCATGATTCCCACATGGCCTGCCCAGAGGATATGGCATAGCTGGTGATTTCAGAAGTTCCTTCACAAAAAAAAAAAAAAAAAAGTTCCTTCACTAGGCGAAGGGTGACAATTATGCTTCTGTTCTGAAGTAGATGAAATACTCAGTTTTGTGAAGAACTGCTATTCCTAGTTATCACAGCTCCTAAGAGAGAACTGTGGGCCATGTGCTGTGCTCTAGTTCTGAGGAACCTCATCAGTGTCAATGGGGTAGAAATCTTGGGACCCCAATCTAGAGGGATGAGGCCTCACAAAAACAGAATACCATGGTCAGCAATAAAGGTATAAAAATACTCAATCTAGCTGGAGAGATGGCTTAGTGGGTTAAGGCACTTGCCTGCAAAGCCAAAGGACCCAGGTTTGATTCCCCAGGACCCATATAAGCCAGCTGCAAAAGGTATCATATGTGTCTGGAGTTTGTTTGCAGTGGCTAGCAGCCCTTGTGCACACATTCTCTCTCTCTCTCTTTTCTCTCAAATCAATAAATAAAAATGAAATATCTTTTAGAATTTAATAGCCTAATACTCAGTTGCAAAATTCCTTATTTTCAGCTAATTTTGGTTGGGAGATTGTTTTTTATAACTGCTTGGATATCCATACTTATTATCAGTCTATTTAAGTGGTTAATCTCATCTTGGCTTAATATTGGTAGAACATATAAATCAAGGAAATCATTTCTTTCAAAGTTTCAAACTTAGTTTAGTATATGTTCTTAAAATATGTCCTATGTTTTTTTTTTTTAATTTCTTTGGTATCTGTTGTAATGGTTCCTTTTTAATCTCTAATTTTATTAATTTTTGTCTCTTTTCTGTCTTTTAGTCATATTTGCTAAGGATTTATCAATCTTGTTTATTCTTTCAAAGAATCAACTCTTTGTTTAATTGATTCTTTTTATTGTTTTTTGTTTCTGTTTCATTAATTTGTATCCTAATCTTTATTACTTTTTTTCCTTTCTACTGATTTTTGGTTTACCTTGTTTTTCTTTTTCCAAGGCCATAAGGTGAAGCATTAAGTTGTTTACTTGCAAACTTGCTAATTTCTTATGATAGGCATTTATTGCTATAATTTTCCCCCTTTGGACTGCCTTCATTGTGTTCCAAAGGTTTTGTTATGTTGTGTTATCACTGTGATTTGATTCTGAGTTTAATTTCCTTCTTGCTTTCTTTATCGACCCATTGATCATTTAGTTGTGTATTGTTTAATTTCCATAATTTTTTGTATACTCTATAGCTTTTCTTACTGTTGATTTGTAGTTTGATTCCATTTTGATCAGATAGAATATAAGGAATGATTTCAATTTTCCTGTACTTGTTAAGGTTTGCTTTGTGTCCTACTATATGATCTATTTCAGAGACTGTTCCATGTGCTGCTGAAAAGAATGTGTATTCTGCAGCATTTGGGTGAAATGTTCTATAGATATCTCCAGGTCCATTTGTTCTAAGACCTCATTTAATCTGTATCTTCTCTGTTTATTTATTTATTTTTGCTGAGATTATCTGCCAATTGATGAGAATGGGGGTTTAATGTCACCCACTATACCTATATTTGTTGTTACCTGTGACCTTAATTCTAATAACATTTGGTGAAATTGAGAGCCTCCATGTTAGTTGCATATATGCTTAGGATTGTAATCTCCTGCTGAAGTGTTCCTTTAATCAGTGTAAAGTGACCTTTATCTTTCCTAAGTAATGTTGGTTTGACGTGTATTGTCAGGTATTAGGATAGTGACACCTGCTTGTTTTCTAGACCCATTTGCTTGAAACATTGTTTTTCAACTTTTCATACTAAGATAGTATCTTTCTTTTAAAGAAAGGGGGTTTTCTTGGAGGCAACAAATTAAAGGATCCTGCTTTTTTCCAGTCTTCAAACCTGTATCTTTTGGTTGAGGCATTGAGGCCATTGATATTAAGAGTTATTATTGAAATGTATGTATTTATACTTGCCATTTTTCTTGTTTTGGTTTTTCGGTAACTATCTTGTATTATCTATTATTTGAGTATGGATTACTTTTTTCCTAGTTCTTTCTGTGTATGCTTTTCTTTCTCTTCACCATGGAGGATCCTTTCAAGTATTTTCTGTAGACCTGGTTGAGTGTTCATATATTCCTTTAGCCTGCTTTGTTATGGAATGTCCTTATTTCTCCATATATTTGGATGGATAGCTTTGCAGTATAAAGTAATCTTGGTTGGCAGATATTATCATTCAGAACTTGGAATACATCATTCAAAGACTTTCTGGCTTTTAAAATTTATTTTCAGTAATGTGCTGTTACCCTCATGGGCTTGCCTTTGTATGTGACATTATTTTTCTCTCTAACTGCTTTCAGTATATTTTCTTTGGTTTGTGTATTTTTTAGATTAATTATAATATGAAAGTGAGAGCATCTTTCCTGATTTTGTCTGTTTGGCATTCTAAAGGCTTTTTGTCCAATTTGGGGGAAATTTTCACCTATGGTTTTGTTGAATATACCTGTTATGCCTTTGGAGTGAAATTGTTCTCCTTCTACTATGCCCTGAATTTTTATGTTTGATCTTTTCATTGTGCACCAAATGTCTTGAAATTCTCATTCTTGCCTTCCTGTTACATTCACTTTCTTTTTGTTGGACTGTATTAGATCTGCCTCCTGGTCTTCAAGTTTAGATATTCTGTCCTCTTCTTGATCCATTGTAATAGCAACATTTTCTATAGAGCTTTCTATTTGGCTTACTCTGTTTTTCATTTCTAATATTTCTGACTGTTAAATTTTCATTACTTCAGGCTGGAGAGATGGCTTAGAGGTTAAGTGCTTGCCTGTGAAGCCTAAGGACCCTGGTTCAAGGCTCAATTCCCCAGGACCCATGTTAGCCAGATACACAAGGGGGCGCATGTGTCTGGAGTTTGTTTGCAGTGGCTAGAGGCCCTGGGGTGCCCATTCTCTCTCTCTCTCTCTCTCTCTCTCTCTGTCTGTCTCTTCCTCTCTCTGTCACTCTCAAATAAACAAATAAAACAAACAAACAAAAGAAAGGCAATATCATCAGGTTAAAAAAAGTTTTCATTATTTCATTTCCTTACTCATGTCTTATATTGACCTTCTTATTTCTTTTTATTTATTTATTTATTTTTATAGTTAATGAATACAGCCAAGTTGGTACCATTCTTAGCTTCTTCCTTGTCTTCCCTCCTCCACAGGAACCTTCCTTGTTGGGGTATATGGTCTGTACATTGTAGGGTGAGTCTTTAGTTTTGGGTATGACAAAATGTCTCCGTGTCATGACCCACTGTGTGGCTCTGACATTCTTTCAGCCCCCTGTTCCACAAATTTCCCTGAGCCATGTTGGGTTTCATTAGGTTGAGACCTTGGGTGCCACTGTGTCTCTGGATGTCTGGTTTGGTAGGTGTTGATTGTTCTCTTTGTCTATCTCCTTCACCCTTGTTCGGGTACCCAGTTAGCCAAGAAAATAGCATTCTTACATGTTTTCCCAATTATTCTTAGTTTCAGCTGGGACCCTTTTGAGGTATGATGGTATGGTTCTCCCCTTAGGATCTGCATCTATCTGAAAATGAGAAGCAGATTCACCAACAGAGAGTAAAGTTAGCACTAAGTAAATGTAATAACCATTGTTTTTATTTTATTATTTATTTATTTATTTATTTATTTGAGAGTGACAGACACAGAGAGAAAGACAGATAGAGGGAGAGAGAGAGAATGAGCGTGCCAGGGCTTCCAGCCTCTGCAAACGAACTCCAGATGCATGCGCCCCCTTGTGCATCTGGCTAACGTGGGACCTGGGGAACCGAGCCTCGAACCGGGGTCCTTAGGCTTCACAGGCAAGCGGTTAACCACTAAGCCATCTCTCCAGCCCACCATTGTTTTTTAGAGAGTTTAGTGAAGAGTGGGTTCATTTTTGGATATGGTTCTCACTTGTTTCCCAGCTCCAGCTATGGCTTCCATTCCACTGAGCAGAGCAGTTAGCCAAATCAAGAGCAATTGGTTTCCCACCATGGCTATACGCCACTATTGCACTTGTTTGACCTCCTTATTTCATTAAGTTGGAGTCCTGTGTTCTCCTTCATGAGTTTGTTTTTTTCTTTGATTCATTTTTTCTTTGATTTCTTTGAGTATAGGTATAATGATTTCTTTTTAAATCTTAGACATTTCATCTAAAATAGTTTCACTTGGGATCATTTCTGATGGATTTATAATTTTTGGTGGGATTGTATTGTCATGACTTTTTTGTGTTTCTTGTACTATAATGTAAAGAATTTTTACATCTTGAGTTAATTTGATGCTAGGGTTTTCTAATTATTTGCAATGTACTTAGCCATGGAAATCCAACTTTATATACCTCCAGGGTAGGAGTTTGAAGTGCCAAGTGTAGCTCTTATACTAAAAAACAAAACAAACAAAAAAAAGCAAATAAACAAACAACAACAAAAACAGCAGAAATGACCCTCAGTGTTGAGTTTGCCTGCTATTCAAATATTCTAGTAGACTGTGTGGAGCTATTTACTGCCAAATTCTGAAATTCAACTAGGCAATATACACATTCAATCCAAACCAGCACAGAGTGTTTATTCAAGAGTAGAGATTAAAACCGATAATATAGTAAAGCCAAAGTTCCTAAGGGTATGTATTGCCCCACACCCTTAATCCGGTCAACTGGAAAGTTGAGATTTCTGGTTAGATCCTGACCCCAATAATGACAGAAAAAAAAAAAAAAAAAAAAAGCAAATGCCCTGTGAATCAGGAAACATCAAACATCAGGAATTAGGAAACATCAAGATGATGCATCCTGGCAATCAATAATAAGAGGCAACCTTTAGTGAGCATTTACTATGTGGGAAGACATCAGTGGAGACACTTTACATACTTTATCCTGTTTAATCATTACCAGAATCCTAGGAGGTAAGCATGATATTGAGCATGCCAAGAGGTACAGTGGGCCAACAGAGTGGAAGAGCACTCAAGGGTCCTAGAAAGCAGTCTGGAATTTCTGTTTATAGAGTTGTTAAGAGAGGACTCGCTGGTTGGTAGGGACATAGTTTGGATTGACAGGTCTATGTTATATAACCTTTTCACTATTAACATGTTTCTTCTCATGTTGCATCTGATTTTAATAATATGTACACCCAGTTATCCACAGGAATGAATTGGTAAATAGGAGCTTCTCCATAAAAGTTTGTTTACAGGACATAATTAGCCTTATTGTGCATGTAGCCCATATTAGTACATACTAGATGGGTGGCCCCATGATGTTTCAATTCTGATTTATATGAGAATATATTTAAATAGAAACTGATCACAAATAGTGGTTTCTAAGGGTGTCAAACCCTATTTCCTTGTTTGAAAGTGGGGTATAGATGTAGCTTGGTGGAGGTAGGAGTCCCAGGTTCCTAGCAAGTGTGTTGTGAGGAAAGGGGTGTGCTTTTTGCCCAAACCAAGCTGTATTCTGGATTGTTAAACTGTTTTTATGATTGCCTGACTCAGTGTGGTGGTGTCCTGACATATCTGATATTGAATGAGTCTCATTTTAACGTCCAATTAAGCTGGTCATGGTGTGTCATGTCTATGATTTCAGAAGGCTGAGGCAGCAGCTTTTCATGAGTTCAAACTCATACCTATTAACCCAGACCTCAGGATGCTGAGACAGGTGAAATGTTATGAGTTTGAGGCCAACCAGACCTATGGAAAGAGGGCAAAAAAAAAAAACAAAACAAACAAACATATAATTATGCTGGCAAAATTGGGATGACTGCCTGAACCAAGCTGCACATATACTTCACTCTAAAACTACAATAGTTTTCTTCTCTCCTATCATTCAAAATCACAATTATTTTTCTACTCTAGTCATTCTCTTATCATCATAACCAATACCTTGCACTTAAAATTAGGAATTTTGAATTTAAGCATAAAAAATAGGTATCTCCAAAAAAAAATAAAAATAAATTAAAAAAATAGGTATTTCCAGTGTAGAAATGGAACCAATGAGATACAAATGAGTATTATTTGTTGTTTTTATTTCTAAAAATTGTTTATAGAAACTATATGGCAATGGATAAAGAAAACGTAAGAGTATACTTCCTAAATTTCATCATTCCTAAAGATTTTTATGCCTCTCATTTCTTTGTTTGTGGGCTTTGTAAGTCTTGTGGTCTTTGTCCCATAAGGTATAGCAAGAGTGCAGGTAAACAGTAGGTATGGCTGCAAGTAGGTATGAGCTCCTTGTGTTGAGGCTTGAGAAGGAAAGAAAAAGGATCAGGACCATGGCAGTGGTAACTTGCCAGTGTCAAGAGCAGTTATGGCAACTCCTATGTAATAGTGGCATTTGTAAATGGATAAGGGCAACACCCAGGAAGGGCATGGTGATCAGGGGCTAGGCCTATCAAGCATGATCATGATATCAAAATAAGGCACCAAGACCAAGAGAGGTAAAACCTGAGAATGAGAGGAAGTTAAAATAGTGATAGAGAAAAAGAACCCCACATGCAATGGTGCCATGTAGATCATCTTCAGTTTAAAGGGCTATAGTTTTCCCAAATAGCTTTTCTCTTTTCAATTTCTCTCAAGTAAAACAAATCAGAATTCTGAACAGAATATAAATAGTACATCTGAATGATATGTGAGTAAGTTATGCTGGACACATAGATATGCAATGATGGTGATAAAAAGCTTGTTGACCCAGATCACAGAAAATACCATCTACTTTTATGAGCATATTCATCAGGAAATACATGATACATGATGGGCTAAAAGCAGAATTAGAGATGCCTAAGAATGGAACTTCCAAAAGAAGCCTCTAACATGATACCATTTCCTACATGAGAACCTCTTCATTCCTACCCTAGTTTCTGCATTATGGAATGGTCAGTGGATCCCTTTTGTTCTTTATCTCTCATGATTTGGGCATTTTGTGATTGCATGCTGGGCCCAATGGCATTTTCCTACCCAGTATAAACTTTTCTTCTATCTTGAAATTCTATGACCCAACCACTTTATTATTTTTTTGATTAGGTCTATTCTATAGGACAGAAGTTGAGCTTCAGCTTTCTACCAGTGAATTAATTCCCTTAGAGTTGCATGCCTTTTCTTCTGATAGGTTAGTCTTAGAGAATTAGCTCTCTAGTTGCCTCAAAATTGAAATTACAGAGGTTTATGGAATAGTGATTGATATAGAGAATATTTAACAATTTTATCATCAATCACATGTTGCATTTATTCCTGGTGATACAAAATATATAAATTATTTTCATTTAATTTCTAATACTCAGACATATGGTAAAAAATAACCAAAGCATTAATGGACAGTTGTAAGCAGTCAAGAAACTGAATATTAAAATAATAAAAGCCCACTACCAGACAGCTAGAAGTTTAATCACAAAAAAATTCACTGCTGATGAGGATGCAAAAACAAGAGTGAAAAACTATGCCCTTTAAAAATACATCTGGAAATATCTATTAAAAATGTAAAAAGCTCATATCTTTAAACCCAGCAACCCTCCTCATTGGAAATCACCCATAGAAATGAAAACCAGTATGTAAGGTGATATAAACAGGGATAATTATTCTAGATTTCATCACAGTGAAACACTGACACAGAGGGAATGACAGTGAATGGATTGTGGTATACTTCTCCCATGTGTGCTGTACAACTTCTGCTCCACCAAGGTAGAGAAACTTCAACAAAAGCATTTCGTTGTAGAACTATGTATATAATATTATCCTGCCTCTGACCAACAGTGACTAAATGAAACCTCATATATATGTATGATTAAATGAGCATGAAGATATACAGAGAAACATACATAGGAGGTTTATAACATCAATCTCTTAGAGGTGGCAAAAGAGAAGGAAAATAATAGGGAAGAGAGCTGGGTTTCAGGATCACTTTTGTTTCTGGCTTTACATAGATACTGGGATACTAGGTCAGCAAGCACCTCTAAGTGCCAAGCCATCTCCCCAGTCCCCAAATTATAGTTTGGTATTATTCAAAATATGTGATATTACATCAGTATATGCATATGCATAAGCAGATGCAACAAAGGAAATAATAACTACACAACCCTTTTTTATTTTTTTGAGACAGTCTGTATACCTTCTAGTCCTAAAGCCCAGTGTAGTTTGGAACTCACTATGTAGCCGAGCATGTCCTGAAACGCACAATTCTTCCTCAGCACCCTAATTTCAAGGATTATAGATCTTTACCACCATGTCAGCTTTAAATATTTTTTATAATAGATTGTTTCAGATTATTTTCCATGTCGTTTTTGACACTGTTTTTTAATGAGTATTTCTCATTTATTATCAGGACATTTTTCTTGAGTTAGATGGTTTTACATGTATACACTGTACACAGTTCACGTTTCATGCCATTTATCTTTATTATTTCGGGATATGTATGTATCTGTGTCTTGTCGCTATCTCCCTTCTCACTGTCAAAGTTAGAGGATTACCACACACCTCCATGGATTCTGGCAGTTAAGTGGGATCTGGGGATCCAAATTCAGGTACTTGGGCTAGACTAGCAAGCGCTTTATCCACAAATCTATCACTCCAATTCCACCTGCTACTTAAAAAAAAATATTTGATGAATATAAATCTATGTCTGGATGCTCTGTACATGGTGCCCCATCTTACCTGACATCAGACAATGTACTTATTTTTTTCCCTAGCTCTCTGGCTTTTTCTGAGTGCTATTGTTGTATAGCAAATTTAGGTCAACAAGTCTTGGAAAGCTGAAAATTTAAAGGTGACAGGACCACTCCCCAAGGTATAGGAGCAGTAAGCAGCTGTTGAGAGGCGGACTCTAATGAATGTGGTATAGCAGTTTTCTTTCAGTTGAAACATTCCCTCCTGGTTGGTGGGGAGGTGACTCAGAAGACTCAAGAGGTCAACAATGATAAAGAGGAGACTTAAATGATCACCAGACCCCTCCCTAACATTGAATAAAATGTAAACATCTGCTAGGAATGAAACTGTCCAACCAGCCATGCTGCCTTCAAGTCCTGCCCAAGAAAACCATCTGTAGTGTTCTGTATTTCTGAACATTACACCTAAAATTTTACATGATCATTTCCTATCATTTTTAGCTATCATTTTGAATTTCTATATGAGTTTTGTCATAGTAAATGTTATTATTTCACTCCTTACTCTGCAAACTTAGTAAAGTCTCTGTTTCTTACTTCCTCTTCACTTTGTGTTCAACAAGGTGAATATGAAGCAACTAGAGATGAAGGAAAGTCTGCACATGAAAATATACAGAAAACCAATATAAACTTGAAAAGAGTCTGGGATAGAAAACATTTCAAGGGTATTCTATAGGATACAAATACTTACATGGAAACAGCACAGAGAAGTGGAGCACATAGAAGTTACACAAATTTGCAGAGTCCAAAACAGAACCTTTTCAGAAAGATTGATTGTAGTCCTAAAATAGGAACTGATATTTTGGTGCAGTAAGATATGCACTCTATAAATGAAATGTTCAAATTGGAGACGTCTTCATAATCAGAGAGACAGTGAAAGGACTTAATATGAAAGTAGATCTTGAATCATTTACATCATATTCTTTTTTCATCTTGGATTTTTTTGATGCTGTTTATGCTATGTGTTTTTTTCATTTCAAAACATAGTTGAATGAACTCATGTCCCCTTCATGAATCTGGAGATTGGGATCAAATGATAAATTTTAGGATACAAAGCATGTGTTCTAACCTTCTTTCTGCTTCTCCTGTTTGGGCACCATCTTTCAAACTATCATAAAAAAGCAAGTTTCTAAGGAAATGATTTAAAGTGGATCCTTATTCTTGTTACTGTACGTCACACTTTCACTGTTCACTTTTGACTATGTGGTTCAAGTGTGTATATCAATAAATCCACATGTTTAATAATGAAAAGAATTTTAAATTTTAATCATTTGATCATTCTTGTTTTATATGCCTAAAACAGAGGATAAAAAATTTATTTATCTTCTTAATTCCTCTTTTTTGGAAACTTGTCTTTTTTTTTTTTTTTTTTTTTTTGCTTTTTGGAATCAAAATCCACTTCTAAAAGTAGATGCAACATTAGGTAAAACATGTTGTCATCAAATATTTCCTCCAGAGCTCAAGAGATGGCTCAGCTGCTAAAGGTACTGCTTGCAAAGCCTGATGGACTGGGATTCAATTGTCCAGTACCCATGTAAAGGCAGATACAAAGTATGCATGTGTCAGGAGATCATTTATAATAACACACCCAATAAAATGGCACACCCATTTTATTGCCTTCTCCCCACTCTCAAATAAATAAATATTAAAAATATTTTCTCTTAAACATAATCTTGGTTCCTAACATCAGCCCCTCGTCTCCAAACTAGTGATGTTTCATTTGAGACAATGTAGGTCAGAGAGAAAATAGAAAGCCACCAATACTACCTCTCAAACTTTATCTTCAAAATCAAAGTGGTCACAGTTTTTATGATAATCATCATTTTCTGCCACTTTCTTTCTCTTGTACCTCTTTTCTCTCTTTACCTCTGTCTCTTATCTAGCTACTTCTTTTGAGTTACTAAATCCCCCAAAATTATTTGGGGATGTTGGGTCTAGAAGCAGGACTTTGGTTTACTATATTTATTTATTTTTTTGAATCATTGTTTCGTGGGAGTTTTTCTTCTTTGTTTGGTTTTAATGTTATGACCTTGATTGCATAGAAAATTCCTTAGACACATCTATTTCTTTTGTCCCTCTATAATGATCTGAGTGCTATGCTTTCTATCCAGCTTCTCTTTAACTACCTATTCAATTTAATAAAATAGTAATTATATTTTAGCAGTTTTAAATATGAAATACATATTTGGTACTAATCTAAACCAACTCTGTTACTCAGTCATCTTATTTCCCTAACGTTTTTATCATTTAAATGTAGAAATGACTCACTAAATTCATTAATATTTTGATATCATGAAAGATACATTTTATAGCTTTTTTCTGCAATTTACTATAGCACATTTCAATTACAAGAAAAACAATGAAGTTCCCCATTATGGGAGATGATTATATTCTATGAGCACATACTATAAAAATATAATATATAAATATAATATATAAAAATACAAAACTTGAGATTTTAGAAATTAAATAAAAATTACATATTAGACCTTAAGACATGAGGATTAACAAAGAGAGAAAATTATAAAGTGGATTATGCTAAAGATACCTTAGGTTATGAAGATACTGTGAATGCATCTAAGGAATGATTTCTTACATAATGAGAGCTTCTTTTGCAAATTCACAAAGGAAAAGAGTTTTCAGTCAAACATGAACACCTTATAACTGTGCAGTGCTTATTGAGTATTACTTGCCTATGAATAAACACTTCTTCCTGTAATTTCTTATCCTTTGCTCTTATGAAATACTTAAATGTGCTTTTATTTTACTTCAGAGCACTATTCAATTATTTCCATCTCTGGAAAGCACATAGCACAAAGGACAATTTTCAAAGCTCAAATCATGAAGTAGACACATTTTCATTTCATAAGCTATGTTTCCTCTGTTATCTTGGTAGAGGAAGAAACATATATATACACACATATATGTTTGTGTGTATCCATGTCATGAAAAATAGCTTTAATATTCTTAGAAGTTTCTTCTCAGAGTTTAAATAGATCTCTTGCCCATCATATGTACAGTTTTAGCTCATTTTTAATATTTTGGGTTAATTATATTTTCAAATATTTCAGACTCTTATCTTTACCAGTATCTTTACAGTAAAGAGTAGTTTTATGTAATAATAAAGTGTACACCCCTTTGTGAAGTATTTTTTAAAACAAACAAGAAGAAGGAAACCTCTTGAAAACAGACTAAGATAACTTATAGAGGACAACTGGTGGTGAATAGTAGTGCCTGATTTTTTCATAGGTCCTCTTTCATGTCTCAGAACTACACAAAGGCCTTAGATGGAAGAGATTATCAAGTAAGAGAAATGTCTCTTGGATGGGTCTGTGAGGGCAGTTCCAGTAAGTATTAACTAAAGAAGGAAAATCCTTCTCTCAGAGTGGGTGGCTCTTCCAGCAGTGTACAAAGAAATGTTGAGGAAACACAGGGTCGTTTTGTCTGGCTACCCATGCTACTTTCTGATCCACTTAGTTGCTGCTATCATTTGTGGGCATTGGAACTTGACTTCATCAGCCTTCCAATATGGACTGTAGACCAATGGTTCCCTAGAAATCCTCCAGGTCTTTAGAGCCATGTTACAAATACTGAGCATCTAGCCACATGAACTGAGTAGCTACTGGTTTCTCAGCCTCTCCAACCTGCAGGCAGCCATGGTTGCACTGCTTAGCCCATTTCCTATAAGCTAATACAGTAAATCTGGTTTATAATACCCATTAATTCTTTTGTATTCATTCTTCTGGAGGACCCTTACTAATAAAATTGTTATAGGAGAGAAATGACAAATTATGTATAAATCCATATTGTTTCTGTTAAAGGAAATACCTCTAGGCAAAAGTTCTTTTATTAAATGGATTTCATCTTTTTAGGAATATCATTAATGTATGAGGGTTAAATGTAAGATTTTTTTTTTAACTATATAAGGTTGTCAGATAGCTTTATGTTTTCTTTTCACAATGAACAGGAGTTACAATCTGAACAGTTACATTCAAATATATAAAGCTTACATAATATTTCAAAAAGGAAACTTAACATAAAGGTATCTGACAAATATATATATATATATGTATATGTATATGTATATATGTATGTATGTATATCAATGTACTGCTCAATTTCAGAGTTAAGCCTAAAAGCTTATTCAAATTGCAATAGCATATTTAATTTAATTACAGGCTTACCATTTATATATATATAAATATACATATATATATGTGTGTGTGTGTGTGTGTGTGTGTGTGTGTGTATATATATATATATATATATAAATGATTTGATTATTAAGTATAGAAGTTTGAATTAGGTGTTCCCATAAACTTATGCATTTTCTTATTTAATTTTTTTATTCATTTATTTGGGAAAGGGAGGGAGAGAAGTGGGGGGCATGCCCGGGCCTCTAACCACTGCAAACTAACTCTAGATTCATGCCCTACTTTTTGCGTCTGCCTTATGTGGATATACCTGGGAATTGAACTTGGATCCTTAGGCTTTATAGGGAAGCACCTTAACTGCTAAGCCATACTTCAGCTCCACTCATGCATTTTCGGTGGCGATTTGGGAAAAGGGCTCTAGCTGGAAAAGTGGGTTGTTGGGTATAGGCTTAAGGTTAATGTAGCTGGCTCCCTCTTGCTAGAACCCAGCTCTTTCTCTTGCTGCTGTTTGCCACGTGCTGTGGCAAGAAGATGATGTCAAGCCTCTGCTGTTACCATCTCCCCTGCAATCAAGAAGCTTTCCTTAGAGACTGTTAGCCAAATTAAACAATTTTCTTTCCATACTCTGCTTTTGGTCAAGTGCTTTGTGGCAGCAATGCAAAATAGAAAATTGATACCATGGGAATGGTATTGTTGCTGCTGGAAACCTGTGTGGCTTTTACCTGTTTATAACTACTTTCTCAGAGGAATATAGAAGGATTTGAAACTTTGGCCCAAGAAACACCCTGCATTACTGTAATCACCACCAACTAAGACAACCTGTAGGTCCTAAATTTAGTCCCTGCCAACTATGGTAAGCCTGTAATTGAATTCAATATGCTATTGCAATTTGAATAAGCTTTTAGGCTTAAATCTGAAATTGAGCAGTACATTGCCATTTCCCAGACAACTGTAGGTATGACCCCTGCCAGTCAGGAAACTTAGTCCCAGTTGACTAAAGTAACTCCTAGTTCCCATGCTCTTGGTCCATACTCTCCTTTAATTCCTAGTGGTTTGTCTCTTAGATGCATTCTCTGTAATTGGGACAAATTTGATGCCCAAGTATTAACAAGAAAGTGGTTACCTTGACTATATTCAATGTTATAAGGAAACTTAAGCTAGATGTTAAGGAAAAAAACTTGATCAATGACTGGAAAATTCAAGCTTTAATACCATCCTCCAGAAAAATAGATGTTTTTTAAGAAGGAAAAATATGATTACATATGCTCTATATTCAAGCTTCTCTTCAAAACTGGCATAACTGGCCTTGGTTTTTCAACCACACATGACAGCAGTAGCCAATGATGATACTGCCTAAAGTAACTAAAAGTGATAACCAGTATTTTTGTTCCTGTCCCCAGCTCAGCCAGAGCTCAGGAGATGATAGCACACCTCTAAAAAGGTCATAAAGCTCCATCAAATCATTTGTCCTCTTGATCAGAGAGGCCATTAAGGTACCAGAGATTAAACTTCAACCAGTGTACCATCTGCAAAAAGAGATGCCTAACACAGGATAATGTCCTCTACACTTCCACTGGAATTCAGATGGTTGGTATGACCAGCCTAGAAAATGGCAAAAATGGACAGAAAAGCTAAAGGAGCCGAGATTCTCCTCCCAGGTCCCTAAGAGGAGCTTCAACTGACCTTGAGAGCACAGGTAAAGTTGGGGAAGGTTATGTTTGACTACATATGTGGTTTTGAGCACCCAGCAGGACTGGATATCCAAAGAATAAAATTATCAGAAATAATACAGAATAGAAAACTAGAATTAACATAAAGATGATTCAGGATTTACAGGATATCCCAATAAATCCTGAGAAAGGGCTACGACATGCCAGGCAAGACAATTTCAGCCACTTGAACTAAAATGCAAAAAATAACCCCATTTATAAACCTATCAGCAGTTGTAAACATACCATATGTTTTGGTTTTCCTCATTGCTTTTCTTTTGGTACTATTGTCACTCTATGGTTATAACCTCACACTATCTCTCTTTTATTTTTAAAATATTTTTATTTATTTATTTGCAAGGAGAGAGAGAGAGAGAACAAGAATGGGTGTGCCAGGATCTCTAGCCTCTGCAAACAAACTCCAGATGCATGCAACACTTTGTGCTTTTGGCTTTCCATGGGTGCTGGGGAATTGAACCTGGGTTGTTAAGCTCTTCAAGTACTTTAGTTGTTGAGTCATATCTCCAGTGTGCTGGCCTGCAGCACAAAGATCGAAACGGGCCTCAAAAGAGGGAGTGGGAATGAACCTGAGACAAGAACACAAGGAATGGAGCCAAGACAAGTTCTGATCAAGGCTCGGCTTATTCAGGCAGACATCGCTTATATATAGAAGAAAGAACTTTTTTGACAATGCTTACATGCCTAAGGTCAGTTTCACCAGGGTTAATCCAGGTTAATCCCTCTATTAGGTGCCCATTCCGCCTAGGCTGTATGCTAAACAATGCTTAGGATCAGGTGCTTACTCTATCTGGGCTGTATACTAAACAATGGTTAGGATAAGGAGATTAAGAGATTAGAGATCACCCTTAGCTCCCAAGGTCAAAAAGCAGCTGCAGATCACAAGATCTCCTTTGTAAGATATAAGAGAACACCCTAAGCTTTCAAGGTCAAAAGAGCAACTGCGGCTCCCAACACTCCAGCACCACTATCTCTCTTTTAATATAAAAAGTGTTCTTTTAGTTTTTGCCACATTTTCTCTCTATAAAGCTACTAATCTGCTTAAAAGAAAAAAAAAACAGTACAAGGGGTTGCACCCTCAGTAGCAAACCACACAAAGATGCTGTCATGGGATAACATTTCCATGGCTTTCCTGATGCTCACTCTTTCTGGGGTGATTGGTTGGAATAATCATGTTATTATTACTAAATCTTATATGTTTAATATTATAAAATCTGTGTCTCCAAGGATATATGATAAACTCAAACTAAGCTCCTATGGTACAGGGATTCCATCCAACTCTCATAGAAAATCAAAAGCCTCCTTCCCAACCAATAGATAGGGTAGGAAGAGTCTTGTGTTGTTCCTGTTAAGCAAGGACTATGTTCCTCATCTATATGGAAGCAATTATAAAACTAATCAAATGAACTTCTCTCACCCAGAAGATTGTTGCGACATTAATTTCAGGGTGGAGTTGTGTCATAAGAATAGGGACTTGGACAGAAATACATCAATGTCAACATAGTGAAAAAGGTGGTATCAACTGGAAGATTAGAATCCTTCCTGATGCTATATGAAATGATAGAGCTATGTCAAAAATAAACAAAACTGACATATAAGTGTAGGAGAGATTTAACATAAGTGACCTGTGAAGGGACCTGAATCTTGTGGCTTGGTTCTTTTCCAGTGTCTATTTTTTCTAGATCACTAGGCCACTTTCTTTCTCAAGAGTGCCTATCTCTTTTTGAATGTTTTTGGTTTATTTTTACTTATGTATTTGAAGGTGACAGACATAGAGAGAAAAAGAGGTAAATAGAAAGAGAGAGAATGGGTGCACCAGGGCCTTTGGCCACTTCAAACAAACTCCAGAGGAGTGCGTCTCCTTATGCATCTGGCTAACATGGATCCTGGAGAATCCAGCCTCGAACAGGGGTCCTTAGGCTTCACAGGCAAGCACTTAACCACTAAGGCATCTCTCTAGCCCTAGAGTGCCTTTCTCTTTTTTAATAAACTGTTTCTATTTCTATTACCTTACTATATGTCTCTGGTACAATTCCTTATCCCAGGGCCTGAGAATCTGGAAACATCAATGGACAATAGGTGCCCTGTAAACTGGGTCTCTTCACTCATTCCCATATGACATTCCTCAAGAATTCAAAGTTTAATTAAAGCCAAGAGATATCAGAACTCATTGACTTCTATATTCTTGGACCAATATTAAGTCATATGCCACTTCAAACAATCCACAAAGGAAATCCACTCACAATGATGCCATCATATCTGGCCTGCTACTACTTGACACTGAAGCAGAGAACACAGTTGCAACCTGTTTTTAAGTTTAGATTGGTGGGAAAAATTAAAATAGAGAAGCAATATTTGCAATTAGAGAAAACACTAAAACTTAAAACAAGTGGTCATAACATGGCAAATTGCTGGGCTCCCCCAGTGGGTAGTGCTGAAGAAGGACCAGGCCCACTGGTTTCTCCCAAGGGGTTGAGGAGGAGGATGAGTGTAGATGGCCAGGAACACACCACCAAGCTGGGAGTCTTGTTGAGGCAGTAACTCACTTTATTGTTACAGGTGGTTACCTATATAGTGTGGAGAACAAGAGTGGGGATTCTAGGATGGGGGGAAGGTGAGGGCCAATAGTATACCATGACTTTAAAAAAAATTTTTTTTGTTTATTTTATTTATTTATTTATTTGAGAGCAACAGAGAGAAAGAGGCAGAAAGAGAGAGAGAGAGAGAGAATGGGCAAGCCAGGGCCTCTAGCCACTGCAAACGAACTCCAGATGTATGTGCCCCCTTGTGCATCTGGCTAACGTGGGTCCTGGGGAATCAAGCCTTGAACTTGGGTCCTTAGGCTTCACAGGCAAGAGCTTAACTGCTAAGCCATCTCTCCAGCCCATACCGCGACTTTTGAAAGGATTGGTTCTAAGTGCACGCACACTGGAATTCCAACTCCTATGCGGAAGTAACAGGCCAGAGGACATTAGGCGTCTTGCTGGCCAGATTCTGTAAGCAGTGTGCTGACCAACATTCCAGAAGTACCTAACAAAAAGCTGGATGGACCAGCTTTCTGAGTAATGAGTCAGCTTATGAGCAGGCCCAGGCAAAATGGAGAGGCTTTTGCTCTAAGGCTCCCAACATCTCCTCCTTTCTTTTATACAAAAGAGGGCGAGGCCCGCTATTCAGCAGTGGGCTGCAATGCCTTTGTTTCTTCATCAGCATGGTGGCGTATTCAGCCAAGTGTATGATCCCTTGGTAGTTGAATATTAGGTGAGGAAATAGAAACTTAACTTGCTATATGGTGGTTTCTGTTAACATGGCCGAGGTTTGATTCATAGCTCCCAACATCTCCTCCCTTCTTTTATACAAAAAGAGGGGGAGGCCCACTTTGCAGCGGTGGGCATTAACCAACTGGGGGAGTAGGGACCCAACTCCTCCCGTGGGATGTCTTTTTCCCACAATGTTTGGCCCTTGGTACCTTTTGGGGAGGGGAGGCAGGGCCTATGTGGCCAGAGAGCAAGGCACAGCCTTAGTGATAATGGTTATGGTACCATCCTCCTTGCAAGCCAGGTATACCTCTCAGGGAATCCAGAAGCAGTCAGATAAGGACCTTCCCCTGCAGTGCTTTGCCTCGCGCCCATGTTGGTGCCCATATTGCACTCACTTTGTTGTGAGCCAACATGCATAGGTCTGGATCCTCATGCAACTCCTGTAGGAGGGGTAGCTATTTGGCCATGACAGGTAGACTGCAGTGATAGCAGAGGTGTAGAGGACAGCAGTATAGTAAATGAGTACAGAATGTAAGATCAAGGGAGAGTGACAACTGCAGGTGGTAGGTCTTCAGTAGCAACACCTTGATCCGCCAGCTCCAGTCTGTGATAATGGACCTGTAAAGGCTATGGCTTCAATCTGTTGACATAAAAAAGACATGATTTTATTTATAATAATGGGTCCAATTGTGGGTAAGAGGATTAAGATAAGTAGAGGTCCTTCCAGTTTTGTCTTATTAGGCAAAAAGGAGATACTCTCAGGGAAGTGCTTCTTCCCTGGATATGTGAGATGTCACTGGAGGATCATCAGCTTGTTTTACAAGTCTCTCTGGCAGCCATCTAGCAGCATATTCTTTGGTGTTAGACAAGCATACCTATCCTCGACCCCAAATGAGTACTGGGTTTGGGCCATTCTATTTTAAAGTTAAAGGATCTTTCCATATGGCTTTGGCAAAGGTATTTTTTGTACTTATGTGCCAAAAGCAATCAGCAGATGAATTTCCCTGAGTATAAAGGGTTAAAAAGTTTAGGACAAACAAGGCATGATGAAGGATATTTCTTGGAGAGACTTTTATGGGATATAAATCCCCCGTTTTTAACTTTTGGAGGGTAAAAGGACTCAGAAGAGGGGCCCCTCCTGCCAGAACACCCTGGTGGGTGTAAAGTCAGTGGCACAAATGACCAGGAGAAGAGGCTTTTTATAAGAGATAAAAGTGACCCTTTGGCTCAGAATTGCAGCCTCCACTATCTTCAGGGCCTCTAAAATTTATCACAGGTAAACTAAATGCAAAATACTGATGATCCTTAGGGTGTAAGGGAATTGTAAAAAAGTAATCCTTTAGGTCAATAATGATTTTACAATATCCTGCAGGAATTGCTACTGGAGTGGGGAGGCCTGGTTGTAGGGCCCCCATAGCTACCATGGCCTTATTAATTTCTCTAAGGTCCTGGAGCAATCTCCATTTTCCAGACTTTTTCTTTATAACAAAGATAGGAGTATTCCAAGGAGAGGTAGTAGGTTCAATATGGCCTTCAGCATTTGTTCCTGCACTAACATCATGGCTGTAGCTAATTTCAGAAATTAAGGGCCATTTATACATTTAAGTTATTTTTTTAATCTTTGGTTATAAATTTCTGTCTAAGTGTTTAAGACCATGCACATAGCCAAAAGTTAATTAAGGATTAATTTTAGAGGTCATTAATGGCTCTCCAAAGAGTCTTTAGGGACACAGGAGTAGCCCCATAGTTTACTGGTGTCTTGCCTGTTAGGATGAGTCAGGGCCATGCTGGCCAAGTAAATTTTCCTTCTTTGGGAAGTCAGGAGAGCTGATTTTTCCTCAGTTGTGACTCTCCTGCTTTAGACTGTACACCGATTTTGTTTGGGTCTCCATGTCCTCCCTACTCAGGAAGACAGGTGACTTACCAGGGGGCCAGTGTAGAAGTGTCCCATCATCTCCAGTGGTCTCATGACATGGGAGCACAGGCTAAAATATTGACACTTTTTACTCTAATGATTTCAATTGGCTTTGGCTTCTACATAGGTGATTAGTACTCAGAAAGGAAGTTACACCAGCCTGGATGTATGTACTTATAGAGCACATTTGATTACTGAAATAGACTTAGTTAAAGAATGGCACAAGGGCTTCTAAAATCATTTTGTCCTATCTTTAAAATTTTTGTTGTACTGTGGAAGCATAAGCCATATATCTGAGGCATAGGAAGTAGGCACATCTCACATTTTAAAAATCTAACATAAATATAGGCAGAACCTGTTACCAGTCTTGAAAACAGTACCAATTGATTTATAAACTTAACTAATTTAACCTAGAAATTATCAAAAAAGAACAAGTAAGACAGTATAAGGTCTTAGCACATGTGTGAAAACATCTTTGATTAGTTCAGATACGTGTGGGCACAAATTACCCAGAGAACATTGGAAACAGAACCATGGAGCTTGAATTTTTTTTTTTTTTTCAGATGAGGACCATTGTTTGAGCATTAGGCTCTACCCTAAAGTAGGGAATATGTCTTAAGAGTTAATTTTGTTATAAGCACTGGACTTAAGATGCCAAAATTGAGACAGTTACTTTACATACAATAGAGTAGAATCTGGTCTTTTCTGAGCCAAAACAGCTAGCTAACTATTAATATAACCCTTGATAATTTTTTTTGAAAGAAAAAACATTATTTGACAACCAATGATTTTGGCTTAAACTTGATAGCTATTGATTTTATGTACCACAGAAATTTTTATTTACATAAAACAATTTTATGTTTTTACCCATGACTTAAATTTGATAAAACTTAAGCAAGCTATCCCAACATATTTTAGCTTGAAAATTAGTTATTTTGTTTCTTAAGGTTTGTAAACAATTTAAAAACCTTTAACTTTAGACATGGTGTTTAGGTTTAGCCTGAAAAAAAGTTTTTTTTAACATCCGCAAACCTTTACTTATATACTTTAGCATTCTGATCTAAGTACCACTCAAAAGTCATTTTTAACAAATAATCATTGAAAAATTCCTTTCCAGTTCCTTCAATAAATTCATCTCACCCCATCATTAATTACCTTTCTTTTTAAAAAAAAAATTTTTATTCCCCCAAGGGGGTGCACCGTTCCTAGAGTTACTGCAATACCAGGTTGATGCATGTAGTGGATGGAGAAAGCTCCTATTCCAACTCTGAACTCCAAAAATCCATTTAATATACTGTCCTCAGATATAGGATGTATCATATATTAAACTGACAAAAACAGATACTACACTTGATCTTAGCCAAAAGGCCAAGAAGTGATTAATTATCTTTCTTATAAGGCTATTAAAAAATTACACCAAATTGATTAATCCTATTACTAACAAGAAAATAGTCTTAATACAACTTTATGTTATTAATACCAATAACACACTTGGAAATGATTTTATTAGAAGTAACTAAGGCAAATTGTGTTGTTATTTTGAGGCAGGCTGGCTTAGAAGTCAGACCAGTTGCCTCCTCCTTTTAAGTAACAGGACATTATAATTTATTTTTAATATCTGACAAATTATAAGTTACCTCTTTAGAGGAAGTTTTGTTGTTTTCAATAATCCTCTACGTAAGGTGAACTTGACCTAGAACAAATATCTGGCAAATTCACTCCTGTAAGACATTTAGCTTTTCCTTTTTAATTTCTATGCTAAGGTCTTTGATTTCCTTGAAATAGTTCCCTAGAAGAGAAAGGGGTGTCACCTGCATCTATCTCATCTCTTTAGTCACAAACAGTCATAAACACGACACGACTAGCAAGCACAATGAGCATACATAAACACATGTACACACGTATGAAAAGAACATATTCTCCTGATAAAATTAAAAAGTTTACTAAATGACCTTGAAGCAATCTCAATTCCTTGTGCTTTTAAAATATCTTTAACTATGGCAATTAGCTCCTTTTTTACTGTTGCTAAATCTTTTTTTTTCTTATAACCTATGTTCCTTGTGTCTTGAGAGAAGTTTTAAGCCTTTCAACAATTTATGCTTACTTAGAGTCTGCCGCATGATAGAAAAGGAAAGAGGAGAAACAGCAAGACCAGAGGGCAACATTCCTGGTCAGAGAACCGGCATGGGGGAGTCCCTGATGGGCTTGACGTAAGCCTGTCCACAATTTTAAGAACTGGCAGCTGTCCTAAGGACATTTAGTGGCTGTTTGCCTAACCAGGTTCATTGGTAGGTAGAGAGGCTAGATAGGAGGTCTTTGCCAATGCCCAAATGGGCTTTCGAGATTCACACAGGGAGCCAGGGGCCTTCAGCCAATGCCAGAGGGTAGGCCTGGCCAAGAGGCTTCAGTTGCCCTGTCAATATATTGCAATTTCACATGATGGCACCAACCAAAAATAACAAAAAAAGTAAAAGGAGGAAAAGAAGTGCAAAAAGAAATCCCACAGTTCTTGTGTCTTGCAAATCTGACTAAATAGTCTTTACTTAAATAGTTTGCCTAAAATTCATCGCTTACCTTAATGGATCAGTATCACAGGCGAGCTTTCTGCATCAATCATGGTGCAGGTCTATATTACAGGTGCAGACTGCCTGTAGTGACCTCTATGCAGACCTTCACTCACCCACCAGTGGGGTGGTGGTCCAACGGCTTGGACGGCCATCCACTTGAGTGATGTTCAGGTCTTTCTTTGTACCTCAAGCCCCACATTGGGCACCATTTGTCCCAGAAAGTGGGGAGTTGAACAAGGACCCGAGGGGAAGTTAACCTGAATGATAAAAGGCAAACAGACACAAGAAGGAGACCATGCTAGATGTTTGTCAAGGACTCCAAGTCTTTATTTTTTACACAGTGGTTATATAGGGGAAGAAGAAGGGGCAGGGAATAAGCTGGCTGACATGATTTAGGGCTTTGGAATTGTCAGGAAACCTAGAGGGGATGTAATTAGGTATTCATCTAATCTTGCCTCCATGGCTTAACATCCTGACTGCACCAGGCTTCACATCCTGACCATAAACTGGCCTTTTGCAAAAGATAAGATTCTGTAAGCAGTCTGCTGACCAAAGTTCCAGAAGTACCTAACAGAAAGCTAGATGGACCAGCTTTCTGAGTAATGAGTCAGCTTATGAGCAGGCCCAGGCAAAATGGAGAGGCTTTTGCTCTAAGGCTCCTGACACAAACTGACAAACATACTAAGAAATGCACAGTTCCACTTTTCTTCTAGGAGAGGCAGTATACTAATGACAGACGAGTCAAAGAAGCAGATTATTCCATGTCCTGTTACATGATTCCAGACACTATGGTGTTTCACCTGGTGTAATGAAATATGTAATTAAATGGTACTCAATATTTTAAGTTAAATGGAGTTCTTTTGTTTTACTGAAGAAAATATAATTTTAAAAATTTACTTCTCATAGAAAACATTTTATTCACACTCACTATCCCTACCTTTGCTAACTTTACTGTTTTAAAGTTTGCCCTTCCCCAAATTTGAATTTTTATTTTGAATCCAAATATCTTTCAATTTTTCACTGATTAAATCTGTCTTATAGCATTCGATTAAAAATTAGTCCCCAGTCAGTCAGTGCGTCTTGTATCAGAAAGTGCTACATTGGTGACTGGGGGAAAATGACCAATATCTGTCCAAACAATTCATGGTCTAACCTTCTTAGCAGCAAATAACCTGTCATGATGCTCACACAAGTGCAATAGTGGTGCACAGCCATAGTGGGAAGCCAACTGCTCTTGATTTGGCTAACTGATCCCCTCTGTGGTACAGGACCCATAGCTGGAGCTGGGAAACAAGTCAGAACCATATCCAAACATAAGCCCACTCTCCATTATCAAGCTACCACCAATCGTGGGCTATAAGGGGGCCTTCACCTATTAAATTCTTTGTAAAAAAAATAAGGGTTATCCCATTTTTCTGGTGCTAACTTTACTCTGTTTTGGAGAATCTGCTTCTCTTTTTCAGATGGACACAAATTCTAAGGAGAGAACCACCCCATCATACCTCAAAAGGACCCCAGCTGAAACTAAGAATAATTGGCAAAACAAGCAAGGGTGCTGTTCTCTTGGTGAAACAGGTACCAGCACAAGGGTGAAGGAGATCAACACAAAGAAGAATCAACTTCTACTAAATCAGATATTCAGAGACCCAGAGTCCCCCAATACCTCATCACTGATGCAGACCAAAAATGAACCCAACATGGATCAGGGAAATTTTGTGGAAGAGGGGGTGGAAAGAATGTCAGAGCCACTGGTTGGTCATGATAAGCAGAGACATTTATCCTATCCATAACTGTGGGCTCACTCCAGAATGTATGACCCATATACCTCAACAAGGAAGGGCCAGGGGGAGGGGGTAGGACATGGATGAGCCTAACAATGGTACCAACTTGACTATATTCACTTCAGTGTTAGAAAACATCACTTCAGCCATGACTTACCAATGACCTAAAGCTGCTCTAGAAAACTATCTCTCTTGCTCTTGACATTGAACTGTCAGTCCTCAACAAAGTCAGAGAAGAGAAAGAACATCTCTCCCAGTGAGTCAGCACAAGTTTTTGATTGAAAAGAGGGCACACCTATGGGAGGCTTCCAGCCATTGCCTCAGAACTCTCATTTTCATTCAATGGTATTAATTACATTTTTTTTTAAATTTTATTTATTTATTTGAGAACGACAGACGCAGAGAGAAAGACAGATAGAGGGAGAGAGACAGAATGGGCGCGCCAGGGATTCCAGCCTCTGCAAACGAACTCCAGACGTGTGCGCCCCCTTGTGCATCTGGCTAACGTGGGACCTGGGGAACCGAGCCTTGAACCGGGGTCCTTAGGCTTCACAGGCAAGCACTTAACTGCTAAGGCATCTCTCCAGCCCTAATTACATTTCTTTAAAGAATATAAGTACATCAGGAAGAAATAAAAAAACTAACTTCCAAGTACCCCTTTTGGAATTGTGAGATGGTAGTGTGGGGCAGTCAGATAGAGTTCTAGCCTTAGCTGGTAAACCTGAATCTTTAAGATACCAGAAGGATGAGAGGAGAGCTGAATGAATAGTGACAATCAGACTATGTGAAGTAGAACGTGAGAGGCAGTCAGGAAAGTTCAGTGAGGAAGGTGCAGATACCTGGATATGAAAGGAAAAATGAGAGGCTTGCCATTCTAAAGGCCATATTGTGGTTTTAGAAAGAGCCTTTAAAACTATGAAAAGAATACCTGGAGAGAGAGAGAGAAAAAGAGGGAGAGAGAGAGAGAGAAGAAGAAGGAGGAGGAGGAGGAGGAAGAGGAAGAGGAAGAGAATGAGCAAAGGGTACAGGGTTCTGCTGCTTATCCTACTGAGAGGGAACTTGTTAATTATTCAGTCGGTAGTGAGAAAAGGCTCATAAGAGGAATTAATGTGATTTGATCCTCCTAACTCTTCCCCCAGAGTGTTGAGATTAAAAGCATGTGTCACCTCACCCTGCTTCAATTTTTATTTATTTGTTTATTTAGATGTAGGATCTCTCTCTAGTCCAGGCTGACTATACAATCGTAGCTTTGTGTGGGAATTAAAGGTGTGTGCCACCCAATTGGTTTCTGTCTGCCTCTTTCAACACATGGGGCTGCTTACCTCCTGCAGTGGCACTGCCGTTTGCTGCCGTTGCTGCAGTGGAACTGGAACTCAACATCTGCTCCAATGTCATCCAGTCACTCCTCTCTCATCCCCACTCATGGGTCCTGGTCTCTTCCTGATCCAGCCCCATGAGCCCAGACCAATCAGCCCTCTTGCAGACCCTCTGGTATCTGAGGGTAAAGCCTACCACAGTTAAGCTACACATAGATTTTGTGTAAGGTTATAGGATTTTGTGTTTGTTGAGATTCAGTCTTCCTTTAGTCCAATCTTTCCTTACTATGCTCCTATTTCTTCCTTTTGTCATAAGAATATTTACTCTGGATAGACTTCCGGTTAAGATGGCGGCGTAGGTACCACGCCAAAGCAGCCTAGGGGGGAAAAAGACCAAAAAAACTCAGCAAAATACACGCTTTTACTAAAAAGTGAGGTGTATAGGAAATTGAGGAGGCAGCGGAGAAGTAGAAGACTTATAGAGCATCCAGAGCCCGCACAGGCAGGAAAAGCAGCTCCAGCAGCTCAGGCAGCTCGGCCAAACGCTGCAGCCGCGGCGCAGCAGAAAACCGCCAGACCAGCTCGAGCCGCAGGAAAAGCCAGGTGCAGGATTTTCCCCTCACACCGCGCTCTCCGCAACTCGGGAAACGTGAGGGGAGAGCGGCAGCGAGCAGAGGAGAAGACCGCGAGGTAGAACACGTGGAGCAGCGAGACAACCAGAGCAGCCGCGGCTCCCTCCCCTCCCCCACCGCCTGAGCCCAGCTCCAACGAACACAGCAGCAGCCCGGGACCCGGCCACGCCAACTTGGGCTGACAGTGGGACCCAAGCAGGAGCAGAGTTCAGCAGCAACTTCAGCGGCTCCAACACCGGTACCAGCAGCCCCAGCAGCAGCGGACCCAGGAGCGGCAGCGGCGGCAGATCCCGCAGCAGCGGCTTCGGAGGGAGCAGTGGCGGTGGTCACGGCAGCGGCAGCTTCAGCAGCGGTGGTGGCTCCGGTGGTGGCAGCTATAGGAGCAGCAGAGGCAGAAGCAGCGACTCGGTTTGCCCCATAGGAAAAGCAAGTGCCCAGCTCCAGAAATCAGAACAGCAGCCCGACGACTCAGGCAGCAACTTGACTGAGACCAAAATCACCCAAGGTAACTGGGATTGCACCAGGGAAGGGTCTCACTTGGTCACAAGCTGACTTGGATCCCTCAACAGACCAGAAATCTAAACCTCTTTGTTGATAGAAGATCTGGTCATTATAATAACTACTCTTGCATACATACTGGGGGCAGTTTTTGATTGAATGTGTACAGTGTTTAGTTAAATTTTAGAATCTACCTGTACTTTATTCCACTCAGCCTGCTTGAATACTCCTATAGCAGGGAATCTCAACCCCTAAGAACATCTTTGTAGATACTCTGAGAGTCTTAAGAGCCACACCTAATACCTTAAGGTCCCACGCTGAAAATATATTACACCAAATCAATTGATACAGCTAAGAATACACAGCTAGCTAGAAAATCCAAGCATAAACTTAATCCAAGATGCAAAAATATATACATTATAACACAAGAAACACTAAAAAGCAAGATGATATAAATCCACCTAAAAGTATTAATGCATCAGAAATGTCCTCCAGAGAGAAAGAGTTAGAGGAAATGCCTGAGAAAGAGTTCAAAAGAATAATTATAAATATGTTCAAAGAGGTCAAAGAACACATGAAAACAATCAAGGAAGAAATCAAAGAGGAAATCAAAGGAATCAAAGAAGAGGCAGGACACCAATTTAATGAAATAAAGAAGGCAATACAAGACATAAATAGGGAAATAGAAATAATAAAGAAAAACCAGTCAGAATTACTAGCAATGAAGAACACAGTTAATGAAATAAAAAACTCTGTAGAAAATCTCACCAGTAGGATGGATGAGGGAGAGGACAGAATATCTAAGCTAGAAGACCAGGTGGCAGACCTAATGCAGTCCAACAAAGAGAAAGACAAACTTATAGAAAAGTATGAGTGGGAATTTCAAGATATTCGGGACACTATGAAAAGATCCAATATAAGAATTCAGGGCATAGTAGAAGGAGAAGAACTCCACTCCAGAGGCATAGTAGGCATCTTCAACAAAATCATAGAGGAAAACTTCCCCCAAATTGGGAAAGAGGTGCCAATACAGATACAGGAAGCCTTTAGAACCCCAGCCAGACAAATCCCAGAAAGAACCTCCCCTCGCCATATTATAATCAAACTTCCAAACACACAAACCAAAGAAAAATTATTGAAAGCTGTTAGAGAGAAAAATCAAGTTACCTACAAAAGCAAGCCCATCAGGATTACAGCAGATTATTCAACACAAACTTTTAAAGCCTGAAGGGCTTGGAGTGATATATTCCAAGTTCTGAAAGATAACAACTGTCAACCAAGGTTACTTTATCCTGCAAAGTTATCCATTCAAATAGATGGAGAAATAAAGACATTCCATGACAAAAGCAGGTTAAAGGAGTATTTGAAGACAAAACCAGCTCTACAGAAAATACTTGATAGAATCCTCCATGCTGAAGAAAAGGAAAAGCACACATATAAGGAACCTAGAAAAAACAAGCTATACTCAAATACCAGTTAACAGAAGAGAGAACAGGTAGAACCAGTAACACACACACACACACACAAATGGCAAACATAAATACACACCTTTCAATAATATCTCTTAATATCAACGGTCTCAATGCCCCAACAAAAAGACATAGATTTACAGACTAGGTTAAAAAGCAGGATCCCACAATTTGTTGTCTCCAAGAAACTCACCTTTCTACAAAGGATAGACATTATCTTAGGGTGAAAGGTTGGAAGACGGTGTTTCAAGCAAATGGGCCTAGAAAACAAGCAGGGGTTGCTATCCTAATATCAGACAGGGTAGACTTTAGTCTGACGTTAGTCAAGAAAGATAAGGAAGGTCACTTTATATTGATTAAGGGCACACTCCAACAGGAGGACATTACAATCCTAAACATATATGCACCTAACATGGGGGCTCCCAAATTCGTCAAACAAACACTATTAGAACTAAGGTCACAGATAACACCAAACACAGTGGTGGTGGGTGACTTTAACACCCCACTCTCATCAATTGACAGGTCATCCAGGGAAAGAATAAACAGAGAGGCATCTGGACTAAATGAGGTCATAGAAGGAATGGACCTAACAGATATATACAGGACATTTCATCCAAAGGCTGCAGAATATACATTCTTTTCAGCAGCACATGGAACATTCTCTAAAATAGACCATATATTAGGACACAAAGCAAATCTTAACAAATTCAGGAAAATTGAAATAATTCCTTGCATTCTATCTGACCACAATGGAATTAAACTACAAATCAGTAGCAAGAAAGGCTATAGAGCATACACAAAATCATGGAAACTAAACAATACACTACTAAATGATGAGTGGGTCAATGAAGAAATCAAAAAGGAAATCAAAAAATTTATAGAGTCAAATGATAATGAGAACACAACATACCAAATCTCTGGGACACAATGAAGGCAGTTCTAAGAGGTACATTTATAGCCTTAAGTGCCTATATTAAGAAATTAGAAAGGTCGCAAGTAAACGACCTAATGCTTCGCCTTAAAGCCTTGGAAAAAGAAGAACAAGGCAAACCAAAAATTAGTAGACGGGAAGAAATAATAAAGATTAGGGCAGAAATTAATGAAATAGAAACAAAAAGAACAATCCAAAGAATTAATGAAACAAAGAGTTGGTTCTTTGAAAGGATAAACAAGATTGATAAACCCTTAGCAAATCTGACCAAAAGAAAGAGAGAAGAGACACAAATTAATAAAATCAGAGATGAACAAGGCAACATCACAACAGATTCCAGAGAAATTCAAAAAATCATAGGGACATTCTACAAAAGCATATACTCCACAAAGTATGAAAATCTGAAAGAAATGGATGATTTCCTTGATCTATATAACCTACCTAAATTAAATCAAAATGAGATTAATCACTTAAATAGACCTATAACAAACATGGAGATCCGAACAGTTATCAATAATCTCCCAACTAAAAAAAGCCCAGGCCCGGATGGATTCACTGCTGAATTTTACCAGACTTTTAAGGAAGAGCTAACACCATTGCTTCTTAAGATTTCCCAGGAAATAGAAAAAGAAGGAATTCTACCAAACTCCTTCTATGAGGCCAGCATCACCCTGATACCAAAACAGGCAAAGATAGAACAAAAAAAGAAAATTACAGATCAATCTCCCTCATGAACATAGATGCAAAAATTCTCAACAAAATATTGGCAAACAGAATACAAGAGTATATCAAAAAGATCATTCACCCTGACCAAGTAGGCTTTATCCCAGAGATGCAGGGATGGTTCAACATACGCAAATCTATAAATGTAATACATTACATAAATGGGTTGAAGGGCAAAAATCACATGATCATCTCATTAGATGCAGAGAAAGCATTTGACAAAATCCAACATCCCTTCATGATAAAAGTCCTACAGAGACTGGGAATAGAAGGAACATATCTCAATATAATAAAGGCTATTTATGACAAGCCTACAGCTAACATATTACTAAATGGGGAAAAACTGGAAGCTTTTCCACTAAAATCAGGAACAAGACAAGGGTGTCCACTGTCCCCACTTTTATTAAATATAGTTTTGGAAGTCTTAGCCATAGCAATAAGGCAAGAGACACACATAAAAGGGATACAAATTGGAAAGGAAGAAATCAAGTTATCATTATTTGCAGATGACATGATTCTATACATAAAGGACCCTAGAGACTCTACTAGCAAGCTGTTAGAGCTGATCAAAACCTACAGCAATGTAGCAGGATACAAAATAAATACACAGAAATCAGTAGCCTTCATATATGCTAACAACAAACACACAGAGGATGAAATGAGAGAATCACTCCTATTCAAAATTGCATCAAAAAAAATAAAATACCTTGGAATAAACCTAACCAAAGGAAGTAAAGAATCTATACAATGAGAACTTTAAAACACTCAAGCGAGAAATTGCAGAAGACACTAGAAAGTGGAGAAACATCCCTTGTTCCTGGATTGGAAGAATCAATATTGTGAAAATGGCAATCTTACCTAAAGCAATCTACACATTTAATGCAATCCCTATCAAAATTCCAAAGGCTTTCTTCATGGAAATAGAAAAAACAATCCAAAAATTCATTTGGAATCACAAAAAACCTCGAATATCTAAAATAATACTGAGCAACAAAAAAGAGGCTGGTGGTATCACCATACCTGATTTTAACCTATACTACAGAGCCATAGTAACAAAAACAGCATGGTACTGGCACAAAAACAGACATGTAGATCAGTGGAACAGAATAGAGGACCCAGATGTAAGCCCAAGTAGCTATAGCCACCTGATATTCGATAAAAATGCCAAAAATACTCATTGGAGAAGAGACAGCCTCTTCAGCAAATGGTGTTTTGAAAACTGGATAAATATCTGCAGAAGGATGAAAATAGATTCTTCTCTCTCGCCATGCACAAGAATTAAGTCCAAATGGATTAAAGACCTTAACATCAGACCGGAAACTTTGAAACTGCTAGAGGAAAAAGTAGGGGAAACCCTTCAACATATTGGTCTTGGCAATGATTTTCTGAATACAACCCCAATTGCTCAGGCAATAAAACCACAGATTAACCACTGGGACCTAATGAAATTACAAAGATTTTGCACCACAAAGGACACAGTGAAAAAAGCAAAGAGGCAACCTACAGAATGGGAAAAAATTTTCGCCAGCTATATATCTGATAGAGGATTAATATCTAGGATATACAAAGAACTCAAAAAGTTAAATAATAAGGAATCAAACAAGCCAATCAAAAAATGGGCTATGGAGCTAAATAGAGAGTTCTCAAAGGAAGAAATACGAATGGCATATAAGCATCTAAAAAAATGTTCTACGTCACTAGTCATCAGGGAAATGCAGATTAAAACTACATTGAGATTCCATCTCACTCCTGTCAGATTGGCCACCATCATGAAAACAAATGATCATAAATGTTGGCGGTGATGTGGAAAAAAAGGAACCCTTCTGCACTGCTGGTGGGAATGCAATCTGGTCCAGCCATTGTGGAAAACAGTGTGGAGGTTCCTAAAGCAGCTAGAGATTGATCTACCATATGACCCAGCTATAGCGCTCCTAGGCATATATCCAAAGGACTCATCTCATTTCCTTAGAAGTACATGCTCAACCATGTTTATTGCTGCTCAATTTATAATAGCTGGGAAATGGAACCAGCCTAGATGTCCCTCAACAGATGAGTGGATAATGAAGATGTGGTACATTTATACAATGGAGTTCTACTCAGCGGTAAAGAAAAATGAAGTTATGAAATTTGCAGAAGAATGGATGGACCTGGAAAGTATTATACTAAGTCAGGTAACCCAGGCCCAGAAAGCCAAGTGCCACATGTTCTCTCTCATATGTGGATCCTAGCTACAGATGACTGGGCTTCTGCGTGAGAATGAAAATACTTAGTAGCAGAGGCCAGTAAGTTGAAAAGGAGACATAAAGGGTGGAGAAAGGAAGGGAGGAGGATACTTAATAGGTTGATATTGTATATATGTAATTACAATGATTGTAATGGCGAGGTAATATGATGGAGATTGGAATTTCAAATGGGAAAGTGTGGGGGTGGGGAGGGAATTACCATGGGATATATTTTATAATCATGAAAAATGTTAATAAAAATTAAAAAAAAAGAGGGTCAATAAACTTCCTAAAAATGTTAAAAAAAAATAAAATATTTATAAAACTTAGAAAAAAAAAGAATATTTACTCTGTGCCATTATATGTTGACAGCATACAACTTGTATTTTGATTTTACATGGCTCACAGCTAAAGAAACTGCCTTGAATATCAGATGAGATTTCATTTCCCACAGTTTCCACTATACATTTCAGTGCCTCATTCTTTGACAAAGGAGGACACAGGAAGGGAGATAGAAGTATGCCTCAAACACAGATGATGCGCAGAGTGTAAAAAGCGTCTGGACTCATCAGACATCATTCACTAGTAAGGATTTTAAATGAGGTAATGTTATTTATGAATATAAAGACATCCACCACTCAGACCCTATTCTGGGTAGATCTGATGTTTAATGTGGCAAGCATTAGCCAAATGTGGTATTTAAATTTAAAGTAATTTAAAATATAAAAAATACCATTTTAATTCTTCTTTCAGTAACAAAGTTTCCAATGATAAGTAATAATGATATACAGCTAGTCACAATAAACAATATAAATGCAGTAGTTTATATAAATGATGAAAATCCCATGGGGCACAACTGCGATATAACATTTAAATTTAAAGTATGTGAAACAGAACCTTGTTCTCTATTGTTGCGAGTGTCAGTGTGCCTAGCTTTTTTTTTTTTTTTTTTATCTTTTTGAAAGAATATGGTGGTATCTATCCAAGTTTTAAAAAATGGACAACTGTATTGTCTTTAGTAAACTAACCATATTTGGACATATATAAATATGTTAAAATGATAACAGGGGTGTAATATTTATAGTAATGAATAGTGTCTTTGATAAAAATAATATATACATCCTGTTAACTGACAAAAACTCAAATTATCAAACAATATGAATGATCTCTCAGGTGTAAATCTGTGTAGAAGTGTTGTGGGGGGTGCTTGTTTGATCTATTTGTATTTGTAACTATAAAAAACAAGGCTTTTAGAGCCAGAGAGATGTCTTAGTGGTTAAGCGCTTACCTGTGATGCCTAAGGACCCTGGTTCAAGGCTCAATCCCCCAGGACCCACGGTTAGTCAGATGCACAAACGGGCACACGCATCTGAAGTTTTTTTGGAGTGGCTGGAGGCCCTGGAGCACCCATTCTCTCTCTCTCTATCTGTCTCTTTCTCTGTTGGTCACTCTCAAATAAATAAATAAAAATGAACAAAAAAAAATTAAAAAAACAAAGCTAGGCTTTTAAGGATATCCAATAAGCTTTTTTTAAATTTTTTTTTGTTTATTTATTTGGCAGTGACAGACAGAGAGAGGAAGAGGCACACACACACACACACACACACACACACACACACACACACAGAGAGAGAGAGAGAGAGAGAGAGAGAGAGAGAGAGAGAGAGAGAGAGAGAGGGAGAGAATGGGTGCACCAGGGCCTCCAGCCACTGCAAACAAACTCTAGATGCATGCGCCCCCTTGTGCATCTGGCTAACGTGGGTCTTGGGGAATCGAGCCTCGAACCGAGATCCTTAAGCTTCACAGGCAAGGGCTTAACCGCTAAGCCATCTCTCCAGCCCCAATAAACTTTTTATAATGTAATAATGGGACGTTGAAGTTTAAGAGAGAATGTTATGTTTTGCTTTTTTTCCAGAGTATTTGCTTTACTCTGACACCAACCAAGTTTAAGAAAGTCATAGTAGTGGAAGCCATGCCCTCAGCTACTTCCCAACATTTTATTTTATTATTTGAAATTTATTTATTTGGACATGTCTATATAGACACACTAGAATCTCTTTAATCTGAAAATGAATACCAGGTGTTTGTACCACTTTTTACATTTGGCTTATGTGATGGCTTGGGAATGGAACCTGGGCTTGCAGGCTTTGCAAGCAAGCAACTATAATCACGGAGCTATCTTCCCAGCCTCACCATTTTAGGGTGCATACTGTCAGAGAAGTGGTGTTTGGTTACTCTTGTCACATGTGCTAAGAAAATCATCCATGCTTTTTCCTCAAATGTGGCCATATTTACATGTGTCATCCTTAATAATAAATAGTTACACATAATTTAGGTAAAACACAAATGGATATTTCATAGTTTTGATGCACTACTAGTGTATTCAAGTGCAATTCCATCTGTGCTTTGATTAAATCTATAAAAAATAACAGAATGAGCTACTATGTAGTTTATGTTTCTCTGTTGGATATATTATTAGCTTTAAACATGATTCCTCTTTTCAGAGCCAAGGTGGAATACTTACTCAGGCAGACTATCTAATATATATGCAAGCAGTTGAAAAATTCTTTTTATAAAAGTAGGAGGCAGCTAGCTATGCCTCAGTCTACATCATCAGTTCCGGACAGTCTACACTACAAAGTGTAACCCTGATCCAAAACAAAGTGAAAAGTATTTACGTTGTTGTAGCTGAAGTCTAAGTCAACAGTGGAAACTGTGAGATGTAATTGTACCATCAGAACATACAGTTGATGCACTTGGAAAATATATGCAAATTACTCATTTTTTTTAGAGAAAGCCAGACAGAGAGAGAGAGAGAGAAAGAGAGAGAGAGAGAAAAAGAGAGAAAGAGAGAGAGAGAGAGAGAGAGAATGGAGAATGAATTGGTACACCAGGGCTTCAGCCACTTCATTCCAATTCCAGATGCTTGTAACACCTAGTGGGCATGTACAACCTTGCATTTGCCTCATTTTTGTGTGTCTGGATTATGTGGGATCTAGAGAACCAAACATGGGTCCTTAGACTTCTCAGGCAAGCGCCTTAATCACTAAGCAATCTCTTCAATCCCCCAATTTCTTTCTTTCTTTCTTTCTTTCTTTCCTTCCTTCCTTCCTTCCTTCCTTCCTTCCTTCCTTCCTTCCTTCCTTCCTTCCTTCCTTCCTTCCTTCCTTCCTTTTCAAGGTAGGGTTTCACTCTAGCCCAGGCTGACCTGGAATTCGTATGTATTCTCAGGGTGGCCTTGAACTCATGGTGATCCTTCTATTTCAGCCTCCTGAGTGCTGGGATTAAAAGCATCCACCACCAAGCCTGGCTCCAATTTACTCTTAATAAACACAAATGATTGTTGGTTCCTATGTAAATTTTATACTCAGTATGTCTGTATAATTTTACATATTAATTATAATAATTTTAGCTTATCTCAGATGAAAGCAACACAAACATTTGGGAAGAACTTTATTTTATAAGATGCATATAATTTTATATGTTCTCAATAAAATTTCATTAATATTTTTTTAGGAGAATGAATTTTTGTGTTTTAACACCATTAAATTGATTATAAAAACTTAAATTGGAAAAAACAATAAACAAGTAAGATATATTTTTAAACATTTTTAAAATTAATTATTTATTAGCGAGCAAGGGACACAGAGAGAGAGGCAGACAGAGAGAAAAAGGAAATGGACATGCTAGGGCCTCCAGCCACTGCAAAAGAACTCCAGACACATGTGCCACCTTATACATCTGGTTTAGCTGGTCCTGGAAAATCAAACCTCAGTTCTTTAGCTTTGCAGGCAAGTGCCTTAACTGCTAAGCCGTCTTTCCAACCAATGGGATATATTTTTAAAATTTCCTTCTATTACTCCTTTTTGATGTGTCTCTCCCTGTTTGGGCACTGTGCCTCTATCCTTAACTTATGTGCTGTGGTTTAAGTTTTCCATCACCATAGCCCATGAAGATTGATTTTTCACATAATAACACATGACTTCCCTCATCAAAATGAAAACTAGTTCATGTCCTATAACTTTGGAATGTTGGCTTCAGCACGTTTTCTATAGTGAAAAAATATAAAATTATGGCAGATAAAAATTGTCTACTGAGATGTTTATAGCTGGGCATACTCATGTTTACAATAGGAATAAAAATTTAGATAATATAGTGCTATAGAGAAAGAATTGAGGCACTTATCACTTTTGTGAGGAATATGAGATAGAAAGATGAACTGTCAAAGGTTAAAAAGATAAAGAAACTATCTGGAAGGACTACATTCTATGGGCTGTCCCTCTTCCTGAGTCAGCTGAGTCAGGCCAAAAGAGTCAACAGTCTTTGCAAGAGAAACTTCTATTTCTGTATATGGCCAAAGGTTTATAAATCTTTCATATCTTTAGGGTTTCCCTTAGAAAGTGTGTCATTTTTATACTTTAGACGATTGTGTGAGATTGTAGGCCAAACTTTGTCTCAGCAATGCTCAGACCCTGACTATAGTAAGAAATAAATTCCAGCAGATTTCCTGCTAGTGTGCTTGCTTAAATGAATTCTACAAAATAAAATAAAATAAGCTAGGCAACCTTCTATAGAAGTAAACACTGCCTTGCTGGTATATATGGATCATGAGGTCACAAAGGACCCCAGTGTCATTTCAAATATCATGAGGGGAGGATAGCAAGGGTTTGTTAAGACTTACATTACACTTCTTTCTTTCTTTATTTTTTTTATTAATTTTGTATTCAGCAAATACAGGCAGTTTGGTACCATTATTAGGCTCATCTGTGACCTACCCTCCCCAATAGCCCCTCCTTGTTGATGTATATGGGTTGTGAATTGTGGAGTTAGCCCACATTTATTAGTATGATAAATGTCTCTGCATATCATGACCCAACATGTGGCTCTGACTTACTTTCCACCCCCTCTTCCGCAAAATTTCCCTGAGCTATGTTGGGTTCATTTTTGGTCTGCTTCAGTGATGAGGTGTTGGGGGCCTCTGAGGCTCTGGCTCTCTGATTTGGTAGGAGTTGATTTTTCTCTGTGTTGGTCTCCTTCCCCCTTGTGCTGGTATCTGGTTCATCAGGAAAACAGAACCATTGCTTGTTTTGCCAATTTTCCTGAGTTTCAGTCAGGGCCTTTTTTGAGTATGATGGGGTGGCTCTCTCCTTAGGATCTGCATCTATCTGAAAAAGAGAAGCAGAATCTCCAACGGAGAGTAAGTAAGTAACAGGACAAATGAGATAACCCTTACTTTTTAAATATATAGTTTAATAGGTGTAGGCTCTCTTATACCCCATGATTGATGGTAGCTTTGGTAGCTTGATATTGGAGAGTGGGCTTATGTTTTTTTTTTGTTGTTGTTGTTGTTTTTGTTTTTCAAGGTAGGGTCTCACTCTAGCCCAGGCTGACCTGGAATTCACTATGGAGTCTCAGGGTGGCCTCAAACTCATGGAAGTCCTCCTACCTCTGCCTCCCACGTGCTGGGATTAAAGGCATGCGCCACCACACCTGGCTTTTATGTTTTGATATGGTTCTGACTTGTTTCCCAGCTCCAGCTATGGGTCCCGCACCACTGAGGGGATCAGTTAGCCAAATCAAGAGCAGTTTGTTCTCCACCATGGCTGTGTGCCACTATTGCACTTGTGTGGGCATCACAACAGGTTATTTGTTGCTAAGTAGGTTAGACCATGAGTTGCTTGGACAGATATTGGTCATTTCCCCCAGTCGCCCATGTAGCACCTTCTGGCACTAGACACGCTGACTGTCTGGGGACTGACTCTCTCCTGGCTTCCAGCCATGTCATTCCATTTTACGTGTCAGCTGCATAAGAAGTCTTCAGCAATAGGGTCTTATCACTGATCTTTGGTGGGTCATCAAGTACTCTGACAGAAATCTGTCATTCTTTTATGAAACCTTATAGGTTTCTCTGATCAAAAGCTCATTGTGGATGATAGCCTCATGCTGGTACTGGGAGTTACAGGTCAGTGCCCACTAAGAAAATGAGGAAAGTTAACTAATATACAAGAGTTAGGGAGGAGAGAGAGAGAAGAGGGGAGAGGGAGGGAGGGAGATGTAGAAGATTTAGGTTAGACTTGATCCTACCCTCTCCAGTGTCTTATGGTTTAGGTATTTCCTGTAAGGGCCTGGAGAACGTTCAGCCATTTGGTCTGCCTTTTAGGAAGTAGAATTTAATGGTACCATTGCCATTTGGGTCCAGATTAGTGTTTCCCACCCCTTCGATGCTCTCCCCTCCCTCCCCATTCATCCTAGTGTCTAGTCCATGAGGTACTTGCTGGGTATGTAAGGTATCTTGGGTATATTAAGGTTAGGTGCTGTAGATGAATGAAATTATGTGGCTTTTTTTTTTTTTTCTGTGATTGGGTAAGTTCACTGAGAATGATCTGTTCTAGGCTTAACCATTTTTCCTTAAATTTCTTTGTACATTTTTTATTACTGCTTATAGAATTCCATTGTGTAAATATACCACATCTTAGTTATCCATTCTTCTAGTGATACATATCTGGATTGATTCTAGCTCTTAGCTATTATGAATTGTGCCATTACAAACATGGTTGAGCAAATCTCTCTGGCCTGTAGTTTGAAGATTTTAGGGTAGATGCCCAGTAAGAGAATAACTGGGTCTGTTGGTATATCTATAGTCAGCTTTTTCAGGGGTCTACATATTGCTTTCCAAAGTGGTTGTACCATCCCACATTCCCACCAATAGCGGATGAGTGTTCCCACTTCTCCACATCCTCGCCAGCATTTATTTTCATTTGATTTTTTGATGTTTGCTCTCCTTATTGGGGTAAGGTGGAATTTCATAGTTGTTTTAATTTTCATTTCTCTGATGATTAGGGATGATGAACATTTTCTTAAGTGTGTGTTTGTCATTTGTGTTTCTTCCTCTATGAACTGCCTGTTCAGCTCTTTCCCCATTTTGTGAGTGGGGTGTTTGATTTCTTACTATTTAGATTTTTGAGTTCTTTGTATATTCTAGAGATTAGGCCTCTATCAGTTGAATAACCCACAAATATTTTCTCCCATTCTGTGGGTAGTCTATTGGCTTTGCTTATTGTATGCTTGTCTGTAAAGAAACTCTTCAGCTTCATGTGATCCCATTGCTTGAGTGACTGTTTAAGATCGTGAAAAGATCGTGAGCTACTGGGGTTTTGTTCAGGTAGTCTTTTTTCATTCCTATATCATGGAAAGTACTTCCAAATTTTCTTCCAGTAGTACTTGAGGTTCTGGTCTTGTATTGAGGTGTTTGATCCATTTGGATTTGAGTGTAGTGCATGATGAAATATGTGGATCAAGTTTCAGTTTCCTGCATGTGGTTATCCAGTTTGTCCAGCACCATTTGTTGAAGATGCTGTCTTTTTTCCAGCCTATATTGTTCGGGCCTTTGTCGAATATCAAGTAGCTATAGTTGCTTGACCCAAAGCCCAGGTCCTCAAGTCTATTCCATTGGTCTATACTCCTGTTTTTATGCCAGTACCATGCTGCTTTTATTACTATGGCTTTGTAATATAACTTTAGAATAGGTATGGTGATGCCATCAGAGCTATTTCTTTTGCTGAGGATATGTTTGGATATGCGAGGCCTTCTGCCTTTTCATATGAAATTTGAGATCATTTTTTCTACCTCTGTGAAGAACACTGTAGGGATTTTAAGTGGAACTGCATTAAATATATATATTGCCTTTGGTAGGATTGCCATCTTCACAATGTTAATTCTGCCTATCCAGGAGCATGGGAGGTCTTTCCATTTTCTCAAGTCCTCCTCAATTTCTTTTTTGGGTGTTTTTATGTTTTCATTGTATAGATCTTTCACTTCCTTGGTTAATGTTATTCCAAGGTATTTTATTTTTTTGTTGCTATTGAAAATGGGACTATGTCCCTTATATCTTTCTCTGTATCTTTGTCATTTGCATATAGAAATGCTACCGATTTATGTGCATTGATTTTCTATCCTGCTACTTTGCTATAGGAGTTAATCACTTTCAGGAGTTTTGAGATGGAGTCTCTTGGATCTCTTACATATACAATTATGTCATCAGCGAATAGAGCTAACTTAACTTCTTCCTTTCCAAATTGTATCCTTTTTATTTCCTTCTCCTGTCTTATTGCTTGAGCTAGGACTTCCAGTACTATATTGAAAGGCAGAGGTGAGAGAGGACATCCCTGTCTTATTCCTGAGATCAATGGGAATTCCTCCAGTCTCTCTCCATTAAGTATTATTTGGGCCTTTGGAGCTTTGTATATTGCCTTTATTATGTTAAGATATGTACCAATTATGCCAATTCTCTACAATATTTTGATCATGAAGTGATGTTTATCTTGTCAAATGCCTTTTCTGCATCTATTGGAATGATTATGTGGTTTTTATGTTTAAGCTTGGTTATGTGGTATATTACATTGACAGATTTCCTTATGTTGAACCACGCTTGGGTTCCTGGGATGAATCCCACTTGTCAAGGTGGATAATGCTTTTTATGTGTTGTTGGATTTGGTTTGTGAGGATTTTGTTCAGGATCTTTGCATCTAAGTTCATTAGGGAAATAGGCCAGTAGTTTTCTTTTCTTGTGGCATCTCTGCCTGGTTTTGGGATTAGGGTGATACTAGCTTCATAAAAGGAACTGGGAAGCTTTCCTTATTCTTCAATTGTGTGGCACAGTTTTAGGAAGATTGGTTTGAGTTCCTTCATGAAATTTTGATAGAATTTGGCTGAGAATCCATCTGGTCCTGGACTCCTTTTTTGGGAGGTTTTTTATTATTTTTTCAATCTCCATTTAAGCGATCACTTATGAATTTGTTAATTTGAAGCTTCTCCTTTTTTTGCTTGATCAAATCAGCCAGGGGTTTGTCAATCTTCTTTATTTTTTCAAAGAACCAGATTTTTTTTTTTTTTGTCAATTGTCTTAATTGTTTCCTTTGTTTCCAATTCATTAATTTCTGCTCTGATTTTAATTATTTCTCTCCTTCTGGAGCTCCTTGGGTTGGATTTTTCTTGTTTTTCCAGTGACTTTAGGTGGATGGTTAGGTTATTGATTTGGGATTTTTCTGTCTTATTTATGAAGGCATTGAGTGGTATGAATTTTCCACTGAGGACTGCCTTCATTGTGTCCCATAAGTTTTGGTATGATGTGTTCTCATTTCATTCAATTCCAGGAATTTTGCAATTTCATTTTTTTATTTCATCCACTATCCATTTATTGTTTAAAAGTGTGCTGTTCAGTTTCCAGGAGCCATTGGGATTCTTGGTGGGTCTTCTGTTGTTGATATCTAGCAATATAGCATTGTGATCTGTTATGAAGCTGGGAATTATGTCATTTTTCCTAAATATGTGGAGGCAGTCTTTGTGACCCAGTATATGGTCTATTTTAGAGAATGTTCCATGGGCTGCTGAGAAGAACGCGTAGTCTGTGGATTTGGGATGGAAAGTTCTGTAGATGTCCGTTAGGTCTAAGTGATCTATGGTTTTGTTGAGCTCTTTTACTTCCCTGTTGATTTTCTGTTTGGATGATCTGTCTATTACTGATAACGGTGTATCGAAGTCCCCAGCTATGATTGTGTTAATGGTTATTTCTATTTTATTGTCAAGTAGGCTTTGTTTTATGAACTGTGATGCCCCTGTGTTTGGTGCATACAGTTTTATGATTGTAATATCCTCTTGATGGATCGTTCCCTTGGTAAGTAGGACGTATCTTTCTTTATCTTTTTTTGCTTATTTTTGGTTTGAAGTCTATTTTATCTGATATTAATATAGCTACACCTGCTTGTTTCTTATTCCCATTTGCTTGGAATATTGTTTTCCACCCTTTCACCCTGAGGAGGTGTCTGTCTTTAGTGGTAAGGTGGGTTTCTTGAAGGCAGCAGATTGAGGGGTCTAATTTTTTGATCCATTCAGTTAGCTTGTGTCTCTTGATGGGTGAATTGAGGCGGTTAATATTTAGGGTAATGACTATGAGATTTGATTTGATGCCTGCCATGTTGTGGTGGTAGATGTGTGTTGGTGTTTTCATGGGCTTTGAAGTTTTTTGTGCCAATTCTGGGTTTGGTTGTTGTGATCTGCTTCTTGTAGGTGTTTGAGTTTGGTTATTTGTTTCTTCTCTGTGAAGAATTTCCTGAAATACTCTCTGTAGGTTTGGTTTTGTGTTCATATAATTGTAAAGCTGAATTTTGTCTTGGAAAATTTTTCTTTCACCATCTATTATGAGGGAGAATTTTGCCGGGTAGAGTAGTTTGGGTTGGAAGCCATAAGTTCTTAGACTTTGGAGGGTTTCATTCTAGGCTCTTCTAGCTTTCAGAGTTTCCATTGAGACGTTTGAAGTAATTCTGATGGGGTTTCTGTTGAAAGTGTTGCGCTGTTTTTCCCTACCTGCTTTTAGGATTTTCTCTTTGGTGTCAATGTTTAGAGTCTTAATGATAATGTGTCTTGGAGAGTTTCTCCTTTGATCCAGTTTGTTTGGAGTTCTGTTTGCTTCTTGTACCTTGATGGGCCTTTCTTTTAAGAGACTGGGGAAGTTTTCTTCAATTATTGTGTTAAATAAGTTCTCCATGCCTTTGGTCTGAAATTCTTCTCCTTCTAGTATTCCAATGATCCTGATATTAGGACGTTTAAGTGTATCCCACAATTCCCTCATGTTCTGTTCGCAGGAACTTTTGAACTTACTGAAATTTTTGAACTCTTAAACTGTTTCTTCCATCTTGTCTTCCAGATCAGAGTTTCTATCCTCCTCTTCACTGACTCTATTCTTGAGAGCCTGTATAGAGTTCTGGATTTGTTCAATTAAGTTTGCATTTTCTACTACTTTTCTATGTATCATTTCCATCCCTCTGTTAAGCTCCTTTTTCACATCATTTTCTGATTTTCTTGATGATTCTTGGAATTCATCCTTGCATTTATTTATGTCTTCATTTAGTGTGGCCAGCTGATTTTTAAGGTCCTCTTTCTTTTCACTCTCCCTGAAATCTCTTAATTCTCTTTGAAGTTCTTCCAGTTTATTATCGATTTTTTTTTCTAGCTTAGTTATGGTAGCATCCACATGATTATCAGTCCTCTGTTGCTTTCCTGTAAGTTCTAGCAGTAGGTTGGTCAGGGTTGCATTGCTCATAGCTTCCACTTGATGTTCTGATCCTAAACACTCTTCTATGTTTTGGTTAGATGTATTCCTTATAGGACTGGGTGATCTACATGGGTTTTCTTGCATTTGATTTTTCATGGTATTTCTTTTGCACTGTGGTCTCCCCATGACAGTGTATGGCCAGGTAGGTGGGCGGATCAGCCTAGGCTCTAGTGCAATGGGAATCTGAGGCAGCCTGGGGCAGTTGCCAAGCAGCCTGTACTTTGGCTCTCACTTGACAAAGCCGCCTATCTACTGCCAGACAGGGGCACCAAAGTTGCCTGAATTCTCAAGTGGTAATGCTGCCAAAGCTGCCTGCTTTAGAGCTTGGAGGGGGACTGAGATACCAAGCCATGAAGCTTCCCAAACTGGCTGGGAACACTGGGACCTAGAAACAGTCTTTGCTCCCTGGCAACAGAGGAGTGGGGCATGGCTTGGGACAGACAGGTATGGGATGGCACCTGAGCTCCTGCTAGTGAGAGACTCGGTCTGGGCTTGTGTGGCCCTTGCTGTGGGACTGGGCCCACTGAACGTGCAATCAGAGCACAGAGGCACCTGCGGCAGCAGGTGCACAATTGGAGCACAGCGCCGCAGGCCCAGGAGGCACATGACCAGAGCAAGGTGCAGCAACCCGGGGGGTACACGATTGGAGCACAGCAGCAGCAGGCTCAGCAGGCACAAGATCAGAGCATGGCGCAGCGACTTTGCAGGTGCACGATCGGAGCACAGCAGCAGCTGTTTGGAGGAGGGGGTGTACCCGCCCAAGAGGAGATCTGTGATTCCCTGTTTTCCCCCCTTGTGTGCCCTCCCACTGACTAGAAGACCCAGAAAACCCTTAATGTCTTGCCTTTCTTTCCCAGGTCTTTTGCAGGGCAGCTAGGCGGTGGCTATCTTGGCCGGAAGTCCCCACATTACAGTTCTTGATCATGGATTTATTTCAAGTTGAATGTTAAAATGAGTATGACCACAATGTGTTTTATTAATAAAAGTTAAATTTTATTTTATTTTTTATTTTTCATTTTTATTTTTATTTTTAAATTTTTAACATTTTCCATGATTATAAAAAAATATCCCATGGTAATTCCTCAGCGAGGCACTTCATTCAACCAAGAGACACAAATAAGCAAGAGGTGCCTGAAGCTGCTGCTGCACCGTCTTAGTCATGAGTTTACAAAAGACCACTCTATAGTAACAATGAAAAATACAGCATTGTATCTCAACCAGTACAGAACTGTTTATTATTATCAAGGATCATGTACTGTTGTTCTTTGAACATGAGATGTTCCACCTAGGCTTATATGTTTGAAAACTTAATTCATAGCTGATAATGCTGCTTGGGAAGGTTATGGAACCTTAAGTAGATTGGGTTGTGCTAGAGGAAGTAGATCACTGGGGTGGGCTTTGAATTACAGCATGGCCCCATTTTCCACTTCCCATCCCTCCTCTGCTTCCTGACTATGGATGTAATGTAAGCAGTCTTTTGCTTCTGTTGCCATGCCTTCCATCATGCTGCACTGTACTCCTGAAACTAAAATGGCAAGCCAAAACAAATTGTTCCTTTCTTAAGTTTCTTCTTGCCAGGAATTTGGTCATAGCAATGAGAAAAGCAACTAATGCAAATACTGCACATATTATGTTTAAGTATCATATGCTGTACACTTCCAAAATATTGCAGTGTAGGTTTTTTCTTACAAGTGCCACCACAGGTATGTGGGTAATAAATTATACTATGATGTTATTATGATATTTTAAAGATTATAATGTCAAAAGGTCCTAGTATGTTTTTCAGTTTTATTATAGTCTTATGGGACAAGCATCAATAATATGGTCCAATATTGACTGAATTCTTTGTTATGAGAGAGAATAAAAGATAAGCAGAGAAAATTGGCATGCTAGGGCCTTAGCCACTGAAAACAAACTCCTGACATATGTGCCACTTTGTGTGCATGTACCACCTTGAGTATCTGGCTTACATGGGTTCTGGGGAGTTGAACCTGGGTAGTCAGACTTTGCAGGCCAGCATGTTAATTGCTAAGCCAACTTTCCAGCTTTGGCTGAAATCTATTGCCACATGACTCTATAATATGAAGGGATTTTTATGAAATTCCTTGTTAGTACAAAAAGTTACAAATATTGTTCAATGGAATTTTTTTTATTTATGTATTTTTTATTATTATTATTTGATTTTTTGAGGTAGGGTCTCACTCTAGTCCAGGATGACCTGGAATTCACTATGTAGTCTCAGGGTGGCCTTGAATTCATGGCAATCCTCCTAACTCTGCCTCCTGAGTGCCGGGATTAAAGGTGTACACCACCACGCCCAGCTAAGCAAGTATTTTTAATTCCTAGTTAGTTAATTTATTTTTTTAATTGATGTTTTGGGAGGTGGCTCAGCAGCTAAAGGTGCTTGCAATGCTTGCTGGCCCAGGTTCAGTTCTCCAGTATACAGGCAAAACCAGATGCACAAAGTGGCACAGGTGTCCCGAGTTTGTTTGCAGTAGCAAGAGGCCCTGGTGTACTATACATTTCTCTCAGTATTTCTTTGTTTACTAGTAAACAAGTAAAAATATTTTTTTTAAATGAGAAATGAAGCTGGGTGTGGTGGCACAAACCTTTAATCACTCAGAAGGCAGAGGTAGGTGGGTTGCTGTGAGTTCGAGGCCATCCTGGAACTACAGAATGAGTGCCAGGTCAGCCTGGGCTACAGTGAGACTCCACAGAGAGGGAGGGAGGGAAGGAGGGAGGGAGAATGTTCAGTGGAATTTTTGAGACAGGGTATCACACACTATAGCTTAGGCTGGCTCAAAATTTATGGTATGGGGCTAGAGAGATTCCTTAGCAGTTAAGACACTTGTCTGAGAAACATGAGGGCCCAGGTTCAACTATCCAGGTCCCATATAAGCCAGGTGCACAATGTGGAACCTGCCTCTGGAGTTTGTTTGCAGTGGCTGGAAGCTCTGGCATGCCCATTGTCCCTCGCTACATGCCTTTTCTGATCTTTATATTTCAAATAAGTAAACAAATAAATATTTTAAAATTTGCTGTATATTTCAAGCAGGCACAAAACACTTCCATGACTGTGAAAAAATGATCACCTTCATAAAAAGCTATAGATACAAATACAAGTGCCTCAGAATCAGAACAGTAAGGATTTCTTAGATGTCTAAGGCCCTATTAAAATGATACTTATATTTATGTGAAAAAATACCATAATTGAATCAGTAAGAATTGTTTTGCTGGTTCTGCCAGTAATTAGCTATATGTTGTCCAAGTTGCTTACCAACTATGGACTTCACACCCTCTGTGGAATGATGGAGACTGAATGGCTGAAATTCTAACGTTCTCTGCAGCTATGCAGTTACTGTATGTGCAAAGGCTTTCTTCCATACCGCTACAGATATTTTAAGAGTTTTTTTTTTCTTTTTAGATCATTGTGGATTCACATTCAATTGAATGCAGCAATTCATAGAGATCCCGTGAACTCTTCCCTATTTTCCTCGAAAAATAGCATTCTGCAAAAGCACAGTATTACAGTCAAGATGTTGGTATTGATTCAATTCACCTACAAACTAGCTCACTAAAGACTTGATTTCTTAATATCATTTAGGAAAGATGTTGACAAGTTCTGAGAGCTTTCTGTATCATTTGTTTATCTGCTTTATTTTGTTGATTTCTAATTATAGGTCATTTTAAAGATAAGACTCAACTGAAAATGGGGTATCAGCCTTACAGACTATATGAGTTCTTAGTCCTTGATCTTTTAACACACCATGCTGCCCCCGAAATAAATCTCACAGATATTTATTCTTGCCTTACACAGCGCTACATGGTGTCACATACAACACTGGGAATATGTGTGCATGTGTGCCTATTTCCGTCAGGAAGACTCTGTTGCCACAGCATTACAGAGCCACTGGTGGAGAAAGATGGAGATATGCCAGGTCTCTGTCACCATGTTCATCCTCTCTCCAGGATTCAATCTGCGATATTTGTTTTATGGACTTCCTCTTCACTTTTTACACCATAGCTTCGATCACAAAATAGTAAATGATGACAGAACACAGTGGAGGAAGTATCAGGGACTCTATGGAAGGAGTCACTTTTATCTTCCAAGAGAAAAAATAAATGTTGTAATAAGAATGTACTTGGGGACTTCCGGTTAAGATGGCGGAGTAGGTACCACGCCAAAGCAGCCTAGGGGGGAAAAAGACCAAAAAAAAAAACTCAGCAAAATACACATTTTTACTAAAAAGTGAGGTGTATAGGATAGACATTATCTTAGGGTGAAAGGTTGGAAGACGGTGTTTCAAGCAAATGGGCCTAGAAAACAAGCAGGGGTTGCTATCCTAATATCAGACAGGGTAGACTTTAGTCCAACGTTAGTCAAGAAAGATAAGGAAGGTCACTTTATATTGATTAAGGGCACACTCCAACAGGAGGACATTACAATCCTAAACATATATGCACCTAACATGGGGGCTCCCAAATTCGTCAAACAAACACTATTAGAACTAAGGTCACAGATAACACCAAACACAGTGGTGGTGGGTGACTTTAACACCCCACTCTCATCAATTGACAGGTCATCCAGGGAAAGAATAAACAGAGAGGCATCTGGACTAAATGAGGTCATAGAAGGAATGGACCTAACAGATATATACAGGACATTTCATCCAAAGGCTGCAGAATATACATTCTTTTCAGCAGCACATGGAACATTCTCTAAAATAGACCATATATTAGGACACAAAGCAAATCTTAACAAATTCAGGAAAATTGAAATAATTCCTTGCATTCTATCTGACCACAATGGAATTAAACTACAAATCAGTAGCAAGAAAGGCTATAGAGCATACACAAAATCATGGAAACTAAACAATACACTACTTAATGATGAGTGGGTCAATGAAGAAATCAAAAAGGAAATCAAAAAATTTATAGAGTCAAATGATAATGAGAACACAACATACCAAATCTCTGGGACACAATGAAGGCAGTTCTAAGAGGTAAATTTATAGCCTTAAGTGCCTATATTAAGAAATTAGAAAGGTCGCAAGTAAACGACCTAATGCTTCGCCTTAAAGCCTTGGAAAAAGAAGAACAAGGCAAACCAAAAATTAGTAGACAGGAAGAAATAATAAAGATTAGGGCAGAAATTAATGAAATAGAAACAAAAAGAACAATCCAAAGAATTAATGAAACAAAGAGTTGGTTCTTTGAAAGGATAAACAAGATTGATAAACCCTTAGCAAATCTGACCAAAAGAAAGAGAGAAGAGACACAAATTAATAAAATCAGAGATGAACAAGGTAACATCACAACAGATTCCAGAGAAATTTAAAAAATTATAGGGACATACTATAAAAGCATATACTCCACAAAGTATGAAAATCTGAAAGAAATGGATGATTTCCTTGATCTATATGACCTACCTAAATTAAATCAAAATGAGATTAATCACTTAAATAGACCTATAACAAACATGGAGATCCGAACAGTTATCAATAATCTCCCAACTAAAAAAAGCCCAGGCCCGGATGGATTCACTGCTGAATTTTACCAGACTTTTAAGGAAGAGCTAACACCATTGCTTCTTAAGCTTTTCCAGGAAATAGAAAAAGAAGGAATTCTACCAAACTCTTTCTATGAGGCCAGCATCACCCTGATACCAAAACCAGGCAAAGATAGTACAAAAAAAGAAAATTACAGACCAATCTCCCTCATGAACATAGATGCAAAAATTCTCAACAAAATATTGGCAAACAGAATACAAGAGTATATCAAAAAGATCATTCACCCTGACCAAGTAGGCTTTATCCCAGAGATGCAGGGATGGTTCAAATACACAAATCTATAAATGTAATACATTACATAAACGGGTTGAAGGGCAAAAATCACATGATCATCTCATTAGATGCAGAGAAAGCATTTGACAAAATCCAACATCCCTTCATGATAAAAGTCCTACAGAGACTGGGAATAGAAGGAACATATCTCAATATAATAAAGGCTATTTATGACAAGCCTACAGCCAACATATTACTAAATGGGGAAAAACTGGAAGCTTTTCCACTAAAATCAGGAACAAGACAAGGGTGTCCACTGTCCCCACTTTTATTTAATATAGTTTTGGAAGTCTTAGCCATAGCAATAAGACAAGAGACACACATAAAAGGGATACAAATTGGAAAGGAAGAAATCAAGTTATCATTATTTGCAGATGACATGATTCTATACATAAAGGACCCTAAAGACTCTACTAGCAAGCTGTTAGAACTGATCAAAACCTACAGTAATGTAGCAGGATACAAAATAAATACACAGAAATCAGTAGCCTTCATATATGCTAACAACAAACACACAGAGGATGAAATCAGAGAATCACTCCCATTCACAATTGCATCAAAAAAAATAAAATACCTTGGAATAAACCTAACCAAGGAAATAAAGAACTTATACAATGAGAACTTTAAAACACTCAAGCGAGAAATTGCAGAAGAAACTAGAAAGTGGAGAAACATCCCTTGTTCCTGGCTTGGAAGAATCAATATCGTGAAAATGGCAATCTTACCTAAAGCAATCTACACATTTAATACAATCCCTATCAAAATTCCAAAGGCTTTCTTCATGGAAATAGAAAAAACAATCCAAAAATTCATTTGGAATCACAAAAAACCTCGAATATCTAAAATAATACTGAGCAACAAAAAAGAGGCTGGTGGTATCACCATACCTGATTTTAACCTATACTACAGAGCCATAGTAACAAAAACAGCATGGTACTGGCACAAAAACAGACATGTAGATCAGTGGAACAGAATAGAGGACCCAGATGTAAGCCCAAGTAGCTATAGCCACCTGATATTCGATAAAAATGCCAAAAATACCCATTGGAGAAGAGACAGCCTCTTCAGCAAATAGTGTTTTGAAAACTGGATAAATATCTGCAGAAGGATGAAAATAGATTCTTCTCTCTCGCCATGCACAAGAATTAAGTCCAAATGGATTAAAGACCTTAACATCAGACCGGAAACTTTGAAACTGCTAGAGGAAAAAGTAGGGGAAACCCTTCAACATATTGGTCTTGGCAATGATTTTCTGAATACAACCCCAATTGCTCAGGCAATAAAACCACAGATTAACCACTGGGACCTAATGAAATTACAAAGATTTTGCACCGCAAAGGACACAGTGAAAAAAGCAAAGAGGCAACCTACAGAATGGGAAAAAATCTTCGCCAGCTACATATCTGATAGAGGATTAATATCTAGGATATACAAAGAACTCAAAAAGTTAAATAATAAGGAATCAAACAAGCCAATCAAAAAATGGGCTAAGGAGCTAAATAGAGAGTTCTCAAAGGAAGAAATACGAATGGCATATAAGCATCTAAAAAAATGTTCTACGTCACTAGTCATCAGGGAAATGCAGATTAAAACTACATTGAGATTCCATCTCACTCCTGTCAGATTGGCCACCATCATGAAAACAAATTATAAATGTTGGTGGGGATGTGGAAAAAAAGGAACCCTTCTGCACTGCTGGTGGGAATGCAGTCTGGTCCAGCCATTGTGGAAAATATTGTGGAGGTTCCTAAAGCAGCTAGAGATTGATCTACCATATGACCCAGCTATAGCGCTCCTAGGCATATATCCAAAGGACTCATCTGATTTCCTTAGAAGTACATGCTCAACCATGTTTATTGCTGCTCAATTTATAATAGCTGGGAAATGGAACCAGCCTAGATGTCCCTCAACAGATGAGTGGATAATGAAGATGTGGTACATTTATACAATGGAGTTCCACTCAGCGGTAAGGAAAAATGAAGTTATGAAATTTGCAGAAAAATGGATGGACCTGGAAAGTATTATACTAAGTCAGGTAACCCAGGCCCAGAAAGCCAAGCGCCACATGTTCTCTCTCATATGTGGATCCTAGCTACAGATGACTGGGCTTCTGCGTGAGAATGAAAATACTTAGTAGCAGAGGCCAGTAAGTTGAAAAGGAGACATAAAGGGTGGAGAAAGGAAGGGAGGAGGATACTTAATAGGTTGATATTGTATATATGTAATTACAATGATTGTAATGGGGAGTTAATATGATGGAGAATGGAATTTCAAACGGGAAAGTGTGGGGGTGGGGAGGGAGGGAATTAACATGGGATATATTTTATAATCATGGAAAATGTTAATAATAAAAAAAAAATGTACTTGGGGGCTGGAGAGATGGCTTAGCGGTTAAGCACTTGCCTGTGAAGCCTAAGAACCCCGGTTCGAGGCTCGGTTCCCCAGGTCCCACGTTAGCCAGATGCACAAGGGGCGCACGCATCTGGAGTTCCTTTGCAGAGGCTGGAAGCCCTGGCATGCCCATTATCTCTCTCTCCCTCTATCTGTCTTTCTCTCTGTGTCTGTCGCTCTCAAATAAATAAATTAAAAATTAAAAAAAAAAGAATGTACTTGGATGAATCAGTTATTTCTATAAAACAGTCAAAGCCGTATACATTTTATTCTGAAAATATATATGCCAAATTGAAAGTATGCCACTAGAACTATTTTCTCCCTTATACAATGAATCTTCAATGCTAATTAGCACCAGTCTTCTAAAAATGTGTTGACTGGGACAGAAGTCCCTTAGGCTTGTTCCCTTGAGAAGAAGCGTAGGTATATGCAGAGGCCACATGTAAGTGTCCAACTGACAGTCACTATTATAGTTTCAGCAGATCTCCAAGACTAGCCAAGACTAGCTTCCGGGTGAGTAATTGCTCCAACATTAGAGTGACAATTACATAGTAAATATGTAGTGAACACCTACCAAAAGTCAGAATTAGAATATTGTGGACACAGGTGGCCCAATCATGGCTCTTCCATAAAAATATATGGAAAATAAATATAGCTGGCCCTCCATATACATAAGGCCTACATTCATGTATCCAAATAACCTCTTGTCAAAAAAATTCAGAAAATACAAAGGAATTGTGTTTGTACTAAATATGTACAAATGTTTTGTTATTGCTTCTCAAATTTTGTACTATAATAGCTATTATAAAGAATTCATATTATATTAGATATAGTAACTAGTCTAGGGGTGATTAAAAGCACACTAAAGGCTTTATGCAAATATTCCATTGCTTATAAGAGTTAACCATCTGGGCTGGAGAGATGGCTTAGTGGTTAAGCACTTGCCTGTGAAGCCTAAGGACCCCAGTTCAAGGCTTGATTCCCCAGGACCCAGGTTAGCCAGATGCACAAGGGGCCACATGTGTCTAGAGTTTGTTTGCAGTGGCTGGAGGCCCTGGTGCATCCATTCTATCTCTCTTTCTGCCTTTCTCTCTCTCTGTCTGTCACTCTCAAAGAAATAAATAATGAGCCAAAAAAAAGAGTTAACCATCTGCAGATTATATTTTCGTGTGAGCTCCTTGAATCAATCCATGATACTGGGAGATGTCTGTGTTTACCTATTTACATCAGGAATTACCACAGAAGTTATCATATAAATACAACTTATACCAATTATTATATCATTACACAAATACATGTATATTCATATTCCTACACATTTTGGATGCACTGTATAAAAGGGCACCCTAATGGAATCTGAGAATTAGAGAAAACTTCTCTGAGGATAGATCGTCTAAATAGAACAAAGGATTATATGGATAGTGTCTCTACTTAGAGAAACCCCATGGCTGGGGACTATACCTTTTGGAAATCTGAATGCTTGATTATTCCCTTCATGGAGGCTAGTCCTGATTGCCCACTGGTTCCCTAACTGTGGCTGTCAACTGGACATTAACACAGACTCCCTAGGTGAGTTCTCTCCTCTCCACAATATGGTGGCTGTGTCTTGCTGATAAAGGAAAAGATGATGAGAGCCATGCAAGCCATGAGAAGCAGTACCACTTTTTACATACTAGTACTGTAGATTGAAAGCTATTTATATCACTTTCATTGCATCTCATTTACCAATGACATAAAGTTTAGCCCAATTTTCAGGGAAGGAGAGAGACTCCACCTTTTCCTGAGGAGTGGTGATATTCTAGAATAGCATATGTGACAACAAGTATTGAATTTTGAAAAAAATTGGAAAATGTAATATACCATAAATAACTATGTTTCAAACCCATAGAATATAAAGTTGCCATCATATTTTAGTAAAGTTATTAAAAATTGCATGTCCGTTTTTGTATCATAAATACTGTTTTAATTCTAGATTTTATTTTAAATGCAGTACTTTTAGTATGTCAGTTGTGATAAATTTTGTGCTAACTCCATTCCATATTTCTTACATTAGTTTCATTTCTTGTGCAATTATACATTTAGTGTGCTAAAGATTAATTAAAGCAAAATTAACAGAAGTTTATTGAACATTAAGTATCTTAAACTTTCTGCTCTTCTAACCAAAAAAGCTTTTTGCTTTGTAAATGAATGACTTCAGTTACATTAGCCAGCATCTCTGCCTACTCTTCCTTCTTTTTGGTTTCCTATATTTTCTGCTTCACTGATGCCTGTGTGAGAAAACATAATATTATGACTGCATAACATATATTCAGTTGCCCTAACAGAAAGATTCCCAAAAGAAAGAAGGGAAAAATCAAGCTGAAAGAGAACAGAACACTGTGGTTAGTGGTTGAGAACACAGACCTTGAAGTCAACCACTGGTTTCAAACTGAAGGAATGCTGAAATAAAAGGATGGAATGGGCCTGCTTAGATGCTAGCCAGAGAAGCAGCCAGGACTTTTTAAGGGTTGGAAAGTCTTCAGACTTCCAGTAACAAGGCTAGACAGCAGTTTGAACATCACCATATTGTGTGTTGTAGCTGTTGTTTTTAGGTTTCCAATTCAAGAAAGTCCTATTCCACCCAATCATTCATAGTGATGTACTTCTTTTTGACACAAGAATCAATCTTTTTCTCATACTTATGTTTTTAACCATCACTCAACTATAGACTCTTGGGATAAGCAGTACTGGGTTTTACTCCCATAACAATGTCAAGTTCTTATGTTCTTGATGCATTTTGTCTCTACTGGTCCATCTAAACTCCTTTCTTTAGTCTATAATTCCATGCTTACTGGCTTGGAAATATCATAAAACTCCTTGGAAAGTATTTATACAACTTGGATTTAAATGAAATATCATCACACCTGGATTCTGTGACTTTTTTTATTTCAAGCAAAGTTGCACATTCTCCCATATCATTCATCTTAGCATTGAAAAGCAAGGAACACTGACACTGTCAGATCATTAATCTTCTGACTAGTCATAAAAATGTCATTTTTCCCATGGCTATTCTAAGAAAGTAAATTATTGCTATATCTATAATGAATAACAGGCAACTCAGGAGTTATTTTTCAAAAGGTATTTAATTCTCTGGCAGATGGCATGGTTTTTTTCAAGACCTCTAATAGTCTATGATATAAAATCACACTCAAGCAACCTGTTTTCCCATTATAAGTGATGGGTCATATTATTTTTAAGTTTTGACATTGTGAAAGTTATGGAATGCTACTCTACTTGCAAAGTAATGTTAGGCCAGCTATCAGTTTATTGTCAGCCCATCCATCCATCCATTTATCCATTTCCTAATCGATAATACAGAATGAAGCCAGAACTGCAGGCATGCTAGGCAGGTACACTACCACTGAGCTATAGCTGAGGTTGTTCTATAGAAGAGGAACCCTGACATTGAGCCAGATCTTATATAGCATGGTAGAACAGCTGAAATATGTGTTCATCCTCCTCTTTAAAGATAGATTTTTGCTCTGCTATGTAAACACAGCTTCTCTGGGGAGAAGAATAGAAAGTTTGTAGCTTTCCTTCATTATTTTGTAATATACACAAATGGCCCCATAGAAGACTTATCTTCTTTAAGGGTGTTATTCAGTCATTCTTTACTCTGAATACCTGGTTCATACATAACTATAAAATAGGATTTTCACGGCACTCTGGCCCAAGATTTCACAGTAGCCTGGACTTGCTGTAGGCCACTTTTCTGCTTCAGATTCCACTCACATTTGGCTGCCCACATTCAGCAAGGCTCTACCTCCCAAATTGCCACCAAGCATTCAAAACACGTAAGATTGTGGGGGACACTCGATTCAAACCACCGTAGATACCTTTCTCTACTAGAAAATAATTAAAATGAATTGCTAGTCTTTACTTAAATTAATGCCTGACACCATGGAATCACCTTGGTTATTGAGTATGTAAATATTAGATTTCTTTTATACCTTGTGTGATGATTTTGGGGGGCTAATTTTTTTTCACTTTTTAAAGTACTTTAAAAAACTTTTTATTGTATATTTTCATTGTACATTATACAATGCAAGGGTATCTTCACATATAATATACATTGAGCATATTACCTCCATGCTCCTCTCCCCTTCTATCTCTCCCTTCTCCTTAATCCCCTTTGTTCCCTTAGACATTTTATTTAACATCATGTCATATATAAATACATGACTTTGTTTAATCATATAAAACTTAGGAACAACAAATGAAAGAAAACATAATATATTTCTTTCTGAGACTCAATTCATTCACTTATGATTATCTCCAACATTCATTTTTCTGAATGTGATATAAATTTATTTTTCTGTATGGTAGAAAAAAATCTCTTTCTTACTCTCTCTCTACATATATATCTACTATATTTCTGTATGTATCTCTCTGTTGTTTGAAACCTATTTAGGTTGGTTCCATAATTTGACTCTTATGACTAGTGCTACAGAAAACATCGATGACTATTTCTGTGAACATTTTGATTTGAAGTCCTTTGGATCAATACTCAGGAGTGGTATAGCTGGGTTGTATATTAGATCTATTAGTAGTTTCTGTTTTACCATTGTATTGATTTTAGCAGTAGCTGGAAATTTACATTCTCACCAGCAGTGTAGGAGGGATCCCTTTTGTTACATCCTCACCAGCATTTTGTCATTTGTTTTCTTGATGGTTGTCATTCTGATGGATGAGTTGGAATCAATTTAATTTTAATTTTAATTTCTTTGATGTCTAGTGAGATTAGATGTTTTTTCTTATGTTTATTGGCCATTTGTGTCATCTTTTGAGAACTGTTTGATTTCTTATTTCATTTTTGGGTTCTTTGTATATTCTAGGTATTACTCCTCTGTCAGCTGATTATCTTCCATTCTTGATTAACTGTGTTCTTAGCTGTGCTTTTAAATTTTATAAGGCCAATTGGGGCTAATTCTGATACACTGAAACTGGGTTCTGTTTTCTGGAATAAATCTAATTCATAATAAGAAATAGAATGCAGCTAAGCTAATGGTTATCATTTATCTAAAATTGGCCTCATCAGGACATGTGGGAGTGTAATCTAGATGACTGCAGACCATACTTCTATTGTTAGGGCTTCTGGGAAATGAACAATAAGGCTCTTAGCAGAGGTATCTCCATACATAATAAAATAAGCTCCTGTCAGAGTTCTCAGTTAACTTTAAAGTCAATGTGCAAGCATTAGTGCATCACTTCTCTTAATTGTATGGTGCCCTTTCTTGTACATACACACAAATACATCCATGAATTTCCTATAAACTGAAATGGTTATGACTTGCAAGGGGTGCCAGTAAAATCCAAGTGTTGCTGTCTTAATCAATGGGACATAATGGGATCAGTTTCTACAAATTCCTTTATCTAAACTCACAGGAAATCCTGCCTATAATTCCCAGTGTAATTCCTTCCAAGGTTACATGACATGCTTATGGCAGAGGGGATACTGTTGAAGCTTAATTGCATTCTTCACTTGAGGAATAAGGGCTCCAAATATGTTTTCCTGCATCCAAACAAAGAAAGAATAACAATAAAGCAGTTTATGGAGAAATTATGGTGCTTGGACATATGCAGTTCACTAGTATATAGAACAGTAAAGCTCTCATCTTCTTAAAGCCATCCATGCTTATTTCCTGCCTTCCCTGCCCTACTTGTATCTGACCCTCTATCTAAGAACACCACTGAATACACAAATAATTCTGTTATAATTTGTCATTTCAGCCCTTCCTCAGCCCTCTGTTTATGTAGCTCAGCAGCGAGCTGCTCAGATAATGACAGCTGTTTCTTCATGATACAATTTCCTGTCCTACATTCTTCAATCCTATAAGCCAAGAAAAGGAATTCATTAAAGGAGTTAAGTGGTTGCTTATTATCTGAGGATAGAAAACAAGTTTAGCTATTTTTGATCACAGTAGTCTTTTCCAATAGCCTCTAAAGACAGCTCTACCCTAGCCAACTGCAGCTGTAAAAATAATCACCCACAGTGACTACAGGTTGCCTCATGATGCTACTATGTGATGAACAGAAGAGACACTGTGACCTTTGCCATTACTTGAAAATCAAGGACAGACATGAGATTATTTGAAGAACTCACCAGAGTTCTCTAGTTCTTGTTGTTTCTTGGTTATATGGCATTTGTCTACTTACTGAATTTCTTGGTTAACTTCTGAATGCTAAAGTAAGACTGACAGACTTTCCTAAAAAGAAAATTCAACAAACTGCTTTACTAACTTAAAATAGTCATACATTATAAAAACTTGTAACACACAAAAATAAATCCTGGCTTATTTATAAAAAGCATTAAACCTATATACTTTTAAAAATAATTTTATTGGGAGCTGTAATATATATGAACATATTTCAAATTGTTCATATTCCTGTTGGATTATCCTTTTATGTTTCCTCTCCTGTATTCCCATTTCATGAAGGGCCTCCTCAGTGGAAGCGTATATGAGTGTATGAGTTAGTTCATATTTCGAGGACAATGCCTCATAATATGTCTTTCTATACTATGGCTCTTGCAATTTTTGTGCTCTCTTTTCTGCAGAGTTCCCTAAGCCTTATAAGATGTGTGAGGAGTCTATTTAGTGTTGAACTCTCAGTAGCCTCTTATTTTCTGCTTTTATGTGTATTGAATTGCCTTATTCTAGTGCTATCTTCCTGAAGAAGTTTCTCTGGTTAGCAGTAAGAGTAGTTCTCATATTTAATTTGCCACTTCCTCTGCAATGTATCTGGGCCCTGGTATAAACTCATATACTCTAAATACATATTTTTATTTATTTGCACATATATGTGTGGAGGGGCTGGGTGGGTGTGCCCCTGCATGCATGCCAGGGTTTCTTGCCATTGCAAACAAATGCCAGATGCTTGTGTCACTTTATTTGTATTACTTATTTTTGCATTTGTCTTTATTTGGCATCTGGAGTATTGAACTCAGGCTGGCATGCTTTGCAAGCAAGCGCCTTTAACTTATGAGGCATCTTCCCAGACCTAAATCAATATACTTTTGATAAGTAGATTGGTATCCAGAAAAGTCACTTTATTCTTTTATAAACTTGCTTTTCAGTGAAGCTTTCACCTTTCTATATTATTCAGTAGAATTGAGTGATTCCATTTAACCTCTAAGATTTTTGTAAACACCTACAGAGGGAAAATGATTTTAATTAAGGGCTGAATTTTTGAAATTCCAGTGTTTACTTACAAAAATAAAATTGAAAGCACTTTTTGGCACTTCTATTTATATATTGCAAGTGAAAGGTGAGCATGTTTTTAGTTGTATTGCTGAACATGAGGGTTGAATATCCATAACTATTTAATAAGCATTGTCTTTCATGTGTAATTGTCAACTTTGAGCATCATAAACATTTAACTTGGCAAGCTTTACTTGATCTGTACATCTATCAACAGTGTTCTTTATATTACAACAACTTTTGGAACATAGCTATGCACCTTCTTTGTCCATTACATTAGTTAGAGTCCATTGTGAATGTTGTGGTTTGAATGTAAAATGTTATCCATGGTTTCATGTATCTGAAAAGCTGGTCATGATGTTTAAGACAATTGTAAAATCTTTTGTAATCCAAGCCTTGTGGGAACCCTGAAAGGAACTGATGTAGTGGATACTTCATTTACTTGTGATGGTATCCAAACCACCATGAGAACATGGAGAGCTGGTGTGAAGGTCACAGAGGCTGGAGTTCCAGTATCTGAGGTTCATCAATGTCAGTGCTCCTGAGACCCATGAATCCTTGTTCCTTTTGCCTGCTTTACTTGAGACTGGGCTGGTCATCTGTAATTTCCCTTCTGTGAGAGATCAGTCAGCATATTCCTAAAAAAGTGTGTTGAATGTAGATACAGATGATGTTTGTTACATGCAATTAAACAATACTGAACTAATTACTTCAGTCTATTTTTGTCATACATATACATTTATTCCTACATTGTAAACATTCATTTCATTTTCCATATTATCTACTACCTACTAATAGATGTCAAAAACCTGGGTTCAATACTAGCAGTTAGGGTGGGGGAGAGAAAGATTTTTCTTTGAAAGATTATCTCATGTAGCTCAGGCTAAATTAGAATTCACTGTGTAGCTGAGAATGACCTTGAATTCTTGACTGCTCTCCTCCAACTTCACGAGTGTTGATATTATTGGCATGCACCATCATATATAGGGCCTTATGCCTTAACAAACAAAGAATTTTATGATCTGAGCTACATACCTAGCCCAGTTCAGTATTTCAATACTCTTATAGGTATGAACATAGAATTTTAATCATACAGATTCCCTAAAATATCCATCATTCATAATTCCTTTTTAAATGTACAACCTCTTGACATTTTACAAATGAGTAACATCAGCTTCCATAGCAACCCTCAGGTAATAAAGCATTTTATAAATCAAGTTAGTGATGTCATACCTCATTTGCTACAGAAGAAAAAGAATCATTTATTGAATTTTAAAAATTCTCATCTTAGATAAAGTGGCCTCTATGTTATCCTTTGCTCCCTTTCAAAATGCTAGCTTCCTCAGTTCTTGAAGTGAGTCTTTTTGAATGTGAATTCTGTTTTCTGCTCATTCTGGATGGTCTGTAAATATTTGTTGACTAAAAGTTTTCCTCTCTGTGAGACTAATGTAGAACAGATGGATGAAAACCAAGATGGAAACACTGTGGGAGAACATGGCACCTAAAGCATCATTAGTGGGAGCAGAGGGACTGGAAGAGGAATAGTGGTTGTCAGCCAGGATGGAGTCTGCGGACAGAATGGAGCATCTGATAAAGTAGGCAGGAAAGAAAATGATGACACAATCCATCTTTCTTTTTTTAACTTACAGCTATAAAGTCAGAAGGAATAAAATGTGTTTCCTATGAATTGATTAAGCATATCAGCGCCACAGGTTTTTATGTACCAGAAGCAGTTGCATAGAAAGTCTGAGAAAGCATGAAAAGGAAAGAAATCCTGGCTACTTTAAGGACCAGTGGTGTTTGTTGTGATACCCAGTTATTTCTCTGTTTTTTCTTTTCTTCCCATTTTACATTTTTTTTAAACCGCTTTCTTTTTCCTCTGTAGATCAGCTATGCTAAGGAGGGACTAGCAAGTATCCTTGGGACAATGAAGCCAAGGCAAAAGTGATTTGTCATGATAACTGAACATGTGAAGTGCTTACCTAACAGGGTCCAGCTGGTTAAGTTACCTAGTTAGTAAAATGTATGATGATTGGTCATTGCACAACAGTGTAGTGCTCAAAACATAGTGATTATTTTTCTCACTTAAAATCATCATATCTTAATTGAGTTATAGAGCTTCATTTGTCAGTCACTCAGGTTTTGGCAGTGTGTCAGAATTCTTTGAAGAAACAGATAGGAATAATAATAAATATGTATTATAAAGGAGATTTATTGGATTATTTTACAAAATACAGGGTGGGCAGTCCAACAATAGCTATCTACAAGCTTGCAAATTATAGACCGTGGTAGTTTCCCAGTTCACAAAGTTGGATGAAAACCAAGCAGCTGCTCAGTCCAAGAGGCTGGATACAGGCTGGGTTCCAATGTAACCAGAGGACAGCCAAATGGTGGACACATTCTCCAGTGGTGGACACACTCACCAATGGGTCGCTAGAGGAACCATGCAAAAAGCATGTACCTACAAGTGGCCAGACAGAAGAAAAAGCTCTATATTCTACTGGAGCTTCCTTATATATAGACCCCCACTGCAAGGACTACCCTCTATGGAAGAAGGAATTCCTCTCTCTTAGTCCTTCCTGGAAGTACACTTATAGATATGTCCAAGAGCCTCATCACTTACTGCATTCCTAATGTAATCAAGTTAAGAACAGAACTTAAAGATTAGACTGTGGGAGTGTAGACTTAAGCCATTGTTTCCTCAAGTGTCTTCCTTGGACTCTCAGATCTAGGGTGTCCTGGATCAGAAAGAGTCCTGTGGCAGGTAGCTTTTGAAATATGGCATATTGGGTCACACACATGGAGATGAACAATGCTCATTAAAATATTAAAGGCTCTGAAGAATGTTGTACTATGGGACATGAATTTACTCATTAAATTCTTATATTTCTATCTAACTTTCTTGGAACTAGTGTTTGTTCTAGAGAATGCATTCTGTGAAAATAAGATTTTTTTTCAATTCTGATACACCATGCTATTTTTCTCAGTTTCTTAACCTTTTCTAGGTCATATCCACTTTAGAAGTGGATGAAAAATATAGATTATTTTAGTCACAAAAGTTAAATAGACATATGGACATTAAATTTTATATAAAATTAAAAATTTGCATATTATCCAAGAGACACTTAAAATTCATCATTGGATACAATGTTAAGGAATCATAAACTTTTTTGACTTACAATTAATGTTAATATATGTGTTTAAATAGTATTAATATTATTTTAATTTGATTTAATCTTGACTTTAAATTTTTTACTTTTTCTTATAGAAGTAAGGTAATAAAGTGAAGATGAACAAAATGTAATTAAGAATTTATTTATGGTATATCTCATTTAATTTTGATCAAAGTATAGAACACACTCAATTTCTCAATTTAAATCTAATTTTTCAGAGACCAAGGTAGCACATGGTTCATATAGGTAGAATATTGTACAACTAAAACCCAAACCAGGGCATTTTAAAATTTTTATTGAAAAAATAGCAATTTTTCCTAAGTAGAAGGTTTACATTCTAAACTGACAGTTAAAACTGTAGCACAATAAACACATAGACTGGAAATCAGTCATTCACAATTATTATCAAGTATTATGTATGGGATATGATTTTATGTGATGATCTTTAGACAATTAGGACAGTAGATTTGTTGATGTCAGCATTACCACTAATGTGAGCAATATGATGCCTTATGATGTTATGACATTATGTTATCTAGGTGATAACAACTTCTCAATTCCATTATAAACTCATGACAGTATACCATATATGTCATATGTTGTTGACCAAACATAATGAATTTATCAGTTTTCATAGCAAGCAGAGCTCAGTTTCTTTATATGTGTCTCTCACTACTGTTTCCCTTGTTATCATCTCTGTTCTAGGATCTGGAGCCAAGGAATGCTGTTCAGAAAATCACTTTGATAGCTTGAATGCATTGTTACACACACACACACACACACACACACACACACACACACACTCCCACTCCCTCTTTCTCTCTTCTGTGTGTTTTCTAAAAATATTTTTATTCATTTGTATGTTTGTGAGAGAAAGGTACATTTTTTGTTGTTTGTTTGTTTGTTTTGGTTTTTCAAAGTAGCATCTTACTCTAGTTCAGGCTGGTCTGGAATTCACTGTATAGTCTCAGGTGGCCTTGAACTCACGGCGATCCTCCTATTTCTGCTTCATGAGTGCTGGGATTAAAGACATGCACCACCATGCCCAGCTTCTGTGTGTTTTTAAAAGTAAGTCCACTTCTCAATCTCAAATGTGAAAGACCTCAAGTAGCTGGCCTAGTTTGCAATCTTGTGTCTTATATAGTTGCTGAATTCACACCTGCTGCTTCTCCATCTGCTACAATTTTAGACCAGTAAGACCTGCTTTAAATATATGGAAAATGTCAAACTGAATCCCAAAAAGTACCATCTTCTTTTAAGTTGGTGTTGTCCTGAGGTGACTCAAGTTTTTTAAATTTCCTAATAATTAGATTCCACCTCTGTTTTCATTGACCTACAGGCTCTCTAAAGAAAAAATTGAGACAAAGAACAGATTGAGACCACTTGGCCATGGTTTAAAGAACAGAGATAGAGTATTTCAAAAGTAAATGCTATTGAACTTGATGGAAAGCACTTGAAAGGTCTTCTATCCTATACTTAGATGGTATTAGATAAACTTTTAAATAATCCAAGTTTTACTGATGAATTTTAAAATTCAGTGAATGTGAAAATGGGTTTGTATCATTTTTTTTAAATTTTTGGTTTTCCAAGGTAGGGTCTCACTCTTGCCCAGGCTGCCCTGGAATTCACTATGTAGTCTCACACTAGCCTCAAACTCCTGGCTATCCTCCTACCTCTGCCTCCCAAGTGCTGGGATTAAAGGCATGTGCCACTGGCTAGGTTTGTATCAATCTTAATACAACCATAACAAGAAAATGAACTTGTGGTAGTAATATCTCAGGGCATGATTTGTTCATTCAGATATGTACTCTCATCAAAATGTTACCAAGAAGTGACAACAGCACCCCCCAAACTTGTCCAGTAGGGAACTTGGAATTATGTTTGTACAAGTATGAGGTTGGTTCTTAACTTGATTCTAGGTTTTGATCTTCTGTTTAACATTTACACATGGTATTCTGGGTTTATTTTCATACACATTTTATTTATTTCTTCCTTACTTTTATTGCACTATTCTTTAATTGTCTAAAACTTGCCATTTCATTTTTCCCCTCAATCAGGCAATCAGCAATCAGGCAAGTATTGGGGTAAAAGTGAGAATAGGTAACAAATCCTGAATTTTATATGGCATTGCTAATATTAGGAGAGCAGGATTCTGTTTGTAACACATTTTGGATTTCAGTGTTAGCACTTTGTATTACTCCTAGAGACATATCCTGAAGTATTTTCATGATGTAAGATAAAATTCACTGATCGTTTTTGTAACAATTAAATTTATTTATTTATTTATTTATTTATTTATTTATTTATTTGAGAGAGACAGACACAGAGAGAAAGACAGATAGAGGGAGAGAGAGGGAATGGGCGAGCCAGGGCTTCCAGCCACTGCAAACGAACTCCAGACGCGTGCGCCCCCTTGTGCATCTGGCTAATGTGGGACCTGGGGAACCGAGCCTCGAACCGGGGTCCTTAGGCTTCTCAGGCAAGCGCTTAACCACTAAGCCATCTCTCCAGCCCAACAATTAAATTTTGATAGCTTAAATTTTGTTTAAATTATATTCAGAATGGCAAAACTAAGCAATCCTGAGTATTTGGTTAACAAATGAAGGCATCGGATAGGAGAATATTATATGTGTTACTGACCCATACCTAGTCCATAGCTGCAGGGTCAAACTAGGGTAGATCGTTCTGTCTTTTTGTCACCAGAAAGGGCTACTTGTGGGCAAAGGACAGAATCAGCCTTCTAGAGGTGCTGTCAGCACTAATATTTTCTAAACTCTGCTATCCAGAATTGTGCTGATTGGTATCTTCCTACATTTGGTTCTATGCTATATCTTGACCTGGTCTAATACTCAAGAGGTTATTTTTGTCCTTTTTATGATATATATTGTAACAATATAGTTTTCATGGAACTATTCTGGCTTGGCTGCCATTTTCATCATGCATGACAGTGGAACAGCCCTACTTACAATGGCTGTGTAAACCAATTGAATACTGCCATTCGCTGAGAAGAAAACTAACAAGGAAGTGAAAAGTCCACCTAGAAATCATGACCTTTTAAATTTGCTTCATAAAAAAATGGTAAGTTACTGGACTTGTTTTTTCCTCCCAAAGAACATAAAAGGAGAATGGGGTCCTCCGGCCACCGCAAAACGAACTCCGGATGCATGCACCCCCTTGTGCATCTGTCTTACGTGGGTCCTGGGGAATTGAACCAGGATCCTTTGGCTTTGCAGACAAATGCCTTAACCACTAAGGCATCTCTCCAGCCTGTAAATAGCATTTTTCATGTTTCTGCTTCGTCTTGGCTTGGAAAAATATAAAATCACTTGCTTCTAGACAAGATTCTCAACAATACCAATTATTATTCATTTTTTTTTATTTTTTTTTTTAAAAATTACCATATTTCAAGAAAAGGTAAGAGATAATGCCTTTGGTTTTTCTACATCCCTGTGGGTTGAGGGTGATATTTTGAGCAGTTTAGTTGACTTATTTGTAAGGAGCAATAATTGCTAATTTCATCATAATCCTCATTCCTTGTTCTGTAGCCTTACTGTGGTCTTACCAATTCATGGAAGACTCCAGAAACCCCTGCTGCATCCCTGGCCTGGGATGGGCTGTTTGCTGGCATCAGATGTCACTTTTTCCTAGTGCCTATGTCCATGTGATGCACCTGTATGTTTCTGCTAATTGTGTGCTGAGCTCTCATTATGTCATTATATGTTGCAGAATTTTTTATTTGTCCATGTTTTTTCTTTACCCAACATTCCATTCTTTTCCAAGTCAAGTAAATTTAACACTGTCCTCTCAACATGATGTATAGAATAGACATCTAAGTCTTCTATGCTGTAAAGATACCTTTACAATTTGTAAATATCTTCTTATAGACTAAAAGGGAAGGCATTTAAGTAGTTGTTTAGATTTTTCATTATTAGAAAGACTTGAGATTTTCTTTCCTTAGGAAAATGCTATTTATAAAAATGCCTTTGCATATGGAAAGGTATCATGTGGTTCAATCTTGACTGTGTTGTGCTTTAAAATAGGTATTTGGGAGTTACTTTGTATTATATATAAAAGTAGGAAATTTAAGTAGCTTTTATGTTCTTCTACAAAATACTAATAATAATTACCACAAGCAACAATATTAAAAATAATCTTCTTCCTAAAACCATTGAAAGCTGTGTAATCTTTCTGCTAGCTACCTAAAAACAGATTTAATATAGGGTCTAAATATATTTTCACATAGTATATTCTCTATAGCCATCTTGTTATACCATCTAGATATCTTTTATTATATTAAATTTCAACATTATTTCATCATATAATGTAATTATTATTTGTTAGTTTGGCGTTCTATTTGATTATTCTATCACAGGCCATGATGTTATTGGAGGTGAGTCGAATACTTGTATAAAAATGCATTCAAAAGTCAGCAATGTTGCAAAGATAGTGTGTGTTAAAGATATTAACAAATCTGTATTCAATAATTCTATAGTTAAATAATATGCAAGATGACAGACTGATCTGTATAAAGCTGGTGATAGGCATGATGGGCTGAGGTGGAAAATCTATCAGCCAAGAAACTGCTTGAGGAATTCAAGTCACTTACAGATTGTCAATATGAATTACCTTGTATAAAAGGAGCCTGTAGTCTGAAAATCATTGCCATTTTAAAAATACTTACCTTGAACAAACTATTTCTAGCATATCCAGGAACAACTGGCACAAAAATGACTCAAAGCCACCAAATGGCTCAGAACTAGGTCTTAGAGTAGAAAACTGGCAAAGCACAGCATTTGAATGTTTTTCTTCATTATGGACAGTGACAAGAAAACTATCATAATATTGCTACACAGAGCTGTTCTCAGATGTCACTTTGAGTTGTGGTAGATTACTTTTTAGAGAAGCATCAAGTATCCACTAGTACTTTCCCCACAAATTGCTTCGATAATTAAACCTCAGACTCATCAGTTATCAACAATCTATAATAAGCTCTCACTTAGGAGTATATATATTTATTTGGTTCAGAGAATATATTTAAAGTTGTAGGAAAGGCCCTGTTCATTGTAATTTCCCTTTTGCTCATTAATCTCTGGCAATAGCTTAATAGAATTTATGGTATCAGCTGCTATCTAAGGTCACTTGAGGCCGATGGCCAGGGATGGCTGCCAATGAGATGCCAGGTTTCTCATCGTTCAACATGGCACTCCTTCAGCAGCGGGATCCATCCTGTGGAGTGACTAATATTGCAGCCACTTAAGATATGTTTAAGACATTCCCACAGATTTGGGGCATGTCCAATGCAGAAGACAGTATGGTCTAGATGCTCATTGATCTATACTTAGGGGGTGATTTTTTTTTTAATCAACTCACCTTTTCTAGGACATATAACATTGAATAACAATGTTTCTTAGGCTGTGACAAAGGGAAAAGTTATCATTGACCTATTGAATGGCCAATCCGGTACTGTGGACAGAATGCTACCATGGCAACTATCTCACTGTTTCATAGCTTCTTGTTGGTCCCCAAGGAGTAATCACAGACATAAAGTAAACAAACAAACAAACAAACAAACAAACAAAAAACACAACCAACCCTTTCCTGGGAAACACAGCTGCTGGGATCTCTGTTGTTTCTAGAGTAATATAGAAGTTGTCATGCAAAGGTTATCTCGACTGGGTTTTAGACAGCCAAATTGGAGAGGCATGGAGGAAAATAATGGTAAATGAATTAAACTTGGGAATCTGATGAACAGTCTAATGGCTGTGTGTGTGTGTATGTTCATGTGTGTCAGTGTCAGTGTGGGCATATATATTTCGCAGCATGTGTGTGGTGGGTCAAGGAACAACTTTCATGTATCACTTCTTGCCTTCCACTTTATTTGAGTTATTCACCACTGTTTTTTAATTTTTATTATTATTTTTTTAATTTTTGGCTGCCCCTAAGCATCTAGGGGACTGTCCTATCCTCACATCCCCTCTCATTGGTGTGTTGAGATTACAGAAACCCACTACAGTGTTCAACACTTACATGGTGACTGATGGCCTACTCAAGTATTCAGGCTTGTGTGGCAAGCACTTTATCTACTGAGCCATCTCTTAAGCCCCCAAATGGCTTTAAAATATCTTATTTTATTTATTTATTTATTTTTATTTATTTGAGAGTGACAGACACAGGGAGAAAGACAGATAGAGGGAGAGAGAGAGAATGGGCACGTCAGGGCCTCCAGCCTCTGCAAAGGAACTCCAGACGCGTGCACCCTTGTGCATCTGGCTAACGTGGGACTTGGGGAACCGAGCCTCGAACCGTGGTTCTTAGGCTTCACAGGCAAGTGCTTAACCGCTAAGCCATCTCTCCGGCCCTAAAATATTTTGTTTTTATTTATTTATGAGAGAAAGAGAGGGAGCACAAGCAGGCCAGGGCCTTCAGCCACTGCAAACCAACTCCAGATGCATGTGCTACCATGTGAATCTGGCTTACATGGGTACTGGGGAAAACAAACTAGCATCCTTAGGCTTCACAGGCAAGCACCTTAACCTCTATGCTATCTTTTTAAAATTTTCTGTTTTTAATTCTTTTTTATTTGAGGGGGGGGGGGGAGGGAGGGAGGGAGGAAGGGAGAGAACTGGTACACCAGGGCCTTATCCACGGCAATCCATCTCCAGATGTTTGCACCACCTAGTGGGCATGTGCGACCTTGCACTTGTCTCATTTTATGTCTGGCTAATGTAGGATCTGGAGAGTCTAATATGGGTCCCTAAGCTTCACAGGTAAGTGTCTTAAAGGCTAAGCCATCTCTCCAGACACTCTAAGCTATCTTTCCAGCTCCCAATTTTTTTTTTTTTTTTTGTGAGGTAGGGTCTCACTCTAGCCCAGGCTGACCTGAAATTCCCTATGTAGTCTCAGGGTGGCCTCGAACTATTGCGATCCTCCTACCTCTGCCTCCCGAGTGCTGGACTAAAGGTGTGCACCATCACGCCCGGCCCAAATGTTTTTTTTTTAAGTTACTTTTTCCTTAGTTGGTACAAACCAGTGAGGTTTTGGACAAGTGAATTTTACTTAATATATTTATCTGTTCCTTAGTGATCAGACCATAACCAATAAATACATGAATAGTGATCTATAGGTATCTCTATCTTCCTGGCATTTCTCTATTATCTCATGTGGATAAGACAACAAATGACATGATGACTATATCTTAGTCTAAAATGTCTTCCATGAATATATATATAGATTTGGTGCATATTCTAAGTAATCATGGTTTTGGTCCTTAATACCATTCTTCTAAGTATACAAAAGTATAGCATCACTGGTTATGAAACTATTACATGAATCTATAGCTATTAGTAAATAACTTCTACCTTCAGTCCCCAAAGTAATTTTATTATTTCCAGCACTTTGATTACTATTTCTTATTAACAGAAGATATAAATGATATAACTAAGTATATCCAACATTGAATTTTATATAAATTTAAAATATGCCATTATAATATTAGCCTCATTAACTCACTAGTCATTTGTGATCAGCCAGGCCCAAACATTAATACATGCTTGCCTCATTCATTTTACACACAATATTATGAAGTATTATTATTATTATCTACAGTTTTTCAGGTAAGGAATGAGTTACACCCAAAGGCTGAGGAACTAGCTCAAAGAAACATAAGTAGTAAATAACGTTTCTGGGAGTCAATCCTCAATGGTCTAACAGTAGAACCTGGGGTCTTCACTACTACTCTTGTCTGCCTCACCAAGCAACTGTAGCTGAATACTCTAAGTAAAGAATATGGTATTCTTTTCTAAGATAAATATGTAGACTTGCTACTTTATTTGCTTAGATTTGACTTTAATGTAGCCTGGCTTAGCTTTGACATTTAAAGACATGAGTGAGCTTTTATCTCATTGCAAGATAGAAAGCAGGTTGGTATTTAGTATACCAACAATAGGCAGTTCAAAAGCTCTAGAGAAACCTGATTAAAATGCAGCACACTTCCAAGGCACAGCATCTTGCTGTGTTGCTATGGGAACAGTGGGAATTTCTGGTCAGTGACCTTTGAGGGAATCCAAGATATATTTTCATAAGACTCTTAAGAGAAGTCAACCCATTATATTAATCTGTAGTAGTAGACTCAGTGTTTGGAAATCCCCTATGTAATCCTAGTAATTTTAGAACTAAATTATATTAGCAAACTGTATCAGAGAATTCAAAGCAGAACTTGTTGAAGAAATGTTTGAATATATTATAAGTAGGATTTGAAATAATTAAAGATACTATAGGAGCAGAAAAGAAATATTAAGAGAGAGCATAGGTAATTGTATTAGAAACATTGGAACTAAAGTCACGTCTGAAAAGAGTTTTGGTGTTATACACATTTTACTGCATTTTAGGATCTTCAAGCTTAGGCTTACTCAAAGAATAAAATATGGCATTATTGTGTCCAAATATACCTAAGATTTCAGAGCTTTCTCTAAAATATTAAGATGACATTATGTAAGTGTAAATTTATTTTTTATGTGTGCATTTGTAAAGTGTGTATGCATGTATGTTTGCATTACAAGAACGTGTGTGTGTGTGTGTGTGTGTGTGTGTGTGTGTGTGTGTATGCTTGTGCATGTGGAGCCAGAGGTGGACATCTGTGTCTTCTTCAGTTGCTGTTTACCTTATTTTTTGTAGCATGGTCTCTTGCTGAACCTAGACTTGAACAAATTTGGTTAGACTATGTAGCCAGCAAGCTCCAGGATATACTGTAAGGAGTATATTGTAAGGAGTCCTACCCTTCCTTTGGCTCTTACATTTTTTTCCGCCACCTCTTCTGCCATGGACCTAGAGCATTGGAAGGTGTGATAGAGATATTACAGTACTGAACACACCTTTCACTGCGTTCCAGCACCATGATGCCTTATGTGTCTTCCCAAGGTCACTGCCCTCTGAGAAGGTTCTCTACCAAAAGTGAGAGTATCATTAATATATGGGTATGAACATTAAGAGAAGAGCTTACTAGGCAGTTTGATGAGCATGGAATATGCATTTAGACAGACAGCAGCAGATGTTACACCCTTGGGCTCATGACTACCCCTGTTTTAAGTTTTCAGTATCAGGGATATATTCCCTCCCATGGAGTGGGCCTCCAGTCCAATTAGAGGGCACTTGGTTTCCACCATGACAGATGTGCCACTATTGCACCCATTGGCTGATTTGGCCTGGCTTGCAGTTAAGTATCATCAATGGTGATTTCTCTTTCTCCCATTGAACTGCATGTAGAATGGCTTCTTCCACCTTTCTGTCAGCTGGACTACATGGAGGAGGTTATCAGCTCAGTTCCAGCAGGATTTCTCAGTGACCTTGAAGCCCAAGTATGTGGCGTCTTTAGCCATAGGGTCTTGTCATCTATTCGTGGTGGGAAACCAAGGGCCTTGGCAATGGCCTGAAGTGTTTTAGGGGCATCAGGACCTCCCTGGCCAACAACTCAGTGGAAGGTATCCCATCTCTGGCACTGAAAATTTTCTAGCAACAATCTATGGCTCCTGAGTGTTCCATTGTCCAAAAAGGTAGGTTGCCACATGATTTATTTATATCCTCTTAGATTTTGATTAGCCCTCCCTCCACCTCTCCTTTACTCAATCTCTTCCCCTTACCTCACTTGGGCCTTTTCACTCCCATTAATCTATCCTTCTACTTACATATATGCAATATACAATACCATCCTATTAAATATTCTCCTCCTTTCCTTTCTCTTCCCTTTAACTCTCTTTTCTAGCTTACTGGCCTTTGCTACTGAGTTTTCTTCCTACTCACAGAGAAGTTCAATCATCTGTAGCTAGGATGTACATATGAGAGAGAACATGCAATGTTTGGCTTTCTGGGCCTGGGTTACCTCACTTAGTATAATACTTTCCAGTTCAATCCATTTTCCTGAAAATTTCATAACTTTATTTTTCTTTACCAATGAGTAGAACTCCATTGTATAAATGTTGAGGGACATTTAGGCTGGTTCCATTTCCAAGCTATTGTGAACTGAGTGGCAGTACACATGGTTGAGCAAGTATTTCTAAGGTAATGAGATGAGTCCTTAGGATATATGCCTAGGAGTGCTATAGCTGAGTTATATGGTAGATTTATTTTTAGCTGTCTTTGGAACCTCCACACTGATTTCTACAATGGCTGGGCCAGATTGCACTCCCACCAACAGTTGTGGTAGAGTTCCTTTTTATCCACATCCTCGCTAGCATTTAAGGTCATTTGTTTTCGTGATGGTAGCCAATCTGACAGGAGTGAGATGGAATCTCAACATAGTTTTAATCTGCAAGTCCCTGATGACTAGGGATGTAGAACATTTTTTTTTTAGATGCTTATATGCCATCCATCTTTCTTCTTTTGAAAACTCTCTATTTAGTTCCATAGCCCTTTTTTTTTCATTGAGTTGTTTGATTTCTTATTATTTAATTTTTTGTGTTCTTTGTATATCCTAGATATTAATCCTCTATCAGATGCACAACTGGCAATGATATTTTCCCATTCTGTAGGTTGCCTCTTTGCTTTATTCACAGTTTCCTTTGCTACACAAAATCTTTGTAATTTCATGAAGTCCCAGCAGTTAATCTGTGGTTTTATTGCCTGAGCAATTGGGCTTATATTCAGAAAGTCTTTGCCAAGACCAATATGTCGAAGGGTTTCCCCTACTTTTTTCCTCTAGCAGTATCAGAGTTTCAGGTCTGACATTAAGGTCTTTAATCTATTTGGACTTAATTCTTGTGCATGGAGAGAGAGAAGAATTTATTTTCATCCTTCTACAGATACATATCCACTTTTTCCAGCATCATTTGCTGAAGAGGCTGTCTTTTCTCCAATGAGTATTTTTAGCATTAGTATTGCATATTAGGTGGCTATAGCTATGCAGAAGTACACCTGGATCCTCTACTCAGGTCCATTGATCTACATGTCTGTTTTTGTGCCAGTACCATGCTGTTTTTGTTACTATGGCTCTGTAGTATAGATAAAAATCAGGTATGGTGATACCACTAGCCTTATTTTTGTTGCTCAATATTGTTTTACATATTTGAGATTGTTTGTGCTTCCAGATGAATTTTTTTTTCTATTTCCATGAAGAATGCCATTGGAATTTTGATGGGGATTGTATTAAATGTGTAGATTGCTTTTGGTAAGATTACCATTTTCACAATATTAATTCTTCCAATCCAAGAACAAGGGATGTCTTTCCACTTCCTAGTGTCTTCTGCAATTTCTTGCTTGAGTGTTTTAAAGTTTTCATTGTAGAGATCCTTCACATCCTTAGTTAGGTTTACTCCAAGGTACTTTTTTTTTTATGTAGTTGTGAATGGGAGTGATTATCTGGTTTCTTCCTCTGTATAAGAAGTCTACTGATTGCTGTGTGTTTATTTTCTATAATGCTACAAGGATATAGGTGGTATCAGCTTTAACAGTTTGCTGGTAAAGTCTTTAGGGTCTTTTATGTATAGCATCATAACATCTGCAAATGGTGATAATTTGATCTCTTCCTTTCCAATTTGTATTCCTTTTATGTGTGTCTCTTGCCTTATCACTATGGCCAAGACTTCCAGTACCATATTAAATAAAAGTGGGGGTAGTAGACACCCTTGCCTTGTTCTGGATTTTAGTGGAAAAGCTCCCAGTTTTTCCACATTTAGTAATATGTTTGCTGTAGGCTGGTTATACATAGCCTTTACTATGTTGAGATATATTCCTTCTATTCCCATTCTCTGTAGGACTTTTATCATGAAGAGATGTTGGATTTTGTCAAATGCTTTCTCTGCATCTAATGAGATGATCATGTGATTTTGTCATTCTGTTTAGTTATATAATGTATTATAGTTATCGATCTGCATGTGTTGGGCCATCCCTGCATCTATGGGATAAAGCCTCCTTTTGTGGGGTCCATGATCTTTCTGATATATTCTTGTATTCTGTTTGTGAATATTTTGTTGAGAATTTTTGTATCTATGTTCATGAGGGGGATTGGTCTATAATTTTCTTTTTTTGTTCTGTTTTTGCCTGGTTTTGGTATCAGGGTGATGCTGGCTTCATAGAAGGAGTTTAGTAGGATTCCTCCTTTTTATATTTTATGGACAAGTTTAAGAGGCAATGGTATTAGTTCTTCCCTGAATGTCTGGTAAAATTCAGCAGTGAATCCACCTGTGCCTGGACTTTTTTTAGTTGGGAGACTTTTGATAACTCTTTGGGTGTCCATACTTATTATATGTCTATTTAAGTGATTAATCTCATCTTGATTTAATTTAGGTAGGTCATATAAATCAAGGAAATCATCCATTTCTTTCAGATTTTCATACTTAGTGGAGTATATATTTTTATAGTATGTCCCTGTGATTTTTAAATATTTATTTGGTATCTGTTGTGATGCTGCCTTTTTTTATCTGTAATTTCATTAATTTGTGTCTCTTTTCTATTTCTTTTGGTCAGACTTGCTAAGGGCTTATCAATCTTCTTTATCCTTTCAAAAATCAAATCTTTGTTTCATTGATATTTTGGATTGTTTTTTGGTTTCTATTTCATTAATTTCTGCCCTAATCTTTATTATTTCTTCTCATCTACAGATTTTTCAGTTTGCCTTGTTCTTCTTTCTCCAAGGCTTTAAGGTGAAGAAACATTAGGTCATTTACTTGTGACCTTTCTAATTTCTTTTTTTTAAGTTTTATTGTTATTTTTTAAAGTATTTTTTTATTAATTAGTTTGTATTCAGCAAATACAGTCAGTTTGGTACCATTATTAGGCTCATCTGTGACCTACCCCCTCCCCATTGGCCCCTCTTTGTTGAAGTATATGGGTTGTGCATTGTGGAGTGAGGCCACAGTTATGGGTAAGATAAATGTGTCTGCATATCATGACCTAACATACGGCTCTGACATTCTTTCCATCCCCTCTTCTGCAAAATTTCCCTGAGCTATGTTGGGTTCATTTTTGGTCTGCCTCCGTGATGAGGTGCTGGGGGCCTCTGAGGCTCTGGTTCTCTGATTTGGTAGGAGTTGATTTTTCTCTGTGTTGGTCTCCTTCCCCCTTGTGCTGGTATCCAGTTCATCAGGAAAACAGCACCCTTGCTTGTTTTGCCAATTTTTCTTAGTTTCAGCTGGGGCCCTTTTGAGGTATGATGAGGTGGCTCTCTCCTTAGGATCTACATCTATCTGAAAAAGAGAAGCAAATTCTCCAACAGAGAGTAAGTTAGCACCAGGACAAATGAGATAACCTTTACATTTTTTTATATAGAATTTAATAGGTGTAGGTCCTCATGTAGCCCAGAATTGGTGGTAGCTTGATATTGGAGAGTAGGCTTATGTTTGATTATGGTTCTGACATTTTTCCCAGATCCAGCTATGGGTCCTGTATCCCAGAGGGGATCAGTTAGCCAAGTCAAGAGCAGTTGGTTCTCCACCATGGCTGTGTGCCACTATTGCACACAACAGGTTATTTGCTGCTAAGTCGGTTAGACCATGAGTTGTTTAGACAGATATTGGTCATTTTTCCCCGGTCGCCCATGTAGCACCTTCTGGCATTAGACATGCTGACTGTCTGAGGACTGACTCTCTTCTAGCTTCCAGCCATGCCATTCCATCTTATGTGTCAACTGCATATGGTGTCTTCAGCAGTAGGGTCTTACCACTAACCTTTGGTGGCTCATCAAGTACTCTGACAGAAATCTGTCTGTCTCTTTGGAGAACTTGTAGGTCTCTCTGATCAAAAGCTCATTGTGGATGATAGCCCCATGCTTGTACTGGGAGTTACAGGCCAGTGCCCACTATGAAAATGAGGAAAAAGATAACTAATCTAATTTCTTAATATAGGCCCTTAAAGATATAAATTTGCCTCTTAGGACTACCTTCATTGTGTCCCAAAGGTTTTGGTATGTTGTGTTTTCATTACAATTTTTACTCTATGAATTTTTTGATTTCCTTCTTGATTTCTTCATTGAACCGTTCATCATTTAGTAGTGTATTGTTTAGTTTCCATGATTTTGTGTATGGTCTATAGATTTTCTTGCTATTGATTTGTAGTTTGATTCCATTGCTTCCAGATAGAATGCAAGGAATTTTTTGATTTTCAGTATTTGTTAAGATTTGCTTTGTGTCCTAATATATGGTCTATTTTAGGGAATGCTCTATGTGCTGCTGAAAAGAATGTGTATTCTGCATTATTTGGATGAAATGTCCTGTATATATATATCTGTTAGGTCCATTTGTTCTATGACCTAATTTAATCCAGATGCCTTTCTGTTGATTTTTTTTTTTTTTTTGGCCAGGCTGACCTGTCAATTGATGAGAGTGGGGTGTTGAAGTCACCCCTACAACTGTGTTTGGTGTAAGGTCTCTGACCTTAATTCTATTAGCATTGGTTTGATGAAGTTGGGAGTCCCCATGTTAGGTGCATATATGTTTCGGATTGTAATGTACTCCTTTTGGAGTGTGCCTTTAATCAATATAAAGTTACCTTACTTAACTTTCCTAATTAATGTTGGAGTGATGTCTACATTGTTAGAAATTAAGATAGCAACCCCTTCTTGTTTTCTAGGCCCATTTTCTTGAAATGCTGTTTTCTAACCTTTTACCCTAAGATAGTGTCCATCCTTTGTAGAAAGGTGAGTTTCTTGTAGGCAACAAATTGAAGGATATTGTTGTTTAACCCAGTCTGCAAACCTATGTCTTTTGGTTGGGGCATTGAGGCAACTGATATTAAGAGACACTATTGGAAGGTGTGTATTTATTTTTGCCATTTTCTTTTTCTTTTGCAGTTCTACAGGTTTTACCTTTGCTCTCTTGTGTTAACTAGCATTTGAGTATGGTTTTTTCTAGGTTCCTTATATGTGTGCTTTTCTTTCTCTTCAGCATGGAGGATTCTTTCATGTATTTTCTGTAGAGCTGATTTTGTCTTCAAATATTCCTTTAACCTGCTTTTGTTGTGGAATGTCCTTATTTCTCCATCTATTTGAAAGGATAGCTTTGCAGCAGAAAGGAACCTTTGTTGACAGTTGTTATCTTTCAGAACTTGGAATACAGCACTATAAACCCTTATGGCTTTTAAAATTTGTGTTGAGTAATCTTCTGTGATCCTGATGGGTTTGCCTTTGTATGTGACTTGATTTTTCTCTCTAACTGCTTTGGTTTGTATGTTTGGTTGTTTAATTATAATATGGTGAGGAGAGGTTCTTTCCAGGTTTTGTCTGGTTGGTGTCCTAAAGGATTCCTGTATCTGCATTGGCATCTCTTTCCCAATTTGGGGGAAGTTTTCTTCTGTAATTTTGCTGAAAATGCCTATTATGCTTTTGGAGTGAAATTATTCTCCTTCTACTATACCCTGAATTCTTATGTTTGATCTTTTCATAGTGCCCCAAATATTTTGAAATTACCATTCATACTTTCCTATGAGTTTGTATTTATCTTTGTTGGACTGTATTAGATCTGCCACCTGGTCTTCTAATTTAGATATTCTGTCCTCTCCATCCATTCTCATTCTACTGGTGAGATTTTTCTACAGAGTTTTTTTTTTTTTTTTTTTTTAATTTCATTGACTGTGTTCTTTATTGCTAGTAATTCTGACTTTTCCTTTAATATTTCTGTTTATTTATTTATTTATGTTTTGTATTAACCTATTTATTTAATTAAATTGGTTTCCTGTGTCTTCTTTGATTCCTCTGATTTCCTCTTTCATTCCTTTGATTTCCTCTTGACTTCTTTGAGCATATTTATAAACATTCTTTTGAAATCTTTCTCAGGCATTTCCTCTAACTCATTCTCACTGTAGGTCTTTTCTGACACATTAGTATTTTTTTGTGGATTTATATTGTCTTAATTTTTGTTTTTTCTTGTGTTATAATATACACATTTTTGCATCTTGGTTTTATTTAGTGCTTGGATTTTCTAGTTAGCTGCAGTATTATTAGATATATCAATCAATCTGATGTTATATATCTTCATGGTAGGAGCTTAACATGCTGCGTGTGGCTCTTAAGACTCTCAGAGTATATACAAGAGTGACCTTAGATGTTGGGTTTGCCTGTTATGAGAGTATTCAAGTAGACTGAGTGGGACAAAATACAGGCAGATTATAAAATTTAACTAAACAATGTACAGATTCAATGAAAAACAGTACAGAGTATTTGTGCAAGATAGGCATTATGACAACCAGATCCTCTAACAAAGTCTCAATCCCTTAGTGTTTGGGTTTCCCCACACCCTTAATTCCATCAACTTGGTTAAGATTTCTGGTCTGTTGAGGGTTCCAAATCAGCTTGTGACCAACTGAGACACTTCCCTAATAAACAACAAAAGAGGAAACAAAGCCACTATAAATCAGGAAACAACAAATAACAAGCCCAAAATATAGCTTACTTAAGAATGCAAATCCAACCATCCATCAGATTTAAGATATAATTTATCCTGATATGGAAAGTGCAATTAGCACTTCCGATTCAAGCCTGTATACAGGCTTATTTGGCAGGTACTGCCCTGTTGTAATCCCAGTTAGTTTGGGGGACGATTTTGTTCTCAGTTATGCTGCGCTCCTGCTTGGGTTCCTCTTTGGTCTGTTGTGGGTTCAAGTAGGCTGGCTGGGTCTCTGGATCACTGCTCTGGTCTCTGATGCTGGATGCTGTGATCTCCCTTCCCCGGGACTCTGGTGCTTGCTAGCTCTTGCACTTGCAGTGGGGAAGGGAAGGCTGTGAATGGTGGCTCTAGTTCTCCCACTGGTCCATGTGATCCTCTTCCTCCTGATCTGGTCCTCTTGGTCGTTGTGGTCCTCCCTTCATGTTTCTTGTACATGCGAGGATCTCCAGTGTTTGTGGAAAATCCCTTCACCTGGCTTTTCCTGGGGCTCAAGCTGAGCCTTGCTGCTGTGGCCCTGCAGACCAGCTGCAGCCATGGATCTGGTGCTGCTGCTGCTGGAGCCGCTTCTGCATGCTTATGTGGGCTTTAGATACTCTGGATCTCTTCCACTTCTCTGCTATAGTTGGTAATTCCTTATATACCTCAGTTTTCAGTAGAAGTGTGTATTTTGCTGTTTTTTTTTTTTTTTCTCCCCTAGGGTGCTTTCACATGGTTCCTATGCCACCATCTTAACCAGAAGTCCCAACTATACTTTAATACCATTGTCTAATTTTCACTAAACTGAAACATGAAAACACAGTTTCCCAGTATCTTTGAATTCTAATTCCTGAAAGCACACTGAACATTGGTTAAATCAAATTGTTTTGCTGTTTTATCTATTAAGCTTTTTAATTTTTAGTTGCCATACAAAAATGTAGGTATCATTCAAACATAAGAGACCCAATAGATTCTATAAGAAAATGCTTAAGAGCTAATAAATACTTTCAGTAAAGTTTTATGATACAAAATCAGCACACAAAAATTCAGTGGCTTTAATGTGAACAGACAGTAAACTCACTGAGAAAGAAATCAAGAATAACATCCCATTTACAGTACCACTGAAAATATTAAATACCTAGAGCTAAATATAAACAAAAATGTGAAACCTCTATAGTATAGTGAACAATTTTTGACACTAAGACAAACAAAGAAAAACAAACAAAAGAAATCAAAGGGGATTCTAGATGATAGAAAGACCTTTCATGCTCCTGGATGGGTAGACTTAATACTGTGAAAATGGCCATATTACCAAAAGTAATCTACAGGTTCCATGCAATTCCCATCAAATTCCAATGATGTTCCTCACTGAACTTGAAAATGTAAACCAAAAAATTCATATGGAAGCACAAAAGATAATGAAGCAACCCTACAGAGAAAGAAAAGAGTAGGCACTATCATAATACCTGATCTCATATTATATTCCAATGTATGAGTGACAAAGATACCATGTTACTTGCATCAAAAAAGATACATAAATGAATAGAGTGGAATAGAGAACCCAGAAATAAGCCCACATTACTGTGACTACATGATTTTTAACAAATGAACAAAAACATTCAATATAAATAAGACAGCCTATTCAACAAAGGGTGCTGGAAAAACTGGACATCTACCTGTAGAAAAATGAAATTATAGCCATATCAACTACCTTGTGAAAATATCAATTCAATGTGGATCAAAGACCTTAAACCTAAAACAGAGATGGAGATATGGCTAAGTGTTTAAGGTGCTTGCCTGCAAAGCCTAAGGACCTGAGTTTGATTCCTAGTATCCACATTTAGTAACACCAGATGGTGTGTGCAGGTGTCTGGAGTTTGCAGTGGCATATCCATTTTTTTTTCTCTTTCTATGTGCCTCATTCTCTGTCTCTCTCATAAATATGCAAACTTAAAATCTAAAATGCTAAAACTGCAGAAGGAAAAATAGGGAGCATACTCCAAGATATAGGCATAGTCAATTATGTGTTGGTAGTGAATAGCTCAGACCTGGACCTTCCATCTGCCCAATAATGCTAGGACCACAGTAATCCTCAGGCTACTGGTTAGGAGAAGGTTCAAATGGATGTTAAAAAAGATTCTTCTTGAGCTGGAGAGATGGCTTAGCAGCTAAGGTGCTTGCCTGTGAAGACTTAGGACTCATGTTTGACTCTATAGATCCTAAGTAAGTGTAAGCCAGATACAAAAAGTTCAGGCAAACACAAGGTTGCACATACCCACTAGGTGGTGCAGGCATCTGGAGTTCCATTGAAGTGGTTGAGGCCATAGTGTGCTAATTCTCTCTCTCTCTATCTCTACAAGATATATATGTAAAATTCTTCTCAAAGTATATGTGTATTATGGAATTTTTGTTTAAGTGCTTGGTGCAAAATGAATTAAGAAATAATCTACTTAACTATCAACACATAACTGACAGAAAACAATAAGGGATGAAGGGTTTTAGAATATAATTTTCATAAATGTAAGTCCTAAAGTACCTCAACATGTTCATAGCTATGGCTGTTAATTTATGTTCTCTCTTATTTGTTACTATTTGGCTTTATTTTAAAAATATGGTACTTTAAGTAGAGTTAGCATATAAAACCACCATTCTAAGTAGTCCTAATAATGAATCCTTTATTTGATTAAATGAACATTAAATAAAATAGAAACTTACCACATCCCTCCAGTATCAGATGACACACACAGCTGAGCACTGTGTAGCAGTCTCTTTTCAACTAGGGAAAAAGGAAGTTTCTCTGGTGACTGTCTTTATAGTTACTTACTCCTCCTCCTTTTACATCAAGTTACAATTACATATAAACTGCAAAGACATCTAGAATATTCTTTAGTTATACTTTCTGCAAGTATCTTTTACACATGACTATGCTATTTTCTCCTAAATAAGTAGAAAGATGAACCAACTAATTTTTCCATTAACTTATATAGAATATTTCAGTTTAGTTTGTTTTGGCATGTGTATGCTGTGTGCATGTGTGTGTAAATGCACATTCATATGCATGTGGGTGCCCATGTGTGCATGTGAATGTAGAGGCTAACAGTTGATGTCTCATGTCTTTCTCAATTGCTCTCCACATTATTCTTTGAAACAAGGAATCTCACTGAACCAAAACTCACTGATTACACTAGACTAGCTCATCAGCCGCAGTGATCCTTGGTCTCTGTCTTCCCAGCACCAGGTCTAAAGGCACAGGCCACTCTGTTCAATATTTTTGTGGGTGCTGGGGCTTTTAATTCAAGTCCTCATGCTTGCACATCATGCCCTCTATAACCAGTAAGATATCTCCCTAGCCCCAATGTGGAGTTTTCATGGTTAAGTTTATAGTCTATACTCATGGGAAAGAAAACATTTCTAAAAAAATTCTAGACTTCATATATTCATGAATTGATATATCTTAATTTCTAGTACATTCCAGTGTTGCTATTTCCTGACCCCCTGGGGATTCAACTCAAGGAATCATGTATGTTAATTTGCTAACTGCGGTACCCAGAGAGGTTTACAGGCATTTCAGTTTATTGTGTCAGTTGTCATTTTATATTACTGAGTCATGTTTATAAGCATGTTTAAAAAAATTTTTTTTTATTTGACAGAGAAAGAGGGAGGGAGGGAGAGAAAGAGAGAGAGAGAATGGGTGTACCAGGGCCTCTAGCCACTGCAATTAAACTCCAAATGTGTGTGCCCCATTGTGCATCTGGCTAACATGGGTCCTTTGGCTTTGCACGAAATGCCTTAACTGCTAAACCATCCCTCCAGCCCATAAGCATGGTGTTTATAAGTACAATCAAATAAAGTAAGATGTTGTAATGAGATAACATTTTATTTTTCATTTTCACCATTTATATACAAACACAATTTAATAAAACACATCACAAAACAGTAAAACTTCATAGCTAATATTTATAGGTGCATAGTTTCATGCTCACATAGTTTTAAATATATATTAACAAATTTCACACTACATCATTAAAGACACCTAAAAAACCTATAAGGTAATAAACCATACTTTTTTAATAACAGCAACAAAAATGATAGTGAAGAGTTAGAAATAATTGGTAGTCACTTAGGTGCTTTTAATTTGCTTTAACATTTTAGATTTGAAGCCACAATATCCACAGCACACAGGGACCCTGCTACCATATATTCATTTTTGTGAGAGGGAAGCACCGAAATGCTAAGTGGGGGCAGGCTGAGATACTTCAACCACTGCTGATGGAAGACTTCAAACACACTGCACAGCTCTGAGCAGGTGTCATGACGGTGCACACTGGGACTGAGCACTTGAATGGGATGGAACGTTGGTCAGCACGGCTCAAGAATAAAGATATTCTTAAGCTTCAGGTTCGTAGTCTTGATAGCCTTCCTATTAATTAGCCAGAACAGAAAGACAACATGCTTTGTTAGTAGATGTGAACAGAAATCAAGCATTTAAAGAACATGATACATGATACAGGACCTGGCTCATCATTTTGATTGAAATTCATCCTCATAGCAGTTTTTGGAACATCTATGCTACAAACAAACAGTCATGTTTTCCTAGTTCTGCCTTACCTGTTACACATGAAAGTAAACCATGGTCAATGTCAGCACTAGCATGTTTGAGTTCTAATTCCGGATGTGTCATTTGACAGTCATGTGATCTAGTTCACAAGAGAAATCACCTGGTGTCTTTGACTCTCAGTTTCCTCTGCTATAATGTGAATGCCGAGCCAAGTTCCTCATGAAGTCTCTCAGAGCTAAGATGCTCTGATTCTTGGAAGTTAAAGGCATTTGAAGATACTTTACATTTTTCTGCTTTCACTGTTCCATTTGAAAATTTCATCTCCATGTAAGGCTTTTATGCATACTTTGACTATTCTAACATCTATGTCTCCCAAACAATATTTGATTAACAGTCATAAAAGAAATAAACAGTGATAACTGGAGGAGTCACATAAGTCTCTCTCAAGAACAACTCTAATAATATAAGGCTGATTTTTAAAATTGTTGTTTTTTAAAGATTTTCTTTATTTTTACTTATTAGAGAGAGAGAGAGAGAGGGGCAGACAGAGAGAGAGACAAAATGGGCACGCCAGGGCCTCCAGCCACTGCAAACAAACTCCAGATGCATGTACTACCATGTGCATCTGGCTTACATGGAACCTGGATCCTTAAGATTTCACAAGCATGCACCTTCCCCACTAAGCAATCTCTCCAGCCCCAGGTTGTTTCTTTGAATAAAATACAAACTTAAATGGTGAGGATGTCTTCATACTCTTTAATTTGTAGCCTTAATTAGCTCTGAAACCTTAGTCTATCACTGTTCTATTTTCTGATTTGACTCATAAATTGTTTTCTGCTCCTCAGGTATATCCATATACCCAGAAATATGTGTCCTTGCTTCTGATACTCCCTTATAGAATGTTCTGCCCTAACTTTGATCTCCCTACCTACATTAATATAAATGTCCCATTAAAACTTTTGACTTTCCTACATGGATCCTAACATATGGTAATTTGGCATTTATGATTTTGGTACTATTTGTTAGGGAGAGCCAACTTAAAACTCTATACAAGTAGCTGGAAATGGGGGCACATGCCTTTAATACCAGTATTCAGGAGGCAGAGGTGGGAAGATCACTATGAGTTTGAGGCCACCCTGAAACTACATAGTGAATTCCAGGTTGGCCTGAGCTAGAGTGAGACCCTATCTCAAAAAAAAAAAAGAAAAAGAAAAAAGAAAAAAGAAAAAAAAAAACCCTGTACACAAGATTTTATTTTTGAATTTTGTATACATAGACTTTTACCTCTGAAGGCATTTCATAAGCTTCATTGTCAGGGTCAACAGGCATATCTCCCAGAATTCCCTCTTGTGGGGATCCTTCTTCAGTCTAACATTTAAAGGAGATGCACAAAAAGAACATGAGGAGGTGTTAGTTTTCACCTTCAAACACACTTTCAGAGAAGCTTATGTACAATATACATATGACATATTGGCAGAAATGTAAAAATAGCATCATTAGTATTGCTGCTGGGATTCTAATTAAAGAATACCTTTGGCAAAACATTGTGCTACATAAGTTACCAATGCTAAAAGTATCCAAACCTTTTGCATAGGTAATTCACTATGTAGGGAGTCACCAAAGATATAGTACAAATATTTTCACAAGTTCAATGCAGTAGTAAAAAATTGTTGACTTAGTCAGCAATACATAGTGGTAAGTCAAATAATTATTATTTCACTACTCAACAGAGTTATTATGATGCCATGCTAGAAACTGTGTAAAAATGAGAACTTATTTGTGGTATAATATATAGCAGGACACATACTGTTGCACAATTGTAGCTAGAAACCTATATATAATTCAAAAAATCTTGGAAGAAATCATAACAAATATTAACAGTGTTTTGCTTACAAGTTATACATATTTTTTCCTGTATTTTAACTTAAATAACTATGATATAAAAGTATATATTTTTTATAATTACATTTTAATTCTGGCAAATAAGTTCTGAAATTTGAAAGCTGAGACTCTGCATGCTTGGTGAAAACTATCAAATACATGATCAGATCACTTTTTTAAGTTATCTCTTCATAGAAACAGACAACCAAAAGTTCACCCTAAAATAGTCACAGCTTTATTTGTATTCTTCCTTAAATGAATTTTGCTGTTCTGTATTTGTTGTAGCAAGGCAATTATAAAAAAAATGGAGTTACTGAAAATTCAAAGAGCATTGATGCAAAAAGAGCCTAAATGGGCTTATTTTTAACAATATGTCTGAGGTCAATAATAATCTTTCCCTACTTTTTTACCGTAGAAGTGAAGCACAAGGATAAGAAAATGGTTAACAGCAAGAAAAGATCAGGCTTTGAAGATCATGCTTTTGGCATTGCAAAGAGAAGCTTATAGACCATCTTACTTTGCCTTTATTCACATTATCAACCCACAAAGTCTAGGTTATGGAAATGCATGTGTACTGAGACGGTTACTGTGTATGCCCCTCAAAGTTCAGGCAGGTAATACTGATTGGCTAGATTGGACATGAAATCCTTCCTTATTATTATTTGAAACTATCTTACTCTACTTTTAAGTATATAATTATTGTATAATTTTAAAAATACAGTATTTGTGTTTCAGAGTATAATTTTTTCTAAGCATTTTATAATTGATTGCTAAAGAATCCAAGCATAAAACAAAATGTATATCATTCTTTATGAATTAAATACAGGGCATCAAAATTGCATTCATTTATGTATGACATTTAGGTAGCACTGTATTTTACAAATTCTTGAGGAATTATTTCAATCAGAAGTCTCTTAGTTTACATAATTTTATTATGGCTTTGTGGGCAAGGGCTTGAGAAAATATAAATGAAATAGAAATAGTAAAAGAGAGATTAGATAAATTATAGGACAAAATTTAGTTATAGTAGAGAAAAAGAAGAAAATAAAAAGGTGTAATACTCAAATAGGATCACAGGCTTTATAATAATTATCAAAGTCCTGAAAACAGGCCTATGCTTTCACTCATGAAATAAACCATGTCTTGGTGGGAGCTGTCCATGGATCCCCCCTTGAATAGCAATGACTGTGGTTGCTCTGTAAAGTCCCCTGTCTAGAATAGGGTAGTGTTTATATATAATCTGTGTACATCTCTTGTATCATTTAAATTATATCTCTATTCTTATGATACCTAGCTCAAACATCTTTATGTATTCAGTAAGGATGTAATTTATTTTTTAAATATTCTCTACCCAGTTGTTTGAGTATATAGATTTCTATTGTGTTACTGGTATTGGAACCAATAATTTGTATTCAATATTTTTGACTCTTTACAAGACATTCTTTAGGATGTGGGTATGTACACATATGTAACAGATATATAGTAGACCAATGGTTATCTTTGATGCTGTCTCCTAAGACTATCTGGAATTTACACGGTTCAGTAGTAGAGCTTCTGTGCTGGCCTCAATGTCCAGCATCAATCAACCTGTGGCATGATTTATCATGAGTGACTCATCCCACAACAAGAAAACATAGCCACATGGTTGAGTGAAGATGTGGTTCCAGGCTCATCTACAAATCTACTTTGTCATCACACTGACTGAGCCTTTCCCTTACTTGTTATCATATATTTACCATCATTACACTTGAGATTGTGTCTCAGCAAATAACAAGTTACTATATCATCAACCATACATGTTACTTGGAATGCTGAATACTCTTAATTCATATAGTAAACATATTGTAATGCACATAGTTCATACTTACAGGGAGCATTTTCATGTTAAGAATGCAAATCAAGGGACTACAGAGACATCTCCATCAGTAAAGTGCTTGTCTTTCAAGCATGAAGATTTGAGATCCATACCCAAAGCTCATGTTAAAAAAGCTGGGCAAGGTAGCATAGTGCTTATAATTCCAGAATTAGGGAAGCAGAAACAGAAGAATCTCTCGGGCTCTTGGGTCAGCTTGTCTAGTTTAACTACATAAGTCCAGGACAATGACAGATCCTGTCACATACAAGTTCTAAAGGAAAGACACCCTAGGTTGTTCTTTGTCCTCTATACATACATTCATACACATGGAAACACATTGCACACATATGAACACACACACTTAAAACAATACAAATTTTATCTGAAATCATGCTTGTAGAGAAACAGATACTATATAGAGACCATGTGGATTCAGAGCCATCCATGTTCATTTTCTACACAATGTAAATAATATGAGCACATTGCTCATGGTCTTGCCTTTTGCCCTTCTAGCATGTTATTTTCTCTTGGTAATCCTCTTAGAGGGAAAAATAATATAGGGAACAAATGAAATAAGCACTAAAGTAGCCCATTGTTGTAAGAGATTTGAAAGAGGAGGAAAAAGAAAACTTCTATATTAAATATACAAGATGACTATTGTCAGATTCTCTTAGTATGGTCTGAATCCAGTTACAAATACTAGACATTAAATCATAATTTGTAACGGTAATTGCATAGTAACCAGGAACAAGTATAAATCATTTCTAAGAAGAATGTTTCATTATATAGAAGGAGACAGTATTCTACCTTAAATCCTAATACTCTATGGTAAGGTAAGCTAAGGGTTTGTCATGTGAATGCAAAGCCATGTAATTAGCTGACTCACCTAATGAGACTTCACAGCACAGCTGCAATTGTTAGCTGTTTTCCTAGTTTTTGGAACGAGACTTGGTATAAGCATAAACACAGTAAGGAAGCTAAGAATAAACTGTTCACACTTTAATGTCTTAGGAATGATCCTCCTCTCTTTCTCTATTGATGAAAAATATCATCACATATGTTTAAATGCATACCTGAGTGTTTACTTCTATTTTCATCTTGCAAGAACTGGATCCTTGAAGATCAGCCCCTTGGATAAGGAATGCTAAAATATCGCCAGAGAAAGTGGGCTGAACTGAGGGTGATTTGTTCTGTGTTGGGCTCAGAAACAACAAGGCATTTAATCTTTACAAGTGCACTGAATTTCAGAAGCAATCCCTCAGGCCAGCAACTGAGGGAGGAAGACTTGGAGAGGGTAGACGTTGGAAAGTATTACTTGAGGGGGTGTCTGCTTTTGTATTTGACCTTTGTATTTAGGATGTTGAAAATCTCTTAGAAAAAATAGGGAAGAGCAACATCTGAAAATCAAATGTCCCATATGTCACAACTGTCTATTTCAAAAGCACTTGCAATTACTATCATACTGAAACTTTGCCCCCAAGGAGCTATTTTCACTCCTTTTTTGTGGTTATTTGAAAACGTTTCTGTAAAACATCTCTAACCATACCTCCACAAATTGGAGATAAAAGGGAATCTTTATGCCAGAATTTCAGAAAAGATTATGGGTAAGGGGATTCTTAGAAGCCAAGAATAAGTAGCTCATGCCTGTAATTCCAGAATTTGGAGTCCTGAAGCAGGAGAGATACCAAGAGTTTGAGGCCAGTCCTGGCTATAAAGTAAGACACAGTCCCAAAACACAAACAAGCAAACAAAAGTATATATTCACATAAGTGAAGGGAATGCTTGTTAAAATGCTCACTTGTCCATCTGACATTGACATGGATTGCCAATAGTAGCTTATTTTCTTATTCTGGATCTGGAACATTCTAATAGCTTACATATGGCTGGGCTACATAAACAAGATAAAATTAGTTCTTGTAAAATGTAATGTAACTTACTAAATTTCTGAGGTAGCTCTATTTTTAATTAGAACTTGTTACTATTTTTAGCAGAAAAGGCCAGAAGACTAAGGGAGTAAATGTGTATATGTGCATGTGTGTGTGTATGTGTGACAGAAAGGAAGGGCGGGGAGATGAGAGAGAGAGAGAGAGAGAGAGAGAGAGAGAGAGAGAGAGAGAGAGAGAGAGAGAGAGAGAGAGATATGCTTTGCAAGGGTAAAAGGGTAAAAACTAGATTGGCATGTTTTATTATATTATATTTAAACTTGAAATATTAAGCTGATCAACTTTTAGTTACAGAAAAAAGTAGCTCACTACAACTTTGACAAATAAAATTTCTTAAGTAGACCTTTTGATTAGAAATGGTTCATTTCTCCCCTAAATATGAGGCCCCAGTTCCCCAGACCCTTAGCATTATCATTTCGGTGTCTTATTGCTCTACCGTTTGAGTAAAAGAACACTTGAGCCATCACCCTCATTTTTCTTAGCTTTATGTAAGACAGGATTTCATTTATTCCTAGAATGCATAAATAGCCTAGCACAAAGAAGATGCACAGTAAACACTTAACTGACATTATGACTACTAGCTGGTCATTGGAGATCACTTCCTGCCACCACATTCTATACAACAGAAGTCAGCAAAAGATCTTATACTTTTTCAGTTTAGACATTTACACTGCTCAAAGTGTTACAGGTAATGCTTGACATTAGATAAGTTCCTTACTAAATACAATGCTAATAAGAGCACATTTTTTTCTGGGTTTCTAAACAATAAATATTGTATACAACTTTTGATGTATGGGACTATAATTAAAGGTATTTAGAGTAATTACATAACCAAACTTTCAGTTCCTTCACAACATGACAGCTCTATCAGTGATCCCCAAAGGACATAGGTACCTATTACTTGCAACCATGCAGATAACTGGTTAGAAAGCAGGAATTCCTGTTTAACATGCCACACCCAAGTAACCATATTAAATGAGAGAGAAGTATTAAAAATGATAAATACATATATTGATTTACTGAGAGTTACTAATGCAATCCAGAGATAATGGATGCTTTAAAAGGCAGTAAAAGAACATAAATGAATACTTAGTGTCTTATTAAATAGGGAGAAAAAATAACTTTATTGAGATAAAGGACATTCATTTACTGTGATGAGAAAATAATGTTTTATTACTTTGTAAACAAACATTTTGATTAAGTACAACATTTGCCCCATGTTCTTGATGGGGTATTATGCTATCTTATACACTCTGTTTTTTGTTATTTCCCAATAAATACATATCACCTATTCTGTCATTCAAGATCACTTGCTGGGCTGTAGAAATGGATTAGTGGTTAAGGCACTTGCTTGTGAAGCCTAAGGACCCAGGTCGATTCTCCACTACCCACATAAGCCAGATGCATAAAGTGCATGCATCTGGAGTTTTCTGGCAGTGGCTTGAGGCCTTGGTGTACCTGTTCTGTCTCTTTCTCTCTATCTGCCTCTTCCTCTCTGCCTCTCTTCTACCTCCACTGCCTCCCTCCCCCCTCTCTCTTTCTAATGAATGAATGAATAAATAAATAATAAATAAATAAATAAATAAATAAAATAGAGGTCGCCTGTTTTTATATTTTCAACTCATAGCTAACTTTTAACAATATTTCTTAGATTATAGTAAAAAATTTAAAAACCCTAATATTTGTAGATATGAGCCTTTTGCATTCTTCCATCAACTAGCTTCATTTGAGTCGCTAATGAGCTTCAGTGTTCAGCCTTTTCAAGCTAGCACATAAGTCCTCCTCTCCTCACAGCTCTTTAGTAATACATGATGGAGTATATCTGGAAACACAAACAAGCAAATGGTAAGAGCTAACAGAGCAAATGCTACCATTGCATAGCTACAGTCCTTACCTAGAGGCTAATAAGCAGAAACAGGAATGGGTTATAGTAACATCATTCTAAGCTTAGTAAATAAATAGTCATAACATCAGTTCTTAAAGATGCATACACTTTTGCTGGTTTTCTAATGCTAGTAGGAAAACATCTTGCCAACTTTCAGTTACTAGCTTCTCAGACCCAAAGCAAGATAAGAACTATATTAAAAGCCATGATCTTTCCTCTTTAGTTTCTAGGTTCAATCTCACAGAAGGGTTAGTGTTTGGGAATATCTAGGTAGTCAGTTACAATTCTGACTCAGGAAGCACAACATAGGGAAAATGTTGAATACTGTGACATTAGAGCTGGAAAATCACCACCTTGTATTAGTGATCATGAGAGGACACCACAGTGAGCAGTAGTATGGTGACTAGCTTCTAACAAAAGGCAATGGAGTATGTGTAAGAGGATATAAGATTTTGGCAAACTCATATTTTTATTTTAATAAAAAAATGATCTAGGCATTAATGAAATGGCTTAGAATTTAAAGGTCTTTGTTTGCAAAGCCTGTTAGTCCAGGTTCATTTCCCATGTACAGTTGGATGGACATTCATTTGCAATGGCAAAGGACAATGGAACATGCTCTGTGAGCACACATACACTAATATGCACAAACACACACACGCATTCACACACAAATAAGTAAGGACTGACCTAATAATGAGTGCTTTGTGGCCTTATTATTAATCAATAGGACTTCAAAAATCTAGTAAACCATTAAAATAAAGCATTATTTCCCTATATGCACATTAGATAATGGGAACTGTATAATTTTTCATCAAAAAATTCTTATTTCAACTTAGTATTAGAAATCATACTGCCAATATTGGCCTACCCAATTAATCGCAAGAAAGCAGAACTAACAGCATAGGTTTGCTAAACATTCCTATGTATAGTGCATGATGTCAAGTGTTGTAGGATACTACAGTGGTGTACAAGGCATGGATCCTTCACCCCAAGCAATTTAAACTATAGAAAGATTAAATAAGAGAAGAGCAAAATATAATGAAAAGAAAGTCATAAGTGTGACACAGGGCAACAGACAGTAAACAGACGAATGAGGAGAGATTTCAACTGGATATTTCAGATAGACTGGGAAATTGAATACTAGGACGTTCTGTGAACAAAAGTGATTTTGTCAGGTTGTAGAATGGTATGTGGAGACTAATGAATACCCCAAACACAATGGGTTTGATCAAGAATTATTTGTGTTTCAAGTAGGAGTTATGTGGTCCAAAGTTTGTTTCAGTGTGGCATTCAGGAATAATAATCTTGCAATGATGTGCAGAACATCTTACTAGTATGGAACACAGAGATTAGAGAATCATGTGGGGGAGACGAGTAGCTAGGGAACTGAGTAAAAATGGAGAAATTGAAATCTTACTAAAGTTAGTAATCATTTTTTAAAAACTGTGAAGAGGTTGTGACTTTGTCTTATTTTTAGGGTACCCAATTTACTCACCTCAATATTATGGATACTAGAAGAATAAAAAATAGTCCTGGGTCTAAGACAAATGGTTATACTACTCATAGTAATAGCAATAGCCAGAGTATGACTATTTTCTTGTACTGACTTAAGTACCTTACAAAAACTATATATTTTTATTAACTTATTTGAGAGGGAGAGAGGGAGAGAGAGAGAGAGAATGGGTGCGCCAGGGCCTACAGCCACTGTAAATGAACTCCAGATGCATGTGCCCCCATGTGCATCTGGCTTACATGGGTCCTGGAGAATCAAATCAGTATCATTTGGCTTTGAAGGCAAATGCCTTAACTGCTAAGCCATCTCTCCAGCACCTGACTTACCTACTTTTGATTTTTGTCATTAGTAGGTCTTTTCACAAAGAAAGGCAGAAGGGGAATCAGAATAGTACCATCAGTGAAGGTGTGCTGTTTAGACCTGAAGAAATTAGGCCTGGGTCACTGTTTAGAGTTCTATGGAGCTGCTGAACTTTAAAGGCCAAAGGTCTCAGACAGCTTGGCCTAGGAGCTGTATCACCAGCTATTTGGACTAAGGATCCAAATACCTGAGGCTAAAAGGCTAAATAGCACTGGTTGTTTACATTTGTGGATCCCAGCATCCAAGAACTATTTGAAAAATGCCATAACAACACATCGCAGAAATTTTGGGTTCTAACACTGGAGAGCTGCTCAAGAGCTATATCACTAGCAGCTAGCGCTTGCTACAGATGCTCACTATTGTGCAACTTTGAGGTTACAACAGATGTCCAGTGACAGGGCCACCTTGACTAAAACACAGAGTAATAAGCCTTCAATGTTAGCACTCAGAGACACAAATCTCTGCCTTCTAAAGTCCAAACCAATAGTTCTCCATGTCTCAGAGTTTGGAGCTAGGTCTACTATTGCTGCCCACGGGCCTTAGGCACTCAACAGATCAGTATTGCCCAGAGTAGAGTCGACTGCAAGGACAGAACCAGCTGCTTGGTAACATTCTGAGTATGTATTTACTCCATAGATATAACTGAGGAAGCCTAAAGTTCATAAACCGAAGGAGAAAAAGGATGCAGAAGAAGAAAAATCTTATGGCAGTCTACCCAGATGTAAACAGAAGTGAAAGGTGAAAAACAGGAAATGATACTGTTGCAGAAGTTAACTGTTAAAAGCCTGCCACTGAGGGAGTGCCATTACTAGTAGCATCTAGCACTGATAAAAGAAAATGAAGAAAAGAAAAAAAATATATATATATATATGCTGTATACTGTGTTCACTCACCAGGGATGCATACAAGTTTATTATTGTTTCTATTAGAATGTAGAATACTTCAGGAAGAAAGAAGGAAATCTGATTTCAGGAGGTAAAGGAACAAGAAAGACCACTGGCGTTCATAGTGCCCATCGGCATTTAAAGAAGCTGTGAACAGAAAACTTTAGTGCAGGACAATTCATCCTAAGGGCAAAAACTTGGAATTTGATGAAGTAATTTGGTGGTCTTTACTTTGTTTCTCTTTTTAACTTTGAGGCTTGTTTTGGATTCAGTTGGAGTAAGTTTTCATGGTGTGAGGCAGACAGAGGTTGACAGCGTAATACCCCAAACAGGAAAGTAAAGGATGGGGTCATCAACACAGGACATGTTTACTTCGGGAAAAGTGGACATGTTAGCACATAGCTAGGTTGCCAGGAGGAGTCCTGACATATAGTCTTACTTTTTCAGCTAAATGGAAAACGGGATCATAAAGATGAAAACAGGAACACTATGGAGGAAGTATTTACTTATTAAATGAGTGTGTAGAGCTGTTGATCAACTTATTATACCTAGGATAACATATGAATGCCAGCAATGGAGTCTGAGGATGCATTTTTACATAATGTCAAAAAGGTGATGCTCAGGTTGCTCTGAGACTATGTAGATCTTAACTCAAAGCATGACATGTAGTTGCTAAGCTAGGTCATGGTCGTAAGTGGAAATAATAAGACTCTGGAAAATAGAAAGATATTAACTGCCAAGAAGTATCACAGCTAGAATGTGTGAATTATCACTTTCTAGTTGAGGCAATCAACTCAATATCCTCATTTATTCTCAGCAGTCAAAGGATTTAGTGTATATTTTTCCTTTCTCACATGGATTATAAGTTGTTTTACATCAATAATATCTATTGCAATGGGTAAAGTAAGTCACTAGAGCTGCTGGCAGCACTATTTCCAGCTCGTCCTCCAGAGACTTTCCAGGCAGTTTTCAGTGGTCCTATTTTGTCACCATTACTAAAAACTATGTCCAATCACACACATAATGTATAAAAAATAACTTATCAAAGTCTAAACTAATTTTTTAAGTCATATCATTCATGTAAAAATATCCCTGAAGATTTAGGAACATGAAAAGTCACATGGACATCAAAATGGATACACATAAAGAAGACTGAACAAGAAGTTGATTTTTATAGAGGTTGGAGATGTTGCTCAGTGGTTTGAGATGCGTCTTTGCAAAGCCTTATGGCCTGGGTTTGATTCTCTAGTACTCAGGTAAAATCAGATGCATAAAATGGTACATGTGTCTGGAGTTTGTTTGCAGTGGCAGGAGGTCCTTGGCATGGCCATTTATATTCATTCTCTCTCTCTCCTTCCCTATCCCTGTGCCTCACAAATAAATAAACAAAATATTTTTTAAAGTTGTTTTTTGAAGTTAAAAAAAAAAGTCTATTTGAATTTTCTGAACTAATATTTATGTTATTTTAACTTGCCATAGAAACTTAATATTCTGTTTACCTGTTTCTATAGATTCTATGATTACTTAATGTTGATTGCTCTCAATTTTAAGAAAAGTAAACTGTTCAATCTTTGCTAGCCATAATGGTTCTAGGACTGACATTATTCTTTTGCCTGAATGTATCTGTGGCTTTCTTATTATAATTTTCACACAGACTACAATTTAGTATCTAGTACCCACATATCCATGTCTGTGGGAGCCCAGGCATAGGCAGCACGAAGATGATGCCTTAGGATTTCTACAAGAGAAGAAGATCCAGTATATACCATTTTCTTTTCTAGTAGACAAAGCAAATTTAACCTGGGTAAGGATGTCTGCCTCTGTTGAATTTTCTTAGGCAAATAAAAATCATGAACATTCCAAACCATACCCAGCAACAGTCAGGTTGTCGAAGTACCCTGGTGTGCTTGTATGCTGATGCTGAGAAAATAAGCAGGGTAGAGTTTCTCTATGATGGATATCATGACAGTACCTGCTCACATAAACAATTTCATCATTTTAAACTTTGTTACCACCATCAACATTTTCATTTTCACTGTTATTATCAACATCATCACAGAATCAAGTACATAAAGCGTATTTCTTTATAAGAAATTCCCATGCTTATTTCCATATAGATGAGGAAAAGTTGTTCCTACCCATCATTTCCATCTCCCTGGCCAGGAGCCTTAGACATATGAAAGGAATTTACATGGTTCCATGCAGCACATGTGAAAACCACAGTGAGGAATTTAGAAACTATATACATGAAAACAAAGGTAAAACACACAACATTAGAAAAGACAACACGATACAAATGATCATTACTAATTATGAAAGTCTATTTTCATCACTACTGATAAAGTAGTAGGACTTGCCATAATATCTGAAATCCTCATGTATCATTTGTATACCTGTAAACTGTTGGCTTTCAAAGTAACTATTTAATGAGAGACCAAATGAGAAAAACACTGAAATTCTTTTCTTCATGGACTAGAATAATACATATTGACTGAATATTAGTGCTAATCACAGAGCAGTCATTTTTGTGAAATATTTAAAGATGAATTGGCACATGTATTACTCCCATCTCACTCTATAGCTGACACCTCAGTTTCTATATTATCTAATCAGCCTTGATGTTTAACGTCCTGCTCTTGTCTCTAGCTTTGTCTCTAAATGCTAGAGATATTTCTGGCAGGGAATGTGACTACCGTGGTTGGTGTGAATCCACACTTCTGCAGGGTGCAAGGCACCTGGGAGAAAAGGCTGACAAAATCAGGGCAGTAACTTGGTAAATAAAGACAGTGTTGAAAATACAAGACAGATACATCTGTCAATTTGTAATGCATTGCACGTGTCTCAAAAAGAAATAAGGCTTTTGGAAAACACCATATCTCATGGCTAAACTTAATACTGTGACAATCATACAGAGCAATGTGCTCTTTCTTGCTTGAAGGATAATTTAGAAGTGACAGCTCAGCTCCAAGGTGACTCCATCCTCATTTTGGGGTGCACGAAGGAAATAAAACCGCTGCTGTAATTTATGCCAGACAGGGGCTGATGGAAGCCTCATAAAAGGCTGAGGAAAACCATGAGGGCACAAAGGTTTGTAAACAAACCAAAATACATTTATGTACTTTTTGGCCAAGTGAAATTTTAGAGTCCAGAGATTCACATGAAGTCTATCATATTTTTTAATTGTAAAGGAGGGAAACAGTTTTGTGCAGTTAAGTCAAAGGAAATATAGTTAATGGACAGTTTAAATATAAATTAATATGACAGCTCAGAGTTCTCTCATTATATCTCTAGCACAATACTACTAATAAACAACATCTTTATGAATAGAATGCATTTCTAGCTGACATTAATCGCTGCTGATAGTGGGAAATTATTGTTCTCAATATATTTTATTATTGTACTTCATATTCTCAATGACTTTCTGAATCAAAATTTTTAAATTTTTCTTTTGTTTTAATCCTGTAATTCTCATTATTTTAAAAGCTGTTTTGTTTTATATTGAAATTCTCTCACTGAGTCTTACTTAAATTAGTGTTTTGATCATCTGACATGAGGCCTAAGCACAAACATCAACCTCAATGAAAAGGTTTTAACAATACAAAGCCTGAATGAACATGAAAGGTCAAGTTTTTCAGAATGTTTTGTGTCTTGAAAATCTTCCTGCTATAATTATCTGAAGCCTTAGGTTAGATAATAGTTGAGGGACTCTGCAGTAGTCCCTTTCCTCCACACAGATCACCACATTAATTAAGAGAGTTTCACTGGGACAAATTGCTATTCTGTGTCTTTAAGTATTCTTAGTCTTTTATTTCGGAAAAAGAGGACACTAAGAAAACAAAATAGGTTTATTTCTCAGCCACTTTCTTTTATGAGAAGAGGAAGGACAGACTGTTTTGGAAAGTGCCTTCACAATTATATTTCTAAACATTTTTATAATGAATTCATTATAAAATTCATACATATTTTATGATCTTTATTGTACTTCTTTGCCTGATTTCATTTGTGATAACAAACAAATGTGAAGCAGGTTAAAATATGAAACTGCAATTAAGATGCTAAAGCTGTGTTCACAGTACCTCACTACTGCAAGGTGTGAAGCTTAGTGAGAAGTATCAGGAAGTCAGCTGATAATTGATCAAATGGAGACTGGTATGGGTATACACGTTCTCAGAGAAGGTCTTCCTGGGTGACGTGGTGGTGGGGAAACCTGACTGCTTGCTACAAACATGACATCTAAAACATATCCTCCCATGGATGTTAAGAGTTTGCCTGATACACTGAGCTGTGTTTCAAGAACAAGGGGAAGAAAAGGCATCTGAGTGATAAGAATTGCTTCACTTTTATTACTAATTTCCTTACTCACCCTTTGTTATGGTCAGAACTTTTGCCCGTAGAAGAGAAGGGAGATGAGCGGTATAACCAAAAGGTGTTCCTTTTACCCTATCCTTATATCCTACAAATGTGATCTCAAGTGCTGAGCAAATAAGCACTGGATAGCTTGACCTTTCCTATGACTTTGTCCTCAACTAACTTCTACTACCGTTCATCGGTTGCCCATTTGCTCTCTGGAGTGCTCTCTCACTCATCTATTTCAATCACGAATTGCTGCAGCTAGAGATGGTTGGTGTGGGTAAATGCCATTCACAAGGTATTAAGGACCTAAAAACCAGGGCATCACATACATCCACCTTTACATTCATCTTCTACAGTTCTTTCTTCAAGTATACGTATGTAAGATACTGGTGGGAGAACAGAAAATGAAGAGCTCTGGCTGTTCATGCTTGCTGATGATGACAGTTGTCCTCTTGCTATGGATGGAGTAAGCCAGTTTCCTTTGCCATGTAAAACTCCCTCTAGAATCTACAAGCCTAAAATAAATTCCTTCCTCTTATAAGTTGCTTCTGGTCAGGTGTCTGAGCAACAAGAATGAAACTGTAACATAGCACCTTAGAAATATGAATAAAAGAAGGAGTGTATAAAATTAAAAGTACATGATAATAATAATAAATGTTATCTCATACTTACCACAAAATTAGTAGACAAGCTTAACATAGTCAGCATTTTGACAATATGTGAAAATGTAGGCTAGGTGGCAATATATTTATGCTAATGTATTTTAAGATTAAATACTCTTTATTTGCTTGTGTGTATAATGTGGTGTGTGTGGTGTGTGCTCTGTATGTGCTCCTGTGGCACTCCATTTACTCATCTGTGGTGGAGTACACTCTCCTGCTGTGGCCAGAGTAGAGTATCTGTTGTCCTGTTCCATCACCTTTTGCCTGTTCTTATTTGAACCAGAGTCTTTTACTGGTAGCTGAGCTTGCAATTGTTTTCATGAGCTCCAGCAATTCCTGGGTCTCTGCTTCCTTATGAGACTTGAGTTATAGATGCATGTGGCTGTGCCCAGCTGTTTGTGTGTCCTGGGGCTCAAACTCATGTGGTCTCTCTGGCCTCCGCAGGCCCTCATGCTTGCATAGGAAGTACTCTTAACTGCTGAAGCATCTCTCCAGCCCAAAACCACTGCTTAGACAGTCATTATGAGCTTTATCATAATCTTAGGAAACATATACTAGGCTATATGCTTAGTGCACACCATTAAAGTATATTAAAATTGTTTACCAATCTTCACCTTAAAGGCTAAAACTCCAGGACTTGCACCTCCTCTACCATTAAAAGTCTTGTGGAATCCATTACCACAAGCATAATGAGTGTCTCAACACCACATTCAAAGTGGGGACTTTATAACTATATAATTTGAACATAAGCACAAGGAATATTGATGTATACCTGAGAAGACAAAACCATATTTTTCATTTGACATCTACTCTAGGTCTGTAGATCCCTGTGGATTTTACTTTAAATCTTGCCCCATTTCTAAAACTAACATATCTTACTGATTTGCATTAAAAATTTAGGAAAAAGGAAACAGGCTGATTGGGAACATTCTAATGCTGTCCTTCTCTAGTCTCAATTTCCCTAGATAATAGCACCTTTTCTAAAATCAATTAATAATAGACCAACTTCTACCATGCTTTTAATTAAAATATATCTAAATAATACATTAAATATCATGCATGCATACATATAGATGGTCTCTATGATACATTTCTGAAGATCTTGTTAATGTCTTTTTGTTCTCAATATTTTAGTATGCATTTACATAAGAAAAAGTATTAAAAACCTGGAAATAAATAAAAGGAATAGGTACATGTCATATAAATACTATTATTACATTTGGGTTTGACTTAGTTATTAACTATTTGGTTAGACTTTTTAGTAACTATTTGATTAGAGTCCCAATATTTTAAATTTACATGCTACCTTCTAGAGCTATATTCAGTAAAAAAATAATAATTGAAATTCATCACCAGGCAAAATGTTGACTACTCTGTCAATCAGATAAATTATTTCTGAAGTCATGTAACTTACACTTATAAATTTTTATTGCTCATATGCCCTTTTAAGCCAGTCCTACAGGTTACTGCCTTCAATATTAATTCTTTAGATGAAATCCCTGACATGTATTCATTGTGATTTTGTGTAGAAGTCATCTTCTTTACTCATGGAAAAGTATGACTTGGCATTTGTAGGAAGACCAGCTGCTGGGATGAACTGAATGTCTTTGAATCATTTTCCCACTTTTTAATGTCTATGGACATATACTTGCATTTCCCTTTTATTTATTTTTTAATGGGTACATGAATTTACACATCTATACATTGTGTAAGATTCAAATCAGAGTTAATATATGTATTAAAACATTTATTATTGCTATAGTAAAAATACTCAAAACCCTTTCTTGTGTCTTTTAAACATTTTTAAACATTTCTATTAAAAATTTTCATACATGTCATACAAATACCTATCATGATCCTTTCCATATCTTTCTTTTGTCACCCCTCCCATATCCTCCTTCCACTAAACCCCTTCTTTACAATTCCTCTTCTGTTTTGATGGCTTCTTTTTGCAGTCTTCCATAATCACAGTGACAGGTTGGTGGCTCCAATATTTGTACGTAATGACAGCTTGTGAGATCATGAATGCAGTGGCCACTTTGAGATTGGAGACAGCGGAGACAGCATTCCAAAAGCACTCCCCACATTCTTTGGCTCTCACATTCTGTCACCTCTTCCACAATATTCCCTGAGCATTAATGAGTATTGTAAAGATGCTTCCTTCAATGCTGAGCACTCAACTGTCATTTCTCAGTACTTTGGCCAGTTTTGCCTCCCAAGTATTCACCACCTTCTACCAAAAGAAGTTTCTCTGACCAAAAGTGAGAGCAGCATTAATCTATGAATATAAAAATAAATTTTTAGGTGTCCCTGCTTCTCCACATCCTTGCCAGCATTTATTTTCATTTGACCTTTTGATGTTGGCTATCCTTATTGGGGTAAGGTGGAATCTCATAGTTGTTTTAATTTGCATTTCTCTGATGATTAGGGATGATGAACATTTTCTTAAGCATGTGTTTGCCATTTGTATCTCTTCCTCTGTGAATTGGCTGTTTAACTCTGTGCCCCATTTTGTGAGTGGGGTATTTGTCTTCTTATTGTTTAGACTTTTGAGTTCTTTGTATCTAGATATAAGGCCTCTAACAGTTGGATAACCTGCAAATATTTTCTCCCATTCTGTGGGTATTCTATTGGCTTTGCTTATTATATGCTTGTCTGTAAAGAAACTCTTCAGCTTCATATAATCCCAATGGCTGAGTGACTGTTTAAGAACTAGAGCCACTGGGGTTTTGTTCAGGAAGTCTTTTTCCATTCCTATATCATGGAAAGTACTTCATAAAGTTTCTTCCAGTAGTTTTGCCAGAGAGATTTCCTAAACCATGTTTGTAGCGGCTCAATTTGTAATAGCTAAAAGCTGGAATCAACCCATATGTCCATCATTAGAAGAATGGATACCAAAGATGTGGTATATCTACACAATGGAATTCTATACAGCAGTAAGAAAAAACGACATAAAGAAATTTGAGGAAAAATGGTTGAACCTGGAACAGATCATTCTCAGCAAACTTACCCAATCACAGAAAAAAAATCGACACATAGTCTCACTCATCTGCAACACCTAACCTGATCTGCCTAAGATACCTTACATACCTAGCAAGCACCTCATGGACTAGACAATAAGATGGATGGGAGGGCGGGGAGGGAATTGAAGGGTGGAAAACAGTAATCCGGACCCAAACGGCAATGGTACCATAAAATTCTACTACCTAAAAGACAGACCAAATGGCTGAACCTTCACTAGACCCTTACTGGAAACACCTGAACCACAAGACACTGGAGAGGGTAGGAACAAGACTGACCTAAATCTCCTACATCTTCCCTCCCTCCTTCTCCCCCTCTCCCCTCTATCTCTCTCCTCTCTAACTCTTGTATATTACTTATGTTTTTCCTCAATTTCTTAGTGGACACTGACCTGTAACCCCCACTTCCAGCTTGGGCCTACCATTAACAATGAGCTTTTTTTTTTTTTTTTTAATTTTTAATTTATTTATTTGAGAGCGACAGACACAGAGAGAAAGACAGAGGGAGAGAGAGAATGGGCGCGCCAGGGCTTCCAGGCTCTGCAAACGAACTCCAGACGCGTGCGCCCCCTGTGCATCTGGCTAACGTGGAATCTGGGGAACCGAGCCTTGAACTGGGGTCCTTAAGCTTCACAGGCAAGCATTTAACTGCTAAGCCATCTCTCCAGCCCCACAATGAGCTTTTGATCAGAGAAACCTACAAGGTTTCCCAAAACAATGACAAGACTTCTGTCAGAGTACTTGATGACCCACCAAAGGCCAGTGGTAAGACCCTATTGCTGAAGACTCCATATGCAACTGACGCGTAAAATGGAATGACATGGCTGGAAGCCAGGAGAGAGTCAGTCCCCAGACAGTCAGCGTGTCTAGTGCCAGAAGGTGCTACATAGGCGACTGGGGGAAATGACCAATATCTGTCCAAATTGTTTAACCTAATTAGCAACAAATAACCGGATGTGATGCCTACACAAGTGCAATAGTGGTACACAGCCATGGTGAGGAACCAATTGCTCTTGATTTGGCTAACTGATCCACTCAGTGGTAGTAGACCCTTAGCTGGAGCAGGGAAACAAGTCAGAAACATACCCAAACACAAGCCCACTCTACAATATCAAGCTACCATCAATCACAGGGTATAAGAGGGCCTACACCTATCATACTATCAAAAAAGTAAGTGTTATCTCAATTTTCTGGGTCCTAACTTACTCTCCGTTGGAGAATCTGCTTCTCTTTTCCAGATAGATGCAGATCCTAAGAAGAGAGCTGCCCCAACATACCTCAAAAGGGGCCCAACTGAAACTAAGGACAACTGGTGAAATAAGCAAGGGTGATGTTTTCCTGTGAACTGGATACCAGCACAAAGGGGAAGGAGACCAACGCAGAGAAAAATGAACTCCTACCAAATCAGAGAGCCAGAGCCTCAGATCCCCCAACACCTCAGCACTGAAGCAGACCACAAATGAACCCAACATGGCTCAGGGAAATTTTGCGGAAGAGGGGGCGGAAAGAATGTCAGAGTCACATGTTGGGTCATGATTTGCAGAGACATTTATCATACCAATAACTGGGGGCTAACTCCACAATGCACGACCCATTTTCATTAACAAGGAGGGTCTAATGGGAGGGGGTAGATCACAGATGAGCCTAAATAATGGTACCAAACTGCCTGTATTTGCTGAAAAGAAAACTAATAAATTAAATTTACAAAATAAAATAAAATAAAATAAATTTTTATGGGTCAATTTGATGTATGCAGCACATCCATTTAGCCAAATAACAGTAGTAGCTTCACCACTAGCGTTATATGCTTTTGACTCAGTTTTCTACACTTTACTATAGAGATATTTTATCATTCATATTTATTGTGGCTCTATACACAGTAGCTAGGAAATGGAATTAGCCTAGATGCTAATCAACTGATGAATGGATAATGTAGATATGGGACATATATACAATGGAGTTTTATTCAGCTATAAGGAAAAATGAAATTATAAAATTTGCAGGAAAATAAGCAGATTTGGAAAATATTGTACAAGTGAGAGAACCCAGGCTCAGAAAGTCAAATATCCCATGTTCTTTCTCATACATGGATCTGAATTTTTAAACATGTCTGTAGCTTGGAATAAGAGTTAGTAGTAAGGTCCAGAAGCTAGAAAGGTACCATAAGAATGAGGAGAGGGAAAGACTTAAGAGCAGGGGATAGTAAATATGTAAGTAAAGGGGCAGAATATTGGGAATTGGGCTAGGGGAGGAGGATGGAGGAGAGTTAAGGGTGGTGAAGAGGGTTGATTAAAGATATAATGAAAAAGCCACATGGAAACCTATGTTAGCTAATTAAAAATATATTTTTGCTATTGTTTTAAAGAGAGTATGGATAGAATTCTGAAGGGGTGGGAGATACTGGTTATTACAGGAAAAATTCAGTGTCGGGTGGGATACTTCTAGCGAGTTGTTAGTCACAAAGGCCCTTGAAGTCTCCCAAATAATGCAAATTATTGCTAATGCTCTTGAATACCCACCAGAATTAGATGGTAGGACTACTGCCTACAACAATATATGACTTGGTTACAAAATACTGGGAAATTAAACTTCAACTGAGCTGGAAACCTCTTCCCTACTACATAGCTGGCATAGTACCAGAAACTACTATGTAGGTTGCTGGGGGAGAAAGCGATCAACAGTCTTAACTAGCAAAGGACCCTGCAAGCTGTACAACCAAGCAGCTAGGCACAATGTGCTGGCTGGGAGAGTAGTGGCATGAATGCTGTGGGAGTAACCAACTGCTCTGTGAATGGGTGTGAGGTATGCACCCTCTTTATGTTTTAATAGACTCTATATTTTAAGGTTTTTTTAAAAAACTCATAAAATGTCTTAGCTATATTTAGACTTCCTAAGTAGGATAATATCACTTAAATGTGGCAAATAAACTGCACTGAAAAGCTCCATAAATGGGCGAGAGATATGACTTCATGGATAAAGCATTCACTTGCAAAGCCAAAGGACCCAGGTTTGATTCCTCAGGACACACTTAAGCCAGATGCACAAGGGGGTACACAGATCTAGAGTTTATTTCCAGTGACTGAAGGCCCTAGCATATACAGATATATATATATATATATATATATATATATATATATATATATATATATATCTCCCCCCTCAAATAAATAAAATAAATAAAAAAGGAAAGCTCCATAAACAATGGTAAATACATTAAGAGGGCAGAAGCTGGTTATTTCCCATATTTGCAAGCTGTGTGCATTACCATAACTCATTTCTATCAGACTGGTGATATCAGCTGGATTTTTAAGTACATATCCCGTCGGATTGTTGTATAAGTCATTTAAACATTACATTTTATCATTTACTTTTATAATTTTATATATTGTACACTTTGGAGATTAGAAGCACAAGTTATATTTATATTAATTGCCAACTTGAAAGGATCTAGAATCATCAGTGAGCAGCTATCTTAATTGAGTTAGGTAACTGAACCGTGGGCAATACTGACCTAGACTGTAAAAGAAGGGAAGAACTTCCGGAGCAGCAGCCCTCATCGCTCTCTGCTTCCTCCCTGTGGGATGAACGTGACCAGCGGCCTCAAGCTCCTGCTGCCACGCCTTCCCTGTCACGATGGACTGTGGCATGGAAATGCAAATTGAAATAAGCCTTGCCTCCCTTCAAAGAACTCCTGTCAGGTATTTTGTCTGAGCAATGAGAAGTTGACTTATAGAACATGTAACTTAACATCGGCATCTTTTTCTGATGAGCACAGATAAAATATGTGAATAGACAGACAATAGTCATGGCTTCCCATCCCATCAAGGAGCTTCAAGAGTATACAAGCTAGTTTCTCAAGTATAGAATATGGAGTCTGATCCCTGCAGAAGCCTTGTGATCTGACTAATCCATTTCCTTTTCAAAAGCCTTTCACTTATGGCATCATTTGCTCTCCTACAAAGACGAAAAACGTCCCTAGATAATAACTCCCCTTTGCTTAACCCCCACTCGCCTCTACACAAAGACCCAAAGAGATCAATTAACACTTTTCCAGGAAGAAACTCAGACTACAGCATCTGTATTGGAATATTCCTCTGTGAATAAGTTTAAAACTCATGGAGTGGAATAAATTGGAGAGATACAGATACAGAGATAGAGAAAGAACAAGACTGGATTTCATTGGTTAATGCCAAAGAAATTGTTACTTATGTTAAAAAATAAGGCAATGAAATATTGTACTGAGTGTCTTCTGTATTTGTGGCAATGGTCTGTTAACAGGTTACAAAATAGGGCATACTTTAAGGACTAAAGAGTTCTCTAATAGACATTCAAACACTTCAAAAAGATACAAATAGAATGGAATTAAATTAAAGTACAATTTTAGATAATGTGATAAGTGTCATATCTTTTTTTTTTTTTTTTTTGCAAATGAGATCAGGCATGTTTAGGGTGATATGACTGTAGCTGAGTTTTTTTTTTTTATTTTGACAAAACAAAATACAGTCATATTTAAAAATCCAAGCTAGTTCTTTGGCAATTTAGATTCCTTTCTTTAAACTGTGAAACTAAAAATCTATGAACTCACACTAAAAAAAAAATTAAGAGAACTATGAAAGAAAATGTCTTTGAGAACTTAACTAAGTCTGAGCCCATTTTAATAAGTAGATTTTACATTCCTGTTAAATTGTTACTTAGCATACAACATAGACTTTTCATGCAAATATATCATTGCATTTTGCTCATATTTATCCTGTTAACCTCTCTTTTCTCCCACTCATTTTCTTCCTTCCTCTAAATAGTCCACCTTTCTATTTTAATGTCATATAATATGGAAAGAGCGTCTATATATGACAGAAAAAATCAGATATTTGCCTTGATTTCACCTTTAAACACTTCTCCATTCTCATTAGTGTCTCTTAAGCCAAGATATGGAATCAACTTACATACGCATGAACAGATGAATGGATAAAGAAAATGTGCAATATATACATACTCACTTTTAAGTTAGGTGGAAGCTATGACATTTATCATTCACAATCTTTCTATTTATAGAATAATTTGAAATCATTTAGGGACATTTCCAACTATTTCTTTTCACAATTTTCTAGGAAGATAAAAATGTGCATGCATTAGCTCAATAGATATTGGTATGTTTCTCATTAGTAAGTTAAAATCAACTGTGTTTAGTGCTATTCCCTAATAGAACTTAATATTCATGGGCACATGAATAACAATTTATAAACTTAAAGTAATGAAATATTTTTATGCTATTAAAGCAGATATACATGCATTTTATGAACCAAATCAACACTTTATTATTGCTTTTATTTACAATTACTTCTTTCTGGCACGTTTTAGCTGTAAGTAATATATGACATAAATGGGGCAATGTTAATTGCTTTCTTATAAGATTCACAAACCTCTAAATAAAATTAAAACTTTTGTTATAGTTTACAAGGTCTGACATATTTTGTCTAACTCCAGCCTTCATTTCTTCTCACACTGACTGAAAACACATCTTAGTTACTCTAGCCTCTTTCACACCATTAAGAACACTGGGTGGTCAAATCTTCTGACTTCACATATAAGATTTCTTCCTTGTATACCCAGATGACAATCTAATGGCTCTGTCCCCCAAAATTCTCTTCTTGTGATATGGCAACATTTTTCATTGTTTTACATAACATATTTTTACATAAAATTGACATATTTTATAATTTTACATAAGCTGGATGGTCTCGCTGAATCCAAGTAAGTGATAGGCTTACTTCCTGTTTTATGTGCTATTTTAGAAAATGAGTGTTGGATAGAGGTGCAGCAAACAGGGTCTATTTCCAGCCTGGCTCTAGGGACCAGACTACTATCCTCAGAGGGAGTAGTGTAGTGATGCCTGATGGACCTATTTTGGCTGAGGCAACTGAATACTCCAGACATAAGAAACAAGGTTATAGGCAAGGTTGGCGGCAGCATGGTGCCTCCCTTAGTAACTCTGAGGACAGCAGATTTCAGAAAGGACAGCCAAGCAGATAAAAGTGAGCACATCTATTTCTGAGCACATGAAATACTGTTGGAAACTCTAATAAATCAGCTAGAAGCCTGCAAGGGGATGCAGAGGCTCTACAAATGGCATTTTCAGTGAAAGAAAACAAGCTAAGCCTCAGGCTGTCAGGTCTGGAGTGTCTGGGACTAAGTAAATGACCTCTGAGAAGACAACAGTCAGAGATTGTTAGCAGCTACAGATCTGTCTATCAAAATAGATACTAGCATCTAAGCAGTATCAAAAACTATACAGATCAATCTTGCCCCCACATAATGCTCTTCCCTGCTTTCCTGGCTGCTTCATGGCTGCAGGCAAGCTGTCACTTCAAAAAAGGGGCGGAGATGCATATGGTTCCACAACTTAAAGTGAATCGTTAGTAAAATGGCTTCATCATGAAATTTCATCTATTTTTATGTATTAGCATAGCCATAAATCTGTCTGCAAGTATCGTTAACTAATGACTCAGTAGTTTAAGCACTCATTTGACTTTCAACAGTGAAAAGTTGCAATTAATTTGACAATAGGAAAATGTTACCATTTGTGCATATCATCATATGATGCTATTAGTACATATGCTTTCAGTACCTTTTGATTTTCTTGTGGTGTTGATGAGTTATTAATCATTTTATACTTTATTGACTCCCTACAGGTCCAATAAAATGCACTTCAGAGATAGTGGTAGCTGTGATGGAGTTTGTGGTTAACCAAATATCAGACAAATTATATTTAAGGAAAATTAACATGCAATAAGTATACATTTTAAAAAGTTGTATATCACTTAAGTCAATTAAGAAACTTATATGACCCCCCCCCCAAAAAAAAGGCAAAAAAGCCAGGTGTACAGTAGCACATGCCTTTAATCCCAGCACTCAGGATACAGAGGTAGGAGGATCAACGTGAGTTCGAGGCCACCCTAAGACTCTATAGCAAATTCCAGGTCAGCCTGGGCTAGAGTAAAACCCTACCTTGAAAAAAAAAGGGGGGGGGGCTGGAGAGATGGCTTAGTGGTTAAGCACTTGCCTGTGAAGCCTGAGCACCCCAGTTCGAGGCTCAATTCCCCGGGATCCACGTTAGCCAGATGCACAAGGGGGCGCATGTGTCTGGAGTTTGTTTGCAGTGGCTGGAAGCCCTGGCACGCCCTCTCTCTCTCTCTTTCTGCCTCTTTCTCTGCCTATTGCTCTCAAATAAATAAACAAAAAAATAAAAATAAAAATAAAAAAAGAAACTTATATGCCCTAAAACAGATGATAATAAAGATTATTTTTAACTGAGATACAACAGACAAATTGCTATTTTAATCACAAGGATTATGATTTCAAACTGGCATATAAATACTTCCTTTTTATTTCTGGAAACAAGTAAAAGTATAATTTGCATTTTAGTTATATTCAACATTTCTGTAATAAATAGTAAATGTTTCTCTCTCTCTCTCTCTCTCTCTCTCTCTCTCTCTCTCTCTCTCTTTTTTTTTGATTTTTGAGGTAGGGTCTCACTCTAGCCCTGGTTGACCTGGAATTTGCTCACAGTGATCCTCCTACCTCTGCCTCCCAAGTGCTGGAATTAAAGGTGTGCACCACTATGCCAGGCAACAGTAAATGTTTTACGCTTTGAACATATTTGAGGGGCTGGGGGGATGGCTTAATGGTTATGGTGTTCTCCTGCAAAGCCAAAGGACACAGGTTCAATTCCCCAGGACCCACATTAGCAGATTCACAAGGAGGCACATGCATCTGGAGTTCATTTGCAGTGGCTGGAGGCCCTGGCATGCCCATTCTCTCTCTCTCTCCCTCTTTCTCTGTCAAATAAATAAGTAATAAAATATTTTAAAACATATTTGATATTCTGTATCAATACTTTAATTTCTCTAGAAATTTTATTCACTTATTGAATCAAGATACAAAGGCTTTTAAGATTTATCATGTTAATGAACACCTAAATTTTTATTTATTTGTTTCATTTATATTCATTTTTTTATGAGTGAGATAAAAAGAGAGGGAATGGGCCTGTCAGGGCCTCTACCCCATGCAACTGAACTCCAGACACATGTGCCACAAAGCGCATCTGCAACTGGCTTATGTGGGTTGTGGAGAACTGAACTTGGGCCCTTAGGCTTCCTATGCAAATGGATTAACCATCAAGCCATCTCTGTCCAGCTGAAATCTAAGTTTTTTATTGATAAACTCCTAATGCAGATAATGAAATTCAAAAGAAGAGGATTCATTTTTGAGCACACATTTCTAGATTACAACAAACCTTTCAACAATTTGGTCCTGAGACTGAGTCAAAGAAAGGGCTTTGTGTCCTCTCGTGAGGCCCAAGGCACAATGGCAGGGTTGCCGGGCAGGCTCAGAAGAAAAGGGCTCAGTCATTCAGTTTGGCTCCACCTAAAGTTAAAGCAACTGCACTTTCCAGTTATGATGTATTTCCAGAAAGATGTACTATTTGTATACCATGTTAAAAATTATGCAGTGGGACTAAAAATGACTTATTTTGAAAATCACAAATGTACAAATGTGAAATAAATTAAATAGACTTGACTGCTTATCATAATATTTAAGTATAACATAATACATTTATTAAACTATGTCTTCATGTCATTAATTCTACTAAGTCAAGAATATAATAAGCAGTCAGAATTGTAGGTTTCATGTCAATGCCTTCCAACCAACTATAGGTAAGAACAATTTTAAGAAATTTCACATCTGTACTAAGCATATATTAACATTTTTATTATTATTTCATAAACAACATACTATCAAAACTACATATCATTTACCTTGTGTTAGGTTCTATAAATAACTGAAAAATACTTTTAAGCACACATGAAGATATTAAATATAAATAAATATGCCATTTTATATTAGGGATTTGGTTTGAAAGGGATTATAGAGTCAATCCCTCATAGGTATAGAGGTTTATATAAATATGAAATATTTTGTATGGCAAAAATTAGAAAACTGGAAGTATCACAAAATTGACTTTCCATAATTACTGGGCAACAACTTTTATTATGAGCAAAGCAAGAACATTTAGATAAATAAATATATGAGACAATATTTTAATAAAGTACCAACTGTTTTAAAATTACTAGATGTATTAGATGATTAACTAATTCTTATTACACTGTCAAATCATATTTCCTTAAAACACACAATACTAATTTGTCTTGAAAATAATAGCTTTAAAAGAATTTAAGCTTAATTTTTCCTGGAATGTTTTGCAAGACTTAAGATGAAAGACTGTCCTTTAGACCCCCTGAAAGAAGGAGTAAAGGAATCAAGATTATCAAGTGCAAGGCATGTGGAAAACTGGCCTTTGTTATAAATTCCTTAGATTTCTAAAAATGGGTGGTAGCTAGCTTTCTTGTGAGCCTTCAAAATTGCTGAAATTAAATTTCTGGATATAAGTATGTGACTAATATTTTTGATGTATTGTTGCCCTCTAGCTCAGGCTGACCCAGAACTCACTCTGTAGCCTCAGGTTGACATTGAGATCATAGCAATCTTCCTACCTCTGCTTCCTAAGTGCTGGGATTAAAGGCATGTACCACCAGGCTTGGCCAAGTGATGTTTGATTGTATATTATTTTAAAAAATTAAAGCTATTATAGAGTTTTAAATTATAACTAATATTACCACTAACATAGATTTATGAGAATAATACATTAAAAATTTAAGATGGCATTTTAAAATGAATAGTTATATTTAGTATAGAAGTCTAGCATTTTCAATAACTTTTTCCCTTTTGACTTAGACATTCAACTAATGACAATGAAAAAGTTAAGAGGAATAAGTGGAAATTACACAAGTAATTGGATAGTATCTGATTGAAAGCATTAGTAATAAGTGACAGATATTTTATTCATTATTTGAACTTACATACTGCCTATGTTCTAATAATATATTTAATGGTTTATTGTACAAATAGCTGTTGTCATGTCTCGACAATATAAACAGTGTGTGAATAGACAATTATTCTCATTATTAGACATTTATTATTTAAATATATTTTAGATATCATGTCTAGAGATGACCAGAACTATAAATTATGGGTATTTAACAGAGATAGCTGAGTAATCATTCAATACAGTAAGTTAAGTAATAATACTAAAGGTATTTATTTTGGGATAAAATAATCTGAACTTGGGCTGGAGAGATGGCCCCAGCCTACAAAGCCAAAGGACTCCGTTTTGACTCCCCAGTATGCACTTAAGACAGATGCACAAGGTGGCACAGGCATCTAGGATTCATTTTCAGAGACTGGAGGCCCTGATGTTCCCATTCCCTCTCCCCCCACCCAAATAAATAAATAAACAAATAAAACATTTTAAAAGACAATCCGAAGTAAACAAGTACATTTCTGTCTTGGAACTATCTCAATCTCTACTCCCTAAGAATAGCAAAACATTTCCTCTGGTTATTTGGTTTGTAACTTCTCTTCATCTTTTCACCTGCAGTAACACTCATATATTTTTTGACAAAATGAAAAATGTTATAATATAGATAGTTATTTAAGAGTTCTATTAAATTCTCTCTAAATAAATAAGGGTTTTCACATTTATCTGGTGCTAACTTTACTCTCCATTGGAGAATCTGCTTCTCTTTTTCAGACAGATACAGACCCTAAAGAAAGAACCACCCCATCATACCTGAAAAGGGCCCCAGCTGAAACAAAGAATAATTGGCAAAACAAGCAAGGGTGCTGTTGTCTTGGTGAACCTGGTACCAGCACAAGAGGGAAGGAGATCAATACAGAGAACAATCAACTCCTACCAAGTCAGATATTCAGAGACACAGAGGCTCCCAACACCTCATTACTGAAGCAGACCTAAAATGAACCCCCCATAGCTCAGGGAAATTTTGCAGAAGTGGGGGCAGAAAGAATGTCAGAACTACACGTTGGGTCATGATATGCAGAGACATTTCCTCCCACCCATAACTGTGGGCTAACTCCACAATGCATGACCCATATACCTCAACAAGGAGGGGCCAGGGGGAGGGGGTAGGACATGGATGAGCCTAACAATGGTACCAAATTGACTGTATTCAATAAGTACAAAACTAATTAATAAAAAAAAAACATGTTGAAACAGTTTATAAAAATCTATGGCTATGAGAAGTTCATGTGCAATTCAAAACTTCAGGAATGAGCAATTCCATCTTTAACAAGATTATGTGTTTTAAGAGGTTAGAACCCACCCACTTTTCTAAGTCACTTTTGCATGTGCTTGATTCACAACTGAAATATTTCATTTGAAATAACCTATTGAGAGAGAGAGAGAGGAAAGGAGGAAGGAAGGGAAGGAGAGAGAGAGAGAGAGGGAGAGAGGCACAGAGAGAGACAGAGAGAGATAGAGAGAATGAATGTATCCATGCATGCAAATGCAATGAACCTAACATGGATTGTGTTGAAGCTGACCATGCTTCCTATATAATCAATGTGTTTATGGAAGGAGCAGGGGTTGTCATTTAGGCTTTAAGGCATTGCAGTGATAGTAATTATGAACAATTGTGCTCAAAATCAAACTGTTAGCTCTATCATCAGATGCTTTAAAACATGAAGTAAAAATAAATGTCAGATAATTTATAAACTACAGCAAACTGTTTATAGAAAACTGAACATTTGCCAATTCACATACTCTTTTAAGTGTGTATAAGACTGTAAACTCTGCTGTGACTAGTAGATGCTAAACAGTGGTCTGTGATGTTTTCAGTCTGAAACTAAAGTCTTTCATTTCGTAAGCTGTTTGAGCAGAAGTTATATATGTGTGTGTAGAAGAGAGTAAGAGGAAGACTTAAAAGTCATTATCCAATGCAAGAACAGACAGTTATCTAGGATAAGATGGCTTGCTATCAATCAACTAAACATTGACACAAATATGCAGGAACTCATTCTCTCGTCCAAAATGCCAGTGTGCCCATTTGCAAGGATGACATTTTGCAAATGGCTCTAGTGTTTTGAATTCTGCTCAGTGGCAGGTTTACTTCTAATCTGATTAACATTTAAGAGCAAAAATGAATTGCTATTAAGCCTCTTCTAAAATTTATCCACATGAGACCTACCATCAACAGTCTTTTGTAACCAAAGATCCTTAAAGAGTTGAAGGAGGGCTGGAACAATGGTTCAGTGGTTAAGCATACTTCCTGCACAAACACAAGGGCTTGAGGGAGCCTGAAACCTCTCACATTCCAATCTTCAGAATACATATAAATAGCGGATCTGGCCAGGAGTACTTGAAACCTCAGTCCTGCAAAGGGGAACAAAGACCAAGAACTCTCCCTGGCCTGGAAAAAGCACCAAATTCAGGTATGAGTCAGAGACTGGCTTAAACAATGAGTGGAAAAAAGATGGGACAGGACACCTGATATTCCATTCTGGCCACCTATGTTGAATGTACCCCACTTGACCATCACAGGCAAGCACATGGGACGCAAGTACACACACATATGCATAAGCCATGAACACCACACCCTCCAGCCACACCACCCTACCCCCACTTCCATCCCACCACACACACACCCGACACCACACCACTTCATGCTTATCACATACCACACACCACACCACATACACACACTACATGTACATATACACACACAAAAAAAATTAAAGTCAAAGGAGATTTTGAAAGAATCATCTGGAAAGTGACCGGCAATGTCACCTGTTCAGTGTTGTTCTCACACTGCTAGAGACGCTGTATGAGAGAACAAGCACTTTTTCCAGAGTAAGATCAGAACCTCACCACTCAAATCCAAAACAGGAATTGGCATCATTGATCAACACATGGATCAGGTTTGGGATGACAAACAGGTGATGCTCACATACATAATCGAGCCTTTCAGAGATGTCAAAACTCTTCCATTCTACATGATGATTTGTCACCAAGCACAAACTTTTTAAATTGGGCAAGTGATCTGTGCCAGCTACAGTTTTCAAAGAGACATTGAAAGAAGATATGGAAAATGGGCAAGTCAGCTGTTTGTCTGGTGAGTTATTCTTCTGCACAATACTTTCTGTAGCTCCTTTGCTTTTCCACACTGAGCTACAATCATGGACAATGGCACGATACTGGGTAAACAGAGCCAAGCTATGTCCTAAGTTCTATGTGGCATGAACATGTGAACAGGGTACTAGAGAGTTACAACATGGTAGCTGAGTAGGGAAGTGGACAGCAGACTAAATATATGCCTACAGAGTGGCCCCAAAATGACAGCTATTATTTAGCAACTGGGTCATAGAAACCTATACTGAGCATTCTACTGTATTTACTAGCACTTACTCACAAAAGCTCATCAAAATTGGAGTGAGGGCTGGGGGGTGACTTAACAGATAAGGCATTTGCCTGAAAAGCCTGAGGTCCCATGCTGACTCTCCAGGTCCCACATAAGCCAGATGCACAAGGTGACACAAGCATACAAGGTTGCCCATGTGCATAGGTGGCACACACTTCGGGTGCTCGATTACAAGGGCTGGAGGCCCTGGCATGCCAATTCTCTCCTTCCCTCTCTCTCTCTCACTCTCCAGCATAAAAAAAGTGGAGTGATGGTGCATGAAAATACATTCCATTTTTTCTTCAGGCAGAAAGCACAGAGAGTAAACTATTTCTCAGAAAAAAAATGTTATCACCTATTCTAGCATCCTATATCCATTTGTTCCTAGAAAAAAGTGAGAAAGTCATTTATATTTCATAGGCATTTTTATATCCTCTTTGTTCATTTAGGTAAATATGTTTTATACCTGAGATACTGTAGAAAATCTTAATGCTCAGGAAATCATTAATAAGAACAGAGGTATTAACTATCATGCTGCCTTTAGCCAGCAGTTACAGTGCTGGAATCCATGCAGCAGCTCAGTCAGTGGGTAGCTGCTCAGTAAGCTTCACAGGGGCTGATGCCTTACAGCCCAACTCAGAACGTTATCCTTCATTAGGCTGGTGACTACATGCCCTGCAAAATAAAAATCATCCTCAAATGTTATTTGTAATGATTTAACACTTTCTTTCCTCAGACCTTTTCTTTTCTAGAAAATTTTCACACAATAACCCCACATAATAACTGGCACTGCTCAGGCTACACAGGGTATCTTCTACCTTGTCGGTACTATAAGTACTAGTTCAATGATTGAATAGTGATGGTTGATGAATATGTATACTGTTGACTTTCCAATGTGTTTAACAAGTATCCCATGGTCATGAATGACTTAGGGTTTACTGATATTTTTTCTAAATTTAGCTAAAGACATTTCTAAATATAGCTGAATTCACTATTCCTCACTGGAGAAAAGTGATGTTGATAGATTAATTATATATAATATCTAATATATTCTATATGTGCAAATATAGAACTGCAAGTTTAGGATTTATGACCCAGTACCTAAGCAGAAAGGGTTTGTTAATATATAACTTTAAGAAAATATACATCTGTAACATTTAAAGCTGTATTTTAATTCATTTTAAGATGCTACAGATGGATATTTGCTTTCCATAAGTAGAAGCCTATTAATATAAACAACATAACAAGACATATTGTAATATAAATCATGTATATTACCCCTAAAATCTATATGAGTAGAATTATTTTTACTAAAACCAGCATATGGGCTAGAGAGATGGATCCATCAGTAAAGTGCTTGATGAAGAGTGTGAAGACCCCTGTTGATCTCCAGAACCCAAATAAATACCAGTGTGTGGTGCTATACCTTGTAATTCTAAGGCTCAGGAGGCAGAGGCAGGCAGATTCCCAGGGCAAGCTGTCCAGCTGGACTAGCAGAACTGGTGAGCTCTGGGTGGGTGGCAACAACCTGTCTAAAAAAAGGTGGGAGCAACTGGGGAAGACATCTGACATTGATCTTTGGCCTCCGCATGCAATCATGTATATATACCTGCACAATGTGCCCAAACATGTAGAAAGACATGCACACCATAAATATGTACACATGCAATAAAACCCAAATGAATACCTCTTTCAATAATTTTCTAGATACCAGAACCATACATAGCAGACAGCTCCCAGGTCACTGAGATGAACTTCCAAACCAGGCACAGCTATGTAGGAAAGTATATTTATTGAAGCTCACAAATCCAGGGGAAGTTCCATAATGGCAGAAGAAGCTGGCCTGCTTTCACAGGTCCATACAGAGAGATAAAAAATGTAATCCAAAAACACCAAAGCCACACCACACAGCAGGTTTAGGAATACCAGGCAGAACTCAGGCACTTTGCATGTCTTTAGACTGGAATTCCAAATCTACCACCACACTTTAGGGCTGGACCCTAAGATTGGATCAGCCCAGTGACAATTCCTGCAGCCAGATGGCTGGAAATCTAAGCTTTAATAAAACTGAAATATTGGGTGATATCCATTCAAGCTGCCGCAGCATACAAAGTAATTTACTTTAATAGCTGTGATAGAACCATATTATGTGTTTTATTCATATCTAAAGCATGTTTACAAAAACATGTCTATGCAGAGTTATCCTTACAAGAATACTCCACTGAGTTAAAAAAAATAAACAGAAAAACTAGGAAAATGTTTAATTCTTTCTGATCTTGACAAAAGTACTTTGCTGACATTCAATTGCAGTATATATTCAGGTAAAATCTGAATATTCTTTGTTGCTCCATTTCACAGACCATCAATTTCATACATCATTTTAGGGGTATATGATGTTACTTGGTATTATGAAGTCATGTTTTGATGCTATGATGAGTTTATATGAGTTGACTGAAAGCTGTGTCGGTAACTGACAAGTCATGCCCTTCATCTCTAAAGAGCTGCAATTCATTCTCAGTAGACTGCATCTTATTGATAAAAGTGAAACACGCTGTCAATTGGTGAACTTAACACTTATATTAGAAACTTAAACTATAATTATAAGAAGGTTTTAGAAGGGATGCTACATTTTTAGGGATCAGAATAATGTGGAAAGCCAATGCTTCAACAGCTCTAAGTTTGTATTCTGATTTTCTAATTTTAAGTTTGGTAAAATATGCCAGAAACATGAAGAACCTCCTTGAACTGATTTTCCTGTATATAAGTCCAATGAGCTCAGTACTTTCATGCTTTCCAATATTGCAAATGTAGATTCTTCTGTCATTTTTCTTTTTAAATTTTTTTTATGAGAGAGGATTGTCATGCCAGAGCCTCCAGTCATTGCAGTTGTATTCCAGATGTGTGTGTGCATGTGTGACCTTGTGCATTTGTGTTACTTTGTGCATCTCTTACATGGGACCTTGAGAGTGAAATATGGGTCCTTAGGCTTCACAGACAAGCACCTTAACTGCTCAGCCATCTCTCGAGCCATCATTTTCCATTCTAATACCATGCATAGTTATTCTGTGACCAGTTCTTTCTAGGTTATTCTCAATACTTGACTTCAAAACTATGTGCAATACCTATCAGAATATGCTAAATAAGAAAAAATAGTCAATTGTTTTCCATTTATAATAACTTCCACTGAATTGCAATTATTTTATGGTAAACAGTATGACAAATGCTTTATTTAAAGCCTAAAAAGAGCGATTCTTTTTATAAATATTTTTTGTTTATTATTTATTTATTTATTCAAGAGCAACATACAGAAAGAGGGAGGAAGGGAGAGACAGAGGCAGAGAGAGGGAGACAAAGAATGGGCACATCAGGGCCTTCAGCCACTGCAAAGAAGCTCCAGATGCATGCACCACCTTGTGCATCTGTCTTATGTGGATACTGAGGAACTGAGCCTCAAACCAGGGTTCTTAGGCTTCATAAGCAAGTGTCTAACTGCTAAACCATCTCTCCAGCCCAAGAGTGATTCTTATTCTTAACTCAGAGGTAAAGAAATTGGGACACCTAAAATTGAAGACATCTTGTCTAAGATCTCACAGCTAGCAAATGATCTGACAGTAAAAATAAGAGTTTTCAACCTCACAACTTGTGTTATTCAGTTTCATACTTGTCCATCATGGTGTCATGAAAGTAGGCTGTCACTTTTGTTGGAAGCTATATGCTGGACAACTATAAGCATACGAATGTAAAGATGGACCATAGAGTACTTGGATATGTTATTAAATATCTTAAATATTATTTTGCATTATTTAGAAAATATTAAAGGACTGTTGCAGGGATTTGTGGAAGCACATTGAGGAGAGGTCTAATTGGACACCATGGGAAATATGAATGGATGCTGATTTGTTGGCAAAGTTAAGAGGAGAGCCAGTATCAGAAAATATTTGTACATTATAATTTTTACTCACCTATGATTCATTGAATGGAGGGAAAGGGAGGACAAAGGCTGCTGACTGCAAGTCAACATGCATCTGGACTGTCACATTAGAGCTAGAAAGTATGCTGGCTTCTGACCCTGCTATCAATTACACTCTTATCCTGGATAAAGTGCCCCAACCCCACAACACTGGCTGCTTTTCCTAGCAATAAAACTGTAACTTCATAGTCATCTAACATACCTGGAATTTGACAATGGAGAACAACACGAGGAAGCCTGAAGTTGCATGTCTATAACTAACCAGCAAGACTATGTCTTGGCCTGTACGTAGGTACCTCCATATCTTAAGTCACTGACAGATTTGCTTCAAATAGTGTTATTTATAAAAAGAAAATCTTTTCAAAATGGGATTTAATTAATTATATTTTCAAATAAAACTACTCCTTACTAAAAGTACATTCAGCATACTATAGAAGCTTACCAACCTCAGATACTAGTATCATGATTTTGTTTCTATAAATGAAGATCCATTTCTTACTTACACATTTGCATACTTACATGTTACATCATTAAAAGCATGTGTTTTCTAGATTGTTCCCAGGTTGTAAAAATAACATATGAGTCATAGCTCTTTACATTCACTGTATCAGCAGGCGTACTAGTTTTCACATACATTTTCCTTGTAGATGCTTAGAAAATCCCTTAACAAGCCAAATTTCATAAAAGAAACTTTAGCAGCTCAGGAAGACTCTGGAGTCATATAACTAGGTGAAGGTACACAGTAGGTGTTTAGTGGGAGTGGATGAATAGTGAATGGACATCATGTAGTACAAACGAGTTTTTTGACGCAAGTTAAATATAAATCAACTTTCCAAGGTGACACATTTAAAACAATGTTCTTAAAAAATATTTTACTTATTTTTTTCTAAGGAAAAAAGAGAGAGAGAGAGACAGAATGAGAATATGGGTATATCAGGGCTTCTTGCCATTGCAAGTGAACTCTAGATGTATTCATATCTTTGTGGATCAGACTTTATGTGGGTACTGGAGAATTGAACTTGGGCCCTCAGGATTTTCAAACAAGTACCTTAACCACTGAGACATAGCCCCCTAAGACACAGTTTTGATTTTGCTTCCTCACATTAGCTCTTTTAATTCTTAGGAGGTATAAACCTGTATAATAAAAATCCACCTCACACAGAATGTTGTCCACTTGAACTACACTGGTGAGCTATAAAAATATAGGGCTTAGCAGTTAAGGTGCTTGCTGGCAAAGTCATAAGACCCAGGTTTGATTCCTTAGTACCCACATAAATCCAGATTCAAAGGTGATGGATATGTCCAGAGTTCATTTGCAGTAGCTACAGGCCCTGGCATACCCATCTCTCCTTTCCCAATAAATTAACTAACTAAATAAATAAAATTTTAAAAGTAAAGAAGAATACAGACTACTTAAAATGGACAACTGCCTTCACTTAGCAGGTACCCTCAAGTTGTACCTGGTAACTGTCAAGACTGGAGTGGAGAATGTCCACCTGATTCAAGAAAACCCTTGCTGCCAGCACAAAGTTTTCCTTCTGTAATCCCAGTGTTTTCCTACCTCACGGTAGTTTTGAAATCACCTTCATGTTCAGCTACCATGTACTATAAACATTTGCCAAGACTCCAGAAAAAGCTCTCTTAAACTACTGTCATTTTCTCTACTAAGATCACTGTTATAAAGAGCTTCACTGCTGGGATGAACAGTCAAACTAGACATAGTTTATGGGAGGAAAGGGATTTGTTTCAGTTTTACAGACCCAGAGGAAGATCCATTAATGACAGAAGTAGTATGATTCCACTCATAAATCTAAACACAGACAGAAACCACTACCAGCCAACAAACACCAAAGAGCAGGGCCCAAGAGATCAAACCTCTTTCTATAACTTTGGGCTGCAATTCAGATCTGTTCCTGTTAGGCTCTGAAAGGCCCAGGCGTGAGGCCTAGTGGAACTTCCTGAGCCTAGCTAAAGTTTGGCAACCTGTCTCTGGCCAGCTAGGACTCAGCAAGACACCTAATGGCTTCTGGCCTGCCACTTCCACGTGGCAATTGTAATTACCATTTCAATAGTTAAAGTTTACTATTGGCCCTTACCTCTTCCCCCATCCTAAAATCCCCACCTTCGTCCCCAACCTGATATAGGCAAATGCTCAGAGGAATAAGGTGAGTTGTTTCTGTGAGTTCCTGCATCGAAAAGACTCCCAACTCAGTGTGGTTTTTCTCCCGTGGCCAGTAGAGGTTTGTGAGTCGTCTGATGCTCATCATCCTTCTCAACTCCTAGGGAGGAACCAGCAGGCCTGGTCCTTCCCTCGGCACTACCTACCTGACTGGGAAGGAGCCCCACATGTTCCTAAACACACCTTTGGGCGGGACCCCAGGATCCATCCCCCAGTGACACCTCTGCCAGCCAAACAGCTAAGGATCCAGTTATAAGCTTTAATAAAACACCCAAGTCTATGGGGGACATAAATTCAAACTACCACATTCACCTAAGAGGATATTATGGATGTTGACTTTGCTAATTCTACTTCCATTTCCTGGAAGGTTCTCACACGTGGTGTCTACTGACTACTGTTGCTGTGTATCAGAACTTTTCCAACACATGCACACTTGTTTAAGTGTGATAAGTATATGATTTCCCCCACTGGCGATTTAGGAGATGTAAAATGATCAGGCCTAGAAATCACTCATTACTTATCCTTATGTAAATACTTATAGTCTAGTATAGAATAGATGTCTGTGATTAAGAGAGAGTAATTAGAAAACAAAAAAAATGAATTATGTTTGTATACAGATATGGATTATTTTCCTCATTGAGCAACTGACATTCTGTTCTATCTCAGGTTGGAAATTATGTTTTGTCTTTTCCAGTGTTTTTGCCGGGAAAGATTAATGTCACAACTATACTATATTTGCTGAAAGATTTAAATAGGAAAATATACTGGACAGTAAGAAATATGTAAGATAGACAGATAACTAGCTACAAAAGTGGTCTTAGAACGACTCAAAAATCTATTGAGAATACACTTAATCTTTATGTAAAGAAGCAGTTGCTTTATAGTTATTTATATAAATAAGAATAGAAATACACAATTACAAATGCATAAGTATATATCTACAGGTAAAGATCAAAATCTTAGATACTTTTGACCCTCTCTACTTTGACTCCATACATGTAACACACAAACTTATCTTAAAGATTCATTTTTATCTGGGTGGAGTTACAGTTCCTTGGTCACAGTAACTGTCACCAAACTGTTCTCACACAGTACTTTAAAAATGCATACACTAAATCAGGATTGAATAAGTTCCTCTTTCTTCACATGTATTTCACATTATAGGGCTTATACTACTTTCAGAAACATTCTAGTGGCTAGAAGATATGTAGATACATATTTATACAGTGCTTCTTACTGAAGTAATCACCTTCCTATTAAACATGGAGTAACCAGAGTAGTTTCCTCAATGTCATCTAAAAAAACAAAAACCTTTATTCTGAAAATAAGGCAAGACAGGTGATATGTGATTTGGAGGCTCCTCTTGCTTTTTCTCACTCTTCCTAGAATTCTGGAGCTGGAAGCAAAACATTTCTGATGCTGGAGCTGGAGTCTTTGGGAGGGTGAGCATGATGCTGTGATGATGATGAGATGCTATGGACGAACCATTTGGCATTCAGCTTCAGAATATGCTCCACTGCTGTCACTGCCTCCCTAGGCAACAGGCACTTAGCCAAGTCATTTTTAACCAAATCTCAAGCTCAATTTTTCTTGTGACACTGCGATTCTATTTCAGTGTCTACCAAGAAACAGGGAAGAGTGAAATAGCGACACTTAGGAGACACTAAATCTTCATTTAAGTTCTACAGTTTTGGTTTCTGAATTACAAATGAAAGCAGAAAGGAAAGCAACTCTAACGTTTTAACCTATTTACCTAGCTTATTCCATTTTTTAGTCAAAATGGCCAAAGGTTCTTTTGTTGCCATTTATTTTGTTTCTAACCTACATGTGGAAGTAAGACAGAACCAAAATATTAAACCCTTGGATAGTAGAATATCAAAAATCACAACCTTAAGACATTCCTTAAGTAAATCCACTTGTTTTCACAAAGTAGGGGGAACCTAAATTTTGTTTGTAAAAGAGATAAGGAAATTAACAAAAGACATATTTGCCTTTTGCTACAATATTAATATGTGATATCAAGACACAGAAAATTGTTTTATTTTTCTCAGATTTACAAAATATAATACAATCAAACATATTCTATTAATCAATGAAATTTGATTAGCAGGTATAGTGTATTTTTCTACTTCATGGTACACTTTTGTGGATTTCAGTGCTGTGGCTAAAGTATCATACAAGGATGTTTATCAAGATTAGTGAAAAGACCAAGATCTGTCCAAGCAACACACTGTTTAACCTAATTAGCAAAAAATAACCGGATGTGATGCCCACACAAGTGCAATAGTGGTACACAGCCATGGTGAGGAATCAATTGCTCTTGATATGGCTAACTGATCCACTCAGTGGTACTAGACCCTTAGCTGGAGCTGGGAAACAAGTCAGAACCATACCCAAACACAAGCCCACTCTACAATATCAAGCTACCATCAATCACGGGGTATAAGAGGGCCTACACCTATCAAACTGTCTATCAAAAAAGTAAGTGTTATCTCAATTTTCTGGGTGCTAACTTACTCTCCGTTGGAGAATCTGCTTCTCTTTTCCAGATAGATGCAGATCCTAAGAAGAGAGCTGCCCCAACATACCTCAAAAGGGGCCCAACTGAAACTAAGGACAACTGGCGAAATTAGCAAGGGGAATGTTTTCCTGTGAACCGGATACCAGCACAAAGGGGAAGGAGATCAACGCAGAGAAAAATCAACTCCTACCAAATCAGAGAGCCAAAGCCTCAGAGGCCCCCAACACCTCAGCACTGAAGCAGACCAAAAATGAACCCAACATGGCTCAGGGAAATCTTGCGGAAGAGGGGGCGGAAAGAATGTCAGAGTCACATGTTGGGTCATGATTTGCAGAGACATTTATCATACCAATAACTGGGGGCTAACTCCACAATGCACGACCCATTTTCATTAACAAGGAGGGTCTAATGGGAGGGGGTAGATCACAGATGAGCCTAAATAATGGTACCAAACTGCCTGTATTCACTGAAATGAAAACTAATAAATTAAATTAAAAAAAAAATTAGTGAAAAGATCAGTATAAATGTAGAAAGTTATATAACCAGCATCATAAGAAATAGTAGACAATATGTAAGTATTCTTAGTCATATCATCTAATTTTGTATATGTATGTATATTGCCCATGCATGTATGCATATGTATGATTGTGCATATGGAGGCCAGAGGTTGATTTTGGATGTCTTCCTCAATCTACCTTATTTATTGAGGTAGGACCTCTTAGTTAAAAGCAGAGATCATGGATTTGCCTAGTCTAGTTAGCCAGTTTATACTGGGTATCACCCCTGAAGGCAACCATGCCCACCCAGGATTTATATGGGTTTTAGGAATGTGCACTGCAGTCCTCACACTGGTAGAAAAGTAGTTTATCCACTAGACTACGCCCCTGCCTTTGCATATCATCTTCTAAGTGAATTTAAGTTTTTGTTTAAGTATTTTTAATTAGTTAATTCCAAAAGTATATTTTTAGTAGTCTTATGTTTTGATGGCAAAATATATTTATCCAGTCATTATATTTTCAGTTTAGGGGATTTTTTTACTTGAAATAATGATTAATATAATTAATGGGCTGGAGAGATGGCTTACTGACTAAGGGCCTGCCTATAAAGCCTAAGGACCTGGGTTTGATTCCCTAGTACCCATGTAAGCCAAATGCACAAAGTGGTGAATACATCTGGAGTTCATTTGCAGTAGCTAGAGGCCCTGGTGTGCCCATTCTATCTGTTCTCTCTCTCTCTCTCTCTCTCTCTCTCTCTCTCTCTCTCTCTCCCTCTCTGTCTTTCTCTCCCTCTCTCTTTCTTTCCCCTTTTTCTTTCCCTATTTGCCTTTTTCTCGCTCTCAAATAAAATATTTTAAAAGACAATTGATTATATTAGAATTATTAAAGTGAAGATAAATTATTGATATCATAGGGACACAGAGAGTACAGTTTGCTTTACAGGATAGAAATGGCAGAAGCTGAGGAGATAGAGAGAGGCTGAATAATAGTAAACCCAGTTTACATAGGAAGATTTATCTCCAATGTCCTATAGCAGAGTGACCATTTAGAACAATTTATTGTCTATTTTTAAAAGAACTAGAAAATAGTGTTAGACAGTCCATAACATAAAAAATGATGCTTCAGGAAAAGAATCTGTGGCAGTATGATTTCTTTACATATTTACTTGAACATTTATAATTTCCAAAAGAACATAAACATTAAAAAATACATTACATAAGTGAATCATGGAGACTTTAGCTCTGTTGCTATGACAAGTCTCAAACATCCAATATGATGGACATTTTGTCTATTTACCTCCCTAATAGACCAGGGCTAAGTCAAGGGTTGTCTTCTCTGGCTGTTACAACTACAACTGTGAATGTGTTGTCTCATGATGCGGTAGAATTAAATCCCAAAACCTGCTAACAGGAAATACAAAAATGTTCCCCAACCTTTTGCTAATTGTTATTTTTCCACTGCAGAAACTTCATAAATCTTTATTTCCCAACCTGAAGTCATTTTTGCATCACTTTCCAATTTGTTATCTTATTCACCTTTGCGAAACTACCAGAAAAGTGGGCAGTTGTATTATGTGCTGATCTTCTGCAAGAAGGTTGGAAGGACTCAGGAGGCACTCCTGAAGCTCATTCAGAAGCACAGAAGGCAAAAGGAATTAGACTGATCTACATGCTCAGGTCAGCGTTCATTTTTAGGATAAAGGAGCTGGCCAAGGTAAGGTGTAAAGCTCACAAGTAAACATCCTGAGATTTGGCTTTCTAATAGACACAGAGGAAGGATACTGAGCAGTGTCTGGGGAGTCAAGGTGGCCTCAATCACAAGGAAATTTTGATGTCTATTATAAACTGACTTATAAGATTTAAATGACATAGTTCTTAGAAAACTGAGCAAACATCAGGTATATTCTTATACATTGAGGGTGGTGAGAGTTCTGATAAGCTTTATGATTGAGAGTTACTTTCTTTTCTTTGAGTTTCTAGCTTTCATAAATATGTACAGATGCTGAAAGAGGTGTGTATGATTCCAAGGTAGTTAACAGTTCACAGCAATTTGATGTTACTTTGAGAAATACTTATAATCTTCCTTCCTCTAAGACCTGCTTGGCTGCTTTTTACCATGGCTTTGGTCAAGGAATTATTCCTGCATTTGTGCTGATTATTGAATGCATAGTAATAAAGTAATTTTGTACCTTAATGGGGAGATTCATATAGCACTGTATTTAATTGCTTTACCTTCAGATTATGCTGCGTCACATTCACTGTTAGAGAATTTTTAAAAATGCAAGCAAACAGTCTAACATGACTTATAAACTAAAAATGGCCATTTCTCTGCATTGTAATCATTTCTCTTATTTATTAATAATCTAAACAAAAATGATGTTTAAGGAGATAGAAATGACTGATTAGAACATCATGTTTATAAATGTGTCAAATTATCACATGATAGGGGATGGAGAGGTGGATAAGTGGTTAAGGCACTTGACTGCAAAGCCAAAGAAACCAGATTCTATACCCCAGCACTCACATAAGCCAGAATCAGAAGGGGGCACATGCATCTGGAGTTCATTAGTAGTGGCTGGAGGCTCTGGCACACCCATTCTCTCTCTCTTTCTCGCCCTGCCTATTTCTCTCTCTGTCTCTCCCCCCTCTCTCAGATGAAGAAAAATAAAATATGAAAAAAAATCACATAGTATGCCATATATGTAAACAATCATGTACCAATTAAAATATTAAAAGGAGTTTCTTCTTTGGCTTATGAATAGAGAAAGGCGGTAACTGCTCATATATGACCTTAAGGATTAATAGAATTTGTCTGTTGTTGCTGGACTGGAGTTGTAATAGATTTTGTGTCAACAGGGCTAGACTTCTTTGTTAACTCAAACATATGAAACAGGTTACAAAGTGAAGATTTATTTTTTCTCATCTTAGTCCACTAGTAAAATGTTATGTTACAAGCATTTTGTTCTTTTTAAAACTAAATATTATACCTAATTAGGTAAAATATTCAAATTTATATTCAGTCACTAAAAACATATCCACACTTGATCATTCTTCACACTTTTGTTCCTCACCTCTACACACTCAAGTTTTTAAGTTTTTTCTTTGTTCTCACATTAATGGACTGTTTCAGATCTTTAGATATCTCACTTATGCTGAAAAATTTAAATGTAGTTCCTCTCTCTAAATTTCTTAATTCTATACATGATATCAGACTATTCTTTCTAAATCCCATAAGTGAGACTCTGTTGAAAAACTGTTATGTGTCCACACTGCTCATTAGTATATACAGGGTTCTGACTAGCATGACAGATTCATTCACCATAGGACATGTCCAACTATCCAACTTCACCTTTGTATACTAATTCTCTCTCTAAGCTTGGTGCTGAGGATACTAGGAGACTGTGACAATTATTGCTGTCAGTCAACTCAGGAATCAATCAAACAAACCATCATAAAACAATCTGGCTTGTGAGAAGAAGCAAGTATGTAAGGAGAGAGATAGCAAAAGAGAAGGTGAGAGGAGAGGCCATAACTGGAAGAGAGGGTTAAAGGAGATTTAGTGGAAGAGTCATTGCTTACAGGAAGTTTTGAAGTATCCACAGAAGGAGGAAAAGTAGCAAAGTGAGGAGCAAAGCCACCAATCTTTGCAAGTCTAGGTAGAAGCAGTTTTCGTGTCATTGATATTCAAGTGACACTTATGTGATGCTTTCCACAATGTCATTCAGGTTCAGATCTGTATTCTCTGGGCTTTTCTATCATGTTAAAATTGCTTCCATTATTTTTGAGTATTATGGCTTCTATTTTTGTATCACTCACCTCTGGAGTATGACTATAGTGTTGTGTTCTGTGAATACAGAAGTTACAGAAGACTGAGCAGTTAAGTGGACATGGACATTTCATGACTTGCTATTGTGGAGTTCAGAACAACCAAGAGGCAAAAAGTAAAGCAAATTGTTAATGAGCACCTGCTTACAAACTGCCCTTGAAAACCATGTTGAATCAGCTAAACTACTTTTAATTAGTCCCAAACTATTATGAGACAAGTTCTAATCAAAAGTAATACAGTCCCCCACAGCACTTATCTGAATGTTATATAGTTGCTGGACCCTCTGATTTACCATGAAATTTAACCTTCTTTTTACCTTCTATTACATGCCTGACAAAGGCTCTCAATATTTAAGCACTCCCAATGCCTATTTAAGTTAGCACTGTGTTGTGTCTCTCCTTAGTTCTCAGGTAATAGTTCCTCTACTCTGGTAGTCAGAACCGAGGCACATCAGTGCTGCAAGTAGAATAAGTAAATACATGAAAACTTACTACTGGGGCTTACATTGTTTCCCATAAGGTCTACTGTTTTACAAGTTAGTGGTTGTTAGAATCATTTTCTTGTCATTGATTTCCATCACAATTGAGCCCCTGGATAGCACATAAAGCCTTGTCTTGAAATTGATATTTTTAAGGCTGTTTTCCAGAGAACCAGTTATCCTACCCCAGATGCCTCAAATGTGTACATCTAAATCCTACTTTAAATCTTTCTGACCACACCTACAGTTCTATCACTTGGAAGTGAAAGGCAGGAGGATGATGAGTTCAAGTCCAGCCTAAATCTTCTCTATGACCAGAACCTGCATCTGTTTAGTTTCAGCCCATGATAACTTTTGTGGAAAGTAAAGGCTGCTCCCTAATGGCCATCCAGTACTACCATGGATATCATACCCCTCACAAGCGTAAGTGTGTGTATTTCTTGTTTTCACTTGATTCCTGAGAAGCAGCTTTCAAGGAGCTCCATTTCTATGTTTGGCCCTGTGCGTCAAACCTCAAAGACAAAACTGGAACCAATGGACTCTGCGACTTGGATTATCCATCTTAGATGCTAGTTCTTCCAGCTTTCTAGGCCAAACACAGCACAAATATAAGAAATGCTGAAGATGATTACATTTCAAAGACTTTTCAAGAAACATCTGCATCCCACAGTGTTGTTTATAGTCGATGTATCAGAACAAACACTTCATGTGTTACTTATCATTGGACTTTAAAAAATATCACATCAACTTCTAAAAATACAGTTATTTGTATGAACCATATTGATTTTCAAATCTATTTCATATTACAAAAATGAGGAAATCTCACTTTAAATTCATTATACATAGACCATTGCTAATGGCATATTTTTACTATATATTTTTAAAGATTTTCATTGCATACATAAATTGTACTTAGAATTGGGTTATATAAGGCATTTTCATACAAGTATGTACTGTATTTTGAGTAGAATTATTTACTTTACAGAAATCATAATTTAAAAATATTTGACATAGTCAGAGACTTCAATACTCCCCTATCATCAATAGACAGATCATTAAATCAGGAAATCAACAAGGAAATAAAAGGGCTTAACACCACGGTAGATCAACTAGACCTAACAGGCATCTACAGAACTTTATACTCCAGTTCTACAGAATACATATTCTTCTCAGCAGCTCATGGAACCTTTTCCAAAGTAGACCATATATTAGGCCATAAAACATGCCTCCATAAATTCAGAAGAACTGAAGTAACTTTCTGTATTATATCAGATCACAATGTTTTAAAGCTAGAAATTAACAAGAGACAAATCAAGAACTCTACCAGCTAGTGGAGATTAAAAAACACACTTTTAAACAATAAATAACCTAACTTTCCACCTAAAGGCACTGGAAAAAAACAAGAATCCAGCCCTAAGTGCTCTAGATAGAATGAAATAATCAAGATCAGAACAGAAATTAATGAATTGAAAACTAAGAAAATTTTAAAAATTGATGAAATGAAGAGCTAGCTCCTTGAAAAAATAAGATTTCCAGCCCATAGCCAACTTGATGTAGCAAAAAAAAAAAAAAAAAGGAAAGAAGTCTTAAAGTAACAAAATCAGAAATGAAAAATTAGAGTTCACAACAGACATTAATGAAATTGGAAGAATCATCAGGGCATACATCTAAAACCTCTATACCACACCAATTTGGATAATCTGGAAGAAATGGATAAATTCATAGACACATATAACCTACCAAAAATAAACTCAGATCATAGTAACCTCCTAAATATACCTATAATATCCATGGAGATTGAAAAGTTAATCAAAGCCAGGCGTGGTGGCACACACCTTTAATCCCAGCACTCGGGAGGCAGAGGTAGGAGGATTGCTGTGAGTTTGAGACCACCCTGAGACTCCATAGTAAATTCCAGGTCAGCCTGGGCTAGAGTGAAACCCTACCTCGAAAAAAAAAAGAAAAAGAAAAAAAAGAAAGAAAGAAAAGGTAATCAAAAACCTCACCCTGACCACCCCCCACCCAAAAAAAGGTCCAAGACTGGATGGCTTCTAAGCTGAATTCTATGACACCTTCATTGAGGAACTGAACTCAATTTTTCTCAAACTGTTTCACATAATTGCAGACCACAGAAGCCTCCCAAACTCCTTTTACTAAGCTACCCTCACCCGAATACTAAAACCATGCAGATGCAACAGTGAAAGTAAACTGTACACTAATATCCCTAATGAATTTAGATGCAAATTATACATTGCATGACCTCCCAATTAAAGCAGCTGCATCAGTTTGAGGAAACCACAATCACGTCTGTGAAGCTAGCTTCTATGTGAGAACTTGATTCACAAAATTTGGGAAATCCTAAAAGCTGAGATCATTTCTAAGGGTGTCCATTATGCCTGTGGACATCATACTATGAACAGGTTTAGTTTTCTTAATACTTTTCTTTCTGCTGTGAAGTGGACAGTCCTTCCAAGTCAATTCATAATCATCAGTATGTTGTACCTAATCAAAATTCCAGATTTGCCAGGCATGGTGGCACACGCCTTTAATCCCAGCACTCAGAGGCAAAGGTGGGAGGACTGCCGTGAGTTTGAGGCCACCCTGAAACTCCATAGTGAATTCCAGGTCAGCCTGGGCTAGAGTGAGACCCTACCTCGATAAAACAAAACCAAACAAAACAAAAATTCCAGATTCACAACTTCTACCTATCACGAATTAAACATTCTGCAACAGGGACAAAAGTGATCTTGTTTTTTTTAACCTGTGCATTGACTAACACATCTGTTTTTTTTTCTTTTCTCCACAATTGCTGAGAGGTATAAACCACTATTTCTGGTTAAATTGTTTGTGTATTAAGATCCTGAACAAAATCCTCACAAATGGAATTCAACAACACATCAAAAAAAGAAAAAAGAAGTGTTATCCACGTTGATCGAGTAGGCTTTATCCCAGAGATGCAAGAGTGGTTCAACATACAGAGATAGGTGCATATAAGACACAACATAAATAAACAACCTTAAGAACCATATGATCATCTCAACCAATGCATGGAAGGCCTTTGACAAAATATAACAACACTTCATGATGAAAATACTAGAAAGAATAGGCACGGAGCCTGTATATCTCAACACAATAAAACTATATATAAAACACCTAAAGCCCAAATAATACTTAATGGGAAAAGACTCAAGGAGTTCCTGTGGAGATCAGGAATAATACAGGGCTGCCCATTCTAACCACTGCTCTTCAACATAGTACTAGAAGTACTAGCCCAAGCAATAAGAAAGGAGTCAGAAATAAAAGCAATTCAAATTGGAGAGGAAGAAGTCAAATTAGCCCTATTTGCAGATGACTGGATCCCATATACAAATGAAAGTCTCCATCTCAAAACTTCTAAAGGTGATTAATTCCTTTGGTAAAGTGGAGGTATACAAAATCCATGCACAAAAATCAGTGCTTTCTATATGCAAAGGACATATATACAGAGAAACAAATCAGTGAGATTGTCCCATTTTCAATAGCAACAAAAAAAATGAAATACCTTGGAGTAACACTAACCAAGGATGTGAAAGACCTATATAATGAAAACATTAAAAAAAAAACTCAAGAAAGAAATTGAGGAGGACTTGAGATGATGGAAAGACATCCCATGCTGCTGGATGGGTAGAATTAATATTGTAAAAATGACAATTCTACCAAAAGCAATATACAGATTTAATGTGATAGCAATAAGAATACCAACACCTTCAACAGGCATGGTGGTACATGCCTTTAATCCCAGCACTCAGGGAGGCAGAGGTAGGAGGATCACCATGAGTTCAAGGCTACCCTGAGACTACATAGTGAATTCCAGGTCAGCCTGTGCTACAGTGAGACCCTACCTTGAAAAAACTACAAACAACAACAATAACAACAAACCTGGACCTGCTTGAGTTTCTGTCATACCTGATAAGCAACTCAAGGCTCAGGAAATAGAAATGGAAGTTTTTGTTGGGAGAGGAAGGAAAAGGGGGAAAACAAACCTAAATTAAATCCCAAATGAGCTGATGCCATAGAAACCTTTACCCTTAAAGACTACCTAAAAGATAAGCCCTCAATAGAAGTAAAGGGGAAGCACATAAAAAGTAGAGCTCTGGTGAGCCACAGGTTGAGACATCATGCCCAGAGGCATTCCCTTCCCCCCAGAATAACTGACTACTGTTCCCACAATGCATAAACCATAACCCCATGGGGAATACCTGCAACTTCCCTAAGGGTCCCCAACAGAATAAGGGCAGAGATGAGGGAAAAGAGATTGTCAACACATGATGTATCCCTACAAAACATCTTCTTAATAATAATAACAAATAATAATAACAAAATAATAACAAAAAGAAAAAGAAAAGAATTTACTTCCAGATTGTAAACATAAATAAACCACACAATATCTTGGTATTTTTGAACTGAATTCATTATGGCCTTTAAATTTTGATTCTTACTGCTAACTTCTCTTTTTGAAACATTATGCACATTGCTATTTAATTGTCTGAAAGCTTAATTTCATCATATTATGTTTTTCTCCATGTTTTAAACATTTGATTAAGTCTTGACATTGAATCCAGTCTTCTCCAAAATAATCTTCTATCATACTCAATATTTCCTTTATTTATAAGTCCATTAATTTTACTTCATCATACTATTGATACATTGGAGTATGGGGTCACTTATTATAAATTAATATTCCTTTGTTAACTAGATCTCAAAGCCTTGTTTGTGATCAGTACAGAAGTCCAACAAGTGGCTGCTGAGGTGTATTATTCCTCCTAGCACATGAAGCTTTACAGACAGGTCCCCACACATGTCCTCACAGAAAGTAGTAACGTCAACTATAAATCAATGGATTAATCAACTAGATATATATTACAATAGTTTGAATAAGGAATATCTCACAAAGAAGTATGAACTATAGCTTGCTAGTTTGTGAAAATGCAACTGAATGATTTGGGCTTTTAGTTGGAACTCCATTCCTAAAATCAGCCGTCCTCCACACATACAGGACATCAGTCTTTCACACACAGTGAGAATATCTCTAAGCCAAGGAGTTATATTATAGGACAAGCAGTGGTAACAAGAGAGTAAAGATAATAATCACAACCAATACCATTTATATAAGGGAAATTATACATCCAATTGTGTGCAGAATCCTGACCAATGCTCAGATTAAAGCTTCAATAAGAGGTCCTATTCTTATGTAGTATTAAATGACTCTGCAGAAAGATTGTACTGTAGAATTTTACCTTCTAACAGAGCTTCCGACAGTCCTTAGATTTAAGATTATACTGATTCTAGACAGTCTTAATTCATTTCTACTTTGTTTTTGTACAACGATGAAAAGGAAACCACTTGCTAATGTATTATTAATAAACACAGTCCTCAACACAGACATAGCTAAATAGCTAAGTTTTGTATTTTTCTTCCAAATATGCCCTATATAAACATGGCCAAAGCCCAATTAGGGATGGTGCAAAAGTATGTGAGATAGCATAAATGTTAATTTCTTCCTTTCATTTTATAAGCAGAAGCACTTTATTAGGAATAGTAATGTGGAAGCTGTTATGTTTATAGTCTGTTCATTTGTATTTTCTATATTTTTATTTGTTTTGGTAGTCCTGGGCACTGAATCCAGGTTCTTTTGTGTTCTACTAGTGAGATACATCCCTGAGCCTCTGTTCTTTGAACACAGTGATATTATTTCAATAATGAAAAAATGTGTGAGATATAAAAAAGAAACACTTCAGATTTGAGAACAGACAGGTAATCATTGTGACAGTAAAGAACATAGTAAGATTAATTACTTTCTGCAAATATTATCTTAATTTTGAAATGTCAACACTATTGAAGTTTTCTTGCATTGGCTGAATGAACACATACAAGCCATTTTTTTTTAAAGCATATGATTATATTTTTGGAGAAGTAGTCTTGCTGCTGGTTCTATCTGGAGCAAGAGTGGAAGCCCAGGTGGTCACCTCTCTGTGATTCCAAGCATCTATATGGAATTGGTTCTTTCTGCTATATAGACAAAAAATAATGTTGTGCTAATACATTCCTTAAAACAACTATATTCGTGAAACTCTTTTATTAAGCAGCATTTTAAGCCTAATTCTAATATTGACTTCCATAAGTAGTTAAATTATTGTTTGAGTTCTAACCAAAAGCTAATTAATAGTTATATTAATGTTTGAACTTTTAAGAATTAAGTAAAAAAGTTATCTGCTTATTCCAATTATTAGCAAAATATAAAGGATTTTTTTTATGATGAGAATGATAGTCTGAATCTTTTGTGTGATACAGTCCATCAGGAAATAAGAAAGGTAAGCAGATTGGATCCACACAGTATTTATACCATCAAATTTTTATTCTCTCATCTATTTTTTATTACACAGGTGACTTAGAGAGTACTCCTTTCTTTACAGACATTGCAAATATTTATTAATGGGTCTTATACTAGCCAAGCCAGGAAATTTGAATCAATACCTATGGGAAATTATGATTATACCTAGGGTCTAACAGTTGGGCACTTGGCAATCATACCAAATTTTTCTTATGTGCCAAATGTTAGCATTCATCTGTAGAAAAGGTGTTTGAGTGATAAAAATGTTTCTATTTTTTGATACCATATTTAATCATATCTAAAGGATCATTATGGAAAAAATCTTTTCATCATATTTTGAGCACATAAGCTGAAATATGAGGTTTAAACATTTAAATATGTTTAGCTCCAGTAATCACCTTTATTAAAAGTTTCAAGCATTTATTTAGAGCAGTAAAATATATCATTTGTCATTAATTTCTGATGTTTTACTATAAAGCTGATAAGTAGATAATAATATTCTTAACTAACAGTTTTGGTGAAACACATATATTATAGATAGGCCTTTTTCCACGTTGCATACCTGACTTGGAGGATAGAGAGGAAATAACAAAAATATTGGTTTATATTAGACTTATACCCTTTTAAATATCTTTATTCATAAAGTTTAATGTAATAGACATCATAGAGTCTATGATTTGAAACTTTTCATAATCATTTTGGTTATTTTTCTGAGTTGACTTAATAAATAGAAAACTGATCAATGTAATACATAAAATTATCTATACTAAATACATCACTTTAAACAATCAGATATGTGAAGTTGCACAAGGAAACTAGGGTAAAGACAATATATATTTAAAATAGACACTTTTGAAAGGAAAAAAGGGGAGAAATAAAGAGGATGCTGTGGCTGCCCTTAGCAGTTCCTCCCAAGGGACTGGTAGAAACTACATCTGGGCAGTGATGGTTAATAAATATCAGGGAAAGTAATGAATGGCCAGGTGGACAGACTGATGCATTTATGGAGGTATGTTCTTGGGTCCTTTTGTGTCATTGTGCATATGTAGTCCTAGTGTCTTAAAAAGGGCCATGCGCTATGCTTCCTTCACCTGTGAATAAACAGAGAAACACAGGCTCTATGACAATATGGGGTTACAAGGCCAAGGTTGTTATGATGAAAGGAGAATCATGCTTCATAGTTTATTGCTAAACCAAAGTCTGCATATTTGATACAGTATGTGAAAGGAGAAATATTAGATGCTATTACTAACACGCATCTTGCAGTTAAAAGATAAGGAATAGATATAAATTTAAGGTTTCTTCTGCTGTGAATTGGGAATATGAAATAGACACATTGTATTTATTGGTGAAAACTATAAAACAGATCAGGAAAGGTACATTGCCAACTGAAGGGCCTTCCAATGCTTCCAGAATATAGATCGCTTCATAATACCAAGGGTAGCTAGGATTATCTTAGTGCCCATTTACTGAAGATGGAAGTCTACGAGAATCCTCTCCAGCTCCTTGACTGTGGTTCTGCTGTGTTAATGATGTCTAAAATCTTCTCCAGCATTTCTGAAGCTTCCCATGTCAAAAAGGAATTGAAAATGCATCAATAAAAGTACAGCATTTTTAGAGAATGATATTGTCATGCATGTAAAAGATGCTGTAAGTAAATTTTTCTTATCTTATTTCTTCCCATGATAGCAGAAGTTAACAAATCTTAGAAACTCAGTTAGAATTAATATCCCTCTACTAGACTCAAAATTTAAAAATCTAACCATTTTCTGCTGAGGATGGAACTCAGTGGTAGAGCACTTGCATAGCATGTACAAAATCCTTTGGTTCAATCCCTGGTACCAACCATTTTCTGTTTAAAATTATTGTTTTTAACATATTTGTATAGTTACTTAGTCCTTTTTTTATTAGTTTTGTACTCAGTGAATACAGTCAAGTTGGCACCATTGTTAGCCTCCTCTCCCTGACTTCTCCCCTCCACAGGGACCAATATGTGTGTTTGTTGTTGTAATCCTTATGCACAAATTCAATCCTAAAGCAACTCAAGGACAGGGGATATAGCTCAGTCAGTAGAATGTGTGCCTGGCACATGTAAATCCTAAATTCACTTCCCAGCATAAACCTTGAGTGATGGTGCATTCCTGTAATCATAGCACTTGGGAGGAATAAGGCGAAGGTATAAGCAAGAGGATCAGAAGCTCAATGTCATCTTCAGCTGCACAGCAAGGCTACTCTGAGCCACATGAGATGTCTCAAAGAGCAAAGCAACTCAATTTTGTAAATTTAGAATGGGGCTGTGAAATTATGTTGTTTAAGGAGCAGAAAGTTTTATTTTTCTAAGATAGTATATGGGAAGATGATATAAAATTCTAGCAGCACAAAAGAGATTGAGCCCACAAATTACATAAGTTTGGGCATAAGGTAATAAATTTTTATATGGCTGGAAGAAACAAATTCTTCTTCAGGTTCAGGAGCACTGAGCTCTCTCTCCTGCTTTCTCTTGCTCATCTCACCATGCCAAGGGCACCACATCCACATATCATCCTGTTATCATCATATCAACTCCAGTGGCATCCAGAGCATAAGGACAGAATGCCAACTTATGCTGTGGCAGTATCCCCAAGATCCTAAGAAGTCTTCTTTTCCCTCCCACTCTTTAAAATGTACCATATGAGCCAAGTTTATGCTGTAGGATCCATTAAAAATAATATTTTTAATGTACTCCTCTGGTCTTTATGCATGTGAGTATGGGGCATGTATATCAGCATACACAAGTATATGCACCAAACACATGCACACACTACAAATACCACACACACATATGCATTTCACAAACAGTGTGTGCACACACACATACATTTTAAGAAAAAAAGAAGTTAGAAGTCAATAGGTTTTTTTTAAAACAATACTCTATGTGGAGATAGAAAGAGGAAGCAGAAGAAACTTTACACGCACACAAACACACATGTTCAATGCCAGCCTAGGCTGCCCTGTGACACAGACCTGGAGCTACAGGGTGAGACTGTATACCAAAAAATGTAACATATTCACAAGTGCCGTAAAATACTGGTGAAAACCAATAAAAGCGAAAGTGAAACTAAAGGTGAATAAATGTATTTGACTACTTATTAATAAAAAATAATCAAATGTATATGTTTTGCTGCTTATAAGGTGGCACTTTTACACGTTTCCAACTGACTATCCCAACAACCATAATATGATGCATAAGGGGTAATAACAGATAAACAAGGAATTAAAAGATGTTCATTAAAACCATATATATGGGGCTGGAGAGCTGGATCAGCTTTTAAAAGTGCTTGCTTAACTCAGGCGCAGTGGTGCACACATTTAATCCCAGTACTTAGGAGTCTGAGGTAGAAGGATAGCTTTGAGTTCAAGGATAGCCTGAATCTGATTCCAGCTTAGCCTTGCCTAGAACAAGATCTTACCTTGAAAAAAAAAAAAAAGTGCTTGCTTGGAAAGCCTGACACCTGGGGTTCAAATCCCCAGTATGTATAAAAAGCCAGATGCACAAAGTGGTACATATGTCTGGAGTTCATTTGCAGTGGCAAGAGGCCCTGACATGCCCATTCCCTCTTGTTCTCTCCCTTTCTGCTATCTACTTGCAAATTAGTTAAAAAAAAAAAAGAAAAAAAGAAAAAGACATTTAAATAGGTACAATTCTTAAAACAACCCATTCAGTATTCAAAAACGAGTGAATGATATTTTATTCACAAATTAACTGAGATCAAAATACAGCGTAACTTTATCATAGGCATGGCAGTAAAGTCAAGCAAATCTGGATTCCAGTTCTCGTTAGGTGTCTCCAGATACAGAACACTCTCTGCCAGCTCTCTTTTTACCACAGTTTGCCCGAAGGACTGATGGTTTGCTCATTTATGCAGATGTGTTTGGCCTTGTGGAATGGGCAGGCAAATAGAATATGGCATAGCCAAATATTTTGTTATGCTCACTGGCACAGTTTGTTTGCTATTCTCACCAGATGTTAGTCAGCACATTTCCTATGAAATATCTTTCTAAGGTCTTTTTAGGTATATCATATTATGACTATGGGATATCTCTTATCCAAGAATGAAAGGCATTAGTAAAATGGAGCTTACCTACATTTGCACAGTGAAATATTGGTGATAAGCCAAACCAATACTGTAATTGACAGGTCTTTATAAAAAAACTTTATGTAAACAATATTTTTGTTTTCCTTTTGGAAGGCCAAAATGAATGGCAAAAGAGAACTCAGAGGTAATAATTAAAGGACATTCTGGGGAAACATTCACAGAAGCTTCACAAGCTCTTCTTGTATGAGATACACTAGGAGTAAATTGTGTCCAAGAAGCCAAGTTCAATTGGCACACAAGCTTTGCAACAAGAAGTTGCACAAACACCCAGTAAGGCAACATCTAAATATATTTCAGTGAGAATAGCATGTAGATTTGTTATAAAGGTGATACTCTAGCCAAGAGGCTGCATGGCCTCCCAAATATACCCCCTGAGAGAAACCTTAAGAGGTATTGGGTGTAAATGAGGAAGCTTGGTAACAGAGATGGGCTTCTGTGGAGTCTATGACTACACACTTGGCAGGATACATTTCACTGCCCAGTCCTGTGCAAAGCAATCTTGATGGTTAATTGGTTATAAAACTGCAATTTAACTGATAATATGTTATCTTCCTTTGGTTGTAAAGCTTTAGTCTTTACTCTCTGACTTGTTAGCTGTTATGAATATGTTAAACATAAAAGACATGAAAAAAGGGGCTGGAGAGATGGCAGGGCTGGAGAGATGGCTTAGCGGTTAAGCGCTTGCCTGTGAAGCCTAAGGACCCCGGTTTGAGGATTGATTCCCCAGGACCCTCGTTAGCCAGATGCACAAGGGGGTGCACGCGTCTGGAGTTTGTTTGCAGTAGCTGGAAGCCCTGGCATGCCCATTCTCCTCTCTCTCTCTCTCTCTCTCTCACTCTTTCTCTCTCTGTCTGTAGTTCTCAAGTAAATAAAATAAACAAAAAAGACATGAAAAAAAGAATTATTTTAGCAATTGTTAACATTACAATCAAGACATCATCTCCTTCTTGAAACAACTACAATTGAATATTGCTTTTAGCCATACACAGCAATTTACTGATACTTAGTACCTGTGAATAGCTCATTTTATTTAGACAGCAGAAGCTTTATGTAGACATGATTACTTTTTCTTTTCCAACATACATCCATTGTGAGCTCAATGATAGAACTATGTTCTCTTATGAAATCTCTATATTCCTATTGCATAGCCTTGTTTCAAGAAAAAGAAAGGTATTCAGGATATGCTTGCTAAAAGGGAAAGAACCTACTTTAGCCAGTATCAATCTACATATTTTGCTTAAGAAGATGTCCTGTCCATTTTCAAATTGTTCACCAATGTCTCTCTCTCTTTTTGTTAGAGCATATATAGGTATACTTTTCAAATTTTCTGGTATTGATTATAGAACATATTTAGTGGCATTAGAAAATAAACATTGTGTGCCACTTTAAACTAGCAATGGGCTTGTCCTCATAGAAGATTAGAATAGCGTGGGGCAGAAACATAAGAAGATTTCCTTTATTTAACTTTGGTGGATGCTCTTACCTGCACAAAGCATCTACTATAGACTTATGTAAATAGGAAACTTATTTTATTACATTACTTTTATTATATTTGAAAAAAATTAATAAAAATTTCAATGAATGCATTTTTCAATTTGAAGTTTGAAGTTTTAAAAAATTTATACACACACATATATATTTCAGAAAAGTTTCAATAACAATAAGAGGTGCTCTATATCTATTCTATCTAGAATCCCTTATTAATAAGCTTACCTCATTTTTTCTCTCTGCCCATTGCTCAGTGTGTGAGTGTGTGTATTTTCTTGACATGGTGAACTATAAGCAAATAACACATCAGTATGAGCATCCTCAAGACTAGAAGATTCAATCAATATAGACATAATACAAATCCCCATATTAGGATGTCAGTACAGATTCAACACTACCAACCAAGCAAAAGGATGTTAAAATTCTTCTATATTGGCATTTATTTGCTCAATTTTTAGGGGTGACAGATATATCTCAAAACCACACTGGCTTCCTTATTCAGCCACATTACTGCTACTACTACTACTACTGTTCGCCCACACTACTGCATCCCTTTCTTCTTCTCACATTTCCACATCCCTGGCTCTGGACTCTCCCCTTGACCTCAACTTAACATTAATGCACTTCATTATTAGACTTGGTCAGCCACAGATGTTTACCAAGAAAGGTGAGAGATAGCAACAGGGAAGGAAAGAGAAGATAGAGCAACAAATCCATTTTCAATAAGCCAGCCAGTAGTTTTGAAAATCAGCAGAAAAATATGCCTAGAAAGCACCTATCATAGACATTCACATTTTACTCAAAATTTTGAGAAGAAATGAGATGACTGAGATGTTCAACTTAGCTCCTAAAATTTTCAATTTTCTTTCCCAACCAGCATCTAATTGCTAACTCTCTGAGCAGCAGGATCAGACACAGAATGATACCTTCTTTCTCACACTGCAATATAAATGTCTTTTCTCATTCTGTCATATCAAACATATTTCTAGGTTTAAACCAATCTAAGGACAAATTAAGAACAATGAATGTTTCCCAGCTCCAGATACGGGTCCTGTACCACTGAGGGGATCAGTTAGCCAAATCAAGGGCAGCTGGTTCCCCACCATGGCTGTGTGCCACTATTGCACTTGTGTGGGCATCACAACAGGTTATTTGTTGCTAAGTAGGTTAGACCATGAGTTGCTTGGACAGATATTGGTTATTTCCCCCAGTTGCCCATGTAGCACCTTCTGGCACTAGATACGCTGACTGTCTGGGGACTGACTCTCTCTTGGCCTCCAGCCATGCCATTCCATTTTACATGTCAGCTGAATATGGTGTCTTCAGCAATAGAGTCTTACCACTAACCTTTGGTGGCTCATCAAGTACTCTAACAGAAATCTGTCATTCTTTGAGGAAACTTTGTAGGTTTCTCTGATCAAAAGTTTGTTGTGGATGATAGCCCCCATGCTGGTACTGGGAGTCACAGGTCAGTGCCCACTAAGAAAATGAGGAAGAATATAACATATATACAAGAGTTAGGGAGGAGAGAGAGAAAGAGAGGGAGAGGGATTGGGGGAGGGAATATGTAGAAGGTTTAGGTTAGATTGATCTACTCTCTCCAGTGTCTTGTGGTTCAGGTGTTTCCTATAAGGGCCTGGTGAGGGTTCAACCATTTGGTCTGTCTTTTAGGAAGTAGAATTTTATGGTACCATTGCCGTTTGGGTCTAAATTACTGTTCCCCACCCCTTCTATGCCCTCCCCTCCCTCCCCATCCATCCTAGTGTCTAGTCCATGAGATGCTTGCTGGGTATGTAAGGTATCTTGGGTAGATTCAGATTAGGTGCTGTAGATTAGTGAGACTATGTAGCGATTTTTTTTCTGTGATTGGGTAAGTTCACTGAGGATGATCTGTTCCAGGTTCATGCATTTTTCCTCAAATTTCTTTGTGTCATTTTTTCTTACTGCTGTGTAGAATTCCATTGTGTAGATATACCACATCTTAGTTATCCATTCTTCTAGTGATGGACATCTGAATTGATTCCAGCTCTTAGCCTATTACGAATTGAGCTGCTACAAACATGGTTGAGCAAATCTGTCTGGCCTATGGTTTCAAGGTTTTAGGGTAGATGCCCAGCAAGGGAATAACTAGGTCTGTTGGTAACTCTATAGTCAGCTTTTTCAGGAGTCTCCATATTGCTTTCCAAAGTGGTTGTACCATCTTACATTCCCACCAACAGTTGATGAGTGTTCTTATTCCTCCACATCCTCAGAATCATATCCAAACATAAACCCTCTCCCCAATAGCAAGCTACCATCAATCATGGGCTATAAGAGGGCCTATACCTATTAAACTCCCTATTTAAAAAAGTAAGGGTTATTTCATTTGTCCTGGAACTAACTTACTCTCTGTTGGAGAATCTGCTTCTCTTTTTCAGATAGATGCAGATCCTAAGGAGAGAGCCACCCCATCATACCTCAAAAGAGTCCCGGCTGAAACTAAGGAAAATTAGAAAAACAAGCAACGGTGCTCTTTTCCTGATGAACCAGATACCAGCACAAGGGGGAAGGAGACCAACACAGAGAAAAATCAACTCCTACCAAATCAGAGAGCCAGAGCCTCAGAGGCCCCCAACACTTCATCACTGAAGCAGACCAAAAATGAACCCAACATGGCTCAGGGATATTTTGCGGAAAAGGGGTGTAAAGAATGTCAGAGCCACATGTTGGGTCAGGATATGCAGAGACATTTGTCGTACCAATAACTGTGGGCTAACTCTCTACAAGCCATGACCCATATACCTCAACAAGGAGGGGTCAATGGGGAGGGGGGTAAGTCATGGATGAGCCTAATAATGGTACCAAACTGCCTGTATTTGCTGAATAGGAAACTAATAAAAAAATAAATTAAAAAAAGAATAATGTTCCTTTTAATTACACAGTTTCAGCATTCACATAAGTGGCAAGCTCCTGTATCTGATTAACGTTTATATCTTTTCATATATCTAATTATAAGCCATATTCTGCTTACTTATAAGACAGCATATCTCTAACTCAAAGCAAATCTTTTCTGTGAAATACTGTTACAGGGAAGATTAGCATGGAGTTAGTAGTACACATTCAGAAACATTTTTGTCTCAGATGTTTGAGTAAATGATATTATTACTAAAAAATATATTCTTTTCATTAAACATTCACAATGCAAATGTATGAAGACAGGACTACCAGTATCTTATTTTTTAAAATATTTTTATTTTTTTATTTGTATGCAGTGACATATAGAAAGACAGAGAGAAAGAGAGACAGAGAGAATGGGTGCACCAGGAACACCAGCCACTGTAAATGAACTCCAGATGCATGTTCCACTTTGTGCATTTGGTTTTACATGAGTGCTGAGGAATTAAACCTGAGTTATTAGGCTTTGCAGGCAAGTGCCTTCCTTCTACATGACACTATTTCTCCAGCCCCTTAGTATCTTATGAAATACAATATTTTAGACTAAATATCTTAAAAAGCTAATCATTGTATTAAATAATTGTAAAATATTTTGATTAATGTATAAAAATTATATAACATGCTCTGATAAATTAACAAGAAAGGTACAGTTTCTTCACTATCTTCAATAATGCCACTAGATTGGGCTAAAAAGAACCAATATGATAATGTATAAGAAAACAAATCAGGATTTTAAACTGTAATAAAGATAGAACATGGCTACAAAGGACAATATCTCCTTAATTCTAAATATGTTTCTTCTCCACATGTATTTGTTGTCTCTAGTCTAAACAAAAACTTTCTTACACCGTAGGAATTACATAGAGGATAAATTTGTTCCTAAGAAAAGTCCATAATGGTCTTTACTAAGTCATAAAACTTACCATATCTCTAACAAAGAAAAAACAAAAGCCCATTCTGAGGGCCCAGGCCTAGCCTGAGTTGTACTTGATGTACAAGTTCTTAGCAGCAAGTTCTCCTTCATTTATTTATTTACTTATTTATTTTTAACAACATATTTTGTGTGGGTACATCATGCCTTGGTACCCCCTTCCCTGCCCTCATTCTATTGGGAACCCTTTTCAGTGGGGTTGCTAGTATTCCCCATGTGGGTTAAGCATTGTGGGAGTAGCAGTCAGTTTTTTTTTTTTCTTTTTTGGGTGAGGGGAGGCAATGGCTCTGGGCATGATGTCTCAACCTGTGGCTCTTACAATCTTTCTGTCCCCTCTTCTACAAAATCCCGAGCCATGGTGGGTGAGTTTTTAGTCTACTTCAGTGATTAGCTCATAGAAGCCTTTGGATCTCTGCTTTGGTAGGTGCTGAGTATCCTGAGGGTCTGTCTCCTATACCTTGGCACTGATTTTCAGGTTTTCCTTTTTGTATATGAAGTCCCAAGGCTCTATGTGGAGGAGGGGCTTCCTAAGTAGAAGGGATGGAGTTAGTACAGAGAGGGACTGCCATTGTAGCAACCTGGGCCAGTACTTGTGGCCAGCTCTCAGTAGGTAGGAAATGTTGTGTGCCTCTTTCTGTGCTAGGCTCTAGCAACAATCAACAGGGGAAATATCATAGTCTTTGTAACCTGAGTGAGAGAAAAGGGAAAAGAAGAAGTGGTGATTAACAACTAAGAGACAGGGGTGGAAAAATAAGCACAAAAATATACTGGATAACAAAATCATGGTGTCAAAAAATACATTCAGGAATATGTTATAAGATACAGACATAGGCAAGTTCTTCCTGAAAATGATTCTAATAACAACAGAACTAGCCTTAAGACTTACCAAATGGGATTAAATAAATAAAGAATTTCTGCACAGAAAAGGAAACATTAGCAAAGTAAATATATATCTACAGAATGGGGAAAAATCTTTTCTTTCTAATACCTTACATGGGGGAATAAACAAAAATTTACAAGGAGCTCCAAAAAACTAAACACCAAAAAAATAAAACTTCTAACCACTAAATAGGAATAGACAGTTCACAAAAGAAAAACACAAGTGGCTTAAAACGTGCTGTAAACATTTTTTAATATCCCCATAAGGGAACTACAAATTAACCCACTCTGAGATACCATTTTACCCAGGTCAGAATAGCGATCACCAAGAAAATTGACCTCAAATGCAACTGAAGATATGGAGAAAGAGGAATACATTCATTACTAGTGGGACAGCAAACTAATACAGCTATTATGGAAACCAGGATGGAGGCGTCTCAAACAATCAGAAACAGACCTCCCTTACAATCTATCTATGTGGAGAAATGTTATGGTTCTTTTTTAATATTTTAGTATTTTATTTTTATTTATTTGAGAGACAGAAAGAGAATGGGGGCATCAGTGTCTCTAGCCACTGTACACAAACTCCAGACACAAACATCACCATGTGCATATGGCTTATGTGTGCACTAGGGAATCAAATCTGGGTCTTCAGGCTTAACTTTAACTGCTAATCCATCTATCCAGCGCCACCCCCCCTCCTTTTTCTGAGGTAGGGTCTCGCTTTAGCTCAGGCTGACCTGGAATTTACTATGTAATCTCAGGATGGCCTTGACCTCACAGTGACCTTCCTCCTGAGTGCTGGGATTAAAGGTGTGTGTCACCACACCCAGTACATTCCCATTCTTTTAAAAATACTACATCTTAAAAATCTGGTGTTTTATGCCTGTGTCTTAAGTAGTGCTTGTTTCATGCCTATATCTCAATTTCAAGTGTTTAGTAGCAATAGTTGACAAGCAACAACCACATTAAACAAACATACAGGTGTAGAGACCAACCAACCAACCAACAAACAAAAACAGTTGTGAGTACAAACCATACCACAGTAGATATCCTGGGAAGTGAGAAGAAAACATTCATCTTTAGGAAGCTTAGGAAGAGCTAGAAAGGGAACAGTTTCCACTGAATTTTACCTTAGAGACTGTTGTAATTATCTTGAACTCAAACAAAGAGGTTTAAGCACATATATGGCAAGCACAGTTAGGAAAAGCCTTCCATGCTCTGATAACAAATGACCCAACTTTAGAAAGTTTATATGAAAGGAAGAGAACTCCTTGGATAATCCATATTAGATAACTCAAACATATGAATAAACAAATTACAAAAATGCACTATTAGAACAAAAATAGAGGAAAACTAAAAGCTTACAACCAACTCCAGTTTCAAATGAATAAAGAACAAGTAAACTATGTTGTGATGGGAGATGATGTGTGAGATAACACAGATTTTAGGCAAAGGTTACCAGGGAGGAAAATACTAATCCTTAAACAAGCTGATAGACTCTTGTCCTGTTCATGTGTGAGTTACAGTGCTATCCAAACCTTAATAGAAAAGATAAAAGAGAGAATTGAAGATAGATTGGGAAAGTGAATGAACACAGAATGAGCATGAGAAAGAGAGAGAATTATGAAATATCAGTAGTTTATGCTGTGCTTTGTGGGATAAAACTGGTACCAATGTTGAGTTTGGGGAAAACATTAAGTTAAAAATTTAGGCTGGTTGAAATTAAAATGGAATAGTTTAATAAGCATGTGTAGTGTGTGCAATGAATTCAGTGAAATATTAGGCAAGAAACATACAAAATTATAAACAAAGTGACAGTCTTGAGGATACAAGGAAAACAGAGAAACTTGGAAAATGAGTCTGGAATTCATACACTGTGATTAAAGGTTAAATTTTTAAAATATGAAAAAAGTATTTTGTGGAGTTTTCGTCTTGGAAAAAAACAAGAGATGAAGAACAAAATCAAACATTAACTAATAGAAAGACCATGTATTCTTGTATGTACCAACATATTTGTCAGCTGCAAGAATTTACTCTCTTGAATGGTTATGTATTTATTGCACGTCATAACCTTAAACAGTATAGCAGTAATATCTAATGAAGATAGTATAGTTCCATTTTTCCTAGGAAACTATAAAAAGCTACAATATAGATACTTGAAAGTCCAGGGTCTTTGCAGAACTCAAATTTCTAGTAACTCTGTGTCTTACGGATGATGCCACAATACAGGACCTTTTTCAAGAAAATCTTGCATACAGGATTACAATTTATAAACGTATTTTATAAATAGTTCATTTTGAACATCTGCTGTAGTCCTATTGTTTTAAAAGCAACAAAAGCTCCTACAATAACCTTATTCTGTTTGTGACCTTCAGTACCAAGATTGAATATCCAGATACTTGTGACAGATTTAGTATCTGATCTGTCTCCCTGGCTGCCGGGTAGTTCAGAGAATTGTAATGATTCCAATCTGTTAAGGAAAAACGACACTGAATTAAGTGTCTATAGCAAAAAAGATTGTGAAAACTATTCCTTTTTATTTTCTGAGTTTTAATATGGAAAAGCAGAGGAAAAGAGGAATCATAACAACTGTTAAAAGAGAGGCTGTGCTCATTCTCTTTATATTCAAGAGAACATTCTTGTATTCTAGGATTTTATGATAGTATAGACAATGTACATAGATTTATCAAACATTAACTGTTGTCTAGGAAAGGAAGTAGTGACATACTAAAACTAAATAAATATAATTTTTATGGGCTAATGCATGTTCTGTGGTTACCAATGAGGCTGCATTGGAGATAGTTTTGGGGTTGAAATCATTATTAGTTGCTATATTGGAATCACCTTCAGCTCTAATTCAAAACGCAATACTTGAAAGAAAATCTTTAATTATAGCTTAGATAACATAATGCATCTGAAATAAGCAAAAAATAAACTTTAATATCTATGAACTAATATACCTTGACAATAGTATTGTCCTTGTCAACTTGTGAGAAATATAGTTGAACAAAACTAAACAATGGTATTCTCAGAAGCTCTGTGGCCTAGAAAGCTGACATCAGCCAGAGACATGATAACAGTATTGCAAATATCCCTTGTCATGAAATGTGTAGAAGAAAACAATGTAGAGTAGGAAAAACTCTAATGCCATAACTATGATTCCATTGACCATGTTTTAAAATATATTTTGAAGATATAGGATATAAGCATTAAAAATTATAATTCTTCTTTCAATAATATAAAAGGAACACACACACAAACACACATATATATGAGAAAAAAATTAGAAGTCTATTACAATTAGAAAGAAAATTTACAGGAACATAAACAGCATATGGAAAATTTAACTGAGAAAACAACTACAGGCATATAATCAATAGAAAAGGAAGAAGTACATGAGCAGCACTAATAAAATTTTAAAGGCCTCTTTTATTGCATTTTGAAACTAATTTTGCAGGAAAAAATAGTTTTTATGGCAGCAGAAAATATGTCTGTGTCTGGTTTGATTTGAATTTAATGAAAACGTTAAGTAAAAACTAAGAGATAAAATGAACCCAATATGGCTCAGGGAAATTCATGTAAGAGGGGGAGAAAAGATTGTTAGAGCCAATTGTTGGGACATTATGCACAGAGACATTGCCTCTTACCCATAACTGATGGCTAACCCCATAATACACGCCCCACATTCCCCAACAATGAGGGTTCCTGCAGAGTGGGGAGGACAGGGAGGAGGCTAACAATGGTACCAACATGGCTGTATGCACACTGCGTACGTAACGAATAAAAAAAAAAAAAGTAAGAAATAGGTGATAGGTCCTATTGTGCCTCACTTGGAGAGGTGGAATCAGACCTTTAGCTCTGGTATCCTGGCTGGCCACTGGGTACTAACATCCCTGTTCACCTGAGTCAGAGGGTGTGGGGTGTACCTGCCAAAAGACAAAAACTTGCTTCTTAATAAAACAAAGAGTCTCCCCAAAATGGATAGACAGCAACACAAAAAAGCCAACAAAAGTTGGAAAACTGAGAGATCTCCACCAAGGATGCCTAGTCTACAATGGAAGCATCCAATGAGATTGTAGATAAATCAACAGAAATTCATTCCCAAAATGAAAACACAACAACCAATGAGACCCCGATCAAAAGAATCACTGAACTGGAAGCAAACCATCAAAGAACCAACAATTGTATCAATGAAATTGAACAGAATCATCTCTTAGAGCATTCGGCTTTTGACAGTAGGCTTAACTTTATTGAAGAAAATGTTACAACCCTCAAAAGAGATATGAACAAACTGAAGGTGAATCCAGAAATGGAAGATCTCAACAACTGGTTGATTAAGCTCAATAAAAACTTGATCAAATGCAAGAATGTATTCCAGAAAGCATCAAGAAAATCAAAACTCAAACTGAAATTGTACCTCAAAAAAGAGATGGGCTTGATGCAAAATAACACAACAGAAAACAGAAATCAAATAGAAATTATAAAAACTTCTCTAGAACCCCTCACCAACACAGTTACTCATATGGAAAGCAGAACCTCTGACCTGGAAGACAAGAGAAGAAATTCACTGGAAGGCCAAACACTTTGCTAAGTTCAAAAACTCAAGTGAATAGAATATGAAGGAACTATGGGATACCCTAAAATGAGCAAATATTCAGATCATGGTACACCAGAAGGAGAAGAAATCCAGGCCAGAGGCATAGAGAATATATTCAACAAAATTATTGAAGATAATTTTCTCAACCTCTCAAAAGAAAGTCCCATCCAGATACAAGAAGCCCACAGAACACCAAACAGACAGAACCAAAGAAGAAGCTGTCCAAGAAACATCATAGTTAAAACTCATAACAATGAAAACAAAGAGAAAGTGCTAAAAGCAGCAAGGGAGAAACAACTCACTACATAAAAAGGTAATCTTATCAGAAATAAGTCAGATTTCTCAATAGAAACCCTGAAAGCCAGAAGAGCATGGAATGGAAAATTTCAGTCTAAACACCTATGGCCTTCCAACACAAGCTAATATGCCCAGCAAAAGTATTCCTCATAATAGATGGTGAAAGGAAAACTTTCCATGAAAAAACTATATGATTACATGAATACAAAGCCAAACCTACAGAGAATACTTGAGAAACACTCCACACAGAATAGTCAAACAACCAATCTCAGGAGCCAATAAGATCACAATGACAAAAAATAGGCCAGACTCAACATAATATAAAACACAAGAAAGCACCAAACCCCATAAAATACCTCATCATGGTAGGGATTAATTCAAACCTCATAGTATTACATAAATTAATAGATATATCAGGCCTAATGGACATCTACAGAATGTTCCACCCAAACTCTATAGAATACACATTATAATAAGCAGACCCTGAAACCTTCTCCAAAACTGACCATATTATTAGGTCATAAAGTATACATCCATAAAGTTAGAAAAATTGAAGTAACTTCCTGGATAATGTCAGATCACAATGCTTTAAAGCTAGAAATTAACAAGAGACACATCAAGAAATCCACCAGGTACTGGAGACTAGACAACACACTTTTGAACAATGAACTGGTCATGGAAGAAATAAAAACAAATTGTTAAATTCCTAGAATTGAATAACAATGAAAACACAAAACTTATGGGACACAATGAAGGCGGTCCTAAGGGGAAAATTAAGACCACTAAATGCCATAATTACAAAGACAGAGAGATCCCAAATTAATAATCTAACTGTCCACTTAAAGTCACTGGAAAAACAAAAAGAATACAACATTAGGTGCTCCACGTGGAAAGAAATAGTCAAGATCAGAGAAGAAATTAAAGAATTGAAAACTAAGAACACAATTTGAAAAAAATTGATGAAATGAAGAGCTGCTTCTTTGAAAAAACAAACAAGCTTGACAAAGCCCTGGACAATTTAATCAAGAAAAAAAAGAAAATTCTCAAATTAACAAAATCAGAAATGAAAAAGGAGAGATCACAACAGACATCAATGAAGTTAGAAATACCATCAGGGCATACTTACAAAATCTCTACTCCACAAAATTGAATAATCTGGAAAAATAGATGAATTTTCAGACACACACCACCTACCAAAATTAAATTCAGAGCAGATTAACCTCCTAAACAAACATATCACATTCATGGAGATTGAAAAGTTAATCAAAATCCTCCCCAAGAAGTAAAGTCCAGGACTGGATGGCTTCTCAGCTGAATTCTATCAAATCTTCATTGAAGAACTGAAACCAATTTTTCTCAAACTGTTTCACATAATTGGAGAGCAGGGAATCCTTCCAAACACCTTTTGTGAAGCTAGCATTACCCTAATACCAAAACCAGAGAGAGATGCTACAAGAAAACTATTGTCCTATACCTTAATGAACTTAGATGCAAAGATCCTGAACAAAATTCTTGCAAACTAAATTCAACAGCACAACAAAAGCATTATCCACCTTAATCAAGTAGGCTTCATGCCAGGGATGCAGGTGTGGTTCAACATATGGAAATTAGTCAACATAATACACCACATAAATAAACTTAATCATAAGAACCACATGATCAACTCAATTGATGCAGAAAAAGCCTTTGACAAAATACAACATACTTCATGATGAAAATGCTGGAAAGAACAGGCATGGAGGCTGTATATGGCAACACAATAAAGGCTATATCTAAACCACCTAAAGCCCAAATAATACCTAATAGAGAGAAACTCAAGGGGTTCCCACTGAGCTTGGGAACATGACAGGGGTGCCCACTCTCACCATTGCTCTTAAACACAGTACTAGAAGTACTAGCCCAAGCAATAAGACAGGAGAAAGAAATAAAAGAGATTCAAATTGTAAAGGAAGAAGTTAAGTTAGCCCTATTTGCAGATGACATATGATCCTATACATAAATGATCCAACAGTCTCCATCTCAAAACTTCTAAAGGTGATAAATTCCTTTAGCAAAGTGTCAGGATACAAAATCAATGCACAAAAATCAGTAGCCTTTCTATATTCAAAGGACAAATATACAGAGAAAGAAATTAGTGAGACTGTCCTATTTTCAATAGCAACCAAAAAAAAAAAAAAAAAAAAACAAACCTTGGAATAACACTAACCAAGGATGTGAAAGACCTAGACAATGAAAACATAAAAAATAAAACCTCAAGGAAGAAACTGAGGAGGGCTTGTGAAGATGGAAAGACCTCCCATGCTACTGCATAGGTAGAATTAATATTGTGAAAATGGCAATTCTACCAAAAGCAATATACAGATTTAATGCAACATCAATAAAAACACCAGCATCATTCTTCACAGAGATTGAAAAACTGATCTCAAAATTCACATGGAATTGTAGCAGGCCTCAGATATCCGAACATATTCACAGCCAAAAAAAAAAAAAAAAAAAAAAAAAAACCCTCTGTAGGTATCACCATACCTGATCTAAAGCTATATTCCAAAGCCATAGTAACAAAAACAGTATGGTACTGGAATAAAAACAGAAAAATAAACCAGTGGAACAGAACTGAAGATCCAGACATTAGATCAAGTAACTACAGCTACTTGATATTTGACAAAGGTGTCAATGATGTAGACTAGAGAAAAGACAGCATCTTCAAGAAATTATGTTGGACAAATTAGATGACCATATGTTTAAAAATGAAATTAGACCCACTCATTTCTCAATACACAAAAGCCACAATGAAATGGAATAAAGACCTCATTATAAGACCTGAAACTCTTCAAGTACTGGAAGAAAAAATACGAGGCACTCTTCATGATATAGGACTGTGAAAAGATTTCCTGAACAAAAGCCCAGTAAACCAGGAAATTAAACAAGCACTCAACTAATGGAATTTCATGAAGCTAAAAAGCCATTGCACATACAAACATACCATAAACAGAGCCAATATTTTACCCCCTGAATAGGACAAAATCTTCATCAGTTATATGACTGACAGAAGCCCAATATGTACAATCTACAAAGAACTCAAAAAACTAAACAATAAAAAAATCAAACAACCCATTCCAAAAGTGGGCAGAGAACTGAATAGGGAGTTCTCAGAGGAAGAATTGCAAATGACAAACACACACTTAAGAAAATGTTCCACATCCCTAACCATTAGGGAAATGCAAATTAAAACAACTATGAGATTCCACCTTACTCCAGTAAGGATAGCAAACTTTAAAAAATAAAATGAAAATAAATGTTGGTGATAATGTGGAGAAACAAAAACACTCATTCACTTTTGGTGGGATGTAAGCTGGTTTAACCACTGTGGAAATCAATATGGAGACTCCTGAAAAGGATAAATATAGTTACCAACACACCCTGTTATTCCCTTACTGGGCATTTACCCTAAAAGCTCCACATCTTAGTTCAGATATATTTGTTCAACAATGTTTATAGCTGGTCCATTCATAATAGCTAAGAACTGGAATCAACCCAGATGTCCATCATTGGATGAATGGATAACCAAGATGTGGTATATCTACATGATGGAATTCTACACAACAGTAAGAATAAAATGACAAAATGAAATACTTAGTGAATTCACACAATCACAGAAAGACAATTGTCTCATGGTTTCTCTTATCTGCAGTTCCTAACCTGGATCAGCCCAAGTTGCTAACATAACTGAATAGCATCTTGAGGCTTAGACAATAAGGAGGGTAGGGCTTGGGGGAAGGGAAGGGTATTGATGGGATAAAAATCTGAACCCAAATTGAACTGGTACCACAGAAACCTATCTCCTGGAAGTTAGGGATGAGGGAAAAAAACATGTATTGTTTACATACTGAGAATGTCCATATCTAATAAAAATAAATTCTAAAAAGAGTAAGAGATCATTGGGGAAGAAATGCTTCAAGATAAATCTGGGATGTACATACACATGGCCAATTTACCAATATCTGTAATGTGTGGGAAGTGTTAATTTAAAGCAAATATCCCAAATTGGTAGAACAAGGTGAGGGTGTCCATTATCCTGCAATTGCCATTACTTTGCTTCTAAGAGGAACAAGGGCAGGACCATTGTAGGTGGCTATGGGCTTTACCAACAGCTTTTTCTGAACTAGAACAGAATATAGGTAAATGTTGCAAAGCCTCCTTTGGAGACTTGGTCAGTTTCAGATACTTGAATACTTAATACTTGACATTAAAAAGCTAAAAGTTACAAGTTCAAGAACAAGTAGTAAAACAATTTTGGCTATCAATTATTTTGTTCACTTAACTTTCAGTGGCATCTTACTCTTATAGATGATTATGGATCTAGCACTAAATGTACACAAATTTTGCCTTGAATATAAGACTGGTAGTCCTTATAAATTATTTAACTGTAGTATATCAATGGATTCTCCAAAAGGAATTGTAACCTACAATTGCTTCAACTAGATTGAACAATATGGTAGCCATAATTTGTACCTTTGATACATTATTTTACTATATGAGCCGGTCATGGTGGCACATGCCTTTAATCCCAGCACCCAAGAGGCAGAGGTAGGAGGATAACCATGAGTTCAAGGACACCCTGAAACTACATAGTGAATTCCAGATCAGCCTGGGCCAAAGTGAGACTACTTTGAAAAACTACATAGATGTATTATACACAAAGAATACCACTTGACATTGGAATTTTATGGATAAACTAGTATAAATTATAGAGAATAGTCTCAAACCCTGTTTTGGAACTTTGGAACCTTCAGAGTTGAATATTTGACATCAAAAAAGCTACTGTGATTTTAACACTGTTGTCTGATTATGATGAAGTGTTCATTGTGAAATATTCCAAATAATCAGAGCAATTTGGTGTTACTGCCAGGCTTTCTGAGAGTCGTGAAAACTGGAGAGTTCAAACAGTGACACAGTAATCCCCAGTGTGCACTCTTTCCCTCCCTCTCCTCATCTTGTAACTGAACTGTGTTATGTTCCTGGCAGGGGAACTTACATTTGTCATCCTGGAATAAAAGGTAGTAAGAGGGGAAGTCGCCCTTTAGACAATCCAAAAAGAAGGTATTGAGAATGTTTAGATTTAAGCTATCGTAAGTTATTTTTAAAGACATTATTTTTAAAAGGAAATCACATTACAGAGAGGTAGAAACCTATGACCATCATTTTAAAGAACCAATAAAATGCTCTGTGGGATACTCCTAATCTTTTTGGCATCTTACACCCACCAAATGCCTTATACTGGATTTGTATAATTCTACCCATCTGTCAAGAGCCATCTGAAGTTATGTGGTTTACAGAGAAAATATCTCTTGGAATATAAAAACTTTGAATGATTACAGTCATAAGAAGCTCTTTTTAAAGATATGATTGGGTGGGCAACCCACCTATTTTATGAGAGGCTTTCAGGAGACCTTTTTAAAATGCATATGCATGTAGATATTTGTATTCATGTGTATGTTTGTGTGGGGGAAAGATGTACGTGGATAGATGGCTGCACATGCACATCACACATCTGTGTGTGTGTGTGTGTGTGTGTTTGTGTGTGTGTGTGTGTGTGGTGTATAACAAATACTTCAGGAATGCTGGCTGTATTCTTTGAAACAAGGTCACTCATTAGCTTAAGCTGGATTTTGTTTTTGGTATGAATGAACTTCAGGCATTAGAAATGAATGCCTTCTTAGAGGAAATATACAATTAAAAGCTAAGTGTTCGATAATTGGGAGGCATTTTGAAGATAACTGCCTACCTACAGGGAAGTTTCGTTAAACTGAGAAGGGAAAGTTTAAGGGTACATGAAATAAGAGGTTAATTCCTTCTATGATCTGAATGCTTTTCAAAATCCATGAGTTGAAAATCACCAATATCACAGCATTAGGTAAGGGGACTCTTAAGAGGTAAGTAAATTGTAAGGGGCCTGTGATCCAGTAAAAGTGCCAGTTTGGCTCTTCAATCCTTTCTACCACATGAAGATAGAGTCTACTCCCTTCAAGGATAAAGCAACAAGCTGCCATCTTGGGAGGAAAGGCAGGGTCCTCACATGACACTGACCCAGCCAATGCCTTGACCTTACACATTCTAGCCTCAACCATGTGAGAAATACATTTCCATTGTTGAGAAATGACCTAGTCTCATGTATTTTGTTCTAGTAGTACAAATGAGTAATAATAGAAAATGAGAAACAACTTTTTCAGAGCCCAAATGGTTTATGGTGAGAGTTTATAAAGTTAGACAATTAGCAGGTCTCCAAAAGATCAGCTTAACTTGTCCAGCCCAAAAATAAATTCAAAGAAAAAAGGAAATATCCTGTTTACCCAGGCAATATAGCCCACTACTCCTAGAAATTTTCTGTTAAACTATAATTTGAAATTTAGATACTGTTAGAAAGAGAGATGCCAAAGTGGTATTTAATATTAGTTTGGCAATGGAAATCAATAAAAGTTAATTAAATATTATAGCCAGACTTTTTAAATGATAAATGTATAAAGAATCTATGATACTTCCTTTGGGAATAATCTGATTTCAAACTTAAGGATTCAGGGAAGAAGTTATCCAGAAAGGTACATAATGTTAATGGATTATCATATTTTATGTAGATGTATAAGTAACAAGTAAATGTCAATACCTAGAGTGCACACATATCAGTATTATATATTACTATCATTATAATTTTTGCAAAGAATTTTACACATACTGCAAATTAACAAAATAAACATGAACCACATGAAATGATTATAAATGGACAAGAGGATAAGTAGCAAATGCCATAACTAAATTAATAAGTCTTTTGTATGTAGTGTGCATGTGTGCAAGCACATGTATATGTGTGGAAATCAGAGATGGAGCCCAGTGTTTTCCTCAGTCGCTTTTCACCATATTGAGACTTGAGTTTCTCACTTGCAGATTCAGGTAGTGTAGCTATTCAGAGTTCCTGAGTACTGAAATTACAAGACTACCACAGCCATCCAGCATTTATGTGGGTGTCGTTAATCTGAACAGTGGTCCAAAACACTTGTAGAATGTCCCCAGACCCTACATTAATATTTTCAAGTGCCTGCAAGGCTAAAAGCAAATTAAAAATTTTTCATTTTTATTTATTTAGTTGAAAGAGATAAAGAGAGAATATGGCTTACCAGGGCTTCCAGCTGCTGCAAATAAACTCCAGATGCATGTGTCACCTTGTGCACCTGGCTTACATGGGTACTGGAGAATCAACCTGAGGTCCTTTGGCTTTACAGGCAAGTGCCTTAACTACCAAGCCATCTCTCCTGCTCTAAATGACATTTTTTAATAAGTTGGATGAATTTAAGTGGGAACGTGATACAGAAGGAGAATCAATGACTTTTTTTTTTTTTTTTTTTTTTTTTTTTTTTTTTTTAGGTAGGGTGTCTCTCTAGCCCAGGCTGATCTGGAATTTAATATGTAGTCACAGGGTGGCCTTGAACTCATGGAAACCCCCTCCATCTGCCTCCCAAGTGGTGGGATTAAAGGTGTGTACCACCATGCCCAGCTAAAGAAAATTAATATCTTCATTTCTGGTTGAGGCTTAAGAAGCAGAATAATTAGATGAACACATTTTAAATATGGAAATAATAAATATCAAAATTATGCTATAGTTATAAATCTAATATGATTAAGGAAAATTATAGAAAATGTAAGAAAAGAAAAACACTTAAGTGACTGCAATTCATGATCTAAAAATAGTCATCATTTGACTTCTGGCCAAGATGACGACCGCCAAGCTGCGCTGCAGATCCCGGAGAAAGAAAGGCAAGAAATTAAGGGTTATCAGGGTCTTCTTGCCAGTGGGAGGGCACAGAATGGGGAGAAACAGGGAATCAAGGATCCCCTCTCAGGTGGGTAGTACCCCCCCATAGAGCCACCACGCCCCACGCCCCAAGCGGCTGCGCTCCCATCGCGCACCCGCCAGCCCAGCGTGCACCCTCCAGACTGCTGTGCTGACCGCGTGGGGACCTCCACCTTTGTGCTCTGATTGTGCGCGCTGGATGGCCCCGCTGTGCTTGGTTTGCACACCCACAGGGGACACCTCTGCTGTGATTAGGCGGCTGCCAGATGCCCCACTGCTGTGCTCCGATCGCTTGCCCGCTGGCCAGCCTCTGCTGTGTCCTGATCCCATGCCCGCATCAGCTGCCTCTGCACTACAATTGCACGTGCAGCGGCCCAGTCCCACAGCAAGGGCCACACAAGCCCACACTGAGTCACTAGCGCCAGCTCAGGTGCCATCCCCTACCTGTCCGTCACCACCCATCCCCCACTCCCCTGAAGCAGGAGAGCGCAGAATGTTTGCAGGTCCCAGTGTTCCCAGCCAGAGTTTGGGCAGTTTCAGGGCTTGCTACCTCAGTCCCCTTTCAAGCTCGAAGGCAGGCAGCTTTGGTGCATTACTGGGTGAGAATTCAGGCAACTTAGGCACACCTGTCAGGCAGTAGATACGTGGCTTTGGCAAGAGAGAGCAAAAAAACAGGCTGCTTACAACTGTCCCAGGCTGCCTTGGATTCTCATTGAGCAAGAGCCCAGGCTGATCCACCCACCTACCTGCCCATACACTGACATGGGTAGACCACGGTGCAAAAGAAATAACATGAAAAATAAAATGCAAGAAAATCCAGACAGATCACCAGTCCAACAAGGATTACAGCTAACCAAAACAGAAGAGTGTTTAGGATCAGAACATCAAATGGAAGCTATGAGCAATGCAACCCTGACCAACCTACTGCAAGAACTTGCAGGAAAGCTACAAAGGACAGATAATTGTGTGGATGCTACCATCACTAAGCTAGAGCAATATGATAAGACACTGGAAGGAATTCAAAGAGAGCTAAGAGAGTTGAGGGAGAGTGAAAAAAAAAAGAGGACCTTAAAAATCAGCTGGCCACACTAAATGAAAATATAAAGAAATGCAAGGATGATTTCCAAGAATCATCAAGAAAATCAGAAAATGAGACAAAACGGGAGCTGGACAAAGCGATGGAAGTGATACATAGGAAAGGAGTAGAAAATGAAAACTTAATTGAACAAGTCTAGAACTTACTAGAGGCTCTCGAGAATAGAGTCAGCAAAGTGGAGGATAGAAACTCTGATCTGAAAGACAAGATAGAAGAAACAGTTCGAGAGTCCAAAAATTTCAGTAAGTTCAAAAGTTCCTGTGAACAGAACATGAGTGATTTGTGGGTACACTTAAACGTCCTAATATCAGAATCATTGGAATACCAGAAGGAGAAGAATTTCAGACCAAAGGCATGGAGAACTTATTTAACACAATAATTGAAGAAAACTTCCCCCATCTCTTAAAAGAAATGCCCATCAAGATACAAGAAGCAAACAGAACTCCTAACTGACTAGACCAAAGGAGAAACTCCCCAAGATATATATCATTAAGACTCTAAACATTGACACCAAAGAGAAAATCCTAAAAGCAGCTAGGGAAACACAGCACACCACTTTCAAAGGAAACCCCATCAGAATTACTTCAGACTTCTCAATGGAAACCCTGAAAGCTAGAAGGACCTGGAATGAAACTCTTCAAAGTCTATGAACCTATGGCTTCCAACCCAAACTACTCTACCCGGCAAAAGTCTCCCTTATAATAGATGGTGAAAGGAAAACTTTCCATGACAAAACTCAGCTTTACAATTATATGAAAACAAAACCAAACCTACAGAAAGTATTCCAGGAAATTCTCCACAGAGAAGAAACAAATAACCAAACATAAATGCCTACAAGAAGCAGATCACAACAACCAAACCAAGAGTAGACACAAAAAATTTCAAATTCCATGAAAACAGCAACACACCTCTACCAGTACAACATGGCAGGGATCAAATCAAATCTCACAGTCATCACCATAAATAGTAATGGCCTTAATTCACCCATCAAAAGACACAAGCTAACAGGGTGGATCAAAAAAATAGACCCCTCAATCTGCTGCCATTAAGAAAGCCACCTTACCACTAAAGACAGAAACCTCCTCAGGGTGAAAGGGTGGAAAACAATATTCCAAGCAAATGGGAATAAGAAATAAGCAGGTGTAACTATATTAATATCGGATAAAATTGACTTCAAACCAAAAACAATCAAAAAACACAAAGAAGGCTACTTCCTACTTCTAAAGGGAACAATCCATCAAGAGGATATTACAATCATAAATCTGTATGCACCAAACACAGGGGTACCACAGTTCATAAAACAAAACCTACTTGACTTCAACACACCATTATCAGGAATAGACAGATCATCCAAACAGAAACTCAACAGGGAAGTAAGAGAGCTCAACAAATCCATGGAACACTTAGACCTTACGGATATCTACAGAACTTTCCATCCCAAATACACAGACTACACATTCTTCTCAGCAGCCCATGGAATATTCTCTAAAATAGACCATATACTGGGTCACAAAGACTGCCTCCACATATTTAAGAAAATCGACATAATTCCCTGCATGATATCAGATCATAATGCTATATTCCTAGAAATCAACAACAAAAAAACCACCAAGAATCCCAATGGCAACTGGAAACTAAATAGCAAATTCTTAAATAAAAAATGGATAGTGGATGAAGTAAAAAAGGAAATTGCAAAATTCCTGGAATTGAATGAAAATGAGAACACATCATACCAACACTTATGGGACACAATGCATGCAGTCCTCAGGGGAAAATTCATAGCACTCAATGCTTCATAAAAAAGACAGAAAGATCCCATACACCTAACCATACACCTAAGACACTGGAAAAACAAGAAAAATCCAACCCAAAGAGCTCCAGAAGGAAAAAAATAATTAAAATCAGAGCAGAAATTAATGAACAGGAAACAATTAAGGCAATTGACAAAACAAAGAGCTGGTTCTTTGAAAAAATAGACAAGATTGACAAACCTCTGGCCAATTTGATCAAGCAAAAAAAGGAGAGAATACAAATTAACAAAATTCAAAATGAAAAAGGAGAGATCAAAACAGACATAAGTGAAATTGGGAGAATCATCAGAACTTATTTCAAAAACCTCTCTCTACTCCACAAAACTGGAAAATGTGGAGGACATGGATAAATTCCTGGACGCATATCATCTACCAAAGCTAAACTCTCAGAGCAGATTAATCACCTCAATGAACCCATCATACTCATGGAGATTGAAAAAGTAATAAAAAACCTACCAAAAAAGAAGAGTCCAGGACCAGATGGATTCCCAGCCGAATTTTATCAAACCTTCATGGAGGAAATCAAACCAATCTTTCTAATACTGTGCCACACAATTGAAGAACAGGGAAAGCTACCCAACTCCTTCTATGAAGCTAGTATCACCCTAATTCCAAAACCAGGCAGACATTCCACAAGAAAAGAAAACTACTGGCCTAATGAACATAGATGAAAAGATCCTGAACAAAATATTCGCAAACCGAATCCAACAACACATCAAAAGCATTATCCAACTTGACCAAGTGGGATTTATCCCAGGAACACAAGGGTGGTTCAACATACGAAAATCTGTCAATGTAATACACCACATAAACAAGCTTAAACATAAAAACCACATGATCATTTCAATAGATGCAGAAAAGGCCTTTGACAAGATACAACATCACTTCATGATCAAAACACTGGAGAGAATTGGCATGGCCGGTTCACATCTTACCATAATAAAGGCAATATACAAAGCTCCAAGGGCCCAAATAATACTTAATGGGGAGAGACTGGAGGAATTCCCACTGAGATCAGGAACAAGACAGGGATGTCCTCTCTCACCTCTGCTTTTCAATATAGTTCTGGAAGTCCTAGCTCAAGCAATAAGACAGGAGAAGGAAATAAAAGGGATACAATTTGGAAAGGAAGAAGTTAAGTTAGCTCTATTCGCTGATGACATGATTGTATATGTAAGAGACCCAAGAGACTCCATCCCAAAACTCCTGAAGGTTATTAACTCCTATAGCAAAGTAGCAGGATACAGAATCAATGCACAAAAATCGGTAGCATTTCTGTATGCAAATGACAAAGACACAGAAAAAGAAATAAAGGACATAGTCCCATTTTCAATAGCAACAAAAATAAATAAAATACCTTGGAATAACGTTAACCAAGGAAGTAAAAGATCTATACAAGGAAAATATAAAAACTCTCAAAAAAGAAATTGAGGAGGACTTGAGAAGATGGAAAGACCTCCCATGCTCCTGGATAGGCAGAATTAACATTGTGAAGATGACAATCTTACCAAAGGCAATATATAGATTTAACGCAGTTCCAATTAAAATCCCTACAGTGTTCTTCACAGAGAAAGAAAAAATGATCTCAAATTTCATATGGAAAACAAGAAGGCCTCACATATCCAAACATATCCTCAGTAAAAGAAATACCTCTGGTGGCATCACCATACCTGATCTAAACCTATACTACAAAACCATAGTAATAATAAAAGCATGGTACTGGCATAAAAACAGGAGTATAGTCCAATGGAATAGACTTGAGGACCCAGAATTTGGGTCAAGCATCTATAGCTACTTGATATTCGACAAAGGTCCAAACAATATAGGCTAGAAAAAAGATAGCATCTTCAACAAATGGTGCTGGACAATCTGGATAACCACATGCAGGAAAATAAAACTTGATCCACACAATTCACAATGTACTACACTCAAATCCAAATGGATCAAAGACCTCAAAATAAGACCAGAAACTCGAATACTACTGGAAGAAAATTTAGGAAGTACTTTCCATGATATAGGAATGGAAAAGACTTCCTGAACAAAACCCCCTTGGCTCAAGTTCTTAAACAGTCACTCAACCAATGGGATCATATGAAGCTGAAGAGTTTCTTACAGACAAGAATATAATAAGCAAAGCCAATAGAATACCCACAGAATGGGAGAAAATATTTGCGGGTTATCCAACTGATATAGCCCTAATATCTAGAATCTACAAAGAACTCAAAAGTCTAAACAATAAGAAGACAAATACTCCACTCACAATATGGGGCACAGAGTTGAACAGGCAATTCACAGAGGAAGATATACAAATGGCAAACACACACTTAAGAAAATGTACATCATCCCTAATCATCAGAGAAACGCAAATTAAAACAACTATGAGATACCACCTTACCCCAAAAAGGATAGCCAACATCAAAAAATCAAATGAACATAAATGCTGGTGAGGATGTGGAGAAGCAGGAACACTCATTCACTGTTAGTGGGAATGTAGGATGGTACAACCACTTTGGAAAGCAATATGGAGACTCCTGAAAAAGCTGACTATAGAGATACCAACAGACCCAGTTATACCCTTACTACGCATCTACCCTAAAACCTTCAAACCACAGGCCAGAGAGATTTGTTCAACCATGTTTGTAGCGGCTCAATTCGTAATAGCTAAAAGCTGGAATCAACCCAGATGTCCATCATTAGAAGAATGGATAACAAAGATGTGGTATATCTACACAATGGAATTCTATACAGCAGTAAGAAAAAAAAATGACACAAAGAAATTTGAGGAAAAATGGTTGAACCTGGAACAGATCATTCTCAGTGAACTTACCCAATCACAGAAAAGAAAATCAACACATAGTCTCACTCATCTACAACAGCTAACCTGAATCTACCCTAGATACCTTACATACCCAGCAAGCACCTCATGGACTAGACAATAGGATGGATGGGGAGGGCGGGGAGGGCATCGAAGGGTGGAAAACAGTAATCTGGACCCAAACGGCAATGGTACCATAAAATTCTACTTCCTAAAAGACAGATCAAATGGCTGAACCTTCACTAGACCCTTACAGGAAACACCTGAACCACAAGACACTAGAGAGCGTAGGATCAAGACTAACCTAAATCTTCTACATCTTCCCTCCCTCCCTCTCCCCCTCTCACTCTCCTCTCTAACTCTTGTATATTAGTTATGTTTTTCCTCAATTTCTTAGTGGGTACTGACCTGTAACCCCCACTTCCAGCTTGGGGCTACCATCTATAATGAACTTTTGATCAGAGAAATCTACAAGGTTTCCCAAAACAATGACAGACTTCTGTCAGACTACTTGATGACCCACCAAAGGCCAGTGGTAAGACCCTATTGCTGAAGACTCCATATGCAGCTGACATGTACAATGGAATGGGCATGGCTGGAAGCCAGGAGAGAGTCAGTCCCCAGAGAGTCAGCATGTCTAGTGCCAGAAGGTGCTACATGGGCGACTGGGGGAAATGACCAATATCTGTCCAAGCATCTCATGGTCTAACCTACTTAGCAACAAATAACCTGATGTGATGCCCACACAAGTGCAATACTGGCACACAGCCATGGTGGGGAACCAACTGCTCTTGATTTGGCTAACTGATCCCCTCAGTGGTATGGGACCCATAGCTGGAGCTGGGACACAAGTCAGAACTATACCCAAACATAAACCCACTCTCCAATATCAAGCTACCATCAATCATGGAGTACAAGAGGGCATACACCTATCAAACTCTCTATCAAAAATGTAATTGTTATCTCAATTTTCTGGGTTCTAACTTACTCTACATTGGACAATCTGCTTCTCTTTTTCAGATAGATGCAGATCTTAAGGAGAGAGCTGCCCCAACATACCTCAAAAAGGGCCCAACTGAAACTAAGGACAATTGGCAAAACAAACAAGGGTGATGTTTTCCTGATGAACCAGATATCAGCACAAAGGGGAAGGAGACCAACATAGAGAAAAACCAACTCCTACCAAATCAGACAGGCAGAGCCTCAGAGGCCCCCAACACCTCAGCACTGAAGCAGCCCAAAACTGAACCCAACATGGCTCAGGGGAATTTTGCGGAAGAGGGGGCGGAAAGAATATCAGAGTCACATGTTGGGTCATGATATGCAGAGACATTTATCGTATCAATAACTGTGGGCTAACTCCACAATGCACGACCCATTTACATTAACAAGGAGGGTCCAATGGGAGGGGGCAGATCATGGATGAGCCTAAACAGTGGTACCAAACTGCCTGTATTTGCTGAAAAGAAAACTAATAAATTAAATTTAAAAAAAATAATCACCATTTGCAGTGTTTCCTCAGGTACAAAGTGGGAGGACTTTTGTGGCTGCTCAATACCTGGAAAGCACTATACGGCTTTAATGATGAAGGGCCATGGCTTGGGTTCATAAATATTCTAAGGTGAATGAGGCATTTCCACAATGGAAGAAATTATCCAGAAAGAAATGCAAACTGCTTAATTGAGAAAAACTCAGGGCCTACTATATTTCCTTCAGGTATTTATATATATCAACACATACACACACACACATCACATATGAACTTCTCAAGAACAAAAACGTTTACAAACTAATCCTATTTTGTAATCTGTTCTTTTCACTTAATAAAGTAGTAGCATCCTATCATGACATTAATTAGTCTCATAAAATGTGAATGGTTATTCAACTAATAATATGAATAAGCCATATACCTTATTTAATAAAGTCCCTGTTATAACCAATGCTATAATAAACATTCTTATATTTCAGCTTAGGAGCATTGACATTCTTGGGCATGCAATAAATTAAGCCAAATAACATACTTGCAATGCTTTAAATAAAAGATTCCAACATGCCTCAATGATTGATGTCAGTGTATTCTTTAATTACATTATTGATATTAGGAAACCAGTAACATAAAAATGCTGAGGGTATGAAACAGTAACTGAAATCATGGTGTCCTTTTCCTATACCACATCTAAGTAAAAGCTACAAGAACCCATGTGGAATGAATCTCCAGTTGAAAACCACGTAACTCAATTCTAAAACACAAGTCACCTACTTTTTTCATTAATTTTCCAAAGTAAATTATAAAAAGAGAGAAGTTTTCAGAGAAAAAATCTGCAGAAAGTACTGGAGTGTTAAGAGTTTCCCTGGAACCCTTCCTCTATGGAGAGAAGTGGTACCTGGGTATTTGCTGTGGCCTGAGACCAGAGATTACCTGCATCTCAATTTCTAATGAGTTGCTGCCTTAGGAACCAGTGTGTGAGTAGGCCTTGGGGGCCAATGGACACAGAAGTGGAATGTAAGCTCACTTGTTCACCTACTCTCACCCACACATACACCTTAGTTCCTGAGAGTTGAGGCTACAGTGAAGAGAGTCCCTGGGTTTTCTGGGCACACATCAGGTCTGAAAATAAATTGCAATCAGAGACTAGCTCCCCCAAAAAGCATAAAATAGCATGAATGGTGGTTTTCTTTCTAAAACTCGAGTACATTTAGACCATATAAGGTACCACATCTGAGTTCTCCAAGACAGGAATGCCATTCAGCAGAACATACAATGGCCTCCTGATCCCAGCAAAAACAAGGACAGTCATAGCCTTCTCCCTGCAACTTCATCTTGGAAGACATGCCAGCCTACTTCCTAGTGAACCTAGGTGAGAAGGGCCTTCAAATGTCTTTCAGGGCTGTTCTTTCTATGAGATTTCTCCCACTGTAGGTAGTTCCACCACTAGGACATATTTTGTGCTCTCTCTGTGTTCTACCTTTGAACCACAGATTTTTTTAAAATTTTATTTATTTATTGTTAGTTTTATACTCAGTAAATACAGTCAATTTCGTACCATTGTTAGGCTTATCCATGTCCTACCCCCTCCCCCTGGCCCCTCCTTGTTGAGGTATATGGGCATGCACTCTGGAGTTAGCCCACAGTTATGGGTAGGATAAATGTCTCTGCGTTTCATGACCCAACGTGTGGCTCTGACATTCTTTCTGCCCTGTCTTCCGCAAAATTTCCCTGAGCCATGTTGGGTTCATTTTTGGTCTGCTTCAGTGATGAGGTGTTGGGGGCCTCTGGATCTCTGGATATCTGATTTGGTAGTAGTTGATTGTTTTCTGGTCTATCTCCTTACTTTTTTTCTAATGGCTATAGAAGACTAAATCGTCATGAAGAATTTTGAGTCCTCATATTATTTCTAAGTGTGCTTTGATATGAGAACTAAAATGACATTATTAGGAAAAGGAAGGAATGAGTGAAGATAAAAGTATCTTTTTCCAAGAGCATCTCACACCTGTGTTCCCTTTAACATCTAGCAATGTATTCCAATCAGGTGATACCAAAGAGATATAAAGTGAACAGTTGCACCCTACCATGTGACACTGAGGACAACTATACCTCATCTCACCTTGTAACATTGATGAGAGCTACATCCCACAAAGCATGTAACACTGAGGACAGCTATGTCTCACTATGTAGTATTACATATAGCTATATCCTGCAATGTAGCACTAGGGACTCATATTTTCAATTAAAAAGAAGTTTTCTGATTTGATTTACTTCATGGTCTGCCAAAAGTATTTGAGCTCAGAAACCTTTCTAATCAGAAGATGTGTGTGACATTCAATAGAACACCACAGTTTAGAGAAATCTAAGGAAATACAATAGTACAGTGGCTCACTTAATGTAGCATTGTAGCTAGCTGAGTAAAGAGGCATTTTCAATGAAGTTTGTTCCTCTTCATATTAGACCCATTTAAGATGATCAAACTAAACTGATATGGAAAGACCTTCTGTGATCATATGTTTAACACATATCTTAGAGTAAAAGGAAGCTCCTTTTTTTTTGGTTTTTCGAGGTAGGGTCTCACTCTAGCCCAGGCTGACCTGGAATTCACTATGGAGTCTCAGGGTGGCCTTGAACTCACAGCGATCCTCCTACCTCTGCCTCCCGAGTGCTGGGATTAAAGGCGTGCGCCACCACGCCCGGCTCAGGAAGCTCCTTTTGATAAAATACTGTAAGTACAATGCACTACACTGATTACTTGTCTTTTGTCTGTTTGGTCTCATTTTGTTCTTCCTCTATCTCTGTGCATTTGGCTGGCCAGTGGCATATGTATGCCTTTGATATGGAAAGGTTAAATGGATTGCCAAGGGTCTAGCAATGCACAGTTGAAAAAAAAGGGCCTCAAATGCAAGCCACTGGATAGATATAGAAAACATTTTCAACTTATAATTGCTTGGACAGATGTTGGCCACTTTCCCTGGTAGCTCATATAGTGTCTTCAAGCACTAGATGAACTAATTATCTGAGGACTGGCTCTCCTCCAGATTCCAAAGTCTAAGTGACTCAGAAGCAAACAACCTGCCTGATATGATGCTCACACAAGTGCAATAGTGACACTCAGCCATGGTGGGTAACAGACTGCTCTGAGATTGGCAAAGAGATCTGCTCAGTGGAAAAGAAACCATAGCTGGAATTGGGAAACAAGTCAGAATCATATCTAGATAATGATTCTGCTTTCCACTGTCAAGCTCCCACTAACCTTAGACTATAAAAGTGTCTAAACCCTTTTATTTCTTTGTAAATTAATAATGGTTATCCCATTTAACTGGCACTAACTTCACTCTCCATCGGAGAATCTGTTTTTCCTTTTAGGATGGGAACTGGACTTGAGGAAATAAATGATCCAGTGCACTCCATCCCAACCCGAGCTGAAACCACAGAGGAATTGGGGAAATAAGCAAGAATTCTGCTCTCTTAGTTAAGCTGATATCAACACAAGGGTGATGGAGAATGATACTGAGGACACTCAACACTGACCAAAGCAGACATCTAGATGCTCCTAAGTGCCCATCACTGAAGTAGACTTAAATGTTCCCAGCATGGCTCAGTAAATTTTGCAGAAGTGTGCGTATAAAGACTGTTGGATCCATAAGTTGGGACATTTTGCACAGAGACATTGCCTCTCCCTCATAACTGACTGCTGCTCCCATAATGTGTGACCCCCATGGGGTTGACCTGCATCCCTAATGAGGCGGGCCCTTTTAGGAAAGGGGCAGGGAGGAGGGAAAGGATGGTACCAGCATGTGTTGTTTACATACAAAATATATCCATATCTAATAATCAAAATAAATTTTAAAATAATATAACCAAATAGGTATTGGAAATTTGAATATTTATTACCCTTTCAGGAAGCAATGTTTATTCACCATTTAGTTTTGAATCTATTAGTCCTTATGTAGATCATGAAAATATCTGAATGATGAAAATGTGTAATGATTATGTATTAATTCTCAGAGACTATACAATTGCATCAGTGATAGTTAGGTCTAGTTTCTGACTCTAGTACTGAAAAATTGATTAATTAAATGAGTTACCAGCCAAGCTAGTTTGTTTTGAAAATGAAGTGAGTAGTGTTACTAATACCCTGGGGCAATAGATGTAAACAAGATATTCAGCACTTATAGCCAATGATCTTTTATTCTTTGGTCATCGGTATTTTATTGGTAATTAGGACAATTATTCTTCTTGTGTGACAATATAAAATATAATGACCAGACATAACTTCTTTCAATATGGTTAATATTTTAAAGTCACTGAATTAATGAGAAGGAAGTTGTTTAATTCATTGAGACTAATAAGCAAATTGGTGTTATATGCCTTATAAATTCTAGATGGTAATTTGAAGGAAAATGTAAAGCTTTACTTGGTTAAATTAAAACTAATATGTAATTAAAAGCTAAAGAAATGAAATCATTTTGAACTTATTTAAGACAACATTCTCACTCCACATATGAGGAACCCCATGCTCAGAGCAGTGTTATAGCCTCATCAAGTACAGTTAAAGAGAAGACAGATGCCTTGCTCCATGGTGTGTAGACTCTACACCAAGTCACACTCTCTCTGTGTCTGAGTAAACCAAATGGTGCACATAAACCAGAAATCTGGTATGAATAGCAAGGCCAGATGGCCATCACAGTGGGTCAGTAGCAGATATGAGGCAGCTTTAGTCAGAACATGTGTGAGCTGCCTGTGTTTCAAACTAATAAAGGCTTATGTACTCTGGCAAGAATACCATGAAAGGGCTGCTACTAGGAGCGGTTGAATTTGTATTTAGTGGGGATTATTTTTAAAGCTGCATATCATATACAAATATGATGAAATATTTTAAGACATTCATGTTATAAATAAAAATTATATTAGTGAGAAACACAGTGACTAAAGTAGAAAGCACATGGCTTTTCTCTTAGAGATGGTAAATAATACACAACCCACCGAGTAAAGATTGGAACATCAAAGCTAAGCTGTATGTACATTCTCTGGAAATCTATATAGTAGGAAGTTATATATTGCATACTGACAGGGAAATTTTTCATTTTTGAGTGGACTCCCAGTAATCAAATATTGTGCATATATGTGAATTGCAGATGATCTCTTAGCATCAATTCTCAAATTTGTATCATCCCATTGATCTGGGGTGAACATCTAAACTGAACAAGGTTTACGTAGCAAGGAGTTTAGTTCAAGCTTTCAGATCCAGAGGGAAGTTCTATCAAAGGTGGAAGAAACTGCTTCCATTCATCTAAGCAGAAACAGCCAGCCAGCAAACACCAAGAGCAGTAAGCACAAATTAAAGTAAGCAGGACCTGAGCTCAGACCTTTCTGCATATCTTTGAGCTGAAATTCAGATCTGTTCCCAAACAAACTTTGGGCTGGACCTCAGGTCCTCCCACAGTGACCTCTCCTCCAGCCAGGCAATTAGAGACCCAAGTTATGAGCTTTAACAAAACACCTGAGTCTGTGGGGAACATATATTGAAACTATCACAATAAGCATAGAAAGTTGATATCTACTTGGCTTTCTCAAATTAAAAGTTTATATTATTCCTCACAACCCACTAAGCTGCAACTATATTCATTCCAAATAGATTTATCATATTATGTTAAAGTGAAAATATACATGAAAGATAAGACAAACAGATAAAATTTCCATGACTTCAACTTTTTTTGTTTATTCCATGAATATTTATTCAGCAATTTTAGACTCTGTTCCATGTATCAATATGAACTTTAGAATTAACAAGAATTAAATGCTACTTGGGGAATTTTTTAATGAATGTTTGTATGTATGTGTGTGCACATGTCACAGCATACATGTGGAGGTCAGAGAACAACCTTGGAGTATTGGTTTTCTCCTTCCACCATTGTTTGAGGCAGGGTCTTCCTTGCTTTGCTGCTGGGAAGACCCAGTTAGATGGCTCACAAGCTTTTGGAATCTAAAGGCTGAGCTTCCCATTGCCATAGGCTCATTGGGATTACAGACATATGCACCACTTTGGGTCCAGCTTTAGGTGGGTGCTGGGGATTTATCTCAAGTCAAGAACAAGTTTGTGGAACAAGTGCTTTTACATGCTGAACTATCTCTCCAACCCCTACATGGGGAAAAGTGATTTTACTAAACATACACACAGAGTAAATATTTAAATGCTTACTTCCAAATTCAAATGCTGAAAGAGGTTTCAATAAAGTTTCCTATAAGGAATTATCTGATATTGGAGTTGGAAAACTATTCCTTTTCTTCTTCTAGAATAATGATTAAGTTGATGAGCTGTATCATCCAATTCTAGTTCTTATAATTACACACTTACATGCAAAACAACTGATACCTCATTTACCTTATTTCTATTCCTATGAATACAAAGTAATTGCATTATATCTATATTTTTGCATAATTTTAATTTTTTGAAAGCCACTGAGTCTTTTTGATAGTTTCACTTGATAAAGCAGTATCTCCTTAAAAGAACCAAATTATTTCTGATTTTTTTGAAGACTGACAAGTTGATTGTTATGGCGGCATGTGATTAGATCAGTAAGCATCATAAAGTATAAAACATCTTAATCCCTTTATGCCTACACATGTATTGTCTAGGTTTGTCATTTTACTATAAAATGGAAATATGGCTTACTTTGGAACAGAAGTTAAAAATAAAACAGATCAAATCATCTATATTATATAGTATGACTAAGTCTAGTTTAGAGAATTCATGAACATGAAGAGGTAGCTAATAGTATTATATTGTACACTGGCAATTTTCCAAGAAAGTAAATTTGAGGTACTCTTACTACAAAAAAAAGAAAGAAAAAAATGGTAGCCATATGAAATGACAGCAGTGTTAATCTGCTTAACTGTGTCACTTCCATATGTATATGTACATGACCATTAGTGTATCATATTTTATTTCTGAAATATGCTATAAAAATCACATATAATAGTATTTCATTAATGAATCACTAAAATCATGCATTATTTGCAAGTGAAGGACATTGGCAACAAACTGTAACACAATTAAGATGAATCATCAAAGCAGGATGTGTTGGCACACGCCTTTAGTGACAGCACTGGGGCTGACGTAGAAATACCAAGGTGAGTTCAATGCCAGCCTGTGGCTACAGAGTGAGTCCCAAGTTAGCCTTGACTAGTGTGAGACTTGGGCCTCAAAAGCAAACAAACAAACAAAGCCCAACCACAGTAAAACAGATGGATTCATCTAGCTATGTTCATTGCTCTCACGTGGTATTCAGTAGAATTGTAATCAATTTTAAACATTTATAAAGGAAAAAATACAAATATGACTTACACATATTCACTGGTGTGTCTTAATACAGTTCTACCACACTCATTTGAATGCCTTTTGCTAACAAACAAAGCTATCATCACATTCACTTCTTGAAGACTGAAATTAGATTTTTATTCTTATATATGTTACAGAAGGTTGTATCCTTAGAGACTATGAACCACTGATCCTAGAAATTGGATGGAAACACTTTCAAGTTGTTAGGTCTAAACAGCTAAAGTATTGTGACTCCTAAGTCAATATGTATGACTAACTTCAAATGCTACTGATAAATAAAAAACACACAGTTTAAAGGATAAGAGTCATTCAATATAATAGCATTTCTCTTTCATTTCCAACAAAAATCATTTAAATTTATTGTGGTCGATATATATTTGTTACATTGACATAGAGTTCTCAGAAATTTTTTCAACAGCAGTAAACATACCCATCTCCCTGCCTGGCCTATATACTTCAAGGCAAGAGCTGTCCATGTGTGATTCACTTTTACATTCCCCTGGAGTGTCCCACACAAGTAAAGTACTGAGGAAGTTACTGAGTGCTACTTAAATCTAAATTTTAAAATGTAAGCCTGTTTTCCTTCACCACTTTATAGAAAATTATAATATATTCGTCCATTTAGAAACTGACTTGTTTAAAAGCCACTAAGATTAATAATTTATCAATTATCATACCTAGTAAAATATTTTCAGATAACAAAGAAAAGTAATGAATATTTATATTTCTAAGTGAGGACAAGTTATATACAATTATAAAATATTTATATGAATAACAATATTGGCTTTAAAATAGCACATTGCAAAATACTGCTGACAATATGTCATTCAAAATAAATCAGATAGGTCAGATTTTAACCACATCATTATGCTTTAATATGATTCCAATATTTTTATTATACACTGTTACCACAACAAAACCAGATAATTTACTGTGTCATAAAGTTTTTGTTTATGTTTAAATAGTATGCATAACAATCATGCGGGTTAGCTTCTGAACAGAAGTCAGACATAGAGACATGACTCAAATGTCTCATTATATCATATATATTATGTATATCTGATTATGTCATTATAATAATGCCAGATAATTAATATAATTATTAAACACTGAAGGAGAACGCTAACTTCATAGCATTTTATTAATTCTGATATTTTTTATCATTACTTTCATATAAATGATATTAAGAGTCCTCTAAAGACCATGTGTTTCTTCAAAGATTGCCTGTGGTTTATGACTGGTCTGAAAAGTCAGTATTAAGCTATTTAACTAATGGTAGCATACTTCATCTGATTCATCAACCAATGCCTATCATATGTCTGTGTTAATATGCATGATGCTAAATATGACCATCATAATATGATTCTTCTGTGAATGAAGGCAAGGTTCCAGATTATACATGTTTTAATCCCTTTGAAATCAACAATTTTCAATAATTGCTTATAGGGCTGGGGACATGGCTCTGTGGGTAAAAGCTCTTGTTTACAAAGGTTTCACAGCCTGGGTTCTGTTGCCTAATACCCAAGTAAATCCAGATGTACAAAGTGGCAGATGTGTATGGAGTTAGTTCATAGTGGCAAGAGACCCTGGCATGCCCCATGCCCACATGCCTATTCTCTCTCCCTAATAAATATTTAAAATAATTACTTATGATCTATGCACCAATTTTTTTTAAGCTTAGCCCTGTTTTGGGACTTCATTCTGAATGTGCAGACAAAAATTTAGTACATCTGAATGTCAGTGGTTCAAGTGTTAGGCTATAGTTATTTTAATTTTAGCTCTTAGTTGGAAACCATTAAATATCTGGTAGATATGTCAGTGCCTAGCTGGAATATAATAATAAAGCTGATGGATGTCAGGCAGTGATTTCATAATTTATTCTGAACTTCCACAATCCAAAAATTAAGAGAATTATAAAACATTTAAAAATATCAAAATATAACTCTTCTAGAGTATTACAGATAGCATTAAAGAAATGCAAATTTGTTATTTGACCAGGAGCCACATACAAAACACTGATGAAGGGTTGGGAGAGACAGCATGTAACAATCACCAGCTCAACAGTATAAACACAGGGGAATTACATAACAACTTCAAGTGAAGGTGACTGTTGTGGTGCCAGAAGATCTTTTCTCAACTGTAGTGGGAAATGTTTTATTTATATAATATGACTATTAGTTTAAATTTCTCCCACTGCATTTTAGCCAGTTTCTACTGTGATCATCAACTGAATGAGATTGGGGGAATGAATTATATACCAAATAATCTCTTACATACACAGGTAAATGTAGACCAAATCTATTATTCTAGTGTGTTAAGAAGAAAAACCAAAAATGTTTCATAAAAGTTATTAATATTCAAGGCTGCCTGTTTGCCTTTTAATTTAATTTTTATGGGACATATTTGCTCATATAATCAAATTTATAAAATAATTTATTGGCTTTCAAGCTGACCTACTGCATTATCCAAGTGTGATTAATTTTCTACATATATGTGAATTTTCCATGTTCCCTCATTCCTTATTTCTAATTTCATAACATGTGATCTGAAAAACTGTTTTATATGGTTTAAATTTTCCTAATTTGTTAGAATTTATTGTGTGTCCTGCCTTGTGATAATTCTGAGGACCGGTCTATGTATGCTACAAAGAATATGTATTGTTACTATTGCATGAGTCTATGCATGCTTCTTAGATCCATTTTGGTCCATGGAATTGGTACACTTGTGTCTCCTTACTAACTTTATGCCTAGATTGTCTATCCATTGTTGAAAATAGGGAAGGATAATCTCCTGCTACTATTTTATCATTATGTATTGCTACTTCCATCTCTGCTATGTTTAATTATTCCAACTGCATTTACCTTTATAACTGTTATATCCTCTTAAAGAATTTATCATTATGTAATAGCTTCATAAAAAATAGATTTTCAAGCAGATTCAATTCCTCAGTACCCATGTAAAGCCTCTGATGTACAAGATGGCACATCACCTGGAGTTCCTTTGCTGTGTCTGGAGGCCCTGACATGCCCATTCTCTCCTACATATATCTGCCTCTGTCTCTCTCCCTTTCAAATAAATAAAAAATCTTTTTTAAAGAACTTCTGCGCTGTGCAATAAAAAATTAGCAGAATAAAGATACGATCTTTCTTTTAATTTTTTTTAAAATTCTATTTATTTGCAATTAGAGAGAAAGAAAAGAGAGAAGCAGACAGAGAGAGAACGGGCACACCAGGGCCTTGAGCCACTGCAAACGAACTCTAGATGCATGTGCTCCTTGTGCACCTGGCTTTACATAGGTCCTGGGGAATTGAACCTGGGTCCTTTGGCTTCATAGGCAACTGCCTTAACTGCTAAGCCATCTCTCCAGCCCTAAAGGTATTATCTTTAAAGAAGAAACTACTTGAAAATCTGATAGAGTAATTATCTAAAATATAAAATGAACTCAAACTACTAGGTAAAAAGAAAAATAATGTGTTAAAATAGACAAAGGATTGTAGGTGTAGCTCAATGAAAAATGCTTGTACTCAATGATTTTGATACATACCAAGAAGCATAGTGCTTACATAATACATACACATGTGTGCGTGTGCACACACACGCACACACAAATGGACAGAAAGAACAAGTGAGCTGAGCAGATAATTCTCAAAATGAGACATACAGAAGGCCAAAGCGTATAGAAAAACACACACTCATTAATCATCAAGAAAACACAATTCAAAATGGCAATGAGATTTCATCTTGTAACTTGTTAGAATGGTTATCAAAAAGACACCAAGTGTTGGAAAGAATGCCAGAAAAAGGAAATTTTGCACAATAGTTATTAAGAATGTCAACTGGTCAAGCCATTATAGAAAACAGAACAAGTTCCTCAAAAACTCAGCAACAGAACTACAATTTCATCAGGCAATCACACTTGTAGGTATATCTTAAAGAAATAAAATCATACTGTAGAGATATCTGCACTTGTTACTTGCAACATTATTCATAATAGCGAAGATATGCAACAAACCAAAGTGTCAATCAAATGCTGAATGGACAAAGGAAATATGCCACACATATGCACGCACAGGTGACTGCATAAGATGTAATACCAGTCAAACTTTAAAAAAAAAAACCTTAAAAAAGACAAAAACATCTGCATTCATAACAACATGGCTAAACCTTGAAGACCTCATACAAAGTATAAGATGCATATTCTACTAGCTCTCTTCTACATGGAATCTTTTCTTAAAATGTAAGCTCAGAAAAACAGAATATAATGGTGGTTCCCAGGGACTAAGGGACAGAAACTGTCTTCCTTGATACCACTCTACAAGTTATTACACTCAATAAGGGGAGGAGGAACCCATACAGCAAAGCCCCATAAAAAGTGGAGAAAGTATAACCCTAAAACCATGGGCACAGAATGATAAATCTCAGGGCCAGAATTTGGTTCACCCCCATAGTGAACTGTTGGTCAGGGAGTAAGAAGGTCCACAAAATAATATAGGCCATTTCCAAAACACTTGACTACATGCATGAGTTAACAGATAAGTCCCTATTGCTGGCCTCATAGCGCTAGAAAGTGCTAAGAGAGTGGCTAGAGAATAATAGTTGCCAACAGATTGAAAAAGCTAGAGATCCTTCCAAATACAAAATCAACCAGCCAAGTAGAAGTACACATGTGTGCAACAGTGGCACACAGTTGATGTAGGTAAACAACTGCTCATGGTTTGGACATGAGAACTGCAAAGTGAAGGAGAACTGATATCTAGCTGTGGTAACCAGGTGATTCCCTAGGACAGGAAAGCAATAAACTCCAGAACTAAGAAGACTGGATATACACATCAATGTATCTCACTGATAAATAGATTTATTCCCTTTAATTCAAACTGCTCTCACTTTGGATTGGAGAATCTGTTCTAACTTACAGATGGTGAAAAATATTGGGCAGAACCAGGTTATATTAATATATCAATAGATAGCTGATTGCATTTCATGAGATGGGTCAGCTCCACCACATCTTCCCGGGCATTGAAGTCATTACAGAGGAAGTGGTGACAATACTACTTTTGAGGCTAGCCTAAAAAACCAGTACCAGGTAAGTGACTACAGACACTGTAATCACTCAAAGCTCACCAAAACAGAGATCCAGAGGCTACAGAGAAAATAACACTAAGTCAAATTTCTTTCTAGATCTCTTTCTTGTGTGTCAAGGCTCAGGGAACATTGTGGAAGAGGGAGTGGAAAGATTGTAAGAGCCTCAGGATGGGTGAGAATAACCTTTGGCATTGTACCCTTCCTCCTGTGGAGATGGACTGAGGCCTCTTGGTCCCCACAACAAATCTATACACACACACACACACACACACACACACACACACACACACACATATCCTAAAAACATCATATTGTACTCCATAAAAATGCACACTTTCATATTGTTAGCTGTGCCTTAATAAATCTGGAATAACAACTCCATTTTAAGTATATAAAATCTTATCTTTCTATTAACATTAAATGTAAGTAGAATGTATAAAAGCAGGACTGTCTCACAGAGGTAAATTCAATAAATCAAAAGCAAAAATACAAATTAAGAGAAAGTTTGCCTCCCCTTCATTCACCGGCCACACTCCAAGTCTGTAATCCTGCTATATGTCACATCCCTCTTCCTCCAACTTTCCCCTCATTGTGAGTTATCATTATGTCTTGAATGAAAAATAAGTGTTCAGTAGTATCATTAACAAGAGGTTGAAAAGAAAATAATCATTTCTTTTTACCAGCATCATTTTGATCAGAGTCTAAAAGACAAATTTAGATTACTTCAAGTGTTATAATGAATATATTCCATGATTTTATTTAAACTTTAGGTTTCTTAACCTTCCATACATATGCCTACAATTACAGGCATTTGTTAGAGTATTTCTTTTTTATGAGGTTATGGATATACTCAGTATGTAAACACCACATGTTGGTACCATCCTTTCCCTCATCCCTATACTCCCTCCAAAGGAACCCCCCTCGTTGAAGATGCCTATAATCCCCATGGGATTGTGGGTCATACATTGTGAAGGCAGCTGTCAGTTATGAGGAAGAAGCAATGTCTCTGTGCATAATGTCCCAACTTGTGGCTCTAACAATCTTTCTACCCTCTTTTCCACGAAATTCCCTGAGCCATGTTGGCTCATTTTAAGACTACATCAGTGATGGGCTCTTACAAGCTTCTGTATCTCTTGTTTGGTAGGAGTTGAGTGCCCTCAGTGTCTATCTCCTTCACCCTTGTGCTGATATCAGGTCCACCAAGAAAGCAGCACTCTTGTAGAGCATTTCGTTAATTACTATTGAATTTCAGAATTTTATTGCTAAATCTAACCTTTTTCTAGTAGGTTTTTTTCATTACATAACAAACGCTTTTAAGAGTTTCACACAATAGAAAAATACTATAACTGACATAATACTATCAATTACCAAGCAAGTTATAAACACCAACTATTTTAACCATTTCTTATGTTATGTTGCAATTTCTAGGTTTTATGCCTTCATTTTTACATAGAAACTTCTAAGAATCTGCATTATCCATAGGAGAAACGTCATTAGATGTCTGCTTTAAAATGTTAAAATATGTAGCAGGGCTTCAGAAGAGTAAAAACCAGGCTGAAGCTAATAAAAGATGAAGGATGTGAACATATTACTAGCAATATATATTGTATATTTTAATACATATAAAAGGAGGTATTTCCTTGTGTCTTTACATCTGAAATACTAGAATTCTCCAGTGAGTCCAATTTGTAAAATCCCAAAGGGAAATAAATATCTTATGAAGTGGTTGGGGAGGTGACATACCAGGTGTCTAGATAACTAGTCTTGCTGTGGTACCTGAGGCACTGACTTGCCCTCTACAAACTTCAGTATTTTTAAGTTTATCATCAGGACAACTGCATTAAGCTATGAGGTCCTTTGATGGACCTCTCCTAAGGCCTTTTGGTGCATAAGTAGGCATACAATTTTTTTTTTTTCTGGAAAAAGGTTCCTTTGCTTGTTTTAGATTGCCAGTTAGCTCAGAAGTTAAGATAAAGTTGTTTCCATACAAGTATCTGAGGAGTATCTTAAATTTTCAGACGTAACAAAGTTACAAATAGAATCATTATTTCAAATGATAAGAAATCATCAAATATATCTGACACAAATAAAATTATTCAAAAGCATGTTCTACACAGAGGAGAATAGCTATGCTCTGACAAATGATATAGTCAAAAGTTGTGTGTAGCCCTTCTCCAGACATGCAGTCCAGTTTGCCCATAATTAATACCAGTTGCTTCAGACATTGTAACTGCATTTTGGAAAATTAAATATACCCAAGGTTTCTAGTCATGCTTTTCCAGTATCATAGTTTTGGTGAGACATCAAGATTGTTCTGCTACTGTGGGGGATGTGAGGTAGAGGATAATCCAGAAGAATCCACCCACAAATAAAAGATCCTCTTTCAATTTTCAGATGTCTACGCCAAAGCCATAATGATTAAGTCTTTAGAATAGTTGCATGCTTTTATAGCATAATATATTTAAAATAAAAGATTCATAAAAATCACTGTGTTTATTCCTACTTTTCTCCTCTCTAGTACTGCTGAAACTCTCCTAGATATATATCAATATCAGTGAACAAAGTGAATGTGTTACACTTTCATAGTGTCTACATTCTAGAAAAGGAAAAAACAACACACAAAAAAGTACATTTCGGGCTGGAGAGATGGCTTAGCGGTTAAGCGCTTGCCTGTGAAGCCTAAGGACCCCGGTTCGAGGCTTGGTTCCCCAGGTCCCACATTAGCCAGATGCACAAGGGGGCGCACGCGTCTGGAGTTCATTTGCAGTGGCTGGAAGCCCTGGCACGCCCATTCTATCTCTCTCCCTCTATCTGTCTTTCTCTCTGTGTCTGTCGCTCTCAAATAAATAAATAAATAAACAAACAAACAAACCTAAAAAAAAAGTACATTTCTATTTTTAAAGGTAATAAAACTTTGGCAAACAAAAGGGAAACAGAGTAAGATGACCACAGGTGAGAAAAATGGTTCCAATTTTAAATAAGAAGAGGCACACCTTACCCGGAAGGTCGTCATTTAACAAACACCCAAGCAAATGAGAGACTGAAAGCCTAGTCTATGCTGTAGGGCAAGTCTTCTCCACTGCAAGGAGTGGTCAGAGCAATGACTCTTTAATTTACTCAAGGAAAGGAAGAAAAATAAAAACATTGCGACAGAAACAAAGCAACAACCATTCTGCTGTTATGCTTGTGAAATTTGGAAATTTTCATCTTGCTGTTAGTACATTATATTCTTGTCCTTTTATATTTAATATAGAGGTTATAAGACATGTTTTTGTCCCTAAATTTCCACATTTATCAAGAAATAAAAAGTTAAAATTCTGAAGTTTAAGAATCACCACAAACCATGATCTCTGATTGATAGGCACTTTAAGTCTAATAATATATTTGGTAACAAGTTGTTATGTCACATCCAAATCTGCCATTTAATAGGAGATGATATAACTATGTAGGAATCAAATAAAAAGTCTTCGCTTTGGAAATTCAAACATTAGGAACAAAGACATCTATTATTCTAATACAGAGAAATTCCAAGATTTACAGTTAGCATGCAAGCATCCATTCTTTCTGAAATGTCGCTGCTCCTTTTGGCATTTATTATATTGTTCATTTCAGTAGCTTTCTTCCACAAATTAAAACAATCAGTGTTATTATTAAGTATTCATGGAATTTGGGGGATTGATAGTACATAAAAATAAGACCCACAGAAAAGTAGTAATTTTTTTTTTGAGGGGGAGATTAGGCATTTAGGCGTTCCTTCCTTATAGTAGACACCTTATTGCCTTTTGAATCACATGAAGATGAACTATGACCTTGAGAGCTTATAAGTTTAACATCAAGTATGGGCAATCATACCTTGCCCATCTGATCCTTTTTGACAAAGCCAGTGGCAGCTGCAATGTTCCCTGCTCCCTCCACTGTCTTCTGGGCTACTGCTGTCACACCAGTCACCACTGCCCCTCCGACATTTGTCACTTGCTCTTTGGTCTTCTCAGCCACTGCAGTACATCAAGAAGAAAAACAGATTAAAAGATTGGGAGGTGACAATTTAAAGAGTGGCATGTCCATTAGCTGTCAACTTTCAGAAGAAAATTTGCATATCCCATAGACAGTATAAGGGCAGAGGAAACAAAAATAACCAGGGATTCCAAGTGACATGCTTCAGGCAAACACTAAATCTTTGGTTAGATATTGTGTTGTAATTGAAGAAATAATAAAAGGTGCTTACAGTTAAATCATGCTTACTGTCAAAACATGCAGATATAGCCCTGAGAGATTTTGGCTTAATTTATATTGAGAAAAGCATTCAGAGAGCAGTGCTTACAGGTGCAGTTACCACTAGAAGTCGTGGCAGGTTTATTTCATTCTGTCAATTTCAATGTCAAATATTTGGTCTTACACATCAAGCTTCTTTCCACTATGCCTTCTAAGTAAACACAAACTACTTACAGACTTAGGATCCCTGAAATGTGAAAATTCAAACTTCAAAATACTCCAAAATCCATAGCTTATAAGCATAACATGTTGCCACAAATGGAAAATTCTACATTATGAAACTCTTTTGTGCTGAAATTCATTTTAAAATATCAGATGAAATTGCTTCCAGGCTATATGGATAAGGCAAGTAAAACATGTGTTCCATCCTCAAGATACCTTATTATGCATGTGCAAATATTCCAAACTTTCAAACTTGAAATCTGTAATTGGCCTAAGCAGTTCAACTAATGGATTATGTTTGCACTAACAAGTGTTCTTCATACATTTTAGAAATAATCAATAGAAGAAGGGATGATTGATCATTTTATGAAGATAAACAGAATGATCCTTTATAAGATTGATTTTCATTCATTTTGATGGGAAGAAGATAGACTTTTAGCTAAGTATGAACTAATGAAGATATTTATTGAGCATACTAGAAACTTATTTCCATAAAATGATATGTTGATACAATATGAGGTTTCTCTTTTTTTTTTTTTCTTTTTTGGTTTTTCAAGGTAGGGTCTCACTCTAACCCAGGCTGACCTGGAATTCACTATGGAGTCTCAGGGTGGCCTCGAACTCACAGCAATCCTCCTACCTCTGCCTCCCAAGTGCTAGGATTAAAGGCGTGCGCCATCATGCCCAGCTCAAGGTTTCTCTTTTAAATCCACTCCAAAACATCCTAGAACCATATCTAATTGTAGACTTAATCTTTGTATATTTCCATGAAAGTACATAAAGGAAACTCTTAGTAAAAGGACAGTTTGTGACAATTAACTCTGCAGGTGTATGCCAATTCAGTAAAGGATATGAGATTCTGTTCTTATGATCAAACAACCTCTCTGCATCTAAATATCTGTAACCTGTGCTCATAAAATTGAGGTCTCTGTTGCCACAATTCATAACCACAACCTCATAAGAAATACCTGCAATCCCACTGAAGAGCATCCCCAATAGAATGGGGGCAGGAATGAGGGATAAAACAGTACCAACACATGATGTATTCATATGAAATATGTTGTAGATGATAATAATAATAATAAATACTATTCAAAAAGTAAGAAACAAAACTGAGGTCTCACATCCTTATCCCCAGCTGTATCATGTTTGCATCTTCATTTACCTCACAAACTCGTCCTTTGCTTTAAGCTCAGGTTTCAAAGATATGTGCATTTGAGGAATCTTCTTCCTAGCCAGCTGTTCTAAGCAGAGACATTTTCTCTCTATGCCTCATGGGCTTAGCCTGAGGAACCCAAGAAGAGGAATAAAGCACAAGAGCTGCTAAGCACACACTGCTAACATGACTATGGCATACTATTTCATCACCAGCAGGAGGGGCCAATACTTAAGTGAAAGTATACAAAGCAATTGTTTTAGTTTAGATGGCATGTAAGGATGTGAAACTTGTTCCCCAGATTGAGCAGTGCAGAAATCCAGAAAGTCATTCAGCCTGAAACCAAAGTGCGCATCAGATGTTTCTGTGCAGTTATAAACCTACGGGTCTACTAATGTCTGGTGCTAACATAGAGACTGGGTGGAAGCTTCCTACAGAGAAGTGGCTATTCACTTTTTAGGTTTTATTCCAAGGCCAGGAAAAGGCTGCACTAGCAGTTTTTGGTGTTTTTTTTTTTTTTTTTTTTTTTAATTTTTAAACATCCTAGAATGTTGAATGTTTTTCCAATACTGAATTATGTGTTTCAAATTGTCATTTTTTTCTCTTCCAACAAGATGGATATACAGTCTTGTGAGAAATAAGCATTTTGTTATCAGAGAATCTCAAAGGAAGACAAATACTGGTTTTGAATATTTATAGACACATGACTGTTAGCCATGACTACACTATGAGGATAAGTGCTTATATATGTATAAACTTTAAACCATTGTGTTTGATGTATGTAAGCCATACAATGAAAACCCCTTGATCACAAAGTCACCGTGTTATTATATTTTTTATTTTTATTTGAGACAGAGAGAGTGAAAGAAAAAGTGAATGGGTGGGACCTGGCCTCTGGCCACTACAAACAAACTCCAGACACATGCACCACCTTGTGCATCTGGCTTATGTGGAACCTGGAGAATTGAACCTGTGTCCTTAGGCTTCTCAGGCAAGCACCTTAACTGCTAAGCCATCTCTCCAGCCTGCACTGTGTTATTATTATAACACTCAGTAAATTTCTCACATTATAAAATGATAGCATATGGGAAGCAATAATGTATATAAAAATGTTTCTCATGGACCAAGGTGGCCAAGTGGATAAGTCAATGGACTGCTTAAAAAATATTTCTGTGGCAAAATGGCCTGGATATCCATGACCTCCCAGTGCCTGGTACTGCCTACACAGGACCCTCATAATAGGAGGAAAAGATGATGACATCAAAGTAAAAAAAAGACTAATTGAGAGGGGGGAGGGGATACAAGAGAGTGGAGTCGTGAAGGGGAACTTGGGGGGGGGTTATCTTGGTTTTTTGTTTATAATTATGGAAGTTATCAATAAAAAAACACTCCCAATTTAAGACACCTAAAAAATATATATATTTCTGTGGAATGAGATTCCCCCTTTTTAGGCATCACTGACATTGTGCAATAAGAATGAAAAGTACAAACTCATTTGTACTTGTCTTATTTTTTTAAGGCAAAAGACCTTATAAAACAGGATAAAAAGGATATTTTCCTCCCAACTAGTAGATGCTATGATATTCAGAACTCATGTTTGTCCCAATATGCCAGCCCTGCCCATTGGGAACATACAGTTCCATCTGGCCAGAAGCCTATATCCCACTCCTATTTACTCAGCACACAGAACTGCATTGTAAAATCCCAGCTCAAATGTCACATGTAAAAGACCTCTATTCCCAGCAACTGTCTTTCTTCTTCTCCCTGTGTTCCCATACAGCTTTAGATATATTACTGCTACTGAGCTTTTCCAAAAAATTACTGTTTATCGGTATGTCTACTGTTTCTACCCATTATTTCTTTAAAATCAGGGGCCCTGTTATACTTTTCTCACGTAATCTCTTGATTGATATTGGATAACACAAAAATGTTCTTAATGCCTATCTTTAATATGCAAATTAAATTCAATGAATTTATGTTTGGTTTAATTTATTGCAGATAAAATTTCATGGCTGAGGAGATGACACAGAGGTTAAAAGCACTTGCTTACACAGCTTTATGGCCTGGGTTTGATTTCCCAGCGTTCATGTAAAGCCAGATGCACAAAGTGGTGTTTGCATCTAGAGTTTGAGTTCCTTTACTACAGCAAGATACCCTAGTGAGCCCTTATCCTCCCATCTCACTCTCTCTCTTTCTCTTTATAAAACATTTTTTAAGAAAATAAATTATAAAAAATAGAACACCAACTTTTAGAATAGTGTACATTTAGTAACAGAATGACCAAAGTAAAAATGCCTAGCTTTGAATTGGTATACAAATGATAGATGTGAGGAAATAAATTTCAAATAATTTATGGACATCAAACCATATTGAAAATTACTTCTATTCATTGTGATATAATCAAGTTTTGTTTATAAGGATCAAAGTCATCAGAAAATCTCCAATGTTAGAATTTCTATATACTATAACTGTATAAAATATGCAAATTATCTTAAATCACAATTTTATTTTTAATCATCTTCAAAGACTTATTTTTCAGTACATCTAATGAAATGTGTTCTCTTACTATTACAAAATTGGAACTAAAATAATAATTTTGAGGTCAAAAATCCAAAATTAAGGGAAATAAGAGATAGTAATTGGAGAAGAATAAAATCAAAATAAATTATATAAATGCATGAAAGTCCATTTTTTCCATGTTCTAACTTGAAATTATCTAAGACTTTTCCTTGTATTTTATATGTAGAAACTTATAATGAGTTTCTTGGCTTATATTTCTGAAAAAGCAGTTAATGAATTGAGTCTTTGGAAAGTTAACATTAATGGATTATTTTATACAGTACAAGATAGGGTCTTGCTTCCTTTTGTAAATATTAGTACAATAATGAATAATAAATACCTACTGTGTATCATCAACAACTCTACTCACATATTGAGGTAATTATGACAAACATTTATTCTCACAATTGGAATTTGGGTTTTTATATTAAACCATCCTACTCAACAAATTAAGTAATTTATTTCTTTTCTCTGGGAGAGGAATGCTACTGACTGCAATCTATTTCTGCTACTGCATTTTATTCATAGCCAGACTAATTTTGACAATGTTTTTGATGTTATATAACTGTCATGGTTGTTAACTGGTTCAGCCACTGTACCTATTGTGCCTAGTAGCATCTCTTTGTGCATTTTGAAACACTAGTTTTATTTGACCCTGTCACACTGAAACAAAGCCATAGTACTGAAATTAGTTTCAAAGCTACTAGTTTATCAATTAGCTTTATATCTATGAGACACAAGTTTCTTTGCTAGTAGGAATCTCAGATTATTTAATATGCCAAAGGAAAATATAGTATGCAATGTTTCCCAACATTAAAAAACCATAGGACATAAGCTTGTGGATTATTATTCTTCAGGAAAAAGGTTTGTAAGATGTTGCTTATGCACAAACTTCAGCCTCTATCTCTCTTACAAACACAGAACATCATGTGCATGTGCGCGCACACACACACACACACACACACACACACAATATTCAGGGGAAAACTTAACATTTCCAAACTCGTCAACAAATGCCCCTATTGCCAACCCTTTTAGCCTTTGTTATAGATGCCCTTTAACTTTTAGTGCAGAACTTGAAACCTTGACACTTGTTATCTGATTTAATGGCTTCTTCCCCAATTATCAACTATAGAACACCAATAATTTTGGTTCACCTCTGCATAGACATGACCATGTGTCTAATATACAGTTCTAATTAAAATCATACTTAATACCATCTTAATAACAGCCCTTAGAAATTTATACAGCCCATTTATTTTGTCTGTATTTCATACTAGATTACAAGAGAACAAGTGAACAAAACATTGTTAATTTCTAACCAAATCAGTTTCTATTGAGTTCTTTCATTTCTATAGTCTCATTCTTTTTCAGATGTAGGTATTGAGAAGATACACAAAGTCTTTTTCTTCACTATCTGTCAAAATGTTACTCAGGAAAAGTCCACTGCAAAGAAATAATAAGTCAGACTTGTTAAATATTAAGTGCTTGCTGCTAGGTTCTAGGTCTTTGTGTGCATCAATTCTCCTGATTCTTCACAGATGAGAAAACTAAATCAAGTAAAGGTCAGGGCCCTTGTATACAGCCACATAGCAACAAGAAATGAGCAGAAATTTGAATGAAGGTCTGGCTCCACTCATAACCACAACACTGCTGTTGTAGCATTTCATTTATCTTCTTTCTATTTTGTAACTTAACAATAGTAAGATCTTAATTTTATGAGAATCTATTATGGTTAATGCTTCCTGATCATATGAAATTTTGATTCTTGTTTTGGGACAGTTACAAGGGAAGTATGATGGACTTAAATTATGAAGTTCGACTGGAGTGAGGCTGTGGGCTAATTTGCTACATTTTTATTCCCCTTTGAGGTTTCTGTTTGTATTACTTGATTCCTCATCTTCTGCTCCATCATCACAACTATCATTTTCATCCCAGTTTTTTTTTTTTAATGGCAAATCTTATTATATGTGCATTCAAATTCTTAGTAAAACCTAGCCAAGTAGAAGTAAACAGCACCAACAATTTTGATATCTTCTTGGACAAGTGTTTTCTAAAGTGAATTCTTAACCAAAAAGGAAATATTATAATCACTATAGCTTAATGACAGAAGATTTTAATGTACACAACAGAAAAAGTTATTGCAATCTTTTAAAAATAGCTATCATTGCATTTTATTCATTGTGGAAGTTTCCTTAGTTTTCTTTAATCCAAATACTCAAATGTCCAACTACTATGATTAATGATGGTTGACTAATTTAAAACATACTTGTAAATTAAATATATGTATTATTCATCTGTAATATATTATATAATATATTCATCTGTAAATATATGTATTATTCATTTGTAATTCAGATTTATCTATTTCAAAATGTTTCATATATAAAAGTTCAAATGAAACCAGTGCACCAGGTGTAGTGATGCATGCCTGCAATCCTGGCACCTGGGAGGTTGAGGCAGCAGGTAGTCTAGACTAGCAGCAAGATTTTATCTTAAAACAATTAATTAGTCAAACAAGGTCAATGTACAGACGTGACAACTGCACTGTGAATTCTCAGTGCTCCGTCTATGTTGCTCACTGGGTATTGTGAATGTCATCCTTGCATATAAACCTCATGAAACTTACCTGTTGTCACGCCATGAACCACTCCCTCCTTCGTTTTGGAGCCTATAAGAACAAAGAAATTCAAGTCATCAGTCTCAAAATATTCTTAGATTTCTGGATAGCCAGTTTAAAAAAAAAAAAAACTCAATCTTTGAAAGCCTATGTAAAATGATATCCTACAGGAACTAAGAAAAAGAAATACACCAAAAGCTACAAATCCAGGAGATCTAGTAACCATAACAATAATGGAAGCAAACAAGATAACCAAAGGGCCTATCCAATTAGGATTTTAGGAGGAAAGGAAGGATGAAAGATTAATGTGTAGCAAGTTGTGTCATACAACAGTCCCGTGTGTTGTGGGCACGACAGGGCATTTACAGATCACAACTGTGCCTGGGATAGCTCAAAAAGCTACAAAGGAAGCCCGCCATGGTGGCACACACCTTTAATCCCAGCATCAGGGATGTAGAGGTAGGAAGACTGCTGTGAGTTTGAACCTACCCTGAGACTACATAGTGAATTCCAGGTCGGCCTGGGCTAGAGGGAGACCGTACCTCAAAAACCAAAACAAAAAGCACAAATGAGTGTTTGGTCATAAAGAATGAGGAGTGTTTGTGGAGACAGACCTGTGTTTTTAACCTAATTACACAGTGTATACATGTATCAGAATATCACATAGTGCCCCACTAATACACTTCTGTGTCTAGGTATCACTTAAAATGAACTTAGAGAAAAAAATATATTAGCACAAAATGATCACAATTGCTATGCACTTCACATTTCAGCTTAGACAGGGAGACAAGTGAGATAACACTGAGGTTCGGTGAGAATATCCTGGGTTTAGAATAGCAGGCAGTGTAAAAGCACAGCACAATGGAGGAATTGGTTAAGCTATGGACCACCAGCAGAAGGGAAAAAGACAAAAGGTACTACTATCTGTTCAACACCTACTGTGTAACAGGCTCATTAGAGTTCAGTTCAGTGAAGCTTTCTAGCATCCATTTAATATATATTATGTCACATATATGAAGAAATTAAAAAGCATTGTTAAGAGACTTGGCTACCATGAACATGTAATAGTAGGCTACAACCACATGGGTCTTCATGTAAAATAACAATTTTCTCCATACTCTGACTTAATGGTAAAACTGTAAACAAATAGATATTTAAAAATAAATGGCAAGGATGTGGGGAACAGAAACCCTTATTTACTCTGGTGGCAGTGCAAACTTGTATAACCACTATGGAAATCAATATGGAGACTCTTAAAAAAGATGAGAATTGAGGTACCAACTAACTCATCCATTCCTGTACTGGGTATCTACCTTAAAGGCTCCACTCTTATCTGCAGAAATATTTGCTCAATTATATTTTAGCTGCTCAGTACACAATAGCTAAAAACTGTAAGCAATCCATGTCTATTATTTAATGAATGGATAATAAAGATGTGGTACATATATACAATGAAATTCTACTCAGTACTGAGGAAAAGTGATATATTTGTAGTAAAATGGACAGACATAGATCAGATCATACTAAGTGAACTCTCACAAGCATAGAAAGACAAACACCACATGTACTCTCTCATTTGCAGTTCCTACACAGGAATAGCATGAGTTGCAGACATACTGTTAGTCAACTGAAGGACAGACAAAAGGGATGGAAGAGTTTGTGGTGAATGGGGAATGGGAAGGAGAGGGAATATATATACACCAAATCCAAAATGAACTGGTACCATAGAAACCTTTGTCTGGATAACAGAATAAAAGATACAACCTTCAATAGGAGCATGGAAGGATCATCTGGTAAGAAGGGCCCTGGAGATGGCAGGATAAAGCCTAACCCTAAAATATTGGGCCCTGGCCTACAATTCCTAGTACCAGAAACTGGTTATAATCCACATTGAGATGCTGTCCCAAGAGACCTATGAGGTCTCCAAAATAAGACATACTTCTATCAAATCACTTGGTTACTCACCTGAGGTAAAAGGTAAGACCCTATTGCTGAAAACACCACATGGTGCTGACGCTGAATATAGAGAGATCCAGCTGAAGCTGAAAAGAGGTCAGTTCCCAGATGGTTATCTCATACAGTGCTAAAAAGAGCTACATGAGCTGCTGGGGGAAAATGGCCAACAATGTCTTAAGCAAGCAGGGAACACTAATATATGAAACCAACCTAACAAGATGTACACATCTGTGCAATAGTGGCACACATTCTAGTTGGGTAACCAATGACTAATTGCCTATGAGATCCACCCAGTGAAAAGGAACCCATGACTGGAAGTAGGAACCAAGTCAGAACCCTATGGACACTAAGATAATGAACTCCAATGGAAACTTCTACTAGCTTTTATCCAAAAGTGAGGCTACACCCATCAAAATCTCTCTAAGATACCAATACTTATCCTCTTTAACCTATCTTGATCTCACTCTCTACTGGAGAATCTATTTTGATTTTCAGGAAGCAGTGAGAACTGAGGACAATGATCATCTACAAAAAAGACAAGAATAGATAGCTGATTCCTTGAGAGGAGATGAACCACCCCTCTCACAGTAGCCAGGGCCCAGGTGAAACCACAGAGGAACTGGTGAGATAAGCAAGTGTGCTGCTTCCATGCAGAGCCTGATATCTTGGACAGTGTGATGCACACAGGCATGAGAATAGTCAAAACATATCAAAGCAGAAATCAGAAGTTGCTGAAAACTCAACACTAAAGTAGAATTAAAACACACCCACAAAGGCTCAGGAACATTTTCAGAAAAAGGGATGGAAAGAATCTAAGAACCGAAGGGTGGAAAGGAATATCCAGAGACATAGCCCTCCCCACAGTGATAGACTTCTGCTCTCACAACTCATAACTCACAACCCCATTGTGGATACCAGCAATCCCACTAAGGAGGTGGGGTGGAGGCAGGGAGGAGAGAAATGATGGACTAACATATGATGTGTCCACACAAAGTTTCTATTTAATAAAAAATAACTCATTAATCATTATCATCATACAAATGTTAAATTTTTCAGTATAATTCACATACTTTGTTAAGTAAGTGATCTGTGGAACTTTGAAAGTCATTTGAAAAACTCAATTGTGGTTATATATCAGATTTTATTTTGACATGCTTCCACTGATAAGCACCTAGGCTGTTTCTGCAACTTGATGAGAAAAATACCACAATAAATATGGGTATGCAGGCATGTCCTTAATATGCTGATTTTGATTCTTGGGGTATATACACAGAAGTGGCACAGCTGGACCACAACAATATCCTATGGTTGTTTTTGTTTTTCAATCCCCTCTTACTGATTTTCATAATTGAGGTTTACTTGGCCATAAAGAAGAAAGGGATTATGCTGTTTGTAGGAAGTGGATGGTCCCAAGATCATGCTGTTAAGTGAAACAGACCAGTCCTACAAAGACAAGCATGGCAATTACTCCCTCATATGTAAAATGCAGGCCAAAAGAGACAGACATGAAGTAAAAGGAGACTACTGGAGATACGGAAAAGGAAGGGAGAATGAAGAAGAGGGAGAATGAGTAACAGAGGAGTAAATATAATCAAAATACATTATATATGCAGGTATGCAAAAGTAACAATGAAATCAATTACTTTGTCCAATAATATACTAATCAACACTTCTGGATACAAGCTATCATATAGTCTGGAGATGTCTGTGGTAAAGAATTTTTTTCTGCATGTGATCCCCTGTTCTACTAAGAAAGAAAAGGAGAGAGAGGACAAGAAGGTATATAAGGCAGGAGGTAACAACCCTTTAATTAAAACAACTCTACCAACCAATAAACAGAATATAATAAAGATTAAAAGGAAATAAGGACATAAATACTGAGAAATTTAAGCCTATATGTGGATATTAAGAGTGACCAATCTTTACTTTAAAAATAAGTTTTTTAAAAAAAATTGTTAAATATGTTAGAAATATGGCCTGAAGATATATCTTAGCAGTTAAAGCACTTGCTTTCAAAGCCAAAAGACTCAGGTTCGATTCCCCAGGACCCACATAAGCCATTTGCACAAGGTAGTGCATGCATCTGGAGTTTGTTTACAGTGGCTGGATGCCCTGATGTGCCCATTCTCTTTCTCTCTCACTCTCTCAGTCTCTCTGCCCCCCCTCAAATAAAAACTAAAATAAATTGTAAAATTATCTCTCTCTCTCTCTCTCTCTCTCTCTCTCTCTCTCTCTCTCTCTCTCTGTGTGTGTGTGTGTGTGTGTGTGTGTGTGTGTATAGTAGGAAAAGTTTTTTACAGGTAAACAATCTGTAACAGCCTAGTCAGTGAGAATACTACTTAAAAAATACTTTATTGATCCTTGAGACTGAATATTCAGTAAATAGAATGTATAGATATCGGCATGTGAATGTGAGTTCTGGGGCTGAAGAGATGGCTCAGTTCCCCAGCCAGCCACCCACATAAGGCAGACACAAAACGTGGCACAAGGAACTGTAAAGATGGTTTAGCAGTTAAGGCTGCAAAGCCTAAGGACCCAGGTTCGATTACCCATTACCCAACGTGGTACATGTATCTGGAGTTCATTAACAGTGGCTAGAGACCCTGGTGTACCCATTCTCTCTCTCCCTCTCTCTCTCCCCCTCCCTCCCTTCCTCCCTCTTTCTCTCTTTCTGTCTCTCAAATAAATAAATAAAATTTTAAAAAGCATAAAGTGGCACAAGGATCTGATATTCACTGCAGCAGCAAGCAACTTCAGTGTGCCCCCCCCCCCATACACACACACATGGAAAGTAAGAAAGAGAAAGAAAGAAAGAAGAAAGAAAGAAAGAAAGAAAGAAAGAAAGAAAGAAAGAAAGAAAGAAAGAAAGATAGAGAGAAAGAAAGTAAGTAAGTAGAGGGAAGGAAGGAAGAAATTAATGAAGGAAATAAGGAGGAAGCAAAACTGTGAGCTCTTGATTCAATGTTTAGGTTTAAATCTTTACCATAAAATAACCAAATATACATCATTAGCTCAAATAATGATCAACGGAAATAATTCAAATAAAGTTCTTAGAACAGTGTTTAGCGCATAGCAAAGAATTAGTGGCAGCTAGTACTATTCTTGGTATATATTTCTGAAAGGATCTATATTTTAAAGCACAGACCAAATCAGACAGACCATATAAGACACGCTATACCATTTTTTAAAAAATTTTCTTTTAGTTTATTTATTTATTTGATAGAGAAAGAAGGTTTGAGAGAGAGAGAGAATGGGCCTGCCAGGGCCTCCAGCCACTGCAGGTGAACTCCAGACACATGGCCCCCTTGTGCATATGGCTAACGTGGATCCTTGGGGAATAGAACCTGGGTCCTTTGGCTTTGCAAGTAAATGCCTTAACTGCTAAGCCATCCCTCCAGCTCTCATACCATTTTTTTGTAAATATGCTATTCATGCATATTTCACAACAAAGGTCCTGCTGCAAGGTCCTGTAAGACTGTAAATGGGCAAGCTGGCCTGGAGCAGTGTAAGCAATCTGAATAATCAGTGGGGAAAGTATGAGCAATCAGGAAACGTGAAAGATTCTTTTCAGAATTTTAAAAGTGTTTGTCAAAATATTAAAAATCCTTAGTCATTTAAAAATAAGTAGGAAATGAAAAGTATTAGAACTAATACTTATTTTGCACACTATAAACTACTTTTTTCTTTGTAGAAATGGTTGGAATAGTTTAAATAGTATTTGCCTTCTTATTGCATAACTGCCAGTGTAAAGGGGAACTTAGAATTGTCATACACTTTTTAAAATTTGGGTCAATTTCCACAAGATTACTTATTGCATGTTCAGTGTCTTGAATTATCACCAATCTCTCAAAGATATTGTCACCAGATCTATCACTTTCTCCACATATGTTGATACATTTCCCTTCAGTAATCCCTTTGAACTACATTTATAATATCTAGTGTCTCTTGACTAGGCTAGTGACTACATTCCTATAATTGACTATTTCTTCTACAAATCATTTATTTCCAGCATTTTCTATTTCTCTTTTGTGCTTCATTTTCATCTTATTTGGTCAATATTTTTCTTGCTATGATGCATTTTTGTAAAGGATCACATGAATTTATTGCTAGGAGACAGACAACACATCTATAGGTGTTGCTGTCTATGAGAACTGTTTAACAGATGGAAAGTGACAAGTCACTGATAAACTCCGAAAGAAGTGATAATTTAGTCAGTGATTGTAATGGGCTTTGGTTATTTATGAGATGATTTGAGGGAATAGAGCTAGCAGTAAAATTTGTAATTGGGGTCTCCAGTAAGAGAGATTTAAATTGTGTTACATGGAGGCTAGTGCCATTCAATTAGGAATTTGTGTATACATAGAGAAATTATGTTGTATAGAAAAATGTTTCTAACCTAATCCTTTCATCCTCTCTTCCTGCAATCCAGATATTTCAAATATGATGGGCAACTAAATGTGTAGTGGCCATTCCCTGGCCTTTCCTTTGCTTCAACAGTACTTGAGAATGTGATGTTTGGTTAAATTATGGAATGTATTCTGAATCATATACATATCAACATCTTGATGTAATTGCTCTATCTCAAATGAATTGCCAGATTTTTGTTGTAATAATTATCAGTAGTCTATAATTATGATTAACCTTTAATTTGTGAGTAATCTCTAACTCATAGTCTATATAGTATCAATACTCTATATAATAACAATAAATATGTCTACATAACATCAATAAACCTATATGTGACAAGTGCCATGTGACAAGCAAGATGTAAAAGCTGAGGAACAGCAAAGGTGATGGCTTCTCTGGGCTGAGGTGGCCGTCCCCATTGAGTTGAAGTGTCCTAAGGGACCTAAGAAGGCCACACATAACAGCCGATAGTTGTGTGAACTCAGCAATGCAATCATTTCACATTGTTATTTTCTAAGTTGATTTGGTTAAGTATGCTGGAGCTTAAACAATTAGAAATGTTAGTTACCTTGTGACCATTGCTGCCTTTTGAGCAATGACACTAATAAAAGGGTTTGGATGATGATTTTCTTGAATTTATTGCTATAACACCTTGCATCATGTGAAGACAATCATTTTGCTGCTTTTGACTTGAGTTTCAATTTATAATTTCTGAGTCATGTTACGGATATTTTTGTGGATTAAACTGAGGTACAAAAAACTTCATACAATATCACTAAGTGAAAAAAACACTAAAAATATGGCACCTCTTCAGCTAGTTAAAAGGTGTACTGTTATGAAGGAATGAGATTACCTTTCTTAGACATTGTCTGCCAAACTTCCTCAGCTATAAGTGAAATTATAACATTTTCTAATTATTTCTAATCTTTCAAACTACTCATCAATAATAGATTTTGCAGTGAAAAGTGAAATGATTAGAATAAATAACATTGGCAAAGTAATTGTTCTGTTGAAGAGTTGTTTATTTGATTATAGCAATCATGGTTCCAAAACATGAAAATGTGCTCCACTACTCATATGTTCTATTTTATTGTGACAGTTTCACAAAAATTCTGCAAGGTAACTGCATTCTCATGAATTATATTTACAAATGAAGAAGTTTATGTGCAAACATGTCAAGTAATTTTCCTAAGGCACTGAAGGTAAGAAGTGATGTAGCGAGGCCTAAATTTATGCTTGGATGACAAAGTCATTCTTTCTCTTTTTTCTATAGAAAAGTGAGCCTGAGAGTTAGTCCCAGGTTTAGTAAAGTTTTACTGAAACACAGTCATACTAGGTATTGAATATGGTTGCTTCTATACTTCAATAGTAGAGTATTTGTGATAGACACCTTTTGTGAAAATATTTTAAACAAAAATTTTCCTAACATCTGAATTACACCTCTGTATCTTCACATGCCATTTTCCATCCTACATTCCATGTATGTCTTATGAATTATATGTTAAATATAATAATATACATTGAAAAATTTTAACATTAGACACAAAGACAAACTATATTTCTAATATAAAGCAATTAACAAAATAAGTCTTTGAAAATCAAATCATTTTATTTCCCCAAACTCAAATTTAATAATAAAAATATACATGTTCCACATGATAAAAATCAATCTGTTTCTTCAAAAAGAGAAATGCGCTAAATTAATATGCAATTTCTTCTATATTTGCTAAAAACAGTAGAGCAAATATTAGTATCCTAAATATTTAACTATATAGATATTAAGTCACTGAAATAAAAATAATATTCTCAAGCTTGTAATTATGAAAAACGTGGGAAAATTAAGGACGAAAGTAATCTGTAGATAACTGACTCTGAATTGCATATTAAATATATAATTCACATTTCACAAAACATGAAATTGCTCATGAATATTTTTACTTGTAATATTCAAGACTTTCTAAAAATATTTTGAGATAGATAAAGAATAAATCAACTGAACACTTTCATGAAGAATATGTCAAAACAATAAGAATCAACAAATGATGAGAAAAAAATTAACTAGATACATTCATGAAAATCATTGCAGTTATAAACTTTCCCTGTTAATCTATATTGGAGAGTTGGCAGACCATCCCTTCACTCCACAGGGCTTGGCATAGTGCCTGCATCATCTCTGCTACCTGATGATGAGGATATGTACATCCTTCACTGACTGTTTACCTTGGGCCTCCTGCCAGAGAATGTGGAAATATTCAGAGGAACAGAGAGAAGTGTGGGCAGTGTGTGTGTCCGTGAGTCCGTCCATGTGCATGGAGGCTGGAGGACGAATGTGAGCACATATGTGTCTTAAACTTCCATCACAGAACTTGAAGACCTTTATAAAGGAACAGCCAATTTATCACAGGACAGGACCCAGAAAAGAGGTCTACTTCAAGGTGGACACTTACGAAAGAAGGCTACTAGGGGTCAGTTTTGGGATATTAATTGCACCCTCATGCACCTCCTTGTACAGTCACCAGTATTGACCAAGTAATCCCAAAAAAGTAACTCTACCAAAATCAATTTAGCCTTTCCATTTCAGAACCAAAGTAGGCATAATTTTACACATCACAGGACCATATTAAAGCCTTACTTTGAAATCAGAATACAATACAATTAGCAAGTATTAGTCATAGTGAGAATTAAATAAATCCAATTCTCATGAATATTTTGCAGGGATTGTGTGTTTGAGACAGTTTCATGTAGCCCAGGCAGGCCTTAAACACTACATGTGGTTGAAGATCACCTTGAACTCTTGATTCTTTCAGCCTCTAGTTATCAAGTGTTAGGATTCTGTAGCGGTATATGCCACCCTGCCTAGCTCCATAAATCGTTTTGAGTTATAAGAATATGTGATCAATTATACACAGAAACATTAATTTGAAAATAAAATCCTAGGTTACAGCAAAATTAGATAACCTGAGAAAATAAAAATTATTCCCATTTTTTATCATGAGCAAAAATATACACATTCACCCACCTCATACTTGTGACTCAGTCCATCCTCCTGAGGAGTGATGAGATAAACGAATTAAGCAAGACACACCAACGTTTACTGACAAGCATCACCAAGCCATCAGTCAAGAGTCAAGATAAATGGCATTAGGTTAACCTACCTACATACAGAACTCCCTCTTTTGTCTTCCCTGCTGCTTCGGCCACACCCTGTTTGGTTTTTTCAGCAGCAGCCACAACCCCATCCTTGGCCTTTGAAAGTCCTTTCATGAATACATCCATGGCTAAAGATGTCCTTGGCACCACACTGAAGAACACCAAAAATGCATTGTTGAGGACATTGAAGTAATGGAAAACAACCTTTCACAACACCTAAAATGAAAGAGCAGGGAGAGGGGGAAGAAGCAGCAGTTGCTGCCTGGAGGATTTCCACTTTTAAGTGTACCCTCATTTCCACCTTTGGGCTTAGCAGGGTGTGTGTGTGTGTGTGTGTGTGTGTGTGTGTTGTCGTCGTCGTCGTCGTCTATGTTATTCATTTTGTTTTTATTTTTTAGTTTTTGCATTCAAATTTTAACATTGTCCACATATCCTGACGAGTAAGTCAAGCCAATTAAGGATGGGGATGGGTTAAGGGGAATCATCCGAGCTGTGATCACTGCATTTGAGAGGTGTAGTTGCATGAAAAGCTGCCCCCTTCAACTTCACTGGGTCCAAAGGTGACAGTGTAAGTTAGAAGCTTGTGCAGAAGAAAGATGCCAGGAATAAGAAAGGGTGTGAGAGGCTTAGAGTCCTGAGCATAATTCAATTGAGGAATGGGGTCTGGGGCTGATCCATCTTGAAGCAGGGAGGAAGAGAGCTACTCACCCCGTACAGCTGAACCACAAGCCCACAGTGAGCCTGAGAAGCTTGTTCTAATCCAGCTGGACCATCCGGCTCCAGCTTCCCCTCCACCCTCCGCTATCTGCCCCAAGCAGGTGCTGTCCACACCCGCCGGATACCCCAGCCAGTGGCTTCTTCCAGGGCTAGAGCCCCTAGCTGCAGATCCCGCACCCCGCTCCTGTTAACCCCTTACCACCTGTTGCCTTGCCAATCAACACTTCCATTAACCATTTGCCAAATGCAGGTCCTTCTTCCCCAGAGCACCAAGAAAGAAGGCTGGTGTTGGGGGTGGTAGCGGATGGGGGCCATTAAAGTTGTATGTTTTCTATCCATCCGGCATCCTAGCTTTTCCGCAAGAAAAGGCATATTCCAGAGAGGCAGCCGGCTTTCTTGCGGACTTTGGGGAGCTCCAGAGGAGAAACGCGGAGGCAGAAGGAAAGCAGTAATTTTCTTTCCGGGAGCTTGCCTCCGCGAGTCCGTACCGCAGCTCCCCGGGGGCCCTGGCTCCTCTTCCCGCAGGCTTCCGAGGGCTGCGGGGTTAGATCCACAGGTACTTACCCGCGTCCCTCTGCTTCTGCAAAACTCCGGTTCCTCCTGCTCCTCCTCCTCCTCCTCCTTATCTTATTTTATGTTTTAGATTTTTAAGCAAGTCCCCAGTATATTTAAGCGGACGGGGCGGGGGCGCGCGGGAAGGGCGGGGGCGGCTCCAGAGCCGAGGTCCCGGGGGAGGCTGCCGTCAGCACGGCAGGCAGCGGGGGCTGCAGGCGGGGGCGCCGCCCCAGCCCGGCGTCGAGGGGGCCCGCCCGCCGGAGCTCCGAGGCCCGCACGCACCTGGCTGCTCGCCGCGCTCGTGGCTCGTCCGGGTCCCGGCCCTGCTCCGTCCGTCCTGCGAGCCTCGCGCTCCGCCCGCCGCCCCCGCCGCCGTCGCCGCCTGTCCCCGCCCTCTCCCCGCCGCGTGCGCTCCGCCGCGGGGCTGGGGCGGGCGCCGGGGGAGGCGGGACGTGAGCTGTTCGCGCCGCAGCTCAGGCCACGCGGGCTCGGGGCGACCGTGCCCCTGAGCGCCGGCTGAGCTCTCCCCACGCCCATCCTCCGCCTTTCCTGCCTTTCCTCTTGGGGACCCCTCCTCAGGATGGAGCCGGGCGGGGGACGGCAGGGGGGCCAAGGCCAGTGGGAGCTCACAGCCGGGGTCTAAGCAGGCTGCCCGCCCGCGCTGCGGTTCATGTCGGGCCCAGCACGCCAAGTTAAAAGGTGTTTTTTTTTTTCTTTTTTTCTTCTTTCTACCATCCACAAGACATTTTCATCCGCTCTTTATGTCTCCCAAGAGCCCCGAGGGTCCCGCGGGCAAAGCCCCGACGACTAAGGAAGAGTTACAAATCTAGGAGGATGGAAGAGGTTCAGCCAATCCTCTGTCCACCCCACTATCACCATTTCCTTCTCTACCAATCAGCTACCAGAGCCATTTTTTTTTTTTCCATCTGTGGAGCATGGAATAAATATTCCCCAGCCGTCGAAAATAAGCAGCCGCAGGCTTCTTTGCTCTTGAAATGGAACTTACTTTAGAGGCTCACACACAGGTTTAGGCATAAGCCCTTGCAGGCGATCATGGGTGATTTCTTCATGAGAGTCTTGTGAATTGAGCATTTGCCCTGCATGCACTTCTGACACCTGCTTCCTGTGGAGCACCAGGCGATAGTCTGTGGTCCTCCCCAGCACAAGCACAGACCAGACCTACATGCATGCAGGAGCATCAAGGCAATGTTCGCATGTAACCATCCAACATTCTAAGTGCAGCTGAGCTAAGTAAGGAAAACAACTCCTGTGGAGAACCCACCGCCCCACACTGGACCACTTCCTTAGCCCTCAGCCAGGATTTAGGATTTGCAACAGCTATTGAGCCCATACATATATTATTTAGTAAAAAAAAATAAATAAATAAATAACCATATAGATAGATAGATGATAGATAGATATGCATATATTTTTTTCACTAAATACATACACATAGATAGATAGATAGATAGATAGATAGATAGATAGATAGATAGATGGATGGATATGTATGTATGGCTCATGATTATTCAGGGAAGACCCTTACAAGCCTAAGTTCAACCTGGTGAACCAATAAGTTTCTTAGGCTTCCTTACACAGCATGGGACTGGCCTGGGTGAAGGGTTATTTAGAGGATTGTGGAGACCCCTAAGCAACTATAGTCTCATTCTAGCACTCTAGCATGGATGGCAGCCTCCCCACAGCAGGTCTGTCCCTTGATCTATCTTCTATATACTCCATCTTCTCCCAAGCTCAAGAGATGCCATGCATCATTGTATACAGCTGGTACAGGGACATCAGGTGAAGGTTGATGACCAACCCTACTCACCTCCTTGCCGTGGGGGGGGGGGGATGTCAACAATTCAAATCTTGAGAGTTTCTCCTGTGTGGTTGCAACTGCTTCTGATAAAGATGACAACAGCTGTTTAACTCAGGGGACTTCATCACACAATACCCCACCTCTTCCTGTGGTCTTGCATTCTTCCTAGCTCACCCTTCTGCACTGTTCCCTAAGCCTCAGAGTGAGAGGTACAGATATTAGCACACCTTCCTTCAGTCATAGCTGATTATTGTTTCATCATCTCACAGACTCAAAACCTTGGTTGGCCAAGGGTAGTATACCCCTCTCATAGAAAAAACAACAAACTATTTCTCCTAGTTAAGCTGACAGCAGTTTCAGTCACCTATGGGTATAAACACAAATGTTTAAAAAGCAACTTAAGAAACAATAGCATTTGCTTCCTCACTAGATATATAGATACATAGATATATAGATATATATAGATATATATGTATGTATATATATAAAATCTGTGGTATGGTGATTTAAGCTGGTGGCCATTTGGGAAGTGGAGCCTTACTGGAGGAGGTATGTCATGGGGGGGGCAGAATTACGGATGTTATAGCCATATGATTCTCATTTTGCTCCCTCCCAACTGCTGTGGCCAGATGTGATTTCCAGCCTCTTGTCTACCAACCTTGCCCTACCATGATCAAACTTCCCCTAGAAATTATTCAAAATTCAAAATAAATTCATTCCTCCTGTCAGTCATTTTTGTTCAGGTGTTTTGTCTCAGCAACATAAAGGTAACCAACTATATGACACATCAACAATACCCTTCATTTTACTGCTAAGCCTAACCCTGGTACATTATGGAAATTGTTTTCCCTTCCCTGTTCCTTCTGGTATACTTGCATGTCTGTCTCTTACATGAGTTCAAAAATCTGTAAAGCACCTGAAATGTCAGCACAGCTAAGGAGACACTAAAGAAACACACACACACACACACACACACACACAAACACAGAGAGAGAGAGAGAAAGAGAAAGAGAGAGAGAGAGAGACAGACAGACAGACAGCAAAGTCCAATGCAATAAGGAAAGAGTCCATCTTGCATTAATTGTTTTCTAAAAAGAGAAGTGCTAGGAATAGCTACATGGATGGGAGTTATTACTTTGCCTAGCTCTTTAATCCAACTCATTTCCCATGATCTGTCCCCCATCCTTATCCCAGGGTGTTTCTCGGAGCTGCCTTGCATTTTCCCATCTTATATCGGCTTGCTGGGACGAGCTCAAGTTGTTCTTCCCTGCTCAAGCACCAGGAGGAAAGGGGCTATGCTCTTTCCTTCTGTGTCCCTTGTTCAGTCAGACACTTTACATCTGCTGGGTTCTGAGGTGACACTGCTATTGACCCTCCATGGGCCACACCTGGGTGCTGAGAGGGCCCAGAATAGGTGAAAAAATTCACCTCCAGTGTACTTTTCTTTTTCCAATAGTAGAGAACTGTACGCAGCTTCCTCTGGGGCATAACTGTCCATCCCTGGGTCAAGCTTAATCATTTGTAGAACTGTTCTTGGATGCTTTAAAGCTTTCAAGAAGCTCATCAGCACAGCATTTGGTTTTCTCTCAATGTTTTTCTTAGGAAGCCCAGTTTTTAAGTGACCCCAACCATCTTATTTCCTTGCTTTTTTCCCCCCTCATTCCCTCTTGATTGGCTTACCACTTGAACTTGGTGGACATGATATATTTGCTGGTCTAAATCACTCAGGTCTGTCAAAGTCTCTCCTGTTTCCTAGAGATCAAATCCTATCAAAGGGCTCAGAAGGGCCGCTAAAGCCTTTCATTGTTCTCAGTTTCCCTCATGAATTAAATTCTTTTTGAATTCTAGAGTGAACATAGTCCTGATTAGCTATGTGAACCGGGCCTCACACATACCCAGCTCCCTCAATAATGTCTGCCTCTTCTCTATAGTTTTATAATCCCTGATACTCATAGGGGTTAGTTTGGGTGACAACTAAGCATCATAATGCTTTCTATAAACCAGGCCAAGAGGAACTTATTCCCTCATATTTCCATAGGTTACCCATCCCTTGTCTAAAGGGGGAATGTGTAGTGGTGTTGCTCAATTTCATGGCTTCTGCCATTTTCAGTCTGATTCCACCTGCCTGCTCCCAAGTCCTACAGACTCACAAGTCAGGTTGCAAGAAGTTCTATCACTGTCTAAAAGTCTTCCCTCATCTAAGTAGCCCTAGTGTTGAGTATTCCTTAATTATCAGAGTTTCTTGCACAGAACCAATTTTAAATTTGTCTTCATAGTGATTCATGGATTTTCCCTTCTTCTACAAACCCAAGGGGTATCTTTTGGCACTGTTACCTCATTCTCTTCATCCTCACTAGTGGTCACTTCCCATGCATTCCAAGCTTTTTGCTACTGGGAGGGGTTGCTTACCAAAGCACAACTAACTTGAGATCTCTTGCCTTTCAACCCCATAGTTGAAAGAAATTACAAGCCAACATCTCTATCTCATCCTCTTTTTATCAAATTTATCTGGCTAATGTGGAGGGTACTAGCCACATGCCCCTTTCCACTGTAAGCCCTCCTTTACAAAAGGAAGTTCCTCTGAGCAGACAAGTTGGCCTCCCTGGCATATATTAGTGTAACAAGTACCACACCATCTCCTCAGCAGTGAGCCAACTCTTTAGTTCCTTACTTGTCACTCTCAGGGTCTACAAAGTGTGCATTATACCCTCAACCACTTTTAGAATGGTGTCATATTCATGTAGCAGACTCTACTCTTTGAACAGGCATGCCAACCCATACCACTTATAGGAAGACTGCCACCCTGGGATTTCTCCCATGGACACATCACCTACAGGATGACCCCGCCTTAGTTACAACTTTCATGACCCATAACAGGCCCCATGCAACCACCATAGCAAGGAAACACTCCACCCCAAATGAGGAGGGATGGCCAGGATTTTCCCCACAGTTGGTCCCCCTTCCCTATGGATTAGTTGAGCCCTAATAAAGGAGAAAGGAGAAAGATAAATTCTTTCAGGCAGATTCAGTTACAGACAGAGGCCAACGAGAGAAACAAGCTGTCTCCCTGCCTTATCAGGAATGGAACTTGTGTCTGATCCAGTTTCATCCACAATGGTTATTACCCCCTGCTACCTCCACAGTATATCACACTACCTAGGTGGGCTAGCCTTTAGGACAGCCCATGAATTCCCAAACCAATCAGGTCTTTCCTTACATAACAGAATCTGATGATAGAATCTATTTTGAATTGAGTATAAAGGCTTGTCCATAGTGATTTCTGCCCTCTCTCTTCCCTGTGATCTTGTCTCTCTGGACACAAGTAAGTCTACATCTCTTGACCTGGTTATATTTTCTGCCTTCCTGCTATCTGTGTCATGGTCTGGTATTCCTTCTCACTTTGATTAGATATGTAATTTTTCCAAACCGATGAGTTTATTGGGTTTCCATACAGAGTTTAAGGAAGGAAAGATTTTTTTTTTGGCTTATATATCTGAAGAATGTAGTACCTGGTTGTGGGGAAGTCTTGGCAGGCCATCATTTCACATTACAGCCAGGAAGTAGTAGATGAGCAGTACATGGAGTCAAGCGATAAAATCTCAAGTGTCCACCTCTGAGTGACCCACTTCCTCCAATAAGGCTCCACCTCCAAGAGGTTCTAGACCTTCCACAGGGCCACCAGCTAGGGATGAAGTGTTCAAACACATGAGCCAATGGGGACATTTTATACCCAAACCACAACATGCATGAATCAACAGTTTGTTTCCTTTATTGCCTTTTATTATTTTTTATTACTGCTAATAAAACTTGTTTTGCACTGTGACCCATCACATTAAGACACCTGAAAAGGCTGTGATAACAATGATTTAATCTAATATTATTTGATATGGCATGTTTATAACTTCACAGGGATCTTCTCAAGACCTAGTGATTTCAACTAAAGTGTACATAAAATGACAGAGATTTTTAAGTCATACCATAGACCACTGAGAGAATTATCTTGGTATTGTGCTTTTTACAACATAGCGCAATTCCACACTTTTACACAATATGTTCTGTTTGGCAGAAGAATAATGTACTGTGTCATTTAATCAGCACAAGTGGGTAAGTTAAATTTTATGTAAATTTTATAGACAAGGCATCTGGACTCCAAGAGTATTTGCAATAGGTTCAGATCACTGCACCCTTGAGATCCAAAACTGAGATATCTTAATAGGGAATTTTACAGAAGACTCAACTTTTCTGAATTGGCACTTGCTCTTGGGCATCTAGTAGATCAGGTGTCATGCAATTTGGGAGGAAAAAGGTGGGGTTCAGCTGTATTTGCAATACCCTTTTCATTTGAAAGTAATGATGGAAATTAAGAACTTAAGTCCTATGAAAATGTGTTCATTTTGTAATTGCCTTTTCTGCCTCAGTGATCTTCAGTGATGGGAGATGACTCATAATTCACACACACAAACATAACAGATAAAAAGAAAATTGTTTAACAGTTTTATCACCTCGAACTATAATTATAGTTCTGCTTTATTTGATTCACTTCTCAATGTACCTTGAGCACAATAAACATGCAATGACTTAGTTTTAATTATGGATGATATTAATGGTGACATTCCATGTACTATTTAGGTAGTCTCCTATCTCTGAATTTTTCTGTGGACAGAATAACTCAAGGGTGAAGAAGGGAACTGGAAGTCAATAAAGAATTTTTTTTATCACTTTTCATTGCAGCATGGTCATGAGCAAATGGTTAGTCACTGAAAATAACTTTAAAATTCAAGTTACTGTACCTTGTAAATAAAGAAGAATTTCCTAAAGAAACACATGAGTGATATGTACATACAAAATCAAATATTGTGCCAAGTTTTAGTAGGATTATTTTATCTGCACTTAATTTGCAAATTAGATTGTAGGTTAATACAGCATTCAAATACATATTTAATCTCAACTCCTTTTGATTTCCCTATGAAACATCTGTAGGTATACCATATGATAAACTCTGATAAAAAGAGTAGAGTGGAATGACATGAAAATAGGAAGCTGTTCATGACAATACAATCAAAGAGAGTTAACATGTTTAAGTTAAGAAAGAAAGAAGCAATCTTGGCCTGGACATAGGACTTAGTGGTTAAGACACTTGTCTGTAAAATCTAAGGACCCAGATTCAATTCCCCAGTACACACATAAGCCAGATGCACAAGGTGGTGTGTGCACCTTGAATTCCCTTGCAGTGACTTGAAACCCTGGTGCACTCATTCTTTCTCTCCATCCCCTCTCAAATAAGTAAGTAGAATATTTTTTAAAACAGCAATCTTTACCTCTGGAAATATTCTATATTTTTGTGAACACAAAGGACAGATCCTTGGACCATCTGCCCTTTGACCGTTATCTTTATCTTCCCTTTATCTTCTGTAATTGTATGAAAAATTGATTTACTAAGATTCCCATAAATATGTCTCATAATGAATACAGGAGTGAAAAACCAAAAAGATGCTTCTGGGTAGCTTTATATTCAAATGTGTTAAAGGGCATCAGCTTGAGACATAGCAGCAAGGCTACTTCAAGTAAGGACATAATCAATGAAAAGGGAATGTAATTTCCAAACAAGACTCTTAATTTGACCTCTTGGGCAACTTCATGTTGCTACTATAATATTATAAGCAGCAATATATATATATATATATATATATATATATATATATATATATATATATATATATTTAACAACAATGGAGAATGACTAGGAATTGTGACTGCATGAAATTAGCATGGCACATAAGAAAGTTCGGTTGGATTCACTTTACATGTTGCAGTGACTCTGTAGTCCTCTGAACATGACAATGTATAAGATTCCAATATTAAAGACTTTGAAGCAAGATTATAAAGCTTTGTAATATTTTAGAATCTAAGAAATTCAAATGACTTTAGAATTAGAAAGAAAAAGCATATTTATGAGCACTCAACTCTGGGTAGCAGAGTAGAATTCTGAAAGTGGATGCACAGTGTATGAATTTAACATAGAATTGCCAAGGCTTTGGACACATCACCAATGACTCAGAGCAAGTATGTTTCCCCTCTAATCTCCAGGTTTCTCATGCATACAATGGTTTGTGTGATGTTGTAAGCAATAAGTGACAAAATTCTTAGCAAGGATCCAAGTACCATGGAATCTCAATATGAGTAGACAATCTCATCCTGCCTTCCTGTTTTATGATTCCCTAGAAAACACTTCCAATTCTTTACATTGTGTTGGTCTCGGGCTTTATCCCTTGTTCTCTGAAGCTTTCTTCCATTAACAACATGCTGTAGGAATCTGATACTATCACTAGCTTTGTCTTATTATAGTAAGTAAAATGCTTCTAACTAGGGATGGATATTGAGAAATGATAGAGTGATTAATTAAAAATCTAACCACTGGGTGGAGAGATGGCTTAACAGTTAAGACACATGCCTGCAAAGCCTAAGGACCCAGGTTGGATGATCCTGGCCCCACGTAAACCAGATGCACATGGTGGCACATGCCTATGTAGTTCATTTGCAGTGGCTAGAGGCCCTGGCCTGCCCATTCTCTATTTCTCTCTTTCTCTCTCTCTCTTCCTGATAAATAAATAAATGAAAATAAACCTTTAAAAAATATAAACACCATCTTTTCCCAATGTGAGGGTAATAGTAACATCACTTATACCTGTTTGCATCTACAGAGTGAAAACCATAGTAAAAGTGGTAGAATTAAGATTCCTTATCTTTAGTGGTCTTTTTACATGCTTAAACTTAGTTTCTTAAAAGAGTTGAAGCAGAATTATATCAATTTGTCATGGGAAAAAATAAAGTGATACATCAGTGTAGATTCCAAGCTTAACTGCCTCTGTGCTAGAGGCTCTGACAGGCCTCAGAATGAACATCCAATTGAGAGAGGAAACTCAACTTCTCCTGCTCTGGGTGAGTGAGAAGTGAGCAGATTGCAAGATAGAACTACTTTCAGTAGTATTTGTGATCAGAAAGACAGAAAATAAGTAGATAAGAAACTTGAAGAAATTCATGTATTGTAGACAGTTTTGAATTAGTTATTATGCCTTATAATCTGAGATATCACAAAAAATATAATGAATATGTTTCTTATTATACCAGAAAGTCCAAACCCATAGTACTTTTGTGTTTTGATAATGTGAGAGTAGGAAGTGACATTTAAGAATACTCTTCCAACAATATATGTACATAAAAAATAGGTCATTAGTGTTTGCAAAGCTTCCTATTCCACATAAAATGTGAAACATATTTTTGATTTATTTAAAAAATTACATTACTCATAGGAGAAATGATTTCTTATTATGTCAGTAATTTAGTTTCATAGTGTAGCTATCAATATATACAGATTTGTTACACCATTCTGAATGTAATTGTAGTAGTCTCATATATTGATTTCTGTTGTTGTATATACATAGTTGAATTCAATTCCCCTTATGTTTTTCTTCATAAGAAGTAGTTTATATATTCATTCTGGTAACAATATATTTAATATTATTAGGTTTCATATTATGACGTTTCTCTAAAAATAACTTCTCTGTGGTAGAAAATGATTATATACTGAGATGATTTTCTGCATCTTTGATGGTTTGGATGCAATGTCTCCCATAGGCTCATATGTTCTGAATACTTGTTCCCTAGGTGTTGGCAATTTGGGAAGGCTCTGGAGCCTTTGGGAGGCAGAGTCTTACTGGAAGAGGACACTGAAGACAGACCTTAGAATTTTAGAATCGAGTCCCCCTTGTCAGTGCTACAGTTAGGTCACTCTTGCTGCTTCTTCCCTGCTGATGTGAGAAGATGTGAAACTCAGCTGCTTTGTCATTTCTTCCTCACCATGATGAAACTACTCTTCCAAACTGTAAGCCAGAAATAAACTCTTCATTTTGTCACAAGTTGCTTTTGCTCAACTGTTTTACTTCCAAGCAGTGAGAAAGTAACTGTTACACAGTTGATTTATACTCATGACCTCTTTAAGTTTCTTCAACAAAATTGTATAAATTGTAGCTGTTTTATGTCCACTTAGATACAAATAAGAAACTGCATAATTAACACATAGACTTTAATTATAGTAACTAATAAACATGAGCAATGTTGAAAACAAGTTAGTAAATTTTATTTTGCATTTCAAAATTTAGACTACAGAAACACTTCATTCAAGATATGTTTCTAACTAGTATCAACAGTATATTTGGACATTTCACAAGTACATCTTTTTCTGGTTTTATTTATTTTTATTAGAAAATATTATATTTTGTTTGAATAATATGCTAACACAATGCCAAATAGAGTGTTTTGTAGGTGCTTAATAAATACATAATTATGGATTAAATTTTAATTCAATGAGCCAAAATGAAAGTGACTTAAGTAACCTATATGCTGTCTTAAAATGAAAACTGGCCAGGAATGGTGGCTCATGCCTCTTATAGTCCCAACACTCAGGATACTGATAGAGGACGGCTGTGAGTTTGAAGACTAAAGACATCCTGGACTACAGAGTGAGTTCCAGAGTCACTCTGGCTTAGAAAGAGACTCTGCCAGAAGAAGGAGGAAGAGAAAGGGAAAAGAAGAGAAAAAAAGGAGGAGGAGGAAGAAAGAAGAGGAAGAAGAAGAAGAAAAAGAAGGATAATGAAGAGGTGGAGAAAGAGGAAAGGTGATATTTATGCAGTTTTATTACAAGAGAAGAAAAAAACATTTTGATGTAAACTTAGTTCATTTAGAGTGCTTCTCAGTATCACTCGATTCTTAAAATTTCAAAACACACATTTTTTTCCAAAAGCATTTCTTTATCATCCTGCGTTCATTTCCTAAGTGCTGGGATTGTAGGTATGCACCAAGATACTTTTGTTTCATACCATAATGTTAACATAGGTATAAACAAAAAAATAAGTATATGATATCTGAAAGACAAGAAGAAACTTTGAAACAATTGCATCTAAAGGACAAAGGACCAATTAAATCACAGAGAGAGAGACTGTCAAGTTCTCACACTATAGCCCAAAATGGTCACTAACTCATTGCAATTCTCCTTTCTCAGCCTCCTGAGTAGAGGACTTATATGTCAAATAACTTATCGTAATTTACTATTTAGTTTAATTCTTGATAATTTCATATAAGTACATAATTATTTTGATCACTGTATAGTATGTGTATAACAAAGAAAAATGCTATTCAAGTATGCAACCTGATGCAATGCAATGGTGCAATGGTAACAGAATGACCTCTGAAAGTGAATGTGAGTAGAGGCTTGTGATGGCTCTTATAGTCAAGGCCTAAATCTTCATAGCAGATGGCCTAGAAGAGCTGCAGAGAACAGAGTGCATGTTCTCCACTGGGGAAGGAAAGAATCTTAGAGATCCAAGGGAAACATCCACATGGAGGCACTTGTTCCTACTTTACTATCCAGGCAAGAAAAAGTACATACTATTTGTTCTGCTGGTTCTTGTCCATAATAAATGGTACCAGTTATTAAATTATTTTATGTGCTAATTCTCTGTCAAATTTTGGCTATGGCTCATTTCTTTTGAGGCCTCATCATTACAATATGCCCATTTCTCAAGACTTCTTCCATGTCTTTCTTTTCCCAAAAGATAAATAAACGTAATACCTTTTGAAATAAAACTTAATTGCAGAGAAAGAATATTATACCTTCTTGAGTGCTAATTAAAGAAAGTGAAAATATGACAAGTTTCATCTACAATTTTTTCAAATTATTCTATCAGTACTGGGATGGTGTTGAGCATTTCAACACTTACTCAATGTTAAAATTTATACTTTATGGTTTTAGGGAAGGCATTATAAGGAAACTCACAAAGTACATGAATTGCATATTCTTTTTTTTTTTTTTTTTGAGGGAGGGTCTCACTCTAGCCCAGGCTGACCTGGAATTCACTATGTAGTCTCAGGGTGGCCTTGAACTCATGGTGATTCTCCTACCTCTGCCTCCCAAGTGCTGGGATTAAAGGTATGCGCCAGCACACCAAGCCATGAGTTTCATATTTGCATGTTCTAACTGATGTATTTTATCAAAACCTTTAATGAAGATGAAAAGGAATGAAGAACTCTCTGTGAATACACAGAAAAGAGAATTTAGAATCTTCATATAAGTAGGGGTTATGCCATTTAAGTAACATAGAGTCAATATGTATTACTCCTTTGTCTCCCCTCTTGCACATTACTCTGTCTTTTAGTTTTACTGTCATTATGATTTTACTTCTATCTCAAGGAGAGAAAAAATAAAAATTTCTCTTCTAAAATGTTTGCCTTAACATTTAGTCACCAAAGCATCAACAAGCATCACAGTAACATCACAGAGTAAGGACTGAGCTGGGATTACTCAAATTATATGTTTCAGGGTCTAGAGAGATGGTTTAGACATTGTAGGGACTCTCTTACAATGCCTGACAGCCCAGGTTTGATGTACCCCCCAGCACCGATGTAAACCAGTTGCACAAAGTGGTGCATACATCTGGAGTTCATTTGCAGTGGCAAGATGGGCTAGTGTACCCATTCCCTCTCTCTCATTCTCATTTTCTCACTCTCTATAACTCTATGCTTGAAAATGAAAAAATAAAAATAAATTATTTATAAAAATTATATGTTGCAGTCCTAACTTACAATACCTTGGTGTATGACTGTATTTCAATATGGGTTTGTAAAGAGGTCATCAAGGTTAAATTATATCACCAGAGTAGGCCTTAATCCAACATGACTGATAGTTACTCAAGAAGAGACAAAAACACATTAGATGCATAGACAAAAGGTGATATAAAGATACTGGAAGAAAATGGCCATCCACTTTCCAGCTAGAGATGTCTGAGAAGGAACCAACCTTGCCTCCTTGCTGACATCTTAATCTTGAACCTCCAGAATTTTTGAGAAAATAAACTTGTCTTGTTTCACACACACACACACACACACACACACACACACACACACACGCACACACACACACACACAGTGATATTGTGGTCCTTTATAATGGTAGCATTAGGAGACAAAAGGTAATATTTATATTTAAAAAGCAAAATTCGGGCTGGAGAGATGGCTTAGTGGTTAAGCGCTTGCCTGTGAAGCCTAAGGACCCCGGTTCAAGGCTCGGTTCCCCAGGTCCCACGTTAGCCAGATGCACAAGGGGGCACACGCGTCTGGAGTTCATTTGCAGTGGCTGGAAGCCCTGGCGTGCCCATTCTCTCTCTCTCCCTCTTCTTTCTCTCTATGTCTATCGCTCTCAAATAACTAAATTAAAAAAAAAAATGAACAAAAAAAAAGCAAAATTCCATAGGTAACTTTATAACATTATATAAAGCTATATCCAATGAATCTAAACCTTGTAAATGTCACATCCATGGATGGCAATTAACTCATAGTGTGAATAACCTGGAGGATGAATTTTTATCATATCTATTAATTTATTTAATTACTCTCATAATCCAATATTTTTGAGGACTAAAATGGGTATAATTAGCACCATCCCATCATACCCATATAAACACTTGTTTTGTACTCTGCACACTGTACAGGGTATATGTTGCAGTCAGGTTTGCATTACTGGTAGAAATCACCCAACCAAGAGCAGGTTGTGGGAACAAGAAGTTCATTTTGGCTTACAGGCTCAAGGGGAAGTTCCACGATGGTAGGGGAAAACAATGGCATGAGCAGAGGATGGACATCACATCACCCCCTGGCCCACATAAGGTGGACAACGGGAGCAGGAGAGTGTGCCAAACACTGGCAAGGGGACATGGCTATAATATCCATAAGCCTACCCCCAACAATACACTGCCTCCAAGAGGTGTTAATTCCCAAATCTCCATCAGCTGGGAACCTAGCCTTCAGAATGCCTAAGTTTATGGGGGACACCTGAATTAATCCACCACAGGGGAATTTGACATTTACAAAGCAGACTGATGTGTTCCTATCAATGTCTATGTACTAAATGATTGAGGGCTATATATTTGCCTTTTCATGGCTTGGATTGTGTTTATAGCAAGTTCAAGGATGTTGCCAAAAGGTGCTTTGACCATTATCCTTCCATTTATAGTCCTGAGTCTCATTCAGTTCCACTATTTCTTATTGGAGAAATATTGGCCAAGGGGTCCCAAGCAACTAAGAGACTGCTGTGATCTGGGTAGTATTTGTCTTTAAAACCTGGAAATTCTTCCAACTTTTGAAGTGCACCACTTCTTTGTACATAAAAGTATCAGCAACAGAAGCTGGATAGACTGCTCAGCCCAAAGTGCTTGCCTCTTGAGGAGGATCCAAGTTCCAAGAACCTACTTAAAATGCTGGGTTTTGTGCTGCTGCTTGTAATTTTAGCACTGATCAGGCACAAAGCTTACCCTGGACTCACTCACCAGTCAGTCCAACGAACACCTGTCTCAAAAGCAAAAAAAAAAAAGGGGGAGGAGGGGAGGCATTTCTGAGGATGTAGATGACACCCAGGGTTGTCCTTTAGCTTCCCCTTACACACACCTGCACACACAGTATATGTGAATATACACAAAAATGCACACATCCATATACACATGCTTTAAATGCAGAGACATATATTAAGTTCATTTACTGAAAATCTTGGTGATAAGACAGATTTTTTGTTTGTTTGTTTTTTTGAGGTAGGATCTCACTGTAGCCCAGGCTGACCTGGAATTCACTCTGTATTCTCGGGGTGACCTCGAACTCACAGCAACCCTCCTATTTCTGCCTCCTGTGGTGACAGATTTTTTTTTTTTCTTGGTTTATTAAACTTCACTGTGCTGGTTACAAAGCTGCTGTTTTAATTCCAAGTTTATTTTTCCTCTCCTTTGGTGTATTGCAGCTACTATATATAAAGTATGTTCCTTCGACAGGTGTATTCTTGTAAATATTCCACAGATAAAGGACCTTGCAAGGGTAGTAAAGGAAGAGGGAAAGGACTTGTTCTTTCCTAGCTGATAGCAGTTATCAACAGGATCTCCACTCTAGCCAGCTTCCTCCATGCCCACAATGGCCATGAGCTCAGCCTCCAGCTTCCTTCTGTATTTCTAGAAGCAGTCTGACACATGGTTTCTCTTAGGACTGCAAGACCAGAAGGGGAGCACCCCCTCCTCAGTGGTCTGAGTGAGGCCCAAGTGCATGGGTGTCATCCCTTGGCTTCTGAATCCTTAACAGCATTTGTCCTCCTGGACACGGACCTCCCAGAAACCAGATCTGACTTCACAACTCCCAGTCTCCCTGAGTTCTTGAGGGATAGATAGGCACAAGCATGAAAATAGTGTCATTTTTGCAGCATTGTTAATTTCATGTTTTTGTTTGGATCAATGAAACAAGCTGTAGCCACCGATGAATCTTTCGAACATTGGCTAGGATCTAGGCCAGGTTGTGATGTCCTTTTGCAGTTCTTCAAACAACTGAACCAATTCTTACAGTAAATTCTGTCTTCTGAAAAACTTGAACTGTTCTGTTTTCCTAAGACCTTATAGATAAGAACAATTATGGGATAAAATAGACATAACTTCATTCTGAATTAATAAAAAAATTATAGGATAGTTTATAAAATGTGTATCTTAAGAACATGAAAACAGAGTGTGGTGGTGTACACTTTTAATCCCAAACTCAGAAGACAGAGGTTGGAGGATCACCATGAGTTCAAGGCCACCCTGAGACTATGTAGTGAATTCCAGGTCAGCCTGGGCTACAGTGAGACCTTATCTTGAGAGAAAAAGAAGCATAAAAATATCAGATTAAATAAATAAATCTTAATTATTATAAAATAAGGTAAAATAAGTAATAAACAACCACATATGCAATAACATTTCTGTTCCTCCCCCCGCCACAATATTTTTTTAATTAAGAACATACTGTGTATGGATAAATCATGTGTTGATACCATCTTTTCCCTCCTTTCTGTCCCAGTTCCACAGAGGGCCCTCCTCAGTGGAGTTGGTGGTTTTCCCATGAGGTTATGGGTTATACATTGTGGGAGTAGCAGTCTTACTGAAAGGAGGCAATCCCGACCTGTAGCTCTCACAATCTTTCTGCCCCCTCTTTCACAAAATGCCCTGAGCCTTAGTGAATAGTTTTAAGTCTACTTTAGTGATAAACTCTCAGGAGCCCCCGGATCTCTGTTTGGTAGATGTTGAGTATCCTCTGTCCTCTGTATCTGTTTCCTTCACCTTGGTGCTAATTGTCAGGATCACCATGGAAGAAGCAACCTTGCTCATCTCCCAAATTCTTCTGTTCTTCTGCCTGGGCCTTGACTAAGATGCAATGGCTTATCTCCTCAGGTCTTACTATCTTCTGAAAAAGAAAAACAGATCAACAGACAGTGAAGTCAGCATAGCTTAAATTGTATAAGCATTATTGATTTAGGGAGAGTTTGCTGGATGTAGCCCTTCTTTTAGCCAAAAACTAGTGGGAGCTTTACATTGGAGAGTATTATCTTTGTCTCCCTAGGGTTATATCTTTTAGTCTACCTTTTTATGATACAAGTACATTTTGAATTCAGTTTTGTGTTGAACTCCTGGCCTAAGAGAAGCCTTGCAGTGTTGTAAGTGTAGCTTGATTCTTGATTTTGTAAGTGCACTTAATTCTGGTCAGAGTTTAAAGACCTGAATGCAGTGAGAACTATGGACTATGATGTTTGGCTAATAAGTGTGGAAAGAGCTTTGCCCGGAACGTGGCTAGAAGCAGTTTGTGTGAGAGGCTTGCTGTTATGACATGTCCTGAGAACTTGTGCAGGGTTGCATTTCATAGAAATGCACTTGTATGAGCAGGGGGATATGGCACAGAAAACAATGAAACCTTTGGGCTGAAACTATTGCTCATTCAGCTGCAATTGTATAAGAGATTATACCTGCTGAGAATGGGCTAGCTAACCTTCATTGACAGGAAGAATGCAGACTCTTGAAGAAGCCTAAATGCTGAAGTAGTGTTCTGTCCATCAAAGTATGCTTTATTCCCCTCTGGAATAAGAGATTGGTAGACCACCTGGTATTATGGAGTATAACAAATTCAGGAAAGAGAGGGTCATTGAATTTACAACATGGTTTTGCCTTTTGAAAATGGTCATGGGCAGTGTAAAGCCCAATGGAGACATAAAGATGAACTGTGGGATTCAGTGAAGACCCAGGGGAGATGCCAAGACTATGGGATGGCTCCCAAGTAGAGGGGCCAGTACCCAATGAAGTTTTCTGGGATTGTGAGTAGCCTAGATGGAGGGACATAATTGGAACTCCAGAGACTTGTTGCTGGTTAGAATTATCAGACTTGGAAACTTGTTATTGATTAGAGTTGTCAGACTGGTACCTACAGAGTTTGATATTTGCCCTGGTTGTTTTAAATATTGTGTTGGTTGAGTGTTTCTTTGCTATGCCCAATGTCACATCTTGCAGTATGTTTTTTCTATGTCATTATGTGTTGTTGTTTTTTTTTTTATGATGGCTCAGTTAAAATACCTTGGACTATGAAAATGTTTGATAAAAAAAATGGGCCCTTGTAAAATGTAATTCATTCACACAACTTGAAATAATGTATGGTTATCCATTTTGGGGGGGGGGTCAGGGGCAGAATGTGGTGTTTTGATTCAGGTGTCTCCCATAAATTTAGATGGTCTGAATGCTAGGTCCCCACCTGATGGCAATTTGGGAATTAACGCTTCCTGAAGGCAGTATATTGTTGGGGGCAGGTTTATGGGTGTTATAGCCAGCTTCTTCTTGCCAGTGTTTGCAACACTCTCTTGTTGCTCTTGTCCACCTTATGTTGGCCAGGAGGTGATACCACTGTTTACTGATGCCATCGCTTTACTCTGCCATCGTGGAGCTTCCCCTTAAGTCTGTAAATCAAAATAAATACTTTCCCCACAAGCTGCTCTTGGTCTGGTATTTTCTGCCAGCAATGTGAATCTGACTGCAATACAAGGTCTACTAGAATTTGTCTGAGAAGCCATCCAGTCCTGGACTTTGAGGGTAAGTTTATTATTATCTTTTCAATCTCCATGACTGTGACAGGTCTATTTAGGAGATTAATATTCTCTGAGTTTAGGTTTGGTAGGTAGTGTGTGTCTAGAAATTCAACCATTTCTTTCAGATTATCCAATTTCATGGAGCAGAGGTTTTTGATGTATATCCTGATGATTCTTCCAATTTCATTATTGTCTTTTGTGACCTCTCCCTGTTCATTTCTGATTTTGTTAATTTGAGATATCTTTTTTTTTTCCATTTGATCAAATTGGCAAGGGTTTATCAAGCTTAAACAAAAAACAAAAAAACAGCTCTTCTTTTCTTAAGTTTCCTAATTGTTTTCTGAGTTTCCAATTTATTAGTTTCTGCTCAGATCTAGATTACTTTTTTTCCATCTGGAGTTCTTAGGGTTAGGTTCTACTCTTTTTCCGAATGTCTTCATGTTAGTGGTTAGATTATTAATTTGTGATCTCTCCATCTTTGTTATAAATGTATTTAGTGCTATGAATTTTCCCCTTTGGACTGCCTTCAGGGTGCCCATAAGTTTTGTTAAGTTGTGTTTTCAATGTCATTCAATTCTAGATATTTTATAATTTCTGTTTTGATTTCTGCTAAAACTTATTCATTGTTTAAAAGTGCATTGTTCAGTCTCCAGAAGCTGGTCAAGTTCCTGATGTGTCTGTTGTTAATTTCTAGCATTAAGCATTGTGATCTGATATTATGCAGGAAGTTATATCAATTTGCATGAATTTATGGAGGCATGCTTTATGGCCTAATATATGATCTATTTTGGAGAAGGTTCCATGGGCTGCTGAAAAGCATGTATATTCTATAAAATTGGGTGGACTGTTCTGTAGATATATATTTGGTCTACTTTATCTATGGTCTTTTTGAGCTCTTTTTGTTTCCCTGTTGATTTTCTGCTTGGATGATCTGTCTATCGAAGCTAGCAGAGTATCAAAGTCCTCAACTATAATGGTGTTGATTTTTTTTCTTTTTTTTTTTTTGTCAAGTAGGTTTTTTTTATAAACTGTGGTACATCCATGTTTGGTGTATGTTTATGATTGTGAAGTCTTCTTGTTGGCTCATTCCCTTAATGACTAAGAAATGGACTTCTTTGTTCTTTTTTATTACTTTAGGTTTGAAATCTGTTTCATCAGATATTATAGTAATACCTTCTTATTTCTTATTGTCATTTGTTTAGAATATCATTTTTCCAGCCATTTACCCTGAGGACATGTCTATCTTTAATGGTAAAGTGGGGTTCTTGAAGACAGCAAATAGAAGGGTCGATTTTTCTGATCCATCCTCTTGTGTCTATTAGTGAGTGAGTTAAGACCATTAATATTTAAAATTATAACTGAGGTTTGATGTAATCCCCACCATGATGGGGTGCTTTATGAGATTTTGTGCTTGGGCTTTGTTCTCTTCTGAGCTGGCTCTAGTTTTGGTTACTGTGATCTTCCTATAGGCTCCTGAGATTGTTTGAATCTTCTGTGTGGAGTATTCCCTGAAGGTTTCTCTGTAGGTTTGGCTTTGTGTTCATATAATATAAAAGCTGACTTTTTCAAGAAAAGTTTTCCTTTCACCATCTATTATGAAGCATACTTTCACTGGGTACAGTAGATTGAGTTGGAAGTCATAGTTTTTTAGATTTTGAAGTGTTCCATTCCATGTCCTTCTGACTTTCAAGGCTTCTGTTGAGAAATCTGAAGTAATTCAGATGGAATTTCCTTTGTATGTAGTGAGTTGTTTGCTCTGTTGCAGCTTTTAGCATCCTCTCTTTGTTTTCACTGTTAAGAACTTTAAGTATGATGTGCCTTGAAGAGTTTCTTCTTTGGTCCAGTCTCTTTGGTATTCTGTGAGCTTCTTATTTCTGAATGGTCCTCTTTGGGGAAAGATTGGAGAAACTTTTCATTAATAATTTTGTTGAATATGTTTGTTATGCCTCTGGCTTGGATTTCTTTCTCTTCTGGTATATCCATGATCTAGATGCTTTGTCATTTTAGGGTATCCCACAGTTCCCTTATATTCTGTTTGCATGTTTTTTTTTTTTTTTTAACTTAGCAAAGTGTTTGGACTCCAGTCAATTTCTTCTATTTTGTCTTCCAGCTCAAAGGTTCTGTCTTCCACATGAGTAACTCTGTTAGTGAGGGGTTTTAGAGAGGTTTTAAAAGCTGTTTGCTTTTGTTTTTTGGTAATTTTCTTTTCATTGTTTTTGTTTGTGGTTTTTTTTTTTTTTTTTTTTTTTGCATCACGTCCTTCTCTTTTTTGAAGTATGATTTCAATTCAAGATCTGATGTTATTGTTGCTTCCTTGAATTAATGCCTGCATTTAATCATGTGTTCATTAAACAATCAGCTGGTCATCGAGATCCTCTATTTGTTGACTTACCTTCAATTCATTTGTTTTTTAGGCCTCTCTGGTTTTCTTCAATTAAGCTAAGCCTAGTGACAATAGTTGTGTGGGTTTTTGTTTGTTTGTTTGTTTTTCATTTTGGGATTTGATTTCTGTTGTTTTCTCTATGATTTCATTAGTGGTTTTTATTGCGGGACTAGACATCCTTGGTGGATATCACTCAGTTTTCTGACTTTTGTTGGATTTTTTTTTTTTTTGAGTTGTAGTCTGCATATTTCAGTCTCAAAGTCTTATTTTATTGAGGAAGAAGTAAGTATTTGTCCTTGTATAATCTTCAGTGACTGTTTCTGTGCATGTATCCTCAGGTACATGGCATCCAGGAGTTGGCGACCCAAAGGCCACTCAATCTGGAAGGCAGAGCAAAGGGTCTACTTCTGAAGCATGCATGCAAGGTCCAGGCAGCTCAAGCCAGTGACAGGGGTGCCAGGACCAGGGCACTGGGGGGCCAGGAATGAATCAGGAGCTCTCAGTAATATTTCTGTGATATATTTTCTATGTTATATTTTGAAATAAAGAATATAAACTAAAGTTTAACCTATACATAAAAAACTGTCTTGAGTTGGGTGTGGTAGTGCATGCCTTTAATCCCAGCACTCGGGAGGCAGAGGTACTAGGATCACCATGAGTTGGAGGCCATCCTGAGACTACATAGTGAATTCCAGGTCAGCCTGGGCTACAGTGAGATCCTACCTCAAAAGATCAAAAACTGTCTTGGAATTTGGAATTAGGAAGTTTGAACAACAATAAAGTTTTAGATTTCAGTGGGATAAATTCTGGTTAAATTATGGATAGACAGAATTCCATTTTATAATTGTTGTGCCAAACTGAAAAATGCTCTAGTGTACCAAGTTCACTGGGCAAGGACATTCTGATCAAACACATCTGTTATAGTTACCTTTGGGTCAAAACATCTGACCAAAAGCAGTTGGTGGTAGGAGAGGATTAATTTGGCTTATAGTCACTAGGGGTAGTTTCATGGCTGCAGGGAAAAGCATGGCACAATAGGTGTCTGGACATCATTTTTGTCAGCAGGTGGAAGATAAAAGCAAGAGATTGAACTAAACTATAGCAAAGAGGAGCCATCTATAACGTTGTAAATCTTCTCCCCAACAACACAAGTCTTCCGGGAAGGCTCCACCTCCTACATTGCCACCAGCTGGGGACCAAACATTCAGAACATATGAGTCTATGGGAGACATCTCATACAAATAACCACAAGGTTTTTTCCCACATCCTAAATTGAAATGACTCATATCAGTGTACTGCACTTTCCCCATCAGTATACACAATAAGGTAATGCAAAGAGGATAAGCATCTAAGCAATATATACCTTGTTTCATATTTCATTTAACCACTTGTTGTTACCCTTGCACTGATGGTTCAAAACATCCTACTAGAGCAGCTGATGCGAGGAAAGGGTTTATTTTAACCTTTATCCAGCAATATGAAGCTTCATAATGGCAGGGAAAAGCTGGTACAGCAGAGGTTGGACATCACCCCCTTGCCACAGTAGTAGGTAGAAAATAGCAATAGAAGAGTGCGCTATGCTCTGGAAGGTGGGAGCTAGCTATAATACCCTTAAGCTCTTCCCTAGCAGCATACCTCCACCAGCAGGGCTTCACCTCCAAAATTTCCAGCAACTAGTGACCAAGCATTTAAATCGCCCACATTTATTGTAGACATTTGATACAAACCACCACACTCCCTGTTAACCTTTTAGGTGAGAATTATGAGTCACTCTCTCTTTTACTTGAAACATGAGAAACCAGAATGTTCAGGGACCTTTAAATGAAGGTTCAGGAATTAAACTTAGTTCCTTTTCATGCAATTCTTTTACTATTCTGATTAGTACATTTTAGCCTAGTGTGTGCTTACCACATTTATTACATCATGCAAGTCATTGTGTTGCTGCTGATTTGACTAACTTCTCTATCACATTCTTTCTGATGCTCCAATTTATCACACATATTTATCTGTGTATTTCATATCTTTCTTTATATTTTCTCCCCTTTGCCTTCTTCAGCTCTGTACCCTCTATATTCTTTCCATTCAATTAAAAATATATTTGCACTAAAATCTGTAGAAATTTCTAGTTTGCCTCATGCTAACTAAAAATGAACACATATATATATATATATATATATATATATATATATATATATATATGATGTATACATACATATATATGTACACATGTATTTATGGTCAATTTGTTGATCAGTAGAAGAAATTTATAACAATTACAATTTCTACTACTTTTATTAATTCCTAAATGATCAACCTTCAAAGGTCTCATTTATTGTTAATTAGAATATAATATGAATTATGATTTTAATTAAAAATACCAATTAAATTCTCATTTGTGTCTCAAGATTTTACTTAATAAAACTTACCGAGGAATATTAATTCCTATCCTTTTCATAAAGTCATGACTATTAATATGTAATATTATCTTGTAATTATTTGAACTCATTTTAAGAATTTAACAATTGCATTACTTGAATACTAAGATTTGTCAAGATTTTTTTATTTTTTCCTAAAAAAACAAATTATTCTTTATGAATAATTTAACAATTTAAGAATGGTGAGTTATTTAAAATTTTCAAATATTTTGGTGCTTTTTACCTGATTTGGCTTTCAAAGCAAGCAAGGTGCTAAAAGGTCTCAACATAACAAGAGGAGCATTGACAAGCATTAACATTCTATGTTTACTTAACATTGAGGAATTCCCTTTGGACACAGTGCCAGACAGTGACTAACAGTGACTGTGCTGAACTCAGAAGGACTTGCACAAAGGCATACACTTGATAAGGCTAAATTCCGAGTAATCAAAGGGCCACTTTTAGCACATTTCTCATTTAATACAGAATGTTTTCAAGAACAACAACAAAACAAAAACAAACAAACATTAGGATGTTTTCCTCCAAAGTAACAATTCCATGTAAGACCACCTAGGAATTTTATTTTTTCTTGGCTCCAGCCCTTCCATGAGGAGGTCATCACATACAGTCTATGAAAAGTGTCTGCTTCCTGGTCTCACGTTCCTCATTGAGCCCATATCCACTTAACACTTGACCTTCTAATATATTTTTCTTTTAAGATTATGACTATTCTAGGCCTATTTTTCAACCAATCTTCAAAACATCATAGTATGGGCAAGAATTATTCAGCTTTAGGTAATAATCAACATATTTTTTAAATAGTTCAGCTATCACTATTGTTTAAATTCCATTATGTCACCAATTATATTTGTCAGAATTTTATACTACAGAGTATAAGAATCACATAAGACCTCATTATTCCAATAAATGTTGAATGCAAGATACAAAACAAAGTAGGCTAGTTCTAGGACAACTGGAGTTACACACTTTTACAAAGCACCCATTAACAATTTATGCAATGCATACTATTTTATAATTATTTAATAGCTTGTTGTGTGAAGCTCCCTAATTTTCACGTTTTTGTTCAAAGATCAAGAATGGAAGAATAAAATGTAAAATCACTTCTACATCTCATTCTTTTAAAGTAACCCCTAAGTCGTTCATTGCCTTCAACATAGAAAACATAGAAAGAACACAGTTAAAATTCATTCCTAGAAAATCACCCAGGATTCAGACGCAAAGAAAAGATACTGATTTGTTGCTGTGGTTGGATGTCACTGGAATTCACATTGTGTGGGGTGGCCTACTCTGTCAATGAAATTGATCCTTCCTTTGAATCTGCCAGCCTTGAAAGAAGGATGTAAACACAGACACTGAGACTTTGGAAGGCGAAAGGACACATCCCTGAAGCCTCTGATGGGGCTGTGCTGTTATGTAGCTAATGAGCACCTTTCCTTTGCAGTACATTCCAGCCTTGGAGTGTATAAAGTCATACTTGATTACTTCATGTGCCTCTCAGAAAGAAGGACAGCGGGTGCAGAAGGGAGCTGGGAGGCTCCCCAAAGGTCCCTGGTATGTGAGGACTATAAGATAGTATAACCTTTTTTCTACTTTTATTAGTATTTTAGTTAGCATACAAGATTTCATTATGACACTTGCACACATATATGCCATACTTTGTTCTTATGCATTCCATCTCCTCCCTCTTCTCATCCTCCTACATTTCTCAGAAAGTAACAGGGGACTAGAAGTGCATCTGACACTTATTAACAAATATAAATGTAGCTTATGGAAAGAAAGGGTTTAGTTCAGGCTGACAGGTTTGAGAGCAATTTTTATCACAGTGGGGAATGTATAGCAGGAGCAGATATGACAGTGTCTCATCTCCACATCAGCAGAAAGAAAGTAGACAGAGTAAGCTAGCTGCAGCAAATAGGGCTGGGCTATTACATCCCAAGGCTACCCTGAGCAACACATCTCCTCCAGCCAGGTTCCACCTTCTCAAAGTCCAAACAAACCTTCCAGACAGTCCCACCAGATCAATTATGAAGCCCAATCACAAACACTTGAGACTCTGGGGGACACTGTGCATTCAAGCTATAATGCCATACAAACACAGAGAATTGCAGGTCAACAAAAACTACTAGTACATGATGGAATGGCACCAAAGTAAACAGAGGCCAGGGAAGTTGTCACAGCAGGTCCAGACAGCCATTTTATAAATGAATCTCTGCTTCTTTCTAAGAGAAGGGGTATTTCCAGTGAGACCATGAAAGTCTGATCTAATGAGAGGAGAAAGAACTTTGAACTGATTATGTTACTGAAGATTTAACATTTTCTATATTTAGTAACTAAACTGCTTAAGCTATCACTTCCACTCACATTTATCATTTCTACTGAGTCCTTTAAAGAACATGAAAGAGAAAGTAAATTTACTATGGTTAAAGTAGTCTCAACATGCTTACTGTTCTGTTCATAGTGAGGGTGGGCAGCAGGTGTCCACCAGCCCATACCAGGCTTCCCATCATCACTGGGTCAGTGAGTCAGGCTTTCCTGCTCATGGTCAGTATCACTGAATAAACTGTTATACATCAGCCTATGCTTGTTGCACTGTTGGATTTAGAGATGTACTATGTTTTTATTCTTTGCCATTCTGGATTAACCCATAGAGTTTGTTACTGTTGATAAGCTGCAGTTGGAAACCTTCTAACCCTAAATTTCTACAGCATGCTCCTTTTCTGACCATTTTTCCTTTCTCTCACATAATTCATAGTCTTCTGCATGTATATCATTCTATTTGACTGCTAGCTATTCTTCTAACACTTAGTTTTCATCTTCATGTCTTTGTCTATGTGAATGGTGGCACCAAACCTGAAATCTTCAAAGAGGAAAAACTTCAACATATGGTCATCTTTTCACCTTTGGCATCCACTTAATCATTAAATCACTCAAATATGTTCCCTTGGAATTTAGCCCATCATTGTAGGTCTCCCATAGTGCAGTTATGTTGCACCTTGGCCCAGTTTTCTAGAAACCTAAACCAATATTTATTTTCCCAGGGCAAGTGCCTCTTTCTTTTGATATCCCTATGTGATAATCAGCTTTTCAACACTGTGCCAAATTCTCGATAAAGGCAACTTAAATGGCAGAAAAGTTTATTTTGCTTCTGAGAGTTAACCCCATGGTTGGTTGGTTTTGTTGCTTTGAAGTCTATACTGAAACAGTATTATGGCATGGAACATGGAAATAAGGACCTGCTCATCTCCTAGAAGCCAAGAAGCAAGAGAAAGATTGTACCAGGATTCCAGCATCTTGACTTGCAGTATCCTGAGGGCATACAACAGTCACCTGACTTCCTTCCATGAGGTCCACCTTTAAGAGTTTTTACCATCTCCACTAGCTTCATCCTGGGGACCAAGCATTTAATACACAGGCCTTTGGGGATACTCTATATCCAACTATAACAGCAGACCACATTGTTACCAGCCTGAGCTTTTGGCAATTTCATCATTCTCTTTCCTTTTCCACACAGCAGAAGTTCATCCTTGTTTATAGGGGCTTAATGATAATCCCTTGTGAACTCTAACATACATATACATGTCTGACTTCATTTGTGGCTCCTCAATTATGCTGAATATTTAAATCTAGCCAAGCTTGCCTAGTTACTGCATCACTTCATGATCATGGCCATGTCTGAAATAGTCTTCCCAAATTCTCTATCATGGAATAATTGTCCATATTCCAGGAACCAATTGACTTATTACTTTTAGGAGGCTAGTATTTCTACCTCTATAATCTGAGACTATAGCAATCCTCTTTTGTGGCTTCACAGTATTTTAAATTCCAGGATTTTCTTGGCACATTTTTCACCCCCCCCCCCTTTTTTTACTTTTGATTTCTAAGCATCCCTATGAAATTATGCAAGTTGTATATATTAGATGGTCATTGGTAGTGTCATGAATGAATAAGTGAACATGTTCAAAATGAATGCCAAAATAATTTAGCTGCACCTGGTAACATAAGGATGATTCACATAGATGATTGATGACAAAAGCTTTTTCAATTTTGAATGCAATTATTCAAAATCCAGCACTTTTCAAGTGTATATTTAATTCAGCCGTGCTGATCAGTACTGGCTACCTCATATACAAACCATAATTGTGATATGCTCAGGCTGCACAGGATTAAGTAGCATGGGAGAACAACCTTGCTTCTCCTAGTAGTAGGAACGAAAAGTCTTGTGGGTAAGGTTATTGAATTCAACTGGAATAACAGAGAAAATAATAGTGTAACCATATCAATTTACTATTGAAACAAGATATTTCTAAAAAAATAGTTATCACTAAGAACTAAACAAATTCCAAAAATATACAACTGGGCATTTCAATCTGGAAAACTGAGATGCATTCTCATTCTAGGGAAGGTATGAAAAAATCTTCAAAAACAAGAAAATTCTGATTTGATTTGTTTTGCACAAACAGCCCTCTGATTTTGATTTTATCTTTTCAATATTTGGAGAGGAGGAAAACTATACTTAGGGAAACAATGGGGATATTAGATGTATCTAGAAAGAAATTGGGAGATGTAGATAAAATGCACAGACTTTGCAAATGTAAAGAAAAATAAAGTATTTGAGAAACATTAATGATACAAAAGATCTAATTTGTGGATCATTTAGATATGAGAGTCTAAATGACTTGTTGATTTTTCTGTTGATATGTGAAGATGTTAAGTTTCTCCAACAGGAAGATAGCTCCAAGATATAGCTTACAATGAATGTTTCTTTAAGTAAAAAATAAGCAAGAAAAATCCATTTTGTTATTACAAATATGATCTGAAGTAATTTGAATGAATTATGCATATTATCTATATCTGTGGAAAATATAAATGGTGGTTGTGCTTAGAGATTTATTTACAACCTCAGCAGAAAGCTCACTCGATAATATACCTGTTATGCAAGCATGAGGACATGAGCTTAATGCCTAGTACACAAGTATAAGCTGGGCATGGCAGAGCATGCTTATAATCCTAGTGCTGGGGAGGCAGATCACTGGAGCTCACTCTCCAGGCACTCTAGCCTAATTGGTGAGTTCCAGACCAATAAAACATCCTTTCTCACAAGAAGTTGACAGCATTCCTAAGGATAACTACTGAGTTTATCCTTTGACTTCTATACACATGTGCATAATGTTCATCTGCACACACACACACACACACACACACACACACACACCAACACACATAAGTACACATTTGTGTACACCACACACAAATACATAAGGAAAAAGAAAACCCACTTTATCAATCTTAATATTGTCTCATCTCTTCATTGTGTTTAAAATCTTTTATTTATTTGAGAGAGAGAGAGTGGGTACGCAAGGGCCTCTAGCCACTGCAAAGGAACTCCAGATGCATGTGCCATCTTGTGTATCTGGCTTAAATGAGTACTTGGGACCAAACCTGGGTCCTTAGGCTTAGTAGGCAAGTACTTTAACCACGAAGCCATCTCTCCTGCCCCGCTTCATCATTTAAACTTTATTTTTATCTTTGAAGTTGGTCTTAATATGCAAGGCTTCTATGATATTTTGTAGAGGGAATCATATATCTCCATATTTCATCAGACATTCTTCCAGTATAGAGAGAAAATACTATTATGTTTATGTATTTATCCTCTACCTATCATCACCATTACCTATCCATATAAAATAAGTGAATTCAAGAGAAATAAAGGAGCAAAGTACAGTATGCATGTAAGAGAACTTCTGGAGGAAGGAGAATGGTCATTTTCAATGGGGGTTCATCAAGGAAGGCCTTCTGAAGTGACAGTGTACTGAAGTAATGAACATATGTAATGAGAAGAGACACTGCACTAGACAGAAAGAACATCAGGAACACAGGACTACTAATGCTGTAATGCAGGTCTGTTTTCTATTATGACAACATACCTGGAGTAGGAAGCTTTTAAAATGAAAAGTTGTTTATTTAACTCACAGCTCTGGAGCTTCAAGAGTATGGCACTCGCATCTGCTCAGCTTTGCTAAGGACAGCCATGATTTATGACACAACATAGGTCGGGCCATCATGGTGTGGCTGTGTGAGGAGGAAAAGTCACAAGGAGAGACAGGAAGTCAGAGAGCAGAAAGAGATGTCATCTAAGTGCACCCCCCATGACCTTATGAACTCCTTCCATGTTGCAACCCCTCAAAGTTCCACCTTCACCCACTACACTGGGAACAGCGTCCAACATGACCTTTGTCAGCCAAACAACATCCGAACCAAAGAAATCAGGGTAGATATGTTATTCCATTAATTAGGGAGATTTCTTCTTGAGAATCTGGGGGTTTTCTGGGTTCCCAAGTAGCAATCTGTGCTTCAACTGATATAAACTTGAAGAAGAGATCTGTATGGAAGAGTAGAGCAAAACAAGCTTAGCTCTCTAGGGAATAGAGTCCTAGGGAATAGAGGGCAGGAAAGGGTGCTGGAGTCCACAGGGAAGGGAGATGGAGAGAACTACAGGAAATAAACAGAACGTTTCTGAACATTACTCTAAACATAGAACACAATAAACTGCATCATGTAAATACTTATAGCTTTATTTTGCACATTACAGTCAGCTTTTTGTGTTTTTTAGAGAGAGAGAGAATTGTAGCGCTAGCCACTGCAATCAAACTCCAGATGCTTGTGCCACCTAGTGGGCATGTGCAACCTTGTGCTTGCCTCACTTTTGTGTGTCTGGTTTACATGGGATCTAGGGAGTCAAACATAGGTTCTTAGGCTTTGCAGACAAGTGCCTTAACTGCTAAGCCATATCTTCATCCCCCTATAGTCAGCTTTTATTTTCTTATTTTCACAAGAAATTACCATAAAGTGAACAAGGTTGACATGAATACTTCATTATTTTAGTGATTTTTTTTTTTGGTTTTTCTTTGTTGTCCTGAATCAATGGATAACAGCAGGCTATGATGGGCCTGAGAATCTGCACATCTCATTCACTCTCCAGGTGACTCTGAGGACCAGACTTTGGAGCTACTGCATGGCAGCTGTTGTCAAATTCACACTAGGTAAAATAAATTGTAAATCAATTACTTTATGTTTCTTTTGTACTTGTGACTATTATAGAAAAGTTAATTTTCCTTGCACCTATAGACATGTAAGTTATAAACACATATAATTTTATCACCAAATAAAAGATTAATAACACTAATAAGTGTTTATTATGGAATTATTAGACAATGCCATAAATAGTTTAAATTAATAACCCCACTAAATCCTTTGAGTTGTGGTGGGTATTAATAATAAACTCATTTTATAGATAAGGGGTCAGAATCCCAAAGGCCGTAAGTTGGAATGGAGGAGCGATGTGAGGCAGTTGGAGAATCTAGTTCTCTTCCACATGCTCTTTGTTCTACTGTAGGTGAGGAAGCAGATCACACATTCACAGAGGGCTGTGGGCATACCAGAGAGCTGCTGCCCTCATTTTAAAGCACTAATGTAGTCTGCTTTGAAATAGCATACCCTTTGTGAGCATGCTGTTAATCCAATGAAAGTGTGCTCAAATTTTATATATTTAAATGGCACTGGGAATTAAGTATTTCCCTTTTATGTTCATGATTTATTCCTTCACCAAAAACAGAACCTTGTGCAAGTTCCTAGTTATGGGTTCTGTTGCACAGATTCCAAACGTGCTATTCCTCAAGAAAGAATAATAGTACTCTTTCTGTTTGAAGGCTACCTGATTGCAGATCAGCAGAGGCTACTGCCTGGAATCAGACATTTAGAAAGAAGGCCACGTTAGTCAAAATATAACTAGGCTTTAGCTTCTACCAGGTGATTAAAAATTGAACACCTTTCAAGATGTAGCCCCTTAATTGGGTAGTGAGTTAGCTAAAATTATATTCAAGTAAGCCAGTTTTCTAAGCATTATGCATAAGATAACCAGAAGTAAAGAACTAAAAGTGAGGTGGAAGAGACACTCTCTTTTATACATGCTAATCTCAGATGTACTTGGAAAAAGGAAGACTAAGGTGTTTGTAGGTAAGAAGTATATTTTTTCTTAAGTTTAATTTTGGTGTCTGCAAGGCAATCTCCTATCTCCTGTCATTGATGGACAGTTCCCTCACATTTTGGGCTCAGTGGAAAGAGATTTACCCTAAATTATTTCCCTACTCTTATTTTTTCCAAGGGACAAAATGTAATTAAGTAAGTAGTAAAATCTGGAACTGATACACAATTTGGCCTGATTCAACTTCTTGTTTACCACTTTGAAGAATTTTGCCTTCTTTGTATCTCATTTTGTAACAAGCAGCCTGATGACTCTGACTGGGTCCTTTCTTTAAATATTTCCACAGTGTACTCTCGTCAGTGCCAGGTAGTACTTGTCTGGTGAGACACTCCTGGTCTACAGCATGGGCTCCTGTTAGCCATTTCTTTCCCCCTTGGCAGCTGTAGTCTCAGAACTTACATACCACTGCCTGTGTTGCCAACTAGATGCCTGCAGGAACTCGGGGACACAAGCATATACAGAAGTGCTCAGGTCCAGGAGGACATCTTGTCACTGGACCACTTCCCATGGGCTAGGGGAGGCGCTTCTTGTGCAAGAGTGGGTAGTTAGGATTGTACCTTCAGATCTAAGAAGGGTGACCCACTCATGCTGAACACAGGAGTCCTTTTCTAAACTTTTATTTTATTTATTTGACAGAGAAAGCTGGGGGAAAGAAACAGGCAGGCAAGTAGGTAGGTAGGTAGGTAGGTAGGTAGGTAGGTAGGTAGATGGATGGATGCAAAGAAAGAAAGAAAGAAAGAAAGAAAGAAAGGAAGGAAGGAAGGAAGGAAGGAAGGAAGGAAGGAAGGAAGGAAGGAAGGAAGGAAGAAGGAGAAAGAAAGAAAGGGAATGGGCATACCAGAGCCTTTAGTCACTGTAAATGAACTCCAGACACATGCACTACCTTGCATCTCTGGCTTATGTGGGTTCTAGAGAATCAAACCTGGGTCATTTGGCTTCACAGGCAAATGCCTTAACTGCTACACCATCTCTCCATCCCAGGACTCCTTTTTGCAATCCTTCTTATAGACACACAACAACCCTAGGAGTCTGAGCTGAATTTCTGGGCTCTTCTATTGTATATCCCATTTCACTTCTCAAAGGGGTAAAATTATATTTCATAGGTTGTTCTAAAGTCATCAGGGAACTCAGCTGGGACATGTTTACACAAATATGACCACTTTTTTATGTGTATAGGCCCTCTCATAGGCTCTCATAAGTGGCAGAGAGAAGTCAGAATTGTAAGAAATTCTCATTGTTGCTGAAGTCACTGTTCAGGATGGTAAATTTAACATGAGGAGCAAAAACAATTTCTGTTGGCATTTTCTCACAGTCTCTGACTTATATGCGTATTCCATGTGCACAAAGCCTAGTGAAAATCATGAGTCATGGAGAGCTAAGGCTTGGTAACAGCATGGTGAGTGATACAATGTCATTTGGGACTATGGAAACTGCATCGAGTAAGAGCATCGGTGGGCTTTGGATGCAAGAGGATCCACATAACTTTAATACAAATGGCTTCTTCAGATCCATGGCTTTGTGAATAGTAACAGTGTTGCTATCTCTTTATGTATAGTCACAGGTATAAATTAGTCAAGATTATGCATTTTACAGTAGGAAAATATGAAGAAACATACCTGCAGCTGAAAAGAATTATGAATACTGCAGTTACCTTCTGTTGTTTGCATCAAACACTGATCAAAAGAATCTTATGGAAGGAGTTTATTTTGCCTTACAGTTTTTGAGGAGAAATTTCATCATGGCAGAGCAAACAGATGAAGCATCACATCTTGTCACAGCCTCAGGAAGTACTTTGAGCTATGAATGCCCAGTGGGCTGTCCTAATAATCCTCAAGGTCTGCCCCCAGTGTCAACACTTGCAGTAAGGCTCTACCTCCCAAAGGCTCTGCGACTTCCCTAAACTGCCACCGAAATTTCCTAAATTTTAAATTACACTACAGTTTCTAGTTTGGGCTTCAGAACTAATATAGATGCTATTTCTAAGTTTTCTCTCTTTTTATATTTCACCTTATTCATAGACGTTCAGAATCTTCTTTAAGAAAAGTGCTCTGATAGTAGAACTGAGACTCAAAACCCTCATTTATGTGCTTTATAAGTAAAAATAAAATCTAAAATTGAAGACCAAAGGCAGAAAAGGATGTTCCAGTCAACAGGTTGTTTGATACTATTTCCTGGACCATCTACCTCACTTCATTCCTTTTTGTTCTTAGAAAATAGATTTAATCTACTTAGCTAGTTAGCTTAAAGGAATACATAATACAATGAAGCTTATTATTATGACATTAATGAACATGCAGATGAAATAATATGGTTCCTATCCAGTAGGGAATGATTTATTCTTATAGCTAATTATAAATAGTCCCATCAATAAAATTTTAATTTATTTTTTTCCTGTTTGGACTTTTAGATTTTTATTGCCAATGACTCATTGTGAAGACAAGGTGGAATTTTAATTAAATATAACAAATTACAGAGCTACTAAAAATCTGTCACATTAGTCAAAACTGTATTTTTGCCAACTGGAAAACAAATAGCTTTTTAGTACTCTAGATGTTATGCAAACCCTGCAGCAATTTAAAAAAAATATTGGTTAGTAATGCATTTTTGTGCCCTGTAAATAACGCATACATTTCAACAATTCCAATTATAATAGCAAGAGTATAATGCATTTTCTTTGATTTAAGTTTTAATTATTTATTTGTATTTGTCGTAACCAAAAATGAGAAAGAGAGAGAGAGAGAAAGAGGGGTGAGAATTTCTGTCCATTCAAGAATACAGGGATAGATCTGTGTCTACTTTTACTTTTGGGTACTGATGATTTTTTGACATGTTGGATATGTGAAGAATGGGTGACACCCATTAGAAATGCCAGGGCAGTGGTAGGTTATACCTTGAACCTTGAGAAATTTCTGAAATAGTGTTTCCATCTAGCACTTGACTTTCTGAGAACTTCTCCACAGGAAAGAAATTATTTCCATTTTATTTAAGACTTTACTATTAGGTAGATTTTCTTGCTGTTTATTGCTGAAACTGATCATAATCTTTCTCTGAAAGGAAGAAATATGAACAATAGTACTAAATATCTGTATTTCCAAGAAATATTGACCTGGCTTTATTCACTTATCTATATATTGGCCACTTGTTAATATTTGAGTTGTTACTGTTATTACATTTGTTACCTAAATTGTCAATAGAAGGCAGCAGTTACTACAGTGATTTAACCCAGCCATTTTCTACCCCTCATATGAGCTCCCAATTCACCTTAGATACATTTAGTTTGTGATAGAGTATTGGTTATGTATTGTTTGTTTTTGAGAGCATCCTAACAAAACAAGATAACTAATGAAGTGCCAGCATTTTGTCCAGTTAGGAATGCAGAACGACCATGTAAGGTTTCTGTTTTTCAGTTTTAGGAAAACAGGTACACAATTAAGAAAAACTCTCCGTGTTATGTTCATGGCACACATGGCCACTGTATGAAGCATGTAGGTAAGTTCATTGTTCATAATATACTCAAAATAATATAAAATCCACTTATAAATCTATCAGCGAAGTAGGAAGTGAACATATAAACTTAGGGGGTCTGTTTTAGCCACACATAAAAAAGTATTATCAAATGGGGAAAAAATTGTATTAAATTGGACTAAAACAATTTAGTTATATTCAAAATATATTTTTCCAAACAGAACAAACTTTTGAAAGGAATGAAGTAACTGAAAAGGATAATTTATTAATATTTTATTAAGTGACAAAAACAAGGTTAGGTGAAGGTAAAGAAAAACAGAAGATGTTTTACTTTTTAAGAAAAAAATAAGCATCATAAATGGTATAATGATAGAAAAGAATATTTCAGGGTAAAACTCAAGAATGGTATTCTAAGAAAAAGCATGTAGCACAATGTGCATTATTGTTATTGCTGAGAAGGGATTAGAGAAATGAACATAAGGGAGCCTGGAAATTCCAGTGGACAGTGTGTTTGCTAGGCTGACCAGACAGCTTTGGCAGGAATCAAAATATGGAAGTTATAAAACTCAAGTTGCTGATCCTAAAAGCTCCTACCAAAGGAATCATGTTCATGGCAGAATTTTACACGTAAGTTTTCTGGTCTCTATCTTAGACCGGGGATACACTTCTATAAAAACAAAACTACTTTTTCATCTCTCTTCCTTCTCAGTCCCTCCCTCAGCTCCATTGTCTATGCCTTTTACTTAGAGTATATTCTTAAGGGAGAGCAAAGTACAAATGAACAATTTTATCATTTAATTTATTTTTATCTGATGACATCTATGTAACTGTAAAGTACTCAGCTTCCCATTGGCTAGCTGATTCTAAGGTTGTCCAGCTCAGGCTGCCCTCAGGATCATCCTTATCTTTTCTGGTGCTCAGATACAATTATCCTGGTTTTATGGGAATTTCATGTGGATATTTGGTGTCAATCAGTTCCATCATGTGCTTGATTTCAGTTGTTCTTATGTTAATGCTTTTAAAATATGCTCAGTTAGCTGTTTAATTATTGTCAGATATTCTGAGAAAAGAAAAAGTTTTATTGAAGATGCCACAAGCATGTTTCAGAGAAAATGAAATTCCTGAATTAAATCTAAGTGTCCTTCTGAGGCTCTGGCATGATGAATCTTTTAAAAAATTTAAGAATTTACATGTGTGCGTGCAAGTACACATGTGCGTGCTTACCTGCACATGCACGTTGTGTTCCAGGGCCTCTTGCTGCTGCAAATGGACACCAGATGCTTGTTCCACTCTTCCTATTTGGCTCATGTTGGTGTTTTGGTAATTGAACCCAGGAGACAGTATTTGAGAAAAAGACCCTTTAACCACCGAGCAATCTTCTCAGCCTCATTATAATATCTTTAAAGGAGAAAGTAGGAAAACATAACTCTAAAGTGAATTTAAAATCTGACAGTGCCATCTATTGTTTAGGAAAAAAATGCACATGCATTTAAAATTAATTTCTCTGACAATTTTTAATAGAAAATATAAGGCTAATTTTTCCATGTTTTCAATATATTAAGAAGGGAAGGGCTGGAAAGATGGCTTAGTGGTTAAGCGCTTGCCTGTGAAGTCTAAGGACTCTGGTTCGAGGCTTGATTCTACAGGATCCACGTTAGCTATGGGGTGCATGCATCTAGAGTTCGTTTGCAGTGGCTGAAAGCCCTGGCGTGCCCATTCTCTCTCTATCTGACACACACACACTCTCTCTCTCTCTCTCTCTGTCACTCTCAAATAAATAAATGAACCAAAAAAATTAAATAAAAAAAGGTAAAAATATAGTGCTTTATTTATACTGATTCACTACAGAGCAAATATTACTTCTTTTATATGGTATAATGTGTTATAGCTTTGAAGTTGTAATAAATATTACATGAATATATACATAAAATTAACATTGAAATATACTTCGTTTGAATTATCTTTAAACCTGAAATGTAAAATAGACTTAAAAAATATTAAAGAACTTTTCAGTTTTGAAGATACAGATCTATTTTATATGATTTCAGTATATAGTGAGTTAATTCATGAATTCATAATAATGAAATAAAAATGAACAAATGAAAGCATTAAAAGTGAAAAATAGAATACCTGGACCTCCTGCTCTGGAGGGTGCATGCAAGAACTGAGTACCCCAGATCTCCCTGTTCCCCCACTCCCAGTTTCCTAGTCCCAGTGGGTCCCTATGCTGCTGGCTCCGGGCTGCCTGGACCCTGCTAGCTGGCTGTAGAAGCACAGCAGGCCCTCAGCTCTGCCTTCCTAATTGAATGGCTCCTGGGTCCTCAACTCCCAGATAGCCCCCACTCCTCTCTGGAGGGGCACATGCCGAGTGAGTATGCCAGAGCTCCTGGTTAGCACCCTACCTCCCAGTTTCCTGGTCCTGGTATCTTTGATGCTCCTTGGGGTGGCATGGTTCCTGAAAGCGGGCCTCAGAAACAGGCCTTTTGCTCTGGCTTCCTGATTGACTGGCCCTTGGGTACCCAAATCCCTATTCTCCTGAGCTAGAGGTTGCACAAGCCACTGTAGGAGAGGGTCTCTTGCCCCTGACTCTCCAGCTTCCCAGCTCCTAGATCCCCAGTCCCTGATCCCCTTGCTGAAGAGTATGTGCAAATGAAGTGAGTAGGCCAGAGCTCCCAGTTCCCAGCCTCCCAATTCCCAGGTACCATTGATGTACTTGCAATCTCCACAATCTGTGCATATGTGATTATAAACCCATCCTACACCAATCCAGTTCACTTTTAAAACAGAACACCCACTGAAGATCCTACAAGGACATTAAAAAAAAAAAAAAAAAACCTATTTGGTCTGTCTTTTAGGTTGTAGACTTTTATGGTACCATTGTGGGTCCAATTTTGTGTCCCCCTTCCTTATCCCCCCCCCTCCCTCCCCACCTTCCCTAAGTCCAGTGCTCGAGATGCTTAATAGGTATGTCAGCAACTTGGGTAGATTCAGGTTAGGAGCTGTAAATTAGTGAGACTGTGTGGTGATTATCTTTCTGTGATTGGGTGAGTTCCCTGAGAATAAACTGTTCCAGGTTTGACCATTTTTCTTCAAATTTCATTGTGTTGGCTTTCCTTACTGCTGTGTAGAATTCCATTGTGTAGATATACCACATCTTAGTTATCCATTTGACTAAAGATGGACATCTGGGTTGATTTCAGCTCTTGGCTATTATGAATTGAGCAGCTACAAACTTTGTTGAGCAAATCTCTCTGAACTGAGGCATGGAGCTTTTAGGGTACATTCCCAGTAAGGGAATAACTGGGTCTGTGGGTAACTCTATAGTCAGGTTTTTTAGGAGTCTCCATATGCTTTCTAAAGTGGTTGTACCATCTTACATTCCCAACAACAGTGGATGAGAGTTCCTGTTTCTCCACATCCTCATCAGCATTTGTTTGGATTTGATTTTTTGATGTTTGCTATCCTTACTGGGATGAGGTGGAATCTCATAGTAGTTTTAATTTGCTTAACCCAGATGACTATGGATGATGAACATTTTCTTAGATATGTGTTTGCCATTTGTATTTCTTCCTCTGTGAACTGCCTGTCCACTTCTTTGCCTCATTTTGTGAGTGGGTAGTTTGACTTTTTATTGTTTAGGTTTTTGATTTCATTATAGATTCCAAAAATTAGGCTTCTGTTAGTTGGATATTCAGCAAATATTTTCTCCCATTATGTGGGTAACCTATTGGCTCTGCTTATTGTATGCTTGTCTGTGAAGATACTTTTCAGCTTCATAAGATCCCATTGGTTGAATGATTTTTTAAAATCCTGTGTTACTGGGGTTTTGTTCAGGAAGTCTTTTCCCATTCCTAAATCATGGAATGTTCCTTCTGTATTTTGTTCCAGTAGTAGCTGAGTTTCTGGTGTTATATTGAAGTCTTTAATCCATCTGAATTTGATTGTTGTACATGGTGAGATGTATGGATCAAGTTTCAATTTCTTGCATATGGTTATCCAGTTTGTCCAGCACCATTTGTTGAAGATGCTATCTTTTTTCCAGCCTATATTTTTAGGGCTTTTGTCAAATATCAAGTAGCCATAGTTACTTGACTCAAAGTCTGGGTCCTCAGTTCTATTCCACTGGTCTATACTCCTGTTTTTATGCCATTACAATGCAGTTTTTATTACTATGGCTTTGTAATATAGTTTTAGAACAGGTATAGCGATGCTTCCAGAGGTGTTTCTTTTGCTGAGGATATGCTTGGATATCCTAGGCTTTTTGCTTGTCCATATGAATTTTGAGATCAATTTTTCTATCTCTGTGAAGAAAGATGTTGGGATTTTGATGGGAAATGGATGGGAATTTAAATCTGTAGATTGACTTTGACTTTGTATGTATAGCCATTTTCACAATGTTAATTCTTTCCATTTTCTTAAGTCCTCCTCAATTTCTTTTTTGAGTGTTTTTATGTTTTCATTATATAGACCTTTTACTTCCTTAGTTAATGTTATTCCAAGTTATTTAATTAATTATTTATTTTTGCTATTGAAAATGGGATAATGCCACTTATTTCTTTCTCTGTATCTTTGTCATTTGCACATAGAAAGGCTACTGATTTTTATGCATTGATTTTGTATCCTGCTACTTTGCTGAAAGAGTTTATCACCTTTAAGGTTTTTGAATGGAACTTTTCAGGTCTCTTACATATAGTATCATGTGCTACTTGAGGTTGATTATTTAATTCTTCTGTGTGGATAATTTCCTGAAATACTCTCTGTAGGCTTTCTTTTGTGTTCCTATAGTTGTAAAGTTGAGTTTTGTCATGGAAGGATTTTCTTTCACTATCTATTAGGAGGGATACTTTTCCTGGGTAGAGTAGTTTGGGTTGGAAGCCATAGGTTCTTAGACTTTGCAGTGTTCCATTCTAGGCCCTTCTGGATTTCAGGGTTTCCATTGAGAAGTCTGAAGTGATTCTGATAGGATTACCTTTAAATTTGATATGTTGTTTTTCCCTAGCTGCTTTTAGGACTTTCTCTTTGATGTCAATGTTTAGAGTCTTAATGACAATATTCTTGGAGAGTTTCTCCTTTGGTCCAATCTGTTTAAATTTTGTTAGCTTCTTGTATCTTTATGGGCCTTTTTTTTGAGAGAGAGAAAATTTTCTTCACTTATTTTGTTAAATAAGTTCTCCATGACTTTGGTCTGAATTTATTCCCCTTCTGGATTCCTAATATCTGAATGTTAGGATGTTTGAGGGTATCCCACATTTCCCTCATGTTCTGTTCACAGAAATTTTTGAATTTATTGAAACTTTTGCACTCTTGAACTGTTTCTTCTGTTTTGTCTTCCAGATCTGAGTTTCTGTCCTCCACATGACTGACTCTATTTTTGAGAACCTCTAAGGAATGTTGGGCTTGTTCAATTAGGGTTGCATTTTCTACTACTTTTCTATGTATTTTTCCATCCTTCTGTCAAGTTGCCTTTTCACATCATTTTCTGATATTCTTGATGCCTCTTGGAATTCTTCCTTGCATTTCTTTATGTCTTCATTTAGCATGTCCAGCTGGTCTTTTAGGTCTTCTTTTTTTCCCCACTTTCCTTTATATCCATTAACTGTGTTTAGACCCCTTCTATTTTCTTATCTATTAGGTCTAGTCTAGTGATGGCAGTGTCCACGTGATTATGAGTCCTTTATTGCTTTTGTGCACATTCTACCAATAGCTTGGTCAGTGTTGCCTTGTCTTAACTTCATTTTGGGTTTCTGATCCTTTTGCCTCTTCTATATTTTTATTGCAGACTTCCATGGTAGGACTGGGAGATCTTATTACATTTACTTGCATTTGATTTTTTATGTCATTTCTTTTGCGTTGTGATCTGCCCATCACAGTGTGGGAGCAAGAAGAATGGGTCTGTGGTTGACGTGTGTAGGGGAGGTGGTGCAACTTTTCAGTTGGAGGGCATGGGGTAAGGATAGAGCTTGGGGGTGGGTTGTGCTGGGTCTTGACAGAATATTGGGGGTGAGTCAGGGTGGAGCAGAGGTCTGAATTCACAGGGGCAGGTTTTGGGGCCAACCAGAGCAGATCTAAATTCCAGCGGGCGGGGGTGGAGCAGAGTGGAGGGGGTCAGAATTTGTGTGGGGCAAGGTCTATTGGTTGGGTTGCAGGTGCAAGGGTAGGGCCAAATGGGGCAGGTGGAAGGAAAGAGGGGTGGGCGAGCGTGCATGGGGCAGGTGGAAATTGAGGGAGGGGTGGGGCAAGGTGGAGCAAGGGCTTCCAGATTCCAAAGTCAAGGTGTGGAGCACGGAGGTGTGTCAGGTCTGGTCAGAGTAGGCAGGTGAAGGCACACCTAGAAGCAGGGTAGGTTAGAGCAGAGCACGTCTGAATTCACAGGGGCCAGGGGTGGGGGCAAGCAGATCTGAGAAAGGCAGGTCTGAAGTCATGTGCTTGCTGCCCAGCAGAGTGGAGGTATCATAATTTGTGTGGAGGTGGGGCCGAGTGGGCAGGATCTAAAGTGGGGTGGGGGCGGGGCCAAGTGAAGTGGGTGGAAGTTGAGGGGTGGGTGGAAGTTGAGGTGTGGGTGGAAGTTGAGGGGTGGGTGGATGGGGCAGAATGGAGCGATTCTGAAGTCATGGCAGGTGGGGGTGGGGTGGAGAGGGACCGGAGTTGGAGGGGGGGTGATGGGGATCTGAAGATAAATGGGGGGTGGGCGGTGGGGGAGAATTTGTGACTGCTCAGGGGGGTTGTGAATCCCGGTAATGGGCTGTGCCAGGGACCACAGGTGGAACTACTGGCCTGGGTCTCCTTGCCTGCAGTTACTGCAAGTGTAGCCTGAAGCTGAGATTATGGTTGGCATGGCCATTTGGGGTGATTGGGGCACTGGCGGGTTACCTGAGAGAGTGGTAATCAGCCAATTCCCTTTTGTGCCCCTGTGTACCCTCCCACTGGCAATCTATTAGAGATTGCTCTCCCCTAAAATTCCCAGGGACCCCTTGATTCCTTGCCTCTCCTTCCCGGGAGTTGTGGCACAGTTAGGCACATTCCATATTGACTGGAAGATTCTTCATAATTTTTAAGGCTAATATTGTTGGATACTATATTCATAGTTGGAAGTTATTATTAGGTTTCTTAGTACAGCTTTACATACATTCCTATTTTTAGACTTGCTATTGAAAAGTGTGATGCTATTTTTATAATTCTGTTAATAATTTCTCTCTCTCTCTCTCTCTCTCTCTCTCTCTCTGTGTGTGTGTGTGTGTGTGTGTGTGTGTGTATGTTCAACATTGGAATAATGTGGTGCTTGTGATGTCTGCTGTGTGGATTATGCATATGTGTGGATATGTGAACCCTATGAATGTGCTTGTTGAGGCCAGAGGAGAACATTGTGTGTCATTATTAATTATTCATTCTTTCCTTTGTATTTGGTATGTGTGTGTGTATATATATATATATATATATATATATATATATATAATTTGCACATATCTGATCTGGATAGTAATTTTTAATTAATCCTAAAAATTTGTCAGCAGAACCAGCTGGAGTAGTGACATCAATGGAAGAAAAATGTAGGCTTAATAGCACTGAGAATAAGAAGGTTCAGATCTGTTCATTTGAATATATATTTCTTGTTAATACTCTTTTTTTTTTTTTTGATGATAATACCAGAGGTGAAATGAGATACTTTCTTTGGATAACACTTTGGAAGGCAGAGTTATAAATGTTGTATTTGCATACAAATCATTCTAACAAGTTATAAAACTTAACCTTAGAATCTGTAACTTATAACTAAGTCTTATTAGAATAAAAACAAAATGTTCTCCTTTTTTTTTTTTTTTTTTCAGCTAGGGTCTCACTCTAGCCCAGGCTGACCTGGCACTCATTCTGGAGTCCCCAGCTCATCTCTCAAACTCACAGTGGTCTGCCTACCTCTGCCTCCTGAGTGCTGGGATTAAAGATGTGTGCCACCACTGGTAGCTCATTTATTCTTTACAGATAACTCTAACTGTGCACAAATAAGAGAGCATTATCAATATTTCATTTCCAGCTTCATCTTGGAGTGTGCCTATTACCTGTTTAACCCAGGACACATTGGTAGTCTTACTAATACATCTATTTTGTGCATTTCAGTAAACATATATGTTTTCTGAAGTGTTTTTTTTTTTAATTTTTTTTTATTTGAGAGCAACAGACACAGAGAGAAAGACAGATAGAGGGAGAGAGAGAGAATGGGCACGCCAGGGCTTCCAGCCTCTGCAAACAAACTGTGCGCCCCCTTGTGCATCTGGCTAACGTGGGACCTGGGGAACCAAGCCTCGAACTGGGGTCCTTAGGCTTCACAAGCAAGCGCTTAACCGCTGAGCCATCTCTCTAGCCGTTCTGAAGTGTTTTTAATCTGTGTATATTTTAACTGGAAGAAGCAATATCTTCAGGGACTGAAAAAAAGAGTATAGTAGTGTCTCATATAAACATAATATCTCTTTTCCTTACATTGAAGGATCTGTTTAAAAATTATGCAAATGATGAGATGGAGACATGGCTTATCAGTTAATGTATTTGTCGTCTAAGCCTAATGACTCATCTTTGACTCCCCAGATCCCACTAAACTGGAAACACAAGTTGACATAAGCGTGCAAGAACATACACAAGGTAGCGCACACTTCCACACTTTGATTACAGTGGCTGGAGGCCCTGGTGTGTTAATTCCCTCTTTCTCTCTTTCATATAACTTTTTAACTATACAAATGCTTCTTGAACAATTTTGAAAATTTTAGACAGATTTTTGCAGATAGTGAGAAGATTGCAAAATCAACTGCTGTTGTAGAGAATGTTCTGTAGATATCTTTTAATGCCATGTTATCTGGTTTTCAATTACCTTTCACATTATTTATGTTCTTGTTGCTGGGGTGAATGCCCAATCTAAAGCAAACCAGGGAGTTTACTTTGGCTTAAAGTTGCAGAGGATAGACTCCATGATGATAGGGAAGACATGGCTAGAGAAGCTTTTGGCACCTGGTCACATTTAGCCCATAGTAAACAATGAGTGCTCAGCTACTCTTCTGTTCATACTGTCCACAAATCCATCCCAGAGGAGAGTGCTGTCCACAGTTGGGGTGGGCTCCTCAACTAGCCTAATCTTGAAAACTGTTTCATAGACAGACTTGACAAGAGATTTATTTCCATTGTGAATTCTAAATTCTGTCACATTGACAATCCAAGATTATCTATCACAAGTCCATCCCTTGTTAACTGACACCAAAACATGGCATGTTTAAGTCATAAGTATAAGGTTTGGGAGTAACCAAGACCAAAAAACCACTCTGAGGCAAAGATGAAAGCATTTATTTGGGAAAAACACAAGCTTCCTGGACTGGTTCACAAGAGATGGGCACAGCTAACTTGAGTTTCCAGATTAGGGACTTTATAGTGCTTTTCAGTTGGGGAAGGTGAGGAAGGGAAAAGTTGAATAAAAAAGGTTTCTTTCAGAGAGATCTAAGATAGCCAGGTTGTAACATCAGAACAGTGACCACAAAACTTATGAGATAATGGGCCAGGAAACCATGATCTAGGGACATTGTTAGGCAAAGAGGAGAGAATGGCTGGGCAGTTTCCTGATTGATGTGGATAAGTCTCTGTCACCATCCTGTTGTCCTTGGTGACTCCATGTTGGGAGCCTGTCCCGACACAACATGCCAGCCTTTCGTTAACGATAAGAGATGAAGGTTATTTTTTTTATGTCGACTGGGTGATGAGTTCTAGTGGGAGAGGCTCGATAATATGGTTGATTGGTATCCCTTCAGGGCAGGTGATGAAGAGGTGGTTTCAAGGTGGCTAGAGGTAGCAGAGTGGTGAGATTGATAGTGAGTACTCTCCGTCAGCACCAGTGTAGCATGCTGTTACAACTTGGTCCTTAGTGAGGCACAGACTTCTATCGTATCATCCCTGCATTGAGATGGCTTCTGGGCCGTCGCTGGTGATATCTGTTATAGAGAAGGTGAGGGATATGGGTACTGCATACCCTGTGAAAGGACAGAAAGAAGAAGTAAGGGGCTCATTACCCTTGTCAACAGCTACGACATCCAAACGCCAGCCCCAAGGAGAGGATGAGCACTCATAAGCAAGGGATAGAGGACTTGGGGCAAGTGAGAGGAGGCAGAGGGACATCAGTGTATTCAAGAGGAGCATTTTTGGATCAGAGGAAGAGTATGAACATGAGAGAATTTAAGTTTCAGAGTGTCCGTTGGGGCAGCAGTGTACTTTTCCCTGGATGAGGTAGGGTGAGGGCTAAGGGAGGAGGGGGCCCAAAGAATAGTTCTGATCCTGGGTAAGGCAAGTGGAAGGAGCTGGAGCCAGGGTAGGTGAAATTCAGAAGTAATAAGGGACAGGCAGATGCATAAGGCATGAGTTAATGTTAGAGGTTAGTACTGTAAGCCAGCATCAGACAGGGGAGCCTATTGTTCTGAATCTTTGTTTATATTGTAGTTCTATTTTTATTTTAGAGGCACGATTTTAGATATAATAGCCTTAGGAGAGAATTAAATATTAATGAGTCAATTTCAACCTTAAAATTTAGTTAAAAGGTTTGCAAATACAGGAACTTAGCTAACTTTGTTGGGTACTCTAAATTCAATCTTTCATTATCATTACTATTATGATCAGATTAACATCAATAAGTTCAAGTTTTAAATTTATAGCCTATGATCTTAATTACTTTCAGTGTTTCTTTTAGGGGACACTCAACAGTAAAAAGTTGCCCTATGCTGTCTAGTACAGTGAGCTTGGTGGAAAACATACTTCACTATGAAATGGCACTGCTCAGAACAGAAATTATTCTGCAACCTTAGGGCTGTAAGCCACATACATACGCATACAAACACATTCATTTTAAGTGCACTTTTCAAATAGACTCCAGACAACCAGTTCCCCTTCACACATTCATTCATTCATTCATTTATTCACAAATCATGCATTCCCATTTTAAATTTCTATTATATTTACAACTAAGGAGATCAAAATCAAACCTTGTTACAGGGGCAGGTGCTCAGGAGAGATTGAGGGAGCTGGAGGAGCTGAAGGAGCTGTTGGAGTGAGGTCATCTAGGGTGTCAGGGTCAAAAGCAGAGGGTGAGAAAAAGTATGGGGGAGGGGTTGAATGACAACACATTCTTGAGACATTGGGCAGAGGAACCTGATGAGAAGGGAAGGTTTCTGATGAGAGAGAAGGCTTTGCATGCCAAGTGAAAAATGTTTGAATATAGTGTAAATTAGACCACCTGTCTGTACACCAGTGCTGGGCTCTGCCTGTGGGCAGGTACTGCTGAGGAAGGACCAGGCCTGCTCGTTCCTCCCAAGGGGTTGAGGAAGAGGGTAGATGTCAGACAACCCAGAATCTCTCCTAGTCACCAGAGAAAAACCACACTGAGTCAGGAGTCTTGTCTAAGCAGGAACTTGCTATCTTGTTGTAAGTAGTTGCCTGTATAATGTTGGGGATGAAGGCAGGCATTTTAGGATGGGGGGTGAGAGGTAAGGGCCACCAGTAAACTGTGACTATTGAAATGACAATTCCAATTCCTGCACGGAAATAGCAGGCAAGAAGCCATTAGGCGTCTTGCTGAGTCCAGAGCAGATAACCAAACTTTAGCTAGGCTCAGGAAGTTCCACTAGGCCTCACCCCCAGGCCTTTCAGGGCCCAACATCTCCCTCTTTTGTTTTTGTAAGAGCAATAGTCACCATAGTCCCTATCTTAGGTTATCCCCCTCTGGGGATCTTACTTGTCACTGGGTACTGTGTGTTTAGCTCACTGAGAACCCACTCCATGGCCTGTCTTAGGTTGTCTCAGTCAGTCTGTGATCTTACCTGTCATGAGTCACATGGAGGGCAGGGGAGGTGGCAGTTGGTCATCTGAGGAACTTAATTCCTGAGTTGCCAGCCCGTGATAATGTATTTCGACCTGATGAAGTTTTATTGCCTCTAGCCGCTGGTGAATAGGTTGTGTAATTTTGTTAATTACACAAGGCCTGACAGTGAGGTGAAGGAGGAGGAGGAGGGGCCCAAGTAGAGGAAGAAGGTAGGGTAAGAAGTCATGTAAGCTCATCCACAGTGGGTTGTCCTGGAGGTCCCACTGCCTCCTCTCCAAGTCAAGCATTTTTCCTGTAAAAACAAACATACGCCTCCCTTTTTGGCCATTAGTAGGTCTATTCCTCTCCTGTTTTGTAGGACTACCTCAGCCAGGGAATCTAGCTGTTGTTGGAGATAGGTCTCCCTCCAATATAATCAAAAGAGGGCATAGGGAGGGCCTCATTTACAGGAGTGATATCGACATCAGGGATTAAGGTGGCTGGGGCACAAAGGCCCGTCCAATTGTTGTGCAGAAAGTCATAGGCCATCCCGCCTCCACAAACATAAATCATTCCAGATGGTGGGCAGTGTTGAGCACTGGGCTCAGTTGTGTTGAAAGTAGGAAAGAAGGAAGTATTGAATGTATCCCACATCTATACTGGAATTATTAGGGGAAGGCAGGGCCCAAATGCCCAGAGGAAACTTTGGGAAAATCTGGACGGGGATGGGAAAGGTGGCTGAGCAATTTTTTTAAGGTTGTATGGGCAAGTGTACTGCAAGCAGCCGGAGAGGCCCAGATCAGAGGCAAAGCCAGCAATCCTCTACAAGGGAGGGAGTTATTAGGTTTAGCAGGGTGAAGGACCATTTTAGGAACAGTCCTTAGGGGTGGGACACTCCCTAGAGAAGTGATTGTCAGTGTCCCATTGTTGGCATAAATATTTTAGGTGTCTCACTGGTACCCAAATGTGTCTTTTTTCATCTTGAGGGAAGACACATCCAAACCCTCTCCCTGCTGTGAGGAGCAGATCAGGCCCTCTCCAGGCCCCATTCAATGGGTCCCTCCATCTTACCCAGATAGAACTGTAGGTAATGGATGAGGACCAATGTTTTTGAAAAGGGGATAATTGTTTATCTTCTTTAGAAAAATTTTAAATAGTTAGGGTAAATAATGCCTTTTTTAGATGGTTGTGTGGGGGTAAGGATTCCCCTTTTTGTTTTTGTAATTGAGACTTGAGAGTCTAATTATATCTTTCCATGATAGCCTGGCCCCAGCATTGTATGGGATGCTTGTGGAATGCGATATTTTCCAGGTCTGGAGAAAGTCTATAAAGGCCTTGCCTATGAAGCAGGGGCCATTATCTGTTTTAATTTGATCAGGCAGCCCAAGAGTGGCAAAAAAATTGAAGCATATGACTAATGGCATATTTAGATTTTTCCCCAGCATGTGCTGATGCCCAGCAGACACGGGAAAAGGTATCAACTGAAAGAAAAATATATTTAAGCTTTCCAAATGGAGAATAGTGTGTAACATCAATTTGCTAAAGATGATTAGGGAGGAGCCTTCAAGGATTGCTTCCTGTAGTTTGAAGGGGGGTACTTGGAGGAAAAGTTGACAGGTCAATTTTTTAAGGTCCTTGACTGGTACCTGTGGAAACCTGTGCTGGAGACCTCTCCAGTTGACATGGGTCAATAAGTGGAAGCGTGTAGCTTCTGTAATAGTATTACACTGAAGCATAAAAGCCATTTTATCAGCCAAATTGTTTCCTCAAGAGAGAAATCCCGGTAAGTTCTGATGACCCCTGAGGTGTTGAAGAAAAATGGGGTTAATTCTTTGTTTGAGTAGGAAATGAGCTTGAATCATCAAAGGAGATATAGGGTTGGAGTCCAGTCTAATATGGGCCTCAACCAGGTTGGGTAATACATTAACAACATAAAGGAAATAAGTTAAATGGCTCTTGAATAGTGTTCCAAGCTAGAATGACAGCAAATAGTTCTTTGAATTGTGCTGACCCCTCAACCTCATGGGAGACTGACTTTATGGGCATAGGCTCTTTTTCCTATTTTAAGGGAGGGTAAATGACTAGGGAAGCCACCAGGTGTCCTCCATCGGTAAACACTGTAAGAAAGTCAGGGATAGGTTGAGACAGAAAAAGTCTGGGAGGCTTCCATTCTAACCTGGAGAAAGAACTCATCCATTTGTGGGGGCCATAATGGCAATCAACTTTACCTGGAAACCCCTCGAGAGCCATAGCAACTCTGTTATTATTTCTCTGAAGCCAGATGAAATCTGTTATTTTAAAGGGATTGAAAATAAGGTGAGGTTCTGTGCCAAACAACTGGACAGAGGTGTCTCTGCCCTTGATAATGCAATCAGCAACCTGGTTGGTTATAGAATAAACTCTGGGGACCCCACCAATTGAGAGGTGGACCCACTGGAAGGGCTCACCTTCCTAGGCCAACAGTGCAGTGCATAATGTTTCCCCAGAGAAAATGTAGAGTGGGGTGGGCAAATTAGGATTGAACCTCTTTAGGGTCACAACATTTATATCCTGTTGTACCTTATGAAAGATTTGTTGATGACAAGAGGACAAAATTACCTGAGAGGAGAAGTTAAGATCCTTTAGGAGGTCAAACAAAGGGGACCATAACAAAAGTTATGGGTATCCAAGGCGTCATCCAATTAATTTCTCCCAAGAGCTTCTGGAGTTGAGGCAAAGTGTAAGAATTCTCAATATAAACTTGTAGTTTAACAGGTGAAACTGTTTCTAGGGTAAGGATCAAGCCCACGATCTTAAAGGGAGGCACAGTGTGAACTTTCTCAGGAGCTACTTTAAAGCTGTCAGTATGAAGGATAGTTAGACATTGGTGGGTAAGATCCTGGAGTGTAGAGGAATCTAGGCACCCAAGAATAATGTCATCCATGTAAATATAAAACAGGGTATTGGGGAGATTGATAAGAGAAGAGAAAATGGCTGACAGGTAATATTGACAAATGACTGGGCTATTAGCCATGCCCTGAGGTAAGACAGTAAATTCACCTCTCCTATTTGGGCCACAAAAATTAACAGCGGGTACAGAGAATGCAAATTTTTCCATGTCTCTTGGATGAAGAGGGATAGAGAAGAAGCAACCTTTAATGTCAATGATAGTAATATGGTATATATTGGGAATAGCTGGGATCCATGGGAGTCCCCTCTGGGGAGTTCTGAAGGGGATCATGCATTCCTTGATCTTCCTTAAATCATGTAAAAATCTCCAGGACCCATTAGGCTTTTTTATAACAAAGACAGGAGAGTTCCAGGGACTAGTGGAGGGACGGATATGTCCAGCCTCCAACTATTGATCAATAAGTATGTGGAGATGGTGTAACTTAGAGGAAGGAGAAGCCACTGCTCAACCCATATAGGATTCCTTGGTCTCCACTGGATTTTAAATGGTGGGGGGTGCTAGGCAGTGGCCCTTAGAATTGGGGGTGTTCATTGGAGTAATTGGGATGACATTCCCTCCCTTCCTCAAACTGTTGTTGATATTATTATTATTTTTTTTTTATCTAACAAATCATTATAAAAGGCCTTATGGTCAGTAGTGATGAAAGCCTCGGCATCTCCAAGGATGCCTTGCCCCAGTAAGTGAGCAGTAAGCCCAGTCACCATGAGAGGGCGCACTTTTCCCCTGTGTCCACCTGGGTCAGTCCAAGGGAGCCACATGGCAGTCTCCCAGGAGGTGGACTGCCCGCCAACTCCCAGTAGGGGAGGGCTGGGTACAAGTTGCCAGGAGGGGGGGCACTTCCTCCTTTCTCAGGACTGTTCAGTCTGCTCCAGTGTCGATGAGAAGTTTGATTTTTTTATAGCCAATAGTTAAAATAATTTTAGGTCTAAGGCTGGGGACCAGGGAAGTGGTCCAATGGGCTTTGATGGTCTTTTTTCCCTTATTTAATGGGGCTTGGGGGAGCCCTGGGAGGAGTTTAAAGGCTTTCCCTGTATGTCAAACTTTGGCCAACACTCCCTAGCCCAATGAAACCCTTTATTGCATTTAGGGCAGCGGGTGCGAGGGGCATTGGTCATTCCCCCAGAGGGCGGAGGGGGGGGCTTTGTCTTGTTGGGGCACTCCTTTTTAAAGTGGCCCTCATCTCCGCATCAGAAACATGTTGAGTTTTAGGATTTAACTGTAACGTTCAGATCGTAGTGGCCAAATCTCTCTGTTTACTTTCCTAAAGGGAGGCAGCCATGGCCCTAGCCTGATGGTAGATAGTGCCAATGTCCTTGGAGGCTATAATCCATCTACTTGTGGAGTTGTCCCTGAGACCCGCACAGGCGAGGCGGTGATTGGCCGCCATCCCTTTCTAGACCAACATTTTTGTAAACTGATCCTGTAATGCCCCTGGGGGAAATTTTCTTTGGAGACTTTTGCCCACCCTATCTATAAATGTAGCCAAGTCCTCAGATGGTTTTTGAGTAATACTCATAAGGCGGGTTTCACAGGGTCCCTCATCAAGCTTGTTCCAATGCTGCCAAGCCCAGTGCCCTGACCTGGTCCCTATATGGGTCAGGTATAGCTGCCTGTTGAGTGCCTGTAGCATATTGATCAGAGGTACCAGAGAGCATCCCAAGAGTTATCAGCACAGGGGGCTGCTGACTTTGGTTTCGTTCTGCCTGTGTATGGCACTCATCTCTAAAAAAGGCACACCACTTAATTTATCGGGGACCTGATGAAACAGCCCCAACTAGATTTTTCCAATCTTGGGTTGTACAAGGTTGATGGGCAAGTCCCTGTAATAGGGTCTCAGCCCAAGGGGAGTAGGGTCTATCCTCCAAGACCACCTTTTTAAGTTCCTTAATGTCCTGAGATTCCCACGATACCAGGCAGCAGGGCGATTGCCCCCAGGATTTAGATTGATGGGAAATAAAAAGGTAGCTTTATTTTCTGGCGGCTTGGCAGCCGAATATGAAGGAGGGGCCAAGGGGATCCAGAAAGGGTTAGTTGATGGAGGAGGTGGAGGAGGTCCCCCTGATGGCCAGGGAGCACTCTCAAAGGAATCAAGTGAGGAGTATAAAGATGTATCCTTTTGGGGGGGAGTTAAAGCTGTATATCCAGTAGGAGTAGCCAGATCAGTCTGTATACTTTCTTTTTCTTCTGTCTTTTGTTTATGTTTGGTTGGCCTTGGAGGGAAGCAGTCCTTGAGGGCCGAGATCATAGGGAAGACCCCTGAGGGGGGTATATGACTCTTCTGCACATGTGCCCAACAAACAAGGGCCTCTACCCTATCCCACATGTCCCAATCAAAGAGATTTTCTTCCGCCAGCCATGGCGCTAGCTTGACAAGGCAACCCCAGTTCTGTTGAGCCTGATTATCAGACAAATTAAGCCTTCTACTCTTTAGAAGTGCCCTGAGAGATTCTAAGGCAGGGTTGGATTTAGAGGTAGACTGTCCGATATTATAAAGTTGAGAGAGAAATGTCCATAAAATTAGGGCGATAGCAACCCATAGACACACGAGTGCAACACAACCACAAGGATCCAAAAGACAGGTAAACATGCTGTACAAAAGCCACAGATGCAGCTTGTCTGAAAACTGAAAGTGAAAGGAAAGAGAAAGAGACCGAAGAGATGTTGACAAGTAAGTACAGGTTATAGAAGCAAAGTTTAGCACATTAAATACGAAGACTGCCTCATAACTCATGAGGGTACACTCACCTGCACACCGATTGACCTCCTCAATGAATGCCTCTCACGGGGCACTAGTCTGCCAGGTTCCCAGAGCTGCACATTAGGCGCCAGATGCCGGGCTCCACCAGAAGGCTGAGTGCTGAGGAAGGACCAGGCCTGCTGGTTCCTCCCAAGGGGTTGAGGAAGAGGATAGATGTTGGGCAACCCAGAATCTCTTCTAGTCACCAGAGAAAAATCACACTGAGTCAGGAGTCTTGTCAAAGCAGGAACTCACTTTATGGTTGTAAGCAGTTGCCTATATAATGCTGGGGATGAAGGCGGGGATTTTAGGACGGGGGTGGGGGTGAGAGGTAAGGGCTAATAGTAAAGTGTGACTATTGAAATGATAATTCCAGCTCCTGCGTGGAAGCAGCAGGCAAGAAGCCATTAGGCATCTTGCTGAGTCTGAGGCAGATCACCAAACTTTAGCTAGGTTCAAGAAGTTCCAGTAGGCCTCACACTTGGGCCTTTTGGGTCCCAACACACCAGCAGAAGTCTTCTAAATTAGTGAGAATTTGGTAATCAAAAGTACCAGTTTCAGGCCATTTGGACCCATTGTCCAGTTTATATTGTGACCAGGCAGATTTGCAGAGAAAGATAAGATGTCATTCAAGAGTCATAGAGGCTTTATGTTCTAAAGGAGTCAGGGAAAGAGCAAAACAAGGGTGGGAGAAAGGAACAAGGGCTTAAGCTGGGTTTACACAGAACACCAACATGACCCCCTAGCCTGTCAGGGTGAACAGAGCTTGTACCTCCCACCTGGGCAGAGGCTGTACAGTTACAACTGCCAGCTTTTTAGCCTGTTTATGGGCAAGGTGGGTGACTGTGCTCCCAGTGGTAAAAGCAGCTGGCAGTGAAACATGAGACCTCAAGATGGAGAATGTCACAAGATAGTACAACCAAACCAAGAGGCACCTCTTAGGGTGTGGTAGACCAGTGAGTGAGGGACCCAGAAGTTTCAAGAGTGTGTCTTTCTTGAGACCTGGAGTTGGGGCCCTGTGGTGGTTTGATTCAGGTGTCTCCCGTAAACTTAGATTTTATCAATTCCAACAGTGTCTAATGGCTGTAGGCCCTGGTGTGCCCATTCATTCATACTCTCTCTCTCTTTCTCCCTCACCCCCCCTTAAAAATAAATAATAATGGAAGAAATTCCTTAAAAAACTTCTTTGTCTGTGCTGGAGAGATTGCTTAGTGGTTAAGCGCTTGCCTGTGAAGCCAAAGGACCCTGGTTCGAGGCTTGATTCCCCAGGACCCACGTTAGCCAGATGCACAAGAGGGCACACACATCTGGAGTTTGTTTGCAGGGCTGGAAGCCTGGCGCACCCATTCTCTCTCTGTCTCTCTGCCTCTTTCTCACTCTGTCACTCTCAAATAAAGAAAAGTAACAAGAAAATGAAAAAAAAAAATAAACTTCTTTGTCTGAATTTGTCATTCCCTCTGATTTTAAGGCAGTGAACTCAACTCCAACCCAGAAAACTAATAATGTATTTTGGGGGTCCCACCAAAATCTGAAAAACAGCTAGTCAAATATGGTACCCAAATTTAACCTCATTTCAACAGACTACAGTTCCTGCACAGACCTACATCTGAGAGCCAGAACCAGTGCTTTTCCGTCATAGAGATTGAGGAACCTGTCTTCTTAATTTAGTCACTTTCTCTCTTCTCATACAGAAGCTACCAACAGTACTGAAGACAGAGCTACAGAAGCCCTACTAAGGCCCTTGGATAGACCCTTGGAAGGTCTTTAAGTGCCACATCTTGCAACCCTATTTAGCATAAAGGACTTAAAGTGGCCATCGCTCCTTTTCTCTAAGAAGCAGTTAGGGTTATGTCTCAGTAGGGATAGTGACAGAGATCAGGAGCAAGGTAGCTTCCTTCATAGGTCTCTAGTTGAGGATACAGGCCCAAAATATCATAATGGTGAACCTGCTCTGGTGAGATTTAAGGACAATTCCAGCCTGAAATTAAACCTAATTGATTGAGATGGTGACTAGGAGCAGCCATCTCTTCTCTTTACTTCCTGGATCTTTCTCCTCCTTGGACTTTTCAGACAAGCTCTTTTTTGAGACTGTGCTCTTCTCCCTAACCAACAACCCAGTCACAGTCCTTTAAATACACTGAATCTTAACCCAGAAAGTTCATCCCCATTTAATGTGTAAGTTCCATATGGGCCAAGGACACAAAAGCTCCCAGTATGGATTCTTTGGTGGCCACGTCTTTGGAGTCCTCTGCTTAGGTCAGGGAACTTCTGGTTTTCACTTCTCCACAGAACTTTCTTGCTTGCCAGCCAGAAAAGGTGGGCTCAGTCAAGGCAGGACTTGAGTGCTGGGAGCAGAATCTTCATGCTGTGGTAGTGAGGAACACTGAAGACGTTCAGCAGAGAAGCTGCAGAAGTGCTGCCGGTCCTACCATCCCTCCTGACCCCTCCTGCAGCTCTTCCTGCTGTCTCAGCTCTCCAGAGACGCTGTGACTCTGAAAGAGGGACCAGCACCGTCAGAGAGCCACTGTTCTTCCACGCAGAATGCTGGCTCCAGCGGGCAGAGGCTACTGCCTGTGAGCACAGAGCAGTCAAGACTTGAGGGTCATGAAGGAGTGACAAGGACCAGTGCAGGCAGCAGACAACCTAATCCTTACCTTACCCGCACACTAGGTTTAGCATATGAGTTAATACTGGAAACTAGAAATAATTGAGTAATATGTTCTTAGCTAAAAATGATTCGACTCATTATATTATGGTATTTTATAATGAACAAGCTGTCTATAATTTATCTGAAGACAGAGCTTCTATTTTATTGCTTTTAAGCACTCAAGGGATCACATCTTTTGTCTACCACCATATGCTCAGAGGCCATGCTATTACCTATTTATCATAGAATCCCTGCCTAACTTACCTTTCCTCTATATACTATCACTCTTATTTCCCATTATCATTCTAGTTATCATGTCCTACAAGGCAGCTGTAGGATTCCCATCACCAGTAATAGCACCTGATTTATGTAGAACATCCTATTTATAACAATCTCTTACAAACCTATAAATCTTTCTTATCCACTTTTATACTGATTCATCATCATAGTATCAAAAAAGTATACAACTGTTTGAAAGAAGAAGGGGCTCAATGGAAGGGGGATGGGACAAACTAGCGTGGCAAGAGGATATTGGGGAGCATAATGTGTTTGGGGTTTTACTATTCATGAATTTATTTGAAACTTATTTGCAAGCCAAAGGGGGAGGGGGATGAGTTACGCTCCTACCACTGCAAATGAACTTCAGATGCATATGCCACTTTGTGCATCTGGTTTTTATATAGGTACTTATTTATTGGACAGAGTGAAAGAGGCAGAGAGAAAGATGGGGGAGGGAGAGAATGGGCATGCCAGGGACTGCAGCCACTGCAAATGAACCCCAGAGATATGTGTCACCTTGTGCATCTGCCTTAAGTGGGTTCTTGGAAATCAAACCTGGGTCCTTTGGCTTTGCAGGAAAGTGCCTTAACCACTAAGCTATCCCTCCAGCCTAAGGCTTTGCAAGCAATTGCCTTTACCTTCTAAGCCACCTCCCCTACACTACATTGTGCATTTGTATGAAGACTGCCAATAAAAAGTTTGAGTTGAACAATTCAAACTAATTCCCCCTCCCATGTCTTAATAATTAGCCTTACAAATCTTTTGCCCTCATTGAATATAATGAAAATAGTTTTAATTGTTCTCTGACTCATTATCAGCCCTTAAACTGATGCTAACCATGACTTGTTCCACTTATGGTAAACAAATATCAACTGTCTATTCCCTAATTTGTAAGACACATCTCAATAGATTCACTTCAATTCTTAGGAATTATGATGTTTGTAGCAATGAAACTAATTTTGTTTAGTCACGTTTGTTTGTGTTACAAGTGTCTGCATACATATGTTCACAGTATGTGGGCACATGTGTGTGCTCTCATATGTGGAGGCCAGTTGTGGACTAGTATCTTTCCTCTATTGCTCTCTACCCTTTGTTGAGACAAGGTCTCTCAATTGTACTCAGAGCTTTCTGATTCAGCTAGTCTAGCAAACTAGCAGGACAATGGAATTTTCTGTCTCCATCTGCCTAGTACTGAAATTATAAGCCTGCACTACTGTGCCCAGTTCTTTAATAAGTCTTAACATACTCAATACTGCCTTTTACAATCTCACCATAGTAATCATTATACAAAATAAATATGGAAAATTGACATGAAGTAATACAAAAATAACATCTTTCCTACCAGAGTTTAAGAGCTATAGAGGTCATTCCATTATACTTATTATCTCTATATCTCAATATTATCATAGGGTATCTATCATATAAATACATTTTAAAAACATCAGATTGTTCATCTCAGTGAAGCCTATTATTGATTTACCAAGGAAATACACAAAAACTTCCATCCCAGGTGACTGTATGTAAAAATATGTATTTTTTCAAAGTACAGTGATTATCCAGTAGCCTGAACAAAAAGTGTTTCAACTCTGGATAAGTAACTTCATGTCATCTATCACTGTAATTATATGCACAATTTTACAATTTCATATTTCAATTAACATTTTCATCTATAGAACACATTAATTATTCCCAATACATAAAAGGTTCAATTAACTATGCCTTATCCTAAGTGTAACTTCCATTTTAATATTTATCCATACAAAACATAAAAGCATTACTTCTATCTGTCATTGAATGCACCAGGAGGTCTGGATTGGGAATTTGGGCAGGAGGGTGGAATTACATTTTCCTGTTTCATTTGGAGACTATCGTAACTTTTCCCTATGGATGTGAACCCTACACTTTGTCACACTCACATCGTGTCTACTCTAGGCCCACCAGATCCCAGGGCTGGGGACCTGGACATCCTCCCGCTCCAAGTAGACACACGTCGGCTGTGACAGCGCTGCTCCCAGAGGCACAGGCGGGTACTACAGCCGCGAAGCAGCAGGGCCTCGCCAGCAGGGGCCGTCGTGGACTGCCCGGTGCTCACCTGTGAGGAAGGACAAGATGGCCAGGATGCCTCCTGCTCTACAGAGCTGGAGGAGCAGGAGCCACTGAGGCCTCTTCCCTCCACTGGATCCTCTGAAGTGCTGGCAGCGGGGCCCGGCAGCTGTATGCAGGGCTGGGCACTGTGTGTATGTGCAGCCCCGCCTTACCTCTGGATCCATGAGTCTTGCCTGCCAACTGCCTCCCAGATACCCAGCTGCTCAACACATGCGCCTCAAACCTTCTTGGGCATGTTCTTGGGCTCACTGGTCATATATCTAGCCCAATTGGCAACCTCCAGGGCAATGAGAGACTTTGTCTCAAAATGATGAACAGTGACTGAAAAACTGCACTGGCCAGGCATGATGCTGCCTGTCATTAATCCCAGCTCTCAGGAGGCAGAAGTAGGATGATGGCTGTGAGTTTGAAGCCAGCCTGAGACTATATAGGGAATTTTAGGTCAGCCTGGGCTCCAGTGAGACCCTACCTCAAAAACATAAAGTAGGGCTGGAGAGATGGCTTAGCAGTTAAGGTGCTTGCCTGAGCAGCCTAAGAACTCGTGTTTGTATCTCCAGAACCCACTTAAGACAGATGCACAGTGATGCAAGTGTGCAACGTGGCACATGTGTGCAAGGGGGAGCGCACATCTAGAGTTTGTTTGCAGAGGCTAAAGGCCCTGGGATGCCCATTCTCTCTTTCTCACCCACCCTCTGCCTCTTTCTCTCTCTATCTCTCTCAAAATAAATAAATAAAGTAAAAGAAAACTTAAGCCTAATTTGTCTTTTTGCCTCCACAAGCACTCACTCATGTGTGCATACACACACACACACACACACACACACTGCATTCAGAAGAACTGAGAATGGCTTAATCCATGTCTCCTGTTGTCATCCTGGCCTGACTTGTCACAGGTTCACCCAACTGCTCACAATCTAATTTATCTCCCAGCTGACTTCCAGCTCCTTGAAGGGAGAGGACATTTCATACACTGTCCTCAGCCACATGAAGCCTAACACATGGGAGACACAAGCGCTCCATACTGGCCTGTTGGCAGGTCAGAATGACAGAGCCCGCCTCTGGCAGCACTAGGCGACCCAGCGAGAGCAAGCGACCCCACTGCTTTCTCGTCAGCACTGCTAGGACACACAAAGCCTGTTTTCCAGCACAGCTGACGTATTTTCTCTGACCAGCTCTCTAAGCTCTCATGTGTCCATGACACTCTGGGAAAGGAAGAGACAGCCTCCTATAGTGACTTAAAACCATTTCACAGCCAGGCTTACAGCATGGACCACCTGCTTCCCAGAGGGTGGTGAGGTGGGTCCCCTGGGCCTCTCAGCTGAGGCTAAGTTATGGTTGAACTCCAGCAGTTAACAGCCCATGTGAGTCATCTGAGCCTCTCAGATCCAAGTCTAGCTGGAGCAGGGTCCAGCTCTGGGGGTCACAGTACAGCCAGCCGAGTGACTGATCCTGCTCATTCCCTCTCTGAGCCTGTCCAACAACTCCTTCTGCTGCTACACTAAGAGCCCAGTCCTGGATGGGCTGAGTCCATCAGTAGCTCTGAAGAGGCCAGCAGCCAGGGCGCTGTCCATGGTTCTGGATTTGGACTTCAAACCAGAAAGTCCTTCTAAATAGCCATGTCCAGAGAACTACTCTACCAGCAGGTGGGAAAAGGAGAAGCTGAGTGTGCTGAGCTCAAGTCCCACTGCTGACCACAACTCCTTGGCAGGCCACTGTATCTATATTACCATTCTAAACAACTAAGGTGCCTGAAGAGGTTTGCAGGTAGGAAAATGGACTCCATAGTTATACCGAGGAGAGGTGACTCCAGCTGTCAGAGTAATCAGTAGTGGTAGACACCACCTTAGGTCCCAAAAGAAAGGCCACTGAGAAGACTGAAGGACAAGTAGGAGCAAGTGAAAACAACATGAAGGGCCTTTTGAACAGAAAGTTCTCCAAAAGCAGCTGTTTAAAATGGATTTACTCCCTGTCAGATTCATTGCATATGGACAAGTCACATGCAAACTCACTTCATGCCTCTTCTGTGAAGGACATGGCTACCAAAACCCACTTTAATATCTGAGATTGGGTCCATGTACCATCTGGGGCTCATGAAGGTCAGAACTCTGCTTTCTTTCTTCTAATGCATGATGCAATTGGCATGGTCAGATTGTATCCTCATGTTTGAGGGACTCCATAAATCACCCTGACATGATTACTCACATTCCAACTACAGTTCTCACTTCCAACACATGATGTAACTGGCCTGCCCCCAATAACACATCTCTCTCTATCAAGGTTCCGCCACCCAAACAAGCAGTGAAAACATGAGTTTATAGGGTACACCTAATTCAAATCACCACACATACCCTGTCTTAGTCATTACATAAACTTGCAATACGTCTTAGTATCTCTGGCATAGTCTTTTCATCTTTCTTTCCTCCACTTCTTGGTCCTTAGCATATTATTATTTTTTAGATTCATCTTATTATGTTACTATAAAAGGTAAAAATAAACAAGTTGGCTAGGTAGCATTGAAATTTATTGAATAAGTAAAATCCATGATGCTGGCATCATATCTGCATAGTTGCCTCTTGGCTCACCTCATCTTGAGGCATGGCAGTGATTAACAATCTAGTAAGTGGAGTGTGTGTTAGAGGACCAGATCCCACCATCCCAGGGTTTAGACTCCTGGCCCCTCACTTCCAACAAAACACTCAGTCATGAGTAAGGCCCAACACAGGAAGCCTTCCGAGCAAACATGGCCCTGGTGATCCCAGCCTTCCCAGCTCTGTCCCCAACATGGAGACAGTTTTCTCTCTGTACCTTCTTGAGGTGGTGATACCCACAGGAATGTCCTTGAACATTAGCCAGCCAAAAACATCAGCTCCAAGCAGTGGAACCACTGTTAGGTAGCCCTGGGCCATACCATAGTTCAGTGTTTCAGTCAGCAGGCTGTGGGCCTCCTTCTCCGTGAGAAAGACATCGTCTTCAATGCCTTGGAAGCCCATGGAAACTATGGCTTTTCTCTAACTTTAGAAGCCCCTCTGTACAGAGGAGTCTGCTTTCTTCCTTCCTTATTCTGAATAAACTTTGGTCAGAGGCAGAACGGGTGCCTGTGTCCTTAGGGCAGAAAGGACCAGGGCCAGCTTTTCAGCCATCTGGGATGAGGGGATGAGTCTGCTCTGGGTTCAACACGGACTCCGTGAGAAGCCAGTCCATGAGGAAGTACCAGATATGAGGAGGCCCTTGGTGAGCCTTGCGTGTGTCTGACCCTGGGTGCTGAGGAGTTGGCAACTCAGGAAGGTTGTCCAGCAGGGCAGCTGTGAGAAATGCCAGAACAGCAGGACCTGACGGGGGCAAATAAAGGGAAGCAGAAGGAATCCCAGTCACCACCAGCCCCAGCCTCCTTCCACAGACTCAGCAAACCTTGCCTGGGTGACCACACATCTGACACACTGGCCCAAAAGCAGAAGAATGGTGATGAATGAAAAAGCCAAGCTCAACAGAGTTAGGGGTAATAGACAAGATAAAGCAACAAACTATACCACAGTTCTGGTAACAACAAAAGCTACGGAGAGGCCAAGGAAACTTTTCAAGGGCCAGGAAGGAGGAAAACAGCCTCCAGGGAAGGCCTGATCCTGGAGAGGACGGAATGTGGACTGGGAAGGATGACATCAGAAATGGGACATGACAATCAAAATAAAGGTGAGCAGGTGACATTGCCCAAGCCTGCCATACCTGTGAGAAGGATGGATCCTGTCCCTTCCTATGAGGGAGGCCCACAGGAGGTCCTGACAAAGGATGGGTGGGGACCTGCTCTGCTCGAACAAAGTCTCTCTGCCTGCATGGTGTAGAAGTCATGAAGGGGGATGAGCTTCTGCTAGTGATGAAGCAGAGAAGCAGCCAACAAGATCACTGGGGACACTGATGGGAACCTAGGCCCCAACCACCACAGGAGCCACTGGCTGGGGGCACAAGGTGTGCACCCCACAGATACTGATGCTGCAAATGGGAGAGATGCTGGTCACCAGGCTGGAGTGGTAGGTCCCCGGAAAGGAGGCAGCCATGCCCCTGAATTTTCACATCTCTTCCTGTTATCCAGCCAGGACCAGCCCTCCTTGGCCCTCTCATAGAGCAAATGCTCACTACTCCTTTGTGGCAATCACTGCTGTACCACTAGATATTGAAGTCTGCCCAACACAAGGAAACTCAAGCCATCCTTCAGATGCTGCCACCACACTCTGAATGTCCTGTGCCTGCATCTGCCTCACTATGGTTCAGCAGGACACCCTGAAAGCAGGTCTGCTGCTGTCTGTAGCAGGTCCCAGGACAATGCTTGCTGTAGGCTCCAGGGTGAGGCATATGGCTGAGGGAAGGAGGAACCCTGCTGAGTATCCCACACAGCCTGCACTCTAATGTGAAACTCAACAGGATATGCTCATTCTCTTAGTATCCCTGGGGGACAATGGCAGTGCCCAGTGGAGGCTGCTCATGAAAAGTGCACCAGAACAAGGCTCCCATCTCCAAGGATTCTGGCCCATCACAGGTTCTAAAGGTCACTGACTTGACAGAGTCCCGCAGTTACTGAGAGCAGAGTATGTTGGGGGGGTGTGCTCTGATGGAACATTGACCATAGTCTCTAACTGTATATAGGAGGTTGTGATGCACTGGTATGGAGGGTGGAGGAGGAATTCACCCAGCAGATCCAAGGCCTGGGGAGAAGTATCAGGAAGTACCTCCTGCCGGAGCACCATGCATGTACCTTAAAGGAGATCTTGTTGCAGTCAGGCAGCTTCATGAACTCCTGATCCTGAGCCTGGAAGAAGGGCAGCTGAGAATAGACCCCACCTCAGTGCTCTGCACCCCAGCTGTCAATTCCTCAATTCTCAACGTTACAGATACATTTCCTAGCCATGCACCCCACCAATAGTCACTCACTCATGCTTTTCCTCCCTTATCTACACCTCAGCTTCTCTAAGGCCAGTTTCAAGGTCAGTTTACTGGGATGCTGTGATGTGGACCAGCAGAGGACAGGAATTGGCTCCTGCCCAAAGATGGCAGGATGGAGGATTCCCATGTAGGGCCAATAAAATGGTCCTTGTTGGTCGGCGGCTGGGGTGGGGGTGGCTGGAGAAGGTGCAGAGGAGGGAGAAGCCACTTCCTGTCAGGAAATGAAGAAAGCATGCTCCCAATCTACTCATAAAGAGTCTCCAAAAACCAGCCAGACTTAAGTGCTAGGGGTGTGCATGATGCAAAGCACACAGCACTTATCTGACATCCTTATCTCTTGGGAAAGGGGAAACTGGTCAACAGTTCTTCCATGATGCAGTCACTGAACTAAGGATTCATGGTCTATGCAGATGAGTTCTCCCCATGGATGTCTCCTGTGTCCCACCCTGGCCTAGAACTCATTATGTAGCTGAGAATGACATGAAGTCCCATACCACCTCCATGCTGGGGAGGAGTCTGTGGGTGCTCTGTGCCAGCAGCTTTGCTCTGAATATTCCCTGTAGAAAAGCCTGAAGCAGTTGGCATACCCCCTCCTGTGCTGGACCAGGGTCTGTGGGCCAGGTGTGTGGACATGCTGTTGGCTGGACTTCAAGCCTGACTTCCTGTTTATACTCTCTGAGAGTTAGCCAGACTGGCCCCCGCATGTGGTCCAGGACTACAGTGCCTCACCCCTGAATCAGAAAGACACAAGAGCGGGACTCTTACTGACCTTCATATACAGAGGACTAACTCTTGACTGTGCTCGTCCTGCTGCACCAGAGCCCCCTTCCACATTCCTCCCCTGAAACTTTGCTCCATGCCCAACTCTTCCTCCCCCATCTCCAGCCTGTAGCCTGGCAGTCCTCTGCTGTCCATTTCTAACTCAACTGTCTCAGCTTCCACATAAGGTGATGCTGGAGACTCATACTTCTTGGGTGGTATATATGGGAGGCTGCGTATCCCATAAATGAGTTCTGCCATTGTTTGTCCATTGCAAAGGATATTTTTTAAAGCATAGACAAAATAAAATTTGGAAGTATATCTTGACTGCCCAATCTACCTTGATTCCTGCGGCTCTAGTCTCCTCCCACTTCCCAGAACACTTGATTTGCATTCAGGCTGGAGTTTGCAAGACAGCAGCAGTGCGGGTACTCAAGCATTTTCCAAGTCTCTTCTTTAGTCTCCTACAACCTTGGAAGAGTTTGTGAATAAATGTTGTGGCCACATCCTTGTGGGGCCAAACCATGGGAGGATGTACTCTGGTGATTTTGTATATCTCTAGAGTTGTCCCCCTTCAAGTGACACTGTGGGGCTCATTGTGGGTGGTGTGTTGTGAGAGCACAAGCTGGTCTCAGTGGTAGTCACACTCTCTGAGGCATCCTCAGGGTCATTTTCATCTGATGTAGATGTTTGATGGGAGCCACTGCTATAGGAAGGAGTTGGATACTGGGGTGTCACACTATGGCTATCTCCAAAAGAAATTAATCTGCTTTCTGTGGCTTCTAAAGCACAGGAGATCACAAACCCAGAGGATACACTGGAGAAAAGATGAGGCTATTGGTCCACTGATGATGGGCTGCTTCCCCACAGGACCTCAAGGCTATCACTGTTCTGGACCATTTCAAGAGCAGCTATATGTTTAATCAGCAGAGCAAGGATGTAAGGGCAGTGGAGCCTTGGGATACATTTTTGGCTTTCTGGACATTTGTCTTAGTGCCTGGGGGAAACATGGAGAGCAGGCTGGCTCGCTGATCTTCCTACACAGCAATGGGATGTAGAAGCACCCACCAGGGCCATGGCCAAGCAACTGAGGAGTCTAAATTCAGCTTGATGGAATGAGCTATCACCCCAGGGTTCTCATGTTTTAATATTAAATTATGTGCCCATGATCCTGTTGTATTTTCTGTTGCATAAATTCTTTGTGACATCTTCCACTTGATAGCACATGAAGCGCATTAACATGGAAATTCTGTGTTTAGTGTCGTTCAGAAGTATGTTTGCTGAGGGATTTGGGGCAGGATGTTCACTGAACTTCATCCAAGGGTTCTCCCTAACTGCACCAGTTGTGGGCCTCTGTCCAGCGTCAATTGTCAATAGCTGGTTGACCGTTGTCACCAGGTCTCTGGATAGCTCTGAAGACAGTGAATAGTTTGAGGCCATAATCTTTCTTTTTATTGCAGAGCAAGTCAATCCAAGGAATGGGAGGTGTCCAGTGACTAACATGTAAAGGACAATGTCCATGTTCCATATATCCTGTTTTTTGGCTTCATAAGAATTGATCCAACACTTCTGGGGCACAAAATGGTGCTGTACCACAGAATTTACTAAGAGTCATTCCAGGGATGTGTGAATTGAGTTTCATTTTCTTGCATATGGTTATTCAGTTTGTCCAGCACCATTGGTTGAAGGTGCCATCTTTTTTCCAGCCTACATTTTTAGGGCCTTTGTCAAATATCAAGAGGCTGTAATTACTTTATCCAATGCCCAGGTCCTCAATTCTACTCCATTTGTCTATAATCCTGTTTTTATGCCACTGTCATTTTGTTTTTACTACTATGGCTTTGTAATATAGCTTTATATCAGGTATGGTGATGCCTCCAGAGGTGTTTCTTTTCTGGGGATATACTTGGATATCCGAGGCCTTCTGACATTCCATATGAATTTTGAGATCATTTTTCTATCTCTGTGAAGAAAAATGTTGGGATTTTGATTGGTATTACATTAAATCTGTATATTGCCTTTGGTAAGATTGCCATTTTCAAAATGTTAAATTCCAGGAGCATGGGAGGTCTTTCCATTTTCTCAAGTCCACTCAGTTTCTTTTTTGAGTGTTTTAATGTTTCATTCTTTCACATCCTTGGCTAATGTTATCCCCAGGTTTTGTTGTTGTTGCTATTAAAAATGGGAAAATGTTGCTTATTTCTTTCTCTGTATCTTTGTCTTTTGCACATAGCAAGGCTACTGATTTTTGTGTATTGATTTTGTATTCTGCTACTTTGCTGAAGGAGTTAATCACCTTTAAGAGTTTTGAGATGGAGGTTCTCTGGTCTCATGTCCAGAATCATGTCTGAAAATAGGGCTAACTAAACTTCTTCCTTTCCAATTTGTATCCCTTTTATTTCTTTCTCTTGTCTTATTGCTTGACCTAGGACTTCTACTACTATGTTGGAGAGCAGAAGTAAGAGTGGACATCCTTGTCTTTTTCCTGATCTTAATGGTAATTCCTTCAGTCTCTCCCCATTAAGTATTATTTGGACTTTAGAAGATTTATATGTAGCCTTTATTAAGTTGAGATATAAACCATCCATGCCTATTCTCTCCAATGTTTTGATCATGAAGTGATGTTGTATTTTGTCAAAGGCCTTTCCTGCATCTATAGAAATGATCATGTGGTTTTTGTGTTTAAGCTTATTGATGTGGTGCATTACTTTGATAGATTTCTGTATGTTGTACCAACCTTGTTTTCCTGGGATGAAACCTACTTGATCAAGGTGGATAATGCTTTTGATGTGTTGTTAACACTTCTTTTGGGGAGGTTTTTGATTACCTTTTCAATCTTGATGGGTGTGATAGTTTTTTTTAGGAGATTGATCTGTTCTGAGGTTAGCTTTGGTAGGTGGTATATGTCTAGGAGTTCATCCATTTCCTCCATATTATTCAGTTTTGTGGAGTATAGGTTTTTGAAATAAGTCCTGATGATGCTCCCAATTTCACTTTTGTTGTGATCTCTCCTTTTTCATTTCTAATTTTGTTAATTTGAAGTGCCTCTTTTTTTTTTCTTTTTTTGCTTGATCAAATTGGTCAGGAATCTTGTTTATTTTTTCAAAGAACTAGCTCTTTGTTTCATCAATTTTCTTAGTTTCCTATTCATTAATTTCTGCACTGATCTTAATTGTTTCTTTCCATCTGGAGCTTTTTGGGTTGGATTCTTCTTGCATTCCAGTGCCTTTAGGTGGATGCTTAGGTTCATGATTTGGATCTCTGTCTTTGTTATGAATTTTCCCCTGAGGACCACCTTAATTGTGTCCCATTAGTTTTAGTATGATGTGTTCTCATTGTCATTCATTTCTAGAAATTTCACAGTTTCATCTTTTATTTTTGTCCACTACCCACTTATTATTTAAAAATATGTTGCTCCATTTCCAGGAGCTAATAGGATTCCTGGCACATCTTTTGTTGTTAATTTCTGGCAATAAAGTATTGTGATCTGAAATCATGCAGGAAATTATGTTGATCTTCCTACATATATGGAAGCAGGCTTTATGACCCAGTATATGATCTGTTTTAGAAAAGGTTCCATGGGGTGCTGAAAAGAATGTGTAGTATGTAGAAATTTCTATTCTGTAGATATCCATTAGGTCTAATTAATCTATTTTTTTTTTAATGTTCTCTCATGTACCTGTTAATTTACTGTTTGGGTGATCTATCTGTTACTGATAGTGGAGTATTCAAGTCCCCAACTATGATGGTGTTGGTGGATACATCTGTTTTGTTGTCAAGTAGGTTTTGTTTTATTGTGGTATACCTGTGTTTGGTGCATAAAGATTTATAATTGTGATATCCTCTTGTTGGATCATTCCATTGATAAGTAGGAAGTGGCCTTCTTTGTCTTTCTCTTTTTGATTACTTTTGGTTTGAAGTCTATTTTATCCAATATTAGCATAGCTATGTCTGCTTATTCCTTATTTCCATTTGCTTAGAATACCATTTCCCATCCTTTTGCCCTGAGGAGGTGTCTGTCTTTAGTGGTGAAGTGAGTTTCTTGAAAACAACAGATTGAGGGGTCTAATTTTCTGATCTAACCTGTTAGGTTATGCCCTGGGGTGGGTAAATTAAGGCCATTGATATTTAGGGTAACAACTGTGAGGTTTGATTTAATCCTTGCCATATTGATGTGGTTTATGTGGTTTGGTGTTTTCTTTGACTTTGTATTTTTTTTTGTGCCTTTTCTGAGTTTGGTTATTGTGATCTACTTCTTGTAGGCATTTGAGGTTGATCATTTGATTCTTCTGTGTGGAGAATTCCCTGAAGTATTCTCTCCAGATTTTCTTTCACCATCTATTATGAGGGACACTTTTGCTGGGTAGAGTATTCTGGGTTGGAAGCCACAGGTTCTTAAGACCTTTCAGTGTTCCATTCCAGGCTCTTCTGGCTTTCAGGATTTCTACTGACAAGTCTGAAGTAATTCTGATGGGGTTACCTTTATATGTAATGTGTTGTTTGTCCCTAGCTGTTTTTAGGACTTTCTCTTTGGTGTCATTGTTTACACTCTTAATGTTAATATGTCTTAGAGAATTCTTCCTTTGGTCCAATCTGTTTGGAGTTATGTTAGCTTCTTGTATCTCAATGAGACTTTCTTTTGAGAAAGTCTTATAATTTTCTTTAATAAGTTCTCCATGCCTTTGGTCTGAATTTTTTCCCCTTTTGGTGTTCCCATGATCTGTATGTTGTGTTGTTTAAGGGAATCCCACAGTTCCCTCATGTTCAGTTCACAAAAATTTTTGAACTTATTGAAACTTTTGGACACACAAATTGTTTCTTCTGTTTTGTTTTCCAATTATGAATTTCTATCCTTCACATGGCTGAATCTATTCTTGAGAGCTCTATAGGGTTTTGAGTTTGTTCATTTTGATTTGTATTTTCTACTGCTTTTTTAAATATAGTTTCCATCTCTCTGTCAAGTTTCCTTTTCATGTCATTTTCTGATTTACTTAATGCTTCCTGGAATTCATCCTTGTATTTCTTTATTTCTTCACTGAGCTTAGCTAGGTGGTTATTGAAGTCTTTTATTCTTTTTCTCTCCTTCAGATTATTTAACTGTCTTTGATTCTCTTCCTGGTTCTTATCCATTAGGTCTAATCTAGCAAGGACAACATTCATACAACTATCGGTCATTTGTTGCTTTTCCGCAAGTTCTGCTATTTGCTTGGACAGGTTTGCATAGTTTGTATCTTTATTTTGGGTTTCTGATCCTAATGTCTCTTCTGTGTTTTGATTCTTCTATGTTTTGATTAGAGACATCCATTGTGGGACTGGACAATCATATTGGATATATTTGCATTTGATTTTTCATGTTATTCCTTTTGCACTGTGGTCTACCTATCACAGTGTAGGAGCCTTATTTAATTTAGGAGGAAGCTGTAATCTACCCTGTGAGTCAGGTAACATGTGGGGGGCATGGAGGTCCCATGTGGAGGGAGAGCCTAGGGAGGGGGGAACCCTAGCCTGCTGGCCTGGGTCTGTGCATGGAGGGGCAGTGTCATATGGAGGTCCCTGATGGCAGTGGGGGAACCATTAGCTTGCTGATCTGGGTCCATGCAGGGTGATGGGGTTGGCAGCAAGTGGGACAGCGCTTGCACCTGGAGGTTCCCTGGGGGAATGCTAGCCTGCTGACCTGGATTCATGCACAAGGGTGGGGCATGGCAGCGAGTGGAAAGGCATTCACAAGCATGCAGGCATGCGGCCTGGCTCCCCTTGCCTGCCGTCAGTGCAGGAGGAACCTGCGGCTGGGACTATGGCTAGGGCGGCTGCTTGAAGGGGTTGAGGGACTGGTGGGATACCCGAAAGGGTGGGAATCAGTGGATTTCTTGCTTCTTTGTTTGTTTGTTTTCTCCTCCTCACCCTCCCACTGGAGGTCTATTAGAGTCTACTCACCCCTAGAAGACCCAGTGAACCCGAAATATCTTGTCTTTCCTTCCCCAGGAGGCGCAGCATGGTTCGGCAGATGACATCTTGACCTAGTTTTTAAAAACATATATTATTTTTATTTTTTAATTTATTTGTGAAAGAGGGAGAGAGAGGGAAGGAGAGATATAGGGAGACAGGATGAGTGCACCAGGGCCTCCAGCCACAGAAAAAAAAAAACAACTCCAGATGCATGTGCCACCTTGTGCATATGGCTGATGTGGATCCTGGGGAGTCACACCTAGATCCTTTGGCTTTGAATGCAATGCCTTAATCACTAAGCATTCCTTCAGCCCAAGAGCTTTTTTTTTTAGTCTTTATTTATTTATTATTATTATTTTATTAACAACTTCCATGATTGTAAGCAATATCCCATGGTAATGCCCTCCCTCCCTCAACTTTCCCCCTTGAAACTCCATTCTCCATCATATCCCCTCCCCATCTCGATCAGTCTCTTTTATTTTGATGTCATGATCTTTTCCTCCTATTATGATGGTCTTGTGTAGGTGGTGTCAGGCACTGTGAGGTCATGGATATCCAGACCATTTTGTGTCTGGGGGTGTACGTTGTAAGGAATCCTACCCTATCTTTGGCTCTTAGATTCTTTCCGCCACCTCTTCCCCAATGGACCCTGAGCCTTGGAAGGTGTGATACAGATATTTCAATGCTGAGCACTCCTCTGTCACATCTACTTAGCACCATGGTGCCTCCTGAGTCATCCCAAGGTCACTGCCATCTGGAAGGATTAGCTTCTCTAACCAAAAATGAGAGTAGCATTAATATATGGGTATGAACATTAAGAGAAGTGCTTACTGGGCAGTTTGATGACAGCAGATGTTACACCCCTAGTGCTCATGACTATTCCTGTTTTAGGTTTTCAGTATCAGGGGTGTATTCCCTCCCATGGAGCGGGTCTCCAGTCCAATTAGAGGGCAGTTATTTTCCACCATGACAGACATGCCACTATTGTACTCATTGGCTTATTTGGCCTGGCTGGCCAAATATAAGGCTTGCAGTGTCCACTGTTGAGTATCTTTACTGGTGATTTCTCTCTGTCCCTGGTGATTTCTCTCTGTCCCATTGAACTGCATGCAGAATGGCTTCCTCCAGCTTACTGTCAGCTGGTCTACATGGAGGAGGTTATTAGCTCAGTACCAGCAGGATTTCTCAGTGGCCTTACAGCCCAAGTATGTAGAGTCTTCAGCAATAGGGTCTTACCATCTAGTTCTGGTGGGAAACCAAGGGCCTCAGAAATGGCCTATAATGTTTTGGGGGCATCAGGGCCCTCCCTGGCCAACAACTCACTGGACAGCATCCCATCCCTGGCACTGAAAATTTTCTAGTAACAATCTATGGCTCCTTAGTGTTCCATTGAGTCATGACAGTCTTTAGGTCATTAGGTAATGCAGATGTTCCAGTTCCATCATAGTCTTAGGAGACCAGTGTCATATTTTCTACATCACTGACCAAAACACCATGCTGTGGTGTGGCTACACACATGCATATAGATATATATACACACACATACATACATACATATACATTTATGTGTGTGTGTGAGCGTGCACATGTTTATACATACAGAGTTCTAGAGCTTTTTTCCAAAGTCCTTAATAAATATTATAGGTTTAAGTTGGGTGTGTTGGCACACACCTTTAATCCCAGCACTTGGGAGGCAGAGGTATGAGGATCACTGTGAATTCAAGGCTACCCTGAAACTACATAGTGAATTCCAGGTCAGCCTGGGCTAAAGTGAAACCTTACCTCAAAAAAGAAAGAAGAAAGAAAAAAAAACTATAGTTTTACTAATTTAGAATTTAGTTTTTAAAACGAAAATTAATTTCTGCAGGGAGTCTTGCTCATACTTTCTTTCCTTTATTATTTCGCAATGTGACGTGGTTTTGTGCAGCTGAAGAGAGAATTATTACAATGCTAGAGAAGTTGGCAGAAGTGAGTGTCTGTCAGGCAAGTAGCATGTTATCTGTTGCTATAGGTAAATATTTGACAGAATATCTGGCTATTAGTCTGTTAGCACAGTAGAATTAGGAGATATTTTAGTTTAATTATAGCCTTTCCTTTTGCTTTGGAAACTGAGGTCAGTTAGCAGAGTCAAAACAAAAATAAAGATTTTCAGTTTTAATAATCTGTGATAATTGCAGGTTAATTTCCATTCTGTAGTTCTTTTTTTATTTTATTTTATTTTTTTATTTTTTTTATTTTTAAAGTTTTTATTAGCATTTTCCTTGATTATTAAAAAAATCCCATGGTAATTCCCTCCCTCCCCACCCCCACACTTTCCCCTTTGAAATTCCATTCTCCATCATATTACCTCCCCATCACAATCATTGTACTTACATACATACAATATCAACCTATTAAGTACCCTCCTCCCTTCCTTTCTCTTCCCTTTATGTCTCCTTTTTAACTTACTGGCCTCTGCTACTAAGTATTTTCATTCTCATGCAGAAGCCCAGTCATCTGTAGCTAGGATCCATATATGAGAGAGAACATGTGGTGCTTGGCTTTCTGGGCCTGGGTTACCTCACTTAGTATAATCCCTTCCAGGTCCATCCATTTTTCTGCAAATTTCATAATTTCATTTTTCTTTACTGCTGAGTAGAACTCCATTGTATAAATGTGCCATATCTTCATTATCCACTCATCAGTTGAGGGACATTTAGGCTGGTTCCATTTCCCAGCTATTATAAATTGAGCAGCAATAAACATGGTTGAGCACGTATTTATAAGGAGATGAGATGAGTCCTTTGGATATATGCCTAGGAGTGCTATAGCTGGGTCATATGGTAGATCAATCTTTAGCTGTTTTAGGAACCTCCACACTGATTTCCACAATGGCTGAACCAGATTGCATTCCCACCAGCAGTGTAGAAGGGTTCCTGTTTTTCCACATCCCCACCAACATTTATGATCATTTGTATTCCTGATGGTGGCCAATCTGACAGGAGTGAAATGGTATCTCAATGTAGTTTTAATCTGCATTTCCCTGATGGCTAGTGACGTGGAACATTTTTTTAGATGCTTATATGCCATTTGTATTTCTTCCTTTGAGAATGCTCTATTTAGCTCCATGGCCCATTTTTTGATTGGCTTGTTTGATTCCTTATTATTTAACTTTTTGAGTTCTTTGTATATCCTAGATATTAATCCTCTATCAGATATATAGCTGGTGAAGATTTTTTCCCATTCTGTAGGTTGCCTCTTTGCTTTTTTCACTGTGTCCTTTGCAGAGCAAAATTTTGTAACTTCATGAGGTCCCAGTGATTAATCTGTGGTTTTATTGCCTGAGGGTTTCCCTTACTTTTTCCTCTAGCAGTTTCAGAGTTTCAGGTCTGATGTTAAGGTCTTTAATCCATTTGGACTTAATTCTTGTGCATGGCGAGAGAGAAGAATCTATTTTTATCCTTCTGCAGATATATATCCAGTTTTCAAAACACCATTTGCTGAAGAGGTTGTCTCTTCTCCAATGAGTATTTTTGGCATTTTTATCGAATATCAGGTGGCTATAGCTACTTGGGCTTACATCTGGGTCCTCTATTCTGTTCCACTGATCTACATGTCTGTTTTTGTGCCAGTACCATGCTGTTTTTGTGCCACCTTGTGCATATGGCTAATGTGGATCTTGGGGAATCAAACCTAGATCCTTTGGCTTTGAATGCAATGCCTTAATCACTAAGCATTCCTTCAGCCCAAGAGCTATTTTTTTAATTTTTATTTTATAAAAGATTAAACTCAATATCACCACAACCCCATCCCCAAACACCCCACCCCAACACCCCTGTTCTTCTTTCCTTAAGGGCCCTCCTCCATGGGGTTGTTGATATTCACTGTGGGGTCATGTAGTCCTCCTATGTGAAGTACTGCATCTCAGGGTATTTATACCCACTCTGTGACTCTTACATTCTTTTTGTCCCCTATTCTGAAATGTTTCCTGAGACATAGAGTGCCTATGAGCAGTCTGATTTAGTGCTGACGGGTTTGTATTGGCCATGTTGTCTGTATCCATCTCTCTGATGCTGGTTGTCAAGCTAGAAATGAGAGTAATGTTTCTGTTTCCTTTGTAGTGTCTCTTGGGCCCCGAGTGGTATATTAGATGTGAGATGTCTTATGGTGGGCAGACAGCTATCTTTTCTTGTTGTGTCAGTGGATTTTGCATTTTCTTAGTATCCTGTGCCACCTATATATAACATAGAACAGATTTTTTAAACAAGAGTGAGAGTGGCTTGTATTAAAATACATATGAATAGTTATTTGAGAGATTTTTGTTATTTTTTGAGCAGGCAACCCTCATAATTTTCTGTTTCTAACAAATTGCTCCTTAATTCTCATTAAACTGAGATCACATGTCAATCACATATATGTTGATTTTAGAATTGGTATTGTCTTTTCAGACTAACTTGGAAAATCAAGGATATTATATAATCCATGATAATTTACATGATAAAAGAAAAACACTTTTTTTTACAGATGAAAATTAAAATTAAGATAATTGGGTGCACAAGCCATACACAAGAGGGCCTACACCTATTAAACTCTCTATCGTGGTGAAGCCTAAGGACCCACGTTTGATTCCCCAGTACCTACGTAAGCCAGATGCACAACGTAGCCCATGCATCCGGAGATTGTTTGCAATGGTTAGAGGCCCTGGTGTGCCCATTCTCTTTCCCTTTCTCTCAATCCTGTGGTTGCAACAGTTATATTTAGTGCAGTCACAGAAAGCCTCTTGTATAGTGTTATAGCATAGAATTGAAATATCCAATCCTATTGTTTTTGTCTACAAAAGGCTTTGTGGGAACTATACCATCTAATAAGCATAACTAATGCGTATTGTATGATTTAACAACAAACATTGTGCTGTCTGTATTTGATATTTCAATGATTGGTGTCATGGATTAATATCATGTAATTCCTTATTGGTAGCTTGTGCTACCTAAATAGCTCAATTAATAAACTCCTATTACCAACTAAAAAAAATAGAATTGGTATTGGTTATAATAAACCTCTTTTCCTAACTTGAAATTATTAACTTTTGGGCCAGGCATGATGGACAAACCTTAACTCCCAGCACTCGGATGCAGAGGTAGGAGGATTGATGTATGTTTGAGGGCAACATGAGACTACATAGCAAATTCCATGTCAGCCTAGGCTACAGAGACAGACCCTACCTTGTAAAAACAAAAATGAACAAAAAAGTTAGTAACTTTGCCCAGAAATCTATACAGAAGCTATCTGTGGTGGTGTGATTCAGGTGTTGCCCATAAACTTTTGTGTTCTGAATGCTAGCTCCCCAGCTGGCAATTTGGGAATTGGAGCCTCCTGGTGGTTATGTGTTGTTGAGGGGGGGCTTATGTGTGTTATGGTCAGGCTTCCTTTGCCAATGTTTAGCACAGTCTCTTGCTGCTGTTGTCCAGCTGATGTTGGCTAGGCAGTGATGATCATTCTCTGCTCATACCAAACCCTGCCATCATGGAGCTTCCCCTTGAGTCAGGAAGCCAAAATATACCCTTTCCTCCCACCAGTTGCTCTTATTCTGGTGTTTTCTGCCAGTAACATGAAACTAACTGCTACAGTAAAATTGGTAGAGAGGAGTGGGGTTTTTGCTGCTAGAAACCTAATGATAGTTTTGGTCATTTGGAACTGACTTGAGAGAAGAATGTGAAAGGATTTGAAACCTTGGCCTAAGAGATGCCTTACAGTGCTGTAAGTACAGCTTGATAGACAATTATTATCAGTGTTTAAGCCTGAATGCAGCAAAAACTATGGACTGTGAGATTTGACTTTGAGGGTAAGAAAGAGCTTTGTTAGGACTGCTCTAGAAGAGTCTGTGTGAGAAAGTTTACTGCATTCTGCTGGCCTGTGTCCTGAGAATTTATGCAGATTTGCATTGGGTAGAAATGGACTGACTGGCGTGAGCAGATGTATATGGCACAGAAAGAAATTAAATTTTGGGGTCAAAGCTGCTTGCCATTCAGCTGCAATTGTTTGAGGGATTATAGTCATTGATATTGGGACTGCAGGAAAAATGAAGACTCTTTAGAATGCTGAAGTCATGTTCTGCTCTTCAAAGTATGACTTATTTTCCTAACCAGTTTGTAGCCTATCTGATATTATGTAGTGTAACAAATCCAGGCTAGAGAGGGTCATTGAATTTGCAACCCACTCTAGTTTTCTGGAAGGGCCATGAGCTGTGTGAAGCAGGCTTATTGAATTACCTGTATGGAGGCCTGAAGGAGCCATGAGGATGACCCATGGGTTTCAGCGAAGACCCAACGGAGTTGCCAGGACTATGGGATGGCTTCCAAGGACATCTTCCAGCACAGGATGAAGTTTAATGGGACTGTGAGTACCCTAGCTGGAAGGGTGGAATTGGTACTCTGGAGACTTGTCACTGGTTAGAATTATGGACTTAGAGATTTGTCACTGGTTAGAGTTGTAACATTTGGAGCAAAGAGTTTGATGTTTACCTGTTTGTTTAAAACATTTATGTAATATTTCTTTGCTATTAGCAATGCTATGTTTTGCAGTGTGGATGTTTATTTTGTGAATTATGATATTTTTTATTTTTGGTATTACAGCTCAGTTAAAAGACCTTGGACTATGGGGATGTTTGAACATCATTGGGATTGATAAAAACTGTGTGGACTTTTAGAGTTGGACTGAATGCCAGATTTATAAGGTGGAACATGAGTCTAGAGTTTGTACAAGGCTGGAGGCCTTGGCACACTCACTCTTTCTTTCTATTTGCCTCTCCCCATCAAAGAAATAAACAATAAACACTAAATATTAAAAAAAAATACATCCTAAGTTTTCTTTTGGCCTCCACAATTTCATAGTGTGAAATTGCACACACACACACACACACATAAACACACACACACTGCAGTTAGAAGAACTGAGAATACCTTAGCCCACATCTCCTGTGGTCATCCAGGGATGACTTGTCACAGGTTCTCCTATATGCTCATGCATCTAATTCATTTCCCAACTGACTTCAACCTGCTTGAAGGGGGAGGACATTTCATATACTTTGTCCTCAGCAACAGGAAGCCTAACAGGTGCTCCATACTGGCCTGTTGGCAGCTCAGAATTACAGAGCCCACCTCTGACAGCACTAGGTGACCCTGAAAGAGCAAGCAACCCCACTGCTTTCTCATCCGTACTTCCAGTACACACAAAGCCTATTTTCCAGCACAGGTGATGCATCGTCTCTAAGCAGCTCTTTGTGTCCCTGAAACTCTATGAGAGGATGAGACAGCCTCTTCCAACAGTGACTTAAAAACATGTCACAGCCAGGATTCCCAGCACGGATCATCTGTTTCCCAGACAGTGGTGATGTGGGACTCAGCTCTGAAGCCATCTAGGCCCCATTGCTGAACTCCGTGAGTTAACAGTACAAATATTACATTAAGGTCTTTAATCTACATACAGCATATTTTGTTCAAGGTGAAAGATAGAAATCTAAACTTATTCTTTTGTACACTGATAACCAGTATCGTCAACATCATTTGTTGAAGATATTGTCTTCTCTCCAATGCATATTTTTGCCGTCCTTGTCAAAATCTATGTAGTTGACTTTCAGGGAAGAAGGCAGCATAGGAACCATGCCAAACGAGCCTAGGTAGGGATTGAAGCAAAACCCCAGCAAAATACACTCTTCTTCTGAAAAGTGAAGGAGTATAGGTTATTCTTAGACACAGTGGAGAATCTTGAGAGACCAAGATCCACCAGAAAGGAGAAGAATGGCCACAGTCCCACTGAGGTGCTCACAGCCCATGACCTGCACTCCACACCCACCTAGCGCCACCCCGCCAGGTGTGCCAGGCATGCCATACAGCTGCCGCAGAGACCAAGCAACAAATTTTTCAACTTCATCAGCCTTATTGCAAAGTTAGAAAACCTGAGGGAAAGACAGATTAGATCAACTAAAGAGCTACTGAAAGAGCAGCATGAACTTTTCCATCCTTCACCATCAGAACCACGAACCTCCAGCATTCAGCCCACAATGGCAGCACATATAGCAGAGCTGAACAGAGGCACAGCTGCACAGCACAACACGGAGGGATTGAGGCGGGCACTCAGCATTGGTGAGATTGGAAGCCACACTAAAAGCTAAAGAGACATACTGACAAAAATATAAAATATAATAACATAAAATAAAATAAAAAACAGGTACATAGGTCTGCACTGCAAAAGCTATTCTCCCTTTCCTTCTCAGGGCAGGTTATGGGTCTATCTTCTTGTTTGGTGTACAATTATCAAATAATCTGTATTTGGGGTTGAATATTGTTGCCTTTGATGCTTTGATATACACAGGACCTTTGCTTTTTGCTTCTGTCACTATTGGGGGCAGGGTCTGGTCCAGATCCAGGTTGGCCTGGAACCCAATTCAGAACAGAAATCTCTACCTCCCAGCTGACAAGATTAAGGGTGTAGAACAACACACACCCTGAGGGATTTTGACTTTATATGACTATCTGTCTGTTTTAATCCCCACACTTGTATGTTCTATACTATTTTTTTATTGATTGTATATATTACTTGGTTGAAGTTTAGAATTTGCCAGTAAATTATTCCACCCAGTCCACTAGAAGACTTGCTTAGCAAGCAAACTCAACACCTAGGATTACTTCTGTGGCTTGATAGAGGGACAAGAGCTACACCTGGCACCTTGAACTTATATGCTGAGGGTATGTAGAGGTGGATTGCCGTGGCTGCGAAGACTGCAGATCAGTAGAAAACCCAAGCATCAAATCAATTCAGGATGCAAAAGTCACTACAATATAAGACAAGAAACTCAAAGAATCAAGATAATACAGTCCCACCAAAAATGATAAATCCATCAGAAATAATCACCAATGAGACTGTTTTAGATGAAATGTATGACAAAGATTTCAAGAAAATGATGGTATCTATCCTCAAATAAATCAGAGAAGAAATGGAGGGAATCAAATAATAAAACAAAAGAATTAAAGAAGAAAACAAACTTCTGAAAGAGAACAAAAGACACCAGCTTAATGAAATAAAGAGGTCATTACAAGACATGACTAAGGAAATAGAAATACTGAAGAAAAACTAGGCTGAAATCCTGGCTCTGAAGAATAAAGTCAAAGAAATAAGTCTCACCAGTAGAATGGGTGAAGGAGAGAACAGAATATTTAAACTAGAAGACTAGGTACAGTCCAACAAAGAGAAAGACAAGCTAATAGCAAGTTATTAATGGGAATTTCAAGATATCCGGGACACTATGAAAAGATCAAACATAAGAATTCAGGGTATAACAGAAGGAGAAGAATTTAAATCCAGAGGTTTACCAGGTATTTTCAACAAAGTCATAAAAGAAAAATATCCCCAAATGGGGAACAAAATGCCAATACAGATACAAGGAGCTTTTAGAACAGCAAACAGACAAAACTTGGAAAGAACCTCTCCTTGCCATGTTATAATTAAACTACTAAACACACAAACCAAAGAAAACATATTTAAAGTAGTTAGAGGGAAGAAGCAAGTCACCTACAAAAGCAAGCCCATCAGAATAACTGCAGAATACTCAACACAAAGTTTAAAAGCTAGAAGGCTTAGAATGATGTATTCCAAGTACTGAAAGATAAAAACTGTCAACCAAGATTACTTTAACATGCAAACTATCTATCCAAATTGATGGAAAAATAAGGACATTCAACAACAAAAACAGGCTAAAGAAATTTATGACAACTTAAACAGCTCTACAGAAGACACTTGAAAGAATTCTTAAAGCCGAAGAGAAAGCAGAACACACAAAGAAGGAAATAGGAAAAAATAAACCACACTCAAATAACAGTTAAAACAAATAAGTAAAGGGAAAACAGGAAACAATAAAATAATAAGAATGGTGAGAATAAATTCATACAGTTCAGTAACAATTCTTAAAATCAATGGCCTCAATTTACCATCCATTTTTATATAGGCTTGCAGACTGGATTAAAAAGCAGGATCCTGACATTTGTTGCCTCCAGGAAATTCATCTCTCAATAAAAGATAGACACTGCCTTAGGGTGAAAGGATGGAAAATGGTATTTCAAGCAAATGTACCTAGGAAACAAGCAGGGGTTGCTATCCTTATATCTGAAAGAATAGACTTCAAACCAACATTAGTGAGGAAAGATAAAAAAAATCAAGGTCATTTTTTACTGATTAAAAGAATACTCTACCAGGAGGACACAAAGCAAATCTACACAAATATAGGAAAATTGAAACAATCCCTTCTATTCTATCTGATCATAGTGGGATTAAACTGCAAATCAGCTACAAGAAAAGCTACAGAGCATACAGAAATTGACTGAGACTAAACAGTACACTATTAAATGATCAATGGGTCACTGAAGAAATAAAAAAGGAAATCAATAAATTCATAGAATCAAATGACGATGATAATACAAATTACCAAAGCCTTTGGGACACATTGAAGGCAGACCTGAGAAGGAAATTTATAGCACTAAGTGCCTATATTAAGAAATTAGAGGCCGGGCGTGGTGGCGCACGCCTTTAATCCCAGCACTCGGGAGGCAGAGGTAGGAGGATCGCCATGAGTTCAAGGCCACCCTGAGATGACAGAGTTAATTCCAGGTCAGCCTGGACCAGAGTGAGACCCTACCTCGAAAAACCAAAAAAAAAAAAAAAAAAAAAAAAAAAGAAATTAGAGAGTTCACAAATAAACAATTTAATGCTTCACTTTAAGGACTTGGAAAAAGAAGAACAAGACAAACCAAAAATCAGTAGATGAGAAGAAATCAAGAAGATTAGGGCAGAAATGAATGAAATGGAAACAAACAAAAAATACAATGTAAGAAATCAACAAAACAATGAGTTGGTTCTCTGAAAGGATAAACAAGACTGATAAACCCTTAGCAAATTTGACCTGACAAAAGGGAGAAGCAACAACTAATAAAATGAGAGATGAAAAAGGCACCACTACAACAGATACCAAAGAAATTCAGACAATTATAAGGACATACTTTAAGATAATATATGCCTCTAAGTTTGAAAATCTGAAAGAAATAGATGATTTCCATGATTCATATGACCCACCAAAATTAAATAAAGATGAGATACACCATTTAAATAGAATACAGAAATGCAAACAGTCATAAAAAGTCTGCCAACTAAAATAGCCCTTGCCCAGATGGATTCACTGGTGAATTTTACCAGACTTTCATGAAAGAACTAATACCACTGCTTCTCCAACTTTTCCATAAAATAGGAAAAGAAGGAATTCTACCAAACTCCTTCTATGAAGCCAGCATCAACCCTGATATGAAAACCAGGTCAAGACAGAACAGAAAAAGAAAATTACATACCAATCTCCCTCATGAACATAGATGAAAAAATTCTGAACAATATATTGGCAAACAGAATACAAGAATATATCAAAAAGAGTATTCATCCTGACAAAGTTAGCTCTATCCCAGGGATGCAGGTAAGGTTCAACACACGGACATCAATAAATGTAATATATCATAGAAATGGTGTGAAGAACAAAAATCACATGATCATTTCAATAGATGCAGAAAAGGCGTTCGACAAAACCCAACATCCCTTCATGGTAAAATATTACAGACACTGGGAATAAGAACATATCTCAACATAATAAAAGCTATTTATGACAAACCTACAGCCAAAATAATACTAAATGGTGAAAAACTCAAAGCTTTTCCACTAAATTCAGTAATAAAACAAAGGTGTTCACTGTCCCCACTTTTTTAAAAATATAGTTCTGGATGTCTTAGCTGTAGCAATAAGGCAAGAGATACTCATAAAATGGATAAAAATTAGAAAGTATAGAGATTAAATTATCACTATTTGCAGATGATATGATTCTATACATAAAAGACCCCCAAAACTCTACTGGCAAACTGGTAGGGCTGATACACACTTTTAGTAACATAGCGGAATACAAAATAAAATACATAAGTAAGTTGCTTTCCTATATACTGACAACAAACACGCGGAGAATGAAATCAGAGAATCTCTCCCACTCACAATTGCATTAAAAAAAAAGAAGTACCTTGGAATAAACTTAACTAAGGAAGCTAATGACCTCTACCTTGGGAACTTTAAAACATATAAGCGAGAAATTGCAGAAGACACAAGGAAATGGAGAGACATCCCATGTTCTTGGATTGGAAAAAAATCAATATTGTGAAAATGTCAATCTTACAAAAAGTAATTTATACATTTAATGCAATTCCCATTAAACATCCAATGGCATCCTTCACAGGAATACAAAAAACAATCCTAAAATTTATTTGGAAGCCCAAAAACCTCAAATAGCCAAAATGATTTTGAGCAACAAAAGTAAGACTGGTAGTATCACCATAAAATCACACGATTTTAAGCTATATTATAAAGCCATAGCAACAAAAACAGCATGGTATTAGTATAAAGATAGGAATGTAGATCAATGGAACAGAATAGAGGACCCAGATGTTAATACAGGTAGCTACAGCCATCTGTTTTTTTGTTGTTGTTGTTAGTTTTTTTTTGTTTTTTTTTTTTTTTTGACAAAAATACCAAAAATATTCACTGGAGGTAAGACAGCCTCTTCACCAGTTGTGCTGGGAAAACTGGATATCTATATGTAGAAAGATGAAAATAGAGCCTTGCCTTCTTTATGTTCAGGAATCAAATCCAAGTGGATCAGGGGCCTTAACAGCAGACCTGAATCTCTGAAATTGCTAGATGAAAAAGTAAGGGAAACCCTTCAATATATTGGCATAGGTAATGAATTTCTGAATATAACCCCAATTGCTCAGAAAATAAAACCATTAATCAACCACTGGGATCTCATGAAATTACAAAGGTTTTCTACAGCAAAGGAAACTGAATACAGCAAAGAGAAAATCTACAGAATGGAATAAAATCTTTGACACATCTGAAAGAGGATTAATATCCAGAATATACAAAGAACTCAAAAAAAAAAAAAAACAGAACAATAAGAAATCAAACAACCCAATCAAACAAATGGGCTGTAGATCTAAATAGAGAGCTCATCCAGAAGAAATATAGATGTCACATAAACATCTAAAAAAGTGTTCTACATCCTTAGCCATCAGGAAAATGCAAATTAAAGCTACCTTGAGATTCTATCTCTCTCCCATCAGAGTGGCTGCCATCAAGAGAACAAATGGCAATAAATGTTGGTGGGGATGTGGTAGAAGGGCAACCCTTCTGCACTGTTGGTGGGAATGTAATCTGGTACAGCCATTGCGGAAATCAGTGTGGAGATTCTTGAGACAGCTAAAAATAGATTTGCCATATGATCCAGGAAGCATTAACAAAATCAGTCCTTGAACTGAAATCATACCTCAAAAAGGAGATGGACATGATGCAAAATAACACAGCTGAAAAAAAATCAAATAGGCTTTTAAAAACCTCTCTAGAACCACTTGCTAGCAGTTACTCATGTGGAACACTGAACCTCTGAGCTGGAAGACAAGATAGAAGAAATACACTGGGTGGTCAAGAACTTTGCTAAGTTCAAAAATTCATGCAAACAAAAAAGTTGGAACTGTGGGATACCCAAAAAAGACCAAGCATCCAGATCATTGATATACCAGGAGGAGAAGTCTAGGCCAGAGGCAAGAGAACATATTCAACAAAGTTATTGAAGAAAAATTTTCCCAATCTCTCAAAAGAAAGCTCAATCCAGATACCAGAAGCTTACCAAATACCAAACACACAGGACCAAAGAAGAAACTCTCCAATGTACATCATAGTTAAAGCTTTTAATAATGTAAACAAAGAGAGAGGGATAAAAGCAGCAACACTACATACAAAGACAATCCAATCAGAGTTACCTGAGATTTCTCAATGTAAATCCTGAAAGCCAGAAGGGCCTGGAATGAAACACTTCAAAGTCTGAAAAACTATGGCTTCCAACCCAAGCTACTATACCAAGTGAAACTATCCCTCATAATAGATTGTGAAAGGAAAATTTTCCATGAAAAAAGTCAACTCTGATTATCTGACCACAAAGCCAAACCTACAGAGAATACTTCAGCAAATACTCCACACAGAAGAGTCAAACTACTAATCTCAAGAGCCTACAAGAAGAAGATGATTACAATAACCAAGAATAGACCAGGCTCCAAATATTACAAAACACAAGAAAGCATCAAACTCCATAAAGCACTCCATAATGACAGGGATTAAATCTAACCTCATGGATATAACCTTAAATATTAGCAGTCTTAATTCACCCATCAAAAGACACAAGTTAACAGAGTGGATCAAAAACATGGACCCTTCTATCAGCTGTCTTTAAGGAATTCACCTCACCACTAAAGACAAACACCTCCTCAGGGTGAAAGGATGGAAAGTGATAGTCCAAGCTGAAGAAATAATAAATAATCAGGTATTGCTTTGTTAATATCTGATAAAGTAGACTGCAAACTAAAAGTAATCAACAAGACAAAGAAGGCCACTTCTTACTCATCAAGGAAACAATCCAACATGAGAACATCACTATCATAAAGCTATATGTACCAAACACAACTGTACCACTGTTTATAGAATAAAACCTCCTTGACAACAAACCAGAAAGAAACACCAACACCACCAGAGTTGGAGACTTTCATACTCCACTATCACCAACAGATAGATTATCCAAGCAGAAAATCAACAGTGAAATAATAGAGGTCAACAACACCATAGATGAACTAGACCTAACAGACATCTACAGAGTTTCCCACCTAAACTCTGCATAATACACTCAGAAGACCATGGAACCTTATCTAAAAGAAACCATATATTAGGACATAAAATGTGCTTATATAAATTTAGGAAAATTGAAGTAACTTTCTGCATCATATCATATCAAAATGCTTTAAAGCTAGAAATTAACAACAAGAGATACATCAGGAATTGCACCAGCTCCTGAAGTCTGAAAAACACACTTTTAAACAATGAATAGGATGTGTAAGAAATTGCAAAATTACTAGAATTGAATAATAATGAAAACAGAACTTACCAAAACTTATGGGATACAATGAAACAGCCTTAATTCATAGAATTAAATGCCTTCATAACAAAAACAGAAAGATCCCAAATTAATAACCTAGTGGTCTACTTCAAGGCATTGGAAAAGCAAGAAGAAACCAACTCTATGGGCTCCAGGCAGAAAGAAATCATTAAGATCAGAGCAAAAATTCATAAATTGAAGATTAAGATCATGAAAAACATCCTTGCAAACAGAATTCACAAACATATCAAAAGTATTTTCACCTTGATCAAGTAGGTTTTACTCCAAGGATGCAGGGTTAGTTCAACATCTGGAAAGTGGTCAACATAATACACTACATAAATAAACTTAACCATAAAAACCACATGATCATCTCCATTGATGCAGAAAAGGCCTTCAAAAAAATGCAACATCACTTCATGATGAAAATGCTGGTAAGAATAGGCATGGAATATTTATGAATTCCTAGTAAAGGCTATATATAAGCACCCAAAGCTCAAATAATACTTAATGGGGAGAGACTCACGGAGTTCCCCTTGAGATTGGTAAAAAGACGGGCATGCCCAATCTCAACATTGCTTTCAAGATAGCGCAAGAGGTCCTAGCCCAGGCAATAACACAAGGGAAAGAAATAAAAGGGATACAAATTGAAAAGGAAGAGGTCAAGTTAGCCTGTTTGCAGATGACATGATCCTATACATGAGTGATCTGAAAGTCTCCATCTCAAAACTTCTAAAGGTGATTAATTCCTTCAGTAAACTAGCAGGATACAAAGTCAATACTCAAAAATGAGTAGCCTTTCTTGTGCAAAGAACAAATATACAGAGAAAGGAATCAGTGAGACTGTCTCATTTTCAATAGCAATATAAAAAAATTAAATACCCTGGAATAACACTAATGAATGATGTGAAAGATCAATATAATGAAAACATTAAAACACTTACAAGGAAATTTGTAGAAAAATGGACAAATTAGGCAGAAATCAACCCAGAAAAATCATACAATCACAGAAATTCAAATGCTGAATGATCTCACTTATCTGCAGTGCCTAACCTGGATCTGCTTGAGTTCCTGACATACCTGATAGACAACTCCAGGCACAGACCACAGGTATTGAAGGGTTTAGGGGGAGGATAAAGGGAGGGAAGGGAGAATAAACACAAAACTAAATCTAAAATGAACTTGTACCATAGAAACATTTACCCTTGGAGATAGACAAAAAGATATAGTCCTCAAAAGGTGTGAGGGGGAGCACCTGAGAAGAAGGCCCTGAAGAGGGTGGGATGAAGGCTAGGCTTAAATTATCATCATCATCATTATTATTATTGTTGTTGTTTTCTGGCCTATAATTCCTAGTACCAGAAATTGGTTGCTAACCACATTGGAGAGACTTACAAGGTCCCCAAATCAAGATAGCTTTCTAACAAAATACTTGATTACCTACCTCAGGCAAAAAGGTAAGATCATATTGCTGAAGATACCATATGCTGCTAACACAGAGCATCAAGATACCTGGCTGAAATTTGAAAGAAAGCCAGTCCCCAGAGAGCCTGTCTAGTGCTGGAAAGTGCTACATGAGCTACTGGGGGAAAGAGGCCAACAATGTTCTGAGCAATCAGAGGGCTAAACTACTCAGAAGTAAATACCCTGACAGGATATACATGCCAGTGTAATAGTGACACACAGCCTTGGTGGGTAACCAGTAGTCTTCTGATTGGCTAAGAGATCCATTCAGTATAAAGGAATACATATCTGAATTGGGAACCAGATCAGAATCCTATGGTGACAAATATTATGCTCTCCAGTGTCAAGCTCTAACTAGTCTTTGGCTAAAAGAGGGTTACATAATCAAATTCTCCCTAAATTAGTAATGCTTATTCTTTTAAACTATGCTTACTTCACTCTCCACTGGAGAATCTGTCCTTTTTCAGAAGGCAGTGAGACCTGTGGGGATGAACTACCCTTTGCACTTAAGCCAATCCACTGAAACCACAGAGGAATGGGGAGACAAGCGAGAGTGCTGCCTCCATTGTGAACCTGATAATCAGCACCAAGATGAAGGAGACAGATCCTGAGGATACTCATCACTACCAAATCAAAGATCCAGAGGGCCCTAAAAGCTGGTGACTGAAGTAGACTTAAAACTCACCCACCATAGCCTACTAGGTAATTTTGTAGAAGAGGGGTAGAAAGATTATAAGAGTCACAGGTTCAGATATCATGCCCTGAGACATTCCCTACCCCAAGAAATAACTGACTGCTGCTCCCACAAGGCATAATCCACAACCCCATAGAGAATACTTGCAAGCCCACTGAGGAGGGTACCCAATGGAATGGAGGCAAGGATGAGGGAAAGGAAGGTAACAGCACCTAATGTATCCACATGAAATATGTCGTTAATAATAATAATAAACAATAAAAAAAGTGAAAATAAACAACTTTGAACATGTAGTTACATGGAAACTATGGCAACACATAAATGTACAAATGTTTATTTTAGATGTGGAAGAATATAATATTTTATAATTCTCAACTTGTTTGAACATACAAGTTATATCATTTCTCCTGATTAAAAAAATCTTTTATTTTTTTTGTTTGTTTTTTTGAGGTAGGATCTCACTCTAGCCCAGGCTGACCTGGAACTCACTATGTATTCTCAGGGTGGCCTCGAACTCACGGTGATCCACCTACCTCTGCCTCCCAAGTGCTGGGATTAAAAGTATGCGCCACTATGTACGGCTAATCTTTCAATTTTTTAAATAGACTGTATTAATCTTATAGATGCAAATACAACTAGAAGAAGACTGCTATTGTTTCACTAAAATATTTCTTTGGATATTTGTATGTGATTGATATATATATGTGTGTGTGTGTGTGTGTGTGTGTGTATACTTTGTTCAATTTATAAAGCATTTGTTTATATCTTCCTGAAAATTTTAAGTATTGCGCTTAACAAAGTCAAATTATAGCATAGAAGGTGTTCTTCAAGAAGAAAAATTTCAAATTATACGATTATTTTCTGTTATTTATTACTAAAGATCCAACAAGTTCAATTCGGTATCTTAAGAATTTATTTATTTATTTATTTATTTATTTATTTATTTATTTATTCGACAGATTGAGAGAGAGAGAGCACCAGGGCCTCCAGCCACTGCAAACGAACTCCAGATGCATGTGCCACCATGTGCATCTGGTTTACGTGGCTTCTGGAGAATTGAATCTGGGTCCTTAGCCTTCACATGCAAGTGCGTTACCTGCTAAGCCATTTCTCCAGTACCAATTCAGTATTTTAAAAAGAAAAATATATCAGAGCTGAGGATATTGTTCAATGGTTGAGCATTTGCTGCTTAAACATAGGGCCGCTCAAGTCAGAGACTGCCAAACTCCATCCTCTTCACCCCAGAAATCAGTTAAAAGGCTGGGAATGGTCATGAGGGTCTGTAACCCTAGTGCACAGGTGGGAGAATGGGCTTCAGAAGAGGAAGAATTGCTGGGCCTTACTGAGAGACAACAGCTCCATGTTGAGGGAGAGATCCTAACTCAGGGAGTACATGGATGAGTGACAAGAGATGGATCTGAGTTGTTCTCCTCTGGCCTCTGCTCTCTGCTTACATGCCCATGAGGTGCATGAGTCTGCATACATGTGTATACACCACATACCCCACAAACCACATACATATACTCTACACCCCCCTCACACACATACACACACACAGTAGAACATTTCTATAACATAATTCCTATATAAATTAAACCAAAATCTTAACAATAAATCTTGAACCCTCCAAATTTCATTTTCTGTTCTATAGTCACTAATACAAATTATTGACTGCCTTGTGTATCATTTTTTTCTTTGAATTCTGTCAAAAGGATTCTTGGGAAGGAGCTCAGGGATATTCTGAGCAAGATAAGCTTGTTATATTATAGAACATTAGTGTGGACTCATCTCAAACCACTTCCTTTTTTATAAATTTATTTTTATTAGTTATGGATATACTTAGTATGGAAACAACACATGTTGGTACCATCCATTCCCTCCATCCTGCACTTTTTCTGAAGGGGCCCTCCTCTTGGGGATGCAGGTAATCTCTATGGGGATTGTGGGTCATGCATTGTGGGAGCAGAAGTCAGTTATTGGAGACAGGGAATGCCTCTGGGCATAGTATCTCAATTAGTGCTTCTAATAATCTTTCTGTCCCCTGTTCCACAAAATTCCCTGAGCCATGTTGGGTGTGTTTTAAGGCTGAAGTGTGATGGGTCATTTATCTCCTCAGGTCCCATTCCCATCTGATAAAGAGAAGCAGATTTTCCAGTGGAGAGTGAAGTCAGCACAGGTTAAAATGAATAAGCGTTATTAATTTAGAGAGAATTCAATGGATATAGTTCCTTTTATAGGCCAAGATTTGTGAGAGCTTGTTACTGGAGAGCAAAACCATTATTTGAATATGATTCTTACTTGTTTCTCAGTTCCAGACATGGGTTTCTTTCTACTGAGGAGATCTGTCAGCAAACCCCAAAGCTATTGGTTACCTACCAAGGCTGTGGGCCACTATTTCATTTGTGTGAGCATCATGTCAGGTGGTTTGATTTTGAGTAGCTTAGATCTCGGGTTACTCAGACAGATGTTGGACACTTCCCCCTACTGTAGCTCATGTAGCATCTCCCAGCACTAAACAAGCTAACCATCTGGGGTCTGACTCTCTTCTGGGTTCCAGCCAGGTTCTGGGCCAATAACATATGGTATCTTCATTAGTAGAGTCTTGTCATTAATCTCTATTGGGTAATGAAGTGATCCTACAGAAGTCTGTCCTGTTTTGGGAGACCTTGTATGTGTCTCCAATCAAGAGCTCATTGTGGGTATTAGCCACATTCTGGTACTGGAAGTTATAGGCCAGAGCCAAGGGAAAATAAAATAAAATAAGAAGGAAAATTAAGGTTAGGCTTCATCCTACCCTCTCCAGGGCCCTTCTTTTCAGGTGTTTCCCCCAAGCTTCATTTGAGGATTCAACCTTTTAGTCTATCTTTCAGTATATAGGTTTCTATGGTACCAGTTCAGTTTGGATTCAGTCTTGTGCTTTCCCCTCCCTGCCCTTCCCCTCTTCCCTAGTCCTGCCCTTCCTATTGTCTAGGCCTGGAGTTGCCTATCAGATATGTCAGCAACTCGGTGAGGAACTGCAGATGAGTGAGACCATGCTACAATTGTCTTTCTGTGATTGTGTGTAAAATTAGTCATTTAGTAAATGTTTCTGTAGCAAATACTTTAAAAAAGAACTAAAATTGGCAACTATTACCCAATTGTTTCAGTTTTTGTGTTTAGTATTTGTTAGAGAAACCTTTAGTTAATAGCAACAAAACCCAAAACAGATCAATAGACTGATGGAATAGAAGAGAAGAGCCAAAAATATATACTCACTGCTTTGGCCAACTAAACATTGACAAACAAGACAAATACTTCGGTGACAAGAAAAAAAAAGTTTATTCAACAAATGGTACTGGTATAGTGGAAAAACCACCAGCAATAGAATTAAATTAGGTCTATATCATTCACCCTGAAAAAATGTCAATTCAAAGTGGATCAGAAACCCCTGGAGAAAAAAAAAAACAAAACACCAGGGAGCATGCTTCAAGATATAGGCATAGGTAAGAACTTTCTGAACAGGGCTCCAATAACACAAAAAATAGCCCCAAGAATTAACAAATGGGACTACAGAAAATCCAAAAGTCTCTGCACAACCAAAGAAACCATTAGCAATGCAGACAAAACAGCCTACAGAATGGGTGAAAATCTTTACCAGCTATATGTCAGATACAGGGCTAATAAATAGAATATACAAAGAACTGAAAACTTTAAACACATACACACAGTGTGTGTGTGTGTGTGTGTGTGTGTGTGTGTGTGTGTGTGTGTGTGTGTGTAAATCTGACAATTAATAAAAGGACTAACAAAATGAACACAAAAAAGAAACACAAATAGCCCATAAGTGCTATAAAACTGTTGAACATCTCTGGCCATCAAGAAAATGCAAAGTAAAACCACTCTTAATTACCATCTTACCCCAGTCAGAATGGCTATTATCAGGAAAACTGGCAACAATGCTGGCAAGCATGTGGTGAAAGAGGAATCCTTATTTGCTGTTGGTGAGACTGTAACTTGTACAGCCTTTATGGAAATCAGTGTGGCAATATATCAGCAAAATTCAAAGTAGACCTCCCATATGACCCAGCTACACCTCTCCCAGGCACATACCCTAATGACTTTGCACTCTACTACAGACATATTGGCACATCCACATTAATTGCAGATCTCTTTACAATAGCTAAAAATTTAAAACCACATAGATGTCTATTGACAAATGAATAGATAATGAAACTATGATACATATACAAGATGTAATTCTATTCAGCAAATTTGAATTATGAAATCTGCAGGAAAATGGTTGCATCTGGAAAGAATTATATTAGTGAAGTTATCAAAACTCAGAAAGACCAAAACCACATGTTTTCTCTGATATGTGGGTGCTAACCTTTTGTGTGTGTGTGTGTGTGTGTGTGTGTGTGTGTGTGTGTGTGTAAATATGGATAAAACCTACAAAGGTAGATTGGTAAGCAAGAATGATTATAAAGATATGAGCTGGAAGGGCAAGGAAAGTGTGAAAGAACACATGTAATATGTACACATGAGTGGGGGAAGATATTAAAGAAAATAAGGGGATTAGGTGAGGGGAGAGAGGACTGGGGGTATTTAAAAATGCCAGAGTGTATGATAACTAAATATCTGTGTTGCAACTAAAATTAATAAGAAAATGGGGTGGATAAATGGCTCAAAGTTTTTAGGTACTTGCCTGCAAAGCTTAATGACCAGGTTTGATTCCCTAGTGCCCATGTAAAGCTGATGCCCAAGGTGGCCCATGAATCTGGCATTCATTTACAATGGTAGAGGCCCTGGTATGCCCATTCTTTCTCTGTCTCTCTCTGTTTGCAAATAAAAATAAACAAATAAAATAAATAAATGAAACTAAAATGAGACTCCAAAGAGTTAAAGGTCTAAAGTGCAATTAGAAGACATAAACTATCAGATTAGATAAAACAAGAAACCCCACCTCATTCTGCCTATGATAAAGCTAACTTACTCTCATACAAATAGGTATTAAATAAAAAGATATTCTATGAAAATACTTGGTAAAAGAAATCTGTAGTAACTGTATTCATACTAAACTGTATAGATTTTAGATCAAATAATATTATCAGTGATAAAATTTTCTTTCAATAATGACTAAGCATTTAATGAATTAAGAAGATCTGACAGCCTTAAATATCCATGCCTTGTGTCAGTTTCTCATTGGTGTCCAATGAACTGCCATATGTTTACTTGCTTAATAAAAGCACACAGTTCTGTGGATCAAAAAACTGGGAATAATCATTTTTATTCACTTTACAAGGCTAGTATCAAGGTGTCAGCATAGTTGTGTTTTAGACTGGAGCTCAGGGTCTTCTCTGCCCACATTTTGTGACAGTATTAAATTCCTGTTATCTGTGGTATTGAGGCTCACATGCATTTGTGTTCAGGCTTTTCTACTCTCATCTCCTCCAGGAAAAGTGAATTCCACTGTGAAAGCCAGAAGCAGTAAAAATCCCTAACCAGAGTTCCTTTAACATGTTGAATCTTTCCACAGGACCTGACTCTCCTCAAGGGCCAGGTGATTAGACTTGAGGATGGTCTGTAGGGACTACACAGGCACACATATTAGGGTGGCAAACCCTGGGACCACCTTAAAATGCCACTAGTAGCAGAGCTTCAACATGCAGAAGCCAGCACTAGAAGCACTACAGACAAATTCATGATCATGCCATGAGTTTACAAAACAAGCATTCAGAAGTTCAGTAAGAGTTTAAAAGACTTAACTCTCTCAATTAATTTGACCCAGTCAATATTTTTACAAAATTTTACCTTCTATTAGCAGAGTACAAGCTATTTTCAAGTTTATATTCAACCGTTACCAAAAATAGGCCATGTCTTGGACAAATAAGAAAGACTTGACAGAGTGCAGGACAAGCCATCTAGATACCTGGGGAGAAATCTTCCTGGTAGAAGTAGCCTCTGCAAAGGCCCTAAGGTAAGAGCATCCACAGGGCCAGTGAGGCTAGTTCAAAGCTTTAAAGAAGGGAATAGAGAAATAATCAGGTGTGGAGCAAGACAGTCAGTGCAGCCTTGGTAGCAACCCTATAAAGGCAAATGACTGGTCTAGATATAATGACACACATCACACATTCCCAGAGAAGAATTCTTTTGTTTTAATCACCTTATACAATAAAGTAGAGTAAACAAGCAAAGTGGTGCTATTTGATCATTAATAGGCACAATGCAATCACATTGTATTTCAAAGCAATATTTTATACTTTTTCCATTCTCATGACCTATCATATTTCCAATGCCAATTTGACAAAGTTTGTTTTTGTTCTTTTTGTCATTAGCTAAACCATTTTAAATCTTTACATGTACTCTAAACTATAGCCATATTCTTATGTAGCTAAAATATTACTATCATATGTAAATAATTCAAATTATTCCTGCTTTCTATCACTGACTCTATATCCAAATTTTTCTGATTCTCTCAAGCTGTCTTTTGCAAAAGATTTGTTTGAACCAACTGACAACCTCCGTGGCATTTCTTTAAAAAGTAATGACAATTTCCTTGTCACATTACCTTACATTGATTGGTTCTTATTTTAAAATCATTTTCATCATGAACTGGGATGTAGCTTAGTGACAGTGTTTGCCTAGCATGCACAAAGCCCTAAGATCAATCCTCAATACTAAAATAAAAAATAATTAATGTTGATTAAATATTAAGTTATAAAAAGAATTGAGTAATTAATTATTATCCTAAATAATATAATCCTAAATAGTCATCCTAAAGTTGACATTGTTTGTAACTTTAAATGAAACCACTCATCCTGAATAACATGCATAATTTTTTATTTTATTTACTTTATGAGAGAGAGAGAGAGAATAAATATGGGTATTCTATGGCCTTCAGCCACTGCAAATGAACTCCAGACACATGCACTACCATGTGCATCTGTCTTACATGAGTTCTGGGGAATTGAAACTAGGTCCTTAGGCTTTATGGGCAAGAGCCTTTACTGCTAAACAATCTTTCCAGACCATGTGTACAATTTTTAAAGAGTATTTATTTATTTGAGATGGAGAAAAAGTGTGTATGGACGTGCCAGGGCATCTAGCCACTGCAAAGGAACTCCAGATGCATGAGCCACTTTGTGCACTTGACTTTATGTGGGTACTGGAGAACTGATGCCAGGTAAGAAGGCTTTGCAAGCAAGTATCTCTCTTCACTAAGCCATCTCTCCAGCCTGGTGTGTGTATGAATTTCTTTTTAATTTTTTTGGTTTTTCGAGGTACAGTTTCAGTCTAGCTCAGGCTGACCTAGAATTCACTATGGAGTATCAGGGTGGCCTTGAACTCATAGCAATCCTCCTACTTCTGCCTCCCCAGGGCTGGGATTAAAGGCCACCACGCCCAGAATGGGTATGATTTTTATCTTTGTTATTACTAATGCAACTACTGATATAACTAGACACCAAGGAAAATGACAAAAGTAGCTAATCTGTTGCTGGTGGAGCTACGATCATGGTCTTAGCAGGTAGAGGTCTGTCACAGCTTAGCATTCTTTCAATAGACTTTTTTTCCAGATTGAGTTAAAGATCTTAGTTTTAGCTGTATTGTAAGACATCCCTTACAAACTAGCTTTTAATTTAACCATATGAGTATTGAGTAATAACAAGTCATGGCTCTTTATATAAGATACCATGCAGGTACAGTTACAGGGTACAAAATGTATATTAGGCAAAGAAGAAAGCAAAATACTAAATCCATTGACAGTAGAGACAATATCTACCATAAGTTCATGTTTCAGAAAACAATAACAACTCAAACCATCTCACATAAAGGCAAAAAAAGGAAAAGACTGCTTAGAATCCAGAAAGCAATTAAAAAGAATAGTCTCTTAAGAGAGACGGAAAATTTAGTAACAATTGAATTTACAATGCTTTCCTTAATCCTTTTTTTGTTACATGCTTGTAAGTATGACTACAGTGCAAATAGTGATTCTTGTTGTGCAATGGAGCAATTTCAACTGCTATCAGTGATTGTGGAATGTATGGGGGTTAGGACCCTTCAGGTCTGCTTCCCAGCAACTCACTTCCATTTGGAAGATGTCATATACTAAAGGTTTCATCACAAAATTTCAAAGCAGCACCAGCTGGAGACCTTGTGTTCAAACACATGAGCCCTGGGGGGACATTTCACATTCAAGTCATAACAAGACTTAACGTGTAAAAGACAGGTTATACAACCACCATATTGTTTTAAAATATATACAAGGAAATTAAGAATTAGAAGAGATTGAAAGATCCACAATTATTATAGGGAGTGACATGCAAAAATTAGTATTGTGCATGTGACCATTTAAGAAATAAGGAATTGAGAGGTCAGTACCTTAAATATCTTGATTAAGATCATACAATGAATAAGAAATTAGAGCCAGGATTTGAATTCAGATTTGACTCACTCTAGAGTCAACACTCAAGGCTGTTTTATGTTCCCTTATATGCTTGTTATATTTAAATGTCTAATATAACCACAATCATTTTTATAGTGCCAATTTTTTTCTTCCAACATTTGATGAAAAGCTAAATTTGAGTTGTTTTACCAGCACATTATCTTCTCAGAAACAAACTGACATTCACTAAGTGCAAAAATGTTAATTTCTCAGTGTGATTTATTATTGGCAAATTTGAACAATTTAGTAGCATTTGCTCTTATAATATTACATTGAACATTATTTTTTTCTCAGACCTTACCAAAATATATCAAGAAGGTCTAAAATACTTTTATGTTATAGATACAAATAAAAACAGAATTCAAGACACTGCAAGAGGGTACAAACATTAATATTTCTATTGAAGGTTATTGAAAATAAACATTATACTGTGTGTTGCTTAAGTCTATCTATAAGTGTACTTTGTTAAGGTGTCATTTAAGAAAAAGCCCTATTGCCAAGATGTTTTTATCTTCATATGTCCTTTTATTTTTCCTTAGCCACCTTGGAAATAGAGTGTTCTGTGACTTTTATGAATTTATTAATTTAATTTTTAAAATTATTTCCAAGGGCAGTTTATAATGTTTGAAATACACAATTAATTTTTTATTGTTTAGCACTGATTTTATGTTAACTATGAACTTTACTATATGAACATATTATACATTGTTCATAGTCCCATCAGATTATATCTTTAATTCCCACTCCTTTGATCCATTCCCCTGGGGATCTCCTCACTGTGTTTACTGGAATTCACTGTGGAGTAATGGATACATCAATCAGTCTCAGGGGAGGAGGGACAATGCCTCAGGATACACCTCCCCACTTGTGGCTCTTACAATCTTTCTTACCCCTCTTACCCCACAATGTTCCCTGAGCCTTGGCAGGTGTGATAGAAGTGGGTGATCTCATGCTAGATTATCTTTTATTTTATTTTATTTTTTTCTATATTGATGGATCTTGGTTCTCACCAGTTTTCCTGCAATCTGTAAAAGCAGATTCTCCAAACAATGGTGAAAGCAGCCTGGATTAACAGGTTAGCACAGGGCTGGAAAGATGGTGTAGTGGTTAAGGTGCTTGCCTGCAAAACTTAAAGACCCATGTTTGACTCTCCAGAACCCATGTAAGCCAAAAGTGAGGCAAGTGTAAGGTTGCACAGGCTCTCTAGGTGGCACACAAGCATGTGGAGTGTGATTACAGTGGCTGAGGCTCTGGTGCACCAATTCTCTCTCACTCTCTCTCTCTCATTCTTTCCAAAATAAGTAAATAAATAAGTAAAAATGTTATCATAGCTATTTAAGAGACTTTTCGATAGGTGTAGGTATTCCTCTTGGCTAAATACCAGTGAAAGCTTCTCTCTGGAGTCTATGATCTTCAGAACCATATGATTCTGTCTTGGTTCTCAGTACCAGGTATGAGTTCTTTTTCACTGAGCAGGCCTCATATCTAATCAGAGAGCCATTGATCACTGAATAAGCTGTGTCATGGGTTTTGGAGGTGAGTCACTGGAAATCCCCCAAAACTGACCTTTACTGGAGAATTAACATCTTTCTCCTCCGAAGAGTCTGCATGTGGTCAGTACAGCACTCTGCAATACACCATGATGTTCAGTGCTGTCTCTGCTCATTATAGTGATTTCCAATGCAATTCATTTCATGATTCAGGGTGACTATCTAAACTCCAATTATTCCATTCTACTATGGGAACAAAAAGGCAAGAAAAGGTGCATTCTTGGCCTTTAAAGTCTTTTCTGGCAATTGAGACTGCTGATAACATGCTGAAATTAGTCACCTGGCCCCAATTGACTAGGGAAAACTAAGATGTGTTACCTTTATTCTATGTGATGGCTGAAAATAAAGTGTTCTGTGTCAGAACATGTAGACACAAATATTGATATTTCTAATGATGTGGGTCAGTTTCTCTGGGAGGCAAATCTAAAATGGAAAGTAACTGGTGGGAAATGTGTTAAGAGTCCTTTAGGGATCCACATCTGTAGAATATTGAGATAAGAATAGTTGCCAGGAACTGGGCATAGTAGTGCACACCTTTAATCCCAGCACTCAGGAAGCAGAGGTAGGAGGATCGCTGGGAGTTTGAGGCCACCCTGAAACTTCATAGTGAATTCCAGGTCAATCTGGGCTAGAGTGAAATCCTACCTCAAAAAAAAAAAAAAAAAAAAAAAAAAGTCTCCAGGTGAAAATCTTGAGGTGTAGTGCCAATATTGACTGAAGTCAGTGCCATGAGGAACTCAGAGCAAAAATCCTTCAGATTTGTGCCTGCTTAAACTGAAGGGAGGTACTGATGTGACATTGGGTAAAATTCTTCTTGTCTTCTGAGATAATTTCTGAAGGCTAAGAGGTAAACATTGTTTCCTAGCAGTTGTCAAAATAAATCTTTCATTCCCAATGAAGGATCTGGGCAGCACATCATAGTATGTACTACAGAAAATGATTGCCGTTTTTGTCACTGGTGCTAGAGAAGATAGAAAAAAATTAATAATAAAACCATACATTGCCCTCAACACATGAGGAATTTATATTCCACTCACATTCCAAATATTCTAACACAAAGAACAAAGGTGAAAGAGTTTAATAGCACTACAAATAAAACTGTGAGAGTTAAGAAGTTACTCTCCAAATATTTATTAAACAACCTGTGGAATATTACATACCATGGTGGGTAATATAGGTTTAAGTACTCTTTACTGTGACCATAACTGATTAAGATTGTATATTCTTCATATTTCAAAATATGCCGGGCTTGGTGGCGCACGCCTTTAATCCCAGCACTTGGGAGGCAGAGGAAGGAAGATCTCCGTGAGTTCAAGGCCACCCTGAGACTCCATAGTGAATTCCAGGTCAGCCTGGGCTAGAGCGAGACCTTACCTCAAAAAAATTCAAAAAATCAAAAAAAAAAAGAAAACAAAAAATCAAAATATTTTCATCACATAATGAAATAACTTTTTTTAATTTAATTTAATAGTTTTCTTTTCAAAAAATACAGGCAGGTTGGTACCATTGTTTAGGCTCATCCATGATCTACCCCCTCCCAATGGACCCTCCTTATTGATGTAAATGGGTTGTGCATTGTGGAGTTAGCCCACGGTTATTGGTACGATAAATGTCTCTGCATCATGACCCAACATGTCACTTTGACATTCTTTCCACCCCCTCTTCCACAAAATTTCCCTGAGCCATGCTGGGTTCATTTTTGGTCTGTTTCAGTGCTGAGGTGTTGGGGGCTTCTGAGGCTCTGGCTCTCTGATTTGGTAGGAGTTGATTTTTCTCTGTGTTGGTCTCCTTCTCCTTTGTGCTTGTATCCGGTTCATCAGGAAAACAGCACCCTTGCTTGTTTCGCCAATTTTCCTTAGTTTCATTCGGGCCCCTTTGGAGGTATGTTGGAGCAGCTCTCTCCTTAGGATCTGCATCTATCTGAAAAAGAAAAGCAGATTCTCCAATGGAGAGTAAGTTAGCACCTGAAAAATTGAGATAACACTTACTTTTTTGATAGAGAGTTTAGTAGGCCCTCTTGTACCCCATGATTGATGGTAGCTTGTTATTGGAGAGTGGGCTTATGTTTGGATATGGTTCTGACTTGTTTCCCAGCTCCAGCTATGGGTCTCATACCATTGAGGGGATCAGTTAGCCAAATCAAGAGCAGTTGGTTCCCCACTGTGGCTGTGTGCCACTATTGCACTTGTGTGGGCATCACACCAGGTTACTGTTGGTGGGAATGTAGGATGGTACAACCACTTTAGAAAGCAATATGTAGACTCCTGAAAAAGCTGACTATAGAGATACCAACAGACCCAGTTATTCCCTTACTGTGCATCTACCCTAAAACCTTCAAACCACAGGCCAGAGAGATTTGCTCAACCGTGTTTGTAGCGGCTCAATTTGTAATAGCTAAAAGCTGGAATCAGCCCAGATGTCCATCACTAGAAGAATGGGTAACAAAGATGTGGTATATCTACACAATGGAATTCTGTACAGCATTAAGAAGAAATGACACAAAGAAATTTGAGGAAAAATGGTTGAACCTGGAACAGATCATCTTCAGTGAACTTACCCAATCACAGAAAAAAAAATTGACACATAGTCTCACTCATCTACAACACCTAACTGAATTTACCCAAGATACCTTACATATCCAGCAAGCACCTCGTGGACTAGACACTAGGATGGATGGGGAGGGAGGGGAGGGAATCAAAGGGTGGGAAACACTAATCTGTACCCAAACAGCAATGGTACCATAAAATTCTACTTCCTAAAAGACAGACCAAATGGCTGAACCTTCACTAGACCCTTTCAGGAAACACCTGAACCACAAGACACTGGAGAGGGTAGGATCAAGACTAACCTAAATCTTCTTCATCTTCCCTCCCTTCCTCTCCCCTCTCCCCTCTCTCCTCTCTAGCTCTTGTATATTAGTTATGTTTTTCCTCATTTTCTTAGTGGGCACTGACCTGTAACCCTCACTACCAGCATGGGGCTATCATCCACAATGAGCTTTTGATCAGAGAAACCTACAAGGTTTCCCAAAACAATGACAGACTTCTGTCAGAGTACTTGATGACCCACCAAAGGTAAGACCCTATTGCTGAAGACTCCATATGCAGCTGACACGTAAAATGGTACGGCATGGCTGGAAGCCAGGAGAGAGTCAGTCCCCAGACCGTCAGCGTGTCTAGTGCCAGAAGTTGCTACATGGGTGACTGGGGGAAATGACCAATATCTGTTCAAGCAACTCATGGACTAACCTAATTAGCAACATAATGAAATAACTTTGAAATAGATTTCAGGGTACTATAACAAAATACCTGAGACAATTAACTTGTACTGCTTGGCTCTAGGTTTGGATATTCAAGTGGCCTACTTACTGATTTGAGCCATGGTAGAGGTAACTCATTATGATGAAATCATGTGGAAGAGAAAGACCACTTGACTTATTGACCAGGAAACAAAGAGAAAGATGTAGAGACTAGGACCCACAGACCCCTATGGAGCAGTGATCTATGAATCACCCACTCAGCTCTGCCTTAGTTCTACAACCTCTCAATAGCTCCAAATTTTACCCACATGGACAAATGGGGTTACATCTGAAAGTACAAATAATTCACTCATGCTTCATGTGTACCTTGACACCCATAATCTGAAAGAATGGAAAGTTAGTTTATGAAACATTTTAATGAATCTTCATTTTGACTATGTCTTGTCAAATAGGTTTAAGTGTGAAATTTTCCATTTGTGAAATCTTTGTTGCTGTCCCAAATTTTGAAGTATTTTGAGTTTCTGATTTTCAAATTAGTGTTTTGTTTGACTAGAAAAAAAAATGAATATGGTAGACATGTTCCCTTGTTACCATGGAATTGAACAATTCTGTTGAAGAGAATAATTGAAACTAAGTAAGAAATGAAATCACCTAATTGTGATGTGTGGTATAGGGGAGACAAACAGTAAATAAATGACTAATTCTGATTCTGAATTTTTTTTCAAGGTAGGGTCTCACTCTAGACCAGGTGGACCTGGATTCACTATGTATTCTCAAGGTGGCCTTGAACTCACAGTGACCCTCTGACTTCTGCCTTCCAAGTGCTGGGATTAAAGGTGTGTGCCACCACAACTGGCTGAAATACATTTTTGAAGCACATATGTATAAAGAAACAGGAATTATATGTAAACAATGAAGATATTTACTATAGGGACTGGAGAGATGGCTCAGTGTTTAGAGGCACTAGCTTGCAAAGCCTGATGGCCCAGGTTTGATTCCCCAGTACCTGCATACAGCCAGATTCACAGAATGACACATCTGGAGTTCATTTGCAGTGGCTAGAGGCCCTGGTGATCCCATACTCACTTTCTCTGTATGCCTCTCTCTCTCTCAAATAAATAACAAAAGTATTTCTAAAGATATAGATTCACCATAGAAAGAAGCCTGACTTCCAGGAAAGAAGCATAAAATGTTTGAGGACTAGGTGACAAGTCTGAGAAGTGAAGAAAAGTAACAGGACTGTGGCACGGTTAACTAGAGAGTGGTGTGAGAGGAAACTGCAGTGGTAGAAAGGCCACTCAGGGCTTCAGAATCAAGGCTGTGTTGAACATAATGAGAAGACAAGCCGGATGTTTTAATTACCTCTGGTTGCAGAAAATGAAGCTGGATAGTGAAAGGGCATTAGAAAAAGACATGATTTCACTTCTGAATGCCATCCTAGTTAACAATTATTTAAACACATAAATGTGTCACATTCTTGATACAGTGATGAAATAAAAAGAAATAAAATCTTGCCTATGAAGTTTATTTCTCCATGAGAAGATTTTTTTTCTCTTCCCATACATTCATGTGCATATATATGTGGACCAAAACACACAAAATTTTTATGAAAATAAATGGAAGAAAAGATATCCCACAGCTCTGTTTTCTTCTTTCAAATGCTTATTAACTCAAACTGCTTTGAGGACCTTTATTTAAAACCAGAAACACTACAACTGCTAAAGGAAAGCATAGTAGAAATACTTCAGGATATATGTATAGATAAGAAATTTCTGGAGAGAACTCCAATAGCATAGAAAATAGTCCCAAGAATTGATAAACTGGCTCAAAAAATTAATTGGGCTCTGCACATCTCAAGAAGTAGCAATCACAGTGAACAAACAGAATGTGAGAAAATCTTTTCCAGTGACACTTCAGACAAGGGGTTTATATCTAGACTATTCAAGGAACTGCAAATATTAAACACCTCCCCCTTAAAACCACCAGTCAACAAATGAACCAATGAGCAATGTAGACATTTCTCAAAAGAAGAAAAATGTCCAACAAACATGATCCAAAGTCTCTTGCCATCAGAGAAATGAAAAATAAAAGTACATGGAGATTTCATCTCATGAAAACAAATGACAACAAATGCTGGCAAGGATGTGGGAAAAGGGAATTCTTATCCACTGTGGGTAGAAGTTTAAACTGGCATAGCTGCTAGGGAAATTGGTGTGTGTGGTGGTTTGATTCAGGTGTCCTCCATAACTTATGTGCTTTTAATGCTAGGTCCCAAGCTAATGGCAATTTGGGAAGTTGGTCCTCCTGGAGGTGATGTACTGTTGGGGGTGGGCTTATGGTTTTTATAGCCAGCCTCCCCTTGCCAGTGTTTGTCACACTCTCCTGTTGCTATTGTCCACCTGATATTGGCCAGGAGAAGATATCTACCTTCAGCTCATTCCATTGTTTTCCCGGACATCAGGGGCCTTCCCCTTGAGTCTGCTAGCCAAAATAAACCTTTTCCCCTCACAACCTGCTCTTAGTTGGGTATTTTCTGCCAACAATGAGAAATTGACTACAACGGTATGTTTCTCACAAAATTAAATATTTAATTACCATATGACCCAGCTATATCACTTCTGGACATATACCCAAAGGGTTCTGCTTCCTACTACAGAGACACTTGTACATACATATTCATTGTTGTTATGTGCACAGTAGTAAGGAATAAAGCCAGCATAGACAACATCAACTGATGAATGGATACTAAAACTATATATATATATATATATATATATATATATATATATATGTGTGTGTGTGTGTGTGTGTGTGTGTGTGTGTGTGTGTATGTATAATTTATATAAATACTACCATATAAATATATTATATATTTATGTATTATATAATACATATATATAATTATATATTATATAACATAAAATATATATAAATTTTACTCAGTCCTAAAGGAAAATGAATTTTTCAAGAAAATGGATGAAACTGGAAAACATTGTATAAAGAGAGGTAACTTACATCCAGAATGAAAAATACTGCATGTCCTCTCTCATATTCAATCCCTAGCTTCTAAACGTTAAATAAGTACATTTAGTTGCGAGTAAATGCAATTAAAGGTCAGGAAACTAGAAAAGGGCCCAAAAGGCTTTATGTGTGAGAGGTGGGAAAGAAGAAAACAGAATACATAATATATTTAAGTGGGAGGTGCATATTGGGACATGTACAGTGAGAACGAAGATAAGGAAAAGGGAGGATTTGGTGGCGATAGAGTTGACCAAAACAAGGTATGCATGAAAATGTTGTAAAGAAACTTGTTAATTTGAAAGGCAATCCAAAAACAAAGAAAGGGGCTGGGGAGATGGATCAGGGGTTACAGGTTTTTATTTGCAAAGCTTGCTGGCCTGGGCTGGATTCTCTAGTACCCACATAAAGCCAGATGCACAAAGTGTGACATGCATCTAGAATTCATTTGCAGTGGCAAGAGGCCCTGGAACACGAATATTCTCTCTGTCTCTCTCTGCTTGCAAATAAATAAAATAAAAATACTTTTGAAATAAAGAAAACTAAAATGCTTATATTTTTCAACCTTATATTAGTGTTATTTGGTATATATACTGAATTATTTATATGTGCTATATTATACATTGTAATATGTATATATGTATATTTTATGTATGACATGAAAGTCTGTATTGAAACATTCTAATATATATGCCACATAGCTATGATGTCCCATATAATACACCCAAAACTCAATTATGCATTGATATTAGCTGTTTCCTTGTTTTTATAATTTTAAGATTTTATTTAAAAATTTTACTTACTTAGTTAACTTTATTAAAATAATTCACATGGTGTCAACTCAGTTTTTCTGCATCTTATACCTTGCATCAGGCCCACACAGTATGCTTTGCTGGCATCCACAGACATGCATGGATGTTGCTATAAAGTGAATTTCATAAATCAGTTTAACAAACAGGTACTGTCTAAAACAGATTTGCCTGATTTCACTTTTTTTGACAAATGCATAATTTATTCTACAATGTTATTTTCAAGTCTAAGATTATTCATGTTTACTTATCACTCATTTAATTTGTTCTATCTATGATGGTATAATATGTTTATAAAGAAATTTAGAATGCACATGCTCCACCTTAATAGTACAGGTTAGTTAACCTAGCACAAAGCTCAAAGGTATACTCTCTCCTTGACTGGTATGACATGTTTCATAGACATCTGTGATAAAATTGAGTTGTTCAATGTGGCTGCACTCATTCTATCAGGATGGACAATTAATAGAATGCTCCCTCCATTAAAAAATCATAGTCAAATTTTTCCTCTAATAACACCTTTTTATCTTTTTCTCTGTCAGTCAAAGAAAAATATTATACTCTTTCTGAAATTTAGATATGATAAATCTGTATCCATATGTTCCTAAAGTTTTAAGTGTTTTGGACAGAGAACTGAATGTGCTAAATCTGGAGCCTTCCACAGAGAACAAACAGTCTGGACATTATTTTTCAACAATAAAGTCAGATAGCCTCAGCTAACACAGAGAGAAAAATCTATAAGAGAACAAAATGCATGTGGAGAACTCAAACTGAAGTCAGCTTCTATTATGCTGAGCTACCAAAGCAAACAGAAGGACTGGAGAGATGGCTCAGCAGTTAAGGAACTTCCTCCAAAGCAAACAGAAGCCACATTGATCTATCATGTGAAAGGGTAAACAAAGCACAGATCCTTTCCTAGCAAGAGTTCACAGAGGAAGATCTATTGACTCAACAAAAGAACTGAGACCCATGTTAAAATGGGGTAAGAGTCAAGTGAGTGTAAAGAGATGCAGCTTGCCAGGACCCATGGATGTCTCTATGTTACAGTAGCCAGCTTTGCATGTCTTCAATATGTGGTATCAGACTATAGACACCTTTAACACTGAGACTGGTCATACAGATTTAATCTGTGACTGGCAGGAGACTTCTAAATGCTCCAGGCCTACAATAATAATGTCTATCAAAAAGCTAGAACAGAGTGCACTAGTATCTTCCACTCATCTTTCTTGCTCTGAATGCAGTGGAATTAGCCATCTTGCTAATATCATCAGTCTTTTTGAGAGGATTTGCTCAGTTTTACATTATTCTTAGCACTAATGACCCTTCAGGCTGGATAGCACTGCAGTATCTCAAGCTCCTCTAAAGGACTTTAGCTGGCCAGGGTCAGTGCCCTCAGGCATAGCAGTTTCTAGGTGCCTGGATTGTGTTGCTAGGTAATCACTGAAAGAATAATGACAGCACATCATAAGCGAAAATTTCTGGCCCCTCGAGCTCCCCTTTCATCTCGTCTGAAAATATTTGGAGAAGACCCTCAGATGCTTGTACATTCACACACGTGGACACAAAACACTAAGTCAGTTTCCAGTGGTTTGGAAACTAACATTCCACTTATTGTTTTAGCCAAAGTTTTCCATAATTGCTTCTAATGAGAGTACAGGTCTGTTTTGAAATACTAGTTGTTTGGTACCTCATAAAACACTTAATGACATTCTTAAGAAAGCATTAATATTCTTTTAAATGTGTGATATTTAAAACCTAGTAAGAATGAGCACATTGAAAACTTTGACAGAATTTAACAAGACATGCAATAGCCAAAAGCAATGTTGATGTTGGTTTAATTTTATAGATATTCTGACTGTTCTGGGGGAGGACAATTGAAGAAGGTATATTTACAAATACAAATGCTTTCTTTTCAAAAAAGGAAGCTGTGGTTTGCTGTTTTTTTTTTTTTTATCAGTTTCTTATATAGTAGAATCTGACTTCTACATAGCAAAGGTTCTAAAAATCTCAATTAGTAAATGTAATTAAAAAACAGATTGAAGGTTTATTTGAGATCTTAATGTGAAAGGTCCTGGGCTTAATTGACAGTTTTATCACTTTCCAGCTGCCATAACTTGCATTTCTTGGTAAAAAGGATAATCAAAGTCACAGTGTTAGGGGTTGTTAGAGAAGTGAAATAGGACAATATAGTTTATGGTCCATTCCCAGAGTTTAGCCCTGCACCAGTACAAAAGCGTTAACAATTACCATAACTATCTAAGGAAGGTAACTCTGTACTAATATGCTCTTCTGTTGGTAAAAGAGACAGCTCAGAATATGTACAACTTTTCTTACTATAAGTTTTACAAAATATAAGTGACCCAGAAAGATTTCTTGTAAAATAAGAACGATCTTACCCTGAACATCAAAGAAATTCAAAATTTTTGTGTAAATATTGGTGTAGGGAACAGTAAGATTGGGAGTGTTCAATTCCCTTATGAGGCAAGAAGAGAGAAAATATAATGATGTATGGTTTTTACATTATTTTTAAATGAAAGGCTGAAAAAGCATATTAATTAAAATCTTTGTTTGCCACAGACTTTAAATCTGGTTTGCCAACCAGAAGGAGCAGAAGTAAGGAAAGGACATATTTTGGTTTACCGTTGTGAAGGGACATTTCATCATGGCAGGGAAAGCCTGGTGGAACAGACAGCGGGGGCCTCAAATAATTCTTTTTCCCTCACACAAATTTTTTTAAAAATTAATATTTTCAACTAATATACAACTGGAAAAAGCTTAGAACTTTGGTGCCTGCAATTATTTTTAATTTTTTTCTTTATTATTTATTTATTTATTTGAGAGCAGCAGATAGAGAAAGAGGCAGAGAGAGAGAGAGAGAATGGGAGCATCAGGGCCTCCAGCCACTGCAAATGAACTCCAGACGCGTGCGCCCCCTTGTGCAACCGGCTAACGTGGGTCCTGGGGAATCAAGCCTCGAACTGGAGTCCTTAGGCTTCCCAGGCAAGCGCTTATCCACTAAGCCATCTCTCCAGCCCTGCAATTACTTTTTACAGTGCCAAGAAAGTTATACTGAAAGAAAGTTATACTGAAATCTTATTTTAAATGTTTAAATGTATTTAAAGAAAGTAAAAATGCTTCATGTGAAAAACAAAGAGGCCACTGAGAAATCTTATTAATCACATGGAAGCTAATGCATGTGCTTACCTTTTTAAAAAAGTAATAATTCTTGAATAAAACATAATTTAGTCTATAGATAATTCTTCAATCTAAGACTCTTAATTTACATTTGTGATTTGTTTCAATGTAGTAAACATTTTACCTTATTTTCTCATGATTGTGACTGTCATATAGAGTGTAAGGGTAAGAAAGGTCAATCCAGCTAGACATAGGTCATTTTGCAGTGCATATTCAATCTTATATGAATGATACAATGAAAAAAATACCCTAAAGCATATAGCATGGTTTCATGATTTACTTCTTATAAAATATTCACAATGACTAAGTTGACGATACATTCAATGATATTCTATTATACCAGAATATAAATAATGTAGTAGAAACAGTGGTGTAGCAGAATGATGAGTTCTGGGTACACAGACTCATATGTTACATATGTCAGATGTCATATTCATAATTCTATGCTATTACACTTTCCCCTCATTCATCCACCTATATATACTCTGCCTTAGGTCATCTCCCAAGCCCCCTTTTGTTGGGCTTGAATCTTCCCCTAAATAGGCCCCTTCTGCTTCCATGTCACATGTGTTCCCTACATTTGTCTCCCTTCCTCCTCTGTAAGGATCTATTCTTCCTTTAGTATCTAGAAGAAATGAATTGAATATTCTTCTTAAAAAAAATACTTATCTATTTTCAAGCAGACATAGAGAAGACAGAATGGGTGAACCAGTGCCTCAAGCCATTGCAAATGTACTCCAGATACATGTGCTACTTTGTGCATCTGGCTTTACATTGGTACAGGGGAATTGAACCTGTGCCTTTAGGCTTTGTGGGCAAATGCCTTCACTGATGAACCATCTTTCCAGTCCTGAAGTGGGTATTATTATGGTCAATACCACAAGGATGTTATTTTTATTAGTTGTATTGGATGACTTTTTTTTTTTTTTTTGGTTTTTCGAGGTAAGGTTTCACTCTATCCCAGGCTGACCTGGAATTCACTATGGAGTCTCAGGGTGGTCTCGAACTCATGGCGATCCTCCTACCTCTACCTCCCAAGTGCTGGGATTAAAGACGTGTGCCACCACGCCTGGCTGGATGACTATAAATAAGATTCAAAAAGAAAACAAAATTAAGTTATGCCTTTGATAGTTTCTGCAAAACAAATATTTTTTGTCTCCAATTAAGAACTGCTCCACACATCTAAAGTTATCAAATGAGCTAGGCATTCTCAGGGGAGTTATATCACAAGATAGTCCAGGTGATTCATATGAGATACAGAACTGTTAGCCTTTTGTTCATAAGGTCACTTGTAAGTATGCACGGAGACAAACGAAAGCATTATTCATCAATACTTGACAAAAGGTGGAATTAACTGCTTATTTTAAATTCAATCTCATTATGATTTGTCAAGTATTTGGTATCAAGGATAGATCCTGTATGTGGATCCTTAAAACTAACATTCACTTACTTTAGGTAGGATCAAGTTGACCTTTTAAATAAAGTAAAAAGTAAGTTAATTAATTAATTATTTTTAAAAATTTGAGTGTCATTTTTCTGGTTGGTTTTTAAATGTTCGAGAGAGTGTATTCTTTTCTTTCCACAAAGTCTAAGGAAATGGATTTAAAATTGCACCTTAAATAGAATTTACTTGGATATTTATGGCAACACCTATGAAAGAGTACGTTGTACAGGCTGAAATAGGAATTTATTGAATGAAAGAGTAAATGAATGCAGAACTGTAGTAACAGATAGCTATTCAAAGTGTCTATTAGGGAATCTTGCAAATGAGAGGCAAAATGAAAATTAAGAATTAGAGATTTTGAGGAAAGATAGAATAAAAGAGCCTCTGTATTAGAAATAAAAATCTAGAAGTCTTTAATAAATTTTGTTACCTACAACTCATATGCTTTCTGAACACAACAAAGTTGTTTCTGCAAAACAAATATTTTTGTATCCTATTAAGAACTGCTCCACATATCTAAAGTTATCAAATCAGCTAGGCATTCTTAGGGGAGCTATAGCACAAGATAGTCCAGGTGATTAATATGGGATACAGAACTGTTGGCCTTTTGTTCATCAGGTATATAAAAGTATAAATACTATGTAACAAAGTACAAAATACTATATAAAGTCCAATTTTAATGCATTTTCATATGAATTCATTGTTTTGTCACCTATTTTCTTTTTTTTCTTTTTTTTTCTTTTTTTTTTTGGTTTTTCAAGGTAGGGTCTCACTGTAGCCCAGGCTGACCTGGAATTCACTATGGAGTCTCAGGGTGCCCTTGAACTCAAGGCAATCCTCCTACCTCTGCCTCCCGAGTGCTGGGATTAAAGGCGTGTGCCACCACACCCGGCTTATCACCTATTTTCAAATGCCAAAGTTTCAATTAAACTCAACACTATAAAGATCAGAATTAAAAAACAGAGAAAATAAAATTCTGACTTTTCATTTTATTTTTTTTTATTTATTTTTTTTTAATTTTTATTAACATTTTCCATGATTATAAAATATATCCCATGGTAATTCCCTCCCTCCCCACCCCCACACTTTCCCGTTTGAAATTCCATTCTCCATCATGACTTTTCATTTTATTACTACTATCACTGATAGAAATACTAAGAGCAAAAATTGAAGCAAGGGCTGGAGAGATGGCTTAGCGGTTAAGCGCTTGCCTGTGAAGCCTAAGGACCCCGGTTCGAGGCTCGGTTCCCCAGGTCCCACATTAGCCAGATGCACAAGGGGCGCACGCATCTGGAGTTCGTTTGCAGAGGCTGGAAGCCCTGGCGTGCCCATTCTCTCTCTCTCCCTCTATCTGTCTTTCTCTCTGTGTCTGTCGCTCTCAAATAAATAAATAAAAAATGAACAAAAAAAAATTTAAAAAAAAATTGAAGCAAGCTTCTTATTTTTCTTTATAATTCAATTATTATTCTTTTGTTATTATTTATGACCATTAAGATACACTTTTAACTAATGATAAAACTGTAGTGTGTTTATAAAACTCCTCATTGATCCTGTGATGACTAAAGGACATTAACAATACAGACGAGGTTCTGTTTACATCTGTGCATACGGATATGTGTGTGAACTCTCTAGATGTGGCACAGTGGAAAATAAGTGTAACAAAATTTTTATTGGTTTCCTTATACAATATAACAAAATATTAAAGGCATCCATTTAGCCTACTTTCTTCCATAAGTACCATTCGCCGTTGTCAATGGAAAATTTCTCTTCACAAGAAGTGAAACATAGGCCCTGAATACACCTTGGGAAAGCAAAGTTACTTCACACTTTCTCATAGTTTCCCCTGATAATAATTTCCTGTGTTCCCCTTAGGTTCACCCGAGGCCCTTCAACACATCCATGGGTCCGTCCTAAGAGAGTTCACAGATGACAAAATAGAACTACAGAAACAGGAAACATAACTTCCTGAGTACACTACAAAACACAGAAACCTGTTTCCTCCACACATCTCAAATTGGCAAATCCCTAAGCACATTCAGTGTAGAAGTAATCTTCAGGGCTGAAAGGACCCTGACTCCCGATTTTGCATGAAGTTTTTTGCTTCAAACACTGATATGAGGGGAGTAAACTTATTTGTCCTTCTTTCTAGTTTTTGGAGTGTAGGCATTGGGCTTAACAGCACAAAGCATTCTTGGACCATACCTAAGAATGAAAACTCCCACAAGAATATAACTTCTGCTTCTGTTCTTCCAACTGACCCGCGAAGTCTCCAAAGGCTGTTGACTACTCAGAAAACATCAGTTTCTGTCACCCCAGCTTCTGAGGAGAAACTTTCTGAAGAAAACCTTCTACAGTCCACACTGTCTCCTTTAGAAACAAACACCCCTCCTGTGGCTGTGAGAAGCCAAACCCTCAAACTCGAGGGGAAGACAGAAGAAGGAGGGGTACAGTTCCAGACACCTGCCCTCCCAACCCAATCTACCATCAAGCGCAGCAGCTCTGGAGCAGAGGCAGTGGTCCTGTCCAATGCTACACTGAGATTCCTTCAGAGCTTTGCCAACAAGTCAAATCAGCAAGCAACCTTTCAGAAGTTAGCTGGAGGTACGGGAAATCGATCTCCACGGCAAACCTATCTCAGTAGGGGAAAGACTGATGGAAGTCAACGTTTTGAAGCAGCCAGAGGAAAGTAAGCAATATTCTTTTCTTATTTTGTGTATTACTATGATCTCTTTGGAGTTGAAAGTTACTAGTCTAACATACTCCATTCTCAGAAAATAACTTAAGGTTGAAGATACCCTCAGATTGTAGCTGTGATTTCACCATTCCAAGAAGTGCCTTGCTTACTAGGTGAACAAGTGTTAAGAATCACTTGTCCACACATAAGGGCTCTTAGGATCAGGAACAAAGAAGCCTACAGTGAGCTGGTTTATGTCCGTAAGGTGTCTGCTAGTTAATTTCATTCAAGTCAAGGCATTTTCAGTTGTGCTCAAAACCATACTCACAATGCTAAAGGGAAATAAAATCAAAAAGTTGAGATAAAAATGAATTTGAACATTGGAGTTGGAAGTGTTGTGGAAAGAATAAAGATCAGATGAAACCAACTGAATTACTAAGCACAACAACTCTGTATAAGTGACTTTGGGTTGGAGTCCTGACTCTGAGACTGTCTAAATACATAGCTCTGAGCTAGTCAGTTTCTGCATATGTGAAATAGAACACCACACAGGGAATGCAGATGAGAATGTTACTTTGTAGAGTTACCATGAAGGTTCAAGTTCAAGAAGGACCCATGCATACATGCTGTTCACAGAGCAGGTTCTCAGCAGTCATGCTTTATCATTGCATTAGTCATGGATGTTGGCAAGAGTGTGGAATACAAAGCCTGTTTGGAACTTCAAACTTAACAGACATTCTACTTAGCAGGAGGCTACCTATTGAATAATGACAAATGACATTCATTGGGAATCTTTTCTAAATTATTACATCTATTATTTAAAATATGCATCTTTCATCATGTCTGCAATTCAGTTTTCTGGGACATTCAAAGGAATTGATTGTGAGCTTCACAGATGAAGTAGTCAGGAGATTTGTTTTCAGAAGATATTCAAACAGTAAACAAAAAATAATTCAAACCAAAATACCACTTAAATTTCATATAACATACTAGGAATTGCATATTTTATCATAATTAAAATTTGTAATTAATATAAATTAAATATTAAATAATATTTGACAGAAGAATTAACAATAGACTTTAAGGAAATGTTAGTATTTCATCTAAAGCTTTTCCTTACTGACAGCACTTGAAAACACACTTATTTGATGTTTATTTACAAGTTGTGTATCACATGCCTGGTATTATGATAGAGTCTGGAGATACATAGAATGTGTAAGTCCTACCTCTAAGGAATGCTTCTTGTTAAAAGTGAATATTAGTATAGCTATTGAATTTCCAAAAAATTAATTTGTGTTTTGTAAAAAACATAAAATTGTGTATAATTAGCTGAAATGCACTGTATCCTATGAACTTTCAAATGAGAAGCAGCTTTGATTCTTTTAATTATCTTAAAGATTATACTGTTTGAAGGCCTGGAGAACATGAGGTCTTTCTTTAATAGTTTTATCCATGAAGTCCAAGATTCCATACCCATTAGGTCATGCAAATAACATTAGAAGAGAAAATCCCAGTCTTTCTCTTAAGGGCAGAGTGCTGATATAAAGCAGACTCTGAGGGTCTAATGAATTTATTCCATTTATTTATTTGGTAATAATAAAAACAGCCAATGCTTCTATGGCATTTCTGTTCCTAAAACCCCACTGTTCTCCTTAGATTATTTATCTCCTTGAATCATTTCCATAATTCCATAAAAGATGATTGTTCAGTTTCTTCATGGAGAGGTTAGGCAACTGACTTACAGTAGTTGAGTTATGTTATCTCAGGACAAAGGTTCAACCGCAAGTCTTTGTGCTCCATCCATGTACCCTGGGTGGGTTCAGGGACAGGGACAACTGAGTGTGTTGTTCAGTTTTCTCCTTGGGAACCGTCATAAAGCTGTGGGCTGCCTCCAGAACACATCTCAGATTCCTTGCCCAGGCAGTTGTGTGCTGCCATCTTTGACCTTGTTCCTGCCATTTTGCCCACATTCATCCTTTGCTACTTTCTGACTGTTCAAGTGTGTGGTTCTCTTGTCCACAACATGACTTACCATTCTATCCTGTGTATCTTTCTGAGCATGTTCATTTGCCATTACCTGAGCCCTTTATACCTAATGCTGCCGTCTCCAGCTAAGGTAGGGTGCCTGGGAAACTGCCCATGACTCCTCACTGCACTCATCACAAGGTGCTCTACTTAAAGCGAGCATATGATCTTGTTGGACATAAAGTCCCATTTTTAATGGTAGTCAAATTTCTGGCTCAAGTTAGGTATATAATAATATCAAACTTTTCTGGTCTGAGTGACCTATTGTATGAAAGGAGTGACAAACAAATGTAACATGCATGTTAATATAAAGAAGAATCTATCCCAAAGAAATATTTCTCAGAAAAAATAACTGATTGACTAGTAGTAAACTCATCTTGATGCTTTCCCCTATCATTTTAGAATTGTATAATAATTACAAAAGGAATATGCTTGTGTCTAAATGACTATTTCTTTTTCCAAGATTATTCTGGAGTGTTTCTGTCTCATCTTGTATTGTTTACCATTTTCTTTTTTTAAGTTTTTTTTTATTTGAGAGTCAAACAGGGAGAGAGAGAGAGAGAGAGAGAGAGAGAGAGAGAAAGAGAGAGGGGGGGGGGGAGAGGGAGAGAGAGACAGAGAGAATGGGTACGGCCAGGGCAACTGCAAACGAACTCCAGCCACATGTGCCACCTTGTGATTCTGGCTTACTTTACGTGGATCATGGGGAATCAAACAAGCATCTTTTGGCTTTGCAGGCAAATGCCTTAACCACTAAGCTATCCATCCGACCCTTGTTTACCATTTTAGTACTGGAAGAACTCTGAGCTTCAGCAGAGATGTGGTTTCCTGTCTGGCAGAATATGTACTCATAAATGGCCAAGCACTTTAGTATAGGCAGACAAAAAAGAATTAGAATTAATGTTGAATAAATATTTATAAGCATAAATATTTAAATATAAACATAAATAGAATATGTGTTGAATAAATATTTTCTGAAACCAGGTATGTCGATAAGCACGTGGTTGTATGGGAGAGTAATTAGTAAGTAAAATTTCTACTTGTTCTATTCTCATGAGGCATTGCTCAATGGAACAGGAGTGAAGAGAAAAAAATTAGTAAATCACAAATACTTATACTAAAGAATAGTGACAAACATTTGGGTTGAAGATAATGAGAGTGTTATATTGGTGTGAGTGGCTTGCTCATTCTGATGGGATCGGTAGTCTTTGCTGTGAAGATAATAGGTTAAATGAATTATGGATAAAATCCAACTGTCTGTTTAACTTGCCATACTGCCCAAGCCCTTCACATAGGCATATTAATCACTTCCATTGTAGGGAATGACCAGTTCCATAACTGGAAACCTTGGCTATATTCTTGGCATTATCCTCTCCCTAACACTTTAATTCATCAACAAATCTTCCTGGCTGTTAGTCACTCAGCTTCTCTTCCCTGCTCTCACCCTGCTATCACCATTGTCCACTTTTCCTTCCTTCCATTCCCACTTCTCATGCTCCATACATATAAGCGATCAGGTTAATGCATCTCATTGCATGGAATACTTGATTTTTTGCAATATTTAAAATCATTATTTTAGGTAATTTACATTATACTTTCTTAGAGTTTTTGAATTGTTCTTTTAGAATTTGAGATTTTGTTTATATTCCACTCTTGTAAAATTAAAATAAAAATATGAGTAAAACTAATTTAAATATTTGTAAGGTAATGACAATAGTCATTGTTAGATGAATAATGCTGGAAAATACCTGTGATATCAAAATACACTCACAAAAAAAACAAAAACAAAAAAACAAAAACACATATCTCAAAATCTGAGTGGGGGCTGGAGGGATGACTTAGCGGTTAAGGCATTTGTCTGCAAAGCCAAAGGACCCAGATTTGATTCCCTAGGACCCATGTAAGGCAGATGCACAAGGTGGTACAAGCATCTGAAGTTCATTTTCAGTGGCTGAAGGCCCTGGTGTACTCATTCTCTCTCTCCCTCTCTCTCAAATAAAAAAAAAAATGAAAAATAACTGAGTGGTTTGGTATGACATCCTATACTTACTCTACCTTGCTTCCCTAAGGAACACTAGTCTTTGTTAATATTATCTCTAGAATACCCGTTTTCCCTTGCTTTCAACATTTAGAACAAGGAATGATTTTTTGCATACAACTCTCTCTCTCTCTTTCTGTGTGTGTGTGTGTGTATGTGTGTGTGTGTGTGTGTCTGTGTGCATGTACACTTAGAAGTCAGAGAACAGATATTGTTCCTTAGGCACCATTCACCTTTTCTGATACAGGGTCTCTGTCTCTTAGTGTCCTGAAACTTGCCAAGTAGGCTAAACTGGCTGGCCAGTGAGTCTTTGGAATTCATCTTTCTGTTTCCACCTCCTCAGAACTGGGTTTGCAGGTGTGCATCAGCAGTGTCCATAGGAGATTTTTAAATATTTAATGAACTAATTATGGCAGATACCTGCACTAGCCCCTCCATAGGATGGCCATAGGAAGAAAACTATAAATATGAGGCCTCACGGAGAAAAGGGAAACATATTTCTGGAAGGAGGTACTGATAAACTGAGAAATACATTGAAAAAGATAGTAGAAGGACCGAAGACATCTATGGTTTAGAGACAAAGTAAGTAGTTTTATTGAGCTCTGTGCACTGGCCTGAGTGGTCTAGGATGTGAAGGAAGGTGCTAAAAATAGACAGTGGTTATGGGCAACTCTGTGGTAAGGAGCTTTTGTTTTGTTTTGCTTTTAGTGAAAGGGAGAAAGAGATTAGAAATGAAGGATACCCTTAAATTCTACAATTTTTTTGTTTTTATTTTATATACAAAGGGTTTATAAGTATGTTAAAATGCTCACAAAAGGGGGCCAAAATAAAGTAAAACTTGACTTATGTAAGAAAACATAATGAATTTCTGGTAATGACCATTATTTTCAAAATTTCCTTTGTTTCATTCTTTTGTAATAAGTTGGATAACTTTCTTTATGTCCCAGTAGGATGTATTAAGCCTAATTGATTTTTTACTTCTAAATCACTGTCTTAAAGTATAAATTCTGCATACCTTATATTAGGCTACTTATAAATTTAAATTTTAAACACATTATTTAAATTGTTTCACATTTAAGAAATCAAGCCATTAAATTAGTTCTGCTATGATAATACACATTTTCCCACTAATCTTGTGTGAATTGAGTTGATATAAGGAATCTGAGAAGTCAAATTCAAGTGTTGCTTGGGAAGTTCCTTCTATTAAGTCTAATGACATCCAAAGGGAAATATTCTTACATGCTACAAAATTCCAAGGAGAAACATATTATCATAGTGAAGAGTATTTTTTATCTCTTGGGCAAATAAATACTTCTTTATGTTACTTCTAATGAAAACTATATGCCACCTCTCAATTTTTCTTATTAATTGTTGACTTTATTTCATTAGTTTGCCATTTTTTTGTGACTGTTAGTACACATGGTAATTGAAGTACTAGAATTTGACAAGTATTTTTACGTATCAGGTATTAGTGAGGATTTTCTGTAGTTTCATAGCTTCCATTTTTCTAATTATAAAACTACATTAAATTTTTTTATTTAAGGACCAGTGCTAAATGAGCCAATGTTTAGGAACCAGTGGATTAGTGTAAAACACTTGTGCTCTGCAGACTAGGAAAGCCTGACATCTGCTGGATCAGAACTGGTCTATGAGATTCTGGTTCAATTGAAGACACAGACTGAGGAAAATGAAAAAAAAAAAAAAAAAAGAAAAGAATAAAATGAAGTTAGTTGACTTCAGGGAAAATCTTATGTTAAAGTTTGACTTTAAGAATCCTCATTTACAAAAGATGTATATGTCATAAGTCTTTAATTCAGTGTACCATTTTAACAGTGCTATCATTGATTCAAAAACCAGGAAATAAGTTAGATCCAAATAACAACCTCCAGGTACATCATTAGACGGGAACACATCTAACTCAGTTTCTAATGCCATACTGATAATTTTGTAACTAGACAATAGTTTGTACACTGCAGGTAGTGTGCTATTTTTGAAAACTCAATTATAGTCACCACACTTTACCCACTCCTCAAAGAAAATTGTTCATTCCTAAAAAACATAATAATAATTGCCAAAATTTGCTATATAAATGGCATTCCTTCTTAATTGACTGCAAAACTAACGTGTCAATAATTTTCCATAGGGCTGTGGACATTGCCCCACAGTTAGAGATCCTTGCTTGCAAAGATTGAGAGCCCAGGTTTATCTCCCCAGTACCCACGTAAAGCCAGACATACCCAATGGCATGCGTAGCTGGATTTCATTTGCAGTGGCAACAGCCTTGGCATGCCCATATTCATTTTCTTTCTCTCTGAGCCCCCCGCCATATGTAAAATTTGAGGGCCAGAGAGATGGCTTAGTGGTTAACGTGCTTGCCTGCAAAACCTAAGGATGAAGGTTCGATTCCCTAGTACCTATAATACATGCATCTGGAGTTTGTTTGTAGTGGCTGGAAGTCGTGGAGCAACCATTCTATCTGCCTCATTCTGTCTCACTCCTTTTCTCTCTCAAATAAATAAATAAGATTTTTTTTAAAAAAAAAGTCTACAGGAGGCTGGAGAGATGGCTTAATGGTTAAAGTGCTTGCCTATGGAGCCTAAGGTCCCTGGTTCAAGGCTCAATTCCCCAGGACCCATGTTAGCCAGATGCACAAGGAGGCATACACATCTGGAGTTCATTCACAATGGCTCGAAGCCCTGGTGCACCCATTCTCTCTCTCTGTCACCTTCTCTGTCTGTCATTCTCAAATAAATAAAAAATAAACAAACAAAAATATTTTTAAAGGGCTGGAGAGATGGCTTAGCGGTTAAGCGCTTGCCTGTGAAGCCTAAGGACCCGGTTCAAGGCTCGGTTCCCCAGGTCCCACGTTAGCCAGATGCACAAGGGGGCGCACGAGTCTGGAGTTCATTTGCAGAGGCTGGAAGCCCTGACATGCCCATTCTCTCTCTCTCCCTCTATCTGTCTTTCTCTCTGTGTCTCTTGCTCTCAAATAAAATAAAGAAAAAAAAATTTAAAAAAAGAATGTTTTAAATATATATATATATTTTTAAAAAGTCTACTGGATTTTAGATTACAAACTGTCAACATTCTATTTGTTTGTTTTGTTCTGTTTCAAGGTAGGGTTTCACTCTAGCCCAGGCTGACCTGGAATTCAGTATGTAGTCTCAGGGAGGCCTTGAACTCGTGGCAATCCAATCTGAGTGCTGGGATTAAAGGCATGTACCACCATGCCCAGCAAAAACTATCAACATTTTGTAAAATATCAAATCATGTTATATAAACTATATAAAGGAAATTGAAACCTGAACCAAAATTATTATTATCTGGAAAGAAAGTGTTTGCATAATAAAATCTGTATTTAAATAAAACTAGAGTTTTTTGGACTATTAGGGAAATGCAATAAAAACAGTGTAGTGTTTTATGTAAGTGTGCTTTACAGATAAAATCTTTTCAGGGCAGGGAGATGACAAAGCACTTGATTAGACTGGAGGTCAGATTCCCAGCACCCACATAAGTGACAAGCAGGAATGGTGGTTCCAGTGTAATCCTAGCACTCAGGAAGCATAGACAGCACATGTCCAGCTCAAGCTGGCTGGTTAGATACCTGAATCAGTGAGCTCTCTGCTTAAATGAGTGATCTTGTCTTAATAAATAAGGAGGGACATGACTGAGGAATACACCTGACATCAACCTCTTACCACCACACACACGTGCACACATATGCACTCACATAAGTGCACCACTTATACCAGTATGCATATATACACATACACATGCAAAACCCTTCCAAAGAAGCTTTTATTGTAAGTATAAATTCTTGCTTCTCATTTCTATGATGTCTCCATTTATATTGCATATATTTCCCTTGGCTCTTTTCATTCATGACTAGTAAACAACACGGAAATTTAGTCTTTAAAATTCATAAATTTAGTTCTATTGAAGTAAACTAAAATCCCACTATAAAAGGTTTCATAACACATTAGAAATATTTGTTTCCATGTATTCTTATGAAATCTTGAATACTATATTTTTAGCATAAAGACATTTTGAATACTACATTTTTCCCAAGAGTTAAGCTACATTATTTGAATTGAACAGAAATGATGATGATAGTCATCTACATTGGTTTTCTGGAAACATTTAAGCAATTACAGTTAACAGCAATC